>NC_135321.1:20411464-21711795 GCF_048772815.1 Callospermophilus lateralis
ACTGGGTTGCATGGAACAACTAGTGTGTTCATTAGGACATTATTGACAGCTGCGTAGAAACACGCAACTTCCTAGGTTTACACACATACAAATATGTAAAATACTGATGTCTGGGCACAGAGTTGGAGGAGTCAAACAGCTGGACGGTACTGGTTGCTTTCATTTGAAGTTCTTCCCTTCTACCTTATAAATTGTACAATTCATAAATTATGGACATTTAAAAATATGCCCAGGGCTGGGGTCATGGCTCAGTGGTAGAGTGCTTACCTAGCATGTGTGAGGCCCTGGGTTCCCAGCACCACATAAAAAACAAACAAAAAACCTACATTAATAAAATAAAGGTTGTGGGAGGCCAATGTTACCTGTGACTGAGTTACACTCCCCGGCTGGGTGCTGAGGCACTCAGTTGCAGAAATGTGGCAGAGCTTTCCCCACCCTTCTTGGGCTCAAGGGATGGTGTCTCCTGCATGGGTGTGTCTTGCTACAGCCCCATGGGTGAGGCTATGCTCACCTGTTCCTTTGTAATATAACCCCTTGCCCTGTTTAGGATAGAATCTTCCATGGAGGTGCCTTGTGTATGTCCCCTTCTCTTACTGTGCCCTTGGGTGTGGCCTACCCAGGTGTCAGTCAACCTGCTGACAGTGGACATCAAGAAGATAGACTCAGCCCCCTGAAACCTGACCCCTTGCCTCATTTGAATAGCTTCTCCTCAATAAAAGGGGTCAGTGCGTGCTCTCGCGCTCTCTCTTTCTGCAGACCCTTACAGTCAGAGGAGCCATCACAGCAACCCCAAAGATAAAGGTATTTGTGTCTCTTGTGTGGTTATTTCGTGCAGCCCAGTTAGCCCAGTTTAACTGGAGTGACCCCTGAGCCTTTTAGTCTCGAGAACAGAAACCCGGCCAAAGGTATTTTGTCCATCTATAACTAATTTTTTTATACGCAAATCCTGAGCCACAGACCATATAATGAGCTCTCCTTAAGATGGGGAAAATGTGCCTTTAAAAAAGCTAACTTCAATTCTTGGGCAAGGTCTGTTCTCACCCGTAATCTCTGGAATGTGGGGAGTGGGGCGAGTAGGTGGTTGAACACTTCTAATTACAGATATAAGAAGGAATATTCCAAGAATGGGTAAATTATTTAACTTTGAACTTTCTAAGCACATACAGATATAAATATTTGTGATAAGTGTGCAATACCCCCTTCGCACATCTGATGAAGAGGCAGGTCCCTGTTTTCTCTCTCTCTCTCTCTGAGCATCTCTCTGTTAGCCATACCCTGTTGCCTGAGATTTTTTCAAATTAATTTTGCATCATTGTGGCTTTCAGGGACTCATTAATATCTATGTTGTATGAAAGATGTCCATTTTGATTTATTTTTTTATTATGAGAAATGAGCTATCAATTTCTTTAAAGCAAGCAGGTATTCATGGGAGTTGGGCAGGCAAACTTTGTTTTGGATTAGGAAATGTGCTCAAGCCTACTGTTCTCAGCCTCGAGGGCAGAAGAAGGCAGAGTGGCAGTAGTCTCAGTGGGGCTAAAGGACAGCGGACTACAAACCTGAGTTTCCTGAAGGCTGACCCCACACGTGCTTGGATGCACTGCATGTTCAGTTGATTTGAACCCTCTTTCTTTAGACCCTCCTAAGCAAGTTTAAGTAAATTGACACAGGAAATATTTTATGAATATCAAGGCTGAGGATATAGCTCAGTTGGTAAAGTGCTTGCCTCACATGCACAAGGCCCTGGGTTCAATCTCAAGCTACACACACACACACGCACAAATAATAATGATTTCAAAATGTACACCTACTGATTCCATCTTTAATATTGTCTAGTTTTTTCTAATGTAAGAAATTATTTTTCAAAATCCTAAAGATTCAATGGGCATGTGGCGCATGCCTTGTAATCAGCTCTGGAGGCAGAGGTAGGAGGATCAAGAGTTCACAGACAGCCTCAGCAACTTAGAGAGGCCCTAAGAAACTCAGTGAAACCCTGTCTCAAAATAAAATACAAAAAATCGCTGAGGATGTGGCTCACTGGTTAAGTGCTGGGTTCAATCCCCAGTATTAAAAAAATTTTAAATTTAGGAATAAAATGTTTCTAAAAGGCTTTTAAGCTATTGTTTTCCCTTATTATGCAAGATGATTGAATCTTTCCAAATCCACTTTACATGTCTAATGTTTTTGAATACATAAAATTTAACCTTGGGTTACCTGTTAGGAAATTATTTCTGGATAAAAGATTTGAAATTGGATGTTACAGGTCACAGATCTGTATTTATGTATCCATTTCATGCTTCAAAAAACTAGCTTCTCATAATGCTTGATTACCAAATGATGTTGTATATAAAAATATATAAATGTGAGTGCTGCTTGTTGTTTTCAATGCTAGGAGAAAAGAAAGAAATTGGATACTCTAGAGATGAAACATAAAAGGCAAAATCATTACCAATTGTTTAAAATGAATCCATTTACTTCTTTAAAACTGTATTGTTAGCTTAGCCAAAAAAAAAAAAAAAAAAAAGAAAGTTCTAAAATGTGAGCAGTACAATAGCCACAGGGAGAGCTGGTTTCTCTAATCCAAACTCCTTTAAATAAATGATTTATAAAATAATTGCTACAGGGAAGAGACTACCATAGTACATTGCTAATATCTGAATGAAATGCTGCAGAACATCTGTGAATATGAGTTACTGGGTTAAAGTACATCCTTGGCACAACAGGCACACAGATAAGAACAGGACTGACCTGGAACAGGGGAACAGCAGAACACTGAAATAAAATTGCTTACTGATTTCAGTTCCTGTTAAAGGAATCTTTGGCTATGGCAAGTTGCACCAAATGCATAAGAAAACATCTTGTGTTTTTTTTTTTGACAAAGAGTATTTTATGTTTCTGGAAGCTGTGTTGGACAATTAGCAGGAATGCTAAAATATAACTTGATGCAACCTCAGTTTTAAATTTGGCCAGACTTTGGTGACATGATCCTGGAAGGTTTTTACTGTCAAAACCTATTAGGAGAATTAAATGAATTAAATATTTGCTAAAGAAGAAAAACAAACAACATACATATACAGTCAGCCCTCGATATGTGCAGTTTCCACAGGTAGAAAATATTCATGAAAAAGAATCACATCTCTGTTAAACGTGTGTTTTCTTCTTGTCATTATTCCTTAAACCATACAGGGTAACAATGATGTACATAGGGTTTATGTTGTATTAAGTATTGTAAGTAATATATATGGCTATGGCTCAGTGGTAGAGCACTTGCCTAGCATATGTGAGGCACTGGGTTTGATTCTCAGCACCACATATAAATAAATGAATTAAATAATAGAGGTCCATCAACAACTAAATAATATATACATCTTTTCATATACTTTTAAAATATAAGTTGTATGCAAATATTATGCCATTCTATTTAAGGAATACGAGCATCAGAAAATTTGGGTACAATGAAAATCAGCAGAGGGAGGTATTATACTAAAGGAAAAACTTATCAGAAGAGAACCAAGTCAAGTTAAATACCAAAAATAAACAAAAAAATTGCTGGGAATACAAATCATGTCTTAATAATAACTCTGAATGCTAATGACTTAAACTCACCAACCAAAATATATAGACTAGAAGATTATATTTTTTTTTAAAAAAAGGCCAAACAATATGCTGCCTTAAAGAGATTCATCTCATAGGAAAAGACATCCACAGACTGAATGTGAAGGGTTGGGAAAAGTCATACCACTCACATGGACTGTGGAAGAAAGTAGGGGTTTTCATCCTCATGTCAAATAAAGTAGACTTCAAGCTAAAGTTAATCAAAAGGGATAAAGAAGGTCACTACATACTACTCAAGGTAACCATACACCAACAAGACTTCACAATTATAAATATATATGCCCCAAACAATGGAGCATCTACATTCATCAAACAAACTTTTCTCAAGTTCAAGGGTCAAATAGACCACAACACAATAATTCTGGGTTACTTCAACATATCTATTTCACCACTGGATAGGTCTTCCAAACAAAAGCTGAACAAAGAAACTATAGAACTCAATAATACCGTTAATAACTTAGACTTAACTGACATATATAGAAATAGTTCACCCTTCAATGAGCGGATACACTTTCTTCTCAGAAACACATGGATCCTTCTCTAAAACAGACCATATATTATGCCACAAAGCAACTCTTTGCAGGGTAGTATCTGTACTTTTTTTATATTTGTTTTCTATCACATAATGAAATGAAAGTAGAAATCAATGATGGAATGAGAAATAAAAGCGACTCCAACACCTGGAGGCTAAATAATATGCTACCGAATAAACAATGTGTTACAGAAGACACCAAAGAGGAGATTTAAAAAATTTAGAGGTAAATGAGAACACAGATACAACATATTGAAATCTCTGGGACCCTATGAAGGCAGTTTAAGAGGAAAGTTCATTGCATGGTGTTCTTTCCTTAAAAGAAGAAAAAGTCAACAAGTAAATGACTTAACATTACATCTCAAAGCCCTAGTAAAAGAACAAATCTATACCAAAAACAGAAGACAGGAAATAATTAAAATCAGAGCTGAAATCAATGAAATTGAAACAAAAGAAACAACGAAAAAATTGATAAAACAAAAAGTTGGTTCCTTGAAAAAATAAAATTGACAGACCCTTAGTCATGCTAATGAAGAGAAAGAAAACTCAAATCACTAATGTGTATGAAAGAGGAAATATCACAATATGCATAAGATAATTAGAAATTATTTTGAAAACTTGTATTCCAATAAAATAAAAAATATTGAAGGCATCGGCAAATTTCTAGAGTCATATGATTTGCTTAAATTGAATCAGGATGATATACACAATTTAAACAGATCAGTTTCAAGCAATGAAATAGAAGATGTTATCAGAAGCCTACCAACCAAGAAAAGACCACGACTGGATAGATACACAGTTGAGTTCTACAAGACCTTTAATGAAGTAGTAATACCAATACTCTTCAATTTATTTCAGGAATAGAAAAAGAGGGAGCACTTCCAAACTCATTCTATGAGGCCAATATCACCCTGATTCCAAAACCAGGCAAAGCTACATCAAAAAAAGAAAGCTTCAGACCAATATCTCTGATGAACACAGATGCAAAAATTCTCAATACAATTCTCACAAATAAAATACAAAAAAGATAGTACACCACTATCAAGTGGGGTTCATTCCAGGGATGCAAGTTTGGTTCAACATATGGAAAGCAATAAATGTAATTTATCACATCAATAGGCTTAAAGATAAGAACTATATGATTATCTCAATAGATGCAGAAAAGGCATTTGACACAATATAGCACCCCTTCATGTTCAAACGGGAACAAGACAGGGATGCTCCCCCCCTTTTTTTTAACCACTTCTATTTAACAGAGTTCTTGAAACACTGGCCAGAGCAACTAGACAGATGAAAGAAATTAAAGGGATATGGATAGGCAAAGAACTCAAATTAGCACTATTTGGTGATGACATGATTCTATACCTAGAAGAGCCAAAAAATTCCACCAGAAAACTTCTAGAACTAGTAAATGAATTCAGCAAAGTAGCAGGATATAAAATCAACACCCATAAATCAAAGGTATTTCTATATATCAGAAACAAATTCTCTGAAAGGTAAATGAGAAAAACTACCCCATTTACAATAGCATAAAAAAATACTTGGGAATCAACTGAATAAAAGAGGTAAAAGACCTCTACAATGAAAACTACAGACATTAAAGAAATAAATTAAAGAAGACCTTAGAAGATGAAAAGATCTACCTTGTTCTTGGGTAGGCAGAATTAATATTGTCAGAATGACCCTTCTACCAAAAGCACTATACAGATTTAATGCAATTCTGATCAAAATCCCAATAGCATTCCTCATAGAAATAGAAAAAGCAATCATTAAATTCATCTGGAAAAATAAGAGACCTAGAATAGCTAACGCAATCCTTAGCAGGAAGAGTGAAGCAAGAGGCATCACTATACCAGACCTTAAACTATACTACAGAGAAATAGTAACAAAACAGCATGGTATTGGCACCAAAACAGACTGGTAGACCAATGGTGCAAAATAGAGGATGCAGAGAATAACCCACAAAATCACAATTATCTTATATTAGACAGAGGAGCCAAAAGCATGCATTGGAGAAATCAACAAATGGTGCTGGGAAAACTGGAAATCCATATGCAACAAAATGAAATTAAACACCTATCTCTCACCATGCACAAAACTCAAAGTGGATCAAGGACCTAGGATTAAACCAGAGACCTTGTGTCTATTAGAAGAAAACATAGCCTAAATTTCCATCATGTGGGATTAGGCCCCAACTTCCTTAATAAGACTCCTATAGCACAAGAATTAATATCAAGAATCAATAAATGGGATGGATTCAAACTGAAAAGCTTCTCTTAGCAAAAGAAATAGGTGAATAGAGAGCCTCCTATTTGGAAACAAATTCTTATAGAGCAATAATCTCTAGAATACATAAAGAACTCAAAAATCTTAACACCAAAAAAACAAATAGCCCAATCAATAAATGGGCGAAGGAACTGAACAGACACTTCTCAGACACTTCTCAATCAACAAATATATGAAAAAATGTTCAGTATCTCCAGAGAAATGTAAATCAAAAGTACACTTGATTTCATCTCACTCCAGTCAGAATGGCAGCTATTACAAATATAAACAAGAATAATTGTTGATGAGGTTGTGGGGGAAAGGCACACTCATACACTGCTGATGGGACTGCAAATTGGTGCAGCCAATCTGGAAGGCAGTATGGGGAAAGGCACACTCATACACTGCTGATGGGACTACAAATTGGTGCAGCCAATCTGGAAGGCAGTATGGAAAAATTGAAATGGAACCACCATTTGACCCAGTTATCCCACTCCTCGGTTTATACCCAAAGGACTTAAAAACGGCATTCTACAAGGACACAGCCACATCAATGTTTATAGCAGCACAATTCACAATAGCTAAACTGTAGAGCCAACCTACATTCCCTTCAGTAGATGAAAGAATAAGATAGTGTGATATATATACACATACATATACACTATGGAATATTACTCAGCATTAAAAGAGAATAAAATCATGGCATTTGCAGGTAAATGGATGGAGTTGGAGAATATCTTTCTAAGTGAAATTAGCCAATCCCAAAAAACCAAATGCTGAATGATTTCTCTGATTTAAGAATCCTGATCCATAATATACAGTGCGGGGTGAGGGAGTCAGTGGGAGGATTAAATGAACTCTAGATAGGGCAAAGGGGAAAGGGGGTGGGAGGGGAAGGGAGGAGGCATAGGGGTAGAAAAGACAGTGGAATGAGGTGGACATTATTACTCTAAGTACTATACGAAGACACAAAGTATGTGTCTCTACTTTTTGTACAACTAGAGAGATGAAAAATCATGCTCTGTATGTGTAATATGAACTGTAATGCATTCTATTGTCATATATAACAAATTAAAAGATCAAGGAAAAAATCTAAAAAAAAGTAAATGAAAGAATATATAAGTTATATGCAAATATTATGCCATTCTATTTAATGGATATGAGCATCAGAAAATTTGGGTATATGTGAGAGGTCCTGGAAAGAATCCCGCATGGATTCTGATGAATGAATGTACATAAAAATAATACAGTAAGATAACAACCCCCCCCCGCCGGTTGCTTTGAAGTTCCCTTAGGTTTTATCACATGCTATAGTGGCAAGCTATACAGTGGTTTTCTTTGCTGTCATTTTGGGAGATTTGGTGAATGAGAACTATGGATTTAGAAATCCATGAAGCAGGGAAATGTTCAAAAGTGAGGAAAGAATACAGAGCCGGAATGATATGAAGAGAGTGTTTGTAGATGGATACTTGAGTTTGAAAACAGAACAAAGAAGGAGCTGCCCAAGTCCATCAGGATAAGGCAGCTTCTGAGCACGTGGAGAGAGATTGGTGCTTAGTTGTGGGTCCTCCAGCTCAGTGCTCTCTGTATTCTTTTCTTTGCTTCTGAAAGTGAAACTGCACTTGCTGAATTGTATAGTTTCCACAAAATTCATATCCACTAGGAATTTCAGAATGCAAACCTTTTTGGAAACAGGGACTTTGCAGATGTTGTCAAACTAAGATCAGATCATGCGTTGATAGATTATAGTGGGTTTTCCAATGGATGGTCTCCCTTTTAAGAATAGGAAATTTAGACACAGACACTGGAGAGAACAACATGTAAAGACAGAAGCAGAGACATGAGCACTGCATCTACAAGCCAAGGAACACCAGGTATTGCCAGCAACCACCACAAGTGGAGAGAGGCATGGAACAGAATATTCTCCCTTGAAGCTCCCTTGCTGCAGAAAACTGTGGATGCCGTCATTTTGGAATTTTAACCTTCAAAACTGTGGGATGATTTCTGTTGTTTAAAACCTTTAGATTTATGGTACTTTATCACTGCAGTTTTGTGGTAATTTGTCCCTGCAATCTTGGGAAACCAATAAACCTGTTGAAAGAGTCTTATAGAATGAGAAACAAGAAGAAATGGGCCCAGGAAAGAATATGTTTTTAATGTCTATTATAACTCCTTAGTGATTAAGATTCCCAAAACTTTTGTAAAAATAATTGTGGCTTATTCAACTTCCACTCATCGAAAGCCTTTGTGTAATTTCTAAATAATCAGAGAGATGCATGTGTTGGTAGGAACCAGCTTGAAGACCTGGTAAATGAGGCTATGAAATTGATCCATAAATCCGATTCTCAGGATTCTATTTTATATGAGGATTAATACCTTATTCTCAGAATATTTTACTTCTCCAAGTTTAATGTCAATAAGAATGTCAAAAAAGAGCTATGTATAATTTTAATCAAAGAAATATTTATGAAAAGAGTATTGGAAAAATGTCCTGAAAAATTGACTTTCCATTCCTAAATGCTGAGATGGTAACGCTGAAACTCTTGCCAAATAATTCCTATTCATCCTAGGAAGCATTTTTACCTTGACTGCCATTCAGAGGAGAAAATAACTAGCAACACATTGCATTTTAATATAAGTGACACAAAATGAAATTATCTGATTAATCAAATTAATGTTCTGACACTTTTTGTGCATACTTTTGTTGAACTTGGGAGGCGTGGGAAACATGAGCATTTTATTTTTGTGTGGGTGTTCTGCTTCATTAGGAAGAAGCTGGAGTTGGTCTTGACAACTACATTTAAAGACCCTGTGTCAGAAATGCCAGCATAAAACAGTGGACAACTGCAAAAGGCAGTTCAATCTGTGAAGGCAGAATTTAGTTTCAGGGCACAGGTAGGAAAAAGCAAATAGAAGAAAATAGATGGTTTTCAGGCAAAAACTAATATATATACACACACATATGTATGCGTGTGTGTGTGTATATATATTAGTTTTTTTATACACACACACATACATATACATATATATATTCACATTGATTTTGGAAATAAAGTAATGAGGCTTTTTGCTTGGCATCAACTTCACAGGAATGATAAAGATGCACCGGAATCCTGCCATGTCTCCTGATGAGCCAAATAAAAGAGATTCACTCAGGCCAATTCACGGAGCCTCTGAGGGCTCAGTTTGTTTGATCTAACAAAGCTAACAGGTCTCCAGGTCCAGCCTCTAAACCTAACAATTAAATATGTTCTCTAAATGCCATTGCTTTATGCAGGATACGTGACCTCATCCCTTCAGAAGGAATGCATTTGGTATCAACAGACCAATTCAGAAGGGTGCAGCCCTTCACCCTAACTATTTGTGTTTACCTTCAGGATGGATTTGTTTACCTTCAGAAGGAATCCAAAGGCCAGGCTATTCTCTTTTCCTCCTATGATGTTGCTGTGTTACTAGGTTTCAGAATAAGAAAGGTGCAGCCGAGAAAAGGGATAAAATGAAAAAACACCAAAAGTTTTAACACTTATGTCTAAGTGTCTGGCTGCCACATTCTTTCTGTCTTGTGTGTACAGAGGGTGTATGTGTACAAGGGGCCTGCAAGGGCCTACAAAGATTAGGGACCCTGACCCTTTAGAACATCCACCCTTTCAGGAAGACGGGAAAGTATACCGAGTTCTGAGGAACAGAGACGATTGATTTGGATATAGAAAGGTTATGCCTCTGGATAGAGTAGATATTTTATTCCTGATGCCTGAAAGTATAGCACAAAAGGGCTACCTAAATCGACCCTCTTTTTCAATTAGCAATTGTTGCTTTTAAATCAAGGATGGCATGAAATGAGTGTTTACAAAACGTTCTACATCCAAACTACATTTGTTTCTAGTTTGACTCCGAGTTAGGTCTTGTTTTCATATTATTATAATTTGAGGACATCTGAGTGTTTTCCTCAGACCAAGTTCCCATAATCAAACACTTGGCTACTACTGCTATTGGTGACACTGAATGTAATTACAGGATTTAAATGGAGTGTTCATCGAACTTCAAATTTGTATTTTTTAAAAATACAATATCAACTAGAACTTAGCAGAATCAATCAATTTTAACGACTAAAAGAATACCTGCCTCATCTGATTTAGCATTTCCACAAACATAGACTTGGGTTTTTAATTGAGTGAATCAATCTTCCTATAAATCTATGTGCTGCGACATGGTGACTAAATCAGTCAGGGTCACTCCAGGTGAATTTGGGTTGGCACGAAATAATTGCACAGACACAGAAAGTACCTTTTACTGGGGTTTCAGTAATGGTTTTTGACCTTAGGAGTCCCTTGGAAAGACAGAGTTTGCACCTGGATTCTTTATTTTTATAGAGGAGGACACAGGAAGGTTCAATGGAATGTTCTTTCCAAATAAGGCAAAGGGTCAGGTTTCAGGGGATTGATGTCTTTGGGTCAGCAGATTGACTGACCTCTTGGAAGGCCACGCCCATCTCAGGTGCTGTGTGGGATCAAAGGCAGAGTGAGAGGAAAGTGCCCACATGTGTTGCACGCCCCAAAGAACTCGCAACAATCAGGCCAGTCCTCCCATATGCTGGCCTGTGACATTTATGGTTTAAGAAGTTAGGAGGACTTTAAGGATGTGCTTATTCCAAATGGATTTTGGAACATATTAGAAGCAAGATTGTAAAAGACATAAAAATAGATCTCTGGAAGTCTTCTGCCCTTAAAAATGAGATCAGGTCAGAATATTGCATGAGTATTCACTGCATGAAATCATTAAGAGGAATACAAGTGTAGTCTCAAGAGATGTAGTCTAATTAATTGGTAAAGGAGTCTGAAAAAGGAGATGTTTCAAGTCATTTATAAAATGCATATTGAGAAAATGTTCAAGAAGAGTGATACAAATTCAGAAAGTGGCAAACCAAATTTCACTGGGAATAAGGGAATGTTGAGATACATAATGTCTACTGAATACTTACCAAAAAAAAAAAAAAAAACTTTTGTCTATGAAACTAGTTCAAATTTCCACTTGCTTAACTTGGGTAAGTATGGTAGAACAGAATAATTCAAATGAAAATAGATAATGGCAGAATAATAGCTTAAAAATTAGAAATTCATTTAAGACATCTTTTCCAGTAATATTATGGAGTAGGTACCTGGATAGACCCTGTTTGAGACAGGGAAATGCTGGATAAATATTCAAAATTTTTAAATATTCAAGATTCTTAATAATAAACTATGAGTTACAGAACAAGGGCTTCTCAGGTTAGAAAATTCATCAAGGAAGGAAACCAAAGAAATAAAAAGAACAGTGAGATTGGCTTTCACATGAGGGCTTTTGCTGGGCCTGTGAACTTAAGCTGCTGTATTTTGAAGTCCTTTTAAAGGTCTGGGTGAAAAAAAAAAAAAGGCAAAATTCGGGGCCTGTGTAGATAGGGGGTCTAATTTAAAATCCTTCTTCATAAAGCTGAAGTGACTCAGAAATCACCTCTGCCACTCTCAAGTATGACTTCAAGATAAATCAGCTATCTCAGATTATGGGACTGAGAGGAGTGGGAAATATCATTAATGAGCATTTGGAAACCTCAACTTGAATCTATACTTTTCAGCCTAAATTTATGTTGCCTTTGAGATCCAAAATTTCAGTTAAAATGATTGCTAACAAAGTTTTCCCAGGCTTCTGTCAGAGCAAATGTAGATCTTAAAGGAACCTACTTTAAGTTTCAAATGTGTAAGTTTCACAAGTTTCAAATGTGTCCCACAATGATAACCAAGTACATAAGGAAGCAAAAACCAGCAGAAAAGACCCTTGAAGACTTTTCAGGAGCTGAATATAAAATATCTATGTTTAATATGTTTAAAGAAAAAAAAAGATAAGTTTCAGATAATATGAGCAGTCAAATCTATTTGATAACAAACTAAGTGGAAATTCTATCGAAATGATCCAATCTGCTTGATTTAAAAAGCAAATAGGACTTCTAGAAATAAAAGCAATAAAATTAAAGTTTTTCTGAAAATTGAAGTTCAGTGAAAGAGGTAAACATTGTAATACAACTGAAACAAACAAACAAAAAATAGTAAACCGGAAAGTAATTGAAAACTTAAAAAAAAAATACATGATTTAGCAGAGAGAGGTCAAGAGAGGAAACACAGAGCTCAAAGGTCTTCAGTGTCTTAATGGAGCACCAGCAGGAGGAAAAACAGGACAGCAGAGGGGGCATAGGGAAAGACAAGAGCAGAAAACTTTTTAAGAACTGGTAAAACTCCTAACTTCAAGAAGCCCACCCCCCAAAATCCAAAGTAGATTAAATAAAATCGGTACTTAGACAAAGCACCAAACATAAAGGAGTGATTTTTAAAAGCAGGCATTGAGAAAAGAGTGATTGCCCTCAAACAAGACAAGAGTCTGAAAGATACTAACTTCTCCTCACTAATAAAGTTGAAAGACAATGGAATGATGTGCCTAGAGAGTAACCATCACTCTAAAATTGTGGAAACTGGCTAAAAATGTCTTTCCAGGATGATAGGATAATAAAGACATATATACCAATAAAGAGGAAATGAAGAAAATTTGTTGCCTCTAGACTTCTCTAAAGGAAACCCAAAATAATGTGCTTTAAGTAAAAGGAGAGTGTTGCAGTAGAGAAAGTTGGAGATTCAAGAAGGAACAGAAGAGAGTTGCAAATATGTGTGCAACTATGTATGAACATGTGCTGTATAAAACATAAATAAGAATGTCAATTCCAAGTGAAAGACCTGAATGTGAAAGCCAAAGTTACAGAGTTTTCATAGTTAATATCCAAAGATTCCTTCATGATTGTGGAGGTATTTTTATTTTTAACAGACTCAAACTACTAACCATAGAGAAAGAATTACTAAATTAAAATAGTTTCAAAATTTTTAATTTTAATTAAGATTAATTAAAATTTTTTAATTAATTAAAATTTTTTAGTAATTAATTAAAATTTTTAATTAATTACTAAATTAAAAGAGTTTCAAAGCTTCTATTTATCTAAAGGTACTTGTAGCAGTGAAACAACACAAGGACTTAAAGTGGGGTGGATACATACTAGAAAATATATAACTGAGGAAAATTAATATTTAGGATATATAAGGAACTTCAATAGGAAAATGAGAAACTACCCAACAGAACAAAAGATAGAAGATTGAAATAAGTACTTAACATAAGAAGAAATCCAAATGAACTATATGAAAGGGTGCTCAACTTCTTTAGTAACAAAGGAAGCACATGTAACACAACTGAATTGGTAAATTTTAAAAAGTAGAGCATCAATATCAAGTGTTGGCCAGTAGGGGAGATGCCCGCACTCAGATGGTGTCAAGTACTGGGGAGTTTGCGGTTATCTGATGAAATTGAATCTGTGTACAGTCCCAAATGCAGGCATTCCACCCTCAGGTGTATTCTTTAAAGAAGTTCTCAACAGGAGCACAAGCAGATATATGAAAAAATATGTATAGCCACTTTTTCAATAACCCCAAACAGGAAATAATCTGAATGTCCATTATGCTGACTAGAAAAAGAAATTGTACCATATGTGAACAGCAAAATACTGTCTATGAGAATGGAATTCTAGTGGTGGGTATCAACATTTAGTGGGAAAAAAATGTTCAAAAAAGGCTTTAACATTACAATGTATCCATTGCTCCATTTCTCTTGAAATTGTATCTTTACTATCCCCAAAGAACCCTATTATGAAGTTCACTCATACTTAGAGGTCTTTTACTAATCAGGCTCTCTGCCAGACTGAGTTCAAGAGTGAATATATTTAGAAATGTAGATTTTAATATATGAATACTATGATACATAAATCTCTAAGTGTATTTTTTTCTTCTTGATTGAGTTATCTCTAATTATAGTTGAGCACAATAGATCACACTGATATACATAAATACATTTCAAGTTTTGATAATAATTATCTAAACTCAATAGGTAAACGCTTCTCTTAATGAGCTGCATGGGGATGGTTAATCACTGCTGAATTAAGAGGCTTCTCTCTTTCCAGTATTTCTATGCTCTGGTTGTTTGCTGTTCCCAAGGTTTTGCTCCTCAGGACAACGCACCCCAGCTAGAATTTCTCCAGGAGCGTAAAGGAGCCTTGAAGGATGAAAGAAGCAGGAGGAGAGAGAACCCACCATGCTGCCTCCCTGGGCACATTGGTATTAGGCAAGAGTACTGCTGGGCAGGGGCTTCTGAAGATAGGTCTTTTGAACTCTCAGTGTCTGCCTACGACTCCCACCCCTCCCTCCCTCCCTCTCTCTCTCTCTCTCTCTCTCTCTCTCTTTAATAGACCAGGGGTGCTTAACTTCTGAGCCACATTCAAAGCCATTTTTTCTTTTTTAATTTTGAAACTTTTGAGACAAGGTCTTGCTAAATTGCTCAGGGACTCACTAAATTGCTGAGATGGGCTTTGAATTTGAGATCCTCCTGACTTGGCCTCCTGAGCCACTGGGATTCTAGGTATGCGCCACCATGCACAGCTCTTCACCTTCTTCTTATCTGAAAGTGGAAACACTCCACTTGTTTAGGGTGATTATTAATCCACCTACTGTAAAACTACGCCAGTACTCCCTCCCCCATACCAGACTGATGAGATTAGAATCTTTGAGGAAGGGCCCCTGGCACCTGTAGTTTTTTCAAAACTCTGTAGGTGATTCTAATGGCATCAGTCACAACCAAAGGTGCCTAGAGTAGCACCTGATTTTTATTTTGGAGGGCAATGGGCTAGAATTAGTTTCAGCTTTCTGGGTTTTGTAGAGAAGAAAAAAAAAAAAAAAAACCACAGGGGAAAAAAAAGGCTATTGCCTCAGCTATTTCTATGACTTAAATACTTAGCTATAATCAAAAAAATATAATTAGAATCTTCTTTTAAAAATATTTTGCTTTCCCCATTTCTGAGAATTGGAAGATTATGAAACAAATCTACTCCTGCTTAGTTGAAGATCAAGTAAGGTAATGCAGACTTTTAATCAACGTATCCCCTTTCTGATGAATTTCTTGCTAAAATACAGAACACATTTCTAAATAAACTGCTTTTTCCTCATTTACTGTTATGTCTCCTGTTCCAGTTTATTGAAGAAAAAATAAAATGTAGCCTACTCTGAAGAGCTCTTACTAAAAATTAACAAAATTTTCTGCTTACAAAAAATTTGCTACCATTGTCTATCCCAGAATTTAAACTTATTGGTATTAATAGATGATGACTTCATCATTATCATATCCTTCGTTGGGTCCTTTCCTAGGTGTTGTGTTTAATTGTAGTCATAGTTGGTAGCATATTCTAATTTCAAGACCCTTAGAACTTACAGAGGGAAATGCTTCTGTAATATTGAGCTGGATTTCTCTGAAGAGATGGATTTGGTGCCATGATGTGGAGCAGGCTCCAGCAGAGCACATGTTGGATGTTGGACTGGAGAAAGGACTCATCATCACTCACTCTGAATATGCAAGTAGGAAGTCAGGACACCCTGTTTGTCATAATATATTAAGTATCCTGGGAAAGCTATAATCTGTGCTACTTAGCAATTTAACTCCCCGCCCCCAATGTAATTTTCTTTTTTGTCTGTTAAATGGGAAATGGCTTGCTGTGACCCTGGCTTGACATTATACATCTTTTTTAAAAAAAGAGTTTCCTATATTGTTTTTTAAGCATTTTTTAGATGTATCGACCTTTATTTTATTCATTTGTTTATACGTGGTGCTGAGAATCAAACCCTGTGCCTCACACAGACTAGGCAAGCTTTCTACCACTGAGCCCCAGCCTCAGCCCCCTATACATCTTTTTATCTATTTGTATACGTCTCCATATTTTTAAATATCTTCACAATCTATCAACATGCCCCCTTCCCTCTAAACTCTCGATCTGATAATGTGTATACTTTCACCCTTCACACAAACACTGATTTATTCATGGTTCTCAATTTAATATTTATGCTTTCCACATACTGACCTTTTTGTTCCTGTAAACCATCTCAGATATCATATTCTTTCCTTTCCTTCCCTCTTGCTAATACTGTGTTTGGGTTAAAAAATAACGAGCGATGCTGTGTGGGCAAAACAGTGTTATTTATTTCAACATGGTTTATATCTTTCTATCTCAAAATTAGTAGTCCTCAAAATCTCACAGGTGCCCACTTATCTCTTAACAATTCTACTTTCCCACCAGACTATCAAAGGAGTTACCATTGACCTAAGTACCGAGGGTGGACCTTTATTTGACGCTTAATTTGCTCTTTCTCTATTTCTCACATGCCTAGGGGACAGCCAGAAAAGGCTAAGCTTTGAAGTTGACATGAACTTTTCCATCAAGATATAAGCTTCTCTGTTCACATCTGTGCCTGACATTGCTACTACAATCACTCCATCTCCATGTGGAGAGTTGAAGACACATCTGGCCTTGCAGGACAGTTCTGGAAGCATCTACCATTTGGCCTTCCCTTCACTCTAACTCTGATACTGATACAAGTTTTGAGGTTTCTTTTCTAAAGCATCTGTGAAACTTACTTCTTACTCCTGCTAAGCCTCTTCCTTCCTAATTCAGATACTTTATTCACCATTTGTACATGGACTCGCCCAACAAAGGTTTGTGAAATAGTACATTTATACCATATATTATTATAGAGGGAGACAATGAGAAAAAGGAGTATGAAGGTAGAGAAAAGGGCCAGCCTGAACCAGCCCACTGACAATTCTGATCTGTATCTCAAATTTAATTCTGGAGCCGGTTTATAGTTATGGCAGAATTTCACAGAAAATTATATCCAATTGGCATTTTATGAGCACATATTGTTTGCCAAGCACTGTGGTGAGCAGTGACCCAAATCAAGGCACAGGTTTGGGAGAAGCATGCATATACAATAATTAAATGTGACAAGTGTCAAAATGGGAAATAACTTTGTGCTTTGTAACTGAATAAGACGAGGTGTGAGGGTGGGCTCTAACTCGGAATGGGGGATATAAGGACACATCCTAGATGAAATGATAATTCTGCTGCAATCTGAAGTTCAAGTCACAATTTGGTGAAGTGGTGAAGGTCTTTTAGGAGGGTGTGGAGAGAAGCGTGGTGGCTTCAGTTGGAAGTGCACGTTCAGACCTGAGTGTTCAAGGCAGGACGTGGACAGAGGGAGAGGAGAAGGCTAGGTTGCGCTCTCTGTGCTCTTCTCCCTGGTCTGAAAACACATCAAGTCACATATTCCTGTTGACAGTGCCTGAAGTTGTTAGGACAGCAGATAAGTTATTGAGAGATCCAAGACTTCAAAGTGCAGATCTCTAGGAGAGTTTGTGCCAGCTCTACTGAATTTTAGTCAAGGTATAAATCACAGTGTAGGGATTCCCATCTTAATGCAGAATGTACATAACCAGCAGGAAACCACTGATGCCCAGACAGAAAAAAAAACAAGAGTGGGGACCACATTCAGCTTGCGTTTGGATTGAAATGAGTCGTAGAAGATGCTTAAAAATGAAAATCATCTGGCTTGTTCTTTTTCTACAATGAGACTTCATTGGTTCTGTAGAAAAATGATGTTGAAAACACTAGGATTAAGTGGAGCAGGGAGAGAGAAAGAGAGGGGATGGGCAGGGGTGAAGACAGAAGTGATGTCTTCGCTGTAGAGTTTTTCAAAGCCTCCTTGTTCCCAAAGTGGTGCGAATCTCTCAGTGGGGATGACTGGATTCTCTTTCAATTTTATTGACTGTGCACCCTTTACATGAAATTATCAACTTCTCACAAACTTATTTTCCCAACACTCTATAAAAACACTGTTTTGTTTGTTCCCTTCAATTCTGTACTGTATTGGGAATCATTTTAACTTAACATTTGGTTGATGTGTGGATATGTGTAAAATTCCGCAGTTCCTCTTTGAAATGCAAATACTTTCATTGTACAACGATTCTAGGAATAGAGTGAACTACTTCTAGAGTCTATTTGGTCTTCTTAAGTTGTGGGTAGCTTCTTGTTGTTTAAGAAAAATCAAGATGAAACAATGGTCTGAAGTCCTGATGTAGTTTGAGTAATATAAACACGAGAAGATTCCAAATGCAGCAATTCTTTCTCTTGTAAATTAGTTATAATTCTTTATTGGTTTGATTTCCCTTCAGCATGCTAAGTATAATTTAAGCACCTTTAGAATAGTAAATTCTAAATTTGTACTCAAATTTTTCAGCAAAGGAGTTATATAATGAATGGTTTTACAAAGACATGATTTTGTTTTTTCAGTGCTAAGACATTACAGTGGCATTCTATTTGGTGTAAATAAAGCCCACCAGGTAGTAAGGAATGTATCATAATTCCCAATCTACTCTTTAGTAGAAAATATTAAGCAAGTTTATAGTTAATTGTGCTATATCAGTTTAATGAGGAAGGCATTAATGGTCTCCTCCTCCTCCTCCTTTTTAATTTCAGTACAAACTATTTTAGGCACTGAGATAATTATGTTTGTGAGGTTGTTAATGAGAAACTTTGCTAGCTGAAGACTTAGTTTAGGAGAAGGGAATATTCTGAAGGTCTAGACATAATTTTACAGACCTCAGCTCTTAGAATCTTAAAAGGGAAAGAACCAGCTAGTAATCAGGAATTCAGATGTCATGATCACACTCTCTCTTCTCCCTTCTTAATAGCGAATGGGTTCTTATTCTTAGGGAGATGTATATAAATGCTTTAACTACTCTTAAAAAGTATTTGGGGATATTGTCTGACAATGTTTCATATTTAAATACAGTCTTGAAAATTTTAAAGAAAATACTTATTAGAAAGCAACTGATATGGGCTGAATTCTATCTCCCACCACCCCAGCCCCTACCTCAAATGTTGAAACTCAAATACCTAGTAACTTAAAATGTAACCTTAGTTAGAAACAGGTTTGATAAGGGCTGGGGGCACAGTTTAGTGGTAGAGTTTGAGCTTAGCATATGTGATGTCCTGGCTTCAGTCCCCAGCACGCACCCACCCAATTTTATTTTTTAAATAGGGTCTTTACAGAGATTTAAAATGGTTACATTAGTACATTGTACAAAATAATAATACACATTCCTTGCTCTTATTATTAATAATAGTAGGTGGTTAAATCCTTGCTTTTTATCAAAAGTGTTATAAAATGCAAAACTTTATTGATTAGAGATTTTTATATTGAGCTTTTGCTATTCTAGGTGATCCTAATGTTTTACCACATCTAGTCACCTATAATTTTAGTGTGGCCCACTGAGGAGTGTTTTAAATCGAAGAGTGATGTGTGGAAAGGAGTTGATCAATTAACTAATTATTTTAGCAAACTATTGATAGAATTTTAAGGCTCTAATAGTGCCCTAAAATCATGTGTTACAATTTACCAAATTGTTTTGCTTATCCTATGCTATAGATTTATTCACAAATTTGATGGTTCATGAAAATCTTGGCAGATAATTCTTTAAAATTATTAAAGAACTGGAACATATTGACAGTTCTACTAGCAACAAACCTCAACACAAACACCCTGTACCAAAAGTTAGATTCTTAAGCATTCTTAAGAAAAGATGGTATTCTCTTCTTTCAACCTCAGTCTATAAACTGTTTTGCTTTTTGACTAGAGCAGATTTTGGTAGTTAAAATATAGGACCACTGACCACCAGTTGAGTTGAGGTCACAGAAAGTGTCAGCACAGTTAGAAGTTTAGCAGATGTGGGCCAGTAGAAAAGACACCAAGACCTGGATTAATGGTGAGGTTTTGCTTTACTGGAAAAATTGCATCCATTGCTCATGTCCCTCACATCAATAACAAGACTGAATGTAAGGAAAGACTTCTGTTCCAATTCTAGATCATTTCAAGTGACTGTTACTTAGAATTAATCTGGAATTTCCTGTATATTTTTGTTATTGATACAAAATCTACCATTGCGGAGGTTCAAGATGGCAACCTCTATCTGTCCTGAATCAGTAAGTTTGGAAAATAATGTTTGCAACCACCCAACTGCCCATCCACCGCTATGAGTCACTGTATATAGAATGACACATTTTCTTTATGAGCTTAGATTTCTCTAGGCAAGATTTTGAAAACCTTGGTCAGATATAACTTTCTGCACCTCCTCTTTAATATTTTTGTTTGTTCTTAGTTCAGGCTGCTATAACAAATTGCCATAGACTGGGTGGCTTAAACAATAAACATTTATTTGTCACAGTTCTGGAGGTTGGAAGTCTGAGGTCATGGTGCCACTGCCAATTGCTGTGTACTCTCACGTGGCAGAAAAAGGAGGCTAATTCTATTCAGAGGGGCTGCACCATAAAGACCTCATGTCCTCTCAAAGCCCAACTCCTAATGCCACCACTTTGGATTACAACACGAGTCTTCTGGAAGAGACACAAACATCTAGTCCATCACAGTTTGTTTACGACCCCATAATCGTTATGATCTTGGTCTTGACATTACTCAGTCACTTTTTTATCATAGTTTTTCTATAACTTGTCAGTTTTGGGTTTTGAAACTTACTTCTCTTCAGCAAATTGTCTCCTCCTACAAGCTCTAAGGAAAGTTTTTTTATTATTATTATTATTATGAAAGCAATTCAAGTTGATTACATATAATGTAACAATATAGTGAAAGCAAAATAAAAGTAAAAATCACATAATACTCTGTTGGTAGTGTTTTGGTGTTTTGCTTCCAGTTATTTTCATGTTTTGGAAATTTAAAATAGGACTTTTATGTATATCTACATACATATATAAAATGTGTATATTGCATGTATAAGTATGCTTGAGATATATGTTCTATATTTGTAGATATATTAGTTGTGTATTCTGCTAACTTTCATTTAGCATTATTTTAAGAGCATACAGTTTTCATACTTTTATAAATTATGCTTTCTTTTAATATATCTGTAACATTATCTTTGTCCCTTTTTTATTGACAGTTGTTTTGGTTTTCATTTTCATTGGCTTAGAAGGTACACAATCCCATTTTTAATTTTTACTAAATACTTTTAACAACCAAATTTTATCCCCAAAGTTCAAAACTAAGAATAAATATTGTCACCTATATGTGTATAAACAAGAAACAAGCATTCTGTTTTGTGGTCATATTTACAATGATAATATAAGTATTTCTAGTTTAATTCTTATCAACTCTAATACCCTTATCTTTTCCATTCTGGAATTTGAAATTTATCTCTTAGTTTCATTAAAATTTCAACTGTCTGGACTGAGCATTCTTTGAGATCTTGTATATCTCACAATAACTCTATTAGCCTTCAAACATTAGAACTCTTCTTCTAGGTATAAAATTTACAGTAAAATCGCCATAGCTTGATTTGTGTTTTAGTACAACTAACTGAACCTGCTTCTCTAAATACCACTGGGATGAGAAAAGAAATATAAAAATAAGATAAAATCCATAGCTGTACTGAAAAGTTAGTGTGTAATTTGGAGCCAGAACATTAAGAAATGTCTGGAAGATGTGTAGATGAAGGAGTTTAACCAACAATACACCCAACAGATTTGGAAAACCTGCAGCTTTAGAAAACCTGCAGCTTTAGAAGGTGAGAAGATCCACAAACCTCTCCGCCAGAACCTGAGAGTGAATTTGGAATCGGAAGCTGAGCATGCAGGGAAAGAAAGGGGCCTGTGCTGGGGGATCACAAACAACCTCAGCCAAGGTAGATTGAGCTCCCCGGGTGCAGCAGCTAACCAAGACAAAATGCCTGACCTCGTAGAATTACATATAAATAGCAATTAATTGAAAGCCAGGAGAGGATCATCAATCTTCCCTGCTTCTGCGTGCCTAGAAGCCACCTGGCATGTTTACTCCTGGCAAATGCTTGAAATGCAGTCCTAAGTAAAGGGAACCACTGCCTCAGGAGGCTGACCCGCCTCTGGGTGAAGAAGATTTTGGCAGAGCAGTGAGTGGGGTATTCTGTTAGCTTTGTTTCTCAGTGACTGCTCCCCTGGTAACCTTGTGCTTCTCATTCAGAGTGTATGTTAAGGTCACTAATTCAACTAGCTATGGGATGAGGCAGGCAGTTCAGAGGAGAGATAAGGACTGGGGAGGATGGCAAAGAACAAGATGGCTGTTAGCCACAAGGACGGAGCTTCTCTCAGCTCCAGCCACTTATGGATGGGAAAGCAAACATATTTGGCCAAGTTTTCAAAAAAAAAAAAAAATGGGAATTTGATATTTATATGAAGCTTCCCAGTATTTTATTGTTGGAATCAAATTCAACTTAATTAATTTGTTTGTTTTGGAAAACACCTGGGAGCAGATTGCTGCTTCTTGGCAGCCAGTTTGTGACTTCTCTCCATAAACCTGCCATGAGTACACAGACAACGGATTCGAGGCTTCTGTGGGGATGCATGCTGGCAAGAGATGGCAGCACTGATGTTAGTTGATTTTCTGCAACACAGCAACCAGTTTGTGACTACCTTAGCATTCTTTGGAATTTACTGTCAGTAGTTTTCAAAAGTTTGATGAGCATTTATGCTGGTTTGGATAGTGCCATTGATTTATCTGCATTTTTGCCAACACGGCAATTTTACACGAATTAAAAAGACAATCATGTCTTGTTCAATAGCGTTTTATTTATCTACTGCGATATAATCGCCCGTGACTTCCAAAAATCTTGGTAATTTCTCATGATTCTGAAGGTTGGCCAGGGCTCTCAGGTGGGTGACGCCTTTGCTTATCAGAACGGGGATAGACCATGAACCTGCGTCAGCAAGAAGCTCAGCAGGCGCTGGGGCATAAGAGGGCTTCAGGTCTCCATCCAGGTGACTCTCTCCAGCCAGGTAGTCCTGCTTCTTACTTTCATGATACTAGTTTCTGAGAGAAAGAAGCAGAAGTTGCCAGTTTTCTAATGGCTTGAGATGAGAAGACCCAAATTCACATTTTATTAGTTGAAGCACTTGGAAAGTCAAGAAGGAGGGAAAATGCCCCATGTCTTGATGGACAAAGTTGCCTGTGTGTGCAAGAAGGGAAGGAGCTGAGGGTGTCTGTGACTGGACACCACTCACCTCCATCTGTCCTCAGCCCAATAGTTCACATCCTTCCCTCTGATAATATACATGCCCCTTTCCTTTCAAATATCAAAGCACTATCTCAAAGACCAGAACCTTGTCATCACCATTAGATCCAAATTTCTTCTCTCCCTGTTGAAGAATACTTAGCCATTCTCTCTTGAATATTGGCTGTTCTCCATTTTTTTCTACGTTTTTTTGTTTATGTAGAAATTTTTATACCTTTATTCACTCCTTAACTTTTCCTGTACATTATTATTTTCTCCTTTTCTTGGGTGATGCTTGACCTTGACCTTCCAGACTGTTGTTGCCTGAAGTTACATTTACACACATCTAGTATTGGTCACCCCTAAGTTCTTATTAGTAATGCAGAATTTCAGTCCTAATCTCAGACCTAGTAATCACAGTCCACGTTTTAATAAGATCCGTAGTTCATCTGTATATATGTTAAAGATTGAAAATCCCCAGCAGAGTTCACTGACCCCACAAAACTGAGTCTATTTTACTGTGTAACTCACTCATCAAATGTGTTAATGACATTTTTCACTGCAAAAGTGCTTTTTAAATTATCCTTTAAAAATTTCCTTTTTTTTAAAAAAAAAAAAAAATGTCATCCTGCTTTTTCATCTTGGTTTGCAACCTTTGTCTAATCGACTAGTGTGTAATGTAAAAATATCTCTTCAGATTTTTATAGGGCCCTCTGACATCCAAGGTTGAAACTTATTCATCCAGACCCTCATTGAGTTGGACCCTGGCCTTCAGTCATAGCTGTCAGGTCTCTCTGTACCATGACCCGGGGTCTTGTGAGAACTGGTGTCTGCCAACTCCTCTGAATGCCCTCTTAAGCAACCTCTTGTCTTTACCTCTTCTCACATTACCCAGTATTTTCCAAGAGAGAAGGGGACATGAATGCATAATCTTCTCTGTGTGTAATATAATATTTGTGGAGGTGACTATGCTTATATATATGGATGAAGACACATGTTCTGCAAATTCCTGACCTAGCCAAGGCATCCAAATTGATGTGAATAATAGTAAGAGAAAAATAGGTAAACAAAAAGAGAAATCCCAAACTGTCAGCCTTCAAGAATAGATTCAATGTATAGAAATAATCAAAAGTAATTTGGAATTGATTTTCTTCAATAGGGAAAATATAATTAGTAATATTTTATGTTGAATTTCTAAAATTATACCAAGGAAACTTTCAAAAGGTCCAGGGGTGGAGCTTAGTGGATATTTAGCAATTTTCTTTCACTTTAAATTTTTTTTAAATTAAGCAATGCATTTATGTATTTAAAGTCAAAGTAATATGAGAAAAATGTATTACAGAAAAGTATGGGTCTGGTCTTGGATGGTGCTTGCCCTATCAGTGAGATTGGAGTAGAATGAACAGAGAAGGTAGTGGAAGATGAAATTAGGGAGGAGGAGTTGAAAAATTACACAGGATCCTGTAGTGACTTTGACTTTGATACTGAGTGAAATGAAGGCTTGCCCAAGGTTTCTGACCAGAGCAATATTGTATCTGACTTGCATTTTGAAAGGTGAATGAAAATGGACGGGTGGAGAGCAAGAATGAAATAAGGGAGCTTTCTGGGAGGCTTTGACCTTTGTAATCGCAGAAGTGGTGAAGAGTGATGGCTGCTTCAGGGCACAGATGATATCCCACTTCCCACTGTTGGATGTAACAAGTGTTCATCTTTCTAATGGTGCTAATGCAACACAGTTCAGTAGATAAGCACGGAGGTGAGCAACCCTGCTGTGTGAAACGCTCAACAGTGTGCTGTGTTGCTCGGCCATCCTGCTGGGTAGGTTAGTGGATTCAATGCACTTTTGACTTAGCATACTTATAACTTGCAGTGGGTTTTCCAAGAAATGACCTCATCATAAGCCCAGTAGCATCTGTGCTTTGAAGGAAGGGCCAAAAGGTTTTGCTGATGGATTGGGTTATGGGGAGTCAATGATGAAGGCAATTTCTTTTGACTTGAGTATCTAGAAGGAAGGAGTTCCATTTCTGTGTAGAAGGAACCCTTGGGAAAGTGTCACAGAAGGTTATGGGGAAGGTATGGTGGTGAGGGAAATCATGACTTAGATTTGAGCATATGGAGGCCCAGGGACCTATTGAAAATTTCCAGGGAAATGTTGATATTATTTAATGAATTGATGCCTAAAGTTGAGGGATGTATTTGTGCTGCAAGACCAAATCTGCATCAGACATATGTAGAAGACCTTTGCAATCAGGACACTTTACATCACCTGGGGAAAGACTCCATAGAGGGAAGACCTGAGGTCTGGGCCTGAGGCACTTAAAACTTTGTAGTTTGAGACAATGATGAGGAAAACCAGCACAGCTTGCATGAGAACCAAGAGAGTGGCTATCATAAAAACCACAAAAGGGGTTCAAGAAGGAGAAAATGATTTTGTGAAATTCTGTGGATATGTGGAGGGGTGTTATTGGACTATCACAATGTGATGTTGTTTTTGCAGAACTGTGCAGCCATCAGAAAAGCAATTTAACTGGTCTCCAGGTTTCTTGGCATCTTGGACATTTTGCCATATTGCTGATATTATATATTCTAAAATTAGGTCTGGTCTAGGAAATGAAGACAAGACGGCTGTCCAAAATGTAGTAACATGGCAGGAGCAACCAGGCCATGTTTCAGGACTGCAGCAGATTTTGTGGCTTTGAGCAGGGCAGCGCATAGTCCAGGAGCTCAGTGGAGATGCAGGGAACCTGCCAGATATTAACTCTGCCCTGTACAACTTCCCACCTGCTCCTGGTGGAGCTCTGTGAGCTGATGCTGGTAACTACAGACAGGAAAAGCCCTTGGTAGCTTTTTTCTCTTCTTTTTTTTCCCCTCCTATTTTGCTTTTAGCTGAAAAAAGATCATGTAGGTTCATAAAGGTGATTCTTTATATAAGGAATTTTTAAATGCAATTAGACACAAAACTTCTTCCAGAAAAATGTAGAACCTTCTCTAATTTTTTTCTATATTCTGAATTTCTTGAGTTGGTTGTAGGATCGTGTGTGTGTGTGTGTGTGTGTGTGTGTGTGAGAGAAAGAGAGAGAGAGAGAGAGAGAGAGAGATTGGTTGGACAACAGATATATGTTCTAAATCAAATACACACACGCACTAACTATGTCCTGTTTTGTTTTTTGCAAAGTTAAAATTCAGTGGAGGTGACATTTCAAATAATCAAACATAGCTATTCTCCCTTTTACTTCTATTCTCTCTTAATAGTATGGAGATGCTGTCTAAAATTCTATATGTCCTATGTGTGTGTGTGTGTGTGTATATATATTCTTGGGAGAGAGGATTTCTTTTTCTTAGCAAAGGGCACAATATTCAGGTGATAATTGAATATTATCAGCAATTGATTTACTACCAGTACTCTGTGAAATAATAAAACGTGAACCCCTAACCCCCATATATTTTTTTAACTTTACTTTTTAAAAATTACGTTTTATTCTTTATAATTAGAATACAACACCAGGATACACCTTGGCATAATGACAAAAACATGGAACCCAACCAGCTCTAGTTCAGTTCCCCAACAATCCTCCAGCCTGCTCCCTTCCCTCTCTTCCACCAATTCCTCTTCAATCCATTTACAATTTCCTTTTTTTTTTTTTTTTAAATTAGTGTCCTGTGGATACACCTGATGCTGGGACCCACCATGGCAGAAGCATGCATGCACATACCAAAGTTTGGTTAGATTCATTTCATTCTTCTTCCCTTTTGCCATCCCCTCTTCTTCCTCCTCAATCCCCTTCTTCTACTCTATTTTTAAAAATTCCCTCCCTCCTCTTCTTTTTACTTTCTTTTTTTCTTTTCTATTTTTTTTATCACCCCCTCTTCCCCATTTTGGATTAGCTTCCACACATTTGACCTTTGACTTTTGGGAACTGGCTTATTTCACTTAGCATGTTAGTCTCCAGTTCCAACCATTTACTGACAAATGGCACAATGTCATTTTTCTTTATGGCTAAGTAAAATTCCATATGTTTACATACCACATTTTCTTTATCCATTCATCTGCTGAAGGGCACCTAGGTTGGCTGCATAGCTTAGCTATTGTGAATTGTGCAGCTATAAACATAGATGTGGCTGCATCACTTAGTATGTTGATTTTACATCTTTTGGGTATATATCGAGGAGTGGAATAACTGTGAAGAAGCTTTTTAATATGATGCCTTCCACTTATTGATTTTTTTTTTATATTTCTTGCACTTTAAGAGTCTATTTTAAGAAAGTTGTTTCCTGTGTGGACATGTTCAAAGTGTTAGGCCAACATTTTCTTCTAGTAGGTGCAGGGTCTCTGGTCTAATGCTTAGGTCTTTGATCCATTTTGAATTGAATTTTGTGCAGGGTGAGAAATAGAGGTTAAGTTTCATTCTACACACATGGATTTCTAGTTTTCCCAGCACTAATTATTAAAAAGGCTAACTTTTCTCTAAGGTATGTTTTGACACATTTCTCTAGTATCAGAAAACTGTATTTTATGTGGGTTTGCCTCTGTGTTTCTACTCCATTGGTATTCATGCCTGTTGTAGTGTCGCTATCATGCTGTTTTCGTTACTATAGCTCTATAATATAGTTTGATGTTTGGTATTGTGATGCCTCCTGCTTCAATTTTTTCACTAAGGATTTTTGTGTCTATTCTGGGTCTCTTATTTTTCCACATGAACTGCTTTTTCTAGTTTTATGAAGAATGTCATTGGAATTTTTGGTGGAAATTACATTGAACCTATATAGTTCTTTTGGTAGTATGGCCATTTTGATAATATTAATTCTGCCTATCCAAGAATATGGGAGGTCTTTCCATTTACTAACATCTACATTCGTTATTTTCTTTAGTGTTCTATGTTTCTCACTATATAGGTCCTTCACCTTTTTTGTTAGTGTGATTCCCAAGTATTTTTTTTAAGCTATCATAAATGGGATAGTTTTCCTAATTTCTTTTTCAGCAGATCTTCATTGAAGTGGAAACATGATTGTTATGAGTGTTGATCTTGTATCCTGTGACTTTGTTGAATTGATTTATCAGCTCTAGCAGTCTTCTGGTGAAGTTTTTTGGATCTTCTAAATATAGAATCACATCATCAGAGATTATTTGGGCTCTTTTTTTTCCCCTATTTGTATCCCTTTAATTTTGTTTTCTTGCCTAATTGCTCTGGTTAGAGTTTCAAGGATATGGTGAATAGGGATGGGGAAATGGGCATTCTTGTCTTGTTCCTGTTTTTAGAGGAAACACTTTCAATTTTTCCTTCATTCAAAATAATGTTGGCCTTGGGTTTGTCATATATAGCCTTTTCAATTTTGAAATAATTGTTTTCCTTAGTTTTTCTAGTATTTTAAACATGAATAGATGCTGTACTTGGTCAAATGCTTTTTCTGCATTTATTGAGATAATTACTTGATTCTTGTACTTAAGTCTGTTTATGTGGTGAGTTACACTTACTGTTTTCCATATGTTGAACCAACCTTGCATCCCTGGGATGAAGCCCACTTGATCATGGTACACTATCTTTTTAATGTGTTTTTTATTCAGTTTTCCAATATGTTATTAAGAATTTTCACATCTATGTTCATCAGGGATATTGGTCTGAAATTTTCTTTCCTTGATGTATCTTTGCCTTTTTTTTTTTTTTTTTTTTTTGGTATCAGGATGATACATCATAGAAAGAGTTTCAGAGTGTTCTTCCCTTTTCTATCCATGGAACAACTTAAAGAGGATTGGTATTGGTTCCTTAAATTTTTGGTAGAACTCAGTTGAGAATTCACCCAGTCCTAGGTTTTTCTTTGTTGAAAGGCTTTGATGACTATATTTATTTTATTACTTTGATATCGATATCTTGAAGTTTTCTATATCCTCATGGTTTAGTTTAGATAAGTCATATGTCTCTAGGAATTTGTCAATATCTTCAAGATTTTCTAGCTTATTGGAATAATAAATTTTCAAAATAGTTTCTGATGATCCTCTGGATTTCAGTAGTGTCTGTGATGATATTTCTTTCTTCATCTTGAATTTTGTTCATTGGTGATTTTTTCCCCTCTTTCCTTTGGTTTGTTCAAATACAGGTTTAATTTTGATCTTGTTTGTCCTTTCAAAAAAATCAACTTTTTTCATTGATCTTTTGAAGTGTTTTTTAAATTTCAATTTCATTTATGTTGGCTCTAATTTTAATTATTTCCTGTCTTCTACTGAATGTGGTATTGGTTAGTTCTTTTACCAGGGCCTTGACATGTAATGTTAGATTATTTATTTGGTATCTTTCTATTCTATTCATGTATGAACTTAATGCTATGAACTTTGCTCTTCAAACTGCCTTCATACCCAGTGATTTTGATATGTGGTGCCACTATTGTCATTTCATCTAAGATTTTTATTTTTTTGTGCTATCCATTTGTCAGCCAAAAGTATGTCATTTAATCTCCAGGTAACACCCATATTTGATTTCTAATATTATTTTACAATACCTAAAACCATAGCTTTTTATGGTTCAGTCCCCAAAGAATTATTTTTCCTATTCAAATGCTTTTGAAAACATCTGAAAGTAATACAATAAGGCCAAAGGAATGGGACTGGAGAAGACTTCACTGACTGACTAGAAACAATAGGCTTCAGAGACAGAAAAGTTAAAACTTTTGGTAGAGCATTTGTCCCCTGTGATACTCTACAGGGGGAAATATTATAAAGAGTTCTTAAAAAGGCATATAGGAACTTCTAATAGTGTTCACTAAAAGTGCTAAATATTGTTTCACAATTCATACACTGAAGTATATGTAATCCCTAGACTAATACTCAATGATATATATAAAAATCTCAACTGTACATGGGATCCTCTGAAATAAATATTGGTTGTTAATTTACATTAAAAGTATTACATTAGTTTTATGAGATAATGTATTTAAACTATGATGACTATCCAGAATTTAACCACGTAAAATGAAGACAAAATCATTAGATTTGTAAAGCTGGTAAGAGATACAATATCAGCATTATTTTAACTTGAATGACTACAAATGGTATTCTCCATATATAAAAATTGAATATTTGAGTATCCAAATTGCACTCTACCTATTAAAATATAGGTGATTAAAATAACTATTTGAGGTAAAATATTAAAGTAACTATTTGAGCTCTTTCTTAGTAGAGATCAAATGGCTGTGGGACCACATGATGAACTGTGGGTTGGGTTTAGGCAGGTTTCAAACTAGGAAAACCTGGTCATTCAGTGGCCAGGCTGTGCTAACATACTGATGACTGTGATGGTTAATTTTATGTGTGAACCTTACTGGGTCATGGGGATGCCCTGAGCTGGCTAAAAGTTATTGTAGGTCTGTCTATGAGAGTGTTTTTGACATTAATGTTTGGATAAGTACGGTTAGGAAAGCAGATTGTCTTTCCAGTGGGAGCAGGCCTTGTCAATGCTGACAGAGGGAGAATTTATTTTCTTTCCACCTGTCTCACAGTTGGACATTGACCTTCTGCTTTTGGATTAAAGCTGAAGTGTATACCATTGGCTGGACCTTGTCCTCAGCTTGGTAATTATGGATATTGGGACTTCTCAGTCTCTACAACCAAACAAGTCAATTCCTCATAATCAATCAGCTTCCCCCATCAATATCCATAAGATAATAGGAATCTTATTGCTTCTTTTTTTCTGGAGAACCTTGACTAATACATTACCTGTACTCAATACTTAAAGAAATCAAGTAGATACAATAGTCAACAAAATAATTTAGAATTCCTCTATCAAGTCTAAACAAACAAAATTACAACATCTGGTTAAAAAACAGTATATATGAATTAAATTAATTGAAACTTGTCAGTGTTAGAACTTTGAAAGTCTCAGTATATATAATGTTAATATACCAGTCAGTAGTGATAATTACTACCTAAAAAAAGGGAAATTATTTATTTCATTTTTGCAAGTTAAGAGTCATGAGGACAAGGAATCTTATTCTTAGACCTAACAGATTAATAGTTTATATAACTTGTCTGTTTTAATTTAAAATTTTAAAATTTTCGACTTTAAATTAAAATGTTAAAATAAAAAGTCATACATTCAACAACACCATGAACAAAGCAAATACATATTGAACAATCGTCCATTTTACTTTCAAGAGATGATCTATAAGCTACAAAAAGAAAGGATAGCTTGACTTGAAAACTCTAACTTCTTTTCCTTGTTAAATCACAAATTATTGTTTTAGCAAATCACTTATCATTAAACTAAAGTGTTTCAGATAAATCATCACTTGTCACCATTCTTTTTTGTTTTTATTTATTCACTGACCCATGCATGCACTAGTGCCACAGATTCTTATCAAGGCGTCCTCATGTGCCAAACAGAAAGAAAGCAGTGAAAAGATCTCTGCCCTCATAGAAGAGTCATTGTGCAAAGAAGAGACATGATAAATAGCAAATATGTTGAATATTTTTATTATTCTATAAAAAATGATAGCAAGATAAGACATTGGAAATAGTGGGAGACACATGCAAAGGTGACATTTAGGTAGAGAACTGAAGAGGAGGGCACAGTTGACAAAGCACACTGAGCAGACAAATGTTCCAATTATGAAACACAGAATGGGAGAAAAATATAATCTCTATGAATATATCTTGATTATTTCCAATCAGCAGGAAAAATATCGACTTGGAATGTTTTCTTAGATGTTACTTTAATTGTCCTTTACAGCCCCCAAACTCCCTAATACTCCTAACATGTTTAGTACTTTTTTTTTCTCTCCTGGGAAGACAGCAATAAAAATTAATGATGAAAAACTCTTATCCTCCAATAAATGTGACAGGGTTCACACAAGTTCTGCAAAAAGTAAACTTTACAGTATTAAAACAAAGTAGAGTTATAAAATGACTGCCAAGTTCCAAAGAGAAATCTACATGCAAAATTTGTGCCAGTTTATATTCATAAACCCTCCTCAAAAGAGATACTGGAATGAGGATCAGAAGCCATTGTCACAATCATGGCTGCCTTAGGCTGGATCAAAAGAGGGATTTGGAAGCTCCACCTTTTGGAAACAGTGTTTGATGGGAGGCAAGATCTCCCCAATATCTGCCTTACAAATTGGTGGTGGAAAGTCCTGTTTGGATTCAAAATGTGAAAAAATATTCATATCACAAACAGCCAGCTGAAACCACGTAAGACAAATGCTGACACCAAAGTGGCTTGCCAACCAGAATATTGTAAAATGTGTTGTGCAAGGAAAAATAAGGGTATCAAAATAGGCATCCTGATGTATATGCCTTTGGTCTCTTAAAATAATTAACAATTGAAAATTAAATCTATACTTGAGGATTCTAACTTAACCAGCCAGGATTCTAACTTAACCAGTCCTCAAAAATATCTTTCTTTCCCCACTCAGTTGTTTCCGATTTTATATTTTATTGTATTTGTGTACGTGTGTATACATGTGTGTATGTGAGAGAGAGATCTAACTATTAAGTGCTTAGTACATTGTTCCTATTAACTAGTATTTATATTTTCCTTTGAGAATTGCTGGACCATTTTTCTATGTTGGCAATATCAATATTTTGGAGTAAATTCTCCATTACTGTTTTCACTGGAAAAAAAATTTCTCAAGTAAATCATGGAAGTATGGTGGAGGGCGAAGAGGTACGATTTGGAGGCAAAATAAAAGAGGATATGTTCCCCTCATGCCAAAGGGTTATATTAACTTAGGCCTTGTGCAGAGCTCAGTCTGCTAGCAAAGTGGAGAGGTAAGTTTTTGGAAGGAGACAAGAAGCCTCTTTTGAAGAAAATGATCAAGACCCTGATTCAATTTGGGATGTGGTACTGACGGAGAGCTGACTGTGGGTACATTTGGAATGAAGTAATCTCTCAGAGACTGGCAGATGGAAAGGACACCAAGCATCTCACCATGATCCTCCTCTTCCTCTTCCTTCAACTCCTTATTTCGGCTTAACTTGAACGTCCACGCTCTGAGTGGCTCATTTGGGTGCTAATGCGTGGCTCATTTGGGTGCTATGCTGAGCAGTCTCAGGAACATTCAGATACTGTCTTTTGCTGTGACCATTCTTTTCTCCATTCTTTTCTTTCCTACTCCATCCATTCTTGTCCTATATCCCATTTCCTCAGAGTGTCATTTTGTATCTAAAATTAATTTTATAAACAAAGTTGTTGATGGATGATTCTGTTTTCTCCATTGAAGAAGAATTTGGATCTTAAAGGAGTATTCCTGGAGGTGGAATATCTGACCTCAGAATTCTGAAATATTAGACATCATGAAAGGTAAATTAGCAAGATTTTTTTTTTTTTTGGAGGGTGGTTAGGAAAATGTTTGCATGGTCCTTCTTAGATAATATTACCTTGCAGTGACTTACTCAGATTATGTGGCCCATACCTAAATGGAATGTGTCACTATACAACTCTGGGCCCCGGAGCCAACTTTGAACATGTAGCTGCAATAAAGAATACAGTCAATGGCTTTTATACAATGAATAGACTTCTTTTTATGATCCTTGACTCTGAAGATCTTTCTTACACAAGTATGGAGAAATCTAAATAATTTCAGTAGCTACCACATCAACAAAACATACATAGAGCTTTCCAACATTTTCACTATGTATGGATTGGGAATGCCCCTTGAAATATTGTTTCTTTGAGTCCTGTAGTTCTCAAACTTGAGTGTGGATCACAAATCCTGGAAAACTTATTGAATGCATAAACTGCTAGGTTATGCCCCCGGAGTTTCTGGTTCTGTGGGGGAGTCAAATGGAGTTTGAGAATTTGCATTTCCAATAACTTTTCAGGTGCTGCAGCTGCTGCTGTTGGCTTGGGATCATACTTTGAGAAACAGTGGGTCATCAAGCAGGAGTTAAAGGAACCATGTCTGACAAGCCTCTGCTCTATCATGACCTTTGAGTACTAAGGAGATACTCTACCTTATGGAGATCTCCCTTAACATCCAGAAAAAGCAACCCAGGTTGCTGCTGAAGCACTTTATGTTTAGAACAAAGAAGGTTCCAAGTGGACTAGGTGAGTTTGAGATTTGCCATGTGAGAATACCTGGAGGATGTGACTTTAGGAGTGGGCTCCTGAGTGTGTCTTTTTGGAATAGGTATGTTCTATTAGTGTATCCAAATAGCTGCATTTTGACCACTCCCCAAATGGAAGCAAATTCAGCAAAAATTAGATCTTGTCTGTTATTTCACAATATCCCACATACAATTTTGGAGTTTGAAGTCCCTTTGTATCACTATAAGAAATTTCAAATTACCTTAGTTAAAAAAAATAGAAAAGGAAGTGCTTTTAGATTTTTTAAATATAATTTCAATTTGCTAGTTTTTAAGCAGCTATAAAAGTAGAAAATGGTTTTAAAAATTTTTATTATCTATATGTGAATGAACTATTTTTTTATGTGACTCTCAAGGATTTGAAGAAAGATCATCATTAAAAATCATGATTAGGAATTGCCTGGAGCCAGCTTAATCATAAAATCAAATATAAAAGTCTATTTTCACAAAAGCAAACTCAAATTTCTCATTAAAGAAAAAAATTGAAAATACTATTTGGAGGTTTTATATAAATGTAATACTTAATACCCTTTCTATCATTTTTACTCTATTTTTCTAACATTGCTATATTACATAAAAAATAACTTGTTCACCAAGGCTTACATAGATACTCCCAAATATACTTCAGTTATCCCAGTGAGTTATACTGGGATGATCATTGTTTTAAACTTGGAAATAGTTGGAAGGCACTGGTTTCCATAAAATGTTGATTACTGAAGCCGATTTTCATTTTATTTTTAAAAATTAAAAATGCTTTAAACTGATACATAAAAACACAAAATCGTGCCTACTAGTAGGAACCATGTGATATTCTGACACCATTAAAAATTTGCAAAAGGTTAAAAATAACTATTTCTTCAAACATTTATCATTTCCTATAGTAAAAATGTTCAAAATCCTTTCTTCTAGCTTTTTGAGATAGGCATTACCCAATCGCTATCTATAGTCACCCAACTGTGCAATAGCACACCAGAACTTCTCAGTCCTCTCTAGATGCAACTTGGTACTGACTGATAAGCTTTCCATATCCCTTCCTCGCCCGTAGTTTTAAAGTTGTGCTATCTACTTCTATGTCCAGACCTGCAGACAATAAACCACCTTAGAGAATATTTGTTTTATTAGGGAAGAATCAATATCTTTCCCTCATTAAAGTACGAAGGTACGTGCCGGGGAAATAGGTAATGTCATCTTTCTGTGGTTTGTCAAAGATTGTTTCCTTCATTATTTCTTGGTATACAGAAGTGAACATGGGGAAGAAGAGAATAAATCTGTTTTTATTTTTTTGTTGTACTGGGGAGTGGACCCAAGGCCTTGTGCATGCAAGGCAGGCACTCTACTTACTGACCTATATCCCCAGCTCGAGAATAAATCTGCATAAAATAAAAGGATCATCCTTGGAAGAAAGTGATTGAGACCCCAATTAGTTTTCTTTTGAGGTTCATTTTTATTATAATGAACTTTGGTGATAGGTTAAGATACCTCCAACTGAGGCCTTAATTGACCTGAAGTGGAGTTCATCTTGTAAGAAGTGGAAATCCTGATTGGTGACATGGATTCATGAATAACTATGTTATGAAGTGAACAATGAGTTAGGCTCAGTAATTTTCAAAGGCATAATATATTTTCAGATCCACATGCTTTGAGTTGAAGGTCAATACTTGAGAATAATAAATATATATACATATATACACATATATGTATATGGTATAAGTAAGTATATTATATATGTGCGTGTGTGTGTGTAAATTGTGAATTCTTACTTGGGAGCTGTATTCTTGGTAGCCCGAGTGAAAAACGTCCTCAGTTGAATGTAATGAATAATTACAAGCAATGTGAATATTTTTCATGAAAAACAAAAATAAAACAAATCCCACCAGTTCAGACAGAATATCTTCAAAGCTTTATAAGATACCTCGTCAAAGGCAATAGTTCCAACTTAAATGGTGCCCAAGGTTGATGGATCAGATTTTGCACTTGTGTTTTCTTGAATTTGGTCACAGTGATACTCTAAGTTCCTTTGGTTCAGAGAAAGAGAGGGGGTGGGGCCGGGATTGTTATAACATGACTCTAGTTAAATAGATATGGGGTTGAGGCAATGAATGAAAATGTTAGAAGCAGCTTTGGCTAAAAGGTGGTGAAGGACATTAGGTCTGACAATATGTTGTGTGCCTGTGTTTGTGTGTGTGTGCGCGCGCCTGCTCACGCGTGTGAGCGCACAGATATATATTTACTTCTTACCCATGGTCACTTCTGTGCATCAAGGAGTAATAAAGGAAACAATCTTTGTCAAACCACTAAAAGATGCTGTCACATATTTTTATGGAGCAATGTGTACCTACACACCTTTAATGAGGGAAAGAGCAAATGATTCTTCCCATAATTGCATCAATCTTCTGTAATATGGTTTACTGTCTGCAAATCTGGACACAGAAGTGGACAACCTAACTTTAAAATTAGGGCCAGGGAAAGGATGAGAAAAGGTTTACCAATGGGCACCAAGTGGCCTAGAAAAGTTCTGGTGTGCTATGCAGCTGGGTAACTGTAAGTTGTGATTGGGTATTGCATGTCTCAGTCATGCACATGAAATATGAAACTTTTAAAATTGAAGTCCATTTTGGAGGAAAGTGGGTATATTTACATTTCTTCAACACAGGAATGTCTCGTTTCATAGGAAAAAATAATAAATACTTGGAGAACTTTGTAAATAAAATGTAAAATTTGGAGAGTTATAAACAAAAATGATAGCTTCACAATCTGACCACATTCTCTAATGCATGAAAGTAAATGTTTAGGTGCAGAACAGTAAGGGATCGGGAGTTGGCACATATCATGCAAAAAATAGATGGCATATAACTGAATAAAAAGGAACATCTTTGGAAAATCTAAGTGGATGCATCATTTCATGTGGCTAAAGATGGGCTTGAGTTAATATTCTCATTGCTAGTTTGCGTTTTTTTCTTTTTGTAGTTTTCTCTCTGAATATACATGCATACACATGCACAAACACATGCATGTGTAACATGTATCTATACCTTTTTTATGTATAATCCATGTGTTTCTAAGTATAAATGCTCTTATCAAATTTTGTTTGTAAATAGAATGTGTTTAGCTATATAATTGCTTCTGATGAATGTTTGTTTTGCTTGTTTGGTTGTTCGAATCATTTCATGTCCAGGTAAGAAAATCTCTTTTCCTGATCCACAGTCTAGATAAGCAGATACTTTCAAATAGTTTTATCTTGGCACTTTTTTCCCTATCACCAGGCTATATTTCATATTTATATTAAAGACAATGATAAATTTAGTCATAGTTGGCTATATCTCTATATCCTTATGATTGTAGTGAAGAAGAAATGTTAGAGTTGTCATGGATTCAAATTTTGCATGTGTGGTAAAGGGTGAGCTCTTTTATTTGACAAGTGTTGACAGTTACAAGCTCTGAGTTCTACACATAGACCTATATTAGGAAGTCTCTATAATAAGCATCACTCATTTTGACCTAGGATTGCAAATGATTTAAGAATAACTTTGCATTCTTAACTAAGGTTAATCTTGTAGGTGCGACTACACAAAAAAGTGAAAGTAAAATCTTAGTATCCTCAGAACTTAACAATAGGAGCAAAAAGTCTGGAATAACTAGACCTTTCTCTTTCCTTTAAATGCACCTTTTCTCTGATGTATGGCATGAATACGTACTAATTATTATATCTTGGATTTGGAATTAGGAATCAACAAAGGGCTCATCATTTTATTAATTAGATTTTCTTCATTTTTTCCTACTCAAAGTATTTTCCATATTTCCATTTTGAAATGTATACAGCTCAGCTTTAATCTTCACAGAACGCTAGGCAGAACTCCATAAAGCTGATAAGTAAGAACATTAGGACTTTTAACAACAAATCTTCCTTGTATAGAGACAATACCTAGATTTTTAGAAGAATTCCTACATCTGGCAGTTGAATAGGTTAGTTTGAGTGATGTGAAAAAGCAATACAATATATGAGTCTACGATTACCCGCTTCTCTTGATTGCAGTTTTTTCCCTGATGAACTAAGACATTTCAAACATGTTTACCTATCCTAATGAATGAGGATTGTCATAAAACTTGTGCAAAATTTAAAGTAGTTTTGCAGATGTTTTCTGTGTCTGGAACATCCTAATGTGGAATGAGAGTATGAAACCTCTGTTCTGACCAACACTTGGACCCTTAATTCCTTCTGGGTTTACCACTTGCAGATTTCATTCCAGGATAGGCATCTTCTCACAGACTGTGATCAAACAATGTGGAACAGTTCTGTCCTCTTAGATATTCCAGCTCATCTACGTAACAACTCTCCTTTTTCTACTTATCCCAGCATAATTGATGGCAGAGAAGAGTAACAAGGTAGAGTGAATCATTGCTCTTTTCTCCAAAAGCTTAGAGTCATGAGTAGATTATGCCAGTGTGTCTGCAGCTATGACCTATAGTCCTACAGTGCTTGATTTTTTGTTGTTGTTGCTCTTGTTGAAGTGCTGGGATCAAACTCGGGCCCTTGCGCATGCTAAGCAAGCATTCTAGCCCTGAGCTACACCACCAACCCCCTGGCATTTTGAAGTAGACCCAATATCAAAAACAAAACACTAATATAAAGACAAATCCCCCAAATGAGCTAATCCCTAAAGATAAATATTGATAAATTTCCCAAATACAAATTTTGCATATCCACACATAACTTCTTGATTAATATTCACTTCTCTAGTGACCACTCATGAAATATTCCGTAACAATCTTAGTCACTTGTTGAAGCTTTTATTTTCACTTAGTTTTTACCATTGCAGATCTACAGTTTAAATTCATGACTATCAAATTAAATTTTCTTCCTGGAAGCTGTGGAAACATTATTATACCTTACAATATTCTGCTTGGTTATTATGCTTAGCAGCTATTAAGTCCCACAGGAAGTGAAGAAGTTATGAGGTTTTTTTTCTTTGCACATTTCCAATAGGAGGAAAATGGAAAAATGTCTCTAAAGGAAGAATAAAAGTACAATTATACAATGGTAACTTGCTGCATTATTTTCATGTACCCGAGCTGAGGGAACATGGAGAAAACCCAAATGATGAGCAATTTCACTTTTTTATAGCCTAGCAAAAGAAAGTTTTATTAACTTTATTAGAGGATGGGTAAATGATTAAAGTTAATAAAGAATTTTCAGGAGGAAATTATCTTAATCTTAATCCATCTTGCAAAAATACCAAAGTCAGTAGAAAGACACACACACGCACACACACACACACACACACACACACACACACACAGTCTTGCGTAACAGGAGATATGGTCTTGCAGTTTTTTTTATGTAGCTAGATTTGAAAACCACAACTACCAAATACATTTGTATTGTACACAATAAACCAAGGTTTAATCTGCAGGTTTGGGAGCTCTCTGAACATATGAAATTTGATACTCCCAAAAGGTTGTATTGGCTGAAAGTTTAAATGGGATAAAGAAAAGTTTAGATAAACCTCTAAGTGATTGAGCCCCAGTCAGTTTTTATAAGCAATTAGAGATTTTGGAGTGTTCTTGGAGGATTATATGTGACACCAAACGCCAGGGTCCTTTTAGGATACTTGTAGAGCTGTGATTCTGTCCAATCTCTGTATTCTTACAGTAAACAGAAGTTCTAAGAATCTTCATATGCTGGAGTGTTTTATGTAATTGAGTTTTAGCCATGATACCCAGGAAGTATAGCAGCTAGCCTATGCTAAACCTAAAGTAGCACTAGATGATATCTTCCTAACTAAAGAATTGTAAATTAAATATTAATACGTAAGGAAGGAAAAAAAATCATTCTTACAGTTCATTTGTACAAAAGGTAGGCTTAAGATCTTGTACCTCGCTATGCTCCTTTGCCTAGTATTTTCCCTATATGTTGTCCATTTATGTTTTACTTAATTGTAGGGATAATTGAGACAATTATGTCATTACATAATTAAGAAGAAAAGGGAAAGCATCATGCAGGATGACTGAGGAAGTAATTTGACCCATTTCACATCTGTTATCTAGCAAATTTCATAGGATTTGAGTATGGAGTATACAAAATATAAAAACATCCCAAGTTTATTTCTTTCTCTATTCACACCCTTTATGATGAAATTTTGTAGTCATCTCATGGGGAGTCTTCTACCTTCTTAATCATTATTAGACTGGTTTTGGGTGTTAATTTTAAATGTCAACTTGACTAGGCTAAATGATGCCCAGATAGCTGGCAGAGCATGTGTTTTTAAATTTTCTTTTCTAATGGGTTATGTGAGGGCATTTCTGGAAGACATCAGTATTTGAATTGACTAACAGAGAAGAGATTGCCCTCAATAAAGCAGGTAAGCACTCTTCAATCTGTTGAGGGTCTAAATAGAAAAAAAAAAGGTGGAGGAAGGATGAATTTAATCTATTTGAGCTGGCGCATCTGTGTTCCCCCTGGATATCAGACTCCTGGTTCTCAGGCTTCAGGTTTGGTCAGGGTCTTACGTCATTGGCTCCCCTGTTTCTCAGGTCTTTAGACTTAGACCAGAGTGACATTCATAGCTTCCCTGAGTGGCCAGCTTGTTAGGTATGTATTATCAGAATAAGTACATGGCTTCGATCCATAGTGTGAAAAGTGATGCAGGAGACATCATCATACCAGACCTTAAATTATAGTACAGAGCCACAGTAACAAAATCAGCATGGTACTGGCACAAAAATCAACGTGAAGACCAATGGAACAGAATAGAAGACACAGATATACCGCATGAATACAGTTATCTCATACTAGACAAAGGTGCCAAAACATACTCTGGAGAAAAGATAGCCTCTTCAACAAATGGTGCTGGGAAAACCGAAAATACATATGTAATAGAATGAAATTGAACCTTTATTGCTTGTTCTGCACAAAAGTCAACTGAAAGTGGATCAAGGATCTAGGCATTAGATCAGAGACCTTGCACTTACTAGAAGAAAAAGTGGGCTAAACTCTTCAACATGTTGTCCTAAGAGCTGACTTCCTTAATATGACTCCTAAAGCTCAAGAAGTAAAAATACAGAATCAATAAATGGGATAGTATCAAACTGAAAAGCTTCTTCATAGCAAAGGAAAAAATCAAGAACATGAACAGAGAGCCTACAGAACAGGAGAAAAATTTTATTACCAGTACTTCAGATAAGGCATTAATTTCCAGGATGTACAAAGAACTCAAAAAATTTAACACCAGAAAAGTAAATAACCCACTCAATAAATGGGCAAAGGAACTGAACAAACGCTTCACAGAAGAAAAACTATGAATGGTCAGAACATATATGAAAAATGTTCAACATCTCTAACAATTAGAGAAATGCAAATTAAAACTACACTGAGATTTCATCTCCCTTCAATCAGAATGGCAATTATAAAGAATACAAATAACTATAAATGTTGGCAAGGATGTGGGGAGAAAGGCACTTTCATATGTTGTTGGTGGGACGGCAAACTGGTGAAACCACTATGGAAAGCAGTATGGAGATTCCTTAGAAAACTTAGCTGGGTCAAATGGTGGTTCCATTCTATCTCACTCCTTGGTCTATACCCAAAAGTCTTAAAATCAGCATACTATAGTAATGTAGCCATATCAATGTTTATAGCAGCTCAACTCACAATAGCCAAGATATGGAAACAAACTAGGTATTCTTCAAAAGAATATTACTCAGCAAGAATGAAATAATGAAATAATTGCATTTTCCTGTAAATGGATGGAACTGGAGAATAACTGCTAAGTGAAATAAGCTAATTCCCAAAACCCAAAGGCTGAATGATCTCCTTGATTTGTGGATGCTAACCTTAAAAAAAAAAACGGGGTTGGGGAGGGGAATGATAGATATCCATTGGATTAGACAAAGTGAAATTAAGGGAAGGGAGGGGGCAAGGAAATAGGAAAAATAGTAGAATTCCATTGGACGTAACTTTCCTAGCCTTGTATTTGAATATACAACTACTGTAACTATTCATCATGTACAAGCACAAGAGTGGGATCCTAAATAGAATAAGTTATATTCTATGTATGTATAGTCTGCCAAAATACATTCTTCTGTCATGTATAAATAAAAAGAACAAAGAAAAAAATACAAAAATGAATAACATACTTTAATAACAGAATAAAAAAATTGAATATCTGGCTTTGTGCTTTCCTGTTCTCTGGCTTTGTGCTTTCCTGTTCTTCTACCTTATTATCTCCTTAGTGCCATTAAATCATTATGAAACAAGTAGCCATATGTCAAATTTAGGAGAAATAAGGAGAAAGCTAGACACCAAATTTAAAAGCATGAATCTGATGTAAGTATCCATTGGATTACGTCAAACATATAGATAGGAATATTTTTTGATTTAGACATTTAATTTCACTAGGGCAGAGTGTTTTATCAAAACACTGCTTTTATAAAAAGCAACTAGCTTCTGGTTTAAAATGTGGTTCCAGGATTTTTGCTTCTGGAAGTGGATAAACTTAAACAAATAAATAATTTTGCCACTTAAAAAAAACAAAAGACATATGAAATTAGAAAGGATTTAACAGCATGCTGGGGGAATTACTGGGCTAAATTTTCAAGAGAAAATTTTAAAGAGGGTTATTCATCATTAAGAGCAACTTTCTGCTATGATTATTTAACAATTGGGGTACAGTGGCTAGTTTAGCCATTCTGACCAGTGATTAATGATATCTGTTTGACAGCTCACTCTAAAACAAAATAAGCATGGAGCCATAATAAGACCAACCTACCCTGATGCTTTATGAATGGAAACTGTAATGATTTAACCTAAGGATGAATGGATAGTTCAATGCTTATAGATAGTTTCCAGAAAGAAACCCCCACAAATATGTGTCAGTTAATTTTCTAGAAACAAAAAGGCACCAAGGTGATGCAATAGAAAAAAGAAAGTTACTTTACTAAAGGATTCTGGTCCCCCTGAAAATTCCCACAGAAATATATACCTCAACTCTTCCCTCACATCTTACACAAATGTCAATTTGAAGAGAATGTTAGACTTCCATATAAAATCAAAAACTGTAGGGATTCTAGGAGAAACCATAGGATAATATCTTTGTAAATTTAAAGTAGGCAAATATTTCTTAGATTTAATTAAAAATTCACTAAACTAAAAATGTGCATATTATCCTTGATGGAGATCAACACTTGTGTTTTTTGAAAGACGTCATTTAAAAAATGAGAAGGCAAATAAGGAACTGGAAGAAAATACAATTGGTCACACATATATTTGATGTAGAATTTACATCCTTTCAATTGTAATAACTTGGAACTGATAATTGAGACTCCCTATCTCATTCACTCTCCTGATAAAGGTTAAAACAAACCAAAATTATAAAACATGTTTCTACTGGCAAAATTCTTAGAGACTATCTGGAATGATGCACAGATGTTTCCCTGCCCCAAAACAGCCACCTTCCCACCCTGGATTAATCAGTTCTCCTACCCTATAAAAATAGTTTCCCTTTAGCAAGAGACAGGCAAAATGGAATAGAAATTTCCCTTAAAATATTTCAGAAGTATTCGGTTTGAGAAGCATAAAACAATCTGGAAACATGGGTTCACTCAGATGTGTACACCCACAGACATATACTTTCCAAAAATTTCACTTAAGTTTTTATTAAGATGCTGTTCTGGCCAGGTATGGTGGTACATGCCTGTAATCCCAGATATGCAGGAGGCCGAGGAGGAAGGATCGCAAGTTCCAGACCAACCTGGGCAACTTAGACCTTGTATCAAAATAAAAATATAAAAAGGGTGAGGTTATAATTCAGTGGTAGAGTAATCCTGGATGAATCACCATTATCCCTCCCCTCCCCCGCCCACACAGATGCTGTTCTAGTGCCTTCTTCTTGGACTATACTAAATACTGTTGCTTTGGGTAGCTGGGAAATCTGAAATCCATCATAGTGAGGCCATCATTGAGTTGTTTTAGGAGACTGCATAACCCTGTCTAGTTATTTGAGACAGCACAGCCCCATAGCCCAACATACTGCTTAAAGTTTTCTTAGCGACAAGTTAATTCTGCAGCTATAATGGTTCATTGGGAGTTTAAATGAAGACTGTATTGATGTCCTTGTTCATCCGTCTGTCCCTTTGTTCATCCCTCCCTCCTTCCTTCCATCCCTTCCTCCCCTATTGGCTAGCTACCATCGTGGACAGCTGTGTGCTAAGTTGTTATATTTTTGAGTCTTTTTTGCTGTAGCGGTTGCGCTGACTGCTATTGATGAAACTCAGGCTGTCTCCACCATGGCACAACTGCTGCTGTTACCTTCATTGATTCTTGGCTGTGGCTGCCACCAGGGAGTAATCCTTAGACTCTCTTGTGGAACAGGGAAAGATTGCAGTCTCAGCATCCAGATCGTTTCTACTGCCAAGTAGCTTTCAGAACCTTTTCGTAACCTAATTGTGCTCATATTCAAAGAAAGAGGATATTTAGAGTTTGGTCAGAAAAGAGAGTTTCCTTAAGTCAGCTTTAAAGTTCCAACATCATGCCATTTGCATATTGTTTTAGTTTAGTGTTTCTTTAGCCGAAAAATACTATACTGACATGGTAGACAGTTTGAATAATATAGGAAACGACACAATGAAAATAAAGTGTTCTTCCCACGTCGGGACCTCTACGCTTCCTCCTTAGGGGCCACCATCTATCATTCTAAATAGTTTCTTGTATTTTTCAGGAAATATTTAGAAAAATATACAAACATGCACAATTATGCAAATATTAGGTTCCACTTTGCAGATATAGATACACATATATAGTACATATAAACAAGATGCAAAAGGAAGCATATAATATATACTTCTGCAAGCATTGTAAAATTTATTTTTAACATACATTAAAATTTATCCTTTCTTAATCTCTAATTCTCTGAGTTTTGACAAATACATAGAGTCATGGAAACAACACAATCAAAATATGGAACAATTTCACCATCCCTCTCCCCTAGAATATTCCCCCGTGCTATCTCTTTGTAGTCAAATCCTCCATCAGCCCTTTATGTCTAGCTCTTGGAATCTGTTTTCCTCCCTATTGTTTGGCCTTTCTTGGAATGTCATATAAATGGATCCATACAGAATATAGCCTTTTAAGAACTAGATTATTTTAGAAAATCCTTATCATTTATTATCTTTCATTATCTGCTGCATTGTGTTCCCCCAAATTCGTATGTAGAACCCTTAACCTCATAGGGTCTTTACTGAAATTATTAAGCCAAAAAGGAGCTATATGGGTGGGTCCTAATTCAATTTAACTGCTGCCTGTATAAGAACAGGAGATTAAGAAGATACACACACACACACACACACACAGAGACACATAAGCAAATAAACATGTGCGTACACTCCCCACCACCACCAACACACATGCATACACCGAGTGGTGACCACATCAGAACACAGCAGGAAACTGGCCATCAGATAGCTCAGGAGAGAGGCCTCAGAGGAAACCAACCTGCTGAAACCTTTATCTTGTATTCCTAACTTCCAGAACTCTGAGAGAGTATATATATATTTTTTTTGTTCAAGCCACCCAGTTTCTGGTATTTTGTTATGACAGCCTTAGCAAAATAGTATAACTTGTGGCTATGTGGTACACTCTTTTCTTCCTGATAGAGATTTAAATACCCTGGCTGAGATTCTGCTAAGATAACTCTGCTTAAAATGAAATAGAAAAAAATAATATTTATCTATCTGGTTGTAACCTAACACCTAGCATATAATAAATGAATAGATTGGCAATTTCGACATAGAAATTTAATATTAGACAACATACCATCGCTTCCATTTAGACCACACACACTTATTGGGTCCCTGCTCATGGACTCTGTACAATGATTTAGGAACCCCAAAGTCCGCAGACACTTGTCTTTATCTTTATGGGAAGAAATAGCAGCACCTAGGACCAGAAGACAAATTTTCATGAGTGTCAACTGCAGTCACCGGCTGGTGTCTGCCAGGGGTGCTGTTTTGAGGGGTTATGCCCAGTGAGTTCAGGTATAAGAAGGAAAGGGTGTTATGATTTATTAATGTGTCTGCACAGGCTTAGTCAGGGAAACAGGCTTAGTCAGGGACACAGGTGGTAGTGCTGTGTGTTTCATATCCTCCCCTGACATGATTTCAAAAACCAGAAGGCCTAGAGGAATAATCAACCGTCAGAGAATGAAGTGGAGAAAGACAAAGGAGAAGCTTAGATTTCTAATTTGGGCAGCTGGGTAGATTGTAGTGGATTCGACGGAAGTGAAAAGAAAAGAGCAATTTTCAGAGTGTGTGTGTGTGTGTGTGTGTATGTATGAACCTTTGCACACAGATGTATGTATTTTGAGGAGATAGTTTCATTTTGATTATACTGAGATAGAATTTGATCCAGGACACTCAGGTAGAAGGGTAAATCAGAGAGCAACCTGTAGAAATGATTCTGAACCTCAGGGAAAGCTGGAGAATCATATTTTAGAGTGATGAGAGACTGTTGGTGTTCATTTTTAAAAAGTCAAAAACCCTAAGATTAAAGAAAACATGAAAGATTTCCTCCATATATCATATTTTTCTTAAATTTCTTAAAATAGCAAAGGACAGGAGTCAAATATTTAGTCTATTTCTGTTCTCTGTTGTCCTCCAGGGAAGATAATTAATTTTCCTTGGGCTCAAGATTCCCACATCCGAAATGGAAATAGTATAACATGTCTTCTACTTTTATCTCAGAAATCTTGAGCCAGATCATTCCCTAGCCTAATCTTTTAATTAATCTCCTTTGCAGTTGGGTGAACCTTTTCCTGGATGCTTAGTAAATAATGGATTAAAAATGCACAGCCCTAATTATTGACATAGTTGTGAAAGTTCTATAAGCCCTAACTTTGTTTTGAAGTAACCTATTCAAAACTTCCTATCATTGTAATCAACCATTGTGGCAGCAAAACCAGAAATCATGGTTTTTATATTTTTGTTGATGATATTAAGTCTTCTGTAAAAAAGATGAAAATTGGCCTGTTTCTTCCCTTCTAATTCTCACTTGGCTAGGATTCCCCTCAATACAGGACTCTTCCTCTTTTCCTTTGTGATTAGATCTCCTGTCATGAAGAATCATGTTCAACATGGCTTACACCAGTCACAGGAATCTCACCCAGTTCATGCATCCTGCCTCCGCTGCCGTATGTTTCCAGAACCTAATCTCTCTCAGGATTTGATGATCTTTACTGTCAATTATCTCTCTCACTTCTCTGAGTATGTCTTTTATTAGCAACTGAGAAAGTAAAGAAAATTATCTTCAGTTCTGATAATAGCTTGACTTTACATATTATTTTCATTTTGTAGTGGTAGAATTTTTCGTAACAACTTCTTCTCTCCATCTTCTCTCAGTGCTGGGTCCTTTTTTTTTTTTAATAATTATTAAGATACATAGAAGCAGTGATTTGTCCATTTTTTAAAATATTGATACAGTATTTTTAGAAAATATCAATGTAAAACTTATTTATGTTGCCAAAAATTATAAATCTTGACAAAGAATGGAGTCTCATGAATATTTACTTGATTAATTAAAAGGCTGAGTAATAAATTAATTAATGCAAATTAGTGTGACACGGTGTTTAAACTTGAGGGGAAAATGCCTTAGGCTCACCACTGAAATTAAATATACAAATGTTAATGATGGCATTATTAATGCTATGATTCATGGATGTGAATGGTTATATGCTGTAAGCCTGGGTATCAATCCTTTTAGAATGGTGAAGGATTGACAGATTCTGACATGGGGCAAACGTAGTCTATAAATTTGTTCTTTGAGAAATCATCTGCTTGATAAGTGATCAATGAAACAACAATTTTACAATAAGAAGCAAAATAAACATGCTTAGCCCTTGAGGAAAACAGAAGTCTCATCAGATATTTCCAACATTTCTACATGAGTTCTTATTTATGACCATAGGTAAAACATAAATAATCCTTTGTTATGGAATTGCAAGTGAGCATGGGAACCATAAAATAAAGAGATCAAGTGGATAGTCATGGATAAGGAGAACAGGCTGGGGTGTGGCTCAGTGGTAAGATCACTTGCCTAGAATGTGTGAGGCACTGGGTTTGATTCTCAGCACTGCATATATAATAGAGGTCCATCAACAACATATATAGATATATAAGAAGATGTAGAATTCTCTTTTTTGTCCTTTTTTTTTTGGCAACTCTGTGAATCAAACCTAAGGCCTTAAGCATGTGAGGCATGTGCTCAACCACTGAGCTAATATCCCCAGCCCAATTTTTCTAATGTAACTGAATAGAGTACAGAATCTCAATGACAGTGACTTTAGAGGTCTGGGGCAATGAAGCATTTAACAGAGCAAGATTTAATGTTTTCTTAGAGGAATTACTAATATTTTCATATAATGTGTGGATATTATTTCTGAAGCCAGTTTTATCTCAAATTTACACTACCCTTTTAAATGATAATTTCTTATAGTTTTTTTTTTTTTTTTGGTAAGGAATTTCCTTGATAACAAGGATATTGTTAGCAAATGACAATTCCGGGAACTACTCATTAGCTCAGATGATGGGTTCCAGCTTTAGCAAATCTTCCTTTGCCCTGATGGGCATCAACAATAATGGCACTTTTAGGAGGTGGCTGTTAATCATTAGTGGACAGAGACATCGCCACAATGTCATGGAATGGGAAAGGAAAGGGAAATGGTGAACATCATCTAGGAGACGGAGAAATCAATTCTTAGGACATTTGTGCGGGGACTCCTGGGAATGGAACATGAAAAAGCCAAACTAGAAATTAGAGAAATATTGTCATTCTACTCTTAACACTTCAGCTGTGGCTTTTGGAGATTTTGTTATAGGGACATAGTGTATTCTAGTTATGTTGCTATAGTCCTGATATATCAGTTTACCACAACCTTCCTAGTTTCCCACAATAGAAATTGACTCTTTCACAGTTCTGGAGGCCAGAAGCCCAAACCCCATTTTACTGGTCTAAACTCAAGGTGTCAGCAGGGCTACGTTCTCTTTACAGGCTCTGGGGAAAATGAATTCTTTATCTTTGCTCAGTTCTGGTGGCTGTAGGATTCTCTAGGTCAGTCCTCCAATTTCTGCCTCCAATTTTACATTGCCTTGTACTTTTCTGTTTGTATTATTTGTTTTTAATAAGATCTGGGATTAGGTTTAGGGCCTATCTGGAAAATCAAGGAGAATCTCCCATGTCAACACCCTTCATTTAAATACTTCTACAACATCATTTTTTTTTCTTGAAAAGTAACAAGATTCTAGGGAATGGGATCTGAAAACTTTGGGTGACCTTTACCAAGGTAAGAAGAGGCAGTATCAATAACCAATTAAAAAGAAATGAAAAAGATCTTAATTTCCTGTTTCTTAAATTTTATTTTTGTCTTCAACCTTACCTTATCTTTGTCCTTATAGCACATGGTGTCCACTCTCTCTAGAAATAAGAATCATCTGGGCAGTTTGACCAAACCATGAGTACTCAGCCCAACCTCAGCCCAATCAAAATAGAATCTCTGCAAAGGAGGACTGGGTGTCGACATTTTTTAGTGTTTCAAATGATTCCAACATGAAATCAGTTAGGAATCACTGTACTAAAGGAATACATTATGCTTAGTTTATGGGCCACTGTTATATGATACTCTACTGCCTGGGTTTATTGTAAACCATACATTAACATGGATTTCTGTGTATGCGCCAATGTTTAACTTATAATATACTCAATATTTATGCATGTTTATTTGCAATATAAATTTGAAGGATCATGAATGAAAATGTCAGGAACTACACTAAATGTTATAAAACTATGTTAAATATTGGCAATGACATAACCAAGAGAGGGGATGTGATTGCTTCCCTTGTGTAACTTAGGTTTTGGTGGAGTAGAGAAATGTTAATCAAATGGAGTCCTCCAGAGATGCAATATTGAGGAAGGATAGTTCTATAAAACTCAGTAATGACATTAGTTATGTTTTTAATCAGTTAAAAAGGTCATGGAGGGCTGGGGCTCAGTGGTAACACACTTGCCTGGCATGTGTGAGGCACTGGGTTCAATTCTCAGCACCACATCTAAATAATAAATAAATAAATAAATAAATAAATATATGTCTATTGACAACTTGAAAAATATTGTAAAAAAAACAGTTCAGGAAAGCTCCTTTAAAGAAATGATACTTGGACTGAGCTCTGCAGGACAAGCAGGAGCTATTCAGGCAATGTGTAGAAGAAACGACACTCTGAGAAGAGACACTAGCATATGTGAAATCCTGTGTGAGAGAACCAGGTCAGCATACATGGGCCAAAAGCTAAGCAAGAGACAGGAGAAGAGGGCACAATGACGTGTAGACTAGGCTCAGGACTGGGCAGGTAGTGGTAGTTCTGGGACAGTTTATGCAGGGACTTATGAGTCCATGTTACAGAATCCTACTTTTTCTAAGCGCAGTGGGAAGCCACTTTAGACTGTTAATAAGGAGCATTTAGGAAATGGGGTGGCAATGTTAATCTGGTAGTTAGAGAGAGGCCAGAGTAAATGCAAATAGGGTGTGCCTTGGGGTAGTCAGGTAAAATCTGGTGATAGCTTGGACCAGGAGGATAATGAAAAGGTAGACAAGTACGGACAGATTCAAGAACTATATGGGAAATAAAACAGGACTGTGTAAAGGTGGGTTTGAGGAAACCAAGGATGGTCCTATATTGCTGGGTTGATACAATTATGGGAATGGCAAGCCATTCAATATGTTGGAAAACTCTGGCAGAGGGATGGATAGAAAAAATCAGATTTGGTTTTTATCTTGTTTGTTTTGAATTTCTAGGAGTTATTTAAGAGGCATTTCAAGTTGGCATTCAGAGATGCAGTTTGTAGCCCAGAAAAGAAGCTTATATTGAAAAATAGGTGTTTATGAGCCATCTGCATTAAAAGCAGTAATTAAAACTGCAAATAAATGAGATTTCTTAAGAACAGAGCATGAAGTGAGAAGATAAGAGAACTCAATGCTGAGTCTTGAAGAATTCCAATATTTAATGGCCTTCAGCAGAAGAGGACAAGCATGCAAATTTGGAAAAGATGATCAGAGAAGTAGGAAGAAAATCAGGAAAATATTTATCAGTGAATCCCTAAAAGGTCAATTTTAACTTCAAGGGAGTAGTCAAGAAGTTTGAATATTGATTAGATATGAGGTGAGTTGAAGATGAAGAAAAGTCCATAGGTTTCCATTATATGGATATTAGTGATGATCTTAAGAATAATGGTATAAGGGAGATGAATGAGTGGCAAATCAAATTGCACCTTGTTGAAGAGTGCGCAGAAGATGAGAGGTGGAAACAAAGGGTAGGATGAATGTATTGAGAAATAAGGTCACGAAACAGTGCATTAGCAAAGGAGATGGAGAGGTTGAGGGATTTTTGCTTTTTTATTGGTTTGCTTTAAGATGGCAGATTGAGAACATTTAATAACAATAAGAAGTAACAACTGGAGAACAGAAGTTGAGCTATAAGACTAATAATATATGTTCCTCCCCCAAAATTGGACCGGCCTTGTATAGGAGAAAGTTCTTTTTCTAAACTGGAAACTGTGAATTGAATGGATTCAGATGAGGTTGGTTTGTCAGCTTGGTTAAGGTTTCTGTCTAATAACCTCAATTTTCTTTACAAAGTAAGAGGGTAATGTATCTTTTGAGGTTAGCAGAAGGAGAACTGTCTGAATTTTGAGCAAATGATATTTACAATAAGTGATTGTAGTATGTTTGGAGGAGGAGAATTATTTTCACAGAGAAATACAGTAGAATTTTTAGGTACACTGAAGGCCTCAAGGCAATTAGTTTTTTTTTTTGTTGTTTAATTTTCATTTTTTAGATACAATCTTGTATTGTGTGATTTCATCAAAAATTTGTTGCTCATGGCAGAGTTTTAAGTCGACCCAGAGTTGGAGGGAAGGAGATGGTTAGGGATCTACAAGAATGTTGGTAACACAGCCCAGCTGACTAGATCCTCTGTAAAACCTACAGTCTAGCAACCTCTTCTCCCCTCCTCTACCCACAATGCTGATTTCAGGCCTTTCTTCTCTTCTCAGTGTTATGGTCCTCCTCCTCCTTCTCATCTGCCAATTTCTTGAGGTAGAAAAAAAATTAGCAATTATTTCTATTTTATAGATGTGAAGTCTGAGGTTCAGTGATACCAAGGGGTTGGTCATATAAAATCAAACAATTCTTGTAAGTTGCACATCTCTTTGACCCCTGCCTTAATGTCAGTCTCAAGTTAATTATGATTATTCGCTTGATTTTCAGATTTTAAAAGAGTATTGTTTCCATCTTCTCATGGCTCTATTATTACAGAGACATAATTTCACCTGATAGGAATGTTTCTTTTCCAGTTTAGCTCAGGTGGGTCATAGGGCTAAATAATAATAATAATAATAATAATAATAATAATAATAATAATAATGCTGGATTCATAGGACATATCATTTGCACTAGAAATGGTGGGTTTAAATAATATTTTATCAGAATATTACTTTCATGAGAAATGCTACTTTCTGCCATTTCTATAATGTATTTATCTTACAAGTCCCATTTTTTTAAAAAGGTTAACCTACTGAGGACCAAGCACTTAGAGCACTCTCATTAATAATAGATTAATCTCATTAGCATTCTCAATAATATATTAATATTAATGCATTAATATATTAATAATTTACTGGTAGTAAGGCTTTGAAACAAATCAAGGTAGATCTCAAATTATTCAGAATAATATTTTTATAAGACACTTGATGGTAAAAATAAAAATAAACCCCAGAATCAGCCAACCAAAAAATATAAATTTTCAAATTAAATTTTATTGAGAAATGATTAAAGAAAAGAATTAGGAAAAAAAGCATTGGAATGAATAATTTTCTCATTTTTAAAAAATTACAAAGTATATTAAGGGAATAGTAAGACAATGGAAAGAAACAACTTGGTTTTATTAGCATCAACTAAAGTTGATTTAACCAAAGGAGTAGTTACCTTTCAATATAGATTGTGAAAATAGTGGGAAGCCAAGTTGAGTGTCATTGCTTCCTATGCACAGTATATACTTCCTCTATGAGAAACTTTGATCTCAGAAAGGGGTTGAGGAAAAGGGTGTTCCAAGAATGCTTATCTTGTCCCTTCCTCCCAATTCTGATCTGTATTTCTGAGCCAAATATCTCTTGGCCTCTGTGGGTTACTGGGTACAACTGGACCATTGAGGAGAATCCCAGTCAGAACTGGCTCATAGCTTTTCCTCTGAAATCTGAACAGTATCTGCCTTCTTCTGTCAAGATCAAGGGATGTGGATCCTAGGAAGAGCTTTACCCACAGGGAACTTAGAGTTCCCAAGGGAAGATTGATACCGAACCTTCACACACTCTTACTAAAACCCAAGTGTCCAGAAGAAGCAAAGTGGATAAGCCAAATCCTTCTTCAGCTACAACTGGGATAACAATTGATGACCCAAAATTGTGAGAATTCTATTAGGTTGTCAAGCCAGGGCTTGGCTGCCCCCTACTTCTATGCTGCAAGCTCCTTAGCAAGATACACACCTTTATTTTTCATCACTATGGAAATATTTTATAAAACTCCTATAATCAGAACTGAGATCTAAAGACCAAAAAAAAAAAAAAAAAAAAAAAGGAGCAAGATGCAAGATCAAACCAATGGCACTGTTTCCACACAGTGGTGAAGTGGTGAAATCAACCACTGATGAAGACAGAGCCCAGTCTGGAAAAGAAGGCAACCAGGACACGTGGCCCATCCCATCATTGGGATTGCTTCAGTGAACTCTTCCCACACATGCATGCCAGTCTGTTCCTTGGTAGAGAAGTTAAAGAAGAGCACTTTGACACTGAATATACAACTAACAAGCCTGAGAATAAGAGAGTAATCCAAAATGCATGGTCAGCTACTAAGTAAAAAATGCTTTCACATTAACAAAAACAAAAATTCAGTGTCATGGTAAGCTTGCAGAAAAATCGGGCCACTTCTAAAGAGAACAAATCAAAATCAATGATCTGAAAAGAGTTAATGCCAAACCCAGGGCTGCTCTGGGAGTAAATGCTAATTGCAAACCAAGAATTCCTGATATTACACAAGTGAAGAGTCAATAGGTCTAGGTTCATGAAGATGGACTGCTTCAACTAACAGAACACCAGCACCAAAACATTCCTGTTTCCTCCATGGATGAATATAACAAAACAATCCAAGAGAGAGCAAAATGAACAATCAGAATTATTTATAAGGAACTTGTCTCCAGGTAAGTATTTTGAACGATACATATAACTGGAACAATGCCAAGCTACACGTTTGGATTAAAGTGGCTCCAGGTTTAAAGTGTTCCCTTGGAGACCATACCTTGAACTCACATTTCAGTGAATTGGACAGTTAGATTGCAAAGAAACATGAACATTCTAAAGGAAAAAAAATGAAAAGACATTTTTCCAAGAATGATATACAACAGAAGCTGAAAACTATAAAACCAGCCTGCCAGTAACCACAGGTTTCATTTTATCAGATATTTACAAAAAGTAAGTAAATTTACTACATTTAAGGAGATAAAGGATAAAAATGTAAGATATTGAGAACTCAAAGGAAGAAAAATTTTTCAGGGGCTTCTTCAGGAATAAAGGACAGTTTTTGTTTTATTTTTAATTTAATAGTGTAATAAAGATAATGTCTCTCTGGGGCAAAAACTTTAAAGTATTGATGTCACCTAGACACAAAGGCTTATTTATGTATGTTCAAAATTTAAAATATAGTTTTTAATCATGAAGAATAAAGTTATAAAATTAGAATTCATGGAACTAATTTATGATAAAATATTACATTAAAAATTGCACAGCAATGATAAAGTAGTTCTTGAAGAACAGTTTTGCTGATGTCATAAAGAATAAATGCTGAAAATGTTATGAGTTAAGTGTCTAACTCATGAAGTTAGAAAATAATAAGCAAAAGTAGAATAAATTAATTAAGATGGAGGCAATAATTCATGAAATAGAAGTTATTTATTTCCTTCTTTCTTTCTTTTCTTTGTGTGTGTGTGTGTGTGTGTGTGTGTGTGTGTGTGTGTGGTACTGGGGATTAAACCCAGGACCTGAGCATACAAGCCAAGCACTCTACCAACTGAGCTATATCCCTAGCCCTAGAAGTAATTTCTAATGCACAGAACAAAAATTTTGAAAAAGAAGAAAATAAAGCAGAAAATATTTGAGGAATAAAGACAGAAGGACCAACATGATAGTTGTAGGAGATTCAGAAAAGTAAAAAAACAAAACCCTACAAATGGAGAGAAAGATTATAACTAAACAGATAATCAAGAGTTTCAATCTTAAATTCCAGTCAGAGAAATAAAGTTTCCAACCTCAATTAAGGAATAAGATATGCAGATGTTTGAAAACATAGACAAATGATTCAGTACATATAGCATTATAGGACTCAGCATATAGTTTTAGAGAAAGATATTAAAGAATTCCTCTTAAATTACTGAGACCTGGGGTCAGAAGATGAAAGGTAAAGGGAAAAGAGAAAGAGGGAGGTATGTAAATAAAGGCAACTACATAAAAATACCACACATTATACAAAAGTGTGAAATTACTTAGATAGGCATGTATAAAACATTTAAATTGGAAAACATTTAAATTTGTGTTTCAGAAGTAAAATAGGTTTGATATTAAAAATAAATTAGTATACTAAGAGAAAGATGAAATGGCTAAAGTTCATCTTTCATTGTTTATTATCACAAGTACTCCATTACTTGTAAATGAAAATATGAAGTAAAATATTTTAACTATTTTAAGTTTAAATATATTTCTTTTTCATATAACAGATAATAGCTAAGACAGAGTAATAGGTATAGTATCTGCCATCTTGTCTGAAATAACAAGAAAAATAGACAACATACTTAAGAATTTCCAAGGCATTGGACATCTGGCAATGATGTATTGTTATGACGAGTGACAGAAAATAAAAACAGCAAGTCATATTAGTGCTTCCATTTACTACTTTGACAGACTTTCCATGTTGTGCTACCCTGAGGGAACACTCAGGCTGAAGGTGGCAAACTCACTTTGTTGAAAGAATAAAGTTTGAGGTTTAGAAGAGAAAAAAAGAATGACTAGCATTCACAAATCAGAGTATCAGAGAGGAGAGTACTCAAAAGAGAAGATTCTAGCCATCAATGGGCACTCCCTACCAAATGTTCAGGGGCATGAATGAGAGTCTAGACTGCAGTGTGCATGTGAAGAAGACTACCTCTGGTTGGGCAAAGAAACATACAAAAGGGTTAGAGGGAACAGTACCAGACGCTCACACAGAAAGGCATAGTGTGTTTTCCCAGCAAGGCCAGAGAACATTGGGACATTGCATGGAGTACTAAAAAATAAAAATGAATAAATGAATAAAAATAAAAAAAATGACTTATTTTGCTAAAAAAAAAAGTCTTGCCTCCATTCTGGAAGATGTAAGTCCTAGATTAAATGATGCTCTCATCCTATGTATTGAATTTTACACTTGATCATTGCCAAAAGGCCGAGAAGCAATTGTGTGTATTGAATTTTAAAAGTAGGATCTTATAAGAGCAAACCATTTCCTACGAACTTTACAGTGTGTCAGAAAAACACTCAAGAACATTTCCAAGAATATAAAAATACAGTATTCTGCATGCAACAAGATGTAAGCTCTGATAATCTGACATTCACTCAGAATTACCGAGCATATAAGATATGTAAACATATGACCTTTAATGGAAAAATCAATCAATTGAAACAGACCAAGAACAGAGATCTTATAAAGAGAAGATAAAGTGATTCAAATAGTAATTATAATTTATCTTTCATGTCAAAATGCTAAGACCAAGACTGCTTTTAAAAATTTATTTATTCATTATTTTTAGTTATGTACAATACCAGGATAACCCTAACATTATGTGTTTTTTAAAAGTTCTGAATCAAACTCTAAGCAATGGAAAAGACACTGGCTTGGAAATAGCAGTGGGTTAGACTGTAGGAACAGCAGGGAGACAAAGGCACAGCCCTTTTTCCCTGTGTGAGAGTCGCACAGACCTTTCTTCTTCAGCTGTGAAGTGCAGACAGATGAGATGTCTCCAACCAGGGAAGCGCGGGAGAGACTTGGGGTTCAGAGTTGTTAAAATGAAGCAGATATGTTTCTACCTGCTACACTGGGATGTGGTTTGGAGTCCACGCCATGACTCTTCATATTTACTTTAAACAGTTTATTCACCTCCTTCTTGGCCAACTACCTTGGCCTTATGGAAGAAATTTTACATCCAAAACATTAAGGGCAATCTGATTTCTCTCTAGAAGAAAAATTATTGGAATTTATTCATTTTTATCATATTTTGGGGGTATTTTCGTAACTTTAATTTTGAATTTGTGTGTATATGTTGCCAGTGGTTGAACCTAGGGACTTTTGGATGCAAGCCAAATAATCTACCATTGAGCTTTATCCCTAGCTCCTAATGTTGAATCCTTAACAGATTAATTCTTTTTATATTATTTTGTATATCTTTTGTTATATTTAATTTTTAATGATATGATATTTTCCCCAAATCTCTTTGGCAATATTAGAGCCTGATCTTTTATGTTTTAGGGTAGTTTTAATGTAGTTTTTCCTTAGCATTGTATAGATTTTATTTAAATGACTATACTTGTTGGTCATTCATTTGTATTTTTTATAAGTATAATTTTTAATTAATTTTTATTTTAATTATGCATGGCAGTAGAATGCATTTATGCATTTTTATATATTATACATACATGGGGTATAATTTCTCATTTTTCTAATTGTACATGTTGTAGAATCACATCGGTTATGCAGTCATATATGTACAAAAGGTAATAATGTCTGTTTTATTCTACTATCCTTCCTATCCCCAGATCCCCTCCCCTCCCCTTCTTTTATTCCTCACTACATAATCTAAGATAACTGATATTCCCTAGTGCCCCCCACCCTTACTGTGAATTAGCATCTGCATATCAGAGAAAACATTCAGCCTTTGGTTTTGGGGGGATTGACTTATTTTGCTTAGCATGATATTCTCCAACTCTATCCATTTACCTGCAAATGCCATAATTTCATTCTTTTTTATTTTCTTAATTTGTTTTAATTAGTTACACATGACAGTACCCTGACCTTGACATATCATACATTTGAATCAGATGGGATATAATATCTCATTTTTCTGAGTATACAGGTTGCAGAATAATTTCATTCTTTAAAGCTGAGTAATATTTCATAGAATATATGTACCACATTTTCTTTATCCATTCATCTATTGAAGGACACCTAGATTGGTTCCATAGTTGAGCTATTGTGAATTGAGCTGCTATAAACACTGATATGGCTGCACCACTGTAGTATGCTGATTTTACATCCTTTGGGTATAAACTGGGGAGTGGGATAACTGGGTAAAATGGTGGTTCCATTCGAGTTTTCTGAGGAATCTCCATACTGCTTTCCATAATGATTGCACCAATTTGTAGTTCCACCAGCAATTCATGAGTGTACCTTTTTCACCACATCCTTGCCATCATTTATTGTTGCTTTTTTTTCTTGATGATTGTCATTCTGACAGAAGTGAGATGAAATTTTAGAGTAGTTTTGATTTGTATTTCTTTAACTGCTAAAGATGTTGAATATTTTTTCATATATTTGTTGATGATTGTATTTCTTCTTCTATGAAGTGTCTGTTCAGTTCCTTAGCCCATTTATTGATTGGATTATTTGTTTTTTTAAGGTATTAAGTTTTTTGAGTTCTTTATATATCCCAGAGATTAGTGCTCTATCTCAGGTGTGTGTGGTAAAGATTTTTACCCAATCTGTAGGCTCTCTCTTTGCATTACTGTTTCCTTTTCTGAGAAGATGCTTTTTAGTTTGAATCCATCCCATTTATTGATTCTTGGTTTTACTTCTTGATCTTTAGCAGTCTTGTTAAGGAAGTCAGGTCCTCGGCTGACATGGTGAAGATTTGGGGGTCATTCATTTATATTAAAGAATAAAACTTCATAAGACCAGACTAAAACTTTAGTGTTTGCAAGTGGTATTGCAGTATGGCTTTAGAATTGGCAAAAAGCCAGGGAGTCTGAGCCCTATCAGTTGAAACTAGAAGAGCCTTACTCCAACATGGTCACACCAATACACAACTGCCCTAAAATTGTCCAGCTGAAGCTATTTAGTGCATAACTAGGTGATTATTGTTATTATTATTGTTTATCCTATCATAAAACTTTCTTGAATTCCTTCTCTTTTCAAATGGAAAGTATGAAACTCAGAACTGATAAATTACTTTCTCAAATTTATAAAATGAATGTCTCCTAATTGCCCATTAGATGTCTCATCACATCTAACATAGGGTTCTGAGGAAACCACTTTTTGTATACTTTCATTTGTCCTTGCTGTATTCATTCAGTCACAAAAAAGAAAATCTATCAAAGTGTTGAAATACTGCCTTATAACTATTTTTTTCAAAGCGGATTCCATTGAACACTATCCTTAAATGTCTGTGGACTTACTCTTAGAGACGCTCAAGTTCTGCATAGATTATTTTAACTAGATTTTTAGGTCAATGATAAAATTCTTTCATATAAGTATATGCAGCTGTATTTATAACAGAGTACAACTATGTGACTTTAGTGCCTGTGTTTTCATTTGTATTTATGATCATGATAATTCATTCCACCAAGAATTATTATCCCTTGCTAATAAGAAAAATGAAGGAGGTGGATTTAATAATAGTGATTATTACTAAGTGAATTTCATATGAAAAAACTGTTAAATTGAATGCAATTCAAAAAAAATCGAATCATTAAATGGTACAATATAGAATAGACAAGTCAAAACCAAATGATTGTGTACAAATTCCTACTTAATTCAATATTCACATTGTAACTATTGATACAGATATGGCAAAATGTTGTGAACTAAGTTATTATTACTTTGAATTTTATTCATCTTGTATCTCTGTATGTCTTTAATTTGTAATTTTTTTGACTTGAAATTGTACATATTTAAAATTGGCAGGTATTTAATTTATGCCAACATGGAAAATCTATATACATTTTCTCCCATAAAAAAGTTGCTGATGTGACTCAAGTTTGAAGACTATTGCTTTATATATATGTATCTATTTAATGTGACTTTAATATTTCCTTCTTAGCTCCAGATATCTTGCTTTCCATTTTTAATTCCTAAAATATTTCACTCAAGATATTTTATAAACTTCATTTTCAGGCATTTAATCTGTTTTTGTTTTTTGTTTTTTATACAGGTAAAGCACAAGCATTTAGTAGTAATTTGTCGAACTCCACATCCCAGGATTCAAATGGCAATGCTGAAGCAATCCATCACACAGGAGTGAGCATGTATTCCACACTAGATGCACTGACATGCTTTGACAATCAATAAGGCAACAGACCAGACCATCAGGTGGGTGAACAGCACCTACCTGAATCTAGCTACTGTCAAATCAGAGTCTCAGTAACCACTAAAGTGGTGATTGTTCTTATAACACAGGGAGAGGTGAATTCTTTTAGAGGTGAGGTTCACTGTCATCTATTCAAATAAAAATGGCAGATGGGAAACATTACTTAAACAAGAGATGAGGGAAAGGCCAGTGGTACTTAAATCCGTATCTTAAATAGAACTGGTTATTTCCACCCCTACATTCTTTCTTAGTAATAGACCGTAAAAAGACATATTTTCTTAATTTTTTTCTTAGTGTTTAAATGAGTAAGGTTATTATTTGATTTTCATTTTTATTTGTATTCCTGTTTTTAATTTTTCTTCCAGGAAATGATAAGTAACTCCCATTTTAAACGATAGGAGCAAATAGGGAGTTTCTCCTGGAATTTTAATTAAGAATTAAACATGATCTCTAAACAAGCCTATCCTACTGTCAGTAGTTCTGCAGATATGTGCTTTTAAAGCTAGTTTTTTATATTGAGACCAGCTGGGAAGGAAAATGGTATAAATTTGATCAATTCTGATAGTATAATTGCAGAGTTATATCCTAATTTCTTACTTATCAAACACTGGCCCACTGACTGTTAGATTGACAGAAAGCAATGTGCTATGTCTTTAAGAAATACTTTTGAGTGGTTGCCATAATAGACTTGAAAATGGAATTCCTAAAAACAACAGCAAAGAAATCATCTCAAGAAGAGCATCTGAGCTGTCACTCCAGCTCTCGAAGGCTTGATTCTCTGTTGATAACATTAACTTAGGCCATCTGTAACTTGTTCCTATCTCTTCTCAGTCTCATCTGGCCAGTTAATATGTCTTGGGTCTGACACTTCAAGAGTCTTTGGTGTGTATTAAAAAATTGCTACATCTTTATCCAGCCAATGGAGCGTAAGATTGCTCTTATAGATAGATATACTGTAAGTTTTTGAAAAAAAAATTTATGGAACTTCAACCGAATGAAAGATGCTATAAATTTTATACAATGAATGAAACATGTTTTCTCAGCCTCTTTTCATTCCAGAGAAAATTCTGTATAACCCATTTCAGATGATGCCCACACTATAATCATCTATTTGCCACTCTGGTTTCATTTAGCTTGTGGGGAAGGGATAGAGTAGATCAGATGCTCTCTCGTTTGTTCATCTATTTGGAAGGAAATCGGAGACACAGAAAGCAATTCAGTTTTTTTTTTCCTTTCTTTTTATGAGTTTTTGACTTGTGACTTCCAGTAGCAATCCCATCAGAAACAAACAATTCAAAAGGATTTGTCCTTGGGCACTTTTTGATTGTGTCCTACTTGAAGTAAGTAAGTGAACACTTTTAGGAAATAATGTTTCCTTTCCGTGCTGTAGAATTCACACTATGTTATGAGATAAAGAGGAAGGCTATGGGAAGTACAAACCATAATGGCAAAGAGGAATTGTCAAACTTAGGAAGAAGAAATGATTCTTTAAGAATGTAAAGAATATGGTTTCAATTTCATTCATATATAGCTTTCTAAATTTTTTTAATTATTTAAAAAATGATTTAAAATATGAGGCTATTCTCTCTTATGTTGATGGAGCCAGTTTTGAATTCTCTTCCTGGAGGAAATTTTATGCAACCCTGCCTGTTGTGACTCAGTTTCCTGCTGATCATACATGTAGAGGAGATCATTGGCTCTTGTTTGGTCATTGATGAGTGAGATACTTGCTTTCTCATGCTTTTGGCTTAATTGCTTCCACTCTATTGGCAGCTTTTTGGGGATCAGTGTGTTGTTTCCTACTCATACTAATCTGCTTAGCCTATCTTTCTATGGAAACTCTGGAAACGCTAGGGTGTGATCACTTGGATAGTCTTTGCAGGGAGCCTTTGTCCTATGGGGCACATTTAGTGCTTTAAAGGCAGCAGTTGTGCCTCATTCCCTCTTGTCTCTACTCCAGTTCTGCTCACGATGGTGGAGCCCATCTCTTTGGTAACAGGAAACAACACAAGGATGATTGGCATTTTCAAAAACTAAAGCCATGGTATTATCATATATAGAAATTGGGTCCTTGTGAAGTGTCAGAAGTGCCTTAGAACCATGATATACAACTCAGAGCAACAACACAGTCTACTTCACTGTCACCCACCAGGTAACACTGCATAGCATTGATGGCAAGAATGGAAACATGTGCACATGTAAGGTCCCTAAAAAAAAAAAAAAAAAAATAGATGACATGGGAAGTATATTTCCTAGGTGAACCCTAGACTTTCATGCCATTTTTGACATATTTAGACAAGAAATTTTGGTCTTGGGACTCCAACAGGGAAATGGCAAAGAATATCCCCAATGGTGTTCTATCCTGGTGATATGCACCCATGAAAGATTTGGCTTTGGACCACACTTAGGGCTGGGCAGATCTACCATACCAAAGAGGCTTCCCCTTTAGCATAGTTGCTGTGCTTCATAAAATTCACAGATTTCCTTCTGAATAATGTTCTAGGTTTTCAAAACATACTCTAAGGTCTAAATGTCCTACGGTTTTCTTCCTATGGTATCTACAGTCTACTTGATAGGGAACAAAATTAGGTGAATTACAGTTTTACTGTTGAATTCCTGATATTAGGAATGAATAGCTGAAGTATAAAGAACTTTCTAAGGCCCCCTTAACCCATGCATATTTACATCCTTTCTCCTCTGGGACTGGCTAACTGGAAATCCCCTTTTTTCCTTTTCTATTTCAGAGACTTCTAGCTCTGGAAAATACACTTCTAACATACCTTATCTGACACCTTGGAGCCTGACGTTTTTTTTAAAACGCAATATTTTTTAAAAAAGGTAATACAATACATAAGCCATATATATTATAGCAATACTAGCAGGGGCTGGAGCAATACCCAGTCATCAAAATAATAGTTTTGCAGTGAAAATTATGCTCATTCATGCCAAGTGAAATAAATACAGCTTATACATAGCCTTGAGTCAATTCAGGTCAGATTTTGCCTCCAAATAAAATTGTGTCAAACTTATAGAAATATAATAATTGGATTTCTTAGATCTTTGGATTTTGAAATTATGGCTAAGAGACAAATTGTCCACCTACCGCAACCTGTTTATACTGCCTTCATCGAATCAGCCAATCCCTATTAGCAACTGCTCAGGCTTCCTTGCTTATAACAAGACTTAGAACTGCTCTCTTGGCCAAGTCATCCCAAGTGCCAGCTCACTGATGCCAGTGCCGCTCCTGGCCTGCATCTTTCTAGTTTACAGAGCTCCAGAAGGCATGGGGTGGTGGTGAGTGCAGTGGGAGGGGACAATTCCTTCTCCTCCCAGACCCCGTATGATAAACCATCATAGGCTGCAACTAGGTTTCAGAGGCAGATTTCACTGCTGTGTTCCTCCCTGTGTTCTCGGGAAAGGGTGGCTTCAACTTAAAGACCTTAGGCCAATGAGTGTCTCTAGCCTTTTGGGTAATCCTAGATTTATCAGAAAAATAAGTCAGAGGTGAGTTTTTAACTGCTGATGAAAATAACCCAGAGCACAAAATGACAACTTTCCTTATCTTTATATTCACTTTACAGCTCTCATCTATTTATTGCAAAATAGAATTCATACAGGTTGTACTTTATTTTATGAATTAGCACATTTCTTTGAGGGTGATTTAAAGAAGAACACCTAGGGAGTCCCTAAGAGATTTTTCAAAAATATCCGAGTTTCACATTTGTGGTCATTGTGGAGTAAAAGTGTTAGTGTGTGAGAATTCAGAGGCAAGTGTCTGACTTCCAATCACACATCTGCCAGCAACTATCCACTGGACCTGAGACACATGCCTCTGATTCTTCATGCACAAAGTAAGAACATTAATCACAAGATATGTTAGTCAGCTTTTCATCACTGTGACCCAAATGCCTGACAAGAATAACTTAAAGTAGGAAAGATATATATCAGGCTCACAGTTTCAGAGGATTCAGTCCATGCTTGGCTGGCTCCAAGGGAGAAACATCATGGCGGAAGAAAGTTGCTCATCTCAAGGCAGTTAAGAAGCAGAGAGAGAGGGGAAGGGGCCAGGGAGAAGATGAAACCTTTCCAGGGCATGCCCATCTTCCCCGTGATCTACTTCCTTCAGCTAGGTCCTATCTCTCAGTAGTCCATTCAGCTATAAATGAATTAATTCATCAAGTGGATTAATCCACTGATGAGATCAGAGCCTTCTTACACATTCATTGCCTAAAGGCCCCACCTCTGACACTTGTCCTTTGGGGACCATGATTTCACTATATGAACATTTAGGAGGACATTATAGACCTAAACCATCACCCAAGGCCATCTCCAAAATTTGTCTTTATAACATTCTTCAGGTGAACTTCAAGCAGTCCATGAAACCATTGAATTATTCAGCAAAAGTATGTGTGTGTGTGTGGGGGGGATGCATATGAACTTTAGGGTGAAAGCACCATAGCTTTTAAGGAATTCTAAAGGGATGCATTCATTTTACTATAAAACTTTTCTAATCTGATAAGTTTGAATTTTCAGATATCAGGTTTGCTCAAAATAATTTCCACTTGCAAATTCGTGGCAGTTTTAGATGTTTCCTCAGTTAGTGAGTCAGTATGTTCCCAGCCAGAAGTAAGCAGTATACTCTGTAATTTGAGGAATATTTAACGTGGACCTATTTACAAACATAGAGGCATAGTAAAATGAGGCAAAGGACTAATGAAGCATCATGTGGCTAGTAATAAGGGAGCAGGGGTCATTGCCACCCCTGAGGGGGTAAGGGAGGGAGCCATTTGTACAATCCCAAGGAGAGAGTCATGACCTTCAAAGGAAAAGTGGCTAGGGTTGCAGTTATCCGATGTGAACCCTTAGAAAGGAAATCTGTGGAACTAGTGGTACATACCTGTCATCCCAGCAATATGGGCCACTGAGGCAAGATGATTGAGGACAGCTTCAGCAACTTAGTGAGACCCTGCCTCAAAAAAATTAAAAGGGCTGAGAATGTAGCTCAGAGGTGTAAGCATCCCTTTCATTCAACCCCTAATACTAGAGAAATAAAAAAGTGCATTCAAGGCAGGACTGAGCTAAGAACTGGGAAATAAAAACTCTTCTTCTAAACTCCTCCCTCCCTTGAATTCCTCTTTACTGCTTTGCAATAGCCAAACTGAAATGCAGGAGAATCTACTGGTAGAAGTGACCCACCCAAGGCAGAGAAGAGAGGCTCTGGAGGGGCAACGGAAGCTATCCACCACAGCAACATAGAATAGACCACATGGAAGTAGGAAGGACTGGAGATAGTCTTCTCCTTGCTGTGTGACACAGACCTTCCACGTGTCTTTCTTTCTTTCTCATCTAAGGGTGACGACATGAACCTACCTTAGAGACTTGTTTGAAGAAATAATCAATAAAAATGGAAATAAAATATTGTGCAGACTTCAAGAGCCATATGGATGCTCAACATTGGTGGTTATCGGTTTTAAATTCTGTAGGAGTTATGCCAAAAGGAGATGTGGCATCTGCACTTCTCTGATCAGCCCTGAGGTTCCCACTGGGAATGAGCCACCTGTGAAGGACACATGGGCAGCCTCATGGACATTTCTGTGAAGTGAGATCTGTCCTTTATACTGTGCAGACAATGAAGAATATAGCCAAAGAAGACTAGAACAATGGATTGATTCTGTGACAATCCCAATAAAAGATGAATCACATCCGTGACTTTCTTTTTCCAACTTAATGATTTTCCTTCAACCAACTGTATTTATTGCTGTATTACTCATGATTACCCAAACAAAATGCAGGCTTCTGGAGATTTTGATTGCTTCTCAGGCACAGATCCTTGTACTTCCTTAACCAGCAGACGTAATAGACCTTTTTGACCATGTTGGTTTGGGGACACATAGTCAGGCAAACCAGTAGAGGTCTTGCTTAACTCCTTAATGGGCTGATTTGAATTCCTAATCTAATTATTTGGAGTTAGTGGACTTGGACTCCATAGTATTTGAAGATGTTAGAAGATTTCTGATGGAAAATTACACTCTCATTCTATTATAGACTTGAAAATTCTTTTACCTTAAGCCATTAAATAAAGCCTCTTCAAATGTGATCACAATCTATGAGCCAACATGGCCTGCTGGAAAGGTGACTGGATTGGTAGCCAAAAAACCTAAGTTTTGGGATTGATTATATTTTTCACTCTTATTCTGTCTTTAAAATTCCTGGAGTTTCAGGTTCTTTTTATAGTAAAGGAAACAGCTGAGATTAGTGACTTTCTGGGCTTGCTTCTTGGTGGTAGGATTCCTGTCAAACTGCAGTTTGCGAAACATCAGAATATGTCAAATAAAAGATGAGTTTTAATTAAAAAGGGAACAGAGGACTTGGAAAGAAGCCTCTTCTACTTTTCCTCTTGTTCCTCAAATTTCCATTGTGGTTCCTTTCCAGAACCCCAGAATTCTGCTGCTCATTTTTAAAAAAATCGTAGCAGAAAAATGGGCTCTAAACTCTGTTCATTTAAAAATTCTTTGATTCCACTTGGATATGTATTAAACCATTGACAACCATTGTATTTTGAGCTCTTGGTTCAAAATATTTTTTCAGAAAAATTATCATTTAAACATACCCAGGAAACCCAGGACATTTAATGAGATATTTTGATGAAGCATGGGATTTAGGAAAGGAGGTCACAGCTTTGAAGAGAAGACCTGAGCGATGAGCTGGATTGAAGAGCCCCAGACTTCTTAAAAAGAGTAGAATATGAAGGGCTTGGATTCTGAGCAAGGGGAAAGTCAAAATGGGAATAAGTAATATTATAAAATTATTAGTTATGTAGTCTTATGGATTCCTAAAGCCATCACACTGTTTTTCTTTTTATCTTGATGCCATCTTCTTCATCCAAGCAGAAAGGTTGAATAGCTTTACTTTCTCCATCAGGGCTTCTCAATCTCAGCGCTATCAACTTTTTGACCCAAATAATTCTTTGCTCTGGGGCTGTCCTGTGCATTGCAGAATATTTACTATCCCCTGTTTCTACACATTACGTATCAGTAAAAAATGCTTCTGAAAATTGTGACAAAGAGAAATGACTCTAGACATTGCCAAATGTCCCCTTTGGGGACAGAAGGGAATCACTGGCCTATGTGATAACTGAGACTCCAGAAGCTGTGAGATGGTTGAATTCATACAGCTATGTCATTTGTTTCCTGTAGTGGGGTCTTTCCCCTGTGCAATGGGGTTTGAATAGAACAGTTTCTTCTCTTCGTATTTTCCTTAATGATATATCTGAACCTGGCAAAAGTGATCTCACCCAACTTTCCATACCCTTTCCAGAATGTAAACTTCTGAGAACTGTTTTTCTAAAGACAGAAGGTCCTTTCTGTAGGGACAAATTTGTGCAAGCATAGAGTCAGACATGTGCTCAGTTAGCAGTTCTTGCTTGAAGGAATATTTGCTAATGAATTGAGCTGAGGGGATATGGGGGCAGGAAAGATGGTGGAATGAGATGGACATTATTACCCTAGGTTTATGTATGACTGCACTTATAGTGCAAAGCTACATTGTGTACAACCAGAGAAATGAAAAGTTGTGCTGCAATTGTGTACAATGAATCAAAATGCATTCTGCTGTCCTGTATATCTAATTAAAATAAATAAATACATTTTTAAAAAGAATTGAGCTGAGGGCTTTGGAGTCTTGACAGTAAATATACTTATCAAAAACAATCTTTGATCAATTATTCAGTGGTTTACTAGGCCTGATGCCTCCTCTATGTTATCTCTTTAATATTTCTTGTTGAATCTTTAATAGCCATTTAGAGAAATTAGCCATTAGTTTCAAAAACCTCATCATGGTAATGAATTTCTAGACCCAGAACCTGATATCATGGTCTATAATTTTGAACCTTGATTGGACTGGTATTGGAAAAGGAACTTATTGCTCTGAAGAGTTATAGGATCAATACAGTTGGAATAATGTGTTGGGTAACCATGCCAACACAACTTACACACAAGGCTTGAGGGCAAAGTGCTTTTAAAATAATTGACGGAAAGATAATTAAGTCTAGTTGTGACAAGACATAAGATAAATGATGATTCCCTTCAAGCCCTCTGGTATTTTTTTTTTAGCTGAAAAAAAACGAACAAGCAAGCATAGTAAACATAAAAGCTAATAAATGATTCTCTAAACAAAGTTTCCTAGGGTATTTCTCCAAGCAGTGAATTTTCCCTCATTTTATGTTTCCCCTTTTACATTTGGACTTACCCAGTTTCTTCTCAAGGACTGCAAGAAGCACACTTATTTCATGTTTAAGAGATCAAAATGAGCAAACATGCAGGGAATAGTAGCAATTGGGTTTGAACATGGTAAAAGGATGATAATTGGTGAACTTTTCTTTGGTGGACCTGCCCTTTTCTCACCGGTACCTTTCTTCTTTCTGAATCTTTTTGCATTTAACATGACCTTCAATTGACATCAGTCCTTCCCAGGGGAAAATAGTTCTGTGGAATGATCTCCTAGGTTGTATTTGACGCCAGCAATCCAAATTGAGGTACTCATGTCCCTGGGGGCTTTTGAAGACTCTCTAAGGTGTACTCTGGTACTGGAAGCATTAAGTTTACCCATTTCGAGCTCTTCCATTTCCACATGTGCTCCTTCCTGAGATCGATTTGTCTAAGGTGTCTGCAGTTGAGATGTGAAGGGATCCTTGGTTTCCATATTTCTTTTCCTCTTCCATGTCATCCATCTATGTCTTACTATGGTCCATCCCTTTAGATGCTTAAAAAAAAAACAAACCTGAATGATGGTACAATTTGAAATATCAAATCAGGGAAATCTACTTTCATTATGTCATTTAATCCCTATTTACATTCACATCATCAGGAGAAGAGTTTCCCGTTTTGTCTTTGGGTTAGAATTGGCCTTATAATTACAATGTATTCATTGTTTTTAATAATCACACATTAATATTAATCATAATAATCAATCCAGATAATTTTTCATAACATTGTAGAGTTAAGGGTTAGAGAACAAAATATAGTTGTTTAAAAAAGAGGTGATACGATAGGTACTCAATAAATCTTTCCAACATAAATTAACAGAATAGAACTTTTGGAACAAGTAAAAAGAATATATAATTTTGAAGTGTACAAATAAAATATAAAATTATTCATGCATGTATTTAAAATGGAGGACTATCAAATTACTGTGCTATTTACAACCTGTTGGATATATTTAAAAGCATGATCTAAACTATTTTAAAGTGTTAATTCTTATACTGTAAATTACGTCCTAGTGATAATATATGTGAGAAAAATATTTCAGACTTCTTATTCTATGATTTAGGTCACTTCTTTCAGAGCTACCTATCTTTTGTCCACAAGAAAAAATACAACCTGATTATAACTACACAAAATACTAATTACAGATAAAATGCTGCACTCATTTGCTTTGTAACAGTGTTTTAGCCCAAACCTCTGAAATCTTACCATAGCATTTTTCTTCTTCTGCTGTCACCTGTGACCAGCCCTGTTCCACTGACTACCCTTGTTTGTGAAGAGTCAAGAAACTCTAAGAAAATGTTTCTGTCCTAATGCTTATTATTTTAGATGTGATTTATTTTTTAGTTTTACATTTGTTTTCATTTTTAGTACGTAAAATAACTGTAGATTGTATTTTTTTTTGAGTCAATTAAGTTAGAAAGACATCGTCAAGTGCTGTGTGTTTTTAAATTTTAACTGTTCTAAATGTCCATGCAGCATAGAAGAAAGTGATCCAACCGAAATATAGTTGGTGGTTCTAAGTTACTTGCTTCTTCAATATGGCCAGGGTTTCATCTATTTAGCGGTAACAATAAGCATTTGCCTTCCAGTTGCTCAAGATGTTTCTACTTCTGTGTATAAAGAAATAGATTTCTTTAATTTTATTTGGAACAATTAATTTTCCTTCTTCTCCTTAATCTATGACCAGTAATGACTAAAAATGTTACTAGAATATCTTTAAACTTTGTATTTCTACAACATCTCTAAACATTTACTCTTGAATATTTTTGAATATGGAATGAAGGACATATAAAAATAACCTAAAGACTCTGTACTACTTGAACCAATGATTGTATTCCTAGTGCTTTACTCAGTGTCAAGATCATTGCAGGCAATAAATAAAATCAGGTTCACTTTTCCAAATCAACATCTGTACTCCAAGTCAATACTTGTCTACCAATATATGAACTACCAGATTATTGAAGAAAGTTACCATAAAAAAATGATTCATGTAATTGATTCTAGCGTCCATTTTTCAGCTTTATAATGCAGACCCACCCCTAAGTTTAAAAATACCACAAAAACAACTTACATCTTCTTTTTCAAAAAGTACTTGATGGTGTATGCAGCTAAACTGCTTAAAAAATTATATATATATATATATATATATATATATATATATATATATATATATATATATATATATATCTGGCAAATCATTCAGAACCAAGGACAATAAAGCACATCAGGGTTTAATCTTACCACTCTCCCTGGCACCATTTGAGATGAGGCTGTGCTTCCCAGAAAGCCTGAAGACATTATGTACATAGAGATGGATGCTCCATTTATCTTAGGCCCTGTTTGTTCCTAGAAAAGAAAAACATTATCCACTGTGATCAAATCTAAACTTTGAATTGGTTGGGAGACAAGAGAGATCATTGCAGAATATCTATACTCTACAGAGAAGAGAAATCTGCTTGGCATATTAGCTACTTTTTTTTTTTTTAATAAGATCTCTGTCAAAACATATTTTCTTGAGTTCTGTAGTAACTTATACTACATAATGAGTTTGGTCCCAAGTTCAATCTGTAAACAGTGTGCTCACAGCTGGCAAATCTGTTATGTCTTGCTTCTGGCTTGTGGTGCTTTGATTTATTTAAGAATAGCATTAGTGCAGAGCAATGGCTGGGACACAGACTTGCAAGCTTTGTCTACATATTTCAGTAACTTCCAACCTGGACTTGCTCACTAGATGTGCTGAGATCTGTTCCACTCCCGGCCCCATGTACACTTTTTTCTTCCATTAGCCATCTGAGCAGTTGGTGCCTGCAACTTCATGTTAGTCCAGAACTCTATAAAACCTAATCTCGATTCATTTTCTCCTCATTTAAACAAAGCACACTGCTTCTGCTATAAATAACAACTGAACCACAACAAAAGCTCCTGTATCAAGTTCTGTTTTATTATTGGGGAGCCAAGACAAGAAGTCTGGAGGTCCAGAGTCTCAATCCTCAAGAATTGTGATCCAGAGGAGCTTGGAAGTCATTGTCAGCATCCATGAAACCAGGGTCTTGGAAAGAGTTGATAAGAAATTCTCAGCAGTATCACAAGGTAAGTGTGCTGATCCCAGTACTCTCTTAATTTTGCAGAAAATTGCAGACTCTGTCTTTTTGCCAACCTCATTTTGCATAGAATTATGCATTTTATACTTAGAAAAAGTGTTCAAGGGCATTTCATTGTTTTTGTTTCTTTTACTTTAGGACATCCACCCACTGTTCCCTCTCAACCTCTGTTTTAAATGACATTGGCTCTTTAAGAGATCAGGCCAGGTGTTCATGTAGAAGGTATGACACCTATATTTTCCATTAACTGGAAATAAAGCAAAAGATTTACTTAGTTTCGGGTATTTTGGAGAAGATTAGTTCAAGAATGATCCTGTGCTATACTTCGTATTGCATCCCGACAGGTGGAGAGAGAAAGTATGGCAGGCTGTTCCATTCTTAGTAGTGTATGGTTAAGTACAAAACTCTTGGTTAAGTACAACATCCACCCATCCACCCACCCCTCTCAACTTTCTTTTCTTTGGGGAGGGGTTATTCAGGATTGAACTCAGGGACACTCGACCACTGAGCTACAACCCCAGCCCTATTTTGTATTTTATTTAGAGACAGGATCTCACTGAGTTGCTTCATGCCTTGCTGTTGCTGAGGCTGCCTTTGAACCTGCGATCCTTTTGTCTCAGCCTCCTGAGCCACTGGGATTACAGACATGAACCACCATACCTGGCCTCAACTTTCTTTTAAGTATAAAACATATAATTCATTGAAAAATTGGGTATGTTAAATAGGTATAAAAAGAACTTGGGATTTAACATAGGAAATTTTAATACAGAATGCATATTGAATGGAAAAAAGTTAGTTTTCGTAGATGATAATGGATTTGACATTCAGTAGGACCAATACCTTTTTTTTGGAGACGCATGGTCCAGTATTTAAGGAGAATCATGTTGTCTGATATTTACTTTCAAATAATTCATCAAAAGTAGATGCTACATAATCTATACATGCTAATCATGGCAAAATGTAGTCTGGGATTGAATCGATGTGGTGGGTATGCTCATGATGGTTTTACTTTTCTCTCAACTTTTCTGTGTGTCTGAACTTCACAATGAAAAGTTGGGAAAATGACTTCAGATTCGTAACAACCAATTAAATACTACTTGAACAAAGTAACAGTCCTAAAATTGTATGTTGAATTGGATACGACATTTGTTCATTCATTCATCACCTGGGCAATATTGATAAATGAAAAAAATGTTAATTTTTAAAATTTTATGTATAAAAATCTTATATTCTCCTTTAGTTCCAAGGTTGCATGGTAACTCTGGACCCACAGTCAGATATGATTAATTGGCACCTGGTTAAAGAGAACATGTCTAGAGTGGTCCCTACATCAGGGGGCTGACTTGAATCCATCTCATCTGGGGGTGGTTCACCCATGGTGACAGGCTGCAGTGTGTGAGACAGGTGTGAACATTCTGTGAACACTGAAAGAGAATAGTAAAAAGAAAAAAAATGTAAGTATTGTCAAAGGGACTATAGTAGGTGAGTATGTACTATTGTGATACTCTAAGATGAGAACTAGCCACCAGTTGATAATTCAGAAAATTATTTACTGACTTAGCATTGTGTGAAATTTATTCTGTTACTAAGGAGATAATCTTAACTGGTAAATTGAGGTTAATATGCAAAAAGCATTTGAGAAATTGTAAGATATTTGTAATATACGCAGACATCTGTGACAGAAAATAAGTGCATGCTATAAAACACACGCTGTCTTGCTACTCAAAACTTCCATTGCCTTTGTTCCTCCATCTTTTATGGTACTAAAGAGCACTCATTGCAATATTTACATATTATTTGCATCTCTACCATTAGCATTGAAGTTATCATTTTTAAATCCCCCATGGTGCCTGGTACACAGTAGATAAGAAATACTTGTTGAGAGAGAACACAGGGTTGTAAGAAGTCAGGCATTGTGTCATCAAGGAAAGGAAAGTAATTTGGCATAATGCAAACTTCCACTAAATCCAAATAATCTGATTCCATTTTTGTAAATTTTGTATAATTAGAAAAATTTATAAGTTATATGTTTGTATGATAAACTGGCATACGGCGTGGAAGTCAATGAAATGATTCGTAATTTTATCTTCCCATTCTACATATGAAGTAACAGAGTTATGGAGATGAAATGGTTTGCCTAAATCTACCCAGCTAGTAAAGGGGGAAGCTAAATGCCCTCCACGTCTACCCTCTTTCTTCCCTGCTAGGATGTTTGTAAACTGCTGAATCCCAGCACTCTAATTTGTACTTGTAGAGCCAGGGCTCCACGTGGCTGCTGAAGAAGTAGAGAAGGATCATTTCACAATCATGAATTCATTTCGCCTGATGGGCTTTGAAGGATGAGACATGGCCAAGAGTATTTTTCAGGTTGCAAATGACTGTTTGGTCATGAAAACCTATTTCCAGCTTCTTTTCTCCTAATGATGGTTGATGATTCACATTCTTCTCATTTCACGTGAGCAGAGTATTATTTTCCTGTTGACTTCACTTGAATATAAAACACCTTAATGAGCTATGGCACTGGGAGGGCATGTCTGTTTTCTGTTTTTTTCTGGAACCGCCCTGGCCTCCTTTGTTCCAGGGAAGCAAGCTTTTCAGCTTCATTGCTCTTTTTAAGAAACTGCTCAAGGAGCCTGAGGGCTCTTGGATTTTTGCTACCAATGGGTAGTGAGACACTCCCTTGGCTTCACAGGGTCTTTCTAGATTGGCTAGGCTGTATTTGTTTTTGAATACCAGCAGGCTGGGCCATCCAGAAGGGTCCTTGAGTATGATTCAGGAGGCAGGTTCTTTTCCTGCTTGTGATTTTAGCTTTCTTTTTTCTTTTTTTTTTTTTTTTTTGTTTCTCATTTCAATTTATAGCTATTTGTGCGTAAAACACTTTGTGGGTTCAGCTAATCTCTTTTCAGAATGGAAGCTAAATGAATGTTCTCAATCTTTTCTTTCCATAATAGACAGTGGTTTTCTAGACTAAAAATTCTATAATAGGGGAGGCAGGAATTTGTCCTTATTTATATCTTCTTCATTTAAAGGATCTGGGCATATTCGCTTCATTCTAATATCTATCTATGACTCACCCCTAGTGTGTGTGTGTGTGTGTGTGTGTGTGTGTGTGTGTGTGTGTTTTTTCATGAACTCATGGATTTTCTAATCTAATTTCATAGGCCAGGATCTGAGATTCATTTATGATTTCCAGCTTTAAAGTAGAAATTGCATACTTAGATAAAAGTTCTTTATTTAAAAATTGAACAAATTAAGTTTAAAAATCATTAACTCTATTAGTGTATGTTGTGTACAATTACCTTTTTCTAGTTTTTGGCCACAAAGATGATTTTTCCTCCATTGCTCTACCAAAGAGCATAAAGGATAGAATACAAAGGAAGCAGTTGAAAAAACTTCTTGTCTATGAGTGAAGGAAGAGTGGATTGTGTGATATTGGTTTCTTTTCATGTCTTTGTTTTTTTAATGACAGAGACTACACTCATGAAGGGGAATCGAGAGGACAAGAAGGGAGAGAGGTAGGGAGAATGAGACAGTATTTTAAAATATAGCGTATTCGTAAAAAAAGTGGAGGGTACTAGGGTCAGAAGTTCAGGAAATGAGTGCTTCAGAGGGTGTAATACTTACAGTTCCCAAGAGGGGACAGTCGTGCCACAAGGAGCCCCACAGGGAAGCCCAGGGCTGTCTGGGAAGGAGAAGGATATGCAAAAGCTGTGGAGGAGAGTCTAGTGGTTTCTGTGGGGAGGAGTGAGCGAGGCAGGTGAGCAGGAATAGGATTGCTAGTTTGAACCATTTCAGTGGGATCTGGGGATCAGAGGCCACTGGTTGTTTGGTCCCCAACCCTCGGGGATTATTAGAGCAGGTGAAAAGTAGCCCAGACTGTGCAAACTGGAAAAAAAAAAAAAAGAAAATTGGAAATTGGTTGAGGTACAGGCTCTGGGTTGATGGGTCTGTTTTAAAAAGACTGTTTGCAGGTGAGGGGTTTGCTACCTCCAAGCATGGCTGTCCTTGGAAGAGAAGATCCTCCAGGGTTAACAAGACCCCAGGTGTCAGTGCAAAGAATGGCCAATTAAAACAACAGGAAAGTAGAGCTGGAGGTAAACTAGGAATAAACACATACACAATGCCCTCAAACCTATGATGATATGATTACATCCATGTAACATACATTCAATACAAATGAGGAAACCAAGGCTATCCCTGACATAACCAGCAAGTTGTTTTAAGCACTCTTTCTTTGACCCCTACAGACCATTTTAAAATGTCCACTATAACACTGTCACAGTGCTTCACGTTCTAATCCTTTAGGGACAACTGTTTTCTCCCCTGGATGAAGGAGCCCTGGAAGGCAGGACTTCCTCGTGTCTCTATATAGCAGTATCTAGCACCTTCTACGTCTAGGTATTTGAAGAAGGAAGAGAAATGACAATAAGAAAAATGGAACAGAAAAAGGAAAGTGTTACATGTCTAAGAACCCGAGCGTGAGAGTGGGGTTGGAGCCTAAATCTCTAGGGAAATACCAAATGGCAGAACCATTCTGTACAGAGGAGGCTGGTGACATGAGTATGACCCTGAAAAAGGGAGTCACTTAAATCCCAGATGCCATCCATCTTGGAAGACCTGTGTCCTCAGCCTCTCCCTCTGGTTCCTTCACAGATTAACACCTACCTGTGATTGTGGGAGGGATCTAAGAATGGAAAATAAAGATGCATAGAAAGTTGTCATGAGCCCAAATGCTCATAATCACATGCAATTTGTAGGAATGATGATACTTAGGAATGAAAAATGAGGGCGAGAAGCATAAGAAAGTGTTGAGTTGCTGTGCTATCAAATCAAGAAAGAGGGATATAAATGTGGTATCAAGGAACCAGGTTAGATATCTAGGATTTTCACCATTTAGGAGCTAAGCTGGTGGGCAGTGATGCCCTGTGCTCAAGAGAGGATCCATCAACAGAGTGATCACAAGGGCCTGACTTAATGTGACAAAATCTGCTAACATCAGCCAGAGGCCCACTGCGGTTTGAAAGAAATGTACAGACTAAAGGGAAAACACTAAATCTGAAACTCAGTGATGCTAGGGGATGCGATCTCCCATTGTGAGAAACTAAGTATAGGTGTTGGCAGAGCAGTAGTTGTCAAATTTACCCACTCACCTCAATTGGGTTCTTGTTATATTTCACGTTTCCTAGGATACTCAAAGACCCCCGCAGGAGCCTCTGTGGGATCAGTAATAATTGTTCGAACAACCAAATGGACCCTAAACCAAGAACGATGTGAAGCCAATAAAAAAAATCTCTTCATGAAAACACAGAAAATAGAAGTCATATTTTTCCCAGTCAGGTTTTGATCGACTGGTTCTTTTAGCTTCTGGTCTCTGTGGTATAGAATCAATAATTGATAATCTATGTCAGTGGTGGCAAATCGGCTTAAACTTACTTGTTAACTTTCAAAGGCTTGGTAAAGGCTGCTTGGAACCTTGCATTAGATGATGTTCAGAGGCCATCTCTCAGCTGAGCAATAAAGAGCACAGAGCTCAATTAGCAGTGCCTGCCTGGAACGAAGGTCAGGCCCATTTGTGACAAGGAATTTATCATCCCATCTACCGATTCCCTCCCCTGTTTCTTGTGCAGTAGTTTAATTATATTTTCAGGGAGAGGAATGAATTAGTTTGTTTCTCATACAATTCCTAGGATAGTTATATCTTCCTTTGATAATAAGAAAAGGAAATCCTCACATGTTTTCAAGAAATAGGTCAAAATTGTCAAGAAGTCACAGCAGACATGCTGCAAGGTCAGTACAGCTTCCTTGGAGATCTGAAAGTCCGCCTGACAACCGTCCAGTCAGTGGCATCACGATTGTCACATGGTCCCCTCGCTTTGCTGCCATACTCCACTGACAGTGATTTTTCAAATCAATTCTATGCTCATCCCAATTAGCTATTAGAAGGCAAAAATCATTTGTCCATATCATCTTTTTATGCTTTTCTGAATAAGATGAAACTTCAAAATGCATTTTGATCTTTTTCTATGTCTCTCCAGTTTCTACTTAGTCCCATTTCCTTGTTTCTAACCCTTGAAGTTATTGGGTGAAGTAGGAGTGCATGTAGTCCATATGGTAGAACAAAACCAACAATCGATCGTCCAACCAAATCAACAGTATATATCCTTAACCAATCTAATTTTACTAAATATCAGGTTCCCTTATAAATCGAGGATGGATAATTTACCATGGATTGGTGACCCCTAATTATACTTTACTCCATTTAATTTTTTAAATCTTTATTGTGGTCAATACGGACTAGTTTACATAAAGCCTATCTCCTGGAGTAGAACATTTCGTGTATAGAACACATTCATAAGTCTAGTTTATTTATTATTGCTTAGATATTTGCTCATTTTAATTTTATATCAAATTGTCTATCCCCTAGTCTTTCTTTGCTTATGTTACAGAGAAAGAAGCAGTAAAACTAAAAATGGGAACATGGAGGTAATGGATGAAAGTGAAGACAAGAAGGAGGAGACCACTAAAACGCCACTGGTTTTGCTTTCATTTTTTGGAAAACATCCAAAATGAGTGACATTGAGTCCACTAAATGTGAGAATTGTTTATCACGGACTTTGTACCACTGCTTTCAAGGAAACACTAGAAATGTTCATGTTTCAGTATAAAACCATGAGCTGTCTCCAGCATAGCCTTTCAGGTTATGTGATTCTCGCACTCTTCATTGTCTTTAAAGTATTCTGCAATTATTCATTAGTTGTAATCCATTAGTAGATATGTAATTGCTGTCTGGTTGGATAGTGATTTTAATTTTTTTTTTCCTCTGGAAAGTCCAATTTCATCCTGGTTTGTAAGTCTATCCAATATTCATTTATTTCATGTAAATCTGTGATTTTTTGCTTTTGAATAAGGAACAATATCTGTTTTTTCTTCTTATATCAATGAATAAAATAGAAGTTTTATTAAGAAATGTTCATTTTTATATCTACATGAGAGTCATAATTTTACTAGTTTCCAAAAACTAACTTTTTATACTACATTTGGAGAAATAGTAACTTCTAGTTTTGTGTTACTATTGATCAACTACAAATGAGATTGATAATCATTCTAATGTAAATTCATTTTTGCCATAGCTTAGAATTTTAACATTTGTCTCAAATGGACTATTATTCCCTTTTTCTCCTCTCTCTCCTTCATCTTCTTCCTCTTCTTTATTAATACAATTAGTTAAGTTGGACAGATGTTTTCTTAAAGTAGTAACAATGTTAGAATTAAAAAGACTGTTTTATATAACATAAACATAAAAAAAATCTTTAAGTCTCCGTTGATTTACTGCAGCAGACAAGGAATTTTTATACTGTAAAGTTAACTATCATTCATATGATAGATTAAGGGGCAAAGTTCTCTTGACTGGTAAAGAGTTGGCCAGCATTACCTCCTGGGTCATTTTTGCTCTTCAGTACTTGGTCTACTCTCCTCGGAGAAACTAAAGAGAAGGCGTTTGTAAAAGGGGAAAAAAAAAACAAAACAGTTTTTAGTTTACTTTTAAAATATTACTTGGGAAAAGACAAAACAGAAGGCTTATATAACAGCAAAAAAAAAAAAAAGACAGACATTCACTTAACAAAAATACGCTGACCTCTCCAAAGGCCCCTGCCATCTTTTTCTTTTATGTTTCCTCCTGGGAAAAGCTCAGCATCATTATAACTATTTTTTTCCGTTTTTTTTCATAAGCTTTTCTGCTCACAATTCGTAGGACAGTTATATCTTTCTTTGATAATAATAAAAGGAAATATATTAAATTATTAAATATAATTTTATAATATAAATATAATTAAATATATTAAATTATTAAACCTCCCATGTGTTAGGATTCACTTGTTCTGATTTTTCTTTTTTTTCTTTTTTTTAATTTTATTTTTTTAATTGGTTGTTCAAAACATTACAAAGCTCTTGACATATCATATTTCATACATTAGATTCAAGTGGGTTATGAACTCCCATTTTTACCCCAAATACAGATTGCAGAATCACATCGGTTACACATCTACATTTTTCTTAAAGTCTTATTTTCTTTTTTTAAAAAACCAATGTTGCTCTGAATAACTTCTTTCCATTGAGCTCCCTATATTTGCAGCCATCTGCCATGAGTCTCACATAAATATTAGGGGTGGAAATTTTTAACCTCACATATTTAACTAATCTCTATTAATTTTGCGGTTGTAAGTAGTCAGTAATCTTTCATATTCATAGTTTGATTCACCAAACATTTATTCAACAAATGTTATGAACTTTTAGGGACTGAGAATGCACTAATCGACAGTCGCCAGGCCCTTGACAGTGGAGGAAGCCAGGTAAGACCACTCACTTGCCTCCAGTTTGAAAGTCAGCCAAAGAATAACCAAGGAAGGCAATGGATGCCTTCTGATAACCAGGAAAGGTACACTAGAGCTTAAGTCCAACTTTTGCAATTCTTGAAACACAATTTTATTTTTCAGAAGGAAGAGGAGGAAATAACAAACACATTAAACCAAGGTAATTTTCTACAATCATTTCTCCTGCAGGAGACTCACTTAAATGGCAACACGAAGAACAAGGACATGGAGAACCGGCTGTGCCCTCTCTGAATTATTCCAGATGAACAGAACAGCAGTTTCCAGGCTGAGCCTAAACCTGAGCTGCTCTATTTTGTAAAGGAGTAATTGGCCAAAAGCTCCTCCATTTTAAGTACAGAGGTGGAATGACAAGACACCTTGTCTGTACAAGTAAACAAGTGCCATTTGCCTGGCACAGCCACAAGGCACAAACTGTTGGATTAATTGTACTAATAAAAATGACCCCCACTTGGATAGGTGGGCATACCAAACTTGTACCAGAAAAGCCAGGCTATGAGCTTATCAGACACATCAGACCACCCAATGAAGCAGCCCCCTCGTTCGAGGCAAATAGGAGGAGCACCTTGAGACTGAACTTGGTGGCCTCCTGACCCCATCACCCGGTCACTTGTCATAAGCATTGTCTAGGAAAGTTGTCACAGCAACAAACCTTCAAATCTCTCCTCAGACTTCAGCAGAGGGCAGTTTCGCCTGTGTGATAACTGCTCAGTGGCCCCCTCGAAGCTGACACTGTGACACTGCCACTGTCTGGACTCTGGCCTACTACGTAAGTTCCTGGACTTTGACAGCTCTGTGCCTTGAACAAGTGCTTTGGCTTGTTCTGATCTTATATGACCACCTAAAGTGACTCTTTGCACTCATATCTGCTCTCTGCCTTTGCTCTCAGCTTCCTGCTTCCTTAGCCTTTGACACACACACACACACAATGTGTGTATATATAATATATATAATATACATAGGTATATTATATATTGATAAATAATGATACTCAGAATATTGGGGAACCCGGCAGAATCATACATACATACATATATATATATATATGTATGTATGTATGTTTGAAGTATGACTTGAGTGTTATAGATATTTGAAATTAAGATTGAAATATTAAAAAAACTTGCATTTGCCTGGCTTATGACTGCCAGGTGACCCGAAATTATTCAGTGAACTGCTACTGATCTTTGTGGTGTAACCTGTGAATTTATTGTTATTCAGTAAATTCTGACACCGTGGAAAGACACAAACATGTTTGGTCTTTATTAATGACATAGCTTGCCCACAGGAAAGGAGCAACTTAGTTCATCTGCCCTACTCTTGGTGACATTCCTCTGAAAAGTGCCCTCTCTCCACAGGGCACTCACCAAGTGCTATAACCATGGCACCTGGCCGCAGATGTAGATCAGAGGTATTGCTAACCCCAAACAAGTCGGCCCATCTCAAGAATTACAAACTTTGAACTAGATGACTGCTACTACCTGTGTTATCCACTTGAATGTAGGAAATGAGAACTTTTGGGCTCTGTCATGATACTGTTTGAATGTGTCCATAGGGAAGCCATGAAAACTGGACTCGGAGCAGACAGAGTTGGACTGAGTTCTTGGTGCTGGACCCTCATGGACATGGTGCTGGTGTGTGACAAAATACAGGCAGCCCCTCTTTGAAGAGAGAAACAATATAATAAATACAATGTGAGGCAAATTGAAAAAAGAGAATTAGCTTTTAAGCAAAGGGAACTTATAATAAACTTATTTAGACCTCTAAGTGATGTGTTTATTCAGATACTATAGTACATCAAATTTCTGCTTTGATAAGGAAATTAAATTTATGACCAAGCAAACTAACCTTTAATCAGTAGGGCAGTCAGTTTAAAGGTTCTAAGTAATTGTAAATTTGGTTCTGCTTGCTGTGTCCTCTGTCATAATCACCAAATTCTGTAAGTGCTTTCCTCCTTTCTGTGTAAGGAAATAAGTATTTTCTTGATAATGTAATCTTTTAGGTGGAGATTAGTCTGTCCCAGTTAAATAATAAACCTATACAAGTTGTCACAGAGTTTGACATTTTTCGGTAACTGTGAAAAAATCATGAAATATGGCTACCGTGAGCAGGTCTGATAATCCATGAATTGTTTTAAATGCCAGTCATTGCACATTTAATTGAACTTTAATTTCAGTTGCTGTTCATTTGGATGATCTTTTCAGGTTTTCTATTCCATTTATCATGATTCTTAGTTATTTCCTTTCTACCCAAAGTTGACTCTTGCTTATTGAACAGAAAGGAAATGTATGAAGAACATACTAATACTTCTGTCTTCCACTCAAGGTCAAAAGCTGGAAAGAACATGGCTTCCCCCTAACCCCACAAACACACACACCACAAACACACAGAATCCGATAATCCATAACGTCACAGAATTTCATGAACCCATTAAGGAGCTGAGGTTGCAGGAGAACCAGTTAGCCGGAGAGCTTCCACTGAGCAGAGATGAGGAGTAAGCACCCTCCTTCTGGTGCTGGTGAGAGGAAGGCAGAGCCTTCACCCAAGCTGTAGAAGAAATTCAGGAAAAATATTCCATGGAATCAGTAAAGGCAGAATGTGGGAGAGCGTGAGTGCGTAAAAGCAGGAGGGCTGAAATCCATACAGGAAGTTCACATTCTCTGTAGGAAGTTGCTTCTAGAAGTTTCTTGCTCTCAGCAGCAAGAATGAAGGCAATGAAGGCAGAGGAGAAGGCCTTCCTCAGGGGGATGCCCTGAAGAAACCCCCAGGTTCCTTCTCCCTCAAGGATCAAAGCTCACAAGGCGCTGAGAGAGGCTCAGTTCACCCTCTGCACAGAGCATCTGGGGCAGGAGTGACAGGGAAACATCCTGTGACCCTGGGGGAGGGCTGGGCATGGCTTGGGCACAGGTCAACCTCAAACAATAGAGGAGATTTAGCATCACTGAGGAGGTCTCTCCCTAGAGTGACAGGACTCAGGACAGTGCCTGGAAACAGGTAGACTTCGATTGCATGGTGCTCTGTAAAAAAATTCAGTTTCAAAAAGCTAAATGAACTATGCCAAGGGCTGCGGGTGAGGGGAAGGAGCACCCCAGAGGCATGAAAGTGAGACACTTGTTGCAAGTGACAGATTTGTTCCATGGCTTCATGTGGTGGTTACACGACTGTATGCATCAAAAATCATTTTATAAACTGTATGTGAATTGTGCCTTGATGAAACACACTTAATATAAGATTGATATAGGATTTTTGGTTGAAGGATAATAGAAGTACAGATTTTGAGTCTCCTCCTACAAGACTACGAAGGAAAGGGTATATTATGTAGTGTCTTTATGCTCTGACTATGTAAATGTATAAACTGAGGGAGAACCTGAAAATCACAAGCAAAATTGTTTAACTGCTTTCAATAATTCTTTTGATGGATGATATTAATATTGGTACTGTTCTGAGATTGTTTTGAATGTAAGGTGAGATCAATCAAATACATAGTTACATGACATTTTATTTCTCTAGTGAAAGTCAGTATCTCTGGGTAGAGAAACGAGATATAGATATAAAATAAACAGGCTTATGTCAGCATCCTGCTATTTTGAAATTGAGTTGAAAATATGATTTTGAAGCCATAAGAGTCTTAGGATTTTTTTTTTTTTGCTATAACAAAATAATTGAGATTGGGTGATTTTTTTTAAGGGGTGGGGGACTGGAGATTAACTCACGGGCACTCAGCCACTGAGCCACATCTCCAGCCTGATTATATATTTTATTTAGAGACAGGGTCTCGGTCTCACTGAGTTGCTTAGTGCCTCTCTGTTGATGAAGCTGGCTTTGAACTTGTGATCCTCCTGTCTCAGACCCCCAAGCTGCTGGGATTACAGGCGTGTGCCAACGTACCTGGAAGATAATTTATTTTTTAAAATGAGGTTTATTTTTCTCACTGTCTTGGAGGGTGAGAGTTCAAGAGCATGAAGCCAGCATCTGTTAGGCTTCTCATGAGGGTCTTATGGTAGAAGAGCAAGTGGAAATGTGTGGAAGAGAAAAAAATGTGAGGGGAAACCATGCTTTATAATAACCTGCTGTTGTGGAAATGAATCCAATCCCACGGCATGGCATTAACCTTGCTTAATAACCTGAGCACTTCTTCAAGGCCCACCTCCCAACACCACCACTGAGTCTCTTAGGAAAGATTGTGTGTGTGTGTGTGTCCATGCATGCAAACACACATACATATTCTAGTTCTTCCTAGGAAAAAACCCCAAATAACAACTAACCTGATAATAATGAGCATTACTGGAGCCCAGAAGGAGCCTAGTAAATATAATTTTCCTCTTCAAACAAATTACGAGACAAGCAAACAAAGGCCTCTTGGAATAATGTTTGATTCCAGGGGTCTAGGCCAAAATATTTGAGAAAATTCTGAAACATCATGTCACTACACACTTCATTGAAGCTCTCAGATCATGGCTGAGGACTTGGGAGCCAACTTGAAGAGCTTTCCAAGTACTTAAAGGTAAGGAAGTTTGTACGACCATAAGGAGAATGACTAGAATGGTGGGGTAAACATATGTTTAAATATGTGAGTTCAAATGATACTTTATAAAGAAGTTAATTGGTTGCCTTTGGAAGATGATGTGAAACAAAGTGAATATTCTGAAACCTGGTAAATAAAGGAAAGTGGTTTTAAATGATAAGTTCTTCGCTGGGTAACTACAGAATATAGGCAGAGAAATGTCTGTATTCTAGCTAATAACTGGAGGAGGAATAATTGAATTTGAATATCACCCTTTTCAGCATCTAATAGGATTTGAGAATCAATTGCCAGTAAATTGAAAGACGGTTCTACGAGCTTCCTGATGGAAGAACGCAATGCCAGTTAATTAGATAATTTAGAAAAATTAAATCAGAATATGACCAATCATTTATATGTAACTTTCAATTTACATGAAATACAGAGAATGGTGGAACATCAAAAACTCCTCTACAGATCTGTGATCAGCAAACCATGTATTGTGGGAGACTCACCCAAATTATCCAGCATCTTCAACATCTGCATAGCAGGAAGACAGAGGAGGGCGCACCCAAAGAAAGAAGAGAATGTTAGTTAAAAGAGATATTTTAAAAGACGGCTAAACTATACTTTTTAAGGACATACACTCTGGTGATGAAACTATAAAGATAAGCAAGCAAATTATTACTTTAAAAGTCACATTGGTTGGGTTGGGGATGTGGCTCAAGCGGTAGCGCGCTTGCCTGGCATGCGTGCGGCCCGGGTTTGATCCTCAGCACCACATACAAACAAAGATGTTGTGCCCGCCGATAACTAAAAAAAAAAAATTAAAATTTTCTCTCTCTCTCTCTCTCCCTCTCTCTACCTCTCTCTCTCTCTTTAAAAAAAAAAAAAAGTCACATTGGTAACAACTTTTAATCAGAGGGAGGGGTGGCGATGGGCTTCAAGGGGCAGATGGCAAGTTCTCTCTCTTATCCTGGGTAGTGGTTACAAAGGCTATTCTTATCATAATCCACTAAGCTGTCATTTGATTTGCATATTTGAATATCTGTATTACGGTTCATAATAGAAGAGGTTAAAAAGCAATTGAATTGCTCACAGAATTTCTGAGAGAGTGAACACTAGATTTGGGGTTACAGTTCCAAAATTAATGCTAAAATTATACCAAAGAGCTATCTGATAGGGACACTCCTGTTGCTCCTGCTTCACACCCAACTGTAGACTAGATGCAATCATTTTTTTTCCTATTGCTGGCAATTCAAGCTTGTAGCAACCATAAATCCCACTAGCACCAAAGCCACTTCTGTATCAGAAGCCTGGTTTTATAAACTCCTTCCTACTACACACTTCAACACCTCCCTGAAACAAAGAAGAAGGCAAAAAGGTTGGATTCTGTACAGTTTTCCCTTCCTCCTGTTGCTCATTTTCATATTGAAATCTCATTTGGTGAGAATAATAGTGGAGCCTGAGCTTGTGGGGAGGGGCATCACCCTTGAGAAATGATTGCTATAGGAGGAAACATGCTACCTCTGTTTTCAGAAAGGGGCAAGATTATGTTCTGCTTATTTTCTTATCTATTTTTTTCATTGTTATTTTAAAGTCAACAAAATGCAGAGATGCCCAGGGAATACTTTAAGGGTCTTATGTTCTTCACCCATTTATGGAATGTTAATTTTTTATTATTATATCTCCAAATATTTTACATATAAAAATGGGAAATGCAATAGTTGATATCTACCTCATTTCCTTCTCAGGTTCCAAAGTTTTCTCTCCCTGAGGCACTATTTTGAGAGATGTTGTACATATTCCTTTAGTTGACATTGAGGATGCATGAGCAAGAGTTTTGCTTGGAGACTATAATTGGCAGGAATATTTTGGAGTCCTAGGGAAGCATAGTGCCTACTTTGATAGTTGCAGTCAAATTTCTCATTAATGTGAATGTACTGGTATTGAAGGCTCCTATTTTCCTATCTCTCTTCCTGCTTGAAATGTTTAGATTTTTCAGTGTTTGCCAATTTCATGATTGTTAGGTAGAATTTATCTTTAAAGTATATTGTCCCATTGTTTATTATCTATCGCATGGTCCCTTTTAGTGAAACCTTGGATTTTGTTTCTTTGGTCTGAACTTATATACAGATGCTAAAGCAGGTCATAGCACAGGAGGCACACTCAATTTTCTTATTTACCAAAGAATAAAATATCTGCCCTGATCCTTGTGGCCTATGCACACCCGATTCGTGGCAGAGGTTTGACAGGAGCTGATTCTCAGGATTTTTTCCCTCCCCGCAATGGAGAATTTGAACATGTCAAACAGGTGTCCCTTATTGGACAACACTAGACTTGTGTGTTGATGTCAGGGCTCAAGTTGCATTTTGGGGTGAACTTTGGGGATGTAAAGGGAATCAGGAAAGTGGAACTCCATGTGTCCCTAGGGGCAGAGTCAGGACAGGGAACAAAAAGTTTCTTTCCAGCACCAATTCCAGCAACAGCTCACAGAAGATTGAACTATAACACACACCTGTGGTTCTGGGAAATCTCTTCTGAATGTCTGTAATGAACTATGCTTATGATATGTTAAATAAATAGTTATTTGGTCCTAGTAAAATCTGTTATTTTGTCTATTTGGATGCAATAAGCACTGTTCTCGGTAGAGACATTTGCCCTTTATAGCAAATAAGTAATTAAAACTTAGGAAGAGGCACTTTAGCTCCTTCTGGGAAATATTAAACAAATAGTGACTCAGTATGTGTTACCCTAAGCAAAGTGGAAAATAAAGGGGATTTAGAGTTAAAAGATCTCAGTGGATTCTCAATCCTGCCACTCCCTCATTGTTTGAATTCAGGCAATTAACTCCTCTCAGTGTAAATTATCTTATCTATGAGACAAGCACAGTCATCTGTCCTCTTTCAGGAGTGTGGTAAAGACTTAAAGAGATCAACTAAAATGACAGATTGCAAAGGGACCTTATGAAATGTGTGATCACAAAACGGAAACAATCTAAAGACATAAACAGAGTGAGAAAGTCAGTCACAAGGCTTGATTTCCTGAATCGTTCATCTTTCTTCTGTCTTCTTTGGGTTACAAACACAGAGGTCCGTTCCCCAGGGCACTTTCACAGGAAAATACAAACTTTTTAATGAGGCTTCTTTCTCTGAATATTCCAGAAAGGAAAAGAAGGAACTCTTGTGGCTATTTGTAAAGCCTCCTCTTCTAACTCACTCTCCTTTCTCACTATTACTTCTTTTTTTCTTTCTCATCCATAACCCAGCTACCTCACTCCAAGCAGCAAGAGATTCCTAAAGAAAGGGAAATTCTTAGCTGATGGAGGGAGATGAAAAGTAGTTTTACCCTAGTTGCTGAGCAACCTGGATATGAAAAGTAGTTTTGCCCCAATTGAGCAACCTGGATATGCCAATGGAATAGTGTGTTTTATAGACAATTAGGATTGGAAATGAGATGATTTTTGAGATTAATGAAAGTTAAGACTGGCAGTAGACATGTTCACATGGCCACTTGCATCGGGGAGGGCAGGGCTGTACATTCAGGATCTATATTAAAACTAGTCATTAAAAACCACATTCCAATTGGTTTGACTTACTTTCTTATATTTTGAATGTGGTAAAATAAACAAACCATGAAACTTACCCATCTCAACCAATTTTAAGTTCAATGGTGTTAAACACCTTTACATTGTGGTAAAACCAATTTCTAGAACTCTTTCCATCTTATAAAACTGAAACTATTTGGGCATATGATTACACCACCTGTATAACTAACTCTACATCGTGTACAACCAGAAGAATGAGGAGTTACATTCTATTTATGTATAATGTGTCAAAATCCATCCTACTGTCATGTATAACTAATTAGAACAAATTAAAAAAAAAACTGACATTATACCCATTAAATATAACCATCTAATTATTTTAGAATGTTGTTCTCTTGAACTGCTATTTAAAGTATTTACTAGATCAGAAGCAATATATCCTGTGACTGTGGTTATGTAAATATGTCATTCTTAGATATGACACACAAGGCTCTGATTAAAGCACATACAGGTCCAAATCCACAAGCCACATCACACACAGCCATCACACTGAAAATGGCACAGGAATGCCATCAAGAAACCTCAATCACACAGATGGCAATCTCTTAAAGAGTTAACCCCCAAGTTCTTAGGGAAGGTGCACTTTGCTAAGAAGTACTGCAAGAAGGGCCTGGGAAGATGCAGACCAGCAACACCAAGGCCTGAGATTACATGCTAAGGCTGTCAAGGCCCCCAAAGTCCAAGGAAGTAAAACCCTGGAACCAAAGGACATCAGTCTCCAATGGAATCAACTTGCCCACACTGACCTCCCCGAGCTTGGAAAGCAGGTTGGTGCCTACATTTTCCAAGGCTCTCAGCTCTGCCCGCCAAAGGCATAGCTCAATCACATCAAGGCCCAGGATGTGGCTGTTGCTATGACTCCCAAAGGTGCCCAGGCTACTGGAAGGCTCCAGAGTAGAGGCCTCTCTCTGCCAGTGTGAAGACAGGGGACTGATGTAGTCTCTGTGCTGTTTTCTGACTAGGTTGGTGGCCTCTTGCATAACTGGCTCAAATAGGCCTTCCGTAGGCTCTGAAAAACAATCAAAGCAAAGGGAGCAGGCTCCCGTCCAAAGCCTTAGTACACACTTTGGCTCCATGTTGCTAATAATTAAAAGGACTCTCATGACAACATTGATGTACATCAAAATATGAAAACATGACTTCAGCTTTGGTCTAAAGTCCTTTGGTTGATTTTGCTGGTTAATGAATCTTTTTTTAAGCAATTATAATAATTATTAGGATTTTTATTTTATGAAGCAACTATTTTGGATAAGAGCTGCTTATTCTTAATTTACCAAAGAAAGTGAGTTCTCCCCTTCTTTGGTAAATGTAGCCCCTCAGAACCACCAAGAGATACACATTATTAATTCTCAGTGGGAAATTTGGCTGACATTTCTCCAAGGCATGTGTTTATACGGCAATAGAAATTTTCCAAGCTCATTTTCATGCTTACTTCCAGCAATTGTTAAAAAAAAAAAAAAAGTTCTCTCTTTCTATTGCCTTTCCAGCTTTCACACCCCAAACCACTTGGGGTTAAATCAATTTCATAAAACAGAAACCTGTTGAGATTCAAACTGACTAAAAGTACAGATGGCGAAGGCTTTCTTTTTATTGTTTTTTTTAGATCCAGAAAGAATATTGAAATTAAAAATTTAAATATAATTGATCATTTGCTATTTCTTATCCTTAGCCAACTTGTTCATTTTGAAGTTTTTGTAGAGGTGAGTAAAGTCCTGTGGTACTTTCAAGATGGAAATGAGCATGTAACTGACTGCATTCCTCTCATGCTAGAGTGCAGAGAAGCTGGAGGGGATTTAACAGATGCTGCTTCTGCTAGCATCATGTGGGTTATTATTCCTATTATCATTTACTCTTCCATCTGAGGAGAACAGGCAGAGCTATCACAGTAGGGAACAAAAGAAAGGAAATAATAAATATGAATGTTCTTCCCTAGATGACATGAATTTATCTTGCAAAGTTTAGAATAGGTAAAGAATGGAATAGGTCTGAAACCATTCAACCACGGTACTTCCGTGAGATTGTGATAAATTAGGTAAGTCATTTAATATACACCTTTGTGGAAAATAGTTGAATGCAAAATATATGGAGATTTGATGGAAATGATCAAAACTAATCTTCAGTCTTAATTAAATGATATTAATTTGCTGAAAACAGGATGGTATAAGGTAGTACCAATTTTACTGAAAAAGGCACTGTTGTGAACTAAGAAAAGAACTCCTGTCCAACATTTATTGGAAATAAATAATTAGATGGAGGTAAACATTTGAAATAAGGAAATCAAAGAAATGAGCTACCGGTACAAATGTCCATCATTTTTATTAATCCACTTTTATCTTTTGAAAGTAATACATTAAAGATGCTTGATAAACACAGATACAAAAGAGTAAGAACAAATGCTTTATTACATATGGAAGGCTGTAGTGAATTTATTTTTATATCATTCATGCTTTGTGACATTATCACTCATGCAAAGAGATTTAGAAATTAATTAGTATAATACTGTTGATGTATGGAAATAAGCACCAACCAAATCAGGAAAAACAGAAACTATGCTTTGAGTGCTTGCTATCACAGGGGAGGCAGCTACCATCACTTGCGTTTTGACAGAGACTCTAAGGCAGGCAGAGGAGCGAGAAAGCATAAAAGTGGAAAAAATCAGATGACCTCAGGTATGGCCTACAGGTCAACTAGAAGAAGGGCATCCAATGTCATTACATAGGTGTACATAATCGACCAAAAATCAGGGAAGATTTCAGTTACTAACCAAGTCCTGGCCATTTGGGGCTGATTGCTACAGGGATTATTGTTTGACTTCCTGATTTGTTGCCAGGGACAGCATCTGGCTTCCTGCAGGTCTGACTTACAGCAGGTTGGCTTCCTGGGTGAGTTAATGTGTATATGAGGATGGTTTCTGGGGCAAATTGCTGCAGGTTGTGAGACAGAGTTTTATTTTTAAAGAGGGTCTGGTTGTTGTTGGTTTGTATATTCAGTCTCACAAAACAAATCAATGTGGAATACAAAATGCACAGGACAATGAAAAAGATCATTTCATTTAGGTTATTGCAATGGAGAGGATGTTCATTAATGAGAGATGTATCAAAGCCAAGGAAGAAAGCCTGTTTTATAGAGGCAAATAAAAAAGGGGCTTCTGCAGAAACATGGAGCTGTATTTGATTTGAGTTACTGAAAAAAGGTAAGAGATTGGGATCCCAGAATATGCTAGGACAGTTTCTTTTTCTTTTTCTTTTTTTCAATTTTCCAAGATTTATTTTGATCTGTAGCACTCCTCACCTAATATTTATATTATACTATTTATTTTTATTTTATTTTTATTTGCTTTAATTAGTTATACACGACAGCAGAATGCACTTTGACTCATTGCACACAAATGGAGCGTAATTTTTCATTTCTCTGGTTGTGCACGAAGTAGTCACATCATTAGTGCAATCATACATGTGTCTAGGGTAATGATATCTGTCTCATTCCACCATCTTTCCTACCCCCATTCCCCACCTTCTCTCCCTTCCCTTTTCCCAATCCAAAGTTCTTCCATTCATCCCATGCCTGTACCCACATTATGGATCAGCCTCCACTTATCATAGAAAACATTCAGCCTTACTTCACTTAGCATGATATTCTCCAACTCCATCCATTTACCTGCAAATGCCATAATTTTATTCTTTTTTAATGCTGAGTGATATTCCATTGTGTATATATACCACAGTTTCTTTATCTGTTCATCTATTGAAGGGCATCTCGTTTAGCTACTGTGAATTATGCTGCTATAAATAGCAGTAAACTCTAGCCAGAACAATTAGATGAAAGAAATTAAAGGGACACAAATAGGAAAAGAAGAATTCAAGCTATCACTATTTGCCAATGACATGATTCTATACTTAGAGGATCCAAAAAAAAAAATTCCACCAGAAAACTTCTAGAATTAATAAATGAATTCAACAAAGTAGCAGGATATAAATCAAATGCCTCTCTATACATTAGTGATGAATCCTCTGAAAGAGAAATTAGGAAAACTAGGATACGTTCTTTTTTTGCCATGGGAGCATAAGGGAGTGAGGGAATTTCTCAAATTTCTGCATTTCCAGAGCACAGGCCTATTTAATGTTGCCCCAGTAAACAGATTCTTTAAAATGAGTGCTTTTAAGTAGTTGTTTGATCTAATGCTCCCTCCTGCCATTTTTCTGTATGATGGTCCTACACTGAACAAATTCCACAATGTGCTTGCAGGTGAAAGCTGAGTGGCGAATGACCACTTAGGACAGGAGGGATCAAGGTGGACTTCATGGACATGTTCACATCTTGCTAGACTTTGAGAGACTGTTACAAGGTCAGTAGGAATTGTAGGTAAGTTAAATGGACAATAACATGATCCAAAGTGTTGCGGGCCACAGCCGAGTCGGGATGACGCATAGCATTTTTGCCAGAAGTAGTGGTTGAGAGGTGACACCAGGGAGCCATTAAGATGATGACTTTTGAGTTCTCGTGGAGTTCTGGGAGGAGCTGCGTGGGTGGCATTGCGGGGAGTTCCCGGGAGCATGTGTGGAGTGTGCTGGTGGAGTTCAGAAATAAAGTTTGTTCCTGCTTCAGTGGCTCATGATTTGTGCCCAGCCAGACTGTGGCACAAAGTGTGGAAGGAAGAAAACTCAAAGCCTCTGGGTTGGACTGGGAAGCTGTCAGGGCCTCCTAAGGGTGTTGTGCAGGGAAATTTGAAAAGGAAAAGAAAGGAGAAAGCAGATCCCAAAGAGCTTGTGGAATTTGGATATTATTTAGCTGAAAACGGGGACATAGTAAACTTTTTTTTTTTTGGTTCTGGGGATTGAACTCAGGGGCACTCAACCACTGAGCCACATCCCCAGCCCTATTTTGTATTTTATTCAGAGACAGGGTCTCACTGAGTTGCTTAGCACCTTGCCGTTGCTGAGTCAGGCTTTGAACTTGAGATTGATCCTCCTGTCTCAGTCTCCTGAGCTGCTGGGATTACAGGTGTGCACCACAACACCCAACACTAGTGAACATTTTAGGGCCAGGGAGTCATGGACAAGTGGCTCATTAGGAAGATCAGGCTGCATTCTTAGAAAGAGACTAATGAGGAATTTAGAAAAGGTCCACAATATGTTGTGTTTCATTTTCAATGAAACAGCTGTCATTTAATTGCTTGGCAATATCACTTTTTGCTGCTCCTAAGCTTTTAAATATGCTTTTTAAACTTCTTAGATGTTCTTTTCCTCTCCAGATATCTTTCCATCCACCCCTCCTCATTAATTCCTTTTTTTTTTTCCTCCATGAATTACTTTATATCTCATTCCTTTCGTGGGGACAAAATGAGCCAGGAAGCTGTGGGAGAGGATGATGAAAGATTGGATGGGAGGAAGGACAGTGGCTTGGGGGAGGAAAATGAGGGCAGCTGTGACATTTTTTTGCTTGTCCAGTTTCCTTCCGTTTTCCACTCGTAGGAGCACATTGACTTTCCTTTCTTTCGATGACTCCTCCCTCCTACACTCTCTTGTCAAGTTCTGACTCACTTGAGGAGTGAGATAATCTCATGGAGATTTCCAGAAGACATTTTAATATTTATGTAGAAAACTTAATTCATATTTTGGGCCTCAAACTTGCTCTCCCTCAAGCTTGTCCTGTTAGTAAAAGTGCCAGTGGTCCACCCAGTTAGCCTACTTAGAGTCCTGTGTGTATCTTCAATCCTTTCTCTCTTCTATTTCATAGCCTCTATGTCAACTGCCTTTGTTGAATCCGACTCTCTCATCATCTCCTGAATGGACATCTGAACACCCCCCTAAATATTTCACATCCCTGCCTTTCCCTGTAAACCCATAGACTGACTGCCTTAGCATTAAGAAATCAGTTATAGCCAATGCAAACTTGGCCATGTAATTCCTTGTACTCTTCCTATATTCCAGCACCCTTAGAATAAAGTGTAAACTCCTTCACAGAATTACAAGGCCTCACATGACCCTGCTCTTTCTGCCTTGCCTTCCTGTTTTATTAATGTCACCTTTTCAGTTGGTTTCAATGAAACAGCTGCCATTTAATTGCTCGGCAATATCACTTTTTTGCTGCCTCTAAACTTTTAAATATGCTTTTCAAACTTCCTAGATGTTCTTTTCCTTTCCACATATCTTTCCATCCACCCCTCCTCATTAATTCCCTTTTTCCCCCTCCATGAAGTATTTTATATCTCATTCCCTTCATGGGGACAAAATGAGCCAGGAAGTTGTGGGAGAGGCCAGATCTGGAGGTATGAAGGTGACAAAGAAAATCCAAAATAGATGTGAGTTCTCAGGAAAAGCACTTGAAGCAAAAGAAGATATTGTCTAAGGTGTCTCTTTGGGGCACGTGGGTGCTTACTGGAGAGTGAGAACTAAACAAGAAAGTGGGGGACAGATAGGTGGTGGCACTGAGTGATGGGGTCTAAGGCAGAGCTAGTGAGCACGGAATGAGGGGCATCATTGAAGTCTGACCTGGAAAATGTTCTTTGGATTTGCTGATTGGGAATTTATTATGGATCTTAAATGAGTAGTATTAGCACAATAGTGGAAATAAAAGTCAAGTGATAGAGAGGGAAAGAGTGTCCAGGAAGTAGAGAGAGCGTCCAATACACCTGAGAGTTAAAGGAGACAAAGAATGGGAAGATCAAAGTCCAGCATTGTCCCTGTGGCCGGGACTCAGAGGGGAGGAAGGTTTGTGTGCGTGCTGTGAACTAGAGGTGACTATAATAGGGATCCAGGAAAGAAGAGATTAGGTTTCTGTTACTTGTCCATGCTTTGTTTTGGAGGAGGTGCCCCAAGGTATTGTAATAAGCGGTAGCCTGAGACTAAAAGCCCAAATCACAGGGAGTGTCTTCAGTCGCCTCATATCAATGTTATTAGTTTTGAAAAATAATTTTCACTAATTTTAATACGTGGTTGCTTATGGTTTTATGAGAACTTTACTTACACTGTGATTGTTTTTCTGATTTTTTTTTTTTTTTTTTTTGTCAAAACGTAATAGGAAACTATCCCTTTCCCTACGTAAATGCTCTCTTTTCCCCCTGCAACCTACTCTGGGAAGGAGAGTTTGTGTGTCACCCTGTCATAAAAATGCAGCTCAAGCACAACCATTACTTTCATTCTTCCCGCAGCAAGGAATTGGTGCAAAGATAGAATAGGTCGCCTCAGGGAGTAGTGGGTTCTCATCAATGGGATTGTTCAAGCTTCGGAGAGACATTCAGATTGATGATCGGCCCAGATGATTTTTAAAGGTCTTTCCATCCCCAATCGTCTCTAAGTTTCATGTTTCTAAATGACTTTAGAGCTTGAATATAGGCTACATGCCAAGTTAAGAGTAAATAGATGTGAGCTGTTAGCCAAGCAAGCATTGAAATGGAATATTATTTTTGCTGTCAAGATTTGTCAGGTATCATATGCTCTAAGAGAACTGAGAGTTGATTCTACTAATGTTTTTTGTTGCTCTTTTTAGACAAATTTCCCTCATGTGATTCCCTTCTGAGTTATATTTTCAAGAAGAATAAGAAGATGGGAACTAGCCTAGGTATGTGATGTGTGTCTAGACCCTGCATCGTAAATAGAGATTTGTATTCAGAGCTGCTCCAAAGGAATTCTCTGAGTTCATTCTCCCCCATTCTGCAGGTGGCTGGTTCATGTTGTCCTCCTCTCCCATCATTTCCTTGCCCCTCCAATCATAATGCCCCATTTCAGATGAGGAAACTAAATTAGAGCAACTGAGACTGTCCCAAGGTCGTGGAGGGAATCAATGGAGAGAAATCACCATAGACGTCAGGAGAAAACATCAATAAGAGCATGAACAAAGGTGATTCATCAAACGCCTGTCTCCAGGCTGACACTTGGCCTTGTGCTTAGCATTTCTGCATGACCAGCACTGTGTGCATATTTTTTACGTAGTACAAATGGAATTACTGCTGATGCCCACTTATTATTATTTGTAGAACAAATACACAAATGTCAGAAATAATAAGAGTAAAATTTGTATTAGACGGCTCATTTCTCCTGCATAAAAATTTGAACATTATCTTTAATAATGAACAGAGAATGAATTCCTTAATAATTTCTTTTTATTGCTTAATTAAAGTGAGCAAGGGAAGGATATAGATGTAGATCTGACAGAAAAAATATCAAAAGTATTCAACAATTTATTTCATGAATGCAAAAAAATATTTTGACTTAGGGTTGGGTAAAGATAATTCTATTTTTACTTTATTTTCAGAACTAGGGAATAGTTTTAAATTTTTTGCTCTGGGCAACTAAGTTCATTTTAGAATAGATACTTGAACACAATCAAATTTATATTTAGATATGTTTCTCACTTGAACAGGCCAGATAGAGTAGACAGCCCTTTCCTTTTTTCTATGTCTGAACCAGGGATAGCTCCATGGAATTTAATTCAACAAATATTTAATGAATTCCTGTCCTGTTCCAAACACTAGTTTTGGCCCTCGACATACAGAAATGGAAGATGCAGTTGCTGTCCTCAAGGAAGTCTGTCTCAAGGGGGGATTTATAGCTCTGGGACATAGTGTTTCTTCAATCCTAATGTTTAGAGCCATTTCTGCTGTCACACTTGCATTAGTTTTTCATATTGGCTAGAGGATCTCACCAGTTTTTTATATTGGCTAGAGGATCTCACTCTCCCATGTTTTATAGAATAATATAAAAGATGAATCCAGAAAAATGTGGCTACAGCACCTGAGTTGCACTTCTAAACTGCTTAGTAAAACAGTAATTTTCTCAGTTCTCTCTGAACTCGCTTAAATTCACATGCACTGTGGTGAGTGTTACTTCTGAATTAGGTCACATCATTTGTTTTAAACAATATGCAACAGAACATCCAAAAGATCAACAGGAAGACAAGAAGACAGACGCCAATTTTTTGGTTCTGGGGTTCTGTTTACTTGCTTCCTTTTTTTTTTTTTTTTTGCTTTTGGAATTGAACCCTGAACCTCAGGAATGCTGAAGGCAAGCACTCTCCCCAGCCCTCTGTGTTCGTTCTTACCAGTCCTCGTGAAAGTTGGCTGTAGACCTGGGAACGTAAACAAAACAAAACAAACAACAATAAAAAAAAAATGATTAACTCACAGGAAATCAGAAAAAAAAAAATTAGAGCATTTATAGAAAACCAAGTTGGCATGCTTTCTTATTATTAGAGGACATATTATAAATGAATTTGACATTGCCTTTTCTTATATGAACCAGACACTAGTTCACCATGCTATAAATCAGTTTAGTGTCTTGTACTGTAATAATAGTGAAGGCAAAGAGAAATAATTGAATGGGTTAGGCAGTGTTTCTCAAACTGCAAGTTTGTGAATCATCCGGGGGATGATTCAGGACTTGGAGTAGGAGCTGTTCTAAAGCTTTTCCATCCAATTCTGTAGCCACTAGCAATGTGTGACTACTGAGCACTCGGAATGGTTACTGGGATGAAAAATTCAATTTAATTTAACTAAAACAGCTACATCTTGTTAATGACCTTTGCATGGCACAGAGCATGATTAGTCTGTTGGAGAAAATCCGACAAATCATTGATGATCTTTTAAGATCTCTCTTATGCTCTCTCCCCTTTTCCTATGTTCTAGATTGTAGTTCATTTTGCTCATTGAACTTAATTATCTTGAATTTTCTAGTAGAAATGTTGAAAAGCATATGATACTTTATTGTGGGGGGGGATGGCCTACATAGTTTTGCTTGAGAAAAACCATGCCAATTAACTGTGACATTTTATTGACTTTTCCCACAGAGGTATACCCAACAATAGGCATATGGCCCTTTAAAATGCTCCCCTTCGTGTTGGCAGGGACTTTGTCATTTTTAGATTTCTGCCATCGTATTATGATATCATGTTTATTGAAAAAAATTATGAAACTATTAAAGCTTTAAATATTTTCTTCCCAAGTCAGCCCTAAAAAACAGCCTCAATGGGGAGCTGATTGGAAGGCAGCAAACAAATAAAATGAAAAGAAAAAACAAAAAGGAAGCCCAGGAAACAGAAAATGAGAGCAAATGGGGAAAGGACAAGAAGTACCCAGAGTTTCCTGCAATCCTGGAAAATAAGAAATGAACCCCTGGATTAAAAACCTTCAGTGCAGAAGGGAAAGGTGTCCTTGACTTGGCAGCCATGACCGTGGCGAAGTCCTGTCTGATTGCTCACCCTCATTCCTGCACTGGGGCATCTGGTGCAGGATGGGCGTGGGCATAGGAAAGCATTGGGAGTCACAACAGGGTCCTTTTATAAGTTTGGCTCTGGAAGCGTGCAACAGATGAGAAGCTTTAGGGAGAATGGTAACTTCTCTAATGAGGAAGTGTACCAGTAGAATGTTCTCTGTTTCCTTCCTTGCAATACAAAACTTCACCTGGGTCACCCCAATTTAATTTGTGGCCTACCATGGAGGAAATAAGTATTTACTGCAGTGCCCTGAAGGAAGAATAAATCTCCCGGCACAAGAGGCATACATATCCAAATTGAAGTCATCATTTTGGCTTTACAAGCTCACCTTTACTTCCCCCTGTCTCCTTGCTTTCCCACAGGTGGTAGGCAAGGCACTCTTTCTGTAGAGTACAGGACTATTTGGAAGAGCCAGACATCCAGCAACAGGATTGCAGACAACAACATTTGCATTTGTGTGGCATTGGGCAAGGCGGATCTCAGCACTTCAGAAGAGGAAGGTAGCTTGGCCCGGCTGGTCCCTTGGCTGCTCTGCATTGGCCTTACCTCAGGGTCAGAAACTTACTTGCAATCACACTCACGTGGGCCCTTGAGGGTCTTGCTCTAATGACGACTAAGCCCATTATTGTGTAAATAGCAAAATGATGAATTTCTGTTCAATTTATAGTGTTTTTCTTGCTACCTGTGGCGACAAAGGATTTATCAAAGGTTGAATTCTTTAATGACTCTACCTGCATGTTATATAGGCCAATTTAAAGCCAGTTGTTTAAAAATTGGAAAATACAAAATCAGAAAAGATTGATTCTGTGGTTATAAATTCAGTGAATCTACTGGACACTAACTGTATGGATCTTAAAGATCTTAAAATAGTAATATGGCTTAAACAAAATAAAGCAAGAAAATCCTCTCCCAGAAAATTGCATAGAGAAATATCTTGGATTTTATCATCTACCTAGGGCTTCATCAAATGCCAAGTTTCCAGGCCTATTTAAAAAAAAAAAAAGTACTATTTTCTCATAAACTTCTATTTGAAATATTTATGCCAATGCTCTAGTGGTTTCTTTAATGGGGTTTCAACACTGAGAAGTGAGGAGTGAGTACTGCAGGTGGTGTTTGTTTTTTGAATTATTGGTCCCTGACAATTCACTTTAAGCTCATCTTGCCTTGAGAATTTTGGCTTCCCCCATTACCAGCCATGGCCCAGCACACCTGTGGCCAGGCAAGACTTGTTTCCCATTCAGGGGGACTGGAGAAATCCTTTTTTTAAGCTATTGCCCAGAAAAAAGAAAGTGTTACTATTGATTCACAGTTGAACTTCTTGCATATAAAAATACCTGCCTTAGAATTAGGGAATCTAGAATTTCAGGGATGTTAGAAAATATGAAGGATGCAAAAAATCCACAAAAATTCCCCTTGATAGAGAATTATGTGGGAAAATAGGGAGCAATTTACATTATTAAAAAAAATTCCTAGATCTGAGATACTGAAATTTAAGGGCAAAATTGTTGTTCAACTTGATTAGACAGAATTTTCCTGGAAAGCATTGGATTCCAGCTTGTGTCTTTCATAGGTCAGTTGCTACCTGAAGGTTGCACTGAACATATATTTTAAAAGTTAAGATGCATTCCATTTGTAGAAATATTAGAATGTGATACTCTAAAAATATCTGTTGTCTCATTGGGAAAAATAAAAGCCTTTCTGTAGAGTTGTTTTTTTTTTTTTTTATCACTATGAACTTCTTGCAGGCATGCAGAAAGTCTTATTTATGTTTTATTCTTAGAGTTTCACACATTTTAAAAATAAATACAATTGAATGCTTATTAAGTACTAAGTATGCTCTAGAAACTAGGAACACAGCAGTGAATAAAGGAGACAAGAGTTCCTGACCCATGGAATTTATACTCCATTGGGAGAGAGAGATGGGAAGCAAAAGAAATAGTGTAAAAAAAAAAAAGTGATGTATTAGAAGGCAAAAATTACTACATAAAAGAAAAAAAAATGATAAAAAGGCAATGTCAATGCCAGTGGCAGTTTTTCAAACAATGGTGCAGAAAGGCCTCCCAGAGAAAGTATTTAAGTAAAGAGTTGAAGGAAATGAGGGAGTGTGAAGTCTGAATAAAGACCATTCCTGGGAGGATTGTACAACCAGCCAGTGCTCTGAGGTGGAATTCACTGAAGGAGCAGGAAGGGTACCAATGTTGCTGGAGTTGGGGAAAGGAGAAGAGAGAGCATGGAAGAGAAGGCAGGAAGCTAGAGGAGGCTAGATTGCCCATGACCAGCAGCTACCAAAAGGTATTCAGTGCTCCCCGAGATGTGAAGCTTTGGATGATAGTGAGCGAAGAAGTTCATGGATTACCTTGTGGTTTATGAGGGTCACTCTGATTCAGAGAGAGTAAACCAGAGATAGACAAGAATGAAAGCAGGAAGACCAGTTAGGAGACGGTTGTAAAAATGACAGTGGGAGGTGGTAGCTTGGAAATCTTGAGAAACTGTCACATTTTGGAGAGAATGTATTTTGAAGGCAGATTTAAGAAAATTTACTGATGCATTCAATGTTGGGGATACGAGAGAGGGAAGGGTCAAAGATGATCCCAGGCTTTGGGCATAAACTTGTCTAGAGATTGGTTTCTCCTGTGTGAGTGCCAGAGAGGGGAAAGATTTCAGGTGAGTCTGGATGTGTCCACATTAAAATTAGGCATCTAATTAAAGTTAGATGGGGAGAATGAATTTATAATTACAAACTTTAAGAAATCAGAGCTGAAGATCAAATTCTGGGGTCTCATCAAATATTAATTTAAAAAAGTGAAGTTGTGGACTCAATGAAGTAGGATAGTTAAAGCTTTTCTGCTTTGGGCAATCATTTTTTCCCTACTTTCACAATTATTCAGACTTCATTCACTTAGTAAACAATCATGAAATATTGTCTGAGTATCCAGCAGTGAACTTGTATGTGTGGTGTGTAAGAAAGGGAGTCGGAGACATGCCAGAGACTCACAAGATCCTGTGTTAAGTGTGTGTCATGGGCATAAGGTTATTGTGGGTATGGGGAAGGGGACATGGTACTCACAGAGAAAGCTTTGGGGAGGAACTTACTATTAAGTGAGATCTTAAGCATGAGCAGAAAAAATAAAACTGTAAAGACAGAGGTCAAAACATTTAGGCAGATTAGAACAACCTGTGTAAAGAAAGGATATTGTAATTGAGAAAACGAAGAAGTTCAGTGTACTTGGCCTTGTAACAATAGATTTAGAGGAGTGTAAGGCAAGAACAACTGAAAATATAGAGGGACTTTTTAGGGAATCTGGACTTACTCTAAGAAAAAAAAATTAAAATAAAAGTAATAAAAACAAACAAGTGTTTTATCCATTCAACGTCCAATAATCATCCTGGGATTTTTCTCACTGAAATTGATTCCACTATTTTTCTTGTTTTGAACAAAATTTCCCGTGTGAGATCAATACCAATTTATGATTTTACTATGCTTAATATACATAGCTATGTTTACTAAAGTGTCTGTGTCACTTGATTGCTAATATTTGGTTCAGGTTTTGATTTACACACAGGGAATAGCTCTGAATACTTGCAAAAGTCAAACTTGTGTTTGTTCAGGTTGCTAATGCTTCATATAGTTTTGAATCTTGAAAAGTCAAATAAAACCAAGAGCCAAATGTAACTCTTGTACATGCAGGGTTTGAAAAAATGCAAAGTGGCATAAAAACTTCAGACAGATTAGACATCTGTTAATAGTCATTATCCAAACATACAGCCAAAACTGAGTGTCCGGTAACAGTGACAGTCCATGAACCTCAGGAGTTTGTTGTCAGAAATGTGTTGAATGGAATCATTTCAAAGGTTGCCAAGAGGGATGAGGAAGAAGATAAAATGGAATAAAAGCCATGAAAGGAGGCACATGTAGAAGTCAATACCATGTCATTTGTAGAAAATGAAGCTCAAAAGGAGAAGGTGGATAGAATGTCTTTACCGTCAAAAGAGTGAGACTTGCTCTCAGAAGCAATCTAGTACCAGAAGGGTGGATGCCAAGGGGAAGCTAAGTAGTTCAGACTGCCTTTCAAACCAAATTTAGCAGGACCCCTTCACACTCAGCCATGTGCATAGGCTAATGTCACACACTGTGACAAGCAACTAATGTCCTTCTAGATAACCCAAATGTTTCAAGAAAACTTGTAGGTCATAAGATTTAGTGAATAAAATTCTGTTCTTTCTGAATTAAATAATAGAATATCATTCTTTGTAAGGTCAACATCAGCTGTGGGTAAAAATGACATGTCACTCAATGTAAGGGTGAGAGTCACCCTCTAATTAAAGATAGCTAATGTATCAACATATGGCATTTATGTTATAGTGTTAAAATAGAAAAATGGTCTCTCTCTCTCTCTCTCTCTCTCTATCTATCTATCTATCTATATTTTAATTAAATGGTTTCTTAACTTTCACTTTATGTCCTTTTTGTTTTTAGTCTATTTTTTATGATGTAGTGTGAGTCTTATCCTATAGTTGGTAAAGCACTGTCCTGGAATCCAAGTCTGGAGAAAATATAGTCCTGCCTGTACCCAAGCTTTGATTCCACCACTGCCTCATTGTTTAAATGGGGTAGTAGTTCCTCCCCTATTCACCTCCACTGTTGTTTTAAAAGTTTGATGAATTATTGTGTAAAGACTTTGGAAGAAAAAAAAGGAAGAAAAGAACATTTACAGACCAATTAGGCAACTCACTTATTTAGTTTGCTTGTTCTGTCTTCAAAGTTTTAATGCCCCACCTTTATATTAGTTTCTGCTGCAGTTCAACAAATGGTTTTAAGAGATTTTCAGGGGAAATTAACAAAGGAATAAGCTAAAGTGATGGATCCTTTCTGTGGATCAGGATTGTTTAAAATTTGTTATTTCCCATGAGAACTGTGAAGTTTCTTATCAAGGTAAAACAGGTTGAGAGTATCCATTTATCCAAGAGTATCAAAGTAGGTATCTTCTAAGGAAATAGTACATAAAAATTGGACAGACTTACATTTTAAGCAAAATGTCATACTTTGTGTTTCACTCTGCATTCCCAAGCAAAGAGAATTGGGTAATAGTGAAGTTGGTCATAGGAAGAAGAAATAATGACAGAACACTCTAATTTTCTTTTATGACAGTATGGCCAGCTTTGCAGATGGGAAAAGCAATAGGTGTAATATATCTTTCTCTCAGGAAGGTTTTGACTTTGCTCCCCAAGATATGCCCATAAACAAGCCAGAAAAAAATGTGTTATTTTTATTTATGTCAGATGTCAGATATGTGGAAGTCCAAGAGAATAGTTATCAATGATTCAAAGTCCAAATCCCAGAACCCATTTAAAAGTATTTCCAGTTTGGCTACAGTTCAAAATGTAGAACAATGGCACATCCTACTCCCCTAGAATTCAGGATGATTGAAAAATGATTGACTTGAAACTCGACTGATGGAGTTTAAGTAAGATGAATTCATTTATTTTTGGAATGATAGCTGTACAAAACTAGAAGGAAGCAGTTCTTTTAGGGAGAAAAATGGTGAGCAACTTTATGAATTAATTTTGTTTCCCTAAAAGATTTGTTCAATTCCTAGCTCCCCATATCTGTGTATGTGACCTAATTCGATCTACAGTCTTTGCAGTTGAGAGGATTAGGACAGGCTCTAATACAGTAGGACTAGTGTTCCTATTATAAGAGGGAAATATACCATGTGAACCCAAAGACACACAGGAAAAATGTCAAGAAACAGAAATTGCAGTGATGTCCCTCAAGTTAAGGAATTACTAGGATAAATAGCTACCACTAGAAGCTAGAAAGAAGCAAGGAATAATTTTTTTCCCAGAGTCACAGGAGTATCCCAGCCCCACGGACACCTTGATTTTAGACTTTTGGTCCCTGTAAATTCTGTTAGTCAGTTTGATCAAAATACCTGGCATAAGCAATTTAGAGGAGAAAATATTTATTTTTTACTCACGGTTTCAGAACTTTTAGTAGAAGGTCAATGGGTTTCATTGCTTTGAACTTGAAGCAAGGCAGCACATCACTGTGGAAAGATGGCAGAGGAAAGCTTCTCAACTCACAGCACTGCTGGGTAGCAGAGACAGAAAGAGGAAAGGGCAGAAGAAAAGGAATTCCCTTCCAAGGCATGCTTCCTGTGACCTTCCTCCAGCTAAATCCCAATCCCCACAGCCTTTATCATTTTCAGCAGTCCACTCAGCTGTCCATGGATTCCACTGATGAAATAAAATCCTCATGATCCAATAACTTTCCAAAAGCCCTACCTCTGAACATTGCTGCACTGGGGACCCAAGGCTTTAACACCTAAGTCTTTGGGGGTACACTTCTTATTCAAAGCATAACAACAATTGTGGAAGAATCAACTTCTGTGGCTTCAAGCTATCCAATGTGTGTTACTTTGTTACAGCAGTTCTCAGAAGTTAATACAATGACCAATAGCAGACCTCCACCATATCAAGTTGTTTATATGGGGTTGTTAGTATATCAACCAAACAAGAGTTCTTTAGGAGTGATCTAGGAACAGGTATTCATTATATCTGATAATATGAAAATAACTCACTCAGTTGGACCTTAATTTCCTAAACTTGGTAAAAGAGAGATGAGGGAAGAGAATGTAATTATATCACACTTTCTCAAACAGTATTTGGTTGATTATATCCTTCCCTGGGGGAAAAAATATTCTTTTTTAAATTTACCATTTATTAAAAAGATTATTCTTTCTCCAGAGTATATTCTTGGGACCTTTTTTGAAAATCAATTGGCTCTAGATGTTTCAGTTTACTGCAAGACTTTGTGTTGTGTTTCATTGCTTTGGGTGCTTGAGTAGGGTGGTTGTTGTAGTTTTGTTTGTTTGTTTTTGGCCAATACCATGTCATTTTGATGACTATGGCTATGTAGTATAGTGTACTTTGTTTAAAGTCAGGTACAATAATGTGGCCTTTCATGTGATCTATCTTGAAGAATGTTCCATGTGCTGTTGATAAGAATATTGTGTTTTGCAGCTGGTGGATGGATTGTTTTGTTAGTTAACTGCTAGGTCTATTTGGTCTAGAGTGCAACTTAAGTCTGCCATTTTTAAATTTTATGCCCAGAATAATTGGTCTACTACTCAAAGTAGGGTGTGAATTTACCCTAATATTATTAAATTGGAGTCTATTCCTCCAATTAGATGTATTAATTCTTGCTTTATATTTTTGTGTGCTTTAATATTAGATGCATATATTATTTATATCTTTTATTTTCTCTTGCTGAATTGACCATTTTATTATCATGTAATGAACATCCTTGTTTCCACTTTTTATGTTTGATTTCAAGTCTGATTTACCTAATATAAGTGTGCTTACTTCTGCTTCCCTTTTGATTCACTTTGCATGGAAAAATCATACCACAACCATTTACTTTCAGCCTATGTGTGACCTTAGAGGGGAAGTTAGTTTTTTGTAAGCAGCATATAATTAAGTTTAGTTTTTTATTCATTCCTTTACTCTATGTCTTTTAGTTGGGGAGTTTAATCCACTTGCATATAAGTTAATTACCAATATCTAAGATCTTACTACAATCATTTTGTGATTTATTTTTTTAGTTTTATTTTAATTATTTTTTTCTTTTTTTTTTCCTCCCTCTCTTGTCGTCTTCTTTGTGGTTAAGTGATTTTTTTCCAGTAGTGTGTTTTGATTCCTTGTTTGTCCATTATAGATTTGTTTTGTGGTTACTTTAAGCACATAAAAACATGTTTTCATTGTCATAAGCTATTTTGGAATGATAGTAACTTAATGTGATTTTAAAGATAAGAAAAGTCACAAATACACACAAAAGAGAATGAAAATATACTAATAAAATGCTTTCTGTTTGCACTCCCATTTGTTCCATTTGATGTCCTTTGCATCTTTCCATATTATCTATCTTTTAACATATTAACTCCTTTTAGCATTTCTTGTAAGTCTGGTCTGGAGTAGACATATTCTCTCAGCTTTTGTTTGCCTAGGAAGGCCTTTATCTTTCTTTCTTTCACTTCTGAAGGACAGCTTTGCTTTGTACAGTATTCCTTTTTTTTTTTTTTAAATTTTTCATTGTAGATGGACACAATACCTTTATTTATTTATTTATTTTTATGTGGTACCGAGAATCCAACTCAGTGCCTTGGCAGGCACATGCTCTACCACTGAGACACAACTCCAGCCCTGTACAGTATTCTTGGTTGACTTTTTTCCCCCTTTAGTATTGAAAAAATCTCATACCACTCTCCCCTGACCTTTAAGGAGTCTGTTGTCAGGTAAATTGGGACACCCTTAGGTGTTCTTTTTTTCCTGCTGCCTTGAAACACTTCTCTTGCTCTACCCTTGAGAGCCCTATAATAATACGCCTTGAGTAGAGGAGATTGAATTCCATCTGAGCAATGACCTTTGACTTCCCTATCCTTGTAAATGAACATCCTTTTTCATGGGTTTTTTTTGGGGGGGCGGGGGAGGGGGAATGCTTATTTTTATAAAATTTGGCAAGATATTTTAGTAATTTCCTAGCCCTCTTTCAACCCAGCACAGTCCCCATTTTAGATCCTTTCATTAAACCATGATGGCTCTTAAAAGCAAGCCACTCTTTGGTGACAGCCTCTCTCCTTTTATAATTGTGATGGCAATTTAAACTGGCCAACAATCTATAGGGAAGAAACAGGGTTCTTCTGCCATCTACTGCTATCGTCCACATTGTCCTACACAAGTCCCATCTCCACCACGGAGCTTTTCTTTGGCTCCATGTTCTACTGTCCTCTCCCCAGGGCATGTCACACTGGTACTTCATGATGTAAAACTGGATCACTTTTATCTTCGGTGATTATTTGCAGTTTTCCATGTGTACGCAAGTAGAATATAACATTGCTCTCTGAATGACTGGTTTGAATAGGATAAAAAAACTAAAACAAAACAAAAATATAAGTTGAAATACCTTCACACCCATAGCCAATTATCATGGGAAGTTTGCTGCTGAGGATTTAAATTCCAGCTTTATACTTTTTAAACTTAAACCTGTGTCAGGTGATTGAAAACATTTCCTTCCACAATCAAAGGAGAAATTAAATGCAGAGAGAAGGATAAACGAAAAGAGAGAGAACACAAAATAGAACAGTGAGCTTGTATATTCTGGTCAATTATCTGTAACCTCCAAGACCTAACAGGGAGATCTGTGGGGAAATTTTAGTGGGAAAGTAGGAGGAGTGTAAATGTTGGCTTCACTGTGATTGTTTTAACATTTTTAATAGATTTCAACATCACACGTGAGCTTTCACAACAGGCTTGATAACACTCAGTGGGCACAATGAGAACACAGGCTCACTCTTAATGTCCTTCTAAACCACCCACCAACTATATAAGGAAAATAACTGCACTTTCAAAAGGCACAAAGACAAAACAAAATAGCAAAGATTAAGCAGATAATTCCATGGAGGCCTATTCAGAGCACCTTCTGCGGCTATAGTCAATTTCCTTCTGCATGATGTTCATTCCATTGTCAGATATTTATAGTCCTAATACCAAAAGTCCATTGAACATCAGCCATTGATACAGCAACATAAAGTAGATTTATATATTCAGTTTGTCTAATACTCTATTGGGAAGAGAAGACATTGCTCAACCTAATAGCCTTCTTTCTTAAGAGGTATTCATTTTAAAATGTTGTCTTATAAATACAAGATGGGTTGAAACTTGTGTGCTCTAAATATTTTAAGGGATTTATGTTTGCATGAACTGTCCTTTTAATCAAACTTCAGTGCATTGCTAACCCTGTAGAGGTTTCAGGGAGAAAAATAGTACTTGCAGTTTCTACAGTTTACTTATAGAAAGCAAGTCCAAAATATCTTAAAAGAGGATTTTAAGGACATATTATTAGATGTTTTATTAGAAACTATGCCTACATAAAATGATAGTGTGGGTTTTTTGAAAAGTTTATTTTGAGGGTGTGTACTGGGACTTGGGATTAAATCCAGAACACTCTAGAACAGAGCTATACATTCAGCCCTTTTTATATTTTAGTTTTGAGACCGGATCCCTCTGAGTTGCAGAGGTTAACCTTGAACTTGAAATCCTTCTGCCCCAGATTCCTGAGTAGTTGGGGTCACAGGCATTCATGATGGTGTCTGGGGAAAAGCTTTTTAAAAATTATCTCTCTATCTTGAAAACTTTATAGAAATGTTCCAAAGTTATGTCTACATTTTTGTGGTGTTAAAAATATGTAATATTTCAGGCCTGGGGTTGTGGCTTAGTGGTAGAGCACTTTCCTAGGGTGTGTGAGGCACTGGGTTCGATCCTCAGCACCACATAAAAATAAAAAAATAAAATGAAGGCAGGCTGTCCATCTACAACTACAAAAAAATTTTAAAAAGTAATAGCTCATCTACTCAGTCTCTTTCTACATATATTTCTTTTTTTATTTGATGTGTTTTGGTTTCTAAAATATTGGTAGTGTCTTCAAGGACTAGAGTATCTGTAATACCTTGTGGCTGGATCTTGCTTCGTTGATCCTTTCTTCCTTCCCTATCCATGCTTGTTTCCATTCACTGTGCTTCCCCCTAAACTAGCCCTGTACCATTTTCTCTTTTTCTTCACCCTCATATTTCTTTAAAAGCCCATACATTGGGTCCCCACTTTCTCAGCATTCTATATTCCTCCCCCCAGTACACTCTGACCCCAGGCCCCCACCTCTACCTGAAGTCACTCTTCCTTTTGCCCATCATGAGACAATGTAGTAATTAATGGTTTTTCATTTCTTCTTTGAGTTGCCTTTGTTGGAGCACTGAGTCGTGAATAAGCAAATCCGGAAGAACTTAGATGTTGTGTTATAAGGTGCTTTCAAAGATTTTGAAGCAGTAAAACTTTCTTAATTAAAAATGTTATCCCATTCCCAGCTTTCCCAAGAATCTCCATACTGCTTTCCATATTGGCCTCACCAATTTGCAGTCCCACCAGCAATGTACAAGAGTACCCTTTTCCCCACATCCTCGCCAGCACTTGTTATTGTTTGACTTCATAATGGCTGCCAATCTTACTGGAGTGAGATGGTATCTTAGGGTGGTTTTGATTTGCATTTCTCTGACTGCTAGAGATGGTGAGCATTTTTTCATGTACTTGTTGATTGATTGTCTGTCCTCCTCTGAGAAGTGTCTGTTCAGGTCTTTGGCCCATTTGTTGATTGGGTTATTTGTTTTCTTATTGTTTAATTTTTTGAGTTCTTTGTATACTCTGGATATTAGGGCTCTATCTGAAGTGTGAGGAGTAAAAATTTGTTCCCATGATGTAGGCTCCCTATTTACCTCTCTTATTGTTTCTCTTGCTGAGAAAAAACTTTTTAGTTTAAGTAAGTCCCATTTGTTGATTCTTGTTATTAACTCTTGTGCTATGGGTGTCCTATTAAGGAATTTGGACCCGACCCCACAATATGTAGATCGGAGTCAACCTTTTCATCTATCAGACGCATAGTCTCTGATTTGATATCAAGGTCCTTGATCCATTTTGAGTTAACTTTTGTGCATGGTGAGAGGAGGGGATTCAGTTTCATTTTGTTGCATATGGATTTCCAGTTTTCCCAGCACCATTTGTTGAAGATGCTATCCTTCCTCCATTGCATGCTTTTAGCCCCTTTATCGAATATAAGATAGTTGTAATTTTGTGGATTGGTTTCTGTGTCCTCTATTCTATACCATTGGTCCACCCACCTGTTTTGGTACCAGTACCATGTACCAGTACCATTTGACCCAGTACCATGTACCAGTACCAGTACCATTTGACCCAGCTATTGCCCTTCTCTGACTATTCCCTGAAGACCTCAAAAGAGCGTACTACAGGGATACTGCCACATGGATGTTCATAGCAGCACAATTCACAATAGCTAGACTGTAGAACCAACCCCGATGCCCCTCAATGATGAATGGATAAAAAAAATGTGGCATTTATACACAATGAAGTACTACACAGCACTAAGAAATGACAAAATCATGGAATTTGCAGGGAAATGGATGGCATTAGAGCAGATTATGCTAAGTGAAGCTAGCCAATCCCTAAAAAACAAATGCCAAATGTCTTCTTTGATATAATGAGAGCAACTAAGAACATAGCAGGGAGGAAGAGCAGGAGGAAAAGATTAACATTAAACAGAGTCATGAAGTGGGAGGGAAAGGGAGAGAAAAGGGAAATCGCATTGAAATGGAAGGAGACCCTCATTGTTATACAAAATTACATATAAGAGGTTGTGAGGGCAATGGGAAAAAAATAAGGAGAGAAATGAATTACAGTAGATGGGGTAGAGAGAGAAGATGGGAGGGGAGGGGAGAGGGGATAGTAGAGGATAGGAAAGGTAGCAGAATACAACAGTTACTATTATGGTATTATGTAAAAATGTGGATGTGTAACCGATGTGATTCTGCAATCTTTGTAATGTTTTGAATAACCAATAAAAAAAATGTTATCCCATAGCCCAGTATAAATGTGGGTAATTTAACTGAATTGAGATAGGGCTGCATTTTGATAATTAGGAACACATCTGGATGCCAGTTAAAATAACTCTGACTTATAAAAGTATCAGTAGTAGAAAAGTCTTTTTTATAATTGCATATAACCATGGAGACCCTGAACATTGTGTTCACATCCAAAGCAGAACAATGGTAGGTGATAAGAAAGGAGTAAACTGTCACTGTACCTGACCTTGTTAATTACCTAGAAAGCAAAAGCGTCTTTTCTAACCCTCTTGCAGGCATCTCCTTCAAACCAGAGGGACTCAGGTGGCCAATCCCAGGAAGCCTGAGAGAGAACAAGCTTGTTACAGTTGGCCCAGAGTGGCCAGGATTCAGCACTTCAGGCAGCTCACTACCTCTCTGGACAAGATCAAGGTTTTATCAGCAACAAATAACCAGAGGTAAGGTATCAGAGAACCATCAATAGAATCTACAATACCAGTCTCTCATCTCCCTCACCCACTACCCACTCACACTTCTCTCTCTTTCTGTGATTTCAGACACTGTATGAAAGAAATTTTTTTAACTTTATTTGTTTTATGTGGTGCTGAGGATTGAACCCTATGCCTCACATGCGCTAGGTAAGCACTCTACCATTGAGCCACAACCCCGGCCCCTGAAAGGAATTTTTGATGAAGACAAGAATCTTACTCATTCTTTTTTTCTTTTTTGCTACTGATAGATCTTGAACCCATTGCCAAGGTAAAGTCATTAGAATCTTTATTCTTCCTTTCTTCATTCCAACCCCCTGTCCTACTAGTTTAATTGTAAACTCCAAACTCCTTATAGAAATCAATAATCCTTTCTACATAGTGATGCTGATCATCTTAAAACTTTAAGAACATTTATAGTATTCAAGTATCTTCTCCAAAAACTGGTGACCGATTACTGTTGACCTACTGAGAGTTTCTGAGAAAGAAGCTAAAAAGTGAGAAATAGAAATATAGTACAGTGTTCATTTGAATATCTAAAGGGTAAACTCCAAGCCAAGCCACTTATCTGAAAACAAATATTCCCTCAGGCTTGCAGAGTAAAGAAGTATAACTTGACATATTTTTTTTTTCTTTAAGACAGAAAGAGAATTTGGTAACTTTCAAGCCCTAAACCAGTAACTAAAGCTTTGTGACCACAATAAAGTACAGGGTCTGAACTGAAGATTTTCAGAGTATCTTAAACTTTAAAACTGATATTTGATACTGGATGAAACAGAAGGACTAGATAAATCCCATATTGAAAATAAGATTTAAGTTAGATGAAAAAATGCATAATAAAATAGGAAACATTTCAAAAATAATCCTCTACTATGATTGTTTATATTATATATTTCTAACTATATTAGTGAATAATAGTTAATAAAAACAATAAAGGATGTAATCGAAATTGGATTCCCTTATTGGCATTGGAATGGTAAATGTTATTTGTCGAGTAGTTTGGGAAGTTATAAATACAAGTTCAGAAAGTTTCAGGTTCTTTTTTTTTTTTTTTTTTTAAGCAAGACAAACAGAAATATTTCCTATTCTCAGTGTCTTGTGGTTCGTGGATCAAGGCAATGATGCTGAGATAAATGTCAGAAATGGCTTTAAGATAGAAATTTGAAAACTAGAAATATGTAGAGTCCAGGGAATCAGTGTCTACTTGCTAAAGCGAAGAACTAGGGCTGAGTACTACAAAGAGAACAACAAAACAAATAAAGAAGCTCATTTCAGTTATCTGAGTCTGGGGAGACGGGTTATTTGTGATGTCAGTTCATACAGTTCTGTCTGCTTGGATGTTGACATTTCACTCCTCATTCAAGCCCTTTGCAAAACAGAATCCTGTCTAGATTTCAGGTCCAGCCAGGAAAGACTGTATCCTAATTTTCAGGGATTTTTTTTATCCACAAAAAATATTTTAAATTATATTTAATAACTGGATTTTTAATGTCATTTTCTTAAATTCTGCATGCTTATTAGGCATCCATTCATTGCAGGGCCAAACTGTATTAACTATATTTTTCTGTTTTCTGTATTCTTGGTGCTCGGGCATTGAAAGCTTGTGGAAAGACTCCCTCTCCATGGACTGGCTAATTACTAAAGATAATGAATTTGTCCCTGAAACCATGCCTTTCATATGGAAACCAACCAATCCCCTTGACCTTCTTATCTGTCTTTCACACAAGAGCAAATATTGCTCTTACCCTAAATTATCTGAGAGCCAAGTGTCAGTCAACCAGAGAACTAGAGAACAAGTCTAAATAGTTTATAGTGCCTTTACTTTTTTTATGGAAACCCCAACAAAAGCTTTAGTCTATTGACACCCCCCCCCCAGTCCCACACTCAAGGCCACTTGGCTCCTTTCTGCCTTCTAACCAATACTGATGCTTTTCCTTGTGACCTTGCCTGGTCTAAGATGACCCTTCATATAATAAACTTCTTCCTTCCAAGCCTTCTGATTTCCTCCCATTGCCAAACCACCTTTACCATACTATATTCTTCATTTATAGTCTTATGACACTAAATTAACATAAAGGCATAAATACTGGTATTATGCATTAAAGTATTTTTAACCTAGAAGTTCATTTTTTCTTTCTGATTTTGAAAGACAGTAGAGCATTTTTGTGGGCCACTAAAATAGCATCACCTTTGATGGCTAGGCCTACTTTGCCTAGTGGATAAGTTGTCCCTGAAATTAGAGACTGCCTCTTCTAGCTTAGATCCTTGGGAGCATTCTTGTAGGCAGACAATAACTGGCCCCTATATGATAAATAGAATCCTGACCTTTGCAGCAACCATCACAAGAAGCCAGCCAGTCATAACCTCTTCGGAATTGGCCCCGAAAGGTTGGGACTTGGTCAACAGATTTATTTTTTTTTACTTTTTTCTTTTGCCTTTGTTTCCAATTCAGCACCAACCAGAGGAAGCTCAGTAGGATTCTCAAGTCAACTACAGAAGATGTTCTGCTTCCAGTTAGTCTGACTCTAGTGACTCTGGTGCTGTCATATCCATTACCTAAATCACAGCATGCCTAAAACTTTCCTACTCTACAGCCCTTCTGCTGCCCTGACTGCCTTTGAATCTCTGCCAAAGTTAAGTGGTGGTTGCTCTTGTCTTACTGTATAGCAAGCTGTGGAACAAAGGGTCTCTGTTCTCATTGGATGGTCTTTATTTCTACATTTTCTCTTCTCACTAAAAACCACCTGATCAGAACATCTTGTAAGGAAAGATTCTGTTGTGCTAAGACCACAAGAAGACAATCTGATGAGTTAATCTAAAGAAAATATAAAAATATAAGATTCATAAATATCTTTGCTTTTCTCTCAGGCAAATATTTATATTGAAACCAGAAACACTTGACTCTCATTTTATGAAGATTTTCTTTTTCTCAAAGAAATACAAGAAATACAAATAAAAAAGTAAACAGAGTTATATAGATTGTCAGCATAAATCCAGCCTTACCTGGGACTGTATTACAAATGTGTATTCTTAGGCTCCACTGCAGGTCTCCTCCATAATCCTGATTCACTCCAAAGTTTGAGACCAATGACCTTGAGCCAGGGCACACCAGACAAGTCCATGAAGTGCTCTGAGCCTTACTTTATTCATATATACAATGTATTTATGAATTTATTGCTTCCAATTTTAAAGGCTAGCTATGAGGAAGAAGGTACTAATGTCTTTGAAAAATGTAATATTTTTAAGATGTTTTCTCTAAAGAAAAGATGAACCCTGCTATATTATATTGAAGGAATCCTTAGGAGAAGAATTGGGTCTTACTTAAGACAAACAACTGAAATAGGTGGGATTTAATAAGTGAGGAAGAAGGGAAATGAAAGTCTAGGCCAGGAGAATGGAGAAAGCCAGTTACTATGCTTTCTTGGCAGTTTTATTTGGTATGGCTGGCCCAGGGCTGCGTGGGACAATGATCCTCAGTTCAGTCCCAGCAACTGTGACTAGGGAAATAATATACAGGTAACACTTATTAGGTCAGCCAGTTAACAGCTTCGTTTCATTGAACAATTTCCTTGCTCTGTCTGAACTTTATTTTCTCATCTGTCTGGTGAGAATGGGAGTAACAATATTGACCTCACAGTGTGTCTTTAAGCAGTAATTGAGATTATTCACACAAAATATAATTTTTTTTCAAGAATATTAGCAGAAAGGATAAAAATAAGATATTAAATCACATTTCTTTTTCTGTTACATTAATGTATCATACTTTGAGGTATGATACATTAATGTAATGTATTTTGAGGAATTTAAGGTAATTTGCCTTAAATTCTTTTGAGGAAATTTTGAGGAATTTAAGGTAATTTGCCTTAAATTCTTTCCAGAGAGTATTTTGGAGCTATTCTCTAATTTTTAAGTTTGTACCAAAATTGAGGGTCTGGGTTTGCTCTATGCTGTCGGCCATTTTTCTCTCCTCTCTTAGGTTGTCTTGTCATTGATACCTGCTTTGGTAAATATAAGCAGGTGATGTTTGGACCCACCAAAGTCAGGCTTTTATTATTGCTGTTGACATCTCCATGAAGGGTTTTGACATCCAAGACTGAGGGCACAAAGGGCTTCTCAGAGGCACTGATTCCTAAAACCAGGGAGTAGGGGAATAGCCACCAATACAAGTACTGTCCTAATGGTGGCACCTGAAGCACTACCACCAATGTTGTTGATGCCTCACACTGTAGTGTCTCAAAGAAATTATAAGAAAAAGCTTTTATTTTTTCTTCAATTTTTGTTGAAATTCTGTACATTTTTTTATTAGGTCCTAAAGGTATGGTACAGTTTGTTTGACATTGCTCTGCTATTTTTAAAGTCATGCCATCTTAGTGCTGCCCAGTTGTCTTTGATCCAAACTCTGTGCCTCTTCTTTACCAGGAGGCTCTTTCATCCTGAATCTAAATGGCTCCCTGAGGGTTCTGCCCCCCTAGTGCTCTGAGGTTACATGGAAAACTCTGAGTTCTAGACTAAACACAGCTTAAGCTTGAATTGACACATCTGAGACATACATTCAAAAAAGCACACATATGTATATGGAGACATTTTAAAAGCACAAAGCATTATAAGAATAGTATAATAGTATAATACATTATTCTGATTCTCTTAACCTTGGTACAGTGGCCAAACTTTAAGATATCTGTCTCCCTTGATCTTCACTTCTTAGTGTTCATGCTCTTGTATAATCCTATCCCCTGTGACTTGCTTTGGAAAAAAAAGGATATCAAAAGTGATAGGCTGCCACTCTCATCATTGCCACATTCTATAAGATTCTATGTTGATAGAAGACCCATTGGAGCAATTTCCTTTCCTTGGGTTTGAAGAAGCAATTTGTCATGAAATAAGTAGCTTTGTTGGAGAAGCCCATGTAGCAAAAAAAGGGAGAAGTGCCTACATTAGCTGAGAATACCCTTTAGCAAGATATTAAGTCCTCTGTCTTGCAGCTCCAAGGAAATAAATTTTGCCAAGCACCTGAAAGAGTTCTGATGTGAAATCTTCCTCCACTGAAACTCTGATGACATTGTAGCCCCAAGAAGATCCCCAGATTGTAGCTTGGTCGGTGAGACCTTTAAGGAGAGGAAACAGCTAAGCCACACCTACGTGCCTGACCTACAAAAATTGCAAGATAACAAGTGCGTACTGTTTTAAGTTTCAAAATTTGTGGTAATTTGTTGTATGGCAATAGAAACCTAATTTGGTTTAAGAAACAAAAAATATGAAGGAAGTCATTATTTATGTAAGTTTTTCATTTTATTATTTACTTAGTTTTTAAGATAATTTTAAGCCCAATGTTTACCTGTAATTATTACTATGGCTACAGAGAAGCAGGGTTTGCTTTATTACTGCTTGAATTACAGAAGCAATTAACAGTTTATTACTAATGGAATTATAATGATTTATTTTAAGACATATGACATTCACTGTAAAGATTTAGAAGCTTCCAGTCAAACATGCTTAAATAAACATATGTTTACTCAGGAAAGTTACTGAAATAAAAATAAAAAAGCAAGCATAAATCCAAAGAGAGCTAAAGGTAAAGAGTGTCCAGACAACGCCTGTGATTCTAACAGCTCCGGAGGCTGAGGCAGGAGGATTGCAAGTTCAAATCCAGTCTCAGCCAAAGTGAGGTGTTAAGCAACTCAGTGAGAACTTGTCTCTAAATAAAATACTTAAAAGGACTGAGAATGTGGTTCAGTGATAGTGTCCTTGAGTTCTATTCCCAGTAGCCTCCCCGCAAAAAACAAAATTTGATATTGGGAAGGCAGAAATTTTGATATTGGAATAAATGGCAAGATAATGGATGTAAGAGAATGAAGAAAGTTCACAACTGCCTATGAAATTTCAGAAAAGCTTAAAACTTTAACTTAGCCATAGTCTCAGAAAGTGGGGAGTAGGATAGGATTAAAAGTAGAATATTCTTAGTCTTAGTAAGGAGAAATTAGTCCTCTGATGTCCCATTTCAAGCCAAACAATGAACGCTTTTTTGTATTAACAGAAACAACATTTTCTGGGTAGGGAGGTGCATCTTGGGAGTGTGGGACTAAGCAGGACACCTAAGAGCAGACGTGAAGCATGACCTTAGAACTGAGACATCAGTTAGACATTGACGGACAGGACTTTAGAATCCCTCACAATCTCCAGTTTCCCCCAGCTCTGTTCCTAAGCAGGACATAGCTATTAACTCTTTGAGAAAAGTTACAGTTTTCTTTACTAGTTCAAAAGAGGAGCTCTCTAGACAATTATGGTTTGAGGACCTGCTAATGAAGAATCCTCCGAGTTCACAAGTCCAGCAGCCTCACATCATTTATTATGATACAATAAAACCATTTGGCTTTTGGTATGCCAAACTTATATATAGCTTGCAGGTATCCTGTTTTTAGTAATGCTGGAATACTTGTTTTGGAACAAATTCCCCACTGAGAACAACTGTAAAAGCTAGGGAAAATGTTTAAAAATTCTCTTTGAATGCATTGGAGAGCTACTTAGAATGTGAAGGTCAAGAAAGGTTTTCAGAACTTTCAGACATTTTCCTCAGAGACTGGCCACTTTTTCTATAAGGGGCCAGAGACTAGATGATATTTGGCCATATGATTACTGCCACCACTAATGAACTCTGCCATTGTAGTATTAAAAGCAGCAATAAATAGTGTGTAAATGAATGGGCATAGCAGTATTGCAATACAATTTTATTTATAAAAACCAGGCTTGAATGAAGGGCCACAGTTTTCTGGCTACTCCTCTAGAAAACTTGTGAAAATAGTGGCTGGGATAATAAAGAGCTTCCATTAGAGTCAGAGTGTTAGGGAAATAAAGATTAAATTTAAACCTCCCCCAAAAGAAAATGTGGCACTTTCGTTTGGAAAAAGGGTATATCTTAGAAATAAGAGTAAGCTGCAAATAGTTGAGTTCCTGGATTGACTAAAGAACATCCTCAAATCATCCCCATCCTTACTTGGATGAAGTTGACCTGTCATTGCTAATACAGCTAGATTAGCCTTCTGAAAGCATTTGTTAAGTTCTACCAGGAAGATAAGGGAAATTAAGATAAAGGAAGATAAAGGAAAATTTAAGAGGGAAATTCATTGCCTGGAGTTCATTCCTCAAAAAAAGAAAAAATCAACAAATAAATGAGCTCACACTTCATCTCAAAGCCCTAGAAAAGGAAGAGCAAAACAATAGCAAAGTTAGCAGAAAGCAAGAAATAATTAAAATCAGAGCTGAAATCAATGAAATCAAAACAAAAGAAACAATTGAAAAAATTGACAAAACTAAAAGTTGGTTCTTTGAAAAAATAAATAAGATCAACAGACCCATAGCCATGCAAACAAAAAGAAGAAGAGAGAGAACTCACATCATTAGCATATGGGATGAAAAAGGCAATATCACAACAGACACTACAGAAATGCAGAAGATAATTAGAAATTATTTTAAAACCCTATATTCCAATAAAATAGAAGATAGTGAAGACATTGATAAATTTCTTAAGTCATATGATTTGCCCAGATTGAGTCAGGAGGATACACATAACTTAAACAGACCAATATCAATGGAGGAAATAGAAGATGCCATCAAAAGACTACCAACCAAGAAAAGCCCAGGACTGGATGGGTATACAGCGGGGTTTTACAAAACCTTTAAATAAGAACTATTACCTATACTCTTCAAGTTATTTCAGGAAATAGAAAAAGAGGGAGCTCTTCCAAATTCATTCTACGAGGCCAACATCACTCTGATTTGGAAACCAGACAAAGACACCTCAAAGAAAGAAAACTACAGACCAACATCTCTAATGAACTTAGATGCAAAAATCCTCAATAAAATTCTGGCAAATCGGATACAAAAACCTATCAAAAAAATTGTGCACCATGATCAGGTAGGATTCATCCCTGGGATGCAAGGCTGGTTCAATATATGGAAATCAATAAATGTTATTCACCACAGCGATAAACTTAAAGATAAGAACCATATGATCATCTTGATAGATGCAGAAAAAACATTCAACAAAATACAGCATCCCTTTATGTTCAAAATGCTAGAAAAACTAGGGATAACAGGAACTTACCTCAACATTGTAAAAGCTATCGAGGCTAAGCCTCAGGCTAGCATCATTCTGAATGGAGAAAAATTGAAGGCATTCCCTCTAAAATCTGGAACAAGACAGGGATACCCTCTCTCACCACTTCATTCAACATAGTTCTCGAAACAGTGGCCAGAACAATTAAATAATGAAAGAAATTAAAGGCATGAAGATAGGAAAAGAAGAACTTAAATTGGCACTATTTGCAGATGACATTATCCTATACCTAGCAGACCCAAAATGTTCTACAAAGAAACTTCTAGAGCTAGTAAATGAATTCAGCAAAGTGGCAGGATATAAAATCAATACCAATAAATCAAAGGCATTCCTTAATATCAGCAACAAATCCTCTGAAATGGAAATGAGGACAACCACCCCATTCACAATATCCTCAAAAAAAAAAAAAAAAACACTTGGGAATCAACCTAACAAAAGAGGTGAAAGATTTATACATTGAAAACTACAGAACCCAAGAGAGAAATAGAAGAAGATCTTAGAAGATGGAAAGATATACCCTGTGCATGGATAGGCAGAACTAACATCATCAAAATGGCGATATTAACAAAAGTACTCTGTAGGTTTAATACAATGCCAATCAAAATCCCAATGACATTTCTTGTAGAAATAGATAAAGCAATCATGAAATTCATCTGGAAAAATAAAAGACCCAGAATAGCAAAAGCAATTCTAAGCAGGAAGAGTGAAAAAGGTGGTATAGCGATACCAGACTTCAAATTATACTACAGAGCAATAGTAACAAAAACAGCATGGTACTGGTACCAAAACAGGCAGGTGGACCAATGGTACAGAATAGAGGACACAGAAACCAATCCACAAAATTACAACTACCTTATATTAGACAAAGGTGCTAAAAGCATGCAATGGAGAAAGGATAGCATCTTCAACAAATGGTGCTGGGAAAACTGGAAATCCATATGCAACAAAATGAAACTGAATCCCTTTCTCTTGCCATGCACAAAAGTTAACTCAAAATGGATCAAGGAGCTTGATATCAAACCAGAAACTCTGTGTCTGATAGAAGAAAAAGCTGGCTCTAATCTCCATCTCATGGGGTCGGGTCCAAATTCCTTAATAGGACACCTATAGCACAAGAGTTAAAATCAAGAATCAACAAATGGGACTTACTCAAACTAAAAAGTTTTTTCTCAGCAAGAGAAACAATAAGAGAGGTAAATAGGGAGCCTACATCCTGGGAACAAATTTTTACTCCTCATACTTCAGATAGAACCCTAATATCCAGAGTACACAAAGAACTCAAAAAATTAAACAGTAAGAAAACAAATAACCCAATCAACAAATGGGCCAAGGACCTGAACAGACACTTCTCAGAGAAGGATATACAATTAATCACAAATACATGAAAAAATGCTCACCATCTCTAGCAATCAGAGAAATGCTAATTAAAACCACTATAAGATACCATCTCACTCCAGTAAGAATGGCAGCCATTATGAAGTCAAACAAGTGCTGGCGAGGATGTGGGGAAAAGGGTACACTTATACATTGCTGGTGGGACTGCAAATTGGTGCAGCCAATCTGGAAAGCAGTGTGGAGATTCCTCGGAAAGCTGGGAATGGAACCACCATTTGACCCAGCTATTCTCCTTCTTGAACAATTCCCCAAAGACTTAAAAAGAGCATACTATAGGGATACAGCTACATCAATGTTCATAGCAGCACAATTCACAATAACTAGACTGTGGAACCAAACTAAATGCCCTTCAATAGATGAATGGATTAAAAAATGTGTCATTTATACACAATGGAATATTACTCAGCACTAAAAAAAAAACAAAATCATGGCATTTGCAGGAAAATGGATGGCATTAGAGCAGATTATGCTGAGTGAAGTTAGCCAATCCCTTTAAAAATCAAATGCCGAATGTGTTTTTTGATATAAGGAGGGCAACTCAAAACTGAGCAGGGAGGAAGAGCATGAGAAGAAGATTACCATTAAACAGGGACGAGAGGTGGGAGGGAATGGGAGAGAGAAGGGGAACTGCATGGAAATGGAAGGAGACCCTCATTGTTATACAAAGTTACATATAAGAGGAGGTGAGGGGAAAGGGGAAAAAACAAGAGAGAGAAATGAATTACAGTAGAGGGGGTAGAGAGAGGAGATGGGAGGGTAGGGGAGGGGAGAGGGGATAGTAGGGGATAGGAAGGGCAGCAGAATACAACAGACACTAGTATGGCAGTATGTAAAAACGTGGATGTGTAACCAATGTGAATCTGCAATCTGTATACGGGGTAAAAATGGGAGTTCATAATCCACTTGAATCAAATGTATGAAATATGATATGTGAAGAGCATTGTAATGTTTTGAGCAACCAATTAAAAAAGAAAAAAAAAAGAAAGGATATCAATGGAATAGAGGAAGGAAATAGAGAGGACGGGAGGAGGGATGGGAAAAGGCAGGAACTGGGGAATGAAATTGACCAAATAATGCTATGTATGTATATGAATATGCCACAGAGAATCTCACCTTTTATGTATATCTGCAAAGTACCAATGTAAAAAACAATAAATAAAATATGGAAAGCAAATGGAATAAAGTAGAATAAAACTGAAATGGAGCAAGTTATATTCCATGCATGTATGATTATGTCAAAACGAACCTCACTAACATGCATAACTATAATGCACTAATAAATACATTGAAAGGAAAAAACAACAACACTAGACCTACTTAACATACGAGTTGAGAGCAATGCTTACCAGACATTTGAGTAAAGCTTCTAATATCAAGGATTTAGATCAAAATAAACTTATAAAAGAAACTTGAATCAAACAGAGATAATACAGTAAATAGAAGGAAATCTTGATAAAGCTCATATCTTGGGAGGTAAAATAAAATACTACACTCACAAAAAAAGTGAATATTCAGAAATCAAGAAGTTGTTTTAGAATCCAAAAATTCCTAGCAAATAGTTTTTGTAAGAAGTAAATATGCAAGCTACATTGGAGACAATATCTTCAAAAGTAAAACAAGAACAAAAAAGAACATAAGAAAGAAAGATAATCCATTTTCCCTTGTAAAATCTAATATATAAGTAAGTTGGAATCTTTCTATTTTTAGTCTGTTATTAAGAGGAGGCTATAGTTTTTTCTATTCTTGTAGAGCAGAAAAGTACTGTGGAGAGCCATATAATTTTAACCTGCTTAGTAGAGACTATGGGAATTTGGAGATGTTTTCACAAATCAATACTCCTTTATTGAAACTTATGTCTTCACTGCTTATACCAAAGTTTCCAAATTTTTCCAAATTAAATATTCAAATTTTAACTTTATTTGGATATATTTTATGTTCAGCAATTTGTGACTACTCTGAAATGCTGTGTTTACTCAACAAGAGGTTGCAAAACCTATTTCAATCCATGTATAATTGTGAAAGAGCTGATAAGTCACTTTTCTAAAAATTTCTAAAGTAATAAGCTTAAATGTTAGGAAAAGGAACATTGAAATCATATGCAAATTACTTAATAAAGAACTTGTAATCCTTAGTTACTTTACCTATGACTCAAGGCATCCCTGAGAATATTAAATGATTTAGCACCACATCTGTCAGCTAGCAAGTATTAGCTATTGTTAATATTATTATCATCAATATTTTACACTGAATTGAGCTAATGTAATTCTATGCCAAAGCAGAAAAATTTTAAAGGTTACCTGACAGACTTATTCTTGGTGACGGCTCAGTTTCTGCTCCTCTTTTATATTTTTCCAAGAATGAAAATAGATTCACTAGCTCTTTTGTCAACTTTTATCAATCAGCACTGATTTGAACAAACCAGCATGAAATTCACTTGCCAAATTAAAGAAATAAGAAAAATTTAAAATCTGCTTTCAAATAAATTATCAGAGTTATAATAAAATAGCATATTCCCCTTTTTATATTCCACTTAAATCAAATGCTATGTACTTTTAAAACTGAAATAAAACATATTCAATACAAATTTTGAATAGCAATATTATTTAAGTTTGTGATTCAAATTGCATGTGATTCAAACAGATCTCCAGAATCACTTTCTGCCCCATAATGGATCTATAAAATTATATACACAAAAAATGAATATGTTAACGCATCTGGTAGAGAAGAGTGGTGCTAGATGTTATAGCAGGAGCCTTGCAAATGATTATAAAAGCTATTTCTTTTTAAAAACCTACATTTACTGGGGAGAAATGAGAGAAACTTACATTTCCAATAACAGATCAAAATTAGTTATAAAGCCAAAAGCCCAGATGAGAGAATGATTTAACATGGGAGAATGATTTAACATGGAAATGGGATCTTTTGAGAAGCACCTTTTCCAGAGATTTTAAATAATACTATTCCAGAGGCTGGAGTTTTCTATATACTATATACCACACTAACCTACCCTTTGGAGTCCTCTAAATAATAACTGAATTCATTGCTAACATTCTGGATACCATTACCCTGTCATGGCCAATCTTTCACATTGAGGAATAGTTCAAACTCTTTTACTGAGAGGGCCTTGCTTGAGAGCAGTGAGAAGACATTCATGGAATGGTTTGAAGCCAAGGTCCAATGGTTTTACTGTCCAGCCAATGTCACAGGGTCCAACCCACCCAGGTGTTCCCAACCAAGGTTATTCAATGGCAAAAGAATGTACTCCAAGAACCTTCTTTTGTTGTCTAGATTTGGGTGATTTTTGCCTTTTCGCCATCTAGTGGAATTCGTCTGTAACTGCAACCACCAGGCTAATTGACAGAAATACAGACTACTTCGAGAGAAGTCTTGTAATTTTGAGGAAAGGAAGATAGACATATGCAATTATTTCTCTTTCTATATCTACCTGAATCCCTGTATAAGAAACATTAAAAGAATACCTATGCAGAATCCTGATGTCGAAGCATATATTTATGATCCCAAGGGTCCTGAAAGGAAATCTGAAAGACGGAAGCCAACAGATGTTACTCTATAACCAGATGCTATGTAGACAGTGCCATCTGATGAGGCTGTCTGTGTTGGAGGATGAGCGATGTGTATTTCTGTGTCAAGAAACCAGCCTAAGAAAGTGCTGTGACTTGCTCGAGGAGTAACTTGAAAAATGGGAATAATCAGGAATATTTTTATGGACACCAAAATATTCATTTTAACATGCCTCGTACCTGAGCTATGACTCTGAGATATCCAGTATGACATAGACGTTTTCTATTTCTCAACAGGGGCTCCCGAAAAGCTTAAGTTACGGTTGAAAGGGGGTCTTAGCTCACTTGGGTCCATATCTTGGAAATTCATGGGTTAAATGAATCTTTTGTTCACCTTATTAACTGCAGTATAATATCATAAAAATAGCCTAGGCATTTTGACTTCAGTAAATTAGATATCCCCATCATCTCCTGGGGTCTTATGATTTTAAATTTCTGTTCATGGGGCCTAATGACTATCTACAGGGTGAAAAATGCAGCTTTGAAGGCTAGAATTCCTCTGGGCTTCTTCGAAATAATTCCTTCTTTTAACCTACGAAGAATCCCTCATTAGCAGGTCCATCCTTCTATATTTGAAAGGGATTCATTATGTGCCACCTACAGTGCCTAAAATTCTACCATTAGCAATTCAAAATATCTAGTTTGCAGGGGAGGAGGTAATGTGTATCTAGGTGTGTGTGTGTGTGTGTGTGTGTGTGTGTGTGGAAAGGGAAGAGGGACTTCAAAGAAAAAATGTGATCATTTGTTCTGGAACCTGTAAATGACTGCTCAGGACTGGAATGCCCAGGTGAGCCTGAGATCACAGACGGTGGCCACCCATTTATATGTTCAAGTGTTGTGACTTCCATAGGCCCAGTATCAATTTTTGTGTCTAAAAATGACTTCTTTTTGTTGAGGTTTTGTTAATAGAATTATATATTTTCATTTGCTCAGGAGGAGAATTTGATAGGACCAATTGAGGAATGTGCATGCTGGGTCATGCCCAGGTGTTTGTCTTTGACATTGCTCAGGGCCTGGAGAATCTTGGGAAGCCCTGAGCTAAGAGGTCTGCTGGTCTGGTTTTTCAGGCCTGTGGTGATAGACTGCAGGGACCAGTACCACAGTGACAGACTGCATCAGGCTCTATCATGTCCCACTCAGGAATTAATGTGTGTGTGTGTGTTCACTTTTATTTTCTGACCCTTGCTTCTATTCTAAGTTCAAGCTTTTCTTTTTCTGTGCCACAAGGACTTACATAACAGTGTCTACCAGTGTCCTCCCACCTTGTACAGCCAAAAGAGCACTTTGGGGAAAAATACTCCTTATGCCTTATTCTTTACCCCTAATGCAATCGTGGTGGACAAAATGACAGCCACCATGTTCTTATAGCTTTCACATTAAGCTGTAGTTGATGGTGCAAGTATAAGTGCCTGATACATGTAGGAGCAATTATAGTTGACCCCTAGAGCATTTGAGATGGGTTATGGGTGAGGTGTCTCATCTGGGAAGTGTCCATTGCCATATTCTCCAGCACACCAAGGGAACCAGTTCATCATAGGAATCACAGGAGAGAGGTTGACTTTCCAGAGACTAGAGATGAGAACTTTTCAAAATTTCCATTTGTAGATCACTTGCTCTTTAGACAATAGACCCTGTTGCTATTGTAAAAGATACCTCTGATTGATTTTATATACTGTATTCCTAAAATACATTTTTCTTATTTCGGGTAACTATATAATTCAGGTTGATGTCATGTAGAGCCAAGAGTCTCGACACAGAAGTCTCACCAAGATGGTATGTTTCTCTATTCTTGTAGTTTTATCACATACCTACGATGTCAAACAATTACTGTAAGTTTTTAGCTTCTAGCCATGGATGAGTGGACCTCTTGTTTTCTCTCCAGAAGGCTAACGAAGACATAAGACAGATGGAGTCAGACTGCAGGGAAGGGAGGAAAGAAGTAGTTCTATAGGAGCAGCTTTGAGGAGGACGTTGGAGGGGGCTGGTTCCTGCTTGTCTTCCCAAAGCCTGGTTCTGCTATGATAATTGGTCCTCACGTCCCCAGAGTTTTTTGTCTAAACCTCTTTGAAAATGCAGTTTGTATTCGGCATGTATTCATTATCTTTAATTATTGAAAGTTAATTTCTATTTACCAAGTAGGTTTAAGCATAAGCCTTACTAGGATTTGGCTTCTCGGCGGATGGAAATGCCACCCAGCTCAGAGGGATTCAAAACAATTTCTCTTATTTGCCAACTATGGAGGAATCCAAGTGTAATTCACAGTGAACAATGTGCAAGATTTTTATGTACTTGTATGAAAATAAAATTGTACCCAAATTACTCATTTAAAATGTACTATTAAATGCTGTGATTTCATTCTTCATGGTGATGACTCCATATGTTCTTAGGTAAAGACTGTATTAGGTGAAAGAAGTAGTTGACCTTCTCAGCATGAGAAATTCAACTGGGGAAAAAGTATATTCTCTAATTAGGGAAAATGCTAGATAGAACTCCTAAGATTGTTGTACAGTGGGGAAATGGGGAAACTGGCCATCTTTGTGCATTTATATATTAAAAAATCTTATTATAAAAAGTATTGTAGAAACAGATGAATCAGATGAAATAAATGCATTTAAAACATTTTTTTTCCAGCTCACTGGAGGGTGACAAACCTCGTGTTGTCCCCCCCGCCTTTTACCAGATTCTCTAAGACTTCTTCCAAGAGCCTCTGTAGGGAGTGATGGGCTCAGAAAAAGATGGGTACATTGATGTCAATAGACCCTCGTGCAGTGAGATTTCATTCCCAACTATTTTGCTGTTTGAATCCACCTGCCCCTGAAATACTTTGTTTCTGTAAATCTCATATCTTTCTCGTGCCATTTATGGCAGCTTTACTTATTTTCAGGTCTTTAACTATAAAATTCATCCTTTTACATATTTATTTATAGATTTAAATAGAGTTTCAATAGGAAGTCCTCATGAGCCCCATAGCAGTTTACCTACCATGCTATCAACATCACCACCTTGAAATAAAGAATTTGTGTGATTCTGGCAGGTACCTGCTGTATCTGTATGGTTCATCCAAACATGGGTCATTTTGGAAGTGAAACTGAGTACTGTTTATTTTTACACTGGAAAATGAGTACAGATCAAAATTTCTCAGGCAGCCAGGATGTAAGTGTTCCCTAATCCAGGGATTATGGCCTTATTTACTTTTCACTGGATAGGAAGGTGTGGTGGGCACCTCTGAAGCTGCCTGTCTAGCTGGCATTTCCATCTCTGGAAACTCTCCAAGTTCTTGAAAAATCCAGTGCCATGGCCCCTGCTATGTGTGAGTGGGCAGGAGGTGGGTGGTGGCCAAAAGTAGAACTAAGGTGGACTGAGATAGAGTCAGACTAAGATGACTTAGCCATTGAGAACTGGAGTTTAGAGATCCTGGTGAAAGTCTCTGTTGGTATTTTAAGCTGAACGAACAGCTAAAACAAATAAATGGAGATCATTTGACTGCAGACACGGGGAACTCCCTTTGTGGAAGAAGACTGAGGAAGACAGAAACTGTGTCTGTGCCAGGGGAAGTAGAGACAGGGATTGACTAGGATTTAGACTCCTTATACTACCTGGTTCTGTGACATACTTGAATATTCTTAAAGCGGAATCTTTTTTGCTTAAGATGGTTGAAGTTGTTTCTTTTGCTTATAACCCAGTGTTTCATGATGAAGGTATATATTAACTTAAGAAATTCTCTTTCTTCATATCCCTTATGAATTCCAACAAAGTTGGCTAAGCCTTGGTCTCTGCAATGAATTTTAATTCAATTTTATTTTAGTATAAGGAAATTAAAATCACTTATTAAAAGTAAGTGTGCTTTAATTTCCTTATGGAATTTCAACACCAATTAAAATATGCCTTAGTTTTGAATTGACATATAATTAGCCTTAATGGAAGAAACAGTACCAGAAATCTAATTTTCTGTTTGTTTCACCTTGCTTCAAAATTTAGCTGATGTTTGCCTTCAACAGACAAAATGTACACAGGAGGTAGGAAGGGAATTGGCATGTTTTCTGTACTTCTTTTGCTCCTTGTTAAGTGTTCAAGGCTAAATTGCCTATGCCAGTTTTATCAGACTCCTTTAAAGTTCTCAACATTGGCTAACTTTCAGGGGGCTGCAGGGAAACTTTCACATAGGCCAAGTTCTCAAGATTTAAGTTAAAAAAAGAGAAAAACTCTACTTGCCAAATTATACAGAAAGGGTGAAATGTGTTCACATGAAGAAAAAGGTACCTGTTTACATAGACATAGATCATCAGCATTAGAGGGATGATCTGTATTCAAAGAAAGATCCATGGGGCACATATAGGTTTTATCAGGCAGAAGATCCCACAGGCCCCTTATATAAAGTGACAAAGAATTTACATGTAACCTACACATACAGTCTAGTATGCTTTAATTTACCTTTAGATAATGTATAATGTAAATGTACACAATGCACATGTTATGCATAGTTGATATACTGTATTTTATAGGAGACACAAGTATATCCACAATTCTTTTCCTTTATATATTTTCTACCTGTGGTTGGTTGAGTCCACAAATGCAGAGTCTATAAATGAAGACAGTGGACCATAACACTCTCCCATTATTGCAGGGGTTTGTCTTGTTATAGTTAGAAAGGATATCAGCAACAGATATTTAGGATCAAATTTTTTGGCATATATTTTTAAAATTTATTAGTGTATTATAGTATACCAAATATTAGTGCCGATTTTGACATATTCATAAATGCACATAACAGTTTTCTAGGATTGTTTTTTTAAAATCATGTTTTCATTCAATCATTATTCTTATCTTTTTATAAACTTTTACATTAAATTAGAATGATTTGTGAATATCAAAAATGACCTTACCTAAAAGATGGGTAGTATAACTGTGCTATAGATCAGCTGATTTTTTAAAATTTTTCAGTTATAAACTATACTTCACACTTTAATCAGCTGCTTGTACCACCAAAGAACACCAATGAATGTCATCTCAGATCAAATGTTGTTTCAGTAAAAGCATATGGTTTTCACAACTCTCAGATTAGACATTGTATATTTCATGCTGATGCCCCCTGAAGCTGACATAATTTTTGATAATAGAAAAAGGTCTCATCAATTTTCATGAAGTCATATTTCCATTATTCAGAGAAACATTAGAATACTAAATTTGAGGACACTCTATTTCATACACTTAAATAGTCACAGATTGTAACTAATCAATCATTTTTAAGATTATCTTTTCAATATATGCTAAATAGTGATGCAATATGAAAGAACTGTGCCAACTTTTACCAACATTAAAAGCATTTTTTAGATGTTGATATACCTTTATTTTATTCATTTATTTATATGCAGTGCTTAGATTCGAACACAGTGCCTCACACATGCTACCACTGAGCCACAATCCCAGCCCTCATTAGCAAGATTTTTAAATGTGAGCTTTCGTAAATGGAATTGTATCCATCAGGATTCAACCAGAGGAGCAGAAGGAATCTCAGGAATCTCTCCTGAGATATATATTAAGAAAATAGGCAGAATTTTTCCCTTTTTTTGGAAGCCTGAGCTCTGCTTTCAAAGCCATTCAACTGATTATATTAGACCCACCCTTACTCAAAATCTACTGATTGTAGACTTGAATTGCATCTACAGAATATTATCATAGCAACACCAAGAGTATTGCTGATTGAATGAATGGGGACTGTAGCCTAGTAATTTTCACATTCTGAAGAAATCATCACAGATGTCTAGACAGCAGACCAACCCACAAAATGAATTTCAAGCATAATCTCATGCTTCCTACTGATGTGTCAAATTTGGTAATTCCTTCAAGGACAAAACATGCAGATTCTAAGAGACCAAGTTAAAGAGGTGCTCTTTTATGTAGCTATCCATGGAATTTGTGAAAAATACATGAAGTGTGGAGTGGTAGAGAAAACAGTCTCAAAGATGCATAATCTGCACTTTGAAAATAAACATTTCTGCTTTGTCTTGTTGAAGTTGAGAAAAAATCTCTCTATTTATCTCAGCATTAATCTAACAGCAGGTGACCATTATCCTGCACAAATGTTCTATTTTGCTGACATTATCTTTAAATGATGATCCTGGGGTAAAGGAGAGAATGAGTTCTAAACTGTCACTTTTCTCTCTGTGTCTCAAAGACCTTGGAAATTGTGTTGAAAAATGTCAGCAGGCATCAATGAAAAAGCTTTCTATTATATCACTTTTAAACACAGATGTTATGGGAGAGTAAACCAGCTCATATGCTAAGGCGTTAGTCTGAATTGAAAATGGTGGTTTTTCCAATGAATTTATCATGGGTTAGTGTTTTATTAGTCAAGAGGGGTTGTTGTGTTTTATATTCAAAAAGATGGCATTTCTTTTTGATGATTATGAATTATATCTGTTTCAGATGTTCATGTGGCCTAATGATGTGAGTAAATCAGGTCAGCAGATAAAGATGATAATAAGTACATGTTGCTATTTATTTTCTAGAATCAGATTGACATAATGGAGTCTGTTAGACAATCACTCTGCTATGTTATATCTTATTTTTCTAATGACTTAAAGCATAACCTACGATATCATAATATTTGTGATATAATATTTTCATGTTTGTATCAAGGGCTTTACAAATCTGTATACTCTGTGTTACTTCTTTCTTAGTAGGGAATAAACATTTGTATTACCTGTTACAGGTGTTACTGCCTCTGTGTGGCTGGAAATGCCACTGGATTTCTCTTTTGTTTGTTTTCCTTTTCTTGCCATTTTTCTGTAGTACAACCACAAAACCAATAATTCCAAAAAAAGCATTAGTATCTTTTATTGAACATCTATTAATTGCCATTCACAATAACAGCTTTGCAATTAATCTTTTCTCATCCTTTATTAACATCACTGTACAATTTTGCCATTTTAAGGATGAGAAAATAAGCCTTTAAGAAGTTAAATACTAGGCTTACTTACTTTCCACCCATATCTGTATAGCACTAAACCAAATTCTTCTCTATTGTCTCATCTATCGACTTGATTGTTATATGACAATATAAAAAGTGAAGATTCCAATAGTGAATTGTGCTCCTCAAAGCATTAAATCTTAAGACATTTTCTTTTACAGAGAGAAAACTGCCTTAAAAAAATTGTACCCATACAACTTATAGGAAATATCAATAATAGAATCACCGTGATCCTCTTTGACCTCTGTTTTGAGATCAGGGATGATTGGGTTGAGGTATGAAGGTTTTCATTTACATGAGATAAAATTCACTTTTGTACTAGCATGTATTTAAAATCAAATAATGTCTATGCAAATTAATTGCACAATTAAAATTGTAGGGCAAATGTTTAGCCTGTTTTGTAGGACTGACTGATTTTAAGCACTTTAGAAGGACCATTAACATACAAATAATTGCTGTGCTCCTTTGAAAGAGGTTTCCTTATTATCTATTCATTAAGGCCATTGATCAAAGAATTCTGCTTGATAATGATTTGTTAACCTTCTTCAAGTTTCTATATTTACTTAAAAGTCATTAACCTGCACTCTTTAAAAATATTATATAACTACTTTGGTTTTATGCTAATCATAATTGTCTCCTCCAGGTGGTCCTAATCAGTGAAGGTTTTTCTATATATAGAATATGTTTAGGTCACATGCAAATTTTTTTCACCCTTTCACAAAAATCTTATTCAGAAACCTGGATCAAAATAATGTGTTGGGCTATATTCATGAATGATCACTGTATATTTTGACCAATTCCCCTTGTGATACCAATATTTGTGGTTTTGATGGCCATTGAAGTCATGAGACCACTTACAGACATCACAATCCAATTTAGGGCAATGAAATTGGATTATTGTCATTATCCTCATGAAAACTAGTGCCATGAAATATGAAGGGTTCAAAATGTGACAGGACAGTTCACACCCATCTCAAAAGTTAGCATTAAATTTTTTTTTAAAAAAATATTAATTAGTATAGAAGAACCATTTAATTTCAGCCAAATTTTGATACATTGTTTCCAATTCCCATCCCCTTGCTACTTGAAAACAGATTTACATCCTATCACCCGGTACAGGAAAGGGCAGAGATAGAAAGAGAAATGTTATTAGAAGGAAGATAAGTAATGAAAAAATATCCCAACAAATTAGGTAACATTTGTTCCCCAAAGACATTGTCTCACCCATCTCTGATCTCTGAGAATCCATCCATAGTCAAAGAAGGATATCTTAGTTATGAAAGCATGAATTGGAAACTTCTTCATGCCTGATATACACCAAAATAATATAGATGCAATATATTCTTAACAAATGGAAATTTCTTTAAGATGATAAGTCAGGGAAGTAGCCCAGCTGAATGGGTAGGAGAGCACAGGGTTAAGAATATACACTAACACAAGTTGGCAGAAAGCTAAAACAAGACTTGATGTAAAGAACACAGAGAAATTCTAACCAGAGAATCTTAATGTCATGAAAGCACAGAAACCAGAATCTTACTGTCATGAAAGCACAGAAACAGAACATAGATAACTATGTTCTTCTACATTATTTTTCTCTCATGGTTTAAACTTGGTTCCCCTTTCCAATCCTGTATTTGGTATGCAGACGCTTTCTGAAGCACCTAGGTATTCATTATACTCACATTTGTTCAGGAGCAAATTTAGTCTATAATAACATGATGCCTTGAGCTGCACTACAATGAGATGCAAGAGAAATTGGTATCATGCATGGTAACTTCTATAAGTTTTACTCACCACTACTGTCATTGAGTAGCTCAACCTCATTTCCTAAGTAAATGGCATTGAACTTGCTACTGCTAATTTTCTTTCAACGTCTATTAAGTGTCCATATTGTGAATTTGTTTTTGACATGAGAATTTAGGCTGGTTCCCTTTTATGTTCAGGAATATGTTAAGGCAAGATTAGCTGAGAGAAAATATCTGTCATGAGCCGTAGAGAAGGTCGATAAAGTGTGTACTTTGTCTAGACACTTCTCAGCTATGCAGTTGTATTTAAAATATGAAATCGGAGTACCTGTCTGTAATTTTGATTGAAGTCCATGAGATGGTGGAAAATGTTTTAGTCAGTGAATGTTTCCCCCACCCACCCCCTGGATAAATCACATGAACTAACTGTTTTTGCCATTCATAATTTTATCACTAGTTCTGACATTGTGCATCTTGAGAGAAGTGAGAATAACATTTTCTTCTTTCCTTTCTGGTTCAATACATCTACAGGAGCAGCTGTTCTTTTGAGGACAGTTCCCCTACTTCATTGAGAATCTCAGAAAAAGCATAAAGGCACAAATAATACCAGAACTTGAATAAAATTTCAGGGATTCATGAATACAGTTTTACGTCCCCAATCAGACATAATACTCGCAGTACGTGGATCTTGAACTCTATCCTAGTTATTGAGTTCATCTGAAGTCAATTTTGCATCCTTCACCGAGTCTGACTTAATGCTTTGAACATAAGGTGGTTCTTATGTAGTTATCAAATTGACTCTCATACAAGTAAAATAGTCTTTTTATGTCTGTTGTCAAGACCTATTATGTTTTTTAAAAATGATATCTTTATTTCTGAAACAGTAATAAGGACCAGAAAAAGACTCCAATGTATGTGGTGAATTGATTTTTAGCAAAAGGTACCGAGGTCAATCAATGAGACAACTACATCATTTTAACAAATGGGGAGGTAAGAATAAGATACCCCTATGGGGAAAAGGTGAACTTGGAACATAACACAATACATAAAAATCAACTTTAAATGAATCATAGAACTTAGCAAAGAAGCAAAAATTACAAAACTTTTACAAGAAAATTCGGGCAAAAATAGGTGTGGCTTTGGAGAAGAAAAACTTCTCAGGACACAAAATGCATAAACAATAATGAAAAACACTGATAAATTAGACTTTTCAAAATGAAAAACCTGTTCTTCAATGTACACAGTGGAATTCAAAATTCCAAGCGACAGACTGGAGAAATCATTTCACCATACTTATGTGTCAAAATACCTGTATCAGAATTGATAAAGAATTGTGACAATTCAACAGAAAGAAAACAAACAGCCAAGTTAAATAAATGAGTAACAAGTTGGTTGGACAGGAGCCTCATAAAAGAAGATACACATTTCACATGAAAGGTACTCAACCGCCAACAAATGAAAACTAAAACTGTCATGAGATACCATTACATGCCCTCTGTAATGGCTTAAATTGGAGACTGACAATACAAAATATTGGGGAGAATGTGGATCAACAAGAACTCTCACACACTGCTGGTGGGAATGAACGTAGGACAGGCATTTGGGGAAACAATTTGGCTGTTTCTTATGAGGTTAAATATACATGTATTTACCCCATGACATCCATGATCCTATGTTCCTAGGCATGTCCTGAGAGAAACGAAAACATGTTCACACAAAAAAATATTTATAGCAGATTTACTCATATTAGGCCATGCTGAAAGAAACCCAAATGTTCATCTATGGTGAACACGGTAGTCACCCTTGGCTGTGAGGACTATGTTCTAAAATCCCAAATGATTGCTTGAAACTGCAGATCACACTGAAATCTATGTACTGTTTTTTCTTCTGCACGCATACCTATGATGAAGTTTATCTTATAAATTAGGCATTGTAATAGATTAAAATAATAACCAGTAGAAAATTATAATAAAATTTCATAATGAAAATTATATGAATGTGATTGTTCCCTCTCACTCTCTCCCTTTGTAATTTTCCATTTAATAATTTCAGACTGCAGTCGACTACGGATAACTAAAACCTTGGAAAGTACAATTCCAGGTAGAGTGGACTAATATAAATAAACACATGGTGGTATTTCCATATATCAAAATGTTACTCAGCAATTCAAAGGAACTGACAATAGATACACACAAGAAGAAGAATGTATCTCAGTATTATTATGCTGAATGAAAGAATCTAGACCTACACACAAAAAATACATACCATATGACTTTATTGAAATGAAATTCTAGACTGGACCTGACCGAACATAGGCAGAAGTAGTCTGGCTTTGGGCTTGGTGTATCAACTGTGGAGGAGCAAAGGAGAACTCGTCACATTCACAGAAATCTTAATATCTTGATTGTGGTGGTGGTGAAGTGGTGGAGATATCTGTCAAAATCCATTGGATTATATAGGTACACATATTATTGGTACATTTTATTTTGTACAATGTATTAGTTTCCTTGGGCCATTGTATCATAAATTGTTTTGCTTAGAATACTGGAAATGTATTTTTTCACAGTTCTGGAGGTCAGAAGTCAGAAATCAAGGTGTTGGCAGGACCCGCCCCTACAGATGGTTCTGAGGAGAAGTCCTTCCTTGCTTCTTTCTGCATTCTGCTATCCCTTGAGGTTCCCTGGCTTTTTGGGAAGCATAACTCCAGTTTGTCTTCTCCTTTTGCTCTCTGTGTTTGTGTCCAGGTTTTTGTTTCTTAGGACACCAGCCATTGCATGACAGCTCATCCTACGGTATCCTGAATAGAACTGCAAAATCTTATTTCCAGAGTGTTAGGTTCTGAGATTCTGGGTAGACATGATTTTCTGGTGACAGTTTCATAGTTTGGGTACAGTGTTTAACCCATTGTAGTGAAATTTACTTCATCAAATTTGTTAAGAATAAGTAAAAAAAAAAAAAAAGAAAGAAAAAAATCCCTACATATTAGAAACCTATTAATACTCTTGGAAAAATCAGTATGTGTTTTCAAGATGAATGTTTGTTGTCCAGAATTCTAGATACCACCATATGTATGTTCAAGTTCCATAATTAAGGCCCTTTAAAAAAAAAGGCGCAGTGACAATTATTATAAGAAAATAATATTTGGGTTTTTGAATTGCTAATTATATTTCCCAATTAAGAGCAAAAACTTGAACTTGGTTATTCACAATAATCATATTTAATGTCCATAGAGGTGCTGAAAGCACAATAGTTCTTTGAGTTCAAATATGCCTTATTACTGCCTGTGAATGGCCCCTCTGCCTGGAACCCAACAGACTCCTGATCATATCCCAGCCCACAGTGCACACGCGGTCAGAGTTGCTGAGAAGCTTTGCAGGCTTTTCCTTGACTGCGGAGGCAGCAGGGAGACAGAGCCAAGGAAAGGTCAGGAAGGGGCATATCAACAGAGTTAATGGCAAATTTAATAGAGCCCTTTGGTTTCCTGCTCTGCTTCCTGGCAGGGGCTGAGCACTGTCCCTCTCCACATCTTCCATGTGACCTCATAGAGAAGTTCTGCTCGAGTGACTTGGCACATGTCCACTTCACAGAAGATACAGGGCCAGAGCACAGCCATGCAAATTCCACAATGCAGGTTGCTTGTGTGATAGGCTAAGAAGCGGGGGTCAATAAAACGCACAGTGAATCAGCTCCTAAGGAGGATGATTTGAGCAGTTCTAATCGCTTCTTTTTGCTTAAGCAAGAGTAGAAGATAGATTTTCTATCTACAAGCACCACCCAGAAGATTGGGAAGGAAAAGTAAATACGTCAGAATATAAAGTGGTCTCCTGACAATGGCAATCATATCCCAATAGTGTGCCATAGCATTTTACAGCTTAAAAAATTGTTGTGTATATTTTAAAGAGATTCTTGCACTAAACCAGTGAAGTTAGCTGGGGTTCTGAACTGCCTTTTGCGGGGAAGAGAGACAGGTTAAGTGACCTGGTAAGTAGTGAATGAACCATTTGGGACTCAAATTCTCTTTTGCTACTATTACTATTTTTGCTAAGATTATAATTGTACCCCTGCTGTTTGATGTGTTGTCTCATAGAAAACGTGCTCAAGAAATATTCAAGTGAATGTATGAGTTGTCAGCAGTGTTCATAATATTTTTTTTTCTGCCATAAAATAGCATTCTGAGGCAGGAAACCCTGATGAGATAAACCAAACTTTAATTCTTGTGTGTCGTATAGATGAGGTTTATATTAGAAACTTAGAGAATACTTCTTAGATAAATGGACAGTTGAAAAGACTCACTTTTCAGAAAAACATATCCTAAGGATCAAGAATGTTTATTGCTATTCTTTCTTTGTTGGATGCTTTCTCATTAAATCACGTCTAAACACGACGTTGAAAATTTGCCAAATTGGTAAATACTGACATTCTTCAGTTTTCTTTCCTAGTGTGTATGTGAGAAATGTTCTGTTTAATAAATAACTCGTCTTAAAGGTCTCAACTTATGTATAATGCTCTCTGAAAAGCGGAACTGACTAAATCTGGATTCAAACTCAATAGACACTTCATGTGTTCAGGACAGTGTAAGTATCAAGTGCTCAAGCATCCTAGAACAAATAATGGATAAGAAATAAATGCTTACTGTATTCCCCCAAAAAGGCTAACATGGGAGATTATTCAGGGTGTTGCAGTGGTGGTTGTAGTATTTTTGGGAGTCATCTTCAAGAAAATGATTGGAAAGTACTGAGAGTTACTGGCATTGACTATTCAAATGTTGAAGATCATGAAGAGAGAATGATCAATATATTTTTGTATTTTTGGTGACAGAATATGCTACTTTTGAAAGAGATTCTGGGGGCTTTTAGCATGCTGAGTGTATTAATCAGTTCCATGTTGCTATAACAAAATACCTGTATAATTAATTTATAAAGAGAAAAGATTATTGTGGATCACAGTTTTGGAGGTTTCAACTCAAGATTGAATTACTATAGGCCTTTGGTGAAGGTGGTCCATCACAGCAGGAACAAATGGTGGAAAAACATGTTTACATAATAAACTAGAAAAAAAGAGAGAAACTAGGAGCTCAGGGTCCTACAGTTCCCTTCATGGCATGCCTTCAGTGGCCTATGGCCCTCCCACTTGACCCCACCTCTCAAAGTTTCTACCACCTTCCAAATAGCACCATCCTGGGGACAAAGATTTTAATAGATGGACCTTGGGTGGACACTCCACCAAACCATTGCACTGGAAAATGGCAGTACCTATAATGGGAATTTGCTGGAAAAACAAAGAGACTCTTCAGGAAAAAAAAAAAAAAACTACAATAACAACAAAAAACTCATTTGGATATTTAAGACTCTTCAGTCATATTCATAAAAAAATTTTAAGTAGAAACATTTTTCATGTTATTTTATATTAAAGACTGGTTTTGTGCACATGGGATATATTTTAAAGGTTTTTTTCATTTATTTTAACAATTTATTTTTTTATAATAAATTAGACTTTGAGATGCAGGATGCTACGTAGATGGTTTTGATCGTTTTCTGCCCCTGATCCCTTTGTTTTAGCAAGAGCACTTTTTTTTTTTTTTGAGAAAGACAATGTTGTAGGGTACTTTCTTATCTCTTCACCCACACTCCTCCTTTCTCCTCCTTCCTCCCTACCCTAAACCCCACGCCATTCCAACATTATTGTTCTGACTATAGCTGTCAAGCACAAGACCTCCTCCCCAGGCACAAGTGTGGCCACATGGCTCAGACTGGGCCTGGCAGTGCTTGGTCCAAGTAAGGGCAAATTACCAAGGAAAATGAGTAAGAACTTGTCTGGGGATTGTATTAACTAGAACTGGTGGAAGATAATGAGGGTATGGTAGGACACCAGCGGCTGACATATTCCCATCTTGTCAGACAGTCATTCGGAGGAGCACTTTGCTACCAATGTCTCTGGTTTGAATATATGCTTTGTAGTGTTATTGAAGTTTGACTATGTGAAACAATAAATTTTTCATCATTGTCTGATTTGGTTTTGATTCCTTGAAACTGAAAGAGGTCCCATCAGATTGTTAGGAGTCTTAAAGTTCAAATGAAATCTTTTTGGGCATTCTAGAAGATTAGTCTAAAAGAACTCACAGCCACTTACATTTTACTCCATTTCATCCTTTAAATGTCACATTTGAAAATCAGGTCTCATTTTTTTTTATTTTCTTGCTTTCATATTTGAGACTAAAAACATTAATTTTTAGGGACACTCACACATTGCTGGTGTGCCTGGAAATTGATGCAACCACTATGGAAAGCAGTATGGAGATTCCTCAGAAAACTTGGAATGGAACAACCATTTGACCCTGTAATCTCACTCCTCAGTCTATACCCAAAGGACTTAAAATCAGCATATTACAGTGACTCAGCCATATCAATGTTTATAGCTCAATTCATAATAGCTAAACTATGGAATCAGCCTAGGTGCTCTTCAACAGACTATGAATGGATAAGGAAACTGTAGAATATCTACACAATGTTGTATTACTCAGCATTAAAAAAGAATAAAATTATGCCATTTGCGATAAATGGATGGAACTAGAGAATATTATGCTAAGCGAAATAAGCAATCCCAAAGAACCAAAGGCCTAATGTTTTCTCTGATATGTGGATGCTAATTCACAATAAGTCGATGAAGAAGAATTGAGGTATTTTGAACTAGACAGAGGGAGTGAAGGGAGGGGAGGGGACATGGGGTAGGAATGATAGTAAGATGAATTACCCTATGTGCATATATGATTACGTGACCGCTGTAACTCTACACCATGTACAACCAGAAGATTAAGAACTTATACTCCACTATGTATGTTGTGGCAGAATGCATTGTACTGTCTTGTATAACTAATTGGAACAAATTTTAAGAAAAGAAAAAATGGGGAAAAAAAAACATCTTTTTAATTCTTCACTAAGGTGCAGTATTTGTCAGTAGTAAAACATGAGAGATGTTTATAAGGTGTAGAATGAGTGTTCTGTGCCACAGCATCAGAGAACTAAAGTGCAAAAGTTGTTGGCAAATATGTTTCATTTTGAAATTTTACACATAAAAAAAATAGTGTTCAGGGGCCCTATTTCTAGTGGCTTAAAATCTAAAGTTCATTTGTTTTCAATCTAATTACCCAAAATAGTCTGTCTCATTTTTCCTTCATCTTCTATGAAGATACATTTCTATGAAGATAAGCTAGCAAGGGAGAAAAATTATGTAACTGGTATTTGTCCACGTAAACATGTATGCCTACTTTATACCTGTAGCACAGTCTTAGCTACTGTTATTTAAATAACATTTATCTACATGTGATTAAATAGTTACTTCTAAAAAGTGTATAAAGGGATGTCAGATATTCTTTTGTATCTTTTTAAATTTTTTTATTTGTTCATTTTAATTATACATGACAGTAGAATGTATTTTGACATATATACATGTCATATATACATCCCATTTTTGTGATTGTATGTGGTTGTGTACAATGATTTGGAGTTACACTGATTGTGTAGTCATATATGAACATAGGAAAGTTATATCCAAATAATTCTCCTGTCTTTCACATTCCTGTTTTCTCTCTCTTCCCCCGACACTGCTCTGTTGAATCTGGTGAACCTCCCCCTCCTCCTCCAGCCCCACCCCACCATCCACATGTCAGAGAAAGAATTTGGTTTTTGGTTTTGGGAATGGGCTTATTTAACTGAGCATGATAGTCTCTAGTTCCAACCATTTACCAACAAATGACATAATTTCATTTTTCTTTATGGCTGAGAAATATTCCGTTGTGTGTATGTTCCACAAGTTCTTTATTCATTCATCTGTTGAAGGGCACCTAAGTTAGTTCCATACCTTAGATATTGTGATTTGAATTGAGAATTTTTGCATCTATGTTCACTGGGGATATGGATCTAAAGTTTTTTCCTTGAGGTTTCTTTGTCTAATTTTGGTATCAGTGTGATACTAGCCTCATAGAATGAGTGTGCAAGGGTTCCCTCATTTTCTATTCCATAGAATAATTTGAGGAGAATTGGTGTTAGTTATTCTTTAAAGGTCTGATAGAACTCAACTGAGAATGTGTCTGGTCCTGGGCTTTTCTTCATTGATGGGCTTTTGATGGCATCTTCAATTTCATTGATTGAAATTGATCTATTTAAATTTTCTATGTCCTTCTGATTCAATTTGGGTGGATATATGTCTAGAAATTTGTAAATGTCTTCAAATTTTTCTATTTTATTAAAGCATAAATTTTCAAAATAGTTTCTATCATCTGTAGTAGAGTAGTGTCTGTTGTGATATTTCCTTTTTCATTGCAAATTTTAGTAATTTGAGTTTTCTCTCTTTTTTCTTCATTAGCTTGGCTACAGTTTATCAATTTTATTTACTTTTTCAAAAAACAAACTTTTATCAGTTTGAGTATTTTTTGAGTGTTTCTTTTGTTTCAATTTTTATTTCAGCTCTGATTTAAATTATTTCCTGTCTTCTAGTGCTTTTGGTCTTCTTTTTAGGGATTTGAGATGTAAATTAGATCAATTATTTGTTGACTTTCTATTCTTTTAATGAAGGAGCTCAAAGCACTGAACTTTCCTCTTAGCACTGCCTTCCTAATGTCTCAGATATGTTGATATGTTGTATCTGTATTCTCATTCACATCTAAGTATTTTTTATTTCATTCCTGATTTCTTCTGCTATCAATTTGTCATTCAATAACATATTATTAGTCTCCAGGTGTTAGAGTAGCTTCTATTTTTTAATTTATCATTGATTTCTAATTTCATCCCATTATAATCTGATAGAATGCAAGGTATTTTCTCTATTTTTTTTTTTTAATATTTGATAAGAGTAGCTTTTGGCCTAAGATACGATCTATTTTAGAGAAGGATCCATGTGCTGCTGAGAAGAAAGTGTATTCAGTCATTGATGAATGAAATATTCTATCTATGCATGTTAAGTCTAAATTATTAATTGTAGTTTTTATCTTATTTAGTTTTTGTTTGGAAGATCTATCCAGTGGGAAGAGAGGTGTGTCATAGTCATCCAGTATCATTGTGTTCTTATCTATTTGATTCTTGAAGTTGAGAAAGGTTTATTTGATGTACTAGATACTCCAATGTTTGGAGCATCAATACTTACAGTTGTTATCCTTCTTTGTCCCTTTCGATTAACTTTGGCTTGAAGTTCACATTAACTGATAAGAGAACAGAAACTCTGCTTGTTTATGTGATCCAGATGCATGATTTATTTTTTCCCATCCTTTTGTGTACAATCTGTGGATGTCTTTGCTTATGAGGTGAGTACCTTGTAGATAGCCTATTGTTAAGTCTTTTTTTTTTTAGATGTTGATGAACATTTATTTTATTCATTTATTTATGCGCAGTGTTGAGAACCCAGCATCTCATACATGCTAGGCAAGTGGTCTACTATTGAGCCACAACCTCAGTCTGGGTCTTGGTTTTTAATCCAATCTGCTGGTGGTCTATGTCTTTTGATTGAAGAGTTTAGGCCATTTACATTCAATGCTATTATTGAGATATAATTTTAATTCCCATTCATTTTTATTTATTTCTGATTTTTAATTTTAGTTTTTCCTTTATTTGTCTATTCTTGTATTGTAGTTCCTCCCATTGCTGATTTTCATTTTTATTTTTCATTTCTTCTCATGAAATATTTTATTGAGTACGTTTTGTAGAGCATGCTTCTATTGTGAATTCTTTTAACTTTTTAATCATGGAAGATTTTTATCTCATCCTCTATTCTGAAGCTTTATTTTTCTGGATATAGTGTTCTTGGCTGGGGCCTATTTTCTTTCAGAGCTTGATGTATATTATTCCAAGACCTCCTATATTTGAGGGTCTGGGTTGAGAAGTCAACTGAGATCCAGATTGCTTTCTTTCTAAATGTGACCTGATCTTTTCTCTGGCAGCCTTTAAACTTGTATCCTCATTCTCTGTGTTAGGCATTTTCATAATAATGGATCTTGGTGTGGGTCTGTTTCATTTTTGTTTGTTTAGGGTCCTATAAGACTCCTGTATCTGATTTTCCATTTTATTCTTTAGTTTTGAGAAATTTTTTGATATTATTTTATTGAAAATATTGTGCATTTCCTTGGTTTGTATCTCCCTGCCTTCATCTATTCAATAAATCTTAAATTTAGTCTTTTCAGTTTTTCTCATATTTTTTGGAAGTTCTGTTCATGGTCTCTTAACAACTTTTCTCCATGTTCAACTTATTTTCAAGATTATATATTTTGTCATTATTGCCTGAAACTCTGTCTTCCACATGGTCTACTCTGTTGGTGATTCTTTCCTTTGAATTTTTAATTTGATTTATTAGTTCCTTCATTTTGAGAATTTCTGCTTGATTTCTTTTCAAAATCTCTCTTTATTAGACTTATTAGCTTATATTATTGTTTTGTTTTTATTATTGTTTATATTATATTATTGTTTTATTTCTTTTTATCACAAGTAATGTTCCATCGGATGAATATGCTATGATTTGTTTAGCTATTTTCCTTTTGATAGATATTTATGCTTCCAATTTTATGTTACTGCAAATAAAGCTCCAATAAACATTTTTGCACAAAAAAAATAAAAAAAATTCTCTCTTTATTGAAGTTACCTTTTACTTCCTATATTTTATCTCTGATATCAGTCCTTACATTGTCCTTTACCTCACAGATTTGTTTAACTTTGTACATTCTAAACTCCTTTTCTGACATTTTTCCCACTGTGGTGGCTATGTATTCTGTTATTAAAGTAGCTTGGTTTGTTTGGGGTGATTTGTTCTCTTGTTTTCATGTTGTTTGTGCATGTACCCATCTAACAGTATGGATGTGAGGCAGTAGAGTTTCTACCCTAAATGTTTCCAGTAACTCACTGTTTAGGGGGGAGACAAATAATAACAACAACTAAATCAAACAACATATAGCATTAAACCAAATAGTTCATGCTATGACATCTACACAGTTGTCATAATAAACAGAAATTATATGATCAGTTATTGCCAACATTATAAACAGTAAGTTTGCAAAATGGTTCACAATTTTGAAAGGTGGACAGGGAGAAAACAGAAGTGATGTAGGATATGTTGGTTAATGAGGTAGGAGGAGAGAAGATAGAAGGAAAACATTAAAGGAAATATAAAAAAAGAGAACAATAGAGATTGGCTATTAGCATAAGAAAAGAGAGAAAGAGATTTAAGGGAAATAGATAAGTGAGAGAAAAAATATATAAAGTAAAAAATTTAAAAATAAATAAATAAAAATGAATAAAAAATAAAACTGAAATATACTAACCAAACTTCCTAGTCTAAAAAAAACAAACTGGTTCATGAAAAACAACTTGTTTTAAAAATGCTAGAAATGAGAAAAGAAAAAAAAAAGACAAATATGAATATGTATTACTGTCTGTGAACCATTAAAATCACAATTAAGCAGAGAAAAGAAAAAATAAAAAAAAGATCTCAAAAAGTTAAAGAATGGTTTCTGTTCGAGATAAAGATTTTCAGCTTCCCTTGTCAGTGGTTAGGTGGGGTTGTCTGGAGAATAATGCTTGTTCCACCCTCAGGTTGGGGTTACTATGGTGAGAGAGGTAATCTCATCGGTGGAACTCCTATAGGGGGCATTCAGATTTAGCTATCATCCAGATTCTTTGCTGGAAGCCAATTGGTTTAGCGCTTCTAAATCAGCATGCCTCCAGAATCCAGCAATGGCAGGTCCATGCCAGAAGACTGCATCCCAGGATCTTCCATGGGTTCCACTTGTGTGGTGCAGGAGCCAATTCTTAGTCCACTACTTCACCTGTGGACCCCAAGTTTCCTGGTCTCAGGTTCAGCTCCAAGCTCAGTCTCTCCTGTCCCTGCCCTTTAGAATTGTTGGCCAGGTGCATCTCTCCCACTGGTTCTGCAAACAGCTGGATTAGAGAGGGAGGACCTGTTGGGTTTTCATTACCCAACCTCTTTCCACATCTGATTTCTTCTGGTCCCTTAAGCACACTCCATGTCATTCAGTGTGGGTTTGCCAGGACTCTACTTCATCAGCTGCTTATCTCTGTGCTGTGGCTGCAGGATGGATCCTTCTTCTGTCCTCTGCATGTCATTAGGAGAGATGCAGATGTTTCTTTTCTGTACAAGGCCATTGTGCAGTGCATCTTTGGGTGTAGTTGGGCAAGTGTCCTTGATCTCTAAATTCTCTGTACCCAGACATGCCTCAGTCCTCCTAAAAATGCAGGTTGCTTTAATTCTCTTATCCCTCCACAAGCAGAGAGCCTCTACTCTGGATTGTGAAGCTGGGGTTTTCTTCCTTATTTAATTATATCCAACCTCCTGAGTCTCCAATCTGCAATGAGTGTCCAATATTAAATTCCAGTAAACCCTTCTCTTTTTTTGGTCACCCATCTTGCTGAGAAGCTGCTTGTGTGATTGCTTGGTTTCATGTCATGGAAGAGCAAGGAAAGCGAGCCTCTCTATTATGCCATCTTGAAAACTCCTTCTGTATCTCAAGAGGAGTTCCAGAACACTTCTTTTTTAGATCTGACTTTATTATAAGACTTGAAGAAAAACATGAATTGATAATTAGATTTTGAAATAGGTGACAACTAATATTCTTTCAGACCTGAATTTGCCTCCCTAGATGCAGAATGGAGGTGAAGAACAAGGAATGGATTGAGCCATTAGCCATTTCCAAAGGAGGAATAAAACGTTAAAGCAGAGCAAAAATATATGTTTATAGTCGGATAATAAAAATAAGGAAAAACACTATTGACTGATTTTTCTCAAAATTCAGAACTTTTGAGAAAAGTACCCTGATATACTTAATATTTTGAATGCAATTATAGGTAAAATAAGCTGCAGAAATCAAATTGGCTCTTTTTGGGTTGTTATCTAAACACATGATTTTGGAGTCTAATATATCCTTTGAGATCGAAAGAGCCATTAAGAAACCATTTATCCACAAGAAATATCAGCAAGAAAGCACTGAATCCAGATGGTTATAAAGTTTTATTTTAGGAAATATTCAGTGATAAAGTATATCCAATCTTAAATGAGAGTTGCAAAGAGGCAGTAAAGCTACTTCATCTTAATTTAGTAAACATTTCCTACTTGAAACTGAAGCAAAACCTCTGAGACAGGAATTTCCAAAAAAACTCACTTTATGATTTTACATGAATTTAGTAAACTTTATAAGAAATACAGGATTATTTATTTATTTTTTTAAAGTAACGGAGAACTATCAAGATAAGACTCTGTGGTTTTCTTTTCTTCCCCCTGCATTCAATAAGAGTTTGTATCCAAAAATATAATAAAATGTATGTAATTGAAACATGAAGATGATATTATTAATGCTAATTGTTTTATAAAATAATCCATCAGAGTGCATAAATTTGGAGGACAGTATTTCAGCAATTGAATGTATTTGGCATGATAAGAACAAGTTTTCAGCCAACTGATTTTGATGGTTTCTTAAGCAACTGACATTATTTATTCTTCTGAACTTTTAGTTTTATCCTAGTCAAGTTGTTTTGATTTGGATCTTTTCTTTGAGTGTCAGGGGGGTGGATACCGGGGATTGAACTCAGGGGCACTCATCCATTGAGCCACATCCCCAGCCCATTTTTTTATTGTATTTAGAGAGAGGGTCTCTCTGAGTCCCTTAGCACCTCATTTTGCTGAGGCTGGCTTTGAATTTGTGATCTTCCTGCCTGAATCTCCTGAGATACAGGTATTACAGGCATATGCCACCATCCCTGGTGGTTTGGATCTTAAGTTCCCAGGACATTCATGTATTAAAGGCTCGATCCTGAAGTGATGGCACTATTGAGATGTGGTGGAAACTTTGGAGGTGAGACCTAGTTGGAGGAAGTAGGTAATTGATGTGTCCTGGCCCCTTCCTCCTGTCTACTCTTTCTTGCTCTCTGCTTCCTGGCCACCCTGAAATGACCGGCTTTGCTCTGCTGCACCCTCTGCTCCATGATATTGTGCCTTACCATAATCCCAGAGTGATGGGGACAAGCATCAATGGGCTGAAATCTTGGAATTAAGACTCGAAATAAATCCTTCCTTCTTCAAGTTGTTTTTTGCAAATATTTTATCACAGTGACAGAAAGCTAACAAACTAATCTAGCAGAACTTTGTTATTTATTAACATTTATTTTTTACAGTACTGGGGAGTCAACCCAGGGTGCTTTACTACTGAGCCAAAGCACCCCCCACTACCACCACTACATACAAAGCCCTTTTTAAATTTTTTAAATTTTGAGACAGGTCTCACTAATTCACAGAGACTGGCTTCAAACTTGTGATCCTCCTGCCTCAGCCTCTCGAGTGGCTGTGATTACAGACATGTGCCACCACACCTGGCCTGCCTTTGACATTTTGCTACTCAGGATTTCTTTGTTTCTATTCTGGCAACAAATCCATATTTCTTCCTGATTATCATTCCATGTTCTTTGAGGTAGTTGACACCACCTCTGTGCTTCAGGGGAGAAGTGAGTGAACAAGACTAGGGAAACAGCAAATCCCAACCACTTGATTAAGATGATTGACTTGAGGACAGACCCATGATTCATCTCTCCCCAGCCAGAGCCCGGGGGTGTCAATTCTGGAGCTATTTGCATTGCTTGGGAAGCTGTTTTCTCCCACTGGAATCCTCAGGTGGACCCCCACCCCCCCCAAAAAATAGATATATCTGAAGTTTCCCTAACCTGTGTTGTTCAGGAACATGGGCTAATAAAGTTTCTTTTTAAATTTAAGCTAGGAGTTTGAGTTAAAGTTTTTGTTCAGTGCAGCAGTCAGAGCTCTTACTGATACATGATGTGTGATAGAAATCAACTAGGGAACTTGTTAAAATTACAGATTCTGACTGACTGAACCAATATTTCTAGAATGGGGGACTATCATTGGATATTAAACATGAGTTCCAGGTGATTTTTATAAACACGACAACGATTTATAAACACTCAGGGAATTCCTTAAGTCTAGCAGTTGAATGCTAGTCCCTGTGGTGATGAAAAGCACATCTTCTAGAGCTGATAGAAGTGGATTCAAGGCCCAACTTTTGACTTACTAACTGGGTAACATATAACAAGGCATGTAATTGCTCTAGTTTCAGTTTCTTAATCAATAAGCTCACAATAACAGTGTTTCACGTTTTGGAGGGTTTTAGGTGATAAATAGAGAGAAAGGATGCAAAGTTCTTAACATAGGTGCTGTGAATATTGAGTAATTTCATCAGCGTTTATTATTTTATTGATTTAATTAGCAGACTAAGTCAAGTCTTTCTGAAACAAGGAAAGAGTTCAAATTAGACACTAGCCTCTAATTCACTATTCATAACCCACTTGAATCAAATGTATGAAATATGATACGTCAAGAGCTTTGTAATGTTTTGAACAACTAATTAAAAAAACTAAATAAAATAAAATATTTAAAAAAAGAAAATAAACAAGAACAATGGACTGCATAATACATGATATATATGATTATATTACTTTTATCAAATATTTGGCCCTTGACTTTATAAGGTGCTTTATTTCTCAAAGACGATGCAACACCACTGCATTAGATTCATTCATTCACTCAGCAAATGTACTCAGTCAGCCAGTCAGGTTGACATTCACAGTTTCATGTTGTGTTGAAAAGGCCTTTGGTGGGTAGAGTGCATTTGAGAAGGCCGAAAATGTAGTTCGACAGGAATCAACTTTCATAACTTTGGGTCAAGGAACAAAGTCTGGACTCTCTGAAGTCTGGACTGCAGGTCTTCCCACGCAGACAGAGCAGTGTGAGGAGAGCTTGCCAGGATGGAAAGTCCATTGCCCATTACAGGGTAGCATGCTATGATAACAGTTGGTCCCAGATGAGGAGAGGAGACTTTGGAAAGAGAGAAAGTTAACAAAGTGCTTGGGACAGGAGGTGAGAGTCTCAAGCTCTGGGTGCTGGCAGTAGGCTGAACCACCAAAGAAACAGTGGTGCTTCCTGGAAGGAAAGAAGAGAGAAGTTCCTGTTGCTGAGATAATCCTATAGGGAACAGACCAGAACTGAGACACAATGGAGGGACAGGAAAGAGGGAGGCATCTGAGAGGTTGTGTCAGGGCAGGGACTGTGTGACATCGGGGTCTGTGGAATGTTCCTTGGGATAAAATGACATTTTCAGATAGGAATGCTTGCATTGCCACAATTAACACAAGACCTCCATAGGTCCTATCTCTCCTTTTCACTTTCAACCCAATCTCATGGAGACTCTTCTACTTCCTCATTTCTCATTTGTTTATTTTTAATGATAAAGAGTTGAGTCAGTGAGATACTCAACAGAACCAGGCTGCCCAGAAACAAGACCCTGAGCTGACACTTCCACTCCACCCTTTGGTAAGTTCACAGAAATTCCAGGGAGGGCTTTAAACCCCCATGAGACACGGAATTGTCTGTAGAATCCCTTACACTCTTCCTCCTGCTTGTATTTTAGATCTTAAAAGATGAGTCGGTTGGAGTTTTCTAGATTCAGGTGTTAACAGTGCCACTTAGTGCTTCATTAGCTAAACAATAGCACTTTGTAACTTATAAAGTGCACTACATGTGATATGTGGTTCCATCTACATAAGAAATCTGTGAGGTAGGCAACCAGATTCTATTACCTTCGGTTTACTGATAAAAGATACCAAAGCAAGATAGTAGAGCAATCAGATGATCTGTCCAAGGTCCTGGGCTGGTAACAGTGCTTCTGACTGGGGTTCCCTTCATCTTCCCTATATTTATCTTCCCACTGGTTAAACCTGGAGGGTTAACACATTCCCACCACAGTTCTGGGCTGCTCTTCTAGACCCTGGTCAAGGACTCCCCTCTACTACCCACCTCTTTATGACCTTGACCCTGGCTGGTCTGTGCAGTAGCATTGGAACCCAGGACTCCATCTCTTTATCTCCACAAAGATACCTCCTAGATCTTTGCTAGATATTTGGGTTTGGCTCTTGTTTTTTTTTTTTTTTTAATTCAATTATATTTCAATCTCTGTCATCCCTTGTAGTTTGAAATTTATTCAGTCCTGGTGTATTAGTTTTCTGTGGGGGCTATAACACATTTCCATTTTATTTAAATTAATTTAGTCTGGTTGCGGTGGTACATGCCTGTAATCCCTATGACTCAGGAGGCTGAGGCAGGAGGATGGTGTATTCAAAGCTAGCCCTGGCAACTTAGGGAGGCCCTATGCAAATTAGCAAGGTACTGTCTCGAAATAAAAAAAAAATTAAAAAGGGTTAGGGATATGGCTTGGTGGTTAGGTGCTAAGTGCCCCTGGATTCAATCCCTGTTTAATAATGACATCAACAGTAATAACTTAGTATCTAAAAACAATAGGCAATTATTCTCTCACAGTTCTGGGAGCCAGAGTGTGAACACCAGGTGACATCAGGACCTGACTCCTCCAGGAGCTCCAGGGGAGCGTCTGTTGCTTGCCTTCTCAGCTTCTCTGGTTGCCTGGGTTGCCCATCTTCTAGTCCTATTTGTGGCCCCCTAGTCACATTGCCTCTTCCTCTTCTGTGACTGTAGCAAATCTCCTGCCTCTCCAAGAACCCTTGTGATAGCCGTTAGGGCACATTCAGATAATCCAAGGTAATGGTTCCATCTCATAATCCTTAATCGTATTGGCAGACTCTTCCCCATTCCACATAATGTAAATGTGCAGATTCCAGGGATTAGAATCTAAGATCCTCGGGTGCCATTGTTCAGCTTTTAACACCTGCTCCTTGCTTCTTTGTTCTCTTGAGTCCAGTGTCCCCTGATTTTGGTCCTCAAGGGTTCAATTTCTTGCTCCAAATCAGGTCAGCCTTCATTCTTCTGCAACACTGCCTGTGGTGTTTGATGATTGTGCCTAGCCTGAAGTATTTTCCATAAACCACATTATTATTTAGTCTTAAAATTTATAGCATGGTTGAATTTGGCTGAAAACTTGCCCTTGTTGCCAAAAATATCAGTGGGAGCAATTTTAGAGTTCATTTCTAAAGCACATACTATTCAGTTATCCTTTTACTTACTTCTACATTTTTCTACTCTTCTTTATAGTGTATATTTCTCTTTAGAGAAATATACACTATATTTATTTTAAAACTTCCCAAATAATCTTTGATTCATTCTAATCTGGCTTCTGTTCCCAGCCTTCTATTGTAACCATTCTTGCTTTAAAATAGTCAGTACTAGTATGACCATATATATTTCCATTCAAATGAGAACACTTTGAAAAGAGAAAGTAGATACTAACCACTATTCTAAGTATAATACACTGGGGCATGATGCCTAACCTGGAACAATCCCAGGAAAACCAAGAGACATATGTCCCAACCAAGGATCTGCACATTGACAAATTCAGTACATGGTGTTTTATCTTTGTCTTACCAATTTCTTAACACTGCTGAGTTCTCCCTCCTTCTCCAACACTCTTTTTCACTCTTTCTTTGCCAAATCAATGTTTTTCCTGTTATTTTTCCTACTGTAGGAAACTCTTGATTTTTCCTGTCATTGACCATCCTTTCTAAGCTTGTTCCTCTGGTTTCTTTCTGTCTGCCCAAGAATCTATATTGTGGATTCTCTCAGTGCTCATTCTCTGGCCCAACTCCCTACCTCCTCTCTCTCCATACGTTCCTGACTTTAGATGGTGTTCATATGCTGGCAGTTTCTAAATTTATATTTTTAATCCAGACATTTCTTATTTTATCAGATTCAAATATTTAATTGCATATTGTTTGTGTCCGAGATCACACAAGACTCTTTAAAAATTACACTCCTTCCTTCCATACATACCCAATACCATTCCTCTCCCAGACTACTGCACCACCGACATTGGTAGTATCAGCTGAAAGACTGTTTACCAAAAACCCACTTCCATCCAATCCATCTGCAAAAATGTTTGTTTTTACCTCCAAAATATGTTTTAAACACCTACCTTATTTTCATTTCTTGACCACCATTGAATCGACACATACTTCTTTAGTTTTCATTAATCATTTTTTTTGGTAGGGATAAGTATATTGTAACTTTCATATTAATCTTGAATTATTCTTATACAGAAAACAAGAATCCACATGGTAGCTTTTATACACCTTTAATAATTTTTTCACCATTTGAAATTCATGCTCTACAAATAGATTTGTTGTTAATACATATATGCATGCATGTGCATGCACACACATATAAAATTGATATATAGCATGCTATTTTGTAAATATTTAATTAATAAAGCTTCTGTTATTTTTAAATCTTGATACCCCATGGCTTTGTAGCCATTGACTCACTGGTTTCAATGCCTTAGGAGAAATGATAATACTGACATAATATGCACATTCCCGAGATATCTAAGTTATGACTTAAGAATTTTCACTAGACCTGGAAAGGGAGCAGAAACTTTCTGTTGGACAAAATAGGGTACATCAGACAGCAAGGGCTTGCTGGGACAAACAAAATATTAAGAGGTCAGTTTGGAAGGTCCTTACACCTCTTGATAGGGTAAAGTTCAAAGAGAGATCAGGGATGATAGAAATCCATTACTCTAGCATGTTCTCATTGGGCATGTGTGACATTGAGCTGAGAGTCATTGGATCTGCAATGACAGGCTTGTCATGGACAAGAGAAAGGTGACCCTAAAACAGAAGTTGTTGAATGGGACCAAGTCAGTGAAGGAGATCATGAGACTCTAATATACAAAGAAAAAAAGATTCTCAGAGTCTTGTATGTAAACCTTGGCACTACAATTCACATGAGTGACTCCTTTGTATCCTCTGGTTTCCGTTTTCCTGTCAGTCATGTTAAGAAGTCTTTCTATTAAGTGACTTCATTCTCCAGTTGATAATGGTGAATAATTTCTGAAGGTAAAATATTTCCAAATCACAATCTTAGTTTATGACCCTCATTACAATTATAATTATGGCATTGACCTGTTAATCTGTTTTTTGACTCCACAAGTAAATGATCAACCCCCGCAAGGACAGGGATGATGTCCACATTGATCACTGTTGCTTTTTCGGTTATCAGCTTGGTTGCTGGTACATTGAAGAGCAAAACCTTCATAACTGATGTTTCCCTATTACTAACAGAATTCAATTCAGTGTTTGGGATCATCATTACAAAGCCTCCACTGATTTATTTGGCAAGTTGTAATTTCCATTTCCCAATATACTTCTTCAAAACCACTCTGAAATGCTTAATTCTAATACATGTCCTTTCAATTCTAACCTTTTTATTTTTTGTTCATGTAACTTTTATTTTTTTATTTAATTATATATTTTTTTTTGGTGGGGAAAGGTACCAGGGGTTGAACTCAGGGGCACTCAAACTCTGAGCCACATGGCCAGCCCATTTTTGTATTTTATTAAAGACAGGGTCTCACTTGAGTTGCTTAGCACCTTGTGGTTGCTGAGGCTGGCTTTGAACTTGCAATACTCCTGCCTCAGCCTCCCAAATGCTGGGATTACAGGCATGTGCCACCATGCCTGGCTGTTCATGTAACTTTTAATCTGAATGTTCTTTCCATCTCTAAGTATTTTAATCTTATTTTTATTTAAATCTCTTTTCTGAATGCCACCCTCCCCATGAGACTTCTATTAACCTTAATTTTATGCTGTAGACTGTGATAGAATTTTATTTTTACTTGTATTAAAGTATCTCTCATTTGAACTACAGTCATTCCATATACATATGCATCTATTTGTGCTGTGTATAAATGTATAAGAGGTAGGGTTTATCCTTTAGTTCATTGATAACTTTAGCATTGGCTCTCATGTGTGTCTGACAGGCATTAAATGTATGCTGGTAAGATACACTTAAAAAGCAAAAGTATTTTATGATAGTATTATCCTATGCAAATATGCTTTCTTTAATGTATACATGTACTATAAATTATTCCTTTGGTTGGTACCACACCCAGGTCAGTTTTACTAAATTCCCATCTATATTTTTAAAAAATGTATGAAAGGATTCATAAACGTCAAGGGAAAGATTGAGTGCAGAGAGTGAAAGAACAGAAGCAGAATTCATTAAGGCTTTTGCCAAGAACCAGAAATTATAATACGGGTTTTATGTACATTGTCTAATTTAAATTTAAGCCCACAACATCCTTATGAAGTACATGCTACAGTTAATTTTTTGAAACATCCTATTCAGGGAAGAAATAAGAATAATCTAAGACTAATGAGTCACATCTGCACAATTGAAATGCTACTATTGTTAGGAGAGAACCACACCAAAGAATAATTTTAGCTTGAATAAAAAGAAAAGCAAAGTAGCTCAGGGAATCCACTACAGACTCAAAGAATCATACCAGAATTAAGTCCTTAAGAAATATTAAGAAGGTGAAAAATTGTTCTACTATCGGGTATTTTGTCAAACTTACATAAAGAGCCAGTACAGATATTAGCAAAGACAGGGAAATTAGAGGACTGTCATTAATTTATAAAGAAGAATGTTAATTAAAACCTGAAAGGAATCTTGGAGAAATTACTTCTGTTATTTATTTCAAGAAATCTTTTGAGCTACTAATGAGAACATTCAGGTTATCTCAGGAATAATTGCCTTAGTATTTATTGTATCAAATTATGAATTTCTAAAGTTAAGGAGAATGAGGAAGTTTAGTTACAAATGAAAGAAAAATGAATATAAGACTATGAAAAATTGGTACATTAAAATAGTGTAAGCTTATATTTAGGAAAATAAATGTTATGGTAACATTAAGTGCTTCCAAAAGTATCCAGTATGCGACAATCACAATGGTTCTTTCAAAATTGCTCTTTAATACAGTCATCTCAAGTTCCTGTTAAAGTATCTATGGATCAAAAGTCAGAAGAAGAGGGAGATGGAAGGAGGTGGAAAAAATTATTGTTGAAAAGCAGGACCTTTCTGTAAAATCCAGAAAAAAAACATTTCATTGCTGGATTTTTTTCCCCCTAATTATAAAGCAAATGAAATTTTAAGGAACAGCGGATGGACCTTCCTTGGCATGTTGCCAGTGATATTATGCAAAAATGGCCTTCGACTGCAGAGTTCCTACCAATTCAAATCTAGGCTGCCTTGGAAATCAGGAACTTAGCAGAATTACTTTTCCCTCCCTCGCCTTGCTCTCTCCACCACTACATTCATGTGGTTGCTATAAATTTTCAGAGCAGAACTAGGAAGAAAGAGTAAGAAGGGACAGTGATCTTGGGTACATTTCTCATCTTGATGGCACTGTGGGTAGAGTTAGAGAAAGGAAGAGATCTGGCTTTTGTGTGGTCTTTAAGCTTTATGCCTTCCCACATGCCTATGAATTGGAGGGCCAGGGAGAGCAAGGCAGACCCCTCCCCTGATTCACCTGAGCTGCACTGGGTGAAAGCCAGGGAGATACTGGAAACTTTGATAGGACCTTTCTTGGATAACTGACTGCCAGGTTGTGGCTCCTAAGAGCTCACACATCAAAAGAGGTCATTAAAATGGGGCTGAGAAAAATTTGGATGCACCGGGGCTTGGCACACATTGACCTGAATCGATTTCCCTTCATTAAAAATGACTGCACACTAAAAATAATAGGCTGAAGTCCTGAGACCTAGTGGGCTGCAGCACATTTCCTTTACAAAATCTTCAGATGGTTTTGTAGGAAAAAATTACTTGGTAATTTTTAAAGCTATGAAGAAGCATCAACCTCATGAAACAGAATTGGAATATCATGAAAAGATAACAAAAAGGGGAGAAAAAGTCCTGATGAAAAGAGTTGGAAAAGGAAGAACTGTGAGGAAATTAAAAATATAATAGAGATTTCAAAACCACTACAGGAGGCAGCGAAAAACAGATTTAACTTTATGAAAAGATGGTCAACCTGGGAGCATATGAAGAATGTTTGGAGGAAAGAATAAAGTATGGGCAAATTGAGGAAAAGAAATCATAGGAAAGAAATCACAGCAAATTGTTAAGAACTTCAGATACACCTTTGAAACATGTCAAAATAAATGCATAATTAAGGGGGTACATTTCCATGGAAAAGAGATAGTGCCAATCCTGTTGGGTTCCAGATCTGAGTGGACCTCTTTGATTTCTTTTAGATCTATTGAAATTGACAATATTTATAATAATGTGTTCAACTTTCTCTCTTCGTTATAGCATCATTGAGCATTTGTGATAGCATTTTATTCTTAGACCACTCCAAAATCTTTTTCATAAAAGTACCTGCACTGGAGAGAGTAGTCTATCCCTTAACTTTCTCTTCTCTAGACCAGCCACCAGAAATGCATTTAATTTTTTTTATTTAAATAACCAGTTTCCCATGGAAATCTCTGATAAACTTCTGTGATAGTACACAATTATTCCTTAAGGGATGATTGCATAAATTGAGTATAGTCACATACTTTATGTCTGAGATTAAGACAACTATGATTTATGGGTGGCTTCTATTTATTGCATACAAATTTCCTTTAATATGTTTGCTATTGCATATTTATGTTTAAGAATCTTAGAATAAATATAAGCATTTATAGATAATGCTTCTGGAATATCCTCTTCCGGACGTTCTTTTAAAATTGTGATAAAAATAGAGACATCATAAAATTTATCATTTTAACATTTAGAAGTGTACTGTACAGAAGCATAGAATACATTTACACTTTTGTGTGCCATTGCCACCATCCAACTACAAAAATTTTTCATCTTCTAAACTGACCCTCTGTACTTAATAAGCAATTACTGTTCTGTGCCTCCTACTGCATTTTATTTTCTGTCTCTATGAATTGGACTACTCTAGACTTCTCCCATAAACAGAATCATACAGTATTGTCTTTTATGACTGGCTTATTTTACTAAACATCAGGTCTTCAAAGTGAGAACTTATTCTTAAGATTTTTTAAATGCTAAATAATATTGGATTGTATTAATGTACCACATTTTGTTTATCTATCATTCTATCTAGGGGCCTTTTTTGGGCTGCTGTGAGCCATGCTCCTGGGAACAGTGCTGTGCAAACTCCTGTTTGAGTCTCTGCTTTCACTTCTTTTCAGTGCCTGCCCAGAGACAATGTTGCAAGATCATATGTTTCATAGATTTTAAACACAGACCTACCATATTGCTTTCCATAGTGATGGCACAAGTTGACATTCCCAGCAGCAATGAACAGGGGTTCTGGTTTCTCCACATTTTTGGTGGTTTTTTAGTACATTTTTAGATGGAATGATATTGACTTGAAGAAAGGTACATATGACCCTTCAAACAAGAACTTTCTGAGTAGTTCTCTGCTTGCCCAGAGGAGTTAATTAAAATGTTATTAATATATGACTTCCTTTTAAAAATAGGTCACATGTTCACTTAACCCTTCAGAGCTTTTAGCTATATGTAATTCAACAAGTGTCATCCCATGGTCTTCTGTTGACACAATGAGAACAAATTATCTGGGTACAAAGTATTTTATTGATTTAGTGTTGGTGTGTTGAAATGGGTGAATTCTCCAGAAGCCAACTATGCCATGAAGTGTGTGTCCAAGTGATTTAATATGTAGTGCTCCCAGTTGAAACCATTAGGGTAAGAAGCAGGTGGGAAAGGAAACGGGTGTGTGCCAAGTCAGAGTGCACTGTCATGGGTGCAATAGTGTGCAGCAGTGTCTCCTTTGGCTCAGTCCTTCTGTGGAACTCTGGAGACAAGTGGGGTCACTGTGCAGGAGTAAAGGGGCGGAACCATTTCAACGCTTGATAAGGTGGGAATCAGACATTTCCAGGTCTTTAGTGCGGGCACACAAAGTAAGTTTGGGCAGCCTGAGGCAGTACTGCAATAAAGAAGAAGTGGATATTGATGGCTGGGTTGGAAAACAAAGAGGGAGTATGCAGGAAAATAATAGGAGGGTCCAGGGGATATGGCAGAGTACTGATGGTTTCTACCACAGATGTGAATAAAAGGCAGATGTATCCTCAGGATGAATACAGACTGTTGGTTGGGTGTTGGTTGCGTATCAAAGTATCATAAATAATTTGAAGGAAGAACTTTGTATCAAAACTTTATTTATTAAACAAAAAATGCACCATTGGAATAACATTTCTATAAAAAATGAATATGAGACTGTTCTACAGTGATTACAAAACCCCCTTTTCCTTGTGTAGTAGTATACAAGATCGTGTGTAGAAACAGTCATTGTTTTAAACTGTAAGCAAGTTTCCTTTCTCATAGAACAAGATTTACACTTAAATATTGCAATCACTAGTCTAATTTGGTTAACAATGCTAGAGTCTGACAATTTAAAGAAATTCTTCGTGGGCTCAAAATACCTTCTTTTTTCAAAAAAGGTATTTTGTAACAACAAAAAATTTCTTTTTCCACTAAGGCTAGTTAAAGCTGTAGTATACCCATTTCTACCAAATAAACTTATCACTATCACACTAAAATTCACTTGAATTGCAAAGCCCTTTGAGAATGTGAATAGCACTGATCTGCGAAATGCTATCAGAATTACTTTAGGTTTGGTGTTATGGTCTCTGAACAGCCCTAGAAAGGGAGAAGGCGCTGATGATGGACCTTCAGTGAAGGCTTTGCCTGGACTGGACATCTTCTCATACTCAGCAATGGACAATTCATTTCCCAAGTGGTCCCTCTGAGATATGGATCACTGCAGCTTTAACAGCCGTATCTAGATTCCAACCAGATCTCCCTTTGTGTTTTTTTTTATCATAAATTATCCAAAAAGAAGCCACTCTAAATAATAAATTAAATATTACTTATAAAAAGGACGCCCCATACCCACCCACCCTTCCCCCAAACAAACTGACAATTCACAAAGTTCAGAATTGTCAGGTTTACCCTACAATAATAAAAAACAGCATTTCTCCTCTTCTCCCACATTCCTTTCTTGCATCTGAAAATACACGCTCAGCACACAGTGAGATCCCTTGGCCCATGCCTCTGTGTTTATGACATCTTGTAGAGCTTTGCTGTTGCTCTCATACCAACAGAAAAATCACAGGATGACAATGTACAAAGGCTCTCTACTGAGAGCAAGAGAAAAAAATCCTTCAGTGAGTGCAACTGGAAGTCTGCCAAGGAATGTTATTCAATTGGAGCAATGGAGGGACCACATCAAATAGGAAGTAGTACTTGCTGCTATGAGCATGGTAGTTGGTTTCCTATCTGATCACTGACCGGGAAATACTCAGGCATTTCATTTCAGAATCCGTTCTTTCTGAAAGCAGGTATTTTGATGGCAAGGTACATTGAAGGGTGGGTGCATGTATTTTTCAATGGGATAGAACAGGAAATATACATCTGTGAGTTTCCAAAGTATCCAATACAACTTAAAACACAAGTGGAATCAAGTGGAAAGCTTTTCTCTACAATATTAAAATGGTCTGTGAAAGTCGCTAGATAAATACAAATGATGGGTAAAATGTTGCTTGTGATTTTTAAAAAGAGAGAGGATGTCAATTTGAGTGTGTGATTGCTCCTTCCCTCTGCAATGTTCTGGTCTCTGTATCTTATTTGATGCTGAACAGGCTGAGATACGAACCCTGGCCCTCAGGACAGCCTGTGGGTGATGGGGAAGGGGAGGCTGCTCTGCTCCAAGCCTATTTTAAAGTTCAGATGATTCTCTGTTCTTTAAATACACCTAATACTTGGGAACTTTTCTATTTTCCTTTCTTCCATGGGCTGGAAAGGGGCATTCTATAACCACAAGAAGTCTGGGTCTGGGATAAAATTTTTTCTAAAACATTTCAGATGATCTCTTAAAAGTAACCTTTTCATGGAATTACAGTCCAACTACCATGTCTGAGATGCTCTGTTATATTTGGAGGTGATTCTAAGGTGCTTATTTAAATAAGGTCAACAGAAGTTTCCAAAGGTGGATAAGTTTCAGCAACCATCTTCTAGCATTGACTATGTTGGCTTCCAGAAAGACCTGTACTAATGAGAATCTTTATGATAAAAGCCAATGAATGCCAAATTAGAGTTTCAGAATATTGTCCGGAACTTCACTCTAATATTTCTGGGTTGCTACCAAGACAGGGGACTGATCATCCACCTCATTTTAAACAATTCTTATTCAAAGAACCTAGTGCTATATCCAACCTCTGAATGAAAATCTCAATAAATGCACCTCATATCATTGTTTTTTCCCAGGTTGTTCAACTGAGTGTTCATTTTATCATACCAAAATACAAAGTCACATTATTTAAATATTCTAGAAGCTTATAGGTTTGTTGCACAAAGGATTGCTATGACTGGTTTCTGATTAAATATGAATCACTAAGAAATATTTAATTTTTGGCTAGAACATCACACAAATATTCTGTGCACATTTGGAGCCATCTGCATTTGTAAGTTCAACAAATGCAGAAATTTTCAGAGGAGTGAAAATAGCTTTCTTATCAGAATGAAATACAAAGAAAGCTACCAAGCTTTTTCAAGAGGAGACTCTTGTCTGACAGTTCTGCACAGGGGAGGGGAGGCCTGAGTGTGCTCTGCCAAGTTTGATTTTCTTCTTTCTTGGGGAGAAATCAGTCCCGGTGGCAGAGCTGCTGGTTGGCTGTCAAGCTTTGCCCAATGGGAGTCAGAGAGATTTATGAGCTTAAGGAGCCTGCAAGCCATGAACCAGACCAGAGTAGGAGTAGGAGCAAAATAGAGGCCACCTCACGGTATTCAGAGTCTTTCTTGTCAAGAAATTAGGAGACTTGGGAATTAAAGAGTTACCTTAAGATTTGGGCAGGTTCGATGTATACATGTGAACCATTTGAGGGGGTAGTGTGCAGAATTATGCAGAAATCATTCATGGTGAATACCTTGCATGTGAAAATCACTAGGTAATGACACTCGAACCTTCTGAGGCTATTTAATTGGATCCTCATTCACATTCAAGGCAGGGCAGTTGGACTTACTAGGAATGTCAGGAGCTAACAAGCCAATGTATTTGTTTAATGAAGAAAATTTCAAGAGCCTGTGGCATAAATATAATTCCCATCAAAGACAGATAGCTTATTCTTTTAATGGATTTTTAAAAAGATTTCACTTCCTAAAAGTATTGACTTAGATTAGAAGGGTCTAGAATTTTCTGAAATTGCTTGTTCTCTTGATTGTCCAACTACATTCTACAGAGCAGTCTGAAGCTGAAACTTAATTCCTGAAATCTGTGATTTATGACCTACTCCAAATGGAGCATGCGGAAGACCCTCATGAGTATCAAATGCTGTCAAAGAACATTCCTTGTTTGTGAATATTAGAAAGGGGAGGTCATTCTCAGGCCTTGAGAAGATCAGGCTAACCTAATTAATTTTTTTTTGGTGCAATGGATTATTTCTGAAGCATTCAATATTATTTTAGGAAATGCCTTATTTCGGGTCAGTGGAGGGTTGTCCCCCTCAATGCCCAGATATTGAACAAGAGTAATATGTCCAATCGAATAACATCATCCAGTTCTTCCAAAGGACTTCTAGAAAATCTTAGTAAATTGAACAAGCACTCTTGTTGAAGGAACAATTTTGCAAACGGACCAGACTTTCTAATGAACCATTTGAACAAGCCCTCTCTTTGACATCAGATTTCCTTCCCGACATAAAACTGTAAAAAAATAATCTGAATTATTACTTCTGTTACAGTGCCATTTTGCTCAAAATATTTCATTCAGGGATTCATATATAATTACCCACCTAATAAAAGGAGCTATTAGGTTGTAAAGATCCTATCCTTTCCATGCTCTTTTAAAATTATGACCTACTCAAGCTTGAAATCAAAGGCAGAGCTGAAAGGAATAATTCAGCTGAAACTCTCTCATTGGGTTTTCAAGTCACCTAACTGATAAATATGCAAACTAGCTCCCTTTTGGCAACTCAGCTGCATAAACAGGGATTAACTCCAAATGCAGCTGAAAATTCAAAAACTAAAAGAGTGCACACAAAAATGTTCTTAATTTTAGCTAGTTCCCAACTGTAGATAGCATGGCAATAGAAGTTACGAATTCTAGCCCACCGTTTAAGATGCTTTTTGTAAAGTATCCACTGGATTTATGATGTGTCAGAAGTGTCGAGTGGCACCTACCCCTCTGCTCCTCCCTGACTCTGGCACATGCATGGTAGAGAAGGTTTCCTTGGCAACAGGGTCTGTGGTCACCTTGGTCAGTGCTGCCTGGTGTGTCAGTGAGAATGTTGCAGGTGGAACTGGCATTCCTCAAGATAGAAGGTCCTCTTGGAAACTGCCTCTTTTGTTCCTTCCCTTCCTCAGGGGCTGTTCTCAGAAGGTCTGAGAGCATTCCTATAGGGGACACAGGAGACACTGGCCAGGAGGCCATGCAATCTATGAAACTGGCCATTCTGCCCAAGGATGGTTGCCAAGGAGAAGTCAGGGAGGGATGGGGGCCAAGAGACAGGGGGGACTCTCCTGGCCAGACTTCAGAAGAAGATGGTCTTGGTGATGCTTTGAAATATCATCACAGTGTGGTATGGCACAAAAGCCACCCAAATTGAAAAAGTGTCCTATTACAAGCTTAAGCACATAATTACCATGTGTCTGAGAAGATTGCATATTATATCCTCTTTCTGGAAATGTGTGACTACTGGCAGGATGCCATTGGTTGCAGATTGTTGTGTTCCTGGACTCCAGACATAAATGTTAACCAAGGGTGGATTTACAATTACTTGTTCAAACTGGTGAATTTTACAGCCTCTTGCTAATATCCACCACTTGTGCAAGACTGAACTACAAACAAGCATTCACTGCCTTTTGCTTGTTTACCTATTTACTTTTTGTGCTGTCAGGAAATCATCCAATCCTTTGGTGCTATGGAGTGAGAGAATTTCCATGGGTGCTTTGTACTTTGAAGTTGAAAATAAAAAAGTGAGCTTGCACTGATTTGCCATGGTATGATACAGGCTTAAATAATGCACTTGCATTTTGTAAGACTAGACCTACACTTAAAAACCACAGGCCTTGATGAAGGAAAATATAGGCGTTAGTTACAACAGTGTGGTCACTTGCACTGGCAAAGAGCCAGGAATAATCTAGCAGCTCAAGATTTGACTCTGCAGTGAAGATGCATCTTTTCTCTTCTTGAGGGACCTCATGGTCATTACGCTGCAATTCTTGATGCCTCTGAAAGAAGGATGGTTACTCCTTCTGCACTGCTTCAGGATCTTCCTTAACTGCGTGGTCCTGATGGTTGACCTGTACACCAGTTAGAGTTCTTGGACATAGGTGTGCTGTTTATGGGTAATTGTTATGCTGCAAAGTTCCCAGAAAATTCACTCATCAAATCAGCAATTCATGTTAGAAGGCCGAGCCTGTGATGGCGTTAAGTTGCTTCATGAGCCCTTCCAAGCTTGCCATTTGTTCACTCAGATCATCCTGCTCATACACCTGTAGAGAGAAGAAGAGCAGAGAGTTAATACTAAATAGTGATACTTTCCTTTTTGTGGCTAATTTGGCCACTCAGTATTCCCAGGACTGACACGTGACCTATATCCTTGGCTATCGGTGGAGTATATTGACTGAATGGAGATGTTGGCAAGAAAAGAGGTGGTGATGAGTGACTGCTGGGTGTTTCATGGGCTCCATCCCTGTGATAAGGAAAACGTTCTATAGTCAAAAATGTCCTGATTTAAATCAAGTTCCACCAATCACTAGCCTTGCAGTCTTGGACAAGTTCATGAAATTCTCTGAGGTATGGTTTTCTTCATCTATAAAGTGATGATAATGACATTGGTTTCATGGGTTATTCTGAGCATCCTGTGACAAGCTTCATGCCTGTCATAGTGTCCAGAATGTGCTGTCCATAAACTGGCTTTAAAAAAAATCTTTGTACTATAATCTAGGTGTATGTTTTGTATGGGAATTTGATGGGTCTTGACAACGCCAATCGGAAGCCTGGGGGTCATGACTTAGTTTGTGTGTGGAAACAAATGTATGCCCCAAACCAGACTCAGTGTTGTGCATAGGTGTGAAGGGACTCTTGTGACCTGATTTGAAGATGTTGGACTGTGGAAATCTTAGAAATTATAGTCTTTCTATCTCTCATTCACTGTGAGTCATGAATATCATGTTATTAGTACATAATAGGAGTCTTAGTTATCACAAATCCCCAGGTTACTGAACTCAGGGTTCAATAATGGTTTAGTATATATAGAATACATGGCCTTCTTGAGTGTTCTTGGCTAGTGCATTCAATTGATTAAATGACTGAACCAACAAAGGTCAGTCAGTGACTTGGTCACATGCTCTTAAAGACTTAACGGGGATTGAAAAGTAGTCAGTTGGGCCCAACAGTACTTGTATAAAGGTATTTGAAGAGGAATGTTGGAGTCAGGTGATGACTTGTTCAGTCATTTTCAAAAATGTTTTAGTTGTCTGGGCTACTTTTCTAGAATTATCTAGATCTAATTGTACAAGATAGAAATCACTAGTCACATGTAACTATTGGATCCTGAAATGCAGCTAGTACAAATTGAAATGTGTTTTCCCTATAAAATATACATCAGATTCTGAATACATTTTATAAAAAACAGCATGCAAAATTCTTTATTGACAATTTTTATATTTATTGAATATCAAAGTGACATTATTTTGGATCAGATAAAAGCAATTATTAAAATAAATTTCACCTATCTTTACACCTGTTAGTCGGCTCCTTGTTTAAATTATACACGTGGCTCGCACTGTATTCCTATAGCTTACTGCTGATCTAAATAATTTGCCTCATTTAACAATAAATGTAAAATGGGACACCTGACCATTAATCCTTATGAAATGAGAAACATAAATTTAGGAGTTTGAGTTGATTTAAGATATGGCCACAAATGTCAGACCTAAACAAACACTGAAGGAAACATCTAAATTCTGACAAAAGAGCATTCGGTTATTTTACATTTGTATCTTTAAGAGCAGTGCATTGAGTCTATAACATCCTTCTGTCAAGAATTCAAACACACATACACTTTCAGCTTTCTTGGATTCAGGTGAAACACTTTACTATTTGTAAAACTGAAAATAATAAAGCAAGAAAAAATATATCATTCTTCATGTAAATGAAATGATCCTTTCTTTTTGATGATCAGATTTTAAAGAAAACATAATTTTATTAAAGAAGACTTATAGTTGAAAGGCTCACAAAGGACTAATTGTCGTTGACTGATTTAGTCTTTGATATTATGGTAATTTTCCTTATCATTATATTATTTGCAAACTTTGTAAAAATCTTCACTCATGCATTAAAAAAAAAGAAGCTAGTTGAAAGTGGCTGATCAATTCTCATTTCACAATCTAGGATTTAAAAAGTTCCTAGTAGAATAATAATATAGAATTTTAATGTTTATAAATCTTTTACCCTCTTTTAATTCCCTGATTATTTAAGATGTCTGATATGCTAATTCTTTAGCCTTTTTAAAAATGTTTTCTCTTGAAATCCATGCAGAAACACTGGAAAGTTTTCTAAATAGCTGTCTTTAGGTAATACCTTTTTGAATCTTAATAGGACATTTTTGGAGAGAAATGTTTATTTCTCCCCAAATTTCAAACTTTTGTCCCATTCACTGATTTTCCTTCTGAGATTTCTAATTTAAACACTGTTTGGCTTTTTTTCCTTAAAACTTTTTTCCCTCTTTAATAATGAAACTTTTGCTCTTATTTTCTAAATATTTCCATCCCTCCATTTGTCTTTCTTAAACTCTCTATTTTTTCATTTTGCTTTTTCTTCTTCTCATTTCTATATTCTAGGCTATTTTAAAAATAATTTCAGAAGTAATACATATGATAACTTCAAATACAGCCTTTTGTTACTTTGTAATGTTAAAGAATAATTATGTAGGCTTCTTTCCAGAAATGCCAGGGTATTTTATCCCAGTGTGTGTGTGTGTGTGTGTGTGTGTGTGTGTGTGTGTGTGTATGCTCCTAACTATCAATATATTTGTTTGATTTCACTTAATCCCTGATATAATGTTTTTCTTAAAGTTTTTTTCTCCATATGTCAAGTGCAGACAGGCAACAATAGGATCAATAGCTTGGGTCAACAGTGAGTGCTGACTAGTTTAGACTGGTTTTTTTGCACAGCTTCCATATGGTACAACTCTTCCTCGGATGTGGCATGGATGTGAAGAACGCCCTTACGTTAGCTGGATCCTCAGTTGGTTTGTGGCTCTCCTCAGACACTTCAGGGGCTGTTGGCACAGACACGGGAAGCAAAGGGGATCTTGCTTTTCCAGCCAGCCCTAGAGAGGCTGTTTTAACATGAGTCTTGGGAAGAGTAGGCCCTGAAATTGAAAACACAGAGTGATGAGAAGTATGTATGAAAGATTCTGAGGAACGTTCCCCCAAGCACATAAACCAAACCCAGTAGGGTGGCATTGATTTTAGGTTATTGTTCATTCTGTACTGTGGAGATTAATTCTGACACAACAAATGGGCTCATTTTATTTTTACTGAATGGAAGACAGATTGTGATTAGGCCTCTCCAGTTGAAGCTCCACTAGTCATATGTAATTTCAAGTGGATTCCAAATCATGCAGGGAGAGTTGCCTGGGAGCTCTGCACTGTTCATCACGTCCTATAAAGTGTCAGGTGCATTCACTGGATGCCCAAAGTCTCAGCTTTGGGCCTGTGCTGTACCAAGTAAATGAGCCCTAAATTGTGTAGGGGGACGAAAGACTTAGGAGACATGATTTTTCTGGTTTACAAATGAGTATTCAATGTTACAGTGTATAGCAGTCTTTCATGGCTACCTAAAAGAATTTCCTTATTAATCCCCTTTTGGAAAAAAAAAATAAAAGACATATAATTTTGTCCTAATCAATATGTCTTCTTTCAATAAAAATATATTCTAATGCTCATAAGCATCATTTGAGGAACTGCCAAGTTTCTATTGGATGACATTCTGTCTACTACAAATAAGGGCTACCTTTTCTTCTCGAATTTGACATTTGTCTTATAAATCCTGCTTAGCTTCTAGATGTACTACAACTTTGCCTCTATTGCTTGAAACAAAACTCTATGAAGCCCTATTGAATCAGCTAGTAAACCTCACATGGCGAAGAAGTTGTCATCATTTTTAGCATCATAATGAAGAATTCAGCAGAAACTGTAGGAGTAAGATGTGAAAAGAAGTTTACCTCATTATTTTCTATCACCAATAATGATGTTTTAATTCTAATGATTCTAATGGGGTTCTAAATTTTGACCCCCTAGCCTACAAGTTGTTTTGGATATACTTCAGAAAATAGCATTCTAGTTAGTAAATTCCAGAGTTTAATGCATCCACAATCAAAGAAATAGGGATGATTTGTTTATTGGGAAAGAAAGGATGAAAATAATCTAATAAATTAGCGATTAGCTAGATATTAGTCACTGTAAATGAAAAAGCGTCACATGAACACATTTTTCCATGTGATGACCTAATATGTTAACTTCTTCACATTTATATCTTTTCACTCTTAAACATCAGGAATCAAAAGTCTATAAATGGAGTGAAGAATCTGGGATTTTCAATCCATTAAGTCTGTGTTGAGAGCTCAGCAGAGCTCAGCTATGTACTAGTTGTTAATCCGTTGGTTAACTAAACCTGCCTTGGTCTGTCATTTTCCACCTGTAAAATGTGAATGTTAATAATTATTTGTGAGGATTAAATGAGATTGTAAATTTAAAGTAGGTGCTATCTAATACCTTTCTCAAACAGAACAGTCCTAAGTATTAGTACTCCCAATTCACATACAAGGATGATAAGTAAACTTGCTGGAGTTCACACATTTAGAAAGGGGCAGGCATGTAGAGGTTTGCACCAAGTTATAAGCCCCACTAAGCAAATGAAGGTTTTATCACTAATACGTTGATCTAGCTCATCCAAATGTGCTTTTTGGAGAAGTCAAGTAAATGAACATGAAATCGAGTCCACAAATTCTATTTAACTTGAGGGTTTATTATTTTATTATATTATGGTTTCTTATAATTGAGTTGTAATTTTATTTTTTGTACCAGGGATTGAGCCCAGGGGTGCTTAACCACTGGGTCACATCCCCCAGCCCGTTTTTGTATTTTATTTAGAGACAGGGTCTTGCCAAGTTGCTTAGGGGCTTGCTAAATTGCCGAGGGTGACTTTGAACTTCTTACCCTCCTGCCTCAGATTCCAGAGCTGCTGGGATTACAGACATGTTGTCACCATACCTGAATTGTAATTTAAAAGTAAAAAGAGAGCTTCCATGATCTCCAATACTGAACCAACTATTTTCATTACAATGTTATTTAAATATATAAATATAAAGCTTTCCATCATTTAAAAAAAAAAGTGTAGTTCTCATTCTATGCCATAAAATCCAAACTTTATGTTAAATGTAAAATCTGAATACAATAGCACAGTTTGAATTATCATTATTAGTTTTATATAATAAAAGAGGTTAGTGGGCTAAAACAAAATCACCATGTGAATTTGGTAACATACGCCACAATCATCTTGGGTTTGTCATGTATGCTCAGTTTTCACTACCAATATTCTCTAGTTGAATGATAGACAAACCTTCATTTATACAGAGTCTGCAAAGCCAGCTGTTCTTCACTGGATGTGAACAAACTACTTGTTGATTATAATTATCTTTGCGAGAAATAGAATGTCCTGTGCTCAATTTTTGGAGTACAATATTTAGCCTCAAACATAAAACTGGGGTGTAAGAAAGGCAGCTGGAGGAGAAATGGAGCAGAATGGAAAGTTACAAGCAGTTAACTCACACAATAGCACCATCGCCTATGGATGTGGCAGATCTAAAGTCCATGCACTTGAACAGCCCTTGACAAACAGGAGGTCAGGTAAGGGGGTCAGCATGACCAACAGAGATAGAAGTCTCTCTGTTAAGAAATAGTACCTTAGGTAAAGAAGTAAAAGCTGTGTACCTGTCAGAATGCATTCACCCCAACAAGACTTTCCTGCTATAAGAGAACAAAGGGAGATAGGAACAACTAAAGGGATATTTCTTTAAATAACCCAATAGGTAACAGCCAATGAGTAACTGATTGAATCCCATCTGGGTGTGCCTGCTCCCCACAGACACCCGATCTTGAAAGCTCTTTAATAAAGTAAAGCCCTACTTTCTCTGCATCTTGTCTCTCAGTTCATTCTTTGGGTTTGGACAGGTGAGCATGATTCTCACACCTCTACATCCTTTTCTCTTTAGCCTCTGACTGAAAACAGTGTTCCTGGTGCGATATTAGTTTTGAACCTGAATATAAAGGCAAGTGCTAAAAATCCAGGTGGAGCCAAGCTATCCTATGGTCCTCCAAGGGCTCCATTGTGTACAATTTACATTAATATTTTAGATTGTTATTTAAGTGTAACCGAAAAGTTTAAGAAAATCCATGAAGTTTAGAAGTTCAAAAAAGCATACTGTTTAACCTTGAGAATGCATCTGTTGAATTTCTATTTTGAGTTTTGTTACTTGAATTACAATTGTTTATCCTTCTAAAAGGCTCATAAGGTTCTGGTTAAATCTGAATTTAGTTGTATTGTCACAAAAGCTGTCCCTCTTAGCACCTTCAGGAGCACTGCTTATCCCTCTCTCAGGTCAACATAGCAGCTGCGTTTTCACCATATATATAAACATATATTCTATTTCTATTATGCATATATAAATATGTATTTATTTTTGATCAAGGCTCCCTTGATGATGAAATCTACTGAGTTAATTGTTAGGGTTTTATAAAAATTTAAGGAACTTAATGACCTCTGAGAAATTTGCAGTTTAACTCTTAACCAGACATATGCAATGTTTCTAACACACACCAATTCACTCTAACATAAGTATTTACCAAGAAAAAAAAGTAAACGTGTTCTAAAAGCAAAAAGTAAATGGCATTAGCACAGCTTATTATGGATGAGATTCTAATAGGGCTAGTGCCCAATTTGTTCTAGGAAACATATAAGAAAAAAAATTCTTTGAAAATGTACCCATCTGTTGTATATAATTCTATATGATTTATTACAAATTTCTCATAGTTTTGCATGTAAAGTAACTGAATTCTTAGGGATGGCTTTCATTAGAACTATAGAAATATATTCTTAGGTATATTTTCTGCTCAGAATCCTAGACACATGGACAGTGTACTGTATTTGCCATTTTCTCACTATGGGAAGACATGGGTATGCCTACAGAGTGCTTTAACTCAAATCCATTAGAGTAAAGATCATTGTGATTGATTTTCTATAGTGACCAGGCAACAGTTACACACTGAGACTGTATTGAGTTTTGAACTCTTTAAAAGACATGGTGGGATTTGCAAAAGGGGTTGAAGACTGTCTCAGCTCAAAGACCACACGGGGTGTGTAAACCTCAAGTGACTGCCTTTTCTCATGTACTATTCAGAGAATCACAGACATTCAGAATGTTGGCACCTCAAGGGCCCCTAGAGCTCATGTAGTGACCTTCCCCTTTATTTTGGAGAAGAGAAATCTGAGGTTCCTGGAGACTGAGAGATCAAGGTAGAATCATTTCAATAAAATTCCAGTAGACACAAAGAATCTGAGCAGTCTCACAGAGTTCATTATCAGCAGGTGTGCTCCATGGCCTTAAACATTTTTTTCCTGAAAAGGGAGTTAAAGAAAAGAGTATAAGGGAAGTTTCCCAGGAGAAATTTATTAATAGCCAATTGGACAACTTTGGTCTCAAAATTGCCCTTTTATAAAGAAGAAAAAGAAATTAAAACAAAGATTTTCATGAAAGTGTCTTGTTCAGCAAAACAGATACCATTCTCTTGGGTATTTTCAGAGATTCAGCATTTTCTACTCCAAACCTCAGATATTTTAGGCCTGGACCCTGGTGAAGCCTGATTCCCTGCAAGCTCACCAAGTTGTGCTTTTTCCTTTACGTATATATTGTTGAAGATCATTGTGGGTAATCGGTTTCCGTCTTCATTTTCTACTTTGATTCCTATTCTTCTAGGGGGCTAAGAGACATGATTTAAGTTCTTCACCTCACACCTGAAACCTCACAACTGCCTTCCCCAAAGGCTAACTTTTGATTCCATCTTCTATACCATTCATACCAAACAAACATCTTTTAATGTAAAATGACCAGTTTCATGGCATGTCCTACATATTTAAGTGAGAAAGCAGTGACACCATCCGACATTTGGATTAGTGTGTTTTGCTTAAACTGAAGGGGACACTGGGGACCATCTTGCTGCCTCTGCCTCTCACCTGTTGATGGACAGCTATTATTGGGAGCCCATTCACCCTGAGTCCATTCCTCCCTGCTGCACGGCTGTTGCAGATGGGGCTTTGCATACTTCACCAGATACTATCTGCTTTCCGAAGCTACTTTATAAGACAACAGTCTTCTTGGATCACTGGCCTCATCCGTTCTTGGTGTGGCTCCCCATATGCCTCAGAGTTTGTAACCTTTGGCAAGCTCCATGGTGTTTGACACACTGAAGGAGAGTCACCATTCTACCCTTCTGAAGTATGAAAAGGTACAGTAATAATTAGAAAAAAAAATCACTTTAGTATGTTAAACTCCTATTCCTTAATGATAAGAAAAGGCAAAATTCTTTACAGCTCTTCTCATGTTGGTAAATCCAGGCATAAGGCTTTATATTTATTTATTTCTTCACTATGGAGGACTGCACTGAGATTGAAAATGGTCCTAAACATGAACAATTTCAATGAAACTTCTACGAGAATGCACCAAACTTCTCTGAGCAATGCTTTAAAGCAAAATCAAAGGGATGATAAAAATCAAAAGCATCCCTAAGGTGGCTCTGAGCTGCTAATTTAACATAATCTTAACTGGATGGTCAAGAACCTCTGAAATTTTCCCCAACTACAAGGACATAATTCCAACACATGATCCAGAAAATCCACCTCATTTTGGGCAAGGGAGGTGAACAAACCTGAGGGTGACAGCAATTGACAGGAGGAGTGACTCTGGGGATCAGAAATTAGAAGAATCTTCCATCTGTTTGCAGTCAGGTTTTAGAGGGTAGGAGATTCTCTACCCTGAACACCAGGCTGATCTTCACAAAAGATTTTTTGGTTACCTCTATTATGGCAGTCTCATACCTTAGAATTTTGTGAATTCTAAACAGAGAATAAATTCTCAGATAAATATCTGAATATCAAGGAAGGGTGCTATCCTTGGACTTGGGAAATGCCATCTTACCTAGTTTTGTGACCATGATGGTCAGCTTTTTGTTACTGTAACAAGCACCTGAGATGAACCAACTTATAATGAAGAAAGGCTTGCTTTAGCTCATGGTTTCAGATGTTTCAGTCCATAGTCCATTGAACCCATTTTATTTGGGTTTGTGGCAATGCAATATATCATGGTAGAAGGAGTGTGTGATGGATAAAACTGCTCACCTCACAGTGACCTAGAAGCAAGGAGAGTTCCCATATTCCTTTTAAAGGCACACCCCAGTGACCTAAAAACTTCATCCTGCTAGGTTCTACCCCTTAAATGTTTCATAACCTCCCAATAGCACCACCAACTGGGGATCATACTTTTAAAAATGGACCCTGGGCGACACATATCCAAACCAGAGAAGTGACGTTGGCCCAATAGTTTAATTTCTTTGGATCTTGATTTATTCATATCTATAAAGGTTAAAGGTTATTTGATCTTTAAGATATTACCTGTAAAATGGTTAGAGGAAGGAAAATATAGCTCTTTTATCTGCTCCTAACTTTACATTTGGACTTGTCTCTCCTTAAGATTTAGGAAGACTTGGTTAATTGATAAAAAGGAGTTGATAAAAAGGAAACCAAAATATCTACCAAGTGAATGCTTAATGCACAAATGACAATAATTGGGCTTTAAACCAGTGCTTTCTAGGAAAAAAAAAGTTCCATCCTTTTTTTCTTAAAATTATTAATGAAAAGCCATAACACAACTTAAGCTGGCTTTGCTCTCTTTATTTTAAACTAGCAATAGAGAGTGTAACTAAAAATAGGCAATACTAAATTTCTATGAGTTTAAATGATCTACGGTTAATTGAAAATTCTAAACTTACAAATGCCTCTCCTGAAACCACTGTAGAACTCTCTGTTCCTGGGGTGCATGTTGGAAAAGTGCCTCAGGCAACCCTTTGGTGGAACTCAGGATGGCAATACACTAAATAAATGCTTTTACATGGATATACAACTAATTAAGTGAGCATCACTTTGGTTTTAATGTTATTTCCTCAGCAGGACCCACCGAGGGGGCAAGTACAAATGAAGCTGGGGTTCTGAGATGGGCCAGCGGTGTGTACAGCAGCGGTAGATGAGCAGCCTCAGTAGGAATTTACTGTTTTAAGCTTTATTTTCACAGTATAGTTATTAAACATTTCATTTGCTCATTAGGTACATAATATACGAGTGCCAGGTGCAGACTCCTGCTAGCATCTCCCTGCAGAAGTTTCTCCCAAGTCCAATGCTTTTTTCGGTGAGAAATATTAGATTAGGCTGCAGAAGGCATGCAGGGAACTAACTTACTTGGGTGGGATCAGGGGCCAATGTGTAGCAGGGCTTTTGATCTTCAATATTAAATTTCATATCTGTGCTTGTTTTTTCCACTACCTACTTCTGACTTTATTTTCTCCTCCTTTGCCTTTTGGAATAAAATTAAAACGGATGGTTGTAAAGAAGCCTGGGTTCACATCCTGCTTTGTGATTCTGTGATACCAGACCAAGGGAATGGCCTCTCACAGTCCAGTTTCATGTGAATAAGCACAGTTCCCACTTGTGCTTATTATTAAGCAGTTAGTCTGTGCTCAGGTTATCTGGGGAACATGGAGCTGTCATAGAGTCATTTACACTTCTCATGTGCAAGGTTTTTGTTTTGTTTTGTTTTGTTTTTTTCCTCCTATAAGACAGACAAAAAATATGTATGTGAAACATTGTGTAATACTCTCCTTTGAAAAGAGAGTGGCCACATTTGCCTAGACCCACACACGTGACCAAATATCAAGCATATAAGTTTTGGTATCAATTCTGTGTCTACAAGGCACATTGTACTTTTAGGGTGATAAACATGCCCAAAACATGCCACTTCTGGGAAGAAAAGTTTTGCTCTCTCCTTCTAACCCTTTTATTTCTCCTTAGAGATAAGGAAAGCAGCACCTTTGCTTATTGGGGAAATGCTGACTGACAAGGCCCCTCACCTCTCTATGCTTTCCTACTGCTCCCAGTAAGAGTCACAGTGAGGTGGTTTTCATTGGACCACCGCTCTGTGAAAAGTTGGAAGGTGAGATGAATGTGCTGATGATCATTACTCAAGTTCTTAAACCTGCAGTTCTTGGAAACCTCAAACTCTCTGACCTTGAATTTTTCAAGGTTGCATTTGTTAAGCAAACAAAGTAAAGCCAGACCTGATTCAGCCCTGTCTCCACTATCAATTTCAGTTCACAGCAGGTGGGACCATTAGTTCAATAGTGTGGAGGAGGAAAAATCCTCCTCATCACTCTCACCTAATTATTCCAGAGGACCAGTCAAAAAAGTTGAATTACAGTAGAGCGGGTGGAGAGAGAAGAGAGAAGGGGAGGGGGGGGAGGGGGGATAGTAGAGGATAGGAAAGGCAGCAGAATACAACAGACACTAGTATGGCAATATGTAAATCAATGGATGTGTAACTGATGTGATTCTGCAATCTGTATATGGGGTAAAAATGGGAGTTCATATCCCACTTGAATCAAAGTGTGAAATATGATATATCAAGAACTATGTAATGTTTTGAACAAAAACAATAAAAATTAAAAATAATCTATCCATAACTTACTCCAAAAAAAAAAAAGTTGATTCTCATTTGGTAATCAGCACCTTGTCCATTATTTTGAAGAACTGGAACCCAAAGAAAAAAAGGATAGCAGTACCTAAAGTACAATAAAACACCTTTTCCCATATTGTCTTATCCGATCTTTAAAATAGCTACCTTATTGCTCTTGTCTTGGAGACAGGAAATTTCGAAGAAGATAAAGGAAGTGGTCAAGATCACTCAGCTGGTGAGTGGGACTTGAATACAGGGCTTATACTATTAAATTGTATGCTCTTTTTTTTGACAAAAAGAAATTTTCAAAATCAACAAAGTAGATTTTGATGGAAAGAACAGCAAAGTGGACAAGACACCTTAGTGCTGGTGACAGGGGAGAGGATGCCACAGGTAGGGCAGTGGCTACAGTGCCGCATGGCAGAGTAGGTGATGGAAGAGAGAAGAAAGAACAGTAATAGATCAACAGGCTCCTTCTTTCTTTCTCTTTTTTATTTTTTTTCAGCACTGGGGCTAGAACCCAGGACTTCACACATGCTAGGCAAGTGCTCTACCACTGAGCTACACCCCGACCCTTCTCTCCTCTCTCTTCATTCCAGCGGGATGTGTTCACATCTAAGTGGTGACCAATGTAAATATGATATCCCAGCATCAACTTCTAAAGACTTGGGAAAGAATAACAAGAGTACATGATTTGAAGATTGCAAAGAATGAAAACTTTCTTCAACCTTTTTCCTCTCTTTTTTGAACCCTTTCTCCCTTTTGGATATTTCTCCCAACATGTACCATTCCCCATACTTCTTTTTCTGCACACACACACACAGTATGAGAAACCAGGAACCATCTGTATACTCTCTCCCATGATATATATTTAAAAAATAATAATCTGATAACTTCATCAACGATGAACTGTTAGTAGCTTATCACCTTTTTCTTCTTGTATTTATTTACCTTTTTAAAGACAGACGATGAAAGGATGATTTAAGGAATTAATGGTTTTCTGTCACCATTTCATCTGCCTGGGTAGGGAAGATGCCTCTGCTTCCTAAGATAGTTATCTTTCAAATCTGATGCTAAGACATTTTTCCAGCTTCTTTTTTCTCTAAGCGATAAGGTATCTACCTCCTGGCTGAACAATAAAACAATTCAATAAGTAATTTAATTCCCCTCCTGTAAGAGTGCAAGATTTGGAAGTCCCAATTAAAAGACATGCATTTTCTGAGTTCTGCCTGTTTGTGGTCTGATCTACCTTTACACGCTCACAAACTGGAATCCAAGTGCTGAACTTATCAAGCACATCAGAAGCCGTTTAATAGTAATCGAGGAAAAGAACAGTTTCCAAAATGCTCATAAGGAGAAAGGGATCAATTGTGTTGGAAACATGATTTAAATATTCCCGAAAGACTTTGAATCCATAAAAATCCTATGCATGGGAGACCTGTTTACTTTGTATTTTATAATGGGTAAGGGAATACCTTATAGAGAGGTTTAAAGGGAGATAGGTTTCTTAGTTACTCACTCCAACATATAGTTTATGTCAGAAATAATGACTAAGTGAAAGACAAAAACATTGTCTAATGTGTCTTTTTGTCCTAAGGCTCTACCCAGGACTTGAGCAGAGTAGGGCTGACCAGAACAAGACTGTGGCAAAGGCCACCACAGGCCAAGGAAGCTGAAGAGACCTTAAACTAATAGTCCCTCTGGTCCTTGCTTTTGATTTAGAAATTTCATAGAATAAGAAGTTTCAGGGAAATCATCAAAGATCTCGAGAAATAGATTCACTGGAGAAGTTCTTTATTTCCCACTTTCTTTGATATTTCTCTGAGGTTCCTGGATCATATATTAACAAAATATCCAATGAAATAAAACAAAAAGTACAAACTCAAAACCAAACACTTGTGGTTTTTTTATTAGCAGGCTCCCAGAATTTAAGTTTGAAGATACTGATTCCACATTTTATCCATCACTCACTGTGAGAGGTCTTTGACTTTTTGTAGGTTTTTTTTTTCCATACAATGTCAAAGTCAAGAGACCCCCTCAGTTAATTTGAGAAATTTTTCAAATGATTTTTAAACATTTCTTTTCTCTGCCCAAATAATTTTTAAAATGTTCTTTTAAACTTTTTCTACCCTATTTGCAATGAAAAGCAACAAATTTGAGTTTATTATCTATAGTTAGTGTGATTTGGATATTTTATGCTCTGGTAGAAAAATTGTCAATTCTATTCTTCATGAAAAAAATAGAGCTTAAAACCCTACTCTATTGTCTAATTTTTGCTGATATGTGGTGATGAAACTTTGGAGAAACCACATTTGCAATTTACCAAGAAAAAAGAAAACAATGATATTGCATAAGTTTTCATATTAGTTAATGAAAATAGTTTTCAAATGCAGAAACAATGTAGAAATGCCCACTTCAGTCTCTTTTAGCTTCTGTAATTATGTACTCTGTGTAGAATGTCATCAGAATCCAAAATCATCCACATGAGTATGCAGTAGATTATACTTCAGTAAATATTTCATATGAAGTCTAAGATAATTTCGCTTTTAACAAATGAAATTATTTTGTGAGTATTGGAAACATTTTCTAGTCTAAAGACTAGGGGATTGCTATGGAGGAATCTGTTTTTATAATAAAACCTTGATTACCCAGAAGCTGATTTCTTAATGTCCTGAAATAATTGATGTTAGTTAGTTTCATTTTTAAAAGAAGTCCTCAAAACATGCTCCCACCCTCATACACACAGACGCTAATGGATACCATTCATAGCCAAGGATATAATTTTCAGATTAAACTGTGTTGTCAGTACGCTGCCAATTCAACTCAATTGCTTCCAACTTTTATATGATCTTCTTAGAAGAACCAAAGTACAGCATGAGCAATAATTTCAAGACAGAGTGCTCAAAGGAAATGTCTTAGTCAATGAGGTGTGGTTAGGTGTCTTAAAATATTTTCAACTGCAAGTTAAATACCCTCTCCATTCTCACCCCAAGAAAGAGAACAACTCACAGGAGTCTCACCATTTTTTTGCATTGAGAAACGTCTTCCCCATATTTTGCTGCCATAATTCTAGGGCTGGTCCATACTTGCATATTACCAGTTTATTCACAGTGCTCTCAGCTTATGTCCTCACTACACTAGGGAAAGGTTAAGTATGAAAGTCACAAATCTTCTCCTACAGGTCTAGTCTGGTAAGTATCTGCCCTGTAAATTTCTCTATGGATTTAATTGAATTCTCTTTCCTCAATTCTACAGTTCACAATAATAATTAGGAAATCAGTTGGCTCCTTAGAATTTATTTTGTCCAACTATTAGAGTCTTTATTTGTTTTCCCTTAAAACGATGCAAGTATGTCAACTTAGATTCCAAGGGCAAAGGCATTTATATATGCTCATTGAAAGTACTCAGAGGTGAAGGGAACTGAATTTGCAGCTTCCGTAGAATAGTATTAAAGAGTAAGATGCATGGGTAGGTGAACAGCTATGTAAAATCTAAAATATGAAAAAAAAAGTTGGAATCTAGATGGCGCATATATGAGAGTTCACTGTACATATTTTCCTAAGCATCTGACAGTTTTATTTAATATAACTTCAAAAGGAGAAGTCAAAAAAGTATGGCACCTTTGAATAAAGGGGCTATGGTATTTATAAGTACTTGTTCCTTGAAGTCCTCCTTTTTGGCTTCTTTAAAATTATACTATTACTGTTCTTCCTATCCCTTGGGCCTCTTATTCACAAAATTATGCTTCTACCCTCACTCAGTTTGGGAACTATACTTTTTCCTTCCATTTCTTTCCCTGGGAGTTCTCATCTAATTCAACCTACTGCAGGTTGAAACTCCTACTCACGAAGAAGAGTCCCCAAGTGGCTTCTGCAGCTGTGACACCGCCCTGGACCACATCACCTTAAATATTCCACAGTCCCAGCTGGATGCTCCACTCCCCCTTCATGCTCAACATGCAGTCCTCAACATGGGAGGACTCTCCCAGGTTCCCACTCCTTTCAAAGAGTAACTTCTCGGTTCACCTCATTCCAGTTGGTTATTTAAAATCACATTCCTGAAAACCCAGAAGTAAAGTAGCAGTCACCTTGAACTTCATCTTCTCCCTCCTTCTTCATTGCCCATTCATTATTCACTCAGTCCCCAGCTTCTTCTTTTGAAAGACGCCTCTTGCAATTGCCTCCTTTGTTCTGTTCTCACTGCCCTTAACTTCCACCAGTTACTTTCTGTCTCCTCCTTTGCCATTTGATCCTCCTTAATAACAGCGCCATTTTCACTCGCCACACTCTGCTTTCTTCCACGGGTCATGTCCTCATTGTCCTAGGGATCATCCTTTCCAGCAAGGCTGCCTTTGCCTACAAACTCTGAAAATGTCTTCCCCTCTCCTACCCCTGTGCCTTTACATACTCTATTCCTTCTTCTTCATAGACTTTGGTGACTTTCCACCAACCTGGGAAAGGAGTTAATATTGGGGTTATGCAGATCAAGGCTTTTATCCACTCCCTGCCGCTGGCAACTGTAACCTCCGAGGTGTTTATCTAATTCCTAAGTACTCTGGGTTCTTTCCATCTAAGTTTGTGAACCTTAAAGACATGCCATGTGCCAAAGGACATTCTTCCCAGTCTTCATAGCCCACATGGAATTGGTTGGTTTTTGGTTAAACATCTCTGTATTATAAAATTATTTACATTTATTCTGAGCTACTAGAAACATAAGGTCCTCAGAACTGTCCATTCTTTAAAGATACTTGTTAATTGCAATTTTATCCTTCTCCATTTGCAGTAAAACTACATGTCAGTGAAAAATTCTGGCTAATCCTTGTCCTGCTGGGCCAAAGAGAAGCTCTCTTCAAGCCCGTGTATGGGAAATTATTCATGAGGAAATATGCATCTATGCAATGTTTCATAAACCCTTCAATATTCAATATGTACAGCCCCGCATGGAGTTTTTGAATATTTCATATTCATAAAATGATTGGAAGCCAGTTCTGAAAAATAAGCTGTTGGTCATCTTGTGTGGGATTAAAAATAAGCTTATATCATATTTGGGGTTTGGATGTCTATATAAGATAGTTGTTTAAGTCAACCAATAAGAAATAAAACTTTCTACAATTGCATGTGTTGGTTCAATGCATGTAGGAAAAGAATGAAATCAATATATATTTGGAAAACCCCTCCCCACTCCGAAAAGTATGTCAAAATAAAAACCAATGAATATATAAATAACACAGTGAAAACAGAAAGAAAAAGTTTTTGTTTTTTTTTTTCTGTCTGCAATGCAGAAGCTGGAGAATTGTGTCATGTATTATTATACAAATTCCAGTGAGAATATTAGAATACCCTTGGGAAAAAAGTGTTTGCAATGTATGTATTTACATGTTAAGGGAGATGCCAAAATACAGGCTCAGTTTTTATTAGTTGTGAGATTACCATTCATATAATCTTTGATTTGTGTGTGTGTGTGTGTGTGTGTGTGTAAAACAGAGCTGTTCAGAAGAGTAGGCCTCGGCTTCAAAAATCCCCAGGTTCTAATCCTTTAATCCAGGTTCTTAAGCCTGACAGTTAAATATAATGTACCGTTAAATGTATTTGCTACATATTTTTTGCTTCAAAGTTTCCTTCTGAATAAACTGGGAGAAATAATACTTTTCATGTTTTGTGAAGATTAAATGAGTCAGTAAACTTATGGTTACATGCCTAATAATGGTAATTATCAATAAGAAAATTTGGAGATTTCATTGATATGATTAGAATTCATTTTTCTTATGTATGTAGTAGGGCTTTGTGGTCATATTAAATATGGAAGCCAGGTGGCACAGTGGCATACACTGAAATCTCAGCTACTCTGGAGGCTGAGGCAGGAGGATCTCAAGTACCAGAGCATCTTAGTGAGAATCCTGTGTCAAAATAAAATAAAAAGGGGTAAGGATGCAGCTCAGTGGTAGAACACTTGCCTAGCAGTATGGAGCACTGGGTTCAATTTCTTGTGCTGAAAAAAGAAAATAAAATTTACATTTACATGATTTTCAATGTTAGTTCTGGAAGGTAGGTCACATAAGTGTGAAATATTTCTTTAGGGTACTACAAAAGAAAAATAAAGCAACAAAATCTGAGCTTTGAGACAGGAAAGTGTAAGGACAGGTACTGTTCGTATGGCACCTGGACGACAGTAGGTGCTTAGAACGGGAGGAGAGGGAGGGCTGGGGTTAGACCTGATGGGCAGGGGCTCCAAGTCACCTTCCAGAAACTTGGTCCTGCAGGATCCATGGAACCCAGAAACTCAAGGAGAACATTAGAAAATTCTCAGACTTTAAAAACATCAAGAGGTTAGTGGAACTTTACTTTAGAGCACTTTTCTTTGTTGTAACTGTAATGTTCTATCATTGCTCCTCTCTCTGATCTGGAATTTTAAAAACTTAAATACTTCTGTGTTGGTAGCCACTATTGTCTAGTCCCTGTTGCCCTTTAAATTCAGCAGCTCTAAGCCAGGAAGGAAAGGACATTTAAGGGGAGTTGAGCTCAGGGACAGAAGGAGGAAAAGAAGAAGGAAGGAAGAGGGGAGGAAGGTAAGGAGGGAGAGAGAGGGGATAGAGGGAGAGGAAGAGGAAGAGACTAACGGAGGAAAGCAGGTTTTGATGGTTTGAACATTTATTGGAGGAACAGGTCCTTTTTCTCTCAGACCTCTGTTTTCTCTCCGTGCTCTCTGCCACCAGCCTCCTCAAACTCATATTTAGTCCTTAGACATATTTTATATCCAATCATGATTGATGATAAGATCTTGTAGGGAATTATAGAATACAATTTAACTTCCTGACTGCTCAAATAAACATCTCTTCTAATTACCTCCCATTTCCTGTGATTTATATTACCACTGCTTATAACTACCTTACTACCACCAGAAAAAAAGTTTTAAATTTATTTTGCAGATTTTATGTGCTATTCACCCTGATGTGACATCGGCTGATCTGAAATTTTCATTGAATGGCACATCGTTCTTTTGCAAAATGCATGTGCAAGCCATTCAATCTCTACAGGAGGTGTTCTCCACTGTCTCATGGGAATGTGAGGAGCCTAGGATATGAGGACCCCTCCAGAAACAACAGCTAACCCATCCCAGGTCCCCACAAGAGCTTGTATTTTGGAGAAAACTTACCACAGAGAATTGGAGATCCTAACTATAAATCTTCATTTAGGCAAAAAAATTCAGAGTGTTTCAGAAGTAGGACCTCTTGGAACACATTTATAAATACTAATCTAATGCCTTCATCGGGCATTGAAAAATGTCCACAGAGGCCTCAGGTGTTTCTATGAATGTGAATGTTTGTTTACATTTTGCAGAATGTGGCTTGAGCAGGGGCAGAAGTGCTCAACTAAGCTTGGCCTTAGATTCTGGAAGGTTATCTTGGTTATAAGACTTTTTTTTGAACTCGTCTTGAAAATCAAAAAAGCAACATGAAAGAAAAGCAGACTTTGGTTTTGATGTTCCACAGCTGAGCCTAAACGGAGGTTGATGTCACAAGGCCAGGTTAAGTGGTTCTTAGCCTGTGGTAGATGATGAACAATCTAGACTCTAATGAAAACTACAAACGCACTTGCTAGGGAAACAAAACAAAGCAAAACAAAACAACCCTGTACAGCTATAAATACGTGTGTGCTTGTGTACACACACAGAAAGAAATGTTAGTTTGATTTCAAGCAAGTTACCAAAGAAGTTCCTCCAGGTTTTCTATGGATAAGAGCATCTGATCTGTTCTAAAGCCAATGCCTTTCAGGTGTGACCTGAAGAAGGGCAGCCTCCATATCTCCTAGAATCTCCTTAGCAATTCAGAATCTCAGGCTCTACCACAGGTTCACTGAATTGGAACCTGCATTTTAATAAGACTTACAGGTGATTCCCAGGCAGATAAAATTTAAGACTCACTGCTTTGGAGGGCCATGTCCACAGGGGGTTTAGAATTCCAAATTATAAATCAAATCACATTTGGAGATGACACATACTATATAATACTCTCAATAAAACAAAATCTATTATTTGTAAATGAGAAGGCAAAGGTGTCAGTAATATTCTGCATTTGACAAATCCCTCTGTATCCAACTTTCAATTGCTTACTTCTGCTCCTCACTCCTCTGTCCGCTTTGTCTTGTTATTCTCATTCACAGGTATTAGTAGAGGCAACAGTGAAGGCAAAGGTTAGAGCTGGGATGTAGGAAATTCCACGAGCTTTAATCATGTCATGTGCACCACTGTGAGGATCAGTTGGGGAGATGCAGGGTTCATAGAGGAGAAGAAACCAGGCAGTTACCGCCAAACCCAGATACCTGCTTAACTTAACATCTATGTGAGCCTGCAACACTGTACTGCAGTGAGGTCATTTAAAGAAGTTCGGAGAAGGTCAGCTTCCTGCCCGGTGGATGGACATTCAGGCAACTTTGAGATGCTGCTCTGAGCCACTCTAGTCCCTTATGGGTCTTCAGTGCAGAGGCCCGCTTTACGGACTGCCCCCTTCTCTTGCACATCCTTGTGGTGAAATAGCATTCATGAGTTAGATCTCATTTCACCAGCCAGCAAGTTATTAAAATGCCCTTTTATACCCCCTTCCACATGATCCCTCTGCTACTTAGCAAAAATGTTGGAAACTTCAATGGGCCAAATTTCCAAGGTGTTATGGTCCCCAGATTATATCAAATCAGAAGCTCTTGGACTCAGCAGTGACATTTTCAATGACCATAATTCATGTTTATATGCTTCGATCCCTTATAATCATGCAGCAGACAATTTGTAAAGGCTAGATTTTATTTTCCCCTCTTACAGTTGTGGAAAATTGAAGCACAGAGAGGTTAAATGACTTATTCAAGGGTAACACAGGCAATCAGCAGGGGCACTGGGTCCTAGGAGAGTTTTATTATTTTCCTTCAGTGAACCCTTTCAGTTATACTTTGCACCTGTCAGAGAAGAGACCTTCAAGACTGGATCAATGCTCATCATCACTCTTCAGTTGGCCCTACTACCCTGCTTTGAGTTCAACACAGAGGCAGGTATCAGGTCAGACCTTCGTGCACAGAGTAGCCTGTTTCCACTAACCGAGTAGAAGAAGAGAACAAACAAATAACTGTATTTTCAAAAGCAACACCAACCAGAACTAAAGGTTAAATTATCAATCTCTGACTTTAGAAACAAACTAGGTTAATACGTTATTGTGGTTTGAACAATGCAGTCTCTATTAAAAAACCATGACTCAGGTGGTTCCACAAGAGTAGAAAAGTACATACAACTTACTGGGTGAAAGAATGGGAAATTGCAAAAGTAGGATATTTAAAAAGGGCAATTTGGAATAAAGCAGTCATTGTAATTCCTTTATTCCTATGAACCTGCACATGCAATTGTGTCTTAATGGGCCCCTCATTTTGAAATCAGTTGGGTTTACTTATAACTTTTATTCACAGAAAATCAAAAAAAAAAATTACTAGAATCCCTTTGCTACAAAGGATAAAGGGATTCTCCTTTGAGATCCTTGACACTCTGGTAAATAAGGAGATTCTAACAATAAGAACATCAATCTTCCTGCAAGCTTAAGATGAAAGTCAAAGCTCAGAAATACAACAGATGTTTAACATTGTATATGTATTCTATGGAAGTTTTGCAGCAAGATAAAAGTTATAAATTTTCAGAAGTAGGAGCTGTCAATGTTTTTTACATAATATTTAAGATATCACAAGTCATATCATCAGAAATAGTTTGCTCATGGTTAAACTCTCAGTTTATTTTAATATCACAAAGACTATTCTGCTTTTAGTATGTTAGGTTTCATAGCATTTTTTTCAATATTTCATTAATACAGAGGTTTATGCAAACACTATTTGTTTCCTTCAATATTTCCCCCTGCTCCCAAAGGAAGCTCTGAAACCCAATACTAATTGGATGAGCTGTAAACTAGCAGAACTCTTAACTACTTAAAACACTTGGAATGCACATCATGAAGTTTAGAATCTTTATTCAAACTAAAACCCTTTCCTTGCTCATGCTCTTTCACAAAGCAAAGAAAAAATACAAGGAGAATATCCACCCTTACTTCTGCAGGAGCTAAAGCAGTAGAATTTCATACATTCCCTTTGCTTTAAAGAGGACCATTTACTTCACAGATGACAAAGGTAGGATTCAGAGGTGAAAAATCAATTCCTTACTTGGCATAACAGAGAGACTAGATCTCAGGATCCTCTGACCTGAGATATCTTTTATAAACAAAGCTTCTGTTATTCTCCTTTATACTATGTGGATGCCAATGCATGTCTACTTATTCTCATGAAGGTAAACTACTGGATTTCCAAGGGCAGTGGCTTCAAATTGTCTTTTTCACTCCAGGCAATTTAATTCAGCTTTAGCAGACAATGTAATTTGTAGTTCAGATCATTTAGCATTCTGTCATCAAATGGTCATGAAGTTGAAAGTCATTTCATCTTATCTGCCTTTACCATCAATATCTAATCCTTCTACTCACTTTCAAATTGCTTTGCTTCACCTGAAATCATCATTAGCATTGAAACTGAGGAAATTAATTCAAATTCTGGCTCTCACCTTTAGTATTGTATTCTGATCAACCTGACAATCATTTCTGTGTACATTATATGTAAGAGTTTGGATGAAGGTCCTAAGAAAAATGACAGGAGACCTTGGAACAGGTATTCTACCTCTGTATCAGTAATGGTAAGTACAGTTACTTCTCAGGTAGATGTGAATTTACTTGGTAATGTCCTTTCTGAACTATAAATGGTGACAAAATGCAAAGTATCAATTTTATTCATTTCACCTAAGCTAATTTTTAAAGACACTTTGATTTCTAAGATAATTTACAAATAACAACAAAATCTATGGCAGTAGTATATTGCCAGTAGTATATATATTGCATGTGCCTCAACATTTACTTTTATTTTACACTTCCTTCTGCTCATCTCTAATTTCCTCGTGGGAATCCAAAGTCTTGGGCATTAGTGGTGCCGAAAGCAACAGATGTCAGCCCCCTGGCTTCCTGCCTTCCTGTGGAGAGATGGCCAGCAGGTTGGACAGGTGAGGTTAAGACAGATGGCAGCTATTCCAGAGTTGTCTGGCTAGTTGCTACTCTGGCTGCAACTTCTTTCTTCCATCTAGTGCCAACACAAAGGAATAAAACATTTACTCAGATACTAATTTGAATGACTCAACCTACCTGCTATAATTTTTCCTTGGGGATATTTAATATTTAGGATTGATCTAGAAGACATTTTATAGGGGAAAATTTAATATAAGAACAACTGTTAACATAACTAAAGAGCAAAATAAAATCCTGTATTTCTCTGAACTTTTCAAATCTGGCTCTTAGCTCAATTGTTGATCCTGGGCAGCCTGCTTAGCCTTTTAAGTCTCAGCTTTCTTGTCTACAAAAGAGGCATCAGTCACTTGGATTACTCATAAAGCCTCCAGAAATCATTTCCTGCTCTTTGAGACAGTTAACAGAGCTGTCTCATTTATTTCCCAGGACACCATACTAGAGGAAATCAGTATTTCCTCTAATAAACACCAAGTAGGTTGAAGAATCACAAATAGTAGTGATATCTAGGACAAATTTCTCTTAATTACACTTTAACAAGTGATAATTACAATAGCCAGACCAAATCAAATCAAATTTCATTTTTTTTTTTAAATTCGGTTACAGGACGGGAACATTTCAAGGAGATATCTATAAAAAGATCCAGATGGATTTCTACACGAGATAAAATTTATGTAACAGGATGGGGTGTAATTTCTCACTCTAGAATTGATTGGAGGTATTGGCTCCAATAATACCAGATCAACATATCTCTCCTCCTTAGCAGTACCAATGATTTATTCTCTTTGACTGGTCTTAAAAATGACCAATTTCTGTCACCTGTTAAAGGATGTCTGATCTCCCATGACCTCTGCCTGTGACTGATTTTAGCAGAATGGAATTCTCTTATGATAACTCTGATGAACAACCCCGATGGTGGCCTATGAGCAGCTCAGGGAAGGCAATTGTATTAAAGTATTATAGTAATTTATTGGCAGTTTTGTGTGATAACATATTTACTAAAATAAGGCATGCCAGAAATATCAGGTTACAGCAGGAATACATGATTTCCCAACCGCCAAGATATATAAATCAAACGCCTTTTCTGTTCACTGTTGCCACCTCCACCTCTGCCTTGTCCTTAATCCTCGGACAAATTGAAGCACATGCCACAATTTGCAGGGGGAAAATCAAACTCAATTTCTCAGTACAATGAAGTGAGTTTTGGTCTTGTCATCTCCACTGACATATTGATCCCTCAAAGACTGAAAAGATCAGAATACTCTGGGTTTTTTTTTGTTGTTGTTGTTGTTTTTTACTTTTATAAATATATATGTGCAGAAATGCAATGTGTACATGGAGGACAATATAAGACTTATTTAGATTTACAAAGACACAAGAGCTCCAGGAAGCTAATATTATAAAAGAGTATGTAAGAGAAGTCACTATTTAAGAGGTTCTGTTTTTTTTTTCCCCTTTAGAATTACAGTTCCAGAAGACAAATGACTGCCTAATCCAAGTTCATTTAAAGTGCAGCTGATCATTTCACAGCTAAAAGGAATTTGTACTAGCGAAGGCATGCGCGTGTGCACACACACATTCTAACGTGGCCCCTTGTATAATTTATGTCTGACCTATGATACACTATACCCAACACTCAATCTAACATTTTCTGTTTAACCTGAAAGAGGATTAGGCCAAATCACTTAAATGTCCAAATCTGTGGTTTGCAAAGTATAGCAATCACAACCTTCGTGAAATGTGTGAAGACTGCACAGTAATTAGCATCTATAGATAAAGCATTAAGAAACAGACCAACTTTATCACGAGATGAGGATGAAATTGTCAGAAACACTGTAAATACCCTAGAGTCAGTCCAGTAAGCTAAATTTCTGGTTCAGCAGACGGAAGGCAAAGGAACGAATCTCTTTGCAGGTAGGCAGAATTCTAGTCCTTATGACAAAAGAATGACTTTGTAATTGCCACCTCCTATAGTGATATGCAAGATGCTTTGCAATCCCAGGGAACTTGCTACTGCAGAGCAGGTGTTGCTCCTGCCTCATAAAAGGTTGCTGCAGGCAGCTCTGTGAACCTCAGTGGGAATCAGGTTGACACCCAGATCCTTAACACCAACGGGGAAGAACCGCACCCAGGAATTTAAGGAAGAACTTCATTGATCCTAATCTCAAAGCTTTCAAAGCACAAGGAACTTCTCATTTAGCCTGATCTTTAAAAATTAGAGCCATGCCTCACATTACCATATTCTAAAGTAATTACTTGCAGTAAGTAAAGATAAATTCATTACTAATTACACAGTCCTTTATTGTGAAATCCAGAGTAAAATTATTTGAGGTATTTTCTTTTTTAAGCTGACAAGAGAATGACTTTACTTCATCCATCAGTTTGACTAAAGTAATGATTTTCTTAGAATTAAAATTTGTTGAAAGCTCTAAGTATTTCATCTTTTAGGCTAAGAAGCATGTAGTTAATGTCACCACTAATACATTTGTCAGTCTGTTAATTTTCTTTTTCTATTAGAATAAGTAAACATCAGCCCCTTTTAAAAGCATACTATTTACCATGTGTCAGGAGCAATGTAGGGAGACTTATTTGAAAATCATGAGGTAAGGCATTATGAAATGAACAGGAATCACAGGCAGACAATGAAAGAAAAACATAAAAGGGAAAAGGCATTTAATAATTCCAAAGTGATTGTGCAGCCTGCTTCACTTTGAGTGGGGGAGGGTGGTATTTAAAGGGAAACTAAAAAAAAAAAAAAAAAAAAATTAAACCAAAGTAAGATCTCAAGTCGGAGATACTAGAAAATACGAAAAAAGAGATGCTTGTGTAAGAAATAGTTCAAATAAAAGCAAGAACAATAGTCCCACAAAGGAAGGCTCATAAGTATACAGTGGAAATAAAAGAAAATGAGATTCTGCCCTCATGACATTAGATCACAGAATAGTTCTTCAGATATGCTTAGTATTTGAGGGAATAGATGCAGAAACAGTCCACCTGACTCTGCTTCCTTTAAGGATATAATCCATTTGTTTATGCTACCTTATGTCAAATTTTGTTTAAGGTATCTTAGGAATTACAGTCACTAGGAGAAAATAACATATAGTAGAAAATGTCAGTCTTGTGTTCCATCTACACGGATGTTCTTTCTAAAATTAAAGTTTTTTAAAATCATTTTGCTATCAGAGAAATCCAAGAGAATAAGATGATTTCTGAACCTTGTATTCTGAACTAACAGCACTGACACTATAAAATATTTCACTTAAAAGAGACTTCAGAATGTCATTTTCAGCTTTATTTCTCTCTCCACATAACACAGTTATTCAAAACAACAATGGCAACGACTTTTCTTCTGTTAGAATTTAAGCTCCCATGTCCCACAAAGGCCCCTGTGTTAAAGGCTTGGTTCCCAGGGTGGAGAAATTGGGAGATGGTGCAACTTCTAAGGAGTGGTGCCTAGTGGGAGGTCTTTAGTTCATGGGGGAATGCCCTCAAGGGGACCCCAGTCCCTTTCTCATCTCTCCCTTTGGCTTCCTAACAAGGAAGTAAATGATTTTCTTCAACGTACCTTCCCTCTGTGAGGTGTTACATGGCCAGAGGCCCAAGATTTAATGGCCTAGAATTCCAAAATCGTGAAGCCAAAATAAACTTTTTTATAAATGGGCTACCTCAAGTGTTTGTTATAGTGGCGGAAAGTTGACTAACACAACCTCCAAGAAGAGAGAACAGGTAAAGGGCTACAGCACTTGAGTATTTTGATGTTATAAAATCAGTCATCGTTAGCAGAGTACGGATAAACTTTCCTCACGAAAATGTGAGTGTGGAAGGCTTGTGAGGAAACGGTTTTATTTCTCAACTCATAACTATGATAGATGTCTCCATTTTTGTTATTTTTATTAATTTTGAAATGATTTAAAATTTTTTGGTTTTATCATGAAATAAACTGAACATAAACTGAGAGACACAAACGAGTTCCTAAAATTTGAGAACCCAGGCTTTCTGATGTCACAAAGAGTGGGAAGATGTATTACTTACCAGCTTTGTGGCCTCAAACAAGCTACTTAAATTTTCTGTGTTTCAGTTTCCTTACTCATACAATGGGGTTAAGACTAGCAATTACCTTGCGAAGTTGTTTTGAGAATCAAACTTGATGTTTTGAGTCTTCAAAAGCATGCCTATTATATAAGCACTTTCAATCAAGATTTATTAAAGGTTAGTTCTTTTTAAGTTGCAATTGACTTGCCAACTACCCTAGATACCAACCTATCTCATTCAAGTTCTCCCTTAGTCAGTATTACAGGTGGAAATGAACGCAGCCAGAAATCATTGGGCAGAATACTCTTGGTATAGAAATTTCAGTAAATGAATTATCTTGCTTTGAAATGTTTTAATTACCAAAGATCTTAAGAATTTGGGGGCAGTATAAAATATCAGATCCTCCCCACAAATGTGTATGGGGACTGTGTATGTCAGCTGGTGGACTAAAGGACTTGGGCAATATAGATTTGCTTTAAGTTGTAGTCTTGCTGTGTTAGAAGGGGTATCTGCTATGGAATGAAGTCATGACCTGCACTGAGCCTGTAATTCAGGGAAAACCTTGTCCTGCAGTGGGCATCCCAAGAAATGGAACATTACATGACTCTGGACTCTACCCTGCTTCCTAGGGGCTGGTAGTAGAGGATCCCTTCTACCCACCATGTAAATTTTGAGAATATCAGAGGGGATGTACAAAAATCCATTAAAGTGATGCCAGAGGCAAGATGTATTCTTAATATTAATGTAAAGACAATATGGTTCACAGGCAATCTTATTTTTCTATATTTATAGTCATCATGAGACTGTGTAGTAATGCAAGGGCAGAATCACTCTAGGTGTGGATCTGAATAGCAGAAATTTATTCATACATGTATTTGCACAATGTAGATTGTCCTAGTCCAACTGTTAATTTCCTATCTTGTGCCCCAAATACTGAGGTTGTTTTGAATTATTCTAATGTTTCAAATGATTTAAAGCCCTACATATTTCTTTACTTGTATGTATCTACTTATTGACCTATATTGTTGATTCTACCTGTAGAGTATTATCTCTTCGTCTTCCTTTTTTTATGTGTTTTATTATGTCAGTTTCTATTTCTATCTCTGTCTCTGTTTCCCTCAAATCCTTCATAAAACACAATGAAGCGTTGGTTCAACCCAGTTGGATGACAGTTGGGTAATAAACATAACATGGTAATTGGGAATCTGGGGTTTCCGCCCTCCTACCTGCCATTCAACTTTCCTAGAAAGAGCATCAAATATATTATTTCCTATCTATCTAAATCTTGGTTTCCTTATTTCTAGAATTAGAAAGTTAGACCCAGCACTGCTTCTGACACTCCGTTCTCATTCCAGTCCTCTGAAATAAGTGAGAAACTCTGAGAAATGAAGATTGATGAAATTAACTTTCTCAAAGCAATAGTTTGGCAGATTCTCATATCTTTAGCTTTAGTTTGGGGTCTACCTTAAGATCTTAGGAACCTTATAGAACAACGAAGAGGCAGGGACTCAGGAATTTATCCATTATTTTCTAGAGGTTTTATCCACAGTACACATTAACAGAGATGGACTGGCATATGGCATTCATGGACAACTTTCCAAATTAATGAGAAGCACCTACAACTAGTCAGTTGCTTGTAATGCAGATAATTTAAGAACTGCACTGAAAACATCAATAACCATTCTGAGCACGCTGGGTACATAATCAATACTGAAAACAAATATCATAACCAGACCTTCTCCAGCTCCCTCATGCACTTAAGGAGAGGCATCAGTGATAATAATTTTAATGTGAGCAGACAGGTACTTTACCTGGCTGAGACAAAAGTGGTGTGTAAGGGACTTTCGGTTCTATTGCACTCATTGGTGGAGGTAGCAAAGGGTTAGCAAAGCTGCGGAGTGGATGGGTTGGTCGAACACAGGCTGTGGGGATGGTTCTGCTTGGTGCTTCCTCACTGCTGGGATGCTCAGGCTGAGCTGGGGGCAGCATGGGTGCTTGTTGTGTGGCTGGTCCTTCACTCACTGCTGCAATGGAGACAAGAAATCCAGTCATGATTCCACACAGTTTGTTAACCATAAGAATCCTAAGTCAGTTCAACAATAAATGCAGGATCTGGCCCCCCGCTTCTTGAAATTATGATCATTTTCATTCTTCTACCTTCATATATTTATAGCATATTTTTAGCACTTCCCCTTTAAACAGTTGCAATAGGTCCAGCAGGACAGGGATCTATCTTTCAGGAAGAGTAGTAAAATATATTCAGCACTGACTATATTGCCTGAACTGTCTGGGCCCTGTAATCATAAGTGATGAAGCGAGAAAAAAGAGTTATTTCTCCTTTCATAAGTAGCAATGTCAGTGAAATGCAATGTACCAAACCCGGTTACAGCTGCATTATTATCTACCAGCCAATATGCCAATTTTTCTGTGATTTAAACATGCCATGTCAACTGTCAAACAAATCAGAGTTACAGGGTGCTCAGAGGCATTGCTAATAAAATGATTCAAATAATAACCACTGTCATTATCTTCCATAACAAAATAGAGACACATCTAGCTAAAAAAGTTCTATGAGAGACAACTCTGCAGGAACAAGTTGACTGAATGCAGAATTATGATTTTCCCTTTTTGGTAGCAAACCTTGTAGTATCAAGACAGATAACTATAGTTGAAGAGGTTCCACATAGTCATCTGTGAAAACCTATGGGCATTTGGACAGCTTTGTGTATGAAAATGCACCTTAGCTTCAGGGAACATGGTTGAATAAGACTAAAATATTTCCAAGGCAATTTCTCTTTTGAAGGACAATGTGACTCAACTTTATTCATTTATATTCAAAATCACCAGATCCAGGTTAAACCACAAATAAAAAGGAACTGCTTAACAGCTTTAAGTGTTAAACACCTACAAGTATTTCAGATGATTTATATCTTAATAAAGTTTTGTTGGGTAAATTGAAAAAAAAAAGCCATTGATAGAATATTTCACTTTTCAAAAAATAATTTTTAAACAGGAACTATTTCCAGATAATGAATTTCAGAGAGATAATTTTGAGACTCTCCAGGAGGCTCAAGAAGGTTAGTGAAGGGCAAAGGAGATAGGAAGAAAATCAGATAAAGCCCAAGGGAGTAGAGATGAAAGATACAAAAGATCAAGACATGCTATTAAAGATATGCAGAAATGTGTCTTCTGAGGCATTCATTCTCATTCTTCTCTACTGGGAAGAGGTCAGAGGTCCTTTGGGTCATGGAGTGGCCTTCGGGCTAAACTCATTCAAAGATGGAGGTGGGATGATGTAGGGCTGAGAGGACAGGATGTAGCCCTATAGCAACCAGGGCCCCAAATAGGCACAGCCTTCATAAAACATTTCTTCAAACAGGGGAAATCAAGAAAGTGAACTGCTAAGAACACTCCAGATAGGTGTTCTAGGGAGATAAGTTGCTTGTAAGAAGGTAAAGGAGAGGAACACTTTGGGGTTGGCTTTCAATCAGTGATATATAGTGAGATAATTGCAAGTATAGGTTTAGAGACAAATTCTATATAGGTTTTACTATGGACTCATATTTCCTCTAAATGAGAGAATGATGAGTGGCCAATTATCCAAATAAAGACTTGATTATTGAGCTAATTCCCATCATGGGCATCTTTGTGTCACTGGCCTGAGAATGGTGGCTGAGGACTGCACTCATTCTTGTCCTCTTAAGAAGGTCCACGTTGACGTGGGTCTTTTTATTTGCACTTCATTCATGCTTCAGGTCCCAAAGGATAGTCATAAACTGTTAGATGGAAGTAATTGCTTAGGAGGGGAAAATAGCCTGTCTCAGGAAGGGCTCTGGAGATAATCCTTGGGATGGAAAAAATTATTTATCACAAGAAGTTTATAATCTCACAGGGAAAATTTAGGGGAACTTAAAATGCTTTGGCTTCCACTCAACTGAAGGTCTCTTATCCTTCGTGAATTGTGAGCCTCACATATACGGTTCTTGAGGCTGCCATTCTTGGATTCCTTTTTGCCCCCAGCTATCGGATTCTTCTTAAAGGGTCCATATCATCAAATTAAAAATATCTGTCCAGGGTAAGAAATTTCACAATTTTCTTTAGAAATCTGCTTTAGGTGATTCTTTGTATTGAAGAGTAATTGTAATTAATCCACTTTGTATTTCAGAAATTCTTTTGTATTAAAGAAACAATAATATATTTCTTTCTTGTTTCCTTCATATTTTCTTTTTCTATATATTCTACACTTTCAAAACGAAAGAGATCCATATTAAAATGTTATTTAATTGTAAGTTTAAAGAAATGTACATGCATCTTTTTTTAGTCCTCTGACATTGAGTCTTCTACTTCAATAAAATACTTAATATGTCATGTGAACATATGCATTTTGACAGTATCACTAAAATTTTTGGGGGCACTTGCAATCCTACTCTTTCATGGTATTGCTCTTCATCAGTGTCTCTAAAACCAAAAGTTCTCTGCATGCCCAGACCTGCATCCTCAGGTTTTCTGCTGATCATGCTTCCCCACTGGGATAACCATGATGTGGACTTTAATGTAGACATATCAACTCACAAGTGAAATCTATAAAAGAAAAGTGCCTAAAGCCCTGGGTAGAATGGGAGGGAGCATTCTGAGGACAGAATAAATTGCCAATCTAGAAGAGACTATTTTTTTTGTTCAAAATATACAATGGATAAGGGTTTCCAAAGATTATTCATAATTCTTATATTTGAAGTGGAGCAAAAGAAATGCTTTTCAAAACTGGCTGACAATTAAAGCAGTAAAAACCCTAAAACAAACACAATGGCAACTGCTCTGCCATAGAAATGCTTTCATTTCAAATGTGACCATTTGGCCAGTTTAAGCATCAGCTCCAGGACACCTACATGAGACAAATTGGCTCTTTGACATGGCATTTAGCTGTGCTTACAGCTCTGAAAGCAAAGGAAAGCTTCTTTTGCCCACAAATACAGCTTCCCTGCAAATTCAGAGTATAGAGTGAGAATGAAATAGGTGCTGGCAAGGCACTCATTTTCAAATGATGAAATAGTAGGAATTCACTGTACAAATAGCATACAATTACATAGCAGAGTCAAATCTCAAGGCACTTTATAATAATTAATGTCAACACATAAATAATTGCTGCAGAATAACTGGCAAAAATGTTGCAAAAATGGAAATGAGGGTTTTTCTTCTGTCTAAAATTTGCAGTATTTGATAGAAACACAGCATACTAATAACTCTCTGCAAAGACTCTAAGTTATGACTACCTCTAGGATCTCAATTCACTCTTGAATCTCAGAACAGGATCATGTAATATTCCTGAGTGATCCCAGTTACTTATAGAGTAGATTTTAGAACATCCTAGAGAATTATCCATGAACCCCATTGCATTCCTAATTTTTTTCTAGATCAAATTCTGTTTATTAGTTGACTTGCAATTTGGTAGAGAAGTAGAGCTCATAAAAAAAAATAGCACGGATAAAATTGACGAGCCCTCTAAGAGAACTTGAGACAAGAGTGGAAGTCACTTAAACTTTAGTATTGTAACTTGATTCAAAGATGAGAAAAATGGGGTTACCAGTTCTGTAATGACTGGCACAAATGGAACCCCATGACTATTATGTATTTTATAGGTTCTTAAAGTACAGTGTTGCTCCCTGTTCCCTAGGGACAGCTCATTTGCCTTATTGAGGCTTAGATTCGAAGTGAAGGTTTCTTAGAAGGGAGAAAAAAATATTTATCTATCACAACTCTATGAATCTCTGTGGATGGGTCAGCAGAAGTGTGTAATGCACATGTACTTGCTATATATCTCCTTACATTTGGAGAGAAATTCAACTTTATCTGTAACTTCAGAAAGCAGCAAGTTTGGGGATCAGGGCTTTAGTGATTCATTTCTTACCAAACTCTAAGGTCTTTCAGATAACTTTGGAGGAAGTAGTGTCTCTACACTTTGCAAAGCCATCTTTTTCTTTTTCTACGTGTGCCTTTCTCTGTTTCTCAAGGTGACTAATAAGACGCTTCTACCCGGAGTCATGAAATGTTTTCTGCTTCAAAGAGAACAGAGATGCTTAGTGTTCTCCAATGCATTTAGAAACCAATACTGAGTGGCTGGAAGTTAACTGTTACTGACATTGATTTAGAAAATATTTCCTTTCCTAGAAAAGAAGGTACTTATTCTTTCTTTCTTTTTTCTTTTCTAAGCAATCACTTGACATATATTAAATCCTGTTTCTCTGGCATTGCACATATTTTGTTGAAAAGATACTTGATGAATGACTGAATATATTCTTTAGAAATCTTGGTCAGGCATGTAATGTCCATTGTCCTGTGATTTTTAGATGAAGTTCAAAAAATTATCAAGCACTTTGTTTAGACTACTTTATTTTTCTAACTTATATCTGTTTATATGTTTTATATTTATATTATTTTATAATAGTTAAATAATCAACTTTATTTAACAATCCTTACTTGTAAAGCAATTATCAAGATGAAAAAGTCTATTACAGAGACAAAATATTTTAACTAGTTAACTTCGAGCATACTTCAGTTTTAGAAGTGATTAAGGTTCATAGGAAAACTGAGCAGAAGACAGAAAGGAAGAAGTAGATGGGCTATAGACCTTGGTAAGGTAAATTTCCAGGAGGAAATTTTGGAAAGGGAAGAGCAGTGAGGAATATATCATGGATAAAATCAATCACCGTTATGGTTTGTACATGAGTCCTAAAGACTGATAGGTTGAAGGATCAGTCCCCAGTGCAGCCAGGTTCAGAGGTGGGGCTTTTGGGAAGTGATTGGATGAAGAGGGCTCTGGCCCCACGAGTATATTAAACCACTAATAGCGGAATGAACTCCTGGGAGGTGGTGGAGATTGTAGGCAGGGGGCATGGTTGAGGGAAGCAGGTCACTGAGGGCAAGACTTGGAAAGCTCTCAGGGACCCACTTCCCCTCTGCTTCCTGGTTGCCATGAACTGGGAAGCTTCCCTCTGCACACCCTTTCTCCATGATGTTCTGCCTCATCTCGGGTCCAGAGCAATGAAGCCAGCAGACTGGAACCTCTGCAACCCTGGGCCAATATGAATCTTTCCTCCTTTACATTGTTTATGAGAGGCATTTTGCTCACAGCATTGGAAATCCGACTAACACAATTACCAATACAAAAAGTAGTGAACTTTAGCTTGTAGTGGTCATGTCCAAGGGACAGGAGAAAGGCCATCCTACCCATTTTTCTTTTGATATGTCTTTAAAGTCACAGAATGTGGAAGAAAATTCAAAGAAAATACTAAACCATGATCCCATGAGGAGACTAACTAAAACTAAAAAATTCTCTTGATACAAGACATAGGAACTTACGTGGTCTGATTTTTTTTTTTTAAATTAAAAACACACCTTTAGTTGTCTTTGGGATTTGGAAATTATGTACTGTTAGAACTTCCACATGTTTCTCATTTAATTTTACTCACTATAGCATGGGGGGGGGCTCTTTTCCCTCGAGCTTTTACAGACAACTCTATTCTGCAGGTATGATGTGCAATGAGAAAAGAGAAAATGAATCTCATTCTCCCTTGGCAGATTTTTGATGCCTTTTAATTCTAACCTTGCTACATCTAGACGATTTATGATTTCTTATAGCTGCCCCTATTGGGTTGGAAAAAATATAGCTTACCTCACAAATACATTTTATTGCTGTTACTATCATATCTATTACAAAACATCCTCTCTCACATAAGCTGCTGAGTCACCTGTTCTTAACTAAGAGATGAAAGTCATAAAATCGATTTTAAAATGCTGTGCTCACGGGGGAAAAAATGTCAAATGGCACAGAAGAAATCACTAGGGTGTATATAACAGCTAAAAAATCTCCCTCTATTCCTGCCTCTGCCCTCCTTCAGGAATATGAAATACTACTCCAAAACTCTTCCATCTCCAATATTAAAAGCTGAGAATTTATAGCTTAAATGAGTAAAGAATGCCAAAGCATTCTATAAGTATTGATTCATTGGGAGTCAACTGAGACATATTTCAATTTGACCAATCAGAATACACTGTAAGATATGACTTGATTATGAACCACTTACTTAATAGTACATACTAATTTAAAGGACCCACTACATCATTGTGTTATGAAAATACTTGGCCTTTGTTGGCCCTTGTGCCCCACAACGTCAGTATAGTGGGTTGTAGAAGAACTCCTAGGAAATCAGCCTAAAAGCACGTGAGTCAATGTGTTGTTCCGACCCAAAGGACAGCCTGTTGGAAAGGAAAATTCTAGCAATAAGATCATAGCAAAATCTTTCTTTCCAAGGCACAGGAAGGTCAGAATGTTCCACGTTTCACAAGTTATCTTGCTAGTATTCATTTATTTTTATTATAAAGAAAGGAAAATGCATTACACTGACTTCTTCCCGCTCCAAAACCTCGGTCCACTGACAGCGTTGGGAACGGAACAGGCCGGAGAGTGAACTGTGGGTGGGGGTATCCACACGTGGGAGATGGGAGGATTCCTGGGTACTGGGCACTTTCTAGGGTTGGCACAGGTATGGCACTCACGACAGCTGCAAAACAAAGATATTCATTTTATTTCTTTTAATACCTGCATATCCACCTAGTGAGCATAAAGGGAAATGGCTGAATTTTAAGATCCTCAAATCCATATACAACACTCTCTGTAACCTCATGGTGGTTCATTACTTACCTCTTCCCCCCAAAACCCCTTCTTATGTTAGAGATGATATCTCACTTCTGAAGCATCTTACTCTGGAGCATTACGCTGGAGTTCTAAACTTTCCATGGTTCAGAGAAATGATTAATCAAGAGACTAGAGAGCCACCTCAATGTTTTTGTTATTATTATTATTATTATTTTGCCTTCTTCTTTCTTCAAGCACAAAACATGGAATTAGAAGTGTTAAGTTGTTCACAGATTGAATGTACTATGTAGAGCTGAGGAAGGGCTCAGAACTTTCTATTATTCCGTAAATAAACATACTGCCCCCTAGAGACACTCTGGAAAGATGAAAGCAAGGTATATTCTCAATATTCATACCCGGGATTTATCTATAAATAGAAAACCCTTCAAATGGCACAAATCAGGGCAGGGGAGTAAAATTATTTTAAAAGCAGCTAAATATTTTCCAGGAATATCAACGTCTTTTAGTTATGTTGGATGAAATCCACAGATTAAAAACTTATCTATATATCTTCTAGATTTAGTCAGTTTTTTTCAATTTCATTATTCAGAAGCTATTCAATTATATCGATATGAAATATTTATTCAAACTATAGTTAATCTTCATTTGAATTCATTTTATAAAATGTGTAGTATTCCATGTGTGTCATTAGAAAATAAAGAAACAAAGAAACAAAAACCGATCATTACATTATCTCCATTAAAGTTAAGCAAGCTACTGCAATAACAGGTTTTTGTTGTATGTTCCTAGGAAATTAATAGTTACTTTCTTAAATACATGATTTTTATTTAGCTATATTCTAATGCTAATCATTGGACTTTGGAATGTACATACAAGCCAATTTGCTAAAGGAAACCTTTTTTTCCTATAAATCATATATCTGATTTTAAAAATAGCTTCATAATTATAGATACAAATTACCTTATGCTATTGTAAATCAGTGAGGAACAACACATTGATTTTTTTTACGTTTTATAACTTAAACATGCAGATTATTTATATTAAGACTACAACACTTTAAACTGAAAGGACTTCTTGTAGTAAACTAGCTTTAAAAAATGGCTCATGTCATTTGCAGGAATATGGATGGAACTAGGGACCTTTGCATTCAGTGAAATAAATTGAACTTGGAAGGTGAAGAGACCTATGTTTTCTCTCATATTTGGAAGCTAGAGAGGAAAAAGGAAAAGAAATGTGGAGGAAGATCTCATGGAAATCAAAGGGAGATCAGTAGATGAAAGGTACTAAGGGATGGGAGGTGGGGGCGATGGAGGGAAGGGCTGGGGAGTGATACTGGCAGAATTACATTGTTATGTTTTGTGCACGTATGAATACAGAACAACAAATCCCACCACTGTGTACAACTATAATGCACCAATAATGATGTGGAACAATAAAACAAAACAAACCAAAAAGAATTTAAAAAAAAGGTATTCCAGAATTTAATTTCCAGTGTATGTATAATATTTCTTGAAATGCATATGAACATACCTATTTGAATTGGAAAACGAAAGTTAGCTTTTTTCAGATAAAGAGTTTTGATTGCCTGGCATGAAAATGAGAAGTGAATTTACAGCATAGATCAAATTATGGGTATTTTCCATAAATTGATTAAAAATACATGAATCATTTAATAAGATGAAAACATTTTACTAAATGTTGCCTTAGTAAAGGTACATTGCAACTTATATTCCATTTTTTCCTAATACTGTCTCCATGTATTATAGAAGCCTGCAGTTATATGTTATAATTACTTGGTAAGTCTAGGCACAGCTTTATGTGGCTGTACCTCCTAGAAAATGCGAATGTGCAAACCTGAATGAATACCAAATTATTTCTCAGTGATTTAATCTATAACTTATACTTTCAGCATAATTGAAGGAGGTCCTCATCTAGCTGTGACTTGAAAGATTAATATCAATGATTCTGAGTGAGAGTTCAAAGAAGGTTTTTGTCATGCATTTTAGGTGTCAAAATCATTGCAGTAAGAAAATCTCATTGTTAGAACATTTACCCATACATATATGCAAACAAAGTTCTTCAGTTTTAGATCAATAAAAATATTGAAGTAGAATTTATGCAATAAGTTGTATCTATACATGAATATATACAATTAATGTACAAAAAGACCCTTTCATGTCATTAAATGATGAAAGTCCAATAAAATTTTACTTTATATACAACAGTACAGAAACACTACTTGTAATGTTAACTCAAACCATAAAAAAATAATAGAAAAGACATGGTCACTGGAAATAAAAACATAAAATTTCAGTTCATAAAAATTTCATGCTGCAAAGAAGACAGATGATCGATATTAGATACTCAATCATAAAAATGGATCATGTTTGTATATTAATTTATGAAGTGAGTCAAGTGTGGATAATAGTTCAAGGAGAAAAATGAGTGATGTGAACCTTTCTCTTTTAAAGAAAAGCTTCCTCATGTGATTACTAAAGGCATGATAATGAATATCCAATTACTATCATATTTTGGGTTTTTTTCAATTTATTAAAAGAGTGATATATCAGAAAAATTTCACCTCTCAGAAACTTAACTTAAAACAAAATATATTAAATGTTAAAATGTGAGGGTTTAGGTTTTCTAAATTAGTTTAGGACAGACTTAAGTGGAAACTTGAAAATAAATGACACAGAGCACAATGCCTCAATAAAGACGTTGTAGAAAGAGTAAATTATGAACACACATACACATGCATGGCTCCAGAAAAGAAAAATTTTTTTAAATGGCAAGGAAATTTTAAAAGGAATCAAGAGACTGAAGTCAGATACCAGCCCAAAGGATTTTCAATTCCTTCAAGAAAGAGGTTTTAATTTGGTTGAGTTCATGTCTCATGATACACTGCTAGAAATACTTCATTTTTCAAGTAAGCTAACAGAAGGGATTATCAGCTAACAGGAGTCACATCTGGAAATCTGACTTTTTAACCCACTGGAGTTTTTAAGTGGTTTGATATATTAGTTAATGTTCCAAGTTATATAGTCATTATAGTAATAATAATAATAGACTTTAACACATTTATAAATAAAGTCAAATATGAGTATAAAAATCTATGTTTATAAAACCCAAATTTCCAAACTCTGAGGCATTTAATTTCATCATTTCACCCATCTCACTGATCAAACAAGATCATGAACAACCATGAGTGCTGATGGTCAAGTTGTGAAGCATAACCTTATTGACAGTTTCTACTCATAAAATAAATGTGGCAATGATCATCACCCTTAGATAGAGATGGTGCCTGACCCACAGGTTATGAATATTTCTTTCTCAATATCATTGTGTTATTATAGTATAAGTAATAATATTATAAGCCAATGTTTCAGACTATTTACAAAAAGTTTCATTTCATTATCAATATTATTATATTGCTATAATAAAAACAATAATATTTAGAACCAATGTGTTATACTATGTTTAGCAAAAGGTTTTCATCAGTATCTTCTAGTATGAAGCCAGATAAATTTGGATGGAAAAACATAAAAAGGATTTGGCAAGCCACAGAATCTGCAAGTTAGAGAATGGAGAGAACCCAAGAGACTAAACTTATACTCCAGTTCCAACTCTTTCATTACTGAAGAAAGAAATTTCACTTTTCAATAGTTTCCCATTTTGGCTGCTGACCTGGGCATAAAAGGGTTTGCAAATAATAGAAGCTCTTTGAAAAAGAATAATCTATTGTGTTTGTGTATCTCAAAAACTCTCATTATTTTATTTCCTGACATGGAGTGGAATAGCCCTTGCTTTTGACATACGCTGAATTATTATTCATTTCTGCAGGAGTGTTAAAGTCCACATTTCTATAGAATAATAGTTGTTGAAAAACATAATCATCCTAAAAAAAGTTGAATGCAGTACTATTAATTAAAGTATCTTGTGTTATTTTCCCCTGAGATATCAGTTTTGAGAACCAGAAATACACACACACACACACACACACACGCGCGCGCGCGCGCACACACGCACGCACATGCGCTCATGCACGCACTCACACACACACAAACACAAACTCTACCATTTAAAGCATTCACTGGGCTGTTATGTTTATGTAAAATAGCTTGGAGAGCGATATCATCAAGCATTTTCAATAAATCTCTGCTCTGTGGCCAGACATGACAAGAAATCTCTTCTGACACAGTTTGCTGACAATTGAATTTATATCTGACACTGATGCAAAAAGATTTTTCAAGTAGAAATTCCCTCACCAATTTATTTAGCTCCCTGAGCCGGGCACTGTGGTATTTGAGAACTTTTACAACAATCTTTAAAATGTTAGTACTACATGTGACCTACAGGAAATCTAAAGTGAAGACATTTTTTAATGTTACAAATTTTAAGAACTGAAATCTTTCCTAGATGTTTCTCAGTGTGGTACTTGACAGAATTGAGAGGTTTGTGGAGGAGGGAGGGGAACAAATATAATGGTAAAGATAATTACGTTGAAGTGAAGAGTTCAAGTGAAATGATTTCTCTGTCGGCTTCTCTTTACCCTATCTTTTCTGCAACCACCTATATATAAGTTGAGACATTTGGAAATTTAGTGTTGATTGCCCTTGAAATATATTCACATCCCCTCCATATTTTCAGGTGTTCTTTGACTATCAAGTCTCACAGAATAATACTCAACAGTATCTACAAACTTGATGTAGGGCCTCTTTGGGGAAAGTACTAAGATTAACAAATACACGCTCTGCAGATATCTTTCACATGGTGAGAAAAACGTAAGTGCTCAAGTCAAACTGCCTGGGTATGTTACCTTATTCTGTCACCTGCTCCTGAGTAAGTGCACTGGCAGTATCAAGGTAGCTCCCAAGGAGATCTGCTTTCCTGTGGGATTCCTCTGCACATTTTACAGTGTGACTTTGTCACTCATAGAATATGGCAGGAGGGATGGCGATCACTTCCACAATTGGGTTAGAAAAGATGACTTGCTCTCTCTTTCTACCCACCTTTCAGATCACACTCTGGAAGAAGGCTGATGTCACATCTTCAGGAAATACTGGGAGAATCAGGAGGAGGCCCAAGTGGTAAAGAACTGAGGCCCATGACCAAGAGCCAGCAAGGAATCTCTGACTCAGAACTACCTGGGTTCCTGAATTATATACCTGGGTTCCTGACCAGGCTGTTAGGAAAGTAAATGAAAGTTGTTTTATATTGCTACCTTACAGGGGTGATTTGTTATGTAATAATAGATAACTATACATTGACTTGAGTAAATTACTCAAGCTATTTCTCAGTTTCCTAATCTATAAAATGGAGAGGACCCAAGCACCAATTTTATTTATTTATTTATTTATTTTTGTATGGGATGGGGGATTGAACTCAGGGGTACTCAACTACTAAACCACATATCCAGCCCTATTTTTTATTTTATTTAGAGACAGGGTCTCACTGAATTACTGAGAGCCTTGCTGAGTTGCTGAGTCTGGCCTTGAACTCACGATCCTCCTGCCTTAGGCTTCCCAGCCTCTGGGATTCTGAGCACTAACCTTATGATTCAGTCATGAATGAGGATCAAAGAGCTCATCCATAGTTCAGTGGGCAAGTGAGTAGTCAGGAGTTAGAACCCCATACACATTGACTCTTATTACTAATCTGCATGGCTCCAACATGTCTAACCAAGAGTGTATTGAATACTATCTAGTTGGAAATGTTTTTTTTTTTAAAACATTTGAGAAAAAGAAGTGCAATATATTAAGACAGAGGCAAATAAATCACTTTGAAATAAAATTTGAACTTGTTGGAATTATAAGATTTTTGAGACTGGAAAGTTATGTTCTTCCCACAGGGGAGGAGAAGAACTGGAATAGTGATCATAAAATCTGGGTTGAAATTCTTGTTTTGTCATCTATGAGTCCTTCATCTGTCAAGTCTACTGGGCCCACTTCTAATGTGGTTTAGACACACATCACAAGATGAGGTATGATGTGATGCTAACTGGCTCAGTGCCAGTCTCAGGGTGGCTATGTAGCTGTAGTAAGATCCAAAGTCATGCACTATTATAAGGGAGATTTAAGGCTTCCCAAATCCCTCTACCTTTACCCCTTTTGTTGGCCATCTTGGCTGAGGTCTTTTGAGATAGGGCTACAAAGTTAAAAAATATGGAACAGTTGTGATTATCTGGGAATAAATTTTGACACCCTAAGTATCAGACCAAAGATGAGGCTGGAGGGAAGAAAAACCCTTATGTGGGTCCATAGGATTTCCTGAAGATGAGCTACAGGCATAATACTATTCCCTTCCAAGCAAACCAGTGACTTTGCCAAGACTTGGTGAACTCCTTTGCCTTAATCATTTATAAGTTGCCCCAGATCCACCCCAAACCTTGACCTAGATGGGAAAGGTCTTGGAATAAATGATAGTATATTTTGTTGTCAACATCTCCAAGACATTAGGAGTTGAAGAAGAACTGCTGACATAAATCTTAAAAAGAAAAGGATCTGTACTTCATTTGCTCTAGAAAAATCTTTCTATAATTGAAGTCAGTGTTCTTTTTAAATTTCATCATCTGAGGTTTGATACTTTCACTGACTCTTTGCCAGATCCCCTCGTGATTAGATCCCCTGTATCTTTGAGAAACAAGCCATCTTTTACCTTGTAAAATCTCTCCTGAAAGCATAATTCTGTATTCCCTACAGACACTTGTTGGAGCTTAAAAGTCAGATGGTGTTTGGTTGTCTGTTTTGCAGTGCTGGGGGTCTGACCCAGGGCCTCGTGGATGCAAGGCAAGTGCTCCACCACTAAGCTTCATGCCTAACCTCCAAAACCATCTCTTGGCTTTCCACACAATCCTACTAACTACCTGGTTTAGCAATCCAAGAGACTTTCGACTCAATTTTTTTAACAAGTCATTTGTTTATAAAATTACCAAGAAACAAAGTCTGTGCTCTCATTTATTCACAAACTTTCTAAAGCTTATTCTTATATAAAGCCAAGACATTCACAAAATGTAGCCCCATGCATACAGCATAGTGGGGCTGCAGAGGTCCTGCTTCTCAAGGCAATCATAATAAAGGAAGAATGAAAAACATGCTGTTCAAGACTCAAAGAGTAAAATCTGATCCTAATGATAGGCTCAAACTAGTATTTGGAATGATCTATTAGGTAATGATGATGCTTCTAATGAAAATTTAAATGAAGTTTGAAATCTCAGCTGCTTTCTCCTTCCTTCACATTCCAATCTGTTGAAAATCTGTATGCTGTTGATGTTATGGTGCTAGAACCACTGTTTGCACGTATTTGCACCCACTGCTCCAAGGAAAGCATTCTCGTTTGATAAGTGATCCACCAGAGCTACTGGGAGATGGAATGAATGCCTAGTTCCAGAAACCTATCGAGCTGGTCCCCTCCTCGGGTACTGGTCTTTCATATCCTGTATCCAAGAGTCAAATAAGGATTCTGAGTTGAAATCAAACATCTTAGAGCCTGGAATTATCTTGTCACAGGCGAGTGCCTCTCAATATCCATCTGCACAGAAGCAGACCTTCTAGAACTGAAGTATGTCGGGCCAGCAGAATTTCATTTTTTTTAAAAAATCTACTTTACTTATATAGCTTTATTTCACCTCCAAACAGTTTCTCCAACTTGCTTGTTTGCTCTCTGCAGCCCAGTTACTAAAGTAGATGTTTTAATGGGAAGAAAATTCTTACAGTAAATGTTTTAGAGAATCTACAAACCCATAGCTGTAAGTTGTCTACAAAGCTATCACAAAGCCAAAGTGCCTGACTTCCTTTGCCCCTGTCCCTTTGTTGGATTCTTCAGACTGCCTTCTGCAGACTTCTGATTTTACACTGTTTTTTTTTTTCTCTCTCAAGAATTTCTAGGGAAAGAGGAAAAAATGAGAAAAAAATGAAATTCAAGAGGATTCTGTCCTAAAACCTCTCTTCCATTAAATTATTAGAGTTTTATACAGAGGTGATCTTACAGATGACCCTCATCCCCTACATCCTTACAAACTCCTGTGTCCCTTCTCTGCTCTAGCATCTATAGGAGTGAGAAAAGGCCACACAAATGGTCACAGTCCATTGTATCGTAAAATTCTAGAAATATAATACAATGTGAATCTCTTTCTAGAAACTACTCTCAAACAGAGGAAGCTGCTCACCCAAGGTCACTTGTCTGAGGATAGTGGCCAACTAAGAGTACATGAGGCAGGGTCCAGAAGGCCAGCTCCAGCCTCGCCTCCTTTGGGACAACTCTGAAGGACAGCTTAGCAGAGGCCTCCATTACACCACGTCCATTGAATGTCATCCTCACCCCAATCCCACATGCTCTCCCTCACAGGCCTTGTTCTAGAAGTATTTGCTAATACGTCCCCAGTCTTCTCATCTCTGAGAGTCTGATCACTGGAAAAGCCAGCATATGACCCTTATAACCCTTTAAAAGTTTAGGAAAAAGAAGACTTGATGCTTTGATATTTTGTAATTAGTTTTATTATTGAAAGAAAGAGCATTTCAAATAATACTTTGGACACTATAAAAATAGTCACCCTTCATTACCATTTTATAGGCAGGGGTCACCATGTTATGACTGGGGAGTCAATAGTTTGAGGTGCTGTCCACTGGGACATTTCTCATAAGTATCTGGACACTTAGCTGTGTGGTGTCACACAGGCAGGAAATAGCATATGGGAACAATGATTGTGAGCCATGAAATATAATCTCTGACAAATAAGTAGATTTTTCTCTCCCATGAAAATAAATACATTTTCCTGGTGGGATTTAAAAAACCAAAAAGAAAAAATAGCTTTGGATAGGTTATATTTTATCTGCTAAATAACATTTTATAGAGCATGGTAAGAAATGTCAACGAAGAGGGAGAAATTACTACAATGCACTAATAAAAAAGAAATACAAATAGCTTAAGAAATAATGATTCATAAATGAAACAGCAGACATCTCTCTCTATATGGCTAGAAATCTTAAAAAATGCTATGGTTTTGGTTTACATATGACTCCATATAATAGCTGAGATCTTAGTATATCTAAATGATTGCATGTGGGTCCCTTGGTAAATTTATCTACTATTCTGAATGAATTGATGGCTCTTCCGGGATACATATCTATATTTCTTAAACATTGTATGGTATCTAAGGCCTTGGCAATCAGATTAGATGCAAAGAAACTATTTTATTTATCATAAGTTTAGGAATTTATTTAGAAATAAAATAAAGAGTAAGTATCCTTTCTAATTTTAATAGCATAGCTCATTTTGCTTGTTTCTGAATTTTATGTAAATTGAATCATAGAGTTCTCTTAAATTTCTGCCTGGCTACATAATATTTGTGAAATAATAATTTTTATTAATTATCATAAGTTTAAGAATTTATTTTAGAAAACAATGATGGCTATATGTTGAAGTAATTTTATTTTTTGCAGATGGTTTCTTCAACACACTGCATATAACAAAGAAAAATTCAACATGACAAAATTATTAAAAAATATATTCTATTGTCTCTTCATTTCTTATTAAAGTATAATATGCACATGAAAAATTGGGGATATGTCAAGGGTAGTGCTTAATGATTTTTCCAAAGTGAAATGCCTAGTATTCATCATCCAGAATAAGAAACAGAACATTATCAAAAGTTGCTCCATAGTCTATTCCAGTTATTAATCAAACCCTATCAAGAGTAAGGACGCTTTCTAATTTTAATAACATAGCTCATTTTGCTTGTTTCTGAATTTTATTTAAATTGAGTCATATAGGTCTCTTAAATTTCTGTCTGGCTACATAATAGCTATGAAAGAAAGTCTACTAAACCTTTTAGTATATTCATTTTTATGAATGCATGGTATTCCATTATATTATTAAACTACAATGTATCCATCCAAGTCAACAAAGATATGCTATAGAAAATAGAGCACCTTCTAGAATATGTCTTTTGGTGAAAAGACTATGTATGTGAAGATAGTATATATTTATCCAAGAGTAGAATATATCTCACAATAGATCAGAGCACATACTTAAACATTTTGTAAAACTATATGTTATGGTTTGAATATAAGGTCTCTTCCAAAGGCTCATGAACGAGAAAATATTGATCTATTCAGAGGTGAATGATTAGATTGTGAAAGCTATAACCTAATCAGTGAATTAATCCACTTGATGGATTGATAATTTGAATCCATTAATGGGTGGTAAGCATGTGGCTAGAGGAAGTAGTTCACTGGGGGTGTACCCTTGGGATTATATTATTCCTGGTTCTTGTCCTCAAGCCCTGTCTGTCTTCTGGTTGTCACAAACTGAGAAATTTCCTCCACCTAGAGCTTCTGTCATGATGTTCTGCCGAACTTGGGTCTATCACTTTGGAGTTGACCACCCAGAGATGGAACCTTTGAAATAGTGAGCCAAAATAAACATTTCTTCTTCTAAATTGCTCTTGCCAGTTTTGTTTTGGTCACTCACTGCAATGAAAAGTTAACTAACACATTACATAACAGTTTAAAACCACGTATATTAATTATCTGTTTTCTTTTTCAAAAATAATAACAATAATAAGTAAAATCTACTGCAGGCTATTTTAGGAGCCTCATTCATATAGAGTAAGATGCTGGAAATAAGGGAGGTTTATTATTTCAGGAACAGAAAAACTCAGAGCTCAAGGAGATAATTTGAGGCTGCCCGGCAAGAGGACAGAAAGACACTGGGTTCGGGTTCAGACTCTGAGAACCTTAGTGTTAGTTTGTAAATTGGAGATGCTGCCTGCTTTAAAAAAAAAAAAAATTCTGAAAAAAAGAAAACTCAGTAAAGAAGATAAAAGGGTGTTAATAATATAAGTCTTATATTAGTCTTTATCTCTGAAAAAGCAGTACACCATAGAAGTTTAGAGGCTACTCAGGGTATCCTGTAGCAAGTTGTTTAAGTAGTCCAAGTTTGTGTTTCCCAAGTGTATAATCAGAATGATTTCACCACATGATAATATTATGAAAATTAATTAATAATGAGCAAGTTAATAATTTACCCAGTGATAAGGTGACTTTACCAAGTGACTTTTGATAATCAGAAGTCTTGATACTTGTCTGATTTCATTCCATATCTTTCTATTTTTAAGACATTTATTTTTTCCTGTTTAATGAAAATGATTTTAATTGTTCTCAGTATATCAGAAAATTTTGTTGGAAGATATTCTATCTATAACTTATTTGAAAAGGGCCTTGAAACACTGATATGTTACAAGCACAAGGAAAACATCCTTCAAATACATTTACTCATTCATTCATTCATCTGACAGATACTTAGCAAGCACTGATTTTGTGCTAGGCACTATGCTATACAATATGTGAATATGAAGATGAATTAGATACATTACCTCCCTCTCATGAAATAATTCACAACCCATTAGAGGACAGAAAATTTGGACTTAAATACCTAACATGTAAGGTAGAATTATTATTTTAAAAATGCCATAAAGGCAGTATAAAGCATTGCTATTCAAATATGAAAAGGGAAATCATCATCTCTAGGTGGACTAATCAGAAAAGAATTTGTAAGAGCATCAACATCTGCTCTGGTCTTTAAAAGACATATAAAAACGAGTTAGGTTGAGCTATCCATTGAGTCAGTCCAAAATCTGCAGAGGGAGAAACTAGAGAAGAGCTGTGTATATTTGTAGACTGGCAATGAGTCTTGCTTGGCAAGCACTTGGGGTGGCACAAGGGTCTTGCAATAAGAAACTAGGTGCTAATCTTACATACAGAATACTGCGTAGTCTTTGTTTGTTTTTGTTTCTTCTTGGCATACAATGGGAGCCATCCGAAAAATTTATAGAAGATACTGCCGTGCTTACCTTGTTTTAGGGTGAAATCTGTCAAACAGGATACATAGGATCTGGAAGATGCTAGAGACAGGGAGACTAGGTATGAGGCTATCTTTCTAGTCCAGGGCTGAGATCATAAAGAAGAGGACAAAATATGAGTGGAGCAGGAGGGGAGGCAGGGATTCCAAAGACACTGTGAAAGAAACATGAATGGGCTAAGGGAATCTACTAGAGGAGGCCGTTACATTTGGGAAAGAAAGGCCCCGCAGAGATTTGGAAGCACAGTGAGTTTTGAGAAGTCGGCTGGAGAAGATGGGCACAGGTAGAACTTGGTTACAGAGGAAAGTCGCCTGTGGGGAGAATAGAGTCAGCTAAGTGCAGCAGCCCCTCTCCAGGCAGCGGGAGTTATGAAGGGGAAAGGACAAGGGCTTCCTGGAGTGGCACAGTTGGGAGGATCATTATGGAGAGAAGGACTCTGTCGCCAGGCTTCTGAGTCTGAATTCTGGCCTTACCACTGACCAGAGACGTGGATGAAAGCAAGTCACCTGCCCTCCCAACCTGCAGTTCCCTTATCAGTACATCAGACATAATGAACAGTACCGACTCCATGAACTGAACACTTGGCAGTCAATTCAAGTGCCATGCATGCGTTTGTATTTATTGCCACAAAACTGAGAAAAGACGTGTTGGGGCAGAGGACAGAGGTGACAGACATATGGTAGTTAAAAATCTAACAACTGGATTCATTCCTTCAGTTGAATAAACTGTACTTGTACATAGTATCAAATCCCAGGTGCAGTTCTGGGTATTAAGGATACGAAGTGATCAAAACCAGCAAAATGCTGTTCTACTTTCACAGAGATTATGTTAAAATATGGGAAGCAAATAATAAATAAATAAACATAAAAATGAAAACAGGATGATGCTATGCATTAATAATAATAATAGTAGTAATAATAATAATAATAATAATAATAATAATAGAAGCAGAACAGAGAAGGAAGAGAGTGCCAGAGATGCTCTGGAGTTAGGCAGCATCCAGGGAAGATCTGCTTATGAGGATGGCAGTAAACAGAGACCTGGATGAAGGAGGGAGGAGATCTCAAGGGAAGAGAACATCAATTGCAGAGTCGCTGACTTGGAATGTGTTACACCAGGAACAGAGAGGAGGGGTAACGCCTGTGATGGATTACAGGGGAGCGTCTGGAGGTGAAGCGAGGGACACTACAGTGCACAGACCACATGGGGCCTTTGTAGAACAGGGCAAAATTAGTGTTCTACAGTGATGGGAAGTCACAGAGGAGAAACACGGTCCAGGACACAGCTGCCATTGCCTAGATAACTGATTGTGGGAACTAAACAAATCATCCATGTATTGCCATAGTCTGTCACCTGTCAGAGATGTTAAGGGCTTGGCGAAAGATGGAAAGGGGTGGTCAGATTTGGGGCATATTTTGTAACCAGGATGTATGGGATTTAGTGGAAGATTGGGTTGGGGTGTGTGAGAAAATCAAAATAAAGAAAAATGAAACTAGTGCTTCTGATCAGGGTAAATGGGTGAACAGTGGTACCATTTCTCTTGAAGTGAAGAAAATGGTCTAATGAACAGGTTTGGAGGAAGGCAGAGAAAATTATGGGAAAAGAAGAGTGCTGTAGTAAGCACAGCTCACAAACCCATAGATAGCCATTTGGAGAAGTTGATATCTGATAAGGACCTTGATGAAGATTCTAGAAAGCCATGAGGCTAGTGATACAGTTTGGAATCCATTGGCATTTAGATAGCATTAAGGCCGTCCATCCTAGATGGCATAAACTAAGATACTTGTGTAGGCAGGGGAAGCCTGAGGCCTGAGCCCTGGGTACTCTCTCTGACTCTGAGAGATCAGGAAGAAGAGGGGGAATACATAAAGGATACTGAGAAGCAGGAGCTAAAGGGCTAGAAAGTAAATGGAAGAAATTTAGTATATTGCAAGCCAAGGAAAAAAGGGTTTCAGGGGAAAAGTGTGAACCTCTTCCAAATTTGATTGATAGATTGAGACTTGACTTTCTGATTGGACAATGTGAAGACAGTGATAACCATGGCAACCCTGGTTTCAGTTGGAGAGTGACTGTGCAAATCTGATCCCAACTAATAAAAATATTAGAAAGAGGAGAAAGTGGCCACAGACAACTTTTTAAAATTTTCAGTAAAAGGGCGAAACAAAACTTTAGTTGGAAGGGAGAAGTGGTATCAAATGGGTGTGTTTTAAAACAGGGGTTTGGACAGAATGTTTGCATGCCTTCTGCCCACTGCAGTGGTCAGTGAGGAGGGAAACCAATGAGGCATGCAACGTAAGGGATAATTACACAACAGCCCCTCAGTGGGAAAGAAGGGTCTGCAAGATGGTTCTCAGACAAGATCACAGTCAGGTCAACAAGATTTGATGCAAAGATGAAAATACCATTTTTTTCTGAATGCTTCTCTTCTAGTTAAGAGTGATGAAAAGAGAGAGAGGTTTTGAGTCTGAAATGTCACAATAAATATAAAACATTCATCTTATGAAATGAAACCGCCACGAGATAAATGCACTGGCATTTCCAAATAGATGAGAGGTGACCCTGGACCTGTGGTCACACATGCCCTGAAGAAAGGCTGTGTGTCTTTCTCTAGTGCACAGGGTAAACAGTGGTGGGGCTGCTAATTTAATCAGGGTTGAATACTTTTTCCAGGTGAGTAAGATGGCGAAGGAGGATCAAGGGAGACCAGAGAGAGATAACAAATGACTACAGAGAGTGAGTCGAATTTGGAGGGGAAAATAGTGCACAAGGGAGATGAGTAGGGGGGAAGAAGGCTAATGAATTAAAGGTTCTAGAGGGACTGAAGAATCGCTGGTAACGGGGCAAATAAGTAAAATAAGTATCAGTAAACTAATCGTAAGGTGATGGAAGGATGGTAGAAACTGGCATTTTTGTATTGGTTTGGTGTGACATGCAATTGCTGAACCGAAGTGGGATAGAGCCAATATCATTGCAGGTAACATAAAGGAACTAACAGTCCAGGGTATCAGATGGATTATCTGCATGAACAGGGTAATTATCAAGATTGATCATACAGGTAATTGGATAGAAAGTGATCCCTGGATGCTAATATCATCAGTGAAGTGGGAGCCAGACAGAAACCTTCCATGAGGAGAGGGTGATAAGTGGGTGTCTGATGACATTGAGCCTACAGAGCCAGATTATTTAAGTATGAAAATTGGACCCATTATAAAAAGTAAAAAATAGGGCTATGAAGGTGATCATTAGATTAAGATCAATAATACAAATATACATGTCAGCTCTTTCACATCAATTCATGGTTTTACAATTCCTTAAATATGTAGCCATTTACTTTCTAACAGAAATGATTTGATTATATATATAAATTAGACAATAACACAAAAACAATTATGATTTCTAATTGTAAATGATATGGTTTTAGTCATTCTTTATTATTTCTGTCTAGAAAGTGCAGAGAAATTTTTAATTCTTGCTGAATTTTTAATTCTTTGCTCACCGGGATTGTTGGATTGGGCCTCCATGGGGATCATGAGTTTGGCTCGCGTGGCTCGGCGTGCAGCTAGTGACCTCTCCAGAGTGGACATGGAACTCCCTGCTTCCTCAGTGTCTTGACCTAATAGAAAAGTACTTTTGATAAACGTATATTCTTCAAAAATCATTTATCGCCAGGTATTCCCATGTCTTACTACTCTTACAGGTGTTTCAAATGATAGCATTTACTTTTTCCCAAACAATACACTTGCATTATATAAAAACTGATAAAATTAACACTGCCTTTATCTCCAGAAAGAACTGTTTTATATTTTGAAGCTTATGATCTTTGAATACATATCTATATGTAAAAGAAAGAATGTATATATTAATATACTTGTTTTTCAAAAATGGTATTACTCAATGCATAGTAGTTTGAAATCTGCTCAAAAATAACACATTTTTATCTGTCAATACATAAGTCAGTGACATGATTTTAACTGCTGCATAATATTCCACTCAATTAATTTACTAAAATGCATGCAGCTAATTTAAACTAAAAGACATTAAATCTTAAAAAAATACGAGAAACAAGCTACATTCTTTAAAAATAAAAATGGTCATGGTTAGATACATTTAATAAGATTCCATAAATTGCCATGCTAAGAGTCACTAAAAATAATGAGAAAGATCAATGCAGATTTGAAAAGTTAATAACAATGTCCATTAAAACAAGTTCTGAATAGAATTTTCCATATGTTCTCATTTATGTAATATACATATAAAAGTATATAATGCATACTCACTAAATATATGTGTGCTCACTATATGGAATACATATGTATAAATACACAAATATACAAACCTATATATAAACATATAATATCTGTTCAGGAAAGTCACACAAAAAAATTTTTTAATATTGCTTTTCTTTTTGTGAAAGGGATTAGGAATTTGGGATGAGGAAAAGGGAAACACAGTTTTGTACTTTTGGGTACTATTTTTTCACAACTGTTAAAATCTTCTTTTAAAATCACTTGCAGTTTTATATTAAAATTTTAGTTAATAGAATTTAAAATTAAAAATAATTCTGGGAATACCTTGCATGTAGGTGAGATAATGTTGCCTACCTAAATCTGAATCTGTACACATCCTTCAAAATCTGTACCAATGTCTTTATGACAAATAAAACTATTGCAATTCTACACAGCAAACAAAGAACAACAGAAGAAAAACAGGCTGACTCCCCAAATTCCTCTGAAAAATAAATAATACTTTCCAAAAAAATTACTGATCAAGCTAGTTTCACAGAACTTCGTGGAAAGCTGGATATCTAGGAAAAAATCTGTATAGAAGAGTGAATAGGGAAATTAGGTTCCCAAGACTGGCTTGAAATAAACCACAAGAGAAAGTAGCTCCCGGCACATATGCACAGCATGGCAATACAATTTGGTTGATTTCCTTCCTCACTATCGTGTGAAATTTTTAAAAAATTGTAAATTAAAAAAGTATATATATAAATGTATGTGTGTGTGTGTGTGTGTGTGTGTGTGTGTGTGTGTATGACCAACAGCATTGTTGAGTTCTCTAAAGACCATAAAAATAAATGCTTCTAGGGAGCAATGATGTTTAAATTTTGTCAAACTCAGAGATTACCAATAATGTGAAAATAGCAGGTGATAAAATCCTTCCCTGCTGCCCTCACGCCTGCTGCCTCCCTCTGCTTTAGCCAGAGATGTAGAAGGGGTATTTAGTTTTTTAGGTAGAAAGAAGCAAGAAAAAAAGACTCCCACTGTCTTCACACACATCAGCCCTATCTCCGTCAGGAAAACATAGCCATGCTCACTGTCCTCATTATTTGCTGAATTGAGACTGGGACCTAAGAGGAGAGCCTTGTTAAAAAAGCGTTCTTTTGGCTTTCTAACTGAGAATGATCAGTAATGTTGAAGTAATGCAAGAAAGGCAAGAGAATGATTTCTCTGTGAGCATAATGGGGGTGTGGAAAAGAAAAATGAAATTTATTTTGATTATATGTCATGAGGTTTGTTAATTAAGGGTACCAGTCAAAATTTGTTATATTTGGTCAATTTTAGAATTTGTATATATGTGTGTGTCTCTCTCTGTGTGTATACAGTATACACATACATGTATATTAAGTGTGTATGTATTTTAAAATTGTACTTATGGAAGCAGAGTGTAGCGTGAGGGATAGAATAGAAATGTAGAATAGAGATGGAGGTGGAAGATGTGGGTCAAAGATACACAATTTCAGTTAGATAGGAGGATTAAGTTTTAAAGATCCAACCTACAATATACAAAGTATAATTAATAATGTATTACATTTTTAAGACCTCTCAGAGAATGGATTTTTAATATTCCGCCACAAATGGTAAATGTGTCAAATAATAAGTATGCTAATTAGCTCAATCTGACTATTCCATAAAATGCTCATATTTGGAAACATGTTTTATACCACACACACACACATACATACACATCTATATACATATATTATTTTTTAAAAAGAGAGAGTATATTCCAACTGTAAAAATACCAAAAACATTCCCTAGGAGGCCAGATAATTTAAAAGAGTGTGGGTTTTAAAGTGGAAACATCATGAAAGCATTAATTCTGAGGAAAAACTGAAAAAAAAAATCTTTTCCTATAGAAAATTTAGTATCCACAAGTCAAGGAAAGAAGAAAGAAGAGTGCGTGGATGAAAAAAAAATCAGGACTGAAAATTTTAAAAATTTTGGAAATGATAAAATTAAATCTACAGATTCAAGAAATCCATTAAACTTTAAACAGGATAAAACCAAAGAAATTGCATGCCACATACATCACAACCTCCTGAAAATGAAGGACAACATCAAAGTCTTCAAAGTTGTGGGAGGGGAACAACTCATGTGCAGTGGGTTTCTCACAGGGAGTCACCGAGGTTGGAGGCTGGAGTGACTCAATTTTCAAGTATTGAAGGAGAACAGTCCAACTGTTAACTGTCAAATAAGAGCTGGACAGACAATATCCAGCCAAAACATACTGCAAAGGAAGACTGAAGGTGAGCCAGGCACGGTGGCACACACCTGTAATCCCAGCAGCTCGGGAGGCTGAGGCAGGAGGATCTCAAATTCAAAGCCAGCCTTAGCCAAGAGCAAGGTTCGAAGCAACTCAGTGAGACCCTGTCTCTAAGAAAAATACAAAATAGGGCTGGGGATGTGGTTCAGTGGTTAAGTGCCCCTGAGGTCAATCCCCGTTACCAAAACAAACAAACAAAAAAGATTGAAGGTGAAATCAAGTCAAGAACACTATCAGAATGGTTCTCCAAAAATGAAAAGCAGTTCTAGAACTATGATACTGCTGACAGAGTTTTCTAATAAGTCATTTGATATGGGTTTCTGTGGGTGTCTCCAACTTTGCAGTTACCTTTTAATTCTAGAAATGGATTATTATTGGTATTAAAAGAACTTATTGAGAATTTGAATAAAATTGTTTTTCCATTATTATTTTTGATGCATACATTTTTTGGTAGTGTGTTAGCTTTCCATGACTTGAACTTGAGAGAATCAACTTATAAAGAGAGAAGGTTTAATTTGGCTCATAGTTATGGAGGTTTCAGTGCATGACTAATTGGCCCTGTGGCTTTGGGTCTGAGGCAGCACATGAAGGTGGATGCACATGGTAGAGCAAAGCTTCTAGCCTCATGGCTGGGAAACAAAAGGTGAAGAGCAGTTCGGGTTCCAAAAAGCTGCTTCTAGGGCCTACATCCAATGACCTAAAGACCTCCCAGTAGGTTGGTCCCCCATCCTACGGACTCCACCACCTTTCAAGAGCACCATGGACTAGGGTTGGAGCCTTTATCACATGGTCGTCTGGGGAACACTTGTTCACACTGAGGCAGGAAGTAACTGCTTTGATTTCTTTCTGATCTGTCTCTTAAAGACACCCCCTGAAGTTATTTGCCATTGGTCCAAACAGGTTTGGGAAATTTAAATAAAACTTATGTACCTGTAAACATGTACATAAGTTAAAATAACAAAAGGTCAATCAAATTGGCTACAAGGTGTTGTGCAGTCTTTTAAAAGGTGTGATTCACTAAATTGAACACCATTTATTTTTAAAGTTGAATACCACTGAATGCCATGATGTTGAAATTTACTTGTTTGTGTTTCAGAAGTGAAAGTGAGACACCAATCCTGTGGGTTTTTTTTTAATACAAGAATTCATTTCAAGATTTTATAAGACATAAAGATGAAATCTTGCCATTCTCTGTTTTAAAATTTTAAGTGAAGAAAAGAATTTTAAAATCCAGTATACATATAATAGAGATATTATAAAGAGATGACTTTTATCATCTAATTTTGTACTTATTTTGGTCAGATACTTTATTCTGGTGGTTAAGGGATAAGAGAGGTTTTAAGTGGTTTGGAGACTAGAAGCCGAGAGGAAGGAGGGAATGCTTAACAGCAAAAAGTAACTAACCTGATTTAAAAAATTAACTCAGCTATTGCTCAATTTAATTATCTTTTCCATGGCTAAGGTATAAATATTGTAAATTAATTTCTGGTTTATCCAGGGAGCTAATTTCATGGGCAGAAAACAGGATAAGTCCTTCTATACAAGTGTTGAATAAATGAATTGAAATTGGATCACTGAAGAATAGATTTAGAGTCAGAAGGATTTTTGGTTAATAGACTGGTTAATAATAACTCTGAAATCCCGTGCATGTTAGTTAACTCTCTTAACTTCAGTTTGCTTCATTTATTTTATGAGGAAAATGATAACACCAATTTCAGAGTATTTTCTGAGGATTACATAAGAGAGTTTATGAAAACAGCAATCACAGAAAATAACATAATCTCTTCTCACATAGTTACTGCCTACTCAGAAAGCCTACCACTAAGCATAAGGCTTCTTAGTAGCACTCTACATTGATGTTTGTTTTGTTTTGTGGACCGGAAGAACACAGAGGACCTTTAATGTAATGCAAATATAACTTGTGAGATTTTGAGGGCTACTTTCCCTTTTATTACAAAGCAGGCAATCAGGTCCTCAGACTGGGGATAAATAGGCACAAGTATCTTCTCGTTCTCAAGAAAACAGCTATTCATTTGGGTTAAACCTGTCTCAGGACTTCTTAAGGGACATCTCAACCAGTGTGAACGTCCCTGAATGTCATCACTGTATATAAAAGGTAAAGGGAAAAAGCAAGAAGGAGGTGCCAGAGAGGTCACCGGAAAAACTCCAAGAGTAAAGGGGCAGAGCTGTCCCTTCCAACAGGAGGCAGAGGTGCTCTCCCATCCCCCTCCCTGGAGTCCAGTCAAGAGTAAAGTTGAAACATGAATCACCTGCAAAGTGCAGAGGTTTCTGCAGAAGACATTTTTTTCTTGTTTATTTGCCAGGTGGAAGCCTATTTGGGCACCAGGCTTATTGCTCTGCCCTGCCTATCCGACAGAGAGCTGTGGTGGAGAACGAGGACTGGTCTTGCACCACTGGGCATTGCAAGGACATAGGGGCTTCCTGAGGGTCAGGTGAACATTGGAAGGTGGGTCCTGCTTGAGTCTTCTTATTGGAACTCACTTAAGGACAATGACTCAGCAGAGGCCCCATGAGGTTGATGGGGAGAGCTGTGCCTGGTAAGAGGGTGTTCAGTCCTTACCTGGAATCTCACATCATGGAACTGGACATGGAGGAGTTATACAGTATCACATTAATAATTCATACTATGCTTATAAGGGACCCAGAATTTGGATCCCACAAGAGGCTAAGCCATGTGTCCAAAAAAACAGTAAAGAACTTCAGAGTCCTTTTGTCCTTCCCTTTCCCCTCTCCATGATATCCATCCCTCTTGGGTCATATGCCTAGAAAGTGTGAGGAGGTGGCAGGAAAGATGCAAAGGTGTTTCTGAAATAGCCTGTTCCCTCTTTTCTGCCCCACTTCATATCACTCCAAGGTGCTAGGGGATTTAAAAAGTAAACAGTAATCCCTGGTCCCCAGAGCCAAAAGTCTAGCCAGCCACTAGGAAGAATAATCTCTAAGTTAAATTTTAGACTGAAGTTTTCAAAAGGACTTGTCTGCCCTTTAATAACTGAAAGTGACAAAAACAAACAAACAACAACAACAACAACAATAACAACAAAACCTAAGGATCCTGCATGAGATGTCATGTAAGGGCTAGAAAAGGAATATTAAACTATCCATGGTTGAAAACCAGGCATCGAAGGCCTTGTTTTCTGTTTGTTTGTTTGTTTGCTGCTAGGGATCAAACTCAGGGTAACTTAACCACTGAGCCACATGCCCAGCCCTTTTCATATTTTATTTTTGAGACAGGACATAAGTTGCTTAGGGCCTTGATGAGTTTCTGAGGCTGGCTTTGAACTTGTGATCCTCCTACCTCAGTCTCCCAAGCCACTGAGATCATAGGTGTGTGTAGTCTGAAGTCCTTGTTTATGCAATTTCGAGCTAACAAAGTCCAGTAAACCAATTATGCATTCAAATAACTAAAAAACAGCAGCTGTGTTTAAAAACAGCAGCTACTCATTCTATAATCACATTAGTGGATGCAGGAACTTTTTGGTTTCATATTTGATTATTCTATTTCCATAAACACTTAGATAATATGAGGACCCACAGGAAGCAAAACAAGTACTTTATAGAGTTCTTCATGATCATGGACACCAACAATTTGTTCTGTACCAACTCATTGTAAAACAAGCATTTTTGTTCAGATCCCCTTGTAGGTGATAATAGCTTTCAAGCAGAATCTTACCAAACTAGGCTATGTCATGTGATTGTCCGGAGATGATGGTTGATCTCCATGGTAACTAAGGCCAAAATAACAGAACATTTTATGTTTTTATGGGTCCCTAATCTGATTATCCAAAATGAAGGAATTGACAACAGATTTAGAATCAACTTTTAATCATCTGTAGAGACTGGGAACCGAAAAATGTACACATAGCTTCAAACTTCATTGCCTTGAAATAACTTTTGCTCAAGATTTAAGAAAACTCCATTATTTAGGCTTCTCATTTCAATATTTTCCAACTGTATTATTTCTAAGTTAGAAATGTCAAGAGTTTTTAAAATGATAGAAGTCAGGATGTGATGGTTCATTAACCAAATTTCTATCACGCTATTTCAATTATTGATAAATGACCTATAATGACATGCAAATGAGTTGGGGATATCTCCTCAAAAGAAGTGGAAAATCCCTTGCGGGTTCAGAATGGTTTGTTTTCCCTGCCCCAGGCAGCAGGTGGTTACCTGAATGAGAGGTGCTCTTGCTCCCCAGCTGGGTTTCTGACTGGCTGTGGCTGACTGGTGTGAGGTCTTGGCAGCTTTGGATGGGGGAGTCCCTTCCTGCAGGGTCAGTTCCTGATGGCTTCTCAATATTTTTCATCTCCATTTCTTCATGATGGATCCAAAGGTCAGGGGGTCGGAGGTCCTTCTGACTCCCCTTTCTTTTGCCCGCACTGTGGGTGGCCCGCTTCCTATGGAGCAAAGTGAGAAGAAAGTCTGATGTGAGTGCCTCTGTTCCGTGGCACTTCCTGTCTGTCTTTGGTCAATTCCAGCTGGAAGCAGGAAACAAAAGCACTCCCAGGAGGAACCCTGTGAAGCCCCAGAATTTGGCAGACTTATTTTGGCTGCCTTTCCTTTTCTCCCCTGAGCTTCACTACATTAGAGGAGATGTGGTGCTGAATCCCCAGGGCCTTGGCCACCTGCCAGAAATCTCCTTACTGCAGCTTCACTGGCTGCAGATTCATGCACAAGGTGACAATGGGTTAGATGGAGCCATATGCCAATCTTTGGAGCTAGGCATAAGGTACCTGACTGCAACATCTGTTCAGGAGATAAATGAAGGGGTTGCTTTGAAAGGGCAGATAGAAATAAAAAGGCCAGAATTTGTGCCAACAGCTAAGATTGGGGCTTAAAAGAAAGTCTGTACCTCAGCTGTATAATTGAACGTGCAATTGGGAGGCTTGCTGTTTGAAAACAAAAGGCCACATGAGGACATTCTTAGGCGAATAAAACATTTTTGCCTTGGAGTCACCAAGTGTCTGGATTCAAACACAATGAGGCTCGTCCTCTGAAAACAGAAGTGAAAGATCCATCTTTTGAAAATGTGCTTCAAATGTCTCCTATTCGCCTAAACAAGGATTTAGCAGCCCCAATTTATTTTATTTTTTTTTTTAGCAATAATTTCACCTGGGGGCTAGTGAGGTTTAAGTGTTCCCTGCATGCTAAGTAAAGTAGCATGATGCTCATACTAGCCATTCTCTTCAGCAGGGGATCAGAAAACTATGCCTTTGTGGGCCAAATCTGCACACAGCCTGTTTTTGCAAATAAAGTTTTATTGGTATATGGTCATGCTCATAATTTTTGCATTGCAGTAGAGGAACTGAATAGTTGTGCAGAAGACCATATGACTTGAAAATCCTCACTATTTTTTTTTATTATTTGGCGCCTTTCAGAAATAGATTTTTGACCCCTGCTGTAAAATTTTATAATTTTTAAATCTCTATCTGTAACTTCTATTTCTTACAAAATCATAATGCCTTTTATACAAAGAATGTGAACAAACTGTTCTAGCATTGACAGAGCAGAGAAGCATCTCTTTCCTGCTTTCCTCATTTGTAATGAAGAATTTATTGTGGCAACTGCTTTCCATGATGATAAGTGGCTCAAACAAGGTACTGGTAGAAACACTGCAACCTATGTAAAGCCAGTGGGGATGACTTTGCCTTCCTAACTGTTAAATAAGAAGCTTTGCAAATGTTTGGCAATTAATAAACTTTTGGTGTTGTGATTTATTCAATTTTCTCCTGCTTTCTTAAAGCCTGTTGGTGAGGAGAGGAGACAAAGAACTCCAGACTTAATATCTGTTTTGTAGTTTAGTAGAGAAATAATATGGCTCTCTGTTCTAATATTTTCCCAACAACTACCTACATTGTGCTGGGATTCTGCCAGCAGCTCCTCACTGTCTCTAAACCAAGATCTTAATAACTCTTAGACCATTTACCTGTGTCTTAGATAATAACCTCCTGGTAACCGCCCCTCCCTGAATTTATTTCTTAATACTTCACCTGTCCCCATCATCTGACAGGCAACTCACACATAGCTATTTATATCACCTACCCTGGTGACATCGTAAAAGAATTTAATTTCATGCTCCAACTTGGAGGTTTTACCCTGTCATCTCTTTCTCCACCAGACTGAAATTCTGAAAAAACTTTAGCATTTAGCTACTTGTTCTATAGAGATGTACCAGTTCCAATATTCAGGACAACATAGACTCTTTATGATAACTCATTATTTAAATAGCCTGTGGGGAAACACAGTCAAAAAATTGGTACCAAGTAATAAATTCTGAAGTCTGGTTATCTATGCTTACATATATGCTGACTAGTTCATTTATTCGTTAGTGCCCATGACCCAGTGTTGAGTTTCTCCTGGCTTCTTCTATTTTTTTTTTTTTTTTTTTTTTTTTAAGTTCCAAAGCTTGGCTGAGGCAGAACCATTTTGCAGGTTGTGAGTCATAAACTCATCTGGGAAAAAGTGGTCCTTCCTGATGAAATGCATAAATATTTTTCTGATGGACTTTAATCGAATCAAGGCTCTTCTGAGAAGCCACTCAACTACCTAGCTGACATTAAAGAATCTAAAGATCTCCAGACAGACTTTATTTCTTTTTTGTATACATTCTATCAAAGACCAGGAACCACTTTTGTTTTCTATAATCTCTCTTTTCAAGAGGGAAATCTATGGACTTGGAGAGGCCTCCCCTCCTACCCTCATTGCAGCAGGTGTGCAATAAAACTAACAAGTGCTCATGACCAAAAGGCCTGAAAGTTGTCTTAAAATTTACAGGAACAGCTGTCACTCTGGCCTTCTACCCATCTGTTGTTTTTTGTTTTGTTTTGTTTTTAACATAACAGGCTCACTACAGCCCATAGCTCCTCTATTTCACCACTGGAAAAGTGTGTGTGCAGATGATCCCCCTGCAGGGCTCCCCACACTGTGGCCCCTGGACCAGGGGCATCAGCGCCAACTGGAACTGGTCAGGGATGCACATTCTCTGGTTCCTCCTCAGAACAGCTGAATCAGAAACACAAGGGAGGGCAGCAACCTATTCTAACAGCCCTCCCAGGGCAAATGTGATTCACCTAAAGTTTGAAAAGAGCTGTCTAGGGAATTATTTGGTTTTCTTGGTTTTTATTTCAAAGCTAACATTTCCATAAGACCAAAAAAAAAAAAAAAAAATTCTACGTTGAATACCTCCTTATAATAACAAACATACTATTTCCCACAAGCACCAGTATTCTCATTTTTTCTTCCAAAAACAGCTTTAAAATGGAAGCATATCTTTCTACTTCATATATTCTTGAACAAAAGCAAAGCAAAGACTTCTCCAAAGCACTCTGCTTTCCCCTCCTTACCCCACGCCGATGCTTTTGCAGTGTGATGGCTTTCTGTTTATGCTTTTGTTTGTCTGTTTGTTTAACTAACGTCCAGCATGTGTTTGCAATCTGATTTTCTTAAAAACGACTCATTCTTTAAGGCTTGCTTCCAGCTTCTCTTCTTCAGGGAGTCTTCCTAACCATCCAGAAGACTTCCTACCAGTTCATTTCCCTGGTCTCTCTATGCCACTCACGGCATTGAGTGCCAGGTGTCTTATTGAGCCGTTCCCACTTCCTCAGTGAAATAATTCAATTCCTCTAGAAGCATGGGGGCAAACTGTTTCCTTCATTTCTTCAATTGTTTTACAAGATTTATTCATTTATTTATTTGGCTACCATTTATGGACTATCAATTGTATGTCAAGAAATGTACTAAGTCCTACAAAGATGGCACAGCATTGAGAGCTTAGCTAAATGATTGGAAAGTGGCATGATTCCTGGGAATTTCTGCATTTTTGAAGTAAGAAGCAAGGGACACGGCAGGAAGCAAGGCTAAAAATGTAGAGGGGACCAAACCATAGAGGTCTTGTTTATAAATTAATCAGATTTATGACTTTGTATGATGCTGATCAGAGGCGAAGCATGAAATGGTTTCTTGAATAAAAAAGAACTTTTTGTTATTCATGTTTTGAAAGCTGGTTCTTGACTGGTCCCTTTGTTGCATACTTTGCACAGGACCTATCCTCCAAGAAGAATTTCTTTCCTTTTCACTTTTGATCAGTACATTAAGGGTGTGAATGAGCTGGAAGCAACATTGGTCTAGTGTCCATTTTATTCCGATTGAAGTTCTAAAACAGTACTATCACCTCGTAGATTGTCTGGCCACTTTGTAATGAATCAGTATGTTCTCACACTGCGCTTAGGCATCTCCTGTGAGTTGTTGACAGTTCCCCAGGAAGTCTGAAGTGGTCAAGGATGTGCCTGAGAGCTAATGGAGACGGAGACCGGAAGACAGGTGCTTAGGGGAGGCTTCAGGAGGGAAGGAGGTCTGAACTGAGAGTGAAGAAATGGTTAGGAGCTACCCAGAGAAAGATGTAGTGGAAGGATAAATATGTCCTCTTCTTCCTCCGCCTTCCATAGTGATTGTTTATATATTCTACTAACAGCTACTAAAAATAAAATAAAAAGCCTTATATTAGATACTCAGGGCATATTTTTGATACTCAAAATATCTCTAGATTTTCTGAAATGAAATTTGGATGCATTAAAGACCTGTGTAGTTGCCAGTTAAAAATCCCCGTGAGGGGAATACTGAAAAAAAAAATTAAAATATTAAAAAATTGAAAATCAGTGACAATAATCTATAGGTGTTAAAATATGGTATTTTTCATGTGAGAATTTAAACATTTGATCTTCATTATTCAAAATGTCAAGATTTGAATGTGTTCTAATCTTTAAAACTTGTGCATGTGTCAAATCAAATAGATGGCTCACCTAACTAGTGATTCTAATCAGGAAAACTTGTTTTTATTTACATATTTAAATTAAATGTATTCAGGCAAGATTGTTAATGGTCTATCCAGATAACTGCCTTAGAAATGTAATAACTATGTGTTCTGGATTCTACAATATGCTCAAATGTCAAATATTTTGTCTTTAGTGTCTATATACAGATTTTAATTTGACAAAGCAAGTGATCTATATGTTCGCCAGGAAAATGTTATTACCTTATTAAAAAGCACAGAGAAAGCTCACCTTAAGCTTTCATACAGCATAATTCTTCTGTATTATTATCTTTTGTCATTTCACTAATTGAAAATGTATAGGAAATATCTTCAAAGTATTAAAAAAAACCCTACTAATTAATAACTAAGTAAAAAGATAAGAAAATGAAATGGTTTTTATTTCATATGACTTTTTAAAGACAAATGCTACCAAGTGTTTCTATAATTTATCAGTATTCCATGGGACTTTTTTGTGTTTTAAAAGGTAGAAGGGATGATGATAAGTATTTAGTCCTAATAACTCATTATAGTTTTTTTTTTTGGAGGCAAAATAATTTCTTAATCACATGGTGCAAAAGTATGATCATCATCCATTTGGTTTTTCATTGCAGGTATTTCTATGGGGAGCGAAATCAACACTGGAAAATATATCAGCTCTGATTTTTCCTGGCATAACATTTTATTTGAAGGAACTGATACCTAGGGATTAAAGAACCCCACAGGTGACACAATTAGTTTACTTTAAAAATAGTAGAACCAGAACTGGAACTTGGGCTCTAACTTCTGTTAGCTGTTTTATATGGTAAAAATGAAATCTTGTCCACTAGACTGAATTAAGCAGTTAACTAATGTTGTTATTAAGTATGTGTATCAATAAAAATCGTGATAAATCATAGAACAAAATGCATGTGGACTATCTTTAAGAGGGTATTACTAATAACACAGAAAATGCTTCAACCCAGTTGGCTATAACTCAAGTCCCTCAATAAAACACAAAGAAACATTCGCATTCCCCAGCAGTCTCAGACAAAAAGACATATATTAAAGAAGCCCTGAACGAGTTTTGTACTTCACCTTATTAATTACATTAAAGTCCCATTTTCTGAGAGCTCTGCAGAGAACCTTATTTCTGTTTCAGATTGGAATTGATTTTGCTTTCATCTGCATTACTCATGGTGGTGTAAAGGCCTCGATTGTGGTTGTGTGTGTATAAGTGTGTGTGTGGGGGGGGTGGGAGGGTGCTCCTCGTGCAAAGAAAAACTCAATTAAAACTCAGAAACAACTTCAGGACACATTTCCTTTTTCTCTTTCTGCTAAGAGATGCAAACAATGAGAGCAAGGTGAAGGCCAAAGGATCTTCTGCTCAAGAAATATGAAATAAAGTGGGGAAAAAAACCAAGTACATATTAAGAGACTCTGGGGACAGATGAGAAAAAACAAGGGAGCTGTAAATTCACTATTTTGGTCCTTAGTCATTTATGGAAACCATTGACTCCTCTTTCATTCATTTCCTAATTTTATAAGTAAGTTATACTCAGGGCTCAGCAACTGCTCTTTCCAAATAAAATCTTCAAGCTTTTTTCTTTTCTTCTTTTTTTTTTTTCTGGAAGGGCTTAGTGTGGGATTTAAGATGATTTATTATTTTTTTTAACATGGTGTCAAATTTCACTTTTGCACATTGGGAAGATGGGTATTTTCTCTATAGAGAAACAAAACAAGCTCAGGAATCTAGTTTGTCAGTCAATGTAACTGTCAAACTTTCTTGTCACAGTAATGACAGTAGGGGAGAAAAATGAAAAAAAAAAAAAAAATTGGAACCCAAACCCATGACAGATGATTTGGTGAGGCTCAGTTAGCTTAGTGAAGGAAGGCACCAGGGTTGCAAAAATGATTCAAAAATAGGCCGAGTGTGGTTCTGCTGTTTCGTTACCTCTTCCCCTTGTGCAAATCCTTTCAGATCTGCTTCAGAGACCTGATGCCTTGATGGCCCCCCTTCCAGTGTCACATAGCCCCTTTGCTGGAACACTGGATGGAGACATCATGCCATCTCGTAGCGCTATGGTTTGAGTGAGGTTGTCCCCATCCAAAGCTCACATTGAGAGCTGCTCCCCTGTGTTACAGTGTTGAAGGGTGTTGGATCCTCTAAGAGGGGTTAATGCTTGTATTACAGGAAAGGATTCTTGCTCTTCTGGGACTCGGTTCATTATGGTAAGAAGGGGTTGTTGGAGAGGGTAGCTATCTCTCATGTCTTGCTTCCTTTCTTTGCCCGTGACCTCTCTCCCACATAGGCCCTCTTGCTCCTCCATTTTTCCCACCATGCATAAAGCAGCAGATGGCTCTTACTAAAAAAGTGAACAAATGCCAATGTTATGCTCTTGGACTTCTACAATTGTGTGCCCAGAATAAATCACTATTTTCTAATAAATTATCCAGCCTCCGGAACTTTGTTATAGCAACAGAAAACAGATTAAGACACTATAGCAACAGAAAACAGATTAAGACACTAATTATTTGTTTTCTTCCTAAGCCTTATTGAGTGCCCAGCACTCTGGGAGTGATTGTGTCTTCCCAGGAGGCTTACAATGAAACTGGCCTTTTTAAAGCTCATTCTATTCATCAGACTTCTTATTGGGGCAGAATGAACCACAATACCAGCTACTACCTGCTTCAAAACAGTCCAATTTCATAAATGCAGCTGGATACACAATTTGTCCTGCCAGAGAAATGAATTAAATACCAAGACTGCCTCTATAACTCTTAGTCATTTTCTTTAGTAGGTACACACTCTCCGATTCTGTTTCTAAACACCTCACTTCAGAGTGATGGCGATAAACTAGAGATCAACAAACAGAGTTTTAGGATTTGTAAAAGAAAGCCTGCGCTATTAGCAAGTGAAGAGAGAAAATGACTTGCTGGAGAATCCTCCTCTAGAAATGAGCATAGTATGTAGTTGTCAAACCGTTCACCTATATGCCCAGCCTCAGGCTTTCAGAGCCAGCACCATGCCTGAGACCCCCAAAATAGAAAGTCAGCCAGGGAGTAGAGCTGAAAAATACATGGCAGACTAGATTTGGCAAGGACTAGAGAGCCCAAGAGGCAGACAATGGCTAGGAGATGATGGTTGAATTTCCCAGCTGGCTGACACAGGCAAATACACTGGTTATGCACATGGCTGGGAGGGGATGAGCTGCATCAAAACCATGTTTTCACTCTAAACTTTATGTTGTGATGCAAAATTTTCGCATGGACTAGAACCTAGAGCTATATAATATGAAGGCATTTTTAAAATCTTCAATACTTTTAATTTCTGACAATTAACCATCACAAGAAAATAGGAGCCTTTTGGAATTCTCTGAAATCTCTCTCCTGTTCTTTACTACTGCCTCTGAGCTAAGCACCCCGTATGATTGTAAAGGCACCGAACTTGATATTCTATATTTAGTCATCCACTCAACTAGCGTTGATTAACTGCCTACAGGCCTCCCTGCCAAAAGGGATAAATAAGTACTTACAGAGAACAGTGCCTTCAATTGTCTACACGCGCTCGGTGTGAAAGCCAGAAGCAGGGACATGGTAGAATTCATTCACTGAGTATTACTTAAAGAATACCTGCCTTCCCTTGAAAAGAAGAATGTGGACTGAGAAGTATAAGCTGGCAGAAATGCAAGTGGGTCTCCAGGGTTGCTGTTGTTACATCTGCAAGTCTAGACCCTACTCATTCATACTCCTGGAATGGACGGAGGCACGGTTTGCCAAGGTCAGTTATGAAAGAACTCAGGAAGATGGTGATTTCTCTCCTCTTTGGGAGTCAACTGTTACTTACTTCCTCTGCTGGGCCGAAGAGCGCCGGGTGCAGATCACTGCCACAGTCACCACTACCAGCACTGTGATGATGCCCACAGTGACCACGATGACCACAAGCAGGTTGCTGTTCTTCTGGGGGGTGGCGCTGCCATGCGGTGGGTGCATCTGCCCAATGGGTGGCTCTGGGAAAAGATGAGCACATGGAGTTCAGGTCTAGGAAGATGTGACTGCCAGTGTTTATCAAGCTCTGTCGGGTGGAGGGAATGTGAAGAGCTCCTATTGTTCTGAGAATGAGCAATGAAAAGTGAGAGGGGAAGACTTAAAACTTTCCACCCAAGATAAATGACCAAAGTGAGTCCACACAGAAACTTTTACAAGAATCTTAATAGCAGCATTACTCAGAAGAGTCAAGGTGAACATAAACTAAATATCTATCTACTGAATGTGGTATATCCATGTGATGGAGCATTACCCAGCCATAAAAAAGAATGAAGTACTGACACATGCTGTAATGTGGATGAACCACAGAAATATTATGCTAAGTGAAAGAAGACAGAAAAAGAAGGCCACATACTGGACAATAACACCTAAAAATATATCTAAAATAGGTAAATCTATAGAGACAGAGAGTATCTTGGTGGAGGTAAAAGATCAATGGAGAAGGACTACTCATAGGTATAGGTTTCCCTTTGGGGTGATGAAAATGTTCTGGAATTAGATTGTTAGATATTGGCAATGGTAGCATAACCTTATGCCTGCACTAAAAATAACTCCTTTGAACTCTTTGAAAGGGTGAATCTATGGTACATGAGTTCCATCTCAATAAAAATTAAGCTCATATTAAGAACAAAGAGAAAGGAGAAGAAAGACGCTATTTGTACTACAAAAATTTCAAAATGATAAGAACCAGAGTCTATAATTTATTATAAAAGATTGTTAATATTATGCCATAAAAGAATATATTTTTATACCAATCACTTATAATTTATTCTATTTATTAATACATTATCCAGAAAGCATACTGAGTTTTCAACTTGTCAAGAGTGCATGAATCCCACTCAAAAGCCACCATTGGGTTCAAAAAGTGGCATAGACTCTTGATATAAATGTGCTCGTGTGTTGCATTAGTATTTCACTGTAGGAAATATTTAGGCAGAAAATAATAGAATAATGTGGCATTTTTGATAAGTTGCTTACCTCAGTAAGATGGCTAATGATTCTTTAAATCACAAAAATACTCACTCAGTGGTCAATTAAAAATATTCTAGGTAATGTTTATCATTAAAAGTTATAAATTTAAAAAATGTTGATATTAACTTACAATTGTACTTGTAAATTAATTTATAATATACCAAAATGCAATGTATTTGAATGTTTTCTTAGAGTTTGGTTTAAATTTTTCTCTAACAACCTAGGTTAGCTTTCTATACCCTCTGGGAAAAATATTTAGTCATTTTGAACCTTAGTGCCCTCCTCTGTAAAATAGGAATAATAATAGATGTTGTGTATACTTACTGTCAGAATTAGAGAAAATCCATGTAAAGTAACTGTCACAATGTCTTAGTAAGTTCTCGCAATATCATTATTCAACATTAAATAAAAAGCTTGCCTAAATCTACCATAGCATTTGGGATACTTCTGCTGTGAACTTCCAAACAATAGATTTTTTAGGAATAATCTTCAATATAGGATTCAAGGATGCCAACTTTCACCATTCCATTCAACACAGTCCTTGAAACTCTAGCCAAAGTAATCAGGGAAGAAAAGAAAATTAAAGGAACACAAATAGGAAAAGAAGAGCTAAAATTATCTGATGGCTGACAACATGATCTTATATTTACAAGATCCAAAACAGTCCACCAGAAAACTTCTAGAGCTTATAAATGAATTCAGCAAAGTAGTAGGATACAAGTTCAATACTCATAAATCAATTGTTTTCCTATTCCAATAATAAATTGGCTGAAAATAAATTAGAAAAACTATCCTATTTATAATAGCTTCAAAAAAAAAAAAAAAACACAACACTTTGGGAATCCATCTAACAAAAGAAGTGCAGGATCTCCACAATGAAAACTATAGAACACTAAAGCAAATAATTTAAGAAAACCTTAGGTGATGGAAAGACCTTCAATGTTCTTGGATAGACAAAATTAATATTGTCAAAATGGCCATAATACCAAAAGCACTATATAGATTTAGTGTAATTCCTATTAAAATTCCAATGGCATTTTTCATAGAAATAGGAAAAGTAGTTATTAAATTCATTTGGAAAAATAAGAGACCCAGAATAGCCAAAGCAATCCTTAGCAAGAAAGGGAAAGCAGGAAGCATCACAATACCAGAATTCATATTATACTAAAATCTACTGTAACAAAAATAGCATAGTACTGGCACAAAATTAGACATGAAGACCAGTGGAAAAGAATAAAAAACACAGAGACAAATCCTCACAAATACAGTTATCTCATACAAGATGAAGGCACCATAAACATACATTGGTGAAAAGATAGTCTTTTTAACAAATGGTGCTTGGAAACTTTGAAGTCCACCTGTAGTAGAATGGAATTTAACCACTATTCTCACCTTGCACAAAAGCCACCTTGAAGTGGATCAAAGACCTAGGAATAGACCAGAAACCCTGAATTTTGAGAAGAAAATGTAGAACCAACACTCCAACCTGTTGGCTCAGGAACTGAGTTCCTTAAAAAGACTCTTAGAGCTTAAAAAGTAAAGCCAATGATCAGTAAGTGGGATGGCATCAAATTAATAAGCTTCTTCACCACACAAGAAACAATCATGAGTATGAATAATGAGTCAACAGAGTGGGAGAAAATCTTTGCCACCTGCTCCTCAGATAGAACATTAATATACAGGATATACAAAGATCTTAAAAAACATACAAAAGAAACTCCCCAAATAACCCAATCAATGAATAGACAAAGAACTAAACAGCCACTTTTCAAAAGAAGAATTATAAATGGTAAACAAAAAATAGAAAGATATATTCAACATCTCCAGCAATTAGATAAATGCAAATTAAAACTGCCTTGAGATTTCATCTCACTCCAGTCAGAATGGCTATTATCAAGAATACAAGTAACAATAAACATTGGCAAGGATGTGGGGAAAAAGGTTCACACAGATATTGTTGGTGGGACTGCAATTAGTGCAAACACTCTGGAAAGCAGTATGGAAGCTCGTTAAAATCCTAGGATTGGAACAACAACATGATCCAGGTATCCCACTATCCGATATATACACAAAGGATTTAAAATCAGCATCCTACAGTGACGCAGCCACATCAATATTTAAAGCCATACAATTCATAATAGCCAAGCTATGGAGACAACCTATGTGTCCTCCATATCAGTATGAATCCTATTATTGCGTACAACTAAAAAGAACCAATAAAACATGAGTAATAAAAAAATTGAAACAATATCTTTTGACAAGATAGTTAACTGAAACTGAAAAGATAATTACTTAATCTTAAAAAATTATTAATTCATTGCTATTGGAAAAATAATAGGCATATTTGATATAACTTGAACCTCACCTAAAGTCTTAGTGTATTCTGATTACAAATGAAAGAAATAAGATTTTCTTGAAATAATTTTTATATTTACTGCAAAGGAATGGGACAAGTAATGAAAGGTCAGAACGTTCTGTATCACAGACTGACTGATTATTTGAAAAGTCATTTTATAGTAATATCTTAATATGCTTTTTCTGTACTTAATACATTAATTGATTAGAATAAATTAACCTTTTATGTGAGGGCTTTCAAGGTAGATAGTTCAGGACCTCATGGTTTATATTAGCATGACTTAACTTTAACATTTACCAAATTTAGTTTAGATCATACTTAATGGTGTGCCTTATGAACATTTAAAAGAAACCTGCTTATTTAGAATTATTTAAATGTCTTTCTACCCAAGAAGATCATTAATAAGTCAGAAAATAATGTCTGAATCCTGCAGAGCACCAGTGATATTATACTGCTATTTGCCTTGGTGATTTAGGGAGCATGAGACCTCCTACTATCTTAACTCTGGTTCTAGGCCTTTAAGATTTTCAATAGAAATTTCCATCAGTTTTAAGCTTGGTATTCAAGGTCTTTCATTAATTTCCCAGTCTCAAATCAAGGCTGAATGCTCAGAATTTGTGACATCAATCAGAGGTTAAGAAAGTCAAGTGCAATGGTGTCTTTAGAAGCAGTGGTTTTGTTCTGTCAAGTTGTCACAAACACAGTGCTGTGAGTCAATTCCAAGCTGTGGCTTCAACAGATAAAAACAGGGTTGGGTTCCTGTGAGCCTCTGCACACAACATTTTTATTAGTCAATCAATATGTAACCTTATATAATGTGTGTTTTATTTAAAGACACCTTATTTAATGTATAACGTGGAGTCAATAACCTTGAATTCACAGCTAAGAGCAGTATAACTCATGCCTGAACAGAGAGCTTAACACATATTTTCTCTGTAAGGCAGAACACGCTTGTGCTTACAAATAGTAGAAAGCACTACAGTATTTATGTTCGCAGGTCATTGTAGGAAGTAAAATCACCAACAAAAGGTACCAAAAGAAAAAAAAAAAAAAACTTGGCACTAAATATGCCATTAAAAAGGAACTTGTTTATTTTGGATATGAAGCAACAGGCAGAGATGCCTTGCTCCACCTCAGCTGGGTACATGCGCCTTGGGCAACTCAAATGTTCTGTTACTTTGTACAGGTCCATAAAGGACTATGAAAGCACCAGGAGTATTGATTTGCAGGTTGCAAGCAAATATTAACATGTAAGTGAGCTCACAAATACAGAACCTGCAAAGAATAAGGAATGACTATATATTTCAACATCTCCAAAATACCGATCCAAATTAAAAGGAAATTCAGAGCTCACAAACCTAGACTAGTGCCATAAGGAGCTATGGGAGACAATACTACTGCAGCTACCTTTCAGCCATCAGCAGACAAGCTGCATGGAAAATTCAGAGATCTGCAAAACCCCTCCAGGCTGCTGTGATTATGCTATGAGAGTGTGGATAAACTAACCCACGCCTGGCACAGAGTTGGCCCTCAACAGACATTATGATGTGGTTTAATGTACTTCAACCTATATTATTTCTCCAATTTAAAGAAAAAAAAATATAGTTTTTAATATAGTATCTCTTCCTGGCATTAGCACACTAATATGGGTATCCAGTGTCTCAATAATCAAGGCTTATATGCACTCCATGAAAATCAGTGAGAATCACAATTTTTTACAGTCCAAAAGGCATTCCGTTCATTTTTAAATTTGATGATGTTTTGTCATAATAAAATGTTTCATCTTTTTTCTACTAAACTTAATAAAAGCAAAAATTGACACTTAAATAATGTGATGGGTCACAAGTACTAGTAAAGATTAAAAAAATGGCTTAGTGAAATAATCGCTTCAGTTTTTCTATGATGTTATTGGCTTTCAAAAATATTTTATATATTCATTATATTTTCCCTCATCAATGTTGTGGGAAACAGAGTACCAAGTGCTTGATTATATAGAAAAAGAACCAGGTATTAAATCTGGAAGCCCTGGCTCCTCTTTTGAAGACTGAACCCTTGGTCACAATGGCCGTGCCCTACTAGTTGCACGACACCAATAGCCAGGTGAATAGTGTGAACACAGGAATGATAATTCCAGTTCTGAGGAAAGACAGACAATGGAACTTTCTAGTTAGACACTGCACACTTTTCCTACGACAATAGTTTTTGTTGCTGTTGGAGAACTTTGAGCTCAACATATGTCTTCATAATTTTGCTGGTCTTTGAATTGAATGGAAATTCATTCAGCCATAATAATTTAAAAACATTTCCCCTTATAATTGAGTACTATAGACAACCCCTGAAACAGACTCACAGATAATCTAGAATAGTATTCCCTAAAATGAGATATTCATCAGTGCTATGGGGAAAGAATAAAACAAAAACAAAAACAAGCAAACAAAAAACTTTGGTCAATTAAGTTGAAAAAAAAATAATATTTCTTGTCTCAAGAATATAAACATTTACTAAAGATCCAGTTAGATGTTGAGGATGCTATGTTTTGATCAAGAGAGGCCTGATGGCTAACATCATAGAATTTACGATTTACTGGAGAAGATTGACATTAAACAAATTCTCAGGCAAATAATTATAAAATTACAATTATAATATAGTGATATTAAAAGAAAAGTATTAGAGTTCACATTGATATAACATGAGAACATGTGGTTGGTGATGGCCGCTTTGAAAGGGCTCATTCAGGAAGTCACAGGCTGAATCATGAAGAATGCTAGGAGGTAGATTTTGTTCCTTTACAAGGGAACTGGAGGTGGGCTATGGATCTAGAACATTGGGCGTGGAGGAGAGAATGGCATATGATGAGGGTGGAAAGAGAAACAGGACCCTGTCATACAGAGCTCATTCAGTTACTTGAAATGCAATCACAGACCATTTAAGGGTTTTCTTGATTTGTTTTAGGAAGACCTCTCTGGCTGCCATGGGAAGGGAGGTTGGTGGAAGCAGAAACACGCTAAGAGGATGTTAAAGATCTTTGGATGAAGATGGGGGTTTGAATAGAGATGTGGCAACTGTGGACATTTACACAATGCAGTCTGAAAGCAGAGGAGCAAAATGCTGATTTTATATGGGGGAGGAGAGAAAGGCAGAGGCAGGCTTGGGCTTAGGCAATAGTCCTCACGTCTGAGATGTGGTGATGGGAAGGGAAGGCTCAGGGAGGAAGAGCCCATGCCCAGTTTTGAATACACTGGAGTGGATGATAAGAGCTCAGCAGGCAGTTGGAAGGGCTGCATTAGAGAAATGAATTGGGGAATCTGGATGAAATTTGAAGTCTTGGAAATGTATGAGATCACCAAAGTCAACAAGAATAAGCAGAAAATCTCTCTCAGAATTAAGACCTCTAGTGTTCAAGCAAAAGGGAAGACCCCAATCAAACATAAGTATAGGACCAAGACATTTTCTCCAATGCTTAAGTGTCAATGCTACATCTTATTCTTTCCAGGGCTTCTCATGGGACTCATATCCCTTAAACACTCCTTAGGTAACAGTGAAATGGCTCCAAGGTTTTCAACTGGGAAGATTTCACCTGCAACCTTCATCCCCACTCAGGGGAAATATGACAGCATCTAGAGACATTTGGGTTATTAAAATACAGGAAAAGAAAGCCAATACTGGCACTCAGGGAATAGAGGCCAAGAGTGCTGCTAAATGTTCTAGTGATAGGGCAGCCTCCGTAACAAAGGATCATCCAACTCTCAATGTTGCTAGTGCTGAGATTAAGAAGTTCTTCTCTTGTTTAAAACTGTCTGTGTTCAGATGGAAAACTGAAATCCAAAAAGTTCCAGTGATCTTTCTGGTCACACAGCCCGAATGCCTGCCAAGGTGAGCTCTGGGGTCTGAGGTTAGGCTGGCCCTTTAAGGTCCTGTGGGACAGTTCTGTGTGGGCGAGAGGCCCCATAGCCTCTGCTAGTCACCATCCTGGGTCCTAGACATGCAAGTGCTTTCAGTTATCTTTCCATCTGGGGGAAGCTATAAAACATGACTTCTGTTTTGGCATTAAGATGGCTACTGAGTATAAGCTTAGGTGTCTTCTAGTTTTACCAGTCTCAGAACAGTCATTTCGAAGGAACTTCATCTATACATTATCTTGTTTGGCTAAAATGTTATTGAATTCTAGGAAGAAAAAAAAAAAAAAAAACAATGTTCATGGCCTTTTCTCTGACGTACTCTGACATTCACTCCAAAAGAGTGTATGTCAAATTTTAAAGAGCATCTAATACAATTCCAAGTATTTGAAATATTAAGTAGTAATGTTGACTTTTTGGTTAATAATGAGGTGTCAAAATATTAAAAGGTGTCAAGTTTAACTTGTTTTTTTTTTTTCCAAAGGTTGAAGCTAATAAAGTAATAATTTTTGTAAGGCTAATAGATCTTTTAATGCAACTGACTAAACCGATTTTGTAAATTACAAGCAGAACAACCCGTATAAGGAAACTGGTGCTTCCCAAGGAGAAATACAGGATTAAGTTTAAGTAATTGTCGTAGTTGTGGTCATTCATACAAATATAAACTCACAAAATATATTTTCAGAATTTGAAGATTTTTCAGTGTTAAGAATGTGGACCATGAATTAAAAAATGGAAAGCATCACAAGCAAAATACGAGCGTATCACCACATATTAGCTTTGATTCTACCTGCCACCAGAAAATAATTTAGGAAGCCTCTTCAGTTTCTACAATTTAATTAAGGGCTTCCAACTGTAAGAGTAAACATGAACTATAGCTTTGTTTTCCTTTATTTGAATTCTAAAAGGGCATTTTTAAAAGAGTGGCATGCTGGAAAATAAAGTAAATGATTAGCAAGGTTCTAAGCTTATTTGCGACTGGCTTGAGTATCCTCACAATAAGCCATTATTCTATTACAATGCTTTGAAAGATGAACTCTGCAAGTGTAGGAAGAGCCAGGAAACCTCTATAATTCTGCCACTCTGGGGAGATGTATGAAATTTCATTGACTACCGGTTTTTGTTGATGCAGGCTACTTTTAACAGTGAATTGAGATTGGAGTTTTGTCATTCAGGGGTTTCACTTGCACATCTAATTAGGAAATATACCCACTTCTGAAATCTGAAGACATTAGCAGAATGTTAATTAGGAAGCTGGGTTTTCAGAGGCTGTTGCTGATTTGCTTGTAATAGCCAGGGCTAAAGGCAAATTACATATTTACCATAATTTATCTGCTTGCATAATAGTATAGGAAACAGATTAAGTTTGCCTTCCACCACCCATGTGTCTTGAGGTTATAAATTCACTGTAATCAGCCAATTTGTTATTCCTGTAGGTAATCTAGAAGTATTTCAGGTGCTTTATGTATCCCGTGCATATAACATGAAATCCCTAAAATACCATTAAGTGATGCAGAAAATTGGGGAGGGATAATATGAATAATTTATATAAACTGGCCCAAAGCCACTGACTGTCACTAGTCTATTTTGTCTTCATGACTTTGTCCTGTGAGATAATGTTTATCAGGTCAAATTTAATTATGATTGCATTCTCACTAGGAATCATAAATTAAATGGTAAAAAAATGAACACAGTGACCTGCATTTCTTTCCATTACTGTCTTCTGAGGTCTGAATCTTTTGAAAAGAAAAATTCTGTTGATATACATGCTCACATCAAATTTAGGCTGTGCTTTCTTTTAACCAGAGTTCATTTTATTTTGAAGGGTGAGTTCAAATAATCAACACCAAGCCCTTAAGCTTGACCCAAAATTGGAAATGATAGATTTGGCAAGTAAGAATACTGGGGTCCAGCTAGGTTCGAATCATGTCCCATTGCCAATGCAAACATACTTTGAGGTGCATTTGTACATGAGGTGAGAATCCCTTATAAGCTTTTATCTCTGATTCATAGACCCTTAACATAATTCAGATTTTACAGGGCCTCCTTATCTTTGTAGTTAATAAATCTGATAATTCCGTTGTGTCCATTAGGACATGCAGTTCAACAGAGCACATCATTCTGGGCCAGTGTTCCTTGTTGTTCTACCTTTAACACATGTGACCTCTGCTGAGTGATGGTTGAAAGCTTGAGGGGACAATGACTCTTTCTCCATTATCCATGCAGATTCTCTCTTTAATTTCCTGGTACCCTGTCCCATCAAAAGGTATTATCCTGTGCTGGTATAAATGGTTGTGCCCTTAACTGAAAATGAATTTCAATTTAAAACTCCCTGTAGAAATAGAATCTCACAACTAACGCTGTTGGGTGATTCCAAAGGGCACAATGCTAATTTCCCACAGGGACTCCAAAACTACAATCTATCTCAAGATAACCAATACTACAATTATGTTTCCCTACACAATTTCAACAACTTCTTTCTTTTGCCCTCCTGTCTATCTCTGGGATTTTCCTCACCATCTTTCATCTTCTGAGTGCTCCTCTGCCTTGTTTACCCAGCTAATTCAACCTCTTGACTTACTGCTCCTGCAGTGGTCTTCAGTTTGCACCCACAGCTCATTGCAAGTGCTCTGCATTCCACGAGGGCTTAGTAGCATTTACTGACTGCCTGCCTGAATGCCTGAAATGCATTTGGCATATTGTTCAAACCGAAGATTAAAAATTGAAGCAGAAGAGTGAGTTAATGAAACGTGTAGAGTTAGGAGGAGGAAACTACCAATACCTAAACCCACTTTATGGAGCATGCCATTGGTCTGCTTTTAGTCTTCACACATCCCTCCTCTCATCTTCCGGATATAAACTCCCATACTGTGCATATCAGGAACTACCAGAGCCAGGGATTAGCTGTAAAGAGTGTTACTTAGATGAGGAAGGAGGACCAGTGAACAATAAGAAGCTGAAAATATCCTAGACACAACAAACTGAATATAACATTAGAGAGGCTAGACTGGAATATATATATTCAGGAAACTTGCTATGGTCTGAATGTTTGTGACCATCCTCAGACCCCAAGTCCTATATTAAAATCAAACCTCTTTATGGGGACATTTAGTGGGAGGGCATTTGGGAGATAACTAGATCATATGGGCAGAGCCTTTATGAATGGCATTAGTGCCCTTAGAAGAGAGACCTGGGAGAGTTTCATTGCTCCTTCCACAAGGGAAGAACACAGGTAGAAGTCACCATCTGTGAAGCAGAGAATAAGCCTTCATCAGATTCTCAGCTTGCTTGCACTCTGATTTTGTACTTTTCAGCCTTCAGAGCCATGAGCAATAAATTCCTATTTTGTATAAAGTATCTAATCCAAAGTGGTTTGTTATAGCAACAGAAGTGAACTAAGATAAAATTTAAATGTAAGAAAATGTTTATGCTCAGGCAAAAGGCATTAGTAGTAGAGGAAGATATGGCAGACAACTTGAAAAGAGGAGTCAGCAAGTGAAAATATATTCCTGAGTCTGTCACTAGCCCGAGGAAGGAGACACTGAAACTTTGCTCAAGTAGCATCTGGTCTACTGCACATTTCTCTTTGGGGGAAATGGATGCATTGGATTATCATAGTCTATGATAGAAAATAGTTACTGAACTCACCCCCTTATTCTGATATCACACTCAGCAAACAACTTTTACATCACAATATTGGCTTCCCATCTGGATTTTTTAACAGAAGACCACCCTAACGGAAGGTTATCTGCTCAGTAATCAAATTTTTCATGAAATCCTACTAAAATGGTTAAATAAAGAATTGTATTGTTTCCTAAAATAGAATACTGTACAGCCACAAAGATAAATTATGAGTAAGAGTGGTTTTCAAACACATGGAAAAATCTCAGAAAGCTAAAGATGAAAGCAAGGTGCAGGAGGATAATGTATGATAGTATTTGATATGATGATATTTCTACACATTTACAAACATAAAATAATACACTGTTTAGGGAAACTTATAAAAATGTAGTAAGCTTCAAATTTGGGAAAGTGTTTATATCAGAGTGAGGAATGATAATGGAAAAGAAGCATGTGGTAATGCAGAGACATACAAGAGATTTCAATTGTCTGTTAAATATTTAGTATCTTAATTTGGTGGCAGCTACACAAGTCTTTGACATTATAAATATTTGATTTTATTTTTAGTAATTCAAACAATGCAACAGCAATATATTTTAAATAAATGATCTATCTATCTATCTATCTGTCTACCTACCTACCTACTTATCTATCTCTCCACTGGGAAGTTGGCTAGTATTTATTTATCCTTCCAGAGATTGTGTTTTAAACAACTTAGGACAGGGCCCTGGAATGCAGCCCATATCAATTGTCTCCTTCCCTTGAAGTTCTGGGTCCTGCCTCCATTTGTTTATACTAAAAGCCAACAGCTATATGGGCAAGCTTCACAGAGTGGGCAAAACAAATGTCTAATCTTAAAAAACAAAAGAAAATTAACAATAAAATGCTCAAGAACTTAAGGAGTAAATGTAGTCTATATGTGAAAGGACTCTGTAACTTCAATTTATGAATTCTAGTTGATTTCAGTTTAATCAAACTTAGTTATCTTCTTCTCTAACAAATTCATTTTTGTAAACATTTACAACACTTTACTTACCACATTAAAATCTAAGTATTTTGCAATCCTGTATCATTTATAGAATGCTTTATGCTTGAACTTCTCTATTTTTTTTTAATGCACTTGTCACCTCCTATTGGCATCATCTCCTGGTAGCGAGTTAACAGGTTTGCTAATATAACTTCAGGTTTCTATTATGCCACAGAAATTCTAAGTCTGGGGTTCTTGGTACTTTTCAATAGATATTTTTCTTCAGACACTCTAGCATTCACCATTTAATTAGTATAACTAATTCTATAGAGCCTAATTTATATTCTTACCATTGAGAGTGCTTCTGTCAATCAAATTGGTATCAACTGGCCAGTAACTTCCATCTCCATGACGACCTGTTTATTAGAAAAGTACATTAGAATGTTAGTGGATATACCCCATGAAAGTAAAAATAAAACAAAAAATAAATATTTAAAATTACACAATAATTGAATGAGATTATTTTGCCTACCTCCAAGAAAGTCTGACAATATTAATATAGTTATACCTCTGAGAAAATGTTATTTTTCTTATGTAAGAAAAGCCTTCCATGAAAATAGACTCCCTTAAACCAAATAAATTCAAATCCTCCCTGGTAAGTGATCCCCATCCTCTTTCCTTGCTCTTCTCCCAATATTTTTATGAAAGTGACAAGTAGTGATATTAGTCTAAATGGTGTGCTCCCCAACTTTTCAGTACAGAAATTAGGCAGGTCATGGTTCCTAGGTTCAAACTTTACTGGCACCCTTCAGATATGAGTTTATGATAAGTTTGTAACTATTCTACCAGGGGACCATAAAAATCATCTCCTAACTTTGCTTTGAATATATTTTTTGTTGGGGCTGTGTGTGCCAAACAAAGTGCCTGTGTGTGAGGTAATAGATTAGAAGTAGAGTTGGGGAAGTTCTCAACCCACACCATCTGAATATTTCTTACAAATATACCACAAAAAGAAGAAGGCTCTTCCAGTGCTGCAGTATTGGAAACCATGCCTTCTAGGTGGTGTTTAACTGTTGTGAAAGTAATATTTAAGAGAACTGAGTCAGAAATTAACCACAAATAATTATACTGCCATCCCAAACTTAATTAACATTGTTTTGCCACAAGCAGACCCTTTCTGCTGATGCAAGTGTGCAACTGTCATTATTTGATTAGATTTTGAGTTGTACACTATCTAAGTGAACCTCTTACAGAAAAACATGAGAGTTGAATCTATGTGCAAATCATAGCAGAACATAGCTAACTCTCCATTTTATTTGCTTCAAAATGTTGTTTCTGAGAGCAGTTGTAATCAGTGGGTGATAAACAGGAAGTCCATTCAGGCAGTCAGCAGCAGTAACATGGGCTGTTTTCTCACATTTATGGATTTCAGATTACTTCCCCCTTATGGCTTTCAAGCTCTGGTCTTGTGACATTCTTTTGCACACCAAACATTCCTCTTACTAAAGCTTTCCTAAAATCTCATCATTTTATTTGCAAAAGGGTTGTGAAGAAACAACTTAGTATTCTGTTCACTGACCACACATTTACAGTTTTTAAAATTCTTTTGATATTGTGTTAGGGCTCAAGTTACAATGGACAGCAAGCTTCCAACAAGCAATGAAAGAAATTAATCTCATCACATTATGTCTTCAGCAGAAAGCGGCATGATTAACATCTTCTGGGTCAATGACTGAGTGGACCAGGAAGTGGGAGTTAGGATGTGTGTGTGTGTGTGTGTTCACACGCATGTATGCATATGCACATGCGTGTGCATGCGTGTGTGCAAGAGGTATGGCAGGGAAAAGGACAATAAAATGAGCAGAAACTGTGAAAATTTTGGTGGTCTGACTAAAATGTGGACAAGACTAACCCTTTTCCAAATGCCTTGCTTACTTGATTCTGATGCATTTGAAGTTTCGATGAGCAGAAGAAAAGCTTTGCCCACGGGACACTGTGAGATCAATGTTGGAAGAAATGAAGTGAGACAGAAGTTCTGTATGAATATTAAGATGACTTCTGTAGCAACTCAAAGCAGCTAGATTGCAAAGCAGTCAGCCAAAAGAGATGCTAACAACCTTATCACTTAGGCCAGTATAGGCAATAAATGATTCCTATTGGGAGTAATCCTGTATTGGCTGGAAATTAGGTAGATAGCCTGTGGAGGATTTTCCTTCTCTAGCATCCTGACAAATGTCTTTTTAATGAAGTTTCCAACTCTCCCTGCTAGTTTATGGGAGGATGCAGAAGCAAGCCCACAAGCGCATACATATATTACTTAGACATTAAATTCTATGGGTATAGCACTCCTTAGATGTAGCCAGGCTATTGATTACATTGCAAATTTCAATAAGGAGGAAAATAAATCCAATGTCACAGAGGTCATAGTCCTGGGTAAGATTAAGGAACCCTGGAAATTATTCTAATTAAGAGAGTAGCTTAAAATGTAGGCATTATACCCAAAGGATCTAGTGTGTTGACACAAGTAAAGTTTTTGTTGGCTATAATTAGATTGGTACCACAAAAGAAAAGTTAACAACAGACCAAAAGAAAGTACTTTAAGGAATCATGATATCATCAATGAGAAAGATTGGATTTATGGTAATTTAGATTTCCTACACCAGTTCAACTGAGAGAACACAAAACCCTTTCTGGGATATTGATGAGCCTAGAATCTCTTGATCTAAAGACACAAGAATCAAATTTTAATTTTACGTGCCAAGTTCCCATTCCCTCAAATATGTCATTTAAATTCCAAGAAGGCTTCCTTCAGAAAGTCTTCTCCCACTGTTGCAAGGCAGGTACCAAAATGTTATAAATATGGAGATGTTGGAAATGAAACAGGAAAGGATACTGGTGATGTTGCCTGGCAGGCCAAGGTTTTTTAAGGATTTGTTACTATGGTATCATATTTGCTAACTTGGTTAATTTCATAAGCACTGATTTAGCAAAAGAGAGGAGTAATTAGCATTTGGAAGATGGTTGGAGTGAAAGTCAATTAATGCAAAGATACAAACTACTGCCCTGTCCCAGAGGTCTAAATTTTATTAAAAGAGCATTAAACTGGTAATAATTCATTCAACACTTATTAAATGCCTACTACATGAAAGGCATAGTCCTAGATCCTCAGGGAAGAGACACTATAAAAAGATGTATTAGCTATGAATCCTACCAGAGTTGGTTTATTGTATCCAAAGCCTAAATAGGACAATCCATACTGAATATTAGCCAATTGTTAATATTTTTAATTTAGTCTGACTTTAAGGAATTAAGAATAACTTAATCCATCTATTACTTTAAGATCATTATTAGATTTGGTTGAACTGTTTTTCATTTATCTAGTAGCATTAAAACTACTCGTAAATAAAAATAAGGTATGATATTAAATTCCATTACATTATAGTTTCTATATTTATTTTAAGACTCCTTATCATTTTGATAATGTACTAAATATTTAACATTTTTTTAAAAATTAAAATTCCAAATATTTAATTTAATTCAAATCTAAATAAAACTTTTTTTTTTGTTTTGCACATGATGTAATAGAGTTCAGTGTATACAGGTTTTTTCCTCCCAAATAAAGCTCAACATGGCTCAAAGAATTAAAAATGGTACCTTATTTTTTCTTTTTTGTATAAGTAGTATCATTTTATATGAGCACAATGATAAAAATATGTAATTCTATATAATATACTAGTAAAAGCTCATATTATCTTAGTAGAAATTGAGTATGGGAGAAAGAAATAAGCTGATGAAGAGTAATCAATTTATATATATCTTAACTTTCATCTAGATAGTTTTATAAAAAGAAAGAAAGAAAGACCACTTTTGCAAGGACATTTTGATAATTAAAGCAAATATTTTCTATGGTTATCTTAGGTTTTGAAGCCAAGCACTGGTTGTTTCATAAAGAAAAATTAGACAAAAGTAAAGGGCTTCTGGTGGATTTTACAAAAAGAAAGCTTGTGGCTGATTGTGAATTATTTAAAATAGTTAAAAGACAGTTAAATATATTTTATTTAGGGACCTTCTTAGGTAGGTCTTATCCAGAAATTCATGCTCCTCTCCCTTATTTAATCTTGAAAATACTATAAACTACAAAGCCACTTCAGGAGTTATTTTTTATGTTTTATTTAAAAAATATATTTTCTGAGGAGTTTCCTTCTCACCATGATCTAGGTGCTTCCTTACACAAAATTTAATGTCTCCTTGACTTCCCTGCCACTTGCTCTCTGGACTGAGCGAACAAAGGACAGAAGTAACTCAACCTCCTTTAGGAAGTGTGTCCATTGTTGAATCCCTTGGTGCTGACCAGAGTGATATGTGCTGTGATCAGTGTCAGATGAATGACTAATGTCAGGATACTTTGTGATAGAGTAATGAGGGGTGCGCATTGTAAGTTATTGCTATTTCACAATTTACTCTTTATAATCTTGTTCTTACACGTCATGTAAGTTATTGCTTATATATTTTTATTCTGGTTTTGTGTGTGTGTGTGTGTGTGTGTGTGTGTATCTAAAAATCATACAACATCAACATTTATTTTAAATCCTTACTTGTGGCACAGATAAGAATATTATCCATGATAAAAAATTTTCCATTTTCCTAGCAAGGATTGATTCATTTGGAATTTCAGTGCTAGAGTCTGATTTTTCTCTGTGTATGTTGAAAAGGAGAGAGCAGAAAGTTAATTGGAAGAGGACATAAGAGAAAACTGGATGTTGTGGCTGTAATCTATTCTTTAATCCATCTTCTCTGAATGGGGATAACAAAGGTTCCTACAAGATGGCATCCATGCTATCAATCCCTAGAGAAATACACATAGCCCATTATTTAAATAAAACAGCCAGATCAGTCATCTAACAAATGTTCAATATACATCCTTCCAAGGATGCAGAGCATGGAGATATCGTTTTCATCTTAGAATTGGTTCTCTCAGAATAATTCTGGTGATAATGATGGAAATTGTATCGATTTTTTGTCTTGTACACCAGTGGATAAAGAATATCTATTAATGCCATCTGAATACAGTTTTACCGTCCAGCACAAAGAACATATCAAGATATATTTAAAGTAGATTATTTCTCAGGGGCTAGAAAATGTGTCTAAGAGATCAATTTATCATGCAGTTGATAATATTGTTGACTTTGAACAAAGATATCGGGACATCAGAAGCCAAGAAGAATAGCCAACACCTAGGATATTTCAAATATATTTTCATAGAAGAGAATTAATGAGTTTTTTCAATCTTTTCTAAAGTCCAACATATTATTTTTCAAATAAGCAGAAAAGAAAGTTTACTCAATGAAAGAAAATGTCACTCCTCTCTCTGTAAGGCAGCTAACATGCCTTCCATATATTAAGACTTTGTGATCAACAAAACCTTTATTATATTTTCTACCTGCAGAAAGTCTAAGAGCAATAATTTTCAGACTAGGAATGAATTTGGTAATGATATGGTGGCTGCTGGTGCTCTCTGGAATCTTATTCATAGCATAAGGAAACCAAATATGCCATGGTGCATATTTTCCTTATCCATAAGGGGCAGGTTTTCTTGCAATTTCAGTTTTTGTCTGTTTGACATAAAATCTGAACCGAGTTGATTCCTGCTAGGAAGCAAACTCATCCTTAAAGAATCCTTAAAAATGAAACTAACAACTAAGTTTATAATTTCACTCACAAATGTCATAAATAGACTGACAATATAGATATGAAAATCACCATACTTTAAGAGTAAAGGAGGATGCTAAGTTTTGAGATATTAATCAGGACATTCCTGGACAACATGGAAAATCTAGGCTGTCTACACATGGACCATTTAGACAACTAGATCTCTTATCCTCGTTTTTGCTCTTGGTCAGCATCTTAGCTTGAGTCTAGGTCTTGACTATCTCAGGCATAGGTGTGCTCTCTGGCAGAGCTTGGTAGCTTATAGGTAAAGACTTTGCCTGGGGAATCTTCTAGGGCAGGAAAAAAGTTTAGAAATACTGAACTTCTTCACAAACTCCAAAGCAAAAGCAGCACTGTGCCAGACCATCTGAATTCCTGAACATGATGATGGTGGGTATCAGTTGATGAGAAGTTTTAGCATAAATATCCTGCAATTCAGATCTATCTTATGAAAGCAAGGGGATTAAAAACCAAAAAAAAAAAAATCCAATATTAGGGGGCCAAAGAACAGAGACAGGTCAATAATATCTTTTGATTTTAGAAAAGTAGTTAATTTCCTTCTTACAGTTTCCAAGTAAGCAAAGCTCCAAAGTGCTGATTTATATAATTCTAACTAATTAGTCCATCTCTCTTTAGCTGGTTGCTGATGAAACCAGGTAAATTGCGCCAATCATGCATATCATAAACTGACACATATCTAAAACCCATTAAGTTTATTAGTTGCTGTAATTATGAGTCACATAAATTTAGAATGAACTCTGATTAACAATTCAATTGTTAACAGAATAAGTATAAAGACTTAATTGCTAATGATATGGTGGCTGCTGGTTCTCTCTGGAATCTTTCCTCCCACCAGGTCTCCTCATATACCCTCTAATGCATCTGAAATAATGGCTAGCATATAGGTCTCAGTTCATTTTTAGATACAACTTCATTAAATTTACAAAGCATTATGTTTCTCTAAATACGGGCAATTTTCTGGATAACTGTATCTTCCCAAGAGCTAGCCCTTCCACCAGAATACAACGTGAAAAAGTGAAGAAGGAGGCTTATACAAGAGCATGCTCTCTCAAAGGCCACAGACTGACTTGTGGCAGCCTTCCCTTTCTGGGTGAATTACTTCAAAGGCAGACACAGTATGTGTTGTGTCTGAGTGAAGTTCCAAGCAGCACAGGGAGCAGTGGGGAAGAGCATGATAGCTCTTTCTCCTCCAAGTGACTATGTGTCTGGAAGTTGCAGCTGCAGTATGAAGATCCTAGAACGTGAGCATCCTGCTGGCTGCATGCCTACGTGCAAGTGATGTTCCCACTGGAGTACAGTGTTTCTTCATTCATGCAAATGTCTGTGCTCCCACCATTCCCACAACCAACGTGTCCACTGGATCTACTGTTCTAAGCCTTAGGGACAGAAAATGAGTATCAGAGAGGCCTGTAAATGAGTGCAAAGGAAACAGGTTAAGTTAATGATCATAACCACATGGTAATTTCCAAAAATTAGAAAATATACATAATTTTAAATAGGTATCCCAATGATTAAAAAGGTTGATTACTTATGCCTAAAAAATGATGAAAGGCTTCTCAGTGGAGATAGCATTTAAGGAAGAATGAAAGGGTGAGTTAGAAGTTATCAAATAGAGAAAAGTGAGGTAGATGAGTTTACAAAGACAGTAAGACATGAAATAAAAAAAAAAAAAAAAAAAAACCCTCCCTATATGGTCTTCCAGACTCTAGAGTTTATTTTGTAAGGGACAGAAATCCACCGAAGGTATTTTAAGTAGAACAGTGGCATGCAATTTAGAAATATTATTCTGTGAAGAATAAATGAATTAGAAGAAACTGTTGCCATAAATAGGGTGAGAATAATATTAATAATTCTACGAAGTAGACGTTATCAGCCTCATTTTATAGATGAGTAAGCAGTGACTTACAAAAATTAATAAACTCAGGATCGCATTTTAAGTGGTTGAGTCTGGCAAGCTCTGATGGTGATTTCACCATCAGTGGATTAGTTACTAATGGGAAGGACAAATTAGAGCATTTCTAAGAGGTGATCCTGGTTGGCAATGTGAAGGTTTAGGCAAGTGTGATTTGAGATGCTGTCTCTACTTACAATAGGACACAGAGTAGGAAAGAGCCTTTGGAGGGGGAAGGAAACAGTTTTTGTTTGCAACCAGGCAAAGCATTTGGAAAAGTGAAGGTGTCACTCCAGAAAAGCCATAACAGAAGGGGACAAAACAGGCTAAGACAGCTTTTGGACGGTGACTAAATACTAAGGCTCCAAACCTATTTTCTATCAGGTCATCCTGACCATGCTCTGCCCCACAATCACATCCTCAAGTAGGGAAGATCGGCATCAGTGGCCAAGAATAAATAGGGTTTACAAGACTCTCAATGCAGGGTAGCAAGCATGTCTTCAGTGCCGGGCGTCCATGGTAGATCCTTGCTATGCTAAATGATAGAAATATCTGAGAAGTATCACTTCCCAGCAGAGAGAAATCGGAAAAGCTTCATCACCAATTTCTCTCTCTGTCATTGCACATTATTTTGCAAAGTGCTGTTCTAGCTTTCCTCTGGACCCATCCTGTAATCCTTACTATTTGCTCATCTTTTTGGCTTCCTGACTTTCCCATCCTAAGACTTCTCTAAATAAGAGTTCAACTAATCTTTCCCCAGGAACTTATCTGTATTGATTCAGGTTTTACTTATGTATTTGAAATTCAGTATTAGGTTTGAAGTCGTTTCTACTCTAGCCCATAGTGATTTTCCATCTGAAATCCTATGACATTCATATGTGGACATACCATCCGATTTGAACTTTTGTATTTTTTTATGTTGGACTGAGAATATTAATACCCTTTTTTTTAGCCATATTACAAGATTCTTGAAGAGGGACCCATGGAACTGTTTTTTTTTTCTTTCTTTCTTTCTGATGTTTTACCACATCTAGCCCTGTGCTAGGTACACACTTATCAAGTTGTCAAAAGTGAGTCTAGTTCTTTTCATACTCCCTATCGACAATTTCAAACCTCATTGGTGGCATTAGTTTTTATGTGTTTTTCCTTTATGAACTCAGAATTACAAGCAGTTGGTGAAATTCAAGTCTATATATTTTTTTTTTTTTTTTGGTACCAAGAAACAACATGAAGAGTAGAGGTCAAGCAAAGAGCAGAGGAGGTCAGAATCATGTACAAGGGTGACTGCCATTTCTCGAATCACAGTAAACTTGTTTTTCGCTTGATCTTTTGTTTTATTAGGTGATTGATGAATATCGTTTTCTCAGTTGGGAATATACTTTTAACACCTTTTTAATTCTCCCCCAAGGTTAGTAAAATAGACAAAATCCAGAGACATGGGGCTATCGCTTTTATGTTCTCTAACCTGTACTTCTATTAGTCAGTAAATCCACAAATTTATGACTGTTTCCTAAAACACCTGGGTCATGATGCAACTCAACAAGCATCTATTGGGTAATTATAATATAATAGGCTCTAAATAAGAGACTGGGCAGGGATTAGAAGTGACAACGGGAATCCAACTATTCCTCTGTCCTTGGAAAATTTAAAATCTGCTTATTAAGCTAGAATATAAATATCAAACTATAAGAAATGGGAAAAATAGCGAAGAATGAGTTGGATATTTTGGGCAAACAGAAGAATAAAAGATCAAAAGTCTAAGAAAGGCTTCTTGGAAAACAAAACATTGGGAAGGGAGTCTAAAAGATGAGAACTTCACTCAGTTGAGATAGGAAAGTTTTTTCAAAGCTGAGACATGGTACTAGTTATAGTACAGAGTCAGGAAAAATGCACTTTTTCTGGAGCGTTTGGTGAATTTTCATAATTAGACTTTGGCGCATGTGGAAGGATATACCAGCTATGAGAACAGGACAGAGAACTTGTGGTCAGGTAACCAGTGTTCTGATGCCAAGTAACTGACTTCATTCTGCAAATGTCAGGGACTGATCTGTTTTGGAAAAAAAAAAAAAAATCAAGAAGGCAAAACCCAGGACTGATAGAAGTAGACAGAAAATAAAGCTAGGAAGATCTTGTACTAAGCTAATGTCTATAACAGGGAAATGACATCCAGCATCAGTGGTCTCAAAGGAACTTGCTCATGAAATCTTACTGGAGGATCTGTAAACAGAAATGTCTACTTTGCTGCTTTGAGAAGGTTAAAATCACATCCATTCCTATGAGTACTGATTATTTTTCATTCTTTCAAAGTTACCCATTAAAACATAAAAACTCCTGAGAGGTTGACTTAAACAGCCACTTGACTGCTTGCAGGGAACAAGATAAGCACTTAACACTCTATTAAAAGCACATTACTCATTTTCCACCTCCACTTTTTCGCCAGTCATAATTTCTAGAATTGCAAAATTTTGGACCTGAGGAAAGCACAGGTGAGAAGAGCTTTCTCAAGTGGCTGTAGCAAGCAATTAAATAATAAATGGAGTTCAAACTATGCACAATAATTGGGTAGAACGGTGTTAATTTTCAATTAAACATTCCCATCAGAGGGTGCTTGAAGGTTTCAATTTTTCAAACAGGAGCCCAACTGTTGTAATCCAAACCCTACAAAGTCTGGATTACATTTAACTAAATTCTAAGCTTGACTAGATCAGGGAAAACCTTCTTTCCCTGGAATTGGAAACAATTAACATGCTGTTTGTTCATGAGATTAAAATTGCTGAGGTGTAACATGACAGGCGTAGTGTTAAGAACTCGGCCTGAATGTCCTATTGAGGAGCGACAGAGCCCTTCACAACAAGGTCAGCAGGTTTAACTTTATTAGAATCCAGTGAATGGACTGCATTTCCAGAAATTATACAGTGGTGAAGATCCTCAAGTGAAGCAGCCTGGGTATTCCTCTAGGCCTAACCAGTTACATACTGTGAGAATTCGAGCAGGTTTGGCCTCTCTGGGTCTCATTCTCTTCACCTGTAAGGTTTTTATGAGAATTAACTCAGAAGACTGATTGATGCATAGGAGAAAGCCATTAACACAAGTTGCCATATTATGTAAAGATGTGATACCTGTTTTTTTTTTTTTAAATTTAATACATATCCTAAACTTGGGGGTTCTTAAATCTGTAAAGAAACCAAAGATAAATTTGGGCTAAATTCACCATTTTATATGGAAGGATGCTGTTAAGGCTCATGCTCACAGTCACACAGGAGGTAACAGAGGTGGAACTATTCAAGAATTTAAGTGCTCTGACTCTATTCCAGTGCTCCAAGAGCACATACCCAGTGATGGCTGGTGGGGAAAGCCACACACTGCGGCCATCACCAAGATTTGGAGAAGACTGGCAAGCCCTCCTTTGGTCTCTGCTGGGAGGACAGTTCACATGTGCCTTCTTCCTCTAGATCCATAAACTGGCCTAGGAAAGGCTGCCTCTTCTCCAGGCCCAGTGTTGCAGGTCACCCCTCTGCCAGTCCAGAGAGGATTAAAGATACTTGAGAGTGCTGAAAATGAGCATTTTCTTTCTAATTCATCTCAGCAATGACACACATCATTTTGCAGATTCTTGTCCTCTCTAGGTACTCCATCATTGCCATAGCACCTACTCCACTGCTATGGTGGGCAAGTGTGGAAATAAATACCTATGCAATCACAGACATCAACCAAAATACCAATTATTACACATAACACCTCAAAGTGGAGGCGTATTTGGGAGTGGGAGTTACACAGTATATACAGATACAAAAAATAGTCCCTTAGAAGTTTGATCCAGGAATCACGTCTAAGAAGTGGTCACATTTCACAGCTGTAACTAACCTTCTCTGCAACCTCCAAACAAAGGGGTTTTCTAAAAGGCTTCCATGAGAACCTCTGAGAAGTTTAATCTAATTGTTCAGAAACTCCAAATCCATTTAAAAAAAAAATCAGCAACAATGTGTAGTGGGAAGACTATATAAGATAGGAGTTCATAAGAAACATGTGGATTCAAAGTCTACCAACAACTCTTTGTATGACTTTGGGAAAAAACATTTACTTTCTGCATCTTTATCTGAAAAAATGAGGAAGATTATTAATGAAGGAAAGAAAGAACAACTTTTCACTTGAACGTAAGTGCTGAACCCTGGATTGTGTCTTCCTCCCACATTCATATATTAATGTTCTAGCCCCCAGTGACTATATTTGGACATAGGACCTTTATGGAAACATTTAACGTATAAATGAGTCATAAGGGCAGGGCCCTGATCCAGTAGCATTAGTGTCCATTTAAGAAGAAACACTTATGGAAAGCAGTATGGAGATTCCTCAGAAAACTGGCAATAGAACCACTATTTGACCCAGCTATCTCACTCCTCAGTTTATACCCAAAGATTTAAAATCATCATACTACAGTGATGCAGCCACATCAATGTTTATAGCAGCTTATTCACAATAGCTAAACTATGGAACCAACCTAGGTGTTCTTCAATAGATGAATCAATAAAGAAAATATGGTATATATAGTCAATGGACTATTACTCAACTTTAAAGAAGAATAAATTATGGCACTTTCCAGTAAATGAATGGAATTGGAGAATATCATGCTAAGTGAAATAAGCCAATCCCAAAGAACCAAGGCCCAATATTTTCTCTAATATGCATATGCTAATTCACAATAAGGTGTTGGTTGTGGGGGGCACAGGGAAAAATAGACTTAGATTAGGTAAAGGGAAGTGAAGGGAGGGGAGGAGAGTGGATATGGGGGTAGGAAGGATAGTAGAATGAAACAGTCATATATATATATGACTACATGGCCAATGTGAAATGAGAAATTATAACCCATCTATGCATGATATATCAAAGTGCATAAATGCATTATACTGTCCTGAATAACTAATTAATGCAAATTTAAAAAATTTTTTTAAAAAAGAAGAAACACCTGAGAGCTACTCTGTCTGCCACAGTGAAGAGGCCTTCTGCAAGCAACAAAGACAGCCCAATTAAACAAGAATTTGTGTTCTTCATTCTACCAAGTACTCTGTATTCCTGTTGACAGTGCAAGCTGCTGAAGAGTAGAATTAGCATCATCCCTATGTTTCCTGAGATAAAGAAGTGCCAGGTCATATACTCCATGCTGTGGCTTCCTACCAACAAGATGACCCCAGATTTGGAGCTGTGTGCTTTCTTTTTTAGGACATTCACAGAGATGGGGAAAGGAAAGTTCACAGGAGAGAAATACCAACACATAAAACTTTACACACAGAAACTTTATAGACAGGTATCCAATGTGTGTATATACTTGTAATAAATACACGATGAAGGCACTAGGTGATTAAAAATGGCTCACAGCCTGGCTTCCTGGGTCTGAATCAGGCCTTGGTGCTCACTGGGTATTTCTACAGGCAAGTCATTTAAACTCTCTGAGCTTGAGCTCCTTTGTTGGTCAAATGGAGCTCCTCCCTCAGCACTGATAGGAGGATTCAATGAATCAACCAAAAAACTCCTTGAATAGTGACTGGTGCAAAGAGCCTAAAGAGAATTCATGTTAACACTTCATAACATGCACACAGACTCAGGTACAGACGAATTGAGTTTTCATCAGAGTATGGAAAACAAAAAGAAAAACCACTGGAAGTGCAGCTATGCCCTGCCATCTGCACCCACTTAAGAGAGCCTGAGCCATTTCCTTTCCACATGACCAGACAGAAAGTTAAACTCTAGGGCTCATCACTAAAATCATATTTATTGGCCACTGTGCCTAGAAGAGTCTCCAGAAATGATCAGGACAAGGAACAAGAGAGGAGAGTGCAAAAAAGGGAGAATTATAGGATAGATCTAGGTTAGCAAACTAAGAAAATGCTAGATATAATTAGCTTATATGCAATTACACAAAGGGATGAAGAGTTCCATGTTGTCTACCATTTCTACGTTATTACTATTAAACAGAAGAAAAAACATCCCCCAAATAAAAACTGATGAAAATACAATAGAATTTCATTTTCATATTTATGTTCTTCACAGTATTTCTTAGGTTCCAAGAGAGATAGTTTTGACAAAAATCTACCAAGGCACATTTTAGAACAGTCTAAACTTTCTTATGTTCTATCACATAAGTAAAATTTAACCTCCTGCTTCTCTGTTTAGGATTCATCTCTCTCAGGTTAACTCTGACTCAAGGTGTCAAATTTTTTTTTCAGAGAGAATTTTCTCTCAGAAGAAATTGAACTCCTATAGGAAATGTAACAGTGTGGTCATTTTTCCATAGGAAGGGACCACATAGGTCTAACAGAGGGCACAATGAAACATGTTCCACAGATTGACTTTTGCTGGGAATGGGAGCCTTCCAGACAATCTTCTGCCACTATCTTCATCTCTCTCAGAGGAATCTTTAATCTGAGTTATATCATAAGCATCTGGTCATCAACTCAGAAGACTGATTTTGTTCATAACAAGCTTGTGCCATTCAAATTTTATAGACTTTCTTTGTAGGAATTTGAAGATGTTACTAATAACCATAAATTATATGACAACAGTCCCTCTCATTTCCACAAGTTTGACATAAAATTTAGAACCTATCAACTTGGCCAGCTGTGATTGAAAGAGGCACCCAACTTCCATAGTATATGACAGCATCTTTCTAAATAATATTAGGTAGGGGAAAAGCTGATTCTTGATCTTTTGCTTTTGAAAACTGATCAGGTTTCACTACAGATGTGAGAAGCTAAGTAAAACCTGGGTGTGTGGTCAGATGGATGGGGAAATAATTTATCCTGATTTACAAAATATATATTTGATAGCTTCAAACAACATTAACCAGGGGCTGGGGGTGTAGCTCCAGGGGAAGTGCATGGTTGGCCTTTATGAGGCCCTGGATTTAAACTCTATCACTAATAATAATAATAATAATAATAATAATAATAATAATAATACAGGTAAATAAAAATGACAACAAAAACAAAGAAAAGTTACCCAGAAAAAAATTGGAAATCTATTTCTTGAGAAATTTGAGCATGTAATCACTTAAGCCAGGGACACTTTACATTTTTGTTATTGCTGTCATTTTTTTCTAGATATGAATCAATTTTTTTCTAAATATAATTTCAAAACATAGGAATTATCTGTCTGGATGTTCCAAATCTATTTTTTTTAATGAAGAAAGTTATGACAGGTTGTTTTAATTATTTTCTAATTGAAATAGTGAAACAGCTACTACTAATTATTCCAGGTTTGGATTTGACAAGCACTGATATTTAATTTATCAGAATAAATATATACTAAGTGAAAATTACTCATTAATTATGTTCATAAATAGTATTTTAATAAATATTTAGTGGATATTGATCTTAAGAGAATATTTCCAATGGAAGCAAGAAGGAGCAGCTAGACCAACAGAAATCTTTTGTTTTGTTTTGTTTTGGTACCAGAGATTGAGCCCAGTGGGGCCGAACCACTGAGCCACATCCCCAGCCTTTGTTTTTAAATATTTTATTTAGAGACAGATTCTCACTGAGCTGCTTAGGGCCACATGCTAAGTTGCTGAGGCTGACTTTGAACTAGCGATCCTCCTACCTCAGTCTCAGCATGAAATCGTAACCCTGGTTAGACATTTCCATGCAACATAACATTTCTATTTTTCCACATGGGAACCCTCAATCTTGTGCTATTACATAGAGGCCTGTCACAGGGACCCAGAAAAAAATTGAAACGTAGGATCTTTGAATAAAATCCTGCTAATGTGAGCAGCTTCTGCTGTTAGTGAGAGCCAATATCCAGATTTAAGACTGGTCAAGAGTTTAGAAGTATTCATGTTAAAAAAGAATGTTTTCCACTAATTTCACAACATGATGCTTTATGAGAAGTGACGTTTGCAAGTCAGTTGGGCTGAGATATCCAAAGCGCAGATGTTCAAAGCAGGACACAAAGTATGGTAGACTCTGAAGCAATAAATATAGACCATAATGATTATAACCAGTTGCTAGTATGTCCAAACTCACCCCCTTAAAAAAACAATCCATGAGGAAAAATGAAGCTCATCAACTCATTTTGTTCTTTCTCAGATTATTAATCATCTTCAGTGTAAAGATAGTGGAATCCTAATTTGTCAATCAATCCACCAATCATATTAATAGCAAACTCTTATCTGCCTCTGAGTTGAAGGATAACTCTTATTTATCTCCATTTTCCTTTGTGTAAACCCACTCCTGTTTCTCTATACAAATCAAATTTCAGCTGAAGGAACAGAAAATACTCTTAAGTCAGGCCAGCATCTGGTGAATGCAATGAAAGCTTTCTGGCTTCAAAATGAACAATGATAATGCCTAAAAAAGTTGACCCAACTTTGTTTTTATTTATTAAAAGGAGCTCAATGCAGAGGAAAAGCACATATGATTTATGTAGCGCTACAGAACTTTCCTCCATAGCTCATGAAAGGGTGCAAGAGCAGCTTGAAAATTACGCTGAGCTTAATTATACTTAATGTGAATTATTCAGAAGTGCAGACAGGGACTAAAAATTTATTTCATACAAAGAAGCTTGACATTTTAATTGGTCCTTCAGAATAGAGACAAAACAATTTCCTCTCAAGAAAATTTACATCTTCCCTATCAGAGCTGCAGCCTCAGCCAAGCAGAACTTCATTAACAAGATTAATCATCATTCCAACGTCTGCTTCATCAGGTGTATGGTCCAGGTGAAAAGAGGAAGGCAAAGTAATGACTGACACTTCCAACAGATAGGACTGACGCAAGAAGGAAATAATGACAGATTGAGTCACCATACCTTGGTCATTAGCCATTTTGTCAGGGTGTTCCACTGTGGGGAAAGAAGAAAGAAAGAATATTATTAGATTTTGACAGTTGCTAGTAAGAAAGCTGACAGACAAAATCAACGGTTTTGTTCCCAAGTTTACATATCAAGGTCAATGACTTATTGAAATATAATTGATAAAGATCCAAAGTTATATATGATTATTTTATCAATTAAGTAGTCACAGGAAAAAAAAAGGAAAATAATGTTTTTACTACATAAATAGACTTTGAAAATATCTCATTTGGTCACATCCTACTAAACATAAACTCAAAAGGATAATCATGTAAGTTGAATTGAAATTAAGAATGACTGTAAAAAAAATAGATGCAGTTACCAAGTGTTTATCACACACATATATTTTAAGTAAAGTTAATACAGCTATTTCCTGTTTGCAGTTATTTTTTTTTTTAAAGAAAACTTAGCCAATTCTTAAATGGATGGGGCAAAATAATGATATATCATCAATATGAAATCATATTAATGGTTTAATAGATGTTGAGAGCTTGTAAAGATAGCTCTTGATTCACTTATAACTTCAGGTGACTTATAATAATGGTCTTTTAAATTTAAAAATAACTCAAAGATTTTAAAAAGTGGCTTTTCTCCCAATCAAATGAAATTAAATTAGAAGGCAAATTTCTAGTATTTCTTAAAATTGTGATATGGTGTTTTAGCCAAAGCAGATTTTTGTAAAGCTTTACCAGTTGGTTATTTCACCTATATTTGGTTGTCTTTGAGCTTTGAGTATTTGGGGCATTTTAACTCAATTCCACTCAAAATTGATGGGTAGAATACTATAGTTGCTAATTTGCTTTGCTTTTCTCTCAATTAAGTTTACATGAGAAAAATATCATAGGCATATGATAGTATATAGCATAGCCTGTTCTCTTCTATGTATGGTAGTCTCATAGCAAATCTATCAATATTGTCTGAAAAATACTTTAGCAGATGTCCTTCAGGCGTGGTCCTTTTATAAACCAAAGATCACACTTAATTGTTCAATAATAATGTTCAACAGAATCAAAACACTTAAATAATGATGCTGTTGAAAGATATCCCTGTTCAGAGGAACAGGGTTTATGTCTAATGCATCCTGGGACAGATTCTAAAACCAGAGATCAATTACATCTTCCTTCAGCTTAAAATAATGTGTACACATATTCTATGAAAAGTTAACAATGTGTAATAGACTTTGAATTCTAAATTCCTCTTTGGAAAATTACACACACACACACACACACACACACACACACAGAGAGAGAGAGAGAGAGAGAGAGAGATGTTTATTTGATTAAGATGCTACTAGCTTTATTTTTTAAGAAAACACTTTGTTGAGATATGATTGAGAGCCTAAAGCTGTACATATTTAATGTGTACAATTATGAGTTTGGAAAAAAGTATGCACTATCACCATCAGCGACATCATACCTATCCATTAACTCCCCAAACTTCCTCCCACCACCTTTCTTTTTTTTCCCCTGTGGAAAGAATACAATAAAATTTTTATCTTCTTAGTAAATTTCAAGTGCATAATACAGTGTTGTTATCTATAAGAACTACACTGTATAGCAGATGGGCAGGGCTATTCTTCATGCTCCCTCAAGGATTGGTGCTTAATATCCTGTATTCCGTGCAAGCTTTAAATGAGTTTTATAAACATCTTTATGTCTTCTCAAAATTTAAAATTTTTAAAAATCCATCAGGTTTTCTGATCTAATCTTTTATAAACTGATCACTACAATTTAATTTTTATCTTGATTTTCTATTCCATTTCCCATTGAAGACTAAGGACTTCCCAAAATACTTTTATTATAGTGTTATAGGGTTGCTGAAGACAGGTGCTTTTGACTGGGAATTGCATTATATGTAGTATATGGAGAAAAGGAATTTGAGCCTTTGAGGAAAAAAGCTGTGTCATCAGAAGCATCACTCCAGGTCTCTAGTAAGGAGAGGTAGAATGTTTTAGAGTCATAAGTAGCCATACAGTATGTGACCTGTACAGGTTTGATGTCCAGAGCAGGATACACTCCTGAAATAATACTAATCAACGTATTGCATTTAGTGAAGAACTATTCAGAATGATGTCAGGAGGAAAAAAAGAGAGAAAGGAAACCTAACCGTATCTCAGATCCAAACTTTGTTCCTTCCTTTATCATTAATCACATTGAGTACACTGTCTGCAGTGTGATATTCTTAACAAGTGATAAATAAATATATTTGTTCTAGATTTGCTTCTCTGTTAACAAAACTGAACTGAATATAACTGGAGAAATTTTGAATGTTTCCAACATGATTAAGTACTGAAGAATATTTCCCAATGGAGACCAAATGAATTCTAACAAATTGTCTTTTATTTAAGATAAATAATGGCTTTAAAGTCTTGTGATTTGTTCTTTGCATTTTTAATTGCTCATGTCATATGTCAGAAAATCATGTATTTTGTCACAAAATAATTTGAACACTAAACATTTTCTTTTTCTATTCTGGTACACAGCTTTTAGTATGTTTTATTACTCAGTGAGGGAGGAACACATTTCAGAAAAATAAGTAAGGATGCCCAGAGAATAGATTATTCTTTGGGAGCCTCACTGTTGAACACTCTGCTCCTTTTTGTCCGGAAAATGTTTCACTTTCTCTATAAGAATTTTCTGTGGTTCACTCCATTGGGAACATTCTTCTTCCCTGTTACCCTGAGAGGCCAATATGGAGACACATATTTTAATCAGAGGAAGGAGACACCAGAGAGACGCAAGAGACACACCTATGGCTTTCAATGTTTCCATTGTGTGTGTGTATCCTAATGGAAGCTGGGGAAGGATGTGGGCAAGAGAGGTATCTGGTCAGAGAATCAAGTCCAAGATTATTTTAATTAACATTCTAAAGAGTTAAATATATCACATGTATGCATATACATAAATGCAGAGGAATATAATCCCTTCCTAATTATAAATTCCCTTTTAATTAACCAGTGATTACTGATGGAGTTTTCTGAACTTCTCAGGCTGGTTGCTCATACCAAAAAGATAAAACTCTAATCTCCAGTAGAAGGAGCTGCTATTTTTTTTTTTTTTTGCAAAGACTGAATATGAAAGAATGAGTTTTGTGGACACCTGCCTGGGGCATGATTTGCAATGAAACACTTGCCCATTATCCGTTCGACTACTGGGAGTTTCCTGAGCTTTGCACAAACTTCTAAGCCTTTCTCTCTGTCAAACAAAGTTACATTCTGATGAATAGAGGACTTATGTTTTAATGCAGCTTTGGGGATTGAAAATCTTAAATCAGAGAGCAATAGCATGATTTTATATCATTGGTATAGGTCTGGTTTATTGTGTTTTTAAATCTCATGATGAGCAATTTATTGGTCTGAGAACACCTGTCATTGAAAGTGACAAGCAAGATGCATACAAGTATGAAGTCAAATATTGATGAAGACGGGCAATGTCAATATTTTCGAGTGCACCCAAGACATCAGAAACTTATTTCCAATATAAGGAATGTTTGTTTAAAAATTTATTATTGAGCATGAGATGTTTATAATAGACAATATTAAACATAAAATCAAGGTATGAAACACAGTTCTTATAGATGATATGTTATACAACAAACTCCCAAATTTGTTTTTAGTTTTGAAAATAATTTTATAGATGAGTTTAGGGCACTTAGGGAAAACACCAAGAAAGGAAATACTGAAATTCATTACATAATCTGCAGACTGGTTATCAGTGTGGGCCTGTGTGTCCTGCGATATCTCATCATGATGCTGTTTACTACATTTGGATGACTTAAGTCATCTTAAAACCTCCCTGAGATCTCTTAGTTGGCACACACTGTGGGAATGAAATTAATTTGGCACTCATCTACAGATAAAGATGAAGCGTTTGCAAAATATTATCTAGCTCCATTTTATGCTACCACAAAATGAATAACTGGCTGCCTTTCAATCACTCATTTGGAGTAAAACCTGATTTAGACATGAAGTCCTCCAAACCTAGGTAGACACAGATGAGCTCCTCTCTTTTCCACCTCCCTCTTAAATTCTGCTCCATCATTAAGAACTGTCATGCAGGCTTAGGTTGAATGCTTGTTTGTATGTTCTTGGCAAACTTTCAGACTAGCGCCTACCAAAATCCAGCTTTTGAATAGCTCACTCATGAGAATTTAAAAGTCCACTATTTGTTGGGTTATCTTCCTAGGAGAATTGAGAAACATACAATTATTCTTGGACATTTCTTTTAGTATGTCAAATAAATGGTGAAAATATCAACTATCCACATGCTTTAAAGTCATAGTTGTATGCCATGACATATTATCAAGTTTTCTGCAGGATATGTAGGCGTAGACTTCTTAAAATAGTGCATATCATGACATAAGTATACATCTTTAAATATCAGTTATGGAACATTCAAATTATTTTCTGTTGTTAAATGATTGAGGCTCTTGAAACCATTTGCTTCTGAGGAAAAAAATATTTTGGTCTAAAAATACTGTGGCTTATATGAAAATTATTTTGATGTACTCACTATTCTTTGACCTTAGTCCTTTTCTATATGAACATATAGCTATCTTTAAATTGAGTAGCTATGGATATTCTTACAAACATATGGGGGTTTCTTCTAATCATATTATAAGATTTTTTTTACTGTTGCTACTTTGGGAATTTAAAATAAACATATTCATTTCGTTAAAAATTTTCTGTCTTGCCACATCAAAATTCCCTTTATATATAAGTATGATAATTCCTGAAAGAAAATATTTAAAGTTGGCATTCACATAATTCAATGCATTTTAACTTTTATTCTCTTACATATAATGGCTGAAGGGTTTCATTATATTTTGAATAGAACCAATGTACATGAAATCAATACAAAATTCCAAAAGGATTGTAAATAAAAACATCAATCTAAATATGTCTGCCTTGAGGTGATGGCAGGAGTTGTGAGAATACGATACATTTTTCTTTGACATATTGGCTTTGAGCATAAAAGGTACTTTCTAAATTTTTCTGAATGTTCACTGCAATTATGTTGCCAACAGAAATGACATTGGGTAGTTTCTCACCCAAACTACAGGGTCATTTTCCAGAATCCCCCAGAGAAGGAAGGCATGATGGGAAATAATTCAAACCTTTCAGAGTCCGGAAGAGGATGGGATCAGAGAGGGGCCCCACTCCTTTTGCATTTCGTGCTTGAATTCGGAAGTAATACATAGTGTCAAGGTTGAGATCCATGATTTGATGGGTAAGCCGGTCACCACTGATTGTTTCCATAATCCAGTCATCGATGGGTATGTTCTTGTCCAAAGTATAAAACAAGATGTAAGCTGCATGAATAGACAAATGCAGCTTTGTTTAGTGTATGGGCTAGATATTATAGTTTTGCTTCCAGCACTCATGTTTCCCAAATATAATTGACAATGATTATTATGTATCCACAATCTTTAAACAACAGCATTCACTTTAACAAGTAATTTCTTTTCATATTGCAAGGATTAGATAAATAATTGCTTCATTGTACAGAGTCAGAAAATGGAATTAGGCCATTAGAAATAAAAACATCTTCTACATTTAAAAATGTGTACTTTCTGCTACCATAAATCCTGATTATTGGTTCTAATATATAAGCATGATAAAAATGTAAAGAGAGATAGCAAGTTTGCATAACTTTTGGAGCAGTCCAGTAATGAAAACAAGTAATGCTTATTTTGTTTTACACTTAAATAATAAAAATATATGGGGAAGTGTATGCTGTAGTTGTTTGAAGTGTTATAAAAGTAAATGATATTTGATTGTTTTGCTGATTATGTGAGGTTGGCAAGGGCAGTATTTTCTTGTTTCACAGATGATGAAGCTGACCTGTAGTTACTTGGTAAAAGGGTTGGAATGATAGCCTCCACCACCATACTAAAAATCTAATGCTAGTTCCAATATTCCAGCCCAGCTAGACAGATAAATAAACACTGCTGGATAACTCTAGGTGATAGTATCATTAATTCCCTGCGTTAGGGGCTAAGTGACTTGAATGCTAACTGTGTACTGTCAAATAGTCTGATATGCTCCAGGTATCCCTCTAAAATATTCATATTCTAACATTAGACTTAGGCAATTTGTGAGCTAGCTCTTACTTAAAAGCATTAATTAATAATATTTATGTTATACTGTCAGGTGGCAGCTCAGAGGGGCTCCTCATAGATGCCTTTACTACCTGAATGTGGTAGTGATCTCCTTTTCTGCCAAAATTCTGCAATGATATTGACACTGGATTGGCCACAAAAGTCCTTAGGTCTATTCTTACACATTTAATATTTATTGGTAAGTATTTTTTTTTTTTTACAGCCGTTTTCCTTGAGTTTACCAATTCTTTCATTTTGAGTCCCTCTGTCTCCCACCTGCACTGAGAACCTTCACTCCCAGGGTTTTGGCATGGTTATGCCACAGAGGTCCCTGACTCACACCCACTTCCCTTCTGACTAATCATGCAATGGTATCCCCATCTCAGCACACACCCTCAGTACGAGAAGACTGTTCTGCATATCACGCTTATTCTCTCTCCCCTCTTATTCTTGAACCATTCCATGTTCTTTTACTTTCTCTGCCCAATTCACACTCATCCATCAGTCTAGTTTAAGCTGTATCTGACCTATTGAAACCTTCCTTGAACATTAATTTAATGTTTAATTAAATTAATTGAGAAACATTAATTTCTATAAGCTTTTTTAATATTGTATAAAAGCATTTATGATTTTGTGTCACTTATCACTTAATCCCATAGTGCTTTATAGAATGACATGTTAGTGTGAGGCATGCATCCTGGACCGTGAACTAGATATTTCTTCCTTATGGTTCTGGAGGGTTAAGCAAAGTTATGAAGTCCAAACAAGCCAGAAGCCCATTTCTCTTCAAATCTGACCAATGCTGCAAACTTGTACCTATTTTATGTTGGCCTTCATCTTTCCCTTAGTTTGGTGTTTCCCAAATCTGCAGAGTCATAAGAATTATCTGAAGAGTGGTTATGATTTATGAAAAATAGACCCCATAATAGGGTTTTTTAAATTTAACACTTGTGGTGAACAGTCTTCAATGGCCCCCAATTTCTCCTGTTCTCCGGTATGCACACCCTTATGTCATCCTTTCTAAGTTTAGATGAATTCTAAGACTTACATCTAGATAACAGATATAGCAAATGTGATGGGCTAGCTTTTCCATGATTGTGTTAAATAAGATTATGAACTTTTGCTAGCAGACTCTAGATTCTTTCCTCTCTTGGTTTTGATAAAGCAAATCATTAAATGAAGAAGACCACTTTGCAGGAAGAAAAGGTAGTTTCTGGCCAACAGTCAGTAAGAAAGTAACTCTTGTTCATAACCACATATGTTTGAAAGAAAATATTTCTCCAGTAAAACCAAAGATGAAACTGCAGTGAAGGTATCTTGGTTGGTTACTTTGTGAGAGACTTTAAATCACAGCACTTAGTGAAATTATGCTATTTTAGATACACAAAAACTGAGAAAACAAATACATATTATTTTAAGTTATTAAATTTGTAGTCCTATTGCTACAAAGCAATGGATATCTAATACAACAGGTTAGGATAACCTCAGTAATCTGGATGGACGATTTCTGTGATCAAGAAAGGCCAGGAATCACTACTATAGGTGACATGTGGAATCTTTATTTTTTGATGATGTCAATATCACAAATAAAATGTCTTAAATGCATTCTGTCTTGTATCAAAAATTAGAATAAAAAAATGAATTTTTTTTTTAAAAAAAGATGCTTGAGATCTCAAGAGAAGTTAAAAGTCTTGCCAATATAAAGAATGTTACAAAATTTTAAAATGCTGAAGTTTATTTTTTCCTCTGGTAAATATTAAAATTGGAAGGCTGTAATTCAGAGGGACTGTGAAATATCATTGGATAAAGCACTTGTCTTTTGCTCATTTATTTATAACTCAGTTGCCATCATCAATATCAACAAAATATCCTCATTTTCTTTGGTCCAGAGCAGTCTCCCTAAAAAAACTGTATTTATTGAAAAGAAGTACCTGGTACTAGCAATAATAATACTAATATTTTTTATTATGTGCATTTCTTATCTCTTCAAAAAGATAAAAAACATTCCTTTAGTTCAGGAGCCATATCTTATATTGCATTATGATTCTTCAAAAAACTTAATAAAATAGTCTTCACATAATAGATATTGAACTTCACTTACTAAGTGAAATTATGTAGCCTATAACAGCCAAGTCTTACATTCATGGCATTTACTGCAATTTTTTAAGTGTATGATCAACTCCAAGTCTGGAGAACTCTGCTTCCATTCTAGGCCAATTACACTTATTCCCAATTTTCACCGTTTATTAAATGAGAACAAAATAGTTGCCTTCACTGTGACTTTACCTATCTAAAAATTATTCCTTTATATATTTTAAAATGACAGTTCTGGAATCAAGTAATTAAAGGTGAACATTTAAGATTCAAATTCTGACAATTTCAAATTATTATCTGAGCCAGTTCTATATTAGTGGGGAAACCTACCCTCTCTCTTTTTCTTTTTTAAATTTGAGAAGATGAAGGATAAAACAGACTACAACTGATTCCATCATTCAACTCTAAGAAATGGCTCTGGAGAAAGCAAACCATTATACTTGGGGGTGCAAGTATGATATAAGACACTAATTTCACCATTAAAGTCTTACAGATATCCACCAGGCTCAGTGGTGCACGCCTGTAATCCCAGCAGCTTGGGAGGCTGAGGCAGGAGGATCACAAGTTCAAAGCCAGCCTCAGCAAAAGCGAGATGCTAAGCAACTCAGTGAGACTCTGTCTCTAAGAAAAATACAAAATAGGGTGATGTGGCTTAGTAGCCAAGTGTCCCTGAATTCAATCCTTGGTACCACCTTCCCCCACAAAAAATGTCTTACAGATTTCCATATAACCACACAGTTTAGAGCAAACCATTGTATTCTCAGTAACTTTATGTAGCTGTATTCTTATTTCTCTGTACCTAATTCAATATATTTCTCCATTTTTTTTCTTTTTCTACTTGATTTTTGTCTCTCGTCCACTGCAACTGGCCAGATTACAAGGTATTAGGCCATACTACAGTTTTTAAGATCTTCTGTGATTGTTGACCCAATTAGACTTTCCTATATTAGATTCATATTTATCTAATATGTAAAAAATATAACATCATACATCCATCATTTTGACCTTTTATACAAAGAGATAGTTGCAATTCCAGAAGCAAAATGTCAGAATATGTTCGACTCCATATCTCCTCTCTTTGTTCCTTTCCACTCTTCTTCTCATGTGATATTAATTCCCTTCCATGGATGAGGAGGACTGCTAAGTACTGGGGAGACTAAGCTATGTAACACAACTCCTACCAATAAGGAGTTCGACCCAATGAGGCTGGTTTTTATTTATTATTTTTTAAAATTTTTATTCACAAGTGGGTAGATAAGGAAAGAAGGACCTATTTCTTCCTTTCCCCCAAGGTTAAAAGGTGAAAGCTATGGACACGAGAAGACCTGGCCTGAAGCTATAGCTCTTTCATTTACTGGTTGTACAACCTGAGCAACTTTGCTTACTCTAATAAGTCTCCATTCCTCCTCTTTAAACAGGTTGCTGCAATACAATGTATTTTAAAGGTGTAATGCAATGTTTCTATTTTTTTTTTCTATTTTATTATCTTCTACATAGTAACTATATACTGAATACTACAAATCTATTTATTTATTTATGTATTTATTTACTTTTCATAATATTACTAAACCCACAGGAAGTGTCTTACTTAGAATAACACAAACTTTGTTCAAATCAAACAGAAAAAAAATATATTTAATTAGAATTCAGTGATTGATCTACCCAACAAACAAACATTCATCAATTACGTGCTATGGGTCAAAAATGTGTATGTTGTTTGTTTTGCTTTTTTTTTTTTTTGGTACTGGGGATTGAACCCAGGGATGCTAAACTGCTGAGCAACCTTGTCATCCCCTTTTTATATTTTCTTCACAGACAGGGCATCGCTGAGTTGCTCAGTCTCACAAAGTTGCTGAGGCTGGCTTTGAACTTGTAATCATATATTTCTCATATATCCTGGGATTTCAGGTACGCACCAAAGTGCCTGGCTAAGAATTTTGCTGCCGGGAACAGAGTGCTGAACAAAATCTGTTCTCATGGAGCTTTCATCGCTGACTAAAGGCATTTAGATTTTCTCTCATGATTATACAGGAAAGGGATGAAGAAGTCAAGATAACCAAGTTTCCAACTCTTGCAACCAAATAAACCATGAAGGCTTTTAAAAAGATGGGGGTGAGAGAATTTGACACTTTTGATTCCAATTTGACTTCCCAGAGGGGTTCACAATCGTGGATGGTCTTAAACCTACTATAGAACATAATAACATTATTCGGCCAGTTGTAGTGGGTGATAGAAAAAAGGAAGATGAAAGTAGAGACATCAGGGAAGAGAAAGGGGAGTCAACAAGACAGGATCATGCAGATGCCTAATATGAAGTTGGATGTGCATGTTTACAATGGACTCTGCTATAGACAATTCTCCAGAGAAAGTAGCAAAGGGAATGAGAAGACTTGTATCAGGGAAGCAGTGTTTAAAAAACAGGGAGAAGCACTGTCCATAAGTGAGACTGACAGAAGCTTTAGTATGGAAAGTGGGAAGAACATGATTTTATGGAAGTCATAAGAAAAGAGCATTCAAAAGGAGAGAAACTGAACTAGAGCATCAAATAACACAGAAAAACAGTGGAGCATCAGCCAGGAGCCTGCACAGATAAGAAAACAGTCTCTGAAAGGCTTACCTCCTCTCTCCTAGGTTGTCCTTGACTTGAACAGTGTCGGCCACTGCATTTATTCAGAGCAATGTTTTATAACTCTCAACATTCAAATCACTCAAGAAGCTTTCAAAAATACCATGCTCTTTCTTCCCAGATAAAATAAACTAAAACTCGGTTGAGATTCATTGATTTAGGACAATAGAATATAATAAGTTGGAGCAAAACACAGTATAATCATTGAGGACCCAAGTTCATAATCTTAGGTTTGCTACTTCTTGGTTATTTGAGTTCAGATGAGTTATGTACCCAGAAAACACTAATCACTATTTTAAAAAGGAATAATGAGAATATGTGATCACTTAACAATACTAAAATGTTTAGCAGGATGCTAAACATGCAATAAATGCTTTATGAATATTGAATCATTCTCTTCTGAAAGTGTAGGTGTTGTGAGATTATGATCAGGGAATTTAGATACTGGAATTATCTGAATTTCCTCTTCTGTACTTCTTCTTTAATCTCTCTGAAATAGTTATATTTATAAAATGATGGTCTGGGTTCTATGCAAAGCACTGTAGTAAAGGCTTGTTCTAGAATGGATTTCAAATTGGAATAATGTATCACTAATGTAATAATGTATCGGCTAGTGTATCACTGGGCATCAGGGATTTTTCTCTGTACTGTATTATTGTAACAATTTTATGAACGATGTGCTATTTCTATCCTTATTTTATAAAGTGAGAGAGAGCCTCAGAGACATTAAATGACCTATCCAAGCACTGCCCTTAGGAGGCTGGGTTCTTAACCACCTGCTCTATTGCTGTCCACAGGAAGGAATTAGGAAAACAATCAGAAACAAATGTCACTCAAAGCACATCCCTTATAGGCGCACATGGCCTAGCCACACAGGGACAGAGTTCATATTTTTCTTTGCATTTCTATTAAAAGCTGAGTGTAGCAAATCTGAGCCCTCAACCTTGTGGTCTAGTATTGTGAATATTTTATCATCTTATTTTGTGGAGGTAATTTGAATGAACCAAATTAAAAATGAAACAGAAGTTCTCTTAAGGGTTCTTTGTGTTTGTTCCCTTTAAACTGAGTCAACATCTCAATTTGATAATCATAATTTTGTCTTAATAAATGACCAGGGTTTTTAAAGGTAAAACATATTACCTCTCATATTTTTATTTTTCCCTTATCAGAGAACATACAGATTTTTATTGGTGAAAACAACTGAACAGACAACTCTAAATAAAGTATGTGGACAAGGTTGCTTTCACATGCATTTAAATAATAATATATGGAATTTTATTGCTTTGATTAATTTGTATTTCTTCATATGATCCAGACTTCAATTATTCCCCCTAGAAATACAAAATTAGACTTTATTTTAGAGTTGAAACTATATTCTATTCTTTACATGGACTATCTGAAAATATTTTTTAAAAAAGAGTGGCGAATTTTAATGAGTGGAGAATAGGACTCATTTTATTTTTACCAAAAATGTATTTTTTTCATCACAACTTGCTTTTATTTAGACAGTTTCTATTCTACTTTTTCACTTAAACTTATTATATACTGATATATAATATGCTTATAAATAACTACGATGAAACAAAATATAAATAAATCAAAAGCTACTAAAGTACTGAGACAGAACCAATGAAAATAGATCATAGCAGTGAGAGAGGAAATAAAAGAAAATTGGAATGATCCTGGCTTGGTTTTAAAAGGCCTGGCACACTGACAACAGAACATATAAGGTTTGGGGGAGATTTTATGCCTCTCTTCTTTTTCCATATTTGTCAGCTCAAATGAAAATTCTGTTTGCTATTGCACTAAGAGCCATTTCCTAGAGAAAACAAATCTTCAACTTAAATTTCAATCACATGTGGAATTTTCACATTATCTTTTCATTTTGCAAAAATCAAAATGTAACTCACATAAAGTAAGTGTGCCTTCTGAAACTGCAATTTCCCGGCTTATCTCTGTATCACAGAGTGACTGAATCATGTTGTTAATTTATGGTACCGCTATCTACCTCTTGAATGCAAAAAAAAAAAAAAGAAGAAACAGGAGTGACTCTTACGTGTTCCTAACCCAATGGTTCAAATTAATTAGACTATAATGTGCACATTTTGAGTTATACAATATTTTTCATAATAATTATATGCTATGGAGACATCTATTAAAAGCCTAAAGTGATCATTTAAATGCAAAATCTTTGATAGAACTCCATTATATTTTTCATACTAAATTAACATTACAGGCTTCTAATGGATGCTTTAATTAGGCATTGATGTTATCAGCAATATTTGGCAAAATAAAATCTGTCACTGTGAAATATTCATTATGTTCAATTTCTGTCAGTCAATATTAAGTATTTTCTGAACCATATGATTTAAGTAAGAAACTAAAAGCTAAGTGAGAAATTAAAAATCCCCAGACAAGCCTCCTTCACATGTGCTGTATAAAAACACATGGTTATTAGGCATCTTTTGTATTTCATAATTGCCAAACAACCCAGCTTCTTTCAGCCATCTATACTCAGCTTACTCCATAAGATGGTTGTATTAATGCTCCATAGAATAAAAAACAAAAGGCCTCTCCTAATTGAAATACCTGTCTTTCACATAGCAACTGCATGTGTGTGTATCTGCATGCTAGGAATGCTACAGACCAGACTGTGGGGGCCAGGAGGAGACAGCCAGGCAGGGCCAGGGAGTGAACTGGGATACTGACAGAGAAACTAATGCACACAGGCAAGAGCAGCACTGGGGGGTAAGCAATTGCAGGCCTGACCAGGGCAACCCAGGGAAAGAAAGGTGGGTGCTTACCCGTAATTTTCCCATTGGCTTCCAAGGGGGGCTGCCAGCTCACGATGACAGCACGAGGCTTGCCTTCCCGAGTAATGACTGTCAAATCCTTGGGAGCAGAGGTTGGGGCTGCAAGATGAGACAGAGACAAGGCCTTGTCATTGGTTATGAAAGGGAACAGACATTGTAAGACTTTTAATTATGATGTTGATGCTCAGAATCTATCATGAGGTGTATCGTGGGTTTTTTTTTTTTTTTTTGGCTATTTACAATTCATTTCAAGGTTTTGAATTACATTAACAAAGATATAAAAATTTATGGCTTTTCATGGAAGTTAACTGACTTCCAAGAGTGAATGCAGAGAGAATAGGATGTGTATCCACCTGGAGGAGATAAGCGCAGCTTATGTTTTCAAGTGAGCTCACAGTACAAATAGAAGAACCATTATAAGAACAAGGAAATACATACAGACAGTGAGACTGATGGCTACATGGCTTCAAGAGACAGAATTCTGATACAACTGTGGTTTATAAATGAAAATACCACCAGAAAAAAAAAAGAATTAAAACCCAGGTCAAACCATGTTGCCTTGGGAACATGTTGAGCATCTTCTAAACAAGAAGGCAAATGTGAGACACTAAATAGAGGGGGTAAGAAGTATTCATGAGTGCGTTCATATCCACCTGTGTGAAACAGGATGTCCAGAAACGTGGCTCTTCTTGAAACTACTTCTCCCACTGTTTGACTGAAGAACATTTTAAATATATGTTCATTTGAAGCAAACTGGCTGGCCCAGTCCAATATTTTCCAGGCCTCTTCCAACTTGTTCTCTTACCCTTTATGCTATGAAAGACAGTTTTCCTTCTAATTAGTTAACATGCTCCAAAGCTATAGCTATAGTCTCTTTGTTCCCCTTGTTTTGACACAGGGAGATTCTGAATACATCTAGGCTCTGTGTTTGGGTTCTGGAGGAATTTTTTTTTTTTGTATCCAAATATGAATTCTGTGCACCACAAGATAGGTAGAAGTTGGTCTCTAGGTTAGAACTCATCAACACTCTAATCATTTTCTTCAGTTCTTCTGCTAGACAATCTATACATTTTTTTTACACTTTATTTCTAGTATCTCTTCCTGAGTAGAACTTCAAATATGAGCCAAATAGGAGGCACCAATTATTCTCATCTATCACACACCATTTTCTTTCCTATGCCTGATAGTCAAAGTCACTGGGATTCCAGACAACTTCATTATTTGAAGTTTCACCTAAATTTAATATATTGACCAGGTATGTAATATATTTCAATTGTTTTTTTTTGTACTGGGATTGAAGTCAGGGATGCTTAACCACTGAGCCACATCCCCAGCCCTTTTTATATTTTATTTAGAGACAGGGTCTCACTGAGTTGCTCAGTCTCGCTAAATTGTTGAGGGTGGCTTTGAACTCATGATCCTCTTGCCTCAGCCTCCTCAGCCACTGGGATTACAGACATGTGCTACTGGGCCAGGCAATATATTTCAATTTTCAAAAAAAAAAGAGAGAGAAGGTAGAAGACTTAAAAGAAAAGGGAAAGAAATAGAAGAAGGGGATGAGGAGAATGACTAGAAGAAAGAAAGAAAGAAAGAAAGAAAGAAAGAAAGAAAGAAAGAAAGAAAGAAAGAAAGAAAGAAAGAAAGAAAAGAGAGGAATAAGAGAAGAAAGCAGAAGTCAAGTGTAATTGTAAAGGTTTGCATGCATACAATATCATATTAGGCTCAGTACTGCAAGAAAAGCAGATTTGGTATAGCAAAATACCAGAGGCCATGCTGTCTTAAAGAAGATAGCATCTTGCTGTAAAGAGTTCATTTGACTTATTTTCTAGGCCATGATTAGGAAGATAATATAGACTCAGAAATTGACCTAGATTATTGTAACAGGTATCAAAAAAATAATTTCACAATCATAGAAGAAATTAATAGGTATGTCCTTTTAACTAGTCAAAATAGACTTTTTCTTAACTGTGTTAAAATTCAAATTGATGTATATTTAGAAGACAGACAAATGATGATGAATAGATTATTTTACTCAATCTGTTATGGTATTCAATGAAACATAAACTAACTCCATAACTTTAGCAACCAAAATAATACATTGAAGAGTTGCTTATTTAAACAAGTCACCTAACAACTAAAATGTGAAAATACTTTTCCATCAAACTTTGTGTAGGCTGGTGAATACAAATTTTGGTATTAGGATAAATGGCTCAAATGTTTAGAATTATCACACAAACTGCATATTATTTCTTAATATTTGTAAAAGAATATGGCTTTAACTTCAAAGATCCCTACTTACCCAAGTAGTACAATTCTGGCCTGCTCCAGGAACATGGTTCCCAGAAGCAGGATAGAGGGAATGGTAGGGAAGACTACAGTGCACAACAATTCAGTTAGACCAGGGGAGTGAGTTTTACTGATCTATTTCACTGCATGGTGACCATCATTAAGAATAATGTATTGTGTGATTCAAAATTCCTCAAAGGCTAAGTTCTCAACACTCTTACCACAAAAGAATGATAAGTTGGTAAGGTGATGGATAGATAAATTAGCTTGATTTATATATAAATTTATAATATACATAAATCAAAATATATACATAAATCAAATTTTGTAATTTGATTTATAATATATACATAAATCAAATACCATAGATATCTTAAACATACACAATTGTTCTTTTTCAATTAAAAATTATAATGTATGTTGAAAAAACAGAAATTCTTCTTTGACTACCCAAACTCTCTGGATTAAGTCTAAATAAATAAATAATTAAACGCCACCCTATAGGATTTATGCTTTGTTTATAGCTTCATTTCCCCTCATTGTCCCATGACACCATGCTTCAGTCATTTTGAGCCATTCAGAACTGTCTTTGGAACACATCATCTTTCTGACACCTGCTTGGTTATCTTTGCATGTCTTGTTTCTTTCTTTTTCAAATCCCTGCATTGGGTACCATTGATCCACACAGGACACAGCTACGCAACCTTTGATTTGTGAAACCTTTTTTATTTCTCCAGATAGAATCTGTATTTCAATCTATTTGCTCTGATTTCAGTTTGCCCAAAATTTTGGGATTGTATTTCTTGAGTTACTTCAGGTTATTTTCAAAATGTTTGTCTTCTTGTTGGATTATTACTCTTGTCAAAGATACAGACTACGTTCTCTGCCTTTTGTAACGAGTGCCTTAATCTCAGAGGCTAACAATTACAAATGAATACTGTTAGAAAACCCATAATTAATATCTTGTCCTACTAGACAAGCAGTGCCCTCTGTTATTTTTGTCTCTTAAACAATTTTCCTCACATTTGAAATTCTTCATGAAGTGCACGAATGGAGAGTAACGTTCAAAATTTGGAAAGATTTCAGCCTCGGGAACTGTATTGGGCATTGTTACTTGGTCTGCCTGGTATCCCATCTGCTCTCCTCCCTGTTAGAGAAACTTTTCCTTTGGCAAACAAGTTCTTCTCTGTGTCATGAGCAAGGCAGTAACATCAGTTGGAAACTTCAAGGTGAATTCGTCCTATCCTGTGGTTAGCTATGTGATGACCTGTCTTAAGATAGGCCACTTAGCTTCTCTCCCCTGAAAAAGTGGATTCTGGATCCAAGGAAGGAGAACAGTGAAATGAAGCCACTGTGGTACTTGGCAAGGACAGACCAACAATTTCTCATTTCTAAGACTGAGCGTAATGCTGGCTCCTGTCCTTTTCCCAGGCCTGATTAGTTCAGGTATCCTTCCGGTTATTTTCCATTTGCTTAATCAGAATAAAATAAAGGATGCACCATCTGGGCAGAATGAAATCTTTTACTTGAAAAATTTTGCCACTCTTCATCATGAGCCATTTCAGCACCTAACAGTGTGGCCCATTCAGTCCTTGTGTTACTGAAGAATTAAAAAGAAACCCTAGAGTCATTTAATTCCCCTTTCTCCTCACAGTTCTAAAACCTGCAGGCACCTGTGAATTACTTCTTGCTTCCCATCATCATCCCAGGATCTCATCCACCTGCGATTCACACCTCTGTCCTGATCATTATCTGATTTGACAATCACCCTTTCTACTAAGCACATTTCTGAAAGCTCATATCTTTTTTTTTGCCAGCAACATGTTTCACCATGGGCCTCCCCACAAGGCCAGGCAAGCGATGAGAAATCAACAGGATGCATTTATCAAGTCAGATGTTGGTGTGCACTTTGTTTATGAAAGGGAAAGTGAATGAATTTTTGTGCATTAAGTTGAAGTTGTACTCCTTCTAGTCAGGGAAGATCAGATTCTTTTTACTCATTTAAATTTAACTACATTCATCTCCTTTCAAGTTAAATGCAAGGAAAGGTCCTTTCTCATCTCCCAATAAAGCCCGGAGCACAGCACTCATTCAGCTGGTCTTATTTTTCCTAAGATACTGTGAACACTGGCACCCAGGGCAGAATTCTGAGAGGATGAGCTATTCATGTAGAACATGTGGACTAGAAGAGGAGGATGTTAACATTAAATCAGATGGACTGGAAAACTTCTTATACAAAGAAGTACTCACAAACATAAATACCTTCACAGTGGAGCTCTAATAGTTAAGGTAGTAGTCAGAAATAAAAATTAGAACTGCAACACCATAGGACAAATTCTAATGAAAAACAAAACTTATTCTGAGAAGAGCTTGATTGGGATAATCTTTTTATATTTTCAAAATCTGTCATGTAGTTTGCCCACAACTATGTTATAATATCAAGAAAGCAATTAAACTCAATTAAAAAGCATATATTTTTCAGATGTTGGATTTGTGTGAATCACCAATGCCAAAGTATATTGCATTCCTTTTAAAAATTATAAACACTACATTTATGATCCATAGTAAATGTAGCTGGTAAAATCTATAGTAAATTGCAGAATGGCGTTCCATGAGGTGGTCCCATTTCCAAAGAGTGAACTAGGCCATCAGGACACTTCTTCCTGCATCCAGCTGTGGTTCACTGGAGTGAAAATATAGTTGTGATTATTTTGTATTTAATCTCTTTCCAAATAGCTACCATGATGATGGTTCAAAGACACAACTGTTCAGTGGATGGATTTCTGTTCTTCATTTAAATGCATTGAAGATTCATATTCAGATCTACTGAGCGAACACCACCAAGAAGCCACATACTAGACATCCAACCAGTTTATCTAATCACTTGGAAATTTATCTTCATCTTTCCTAGAGTAGGGAGTGTACAATTAGCTATAAATATATGATGCAAACTATAAAGGATAAAACATGTCACGCAGGACAAGGTGTAATTGGGAATCCACAGTGTGCATATGTTTTGATTCACACACCACCTTCAGATTGTCAGAAGGAGACATTTTGAGACCAGAGTTTCTTCACATACCTGCTTCATAGGTGGTGGCATGTGCAGTCATGCTCCATGTGCTTGACCTTCTGTTTTTTGTTACCATGACGGAGAACTCATACATTGTGTTTGGTTTGAGGCCTGTTGCTGTATAGCTGAGAGATGTTGTGTCTTCTGACTATACAAGTAGGAAAGAAGCAAAGAGGAAAAAAAAAAAAAGACCTCTTATCAGCCTCATAAATCAAGACATGTAAAAAGACTATCAAAAAAGTCCACAAATCCCACTACCCTGAATCTATTTCAAACAGCAAAAGAGCATACAGCAATGATTATTCTACTTCTTTTCTGTCAAGCAGTTTACACAAGCTGATTACACATCTAAAACGTGATCAATAAAAATTAGGTATTATGTTCTTCAAAGGGGCACTTAGCAGATAGATTTTCCTGAGTGAGGCAATAGGATTGGCAGGACAAACTCTGCTTCCTCTGTCAACTCCAGTTTTGGAAGTTGTCTGCCCTAAACTTAAATTTATTTTTATTGAAATCTGGGGATTTGGAGAGGTTAGAGTTAACTATCTTAGATAGATCATCATTGTCATTGTCCACTGGTAACAAGGTTAATTTACTAGACTTCTAACGCATATTGTATCTTTAGAACAGACTTTAAGGTAGAAACTTTTAGTGCTTCCACAATCCATTTCGATCTTATAAAGAAAATAGAGCAAAAGCAGTGTTGTGCCATGTAATTTACTTTCTTTGTGCACGTTTCACATTAAAGCAACATTTATGTACGTAACTGCAGCAATTGATCAGGACAGGGACACCAAATTGGATAAACACTAAAGGATTGCATTGGTGTGCAATGCCGTGTTTGTCTACTTAAGTCTTCTCTATCCATTCTCTGCCTTTTAAACAACAAACTTGAGTTATTTTAGTAGAAAGTAAATTAATTAAATTATGTCTTTATTGCTTACTTGAAACATCAAAATAGTAATGAAGAAAAACATGTTAGTCTTCCAGGTTAAAGAATATTTTCCAGATGATCAGGCACATTCAAAACTGCTTATGCCTCTTATAAATATTCACTATGCTTGATATTTAGCTCTTGGTCTTCTTCCAAACATACTCACTTCTACTTTTATATTTATTATTTTTGTTATATATCTTTGTCTTGAAATCAAGGAAAAAGTCTTTTTCCCCATAGGTAGATGTCACAACTACTTCCACCTTACTAGTATTGTATGGTAAATCTTTTTTTATCCTACTGTGAATCTGTCTTGGGTTATGGCTATGAAAATCCTACATTTTGTTACAACATCGAATAAATATTTAACTGCACTAATAACATTTCGATGACGTGCCCATCCATTCTATTAAAGTGATGGACTCAGATACATTTATGAGAAGCTCTTCTTTAAAACAGCTATAAAACTATGTGTCCTAAATAAATGTAAAAATACTTGGTATAATCAGGAAGATGGAATTCTATCCAATAAAACAAAGTGGGCAGCTAGTGTGTGACATGTTGATGTATAACTTTCAATATTTCCCTCCCACATAGCCTATATAACACCTCTGAGAATCAGGAACACAAATAAGAACAGGGAATGGGACAATGAGAAATATTTAACACCAGAGTCTATGGGTACCACTGGCATTTAGAAGCCCACGAAGCAATGTAATTATGTAACTTATTTATGTTCTGGAGTGAAAGAACATTCTATAAATACCATGCATTTACTCAGGGCTGTCTGGAAACTCATAGAAGGCTACTGCTTGTCTTATTTCACTAAGACTAGAAATACTTTGGAAAATCATGGTCAGTTGATTTTGTGGATATGGAACACCAGGGTAGTGCCTCTCTGAAACTCAGTTTCCTCATCTGCAAAATGGAGATTACCAGGGCACTGAATGCATGGAAGTATTTAAAGTGTGAAATAAGTCATGTCAAACAGTGCCTGGCCCAGAGAAAGCATTTGTTAAATGTCAGCTATAATATTTCATGCATCATCTATGTTATGTATATAATTTTAGGAAAGTGTTGAGTTGTATCTTGAGGAATAAGATTGAGTCTTACACAACTGTCTGTGCCCTTCTCTATTTCCTGAAGCATTCTTACTACTATCTGATAAGTACTAGTCTAATGTCCATGCATCTATATTTTGAATGGAGAGTCATGTAAAAGAGCATGTGATTAGTAACTTTGGTAGAAAAAAAATTACAGAAAATTCCTCCCTTTAATCAGGAAAGTCAATTTGGTGTTTTGGACGATTTAAATATGCCTGTCAGGGGGGTGGCTTTCTCTGGGACTAAATGATGGATAAAGGTCCTCCTGTGGGAGAAGCCAGGGTGATGCCATCTGCTCATCTGGGTTTAGCTCTACTTCATCCAGGAAATTTGTCAAGTTATACCCGTTACCTGTGTCTTCATAAAGAAAACCAAATATACTTAAATATAAAGAATCTTACTTTTTTAAAAAAAGTAGATGTGAATATTCCTATCCTATAGATGCAAAAAATAGAACCTTAATTACCTGACATGACAAGACATTGCAAAACCAACTCTTGAGCCCAGATCATTTGACTCCATGTATTTTCTTTTCTATTTTGTATATGTTTTGCCTGCTTTATCAAGCTACAGTGGGTAAAGAGATAAAGTAATAGACAAGTCTGGTTTGAAAAGCCCAAAGTGAAAATCAAAGCATCTATTATCACTATTTGTAAACTTTATTCTGTATCTATGTCATCTATCTGCAAGAGTACCTATGTTCTTCTTTGATCTTGCTTTTCTCAACTTGCCCAACACTTTCTTCTAAACCTCCTCACCTCAGGATGTAAAGTGGAGTCTGTGTGTGTGTGTGTGTGTGTGTGTGTGTGTGTGTGTGTGTGAAGGGGAGGATATTTTAGTCATTTAAAGTCTTATGTCAGAAAAGATTATGGGAAAAGGAACAGTTTTGGGTCTCACTTCACAGGCATTGTCCGTGAGTCAATAATTTCAAGGCTTCTGGGCTAAACAACTAAATTCATTTGCCTCAAGATATTCTGGAGCTCAAAATTGTTCTGCAGAAAACAGTCATTGTATTTTAGAACATTTCACATTCTTTCAAAGTAGCCATGGCCATTCTGTGAAATACAGGTATCTACAAAATACAGCAATTATGAGCATAATAATTTTAAAGTGGGAAAAGTTCTCTTTCAATTTATACATGAAAAGATTTTCTTAATATGCTCATGTTTTTTTTGGTTGTTTTTTATAACAATATTATCTTTATTTGTGGTTCTATTTAGTCTGAAATCTAACACTTATAGAGGACAGAAGGGGTATTTACAATGTATCTTATATCAATGATATTATCTAGAGTTTCCCGAGGTGTTTTTTTCCAGTACCTGGTCTAGCAGGGCAGCAGTACCAAAGAATGCTGCTTTTTAAATGGTTTCAAATAAAAATTGATTTATGATAAAGTGTGAATTTTATGACATTTAAAAATTGAAAGATACTAGAGGCAGATCCCACATGTCTACAGGAAGAGAGAGGCAGGCTTAGAGAATTATTAGTGGGATTTTGCTATTATCTCCAGGGTCGGAGTCATAAGTTCCCAAAGGACACATTCATTCCCCCTAAATCACTTCCATCTTGAAGCTGGATTAAGGGAGATGGTAGCTCAGTGGAAGCACCAGTGGATAGAAGATTGAAATTCTCCCAGAGTGCTACCCAAGTCGGTTGACAAAGAGCAGAGATAAAAGGGGGTATGAAGAAACTGGAGGGCCAGGCTTGAGCCACTTGATTCCTTAGTTGCTGTGTGACATTTATGTTCTTATTTTCAAAGCTTCCCTTTTCATCTCTAATCGGCATCTTAGAAGGCACTAAGCTTTAAATGTGTTTTCATATATTATCTCACTTGAAATGACTTAAGAATTCTTTCAAGTAAGTAGATCCATGGAGCTGAGTGCATAACTCACTCCAAAATGATATGTAATATGCTAAGTGAGAACAACTAACACATGCTTTTATTATTTAAGATGAAGAGCCTCTATGACCTAGAGCCATTACAGATACACAGAGGTGCCTGATAGTCATTTGCTAGTCCTCTCATTTTTTGTTTACACTTGTATACTGTCTATACATGCAAACCCTGTAACAGGTTTAGGGGGTAACATGATTGTCGCTGAACTCTGTTAGAGCTTCTGAGGTTTCCTGGCTGAGATTTGAAAGTGGTAATGACAGTGCCTCAGACAGATCCCTAAGGAGCTCTTAGGAGATTGTCAGACAACTCAGTGATGAGGCCGAGAGCAAGGCTGGTGCCTTCCTCTCAGTTTGAGAGGATTTTCTTCTACCACAGGAGGATGTTTTCAAAGCTAAACAAGAAAGTCGATGTTAATGGCTTAGAGTGCTCTCTAAGGATGTTATAAAAATACCTTTACGTTATCTGTTCCCAGTTACATTCTCTGTAGGATGGGTCTCTGTGACATTAGCAGGGCTGCCTTTTACGTCACCTAGATTCTAAATGAAGAGAAAAAATACCAAAATCTACCCGGGGAAAAAATTCCTGGAATTCTGCTATTTTCAAAGGAAAATGATACTCCCCTGTACAGAATCCAATGATTGATACAAACCAAGCATCTGGCGCACTTCAAACAGCAGTTTGCAGCTCTTGGATGCTTTCCTGTCTTACTTTAGATTTGTTTAGATTTGTTTCCAAGACCTAATTATTCCATACTAATTTTAGATGTTAACTTATTAAAATGTTTTCTTTTTCCAGGTATTACAGCAGCAAAATGATTTATGATAGTCGAAGAAGCATTTTTAAAAAAACGTATCAGATAAATGACGGTTCATTTTAAATTTCATGCAATCAGAACTTCACCTTGTACTTGGCACTTGCAGAAAAGCTGGTCCTCCACCGGACAGTGTAAAGACGCACCTCAGATGTTTTTTGGTTCTTGGGGACAGAGTTGTCTGCCCAGCTGACCCTCACGGCCTCGTGGGTCAGAGCCACAGCCTGTACACCTACTGGTGGGAGCATGGGGGTGGAGACATCTGGGACCGAGGTGGGGAAATCATCAAGCAAAGGATAATAATCAACTGGGTCAGTGGGGTCTGGGTTAGAAAACCCACCAAATGAAACAAACAAATAAATACACAAATAAAAGCGTTTAAAAATAAATATCAGTGGCAAACACATCACAATGAGTTAAATGCATGGCAGTAATGATGAAAGGGAACATGAGAAGAACAGAAAAAAAATGCAATTAATTCCATCAGAAAACACATTAGAACAGCACCGTTATGTAATCAAAATGACATTTCCTATTCTTTGCTAATTTTCTTAGAATACTTTTTAATCCATTTGACTATCCCTGCTGGTTATTTATAATGAAAGTTCACTTTTGTTGGAATATTGCCCACTGTTGCTTCAAGAACTTTCATAGTATTTATTGATTTATTAAATAGAGAACTTAAAATAAGAAGATAAAATGATATTTCTGGCTTATTTTCTCCTGCAAAGGAAACAAATGCCTATCAAACTCCTCAGATTTTCTTCTTTTTCTCTAAGTTGATTTAGATTTCTATGACACTTTCACTATTCTTTACCTTACATCTACATAAATATTATTTAGGCAAGAAACTAAATAAAGAACAAAGCCCCCCTACTAGCCAGACCAACCTGTATGGTTGTGACTACACAAAACCAGAGTGACCATATATTTGTGGTCACCTGAGTCAATTTATGTTGGATAATTAGGTTTTGGGAAAGCAGCTAGTGCCAGCAGGTTTTCTAAGAATGCAATCCTTAAAGAAACCGTAGAAGTGTCAACATTACCCACACTCTCCCCAAGTAATTAGCTCAGTTTTTAGTCTTGGCAGGCATTCCAATATTATACATTCCTTGTTCTGAACTTTCAAGCTCAGTGGAAAGACTTCACATTTTTGGATGGGAAGACAAAATTAACGACCTACAGATTGATGAGATCTGCACTGAGAGATGCATGTGCTTTGATCCATAATATAATGGGAGTCTACAGAATGCCATGTGTATTTTAATAATGTTGCCAAAAAAAAAAAATCCTTGCAGTTATCATGGCTGGAGAGATTACAATCACAGTGGCAACAGTCATAATTTTGAGCATTTTAACTTCCACTTAATACATTTACATTTTAAAAAATTAACCTTATATTATGGACTATGAATTCTCCATAACAACAACAACAACCACAGCAAAGACAGCATAGCTGTCGTGGGAGGTGTATGATGGTGCCATACATCTATGATGAGACCTTCTAAAATATAGCGTCTGTAGCAGCGGACAGAGCTTATTTTTTTTTTTTTTTTAAACAGCCTGGTTCAAAGCTGAGCAGCTGGTGGCAGACCCTGATGATTACTTCAGTTTGGCCACTGCACTTCAAATCCCTCTCCCCTATTCATCACGGTATTTTCCAATGAATTATTTAGTAGTTTACTGGTCTGTGGTGGTTGGAGCAAAACACAAGACAGAAAACAAAAAGAGAACAAAAGGAGAGAGAGTAAGAGAAAATAGAGAAAGGAAGAGATGTAAGTTTAAAATTTTAATGACAAGAGCCCCGTATTCCCCTATCTCCTTAGAGGAATTTTTCTATTATGGGCTCCCAAATGGATTGATGGAATGAGGAAGAGGGAACAGAAGCACCAAGCCTCCATGAGGATCGGAGTCCTTCATCTTGACCACAGAGCAGTAAAGATGTCTTTGCCAAACTAAAGTAGGCCCTGCCTTGCTTTTATGAATTCTTGGCTACCTTCATAAGAATTTTATGAGGGGGAAAGTATTCTAAACTGTAAATCCTTTTCTGACCTATTTGTAGTACAGGGCTACCCTCTTCATGTCCCTTTGTCTAATCTGGTTTTGTTGGTAAACATTTATTAACTCAGCAGTCTTTCCTTGGTGCTACATGTAGGATTTGGACAGGTAGCCATTCTATTTAAATAAATGGTAAGATTCCATCCTTATTTCCAATTTTAGAATATAGTATCATGATTATGGTTATTAACTTTCCTTGAGTTAGTTTCAGAATATTCTCTCAGATATCAAGAAATACTATCTGTTGGTATTTCTCTATGAATTTAAATAATCCAGACATTTCTATGCTTGGCCAAGTTTCTTTGCTATTATAGAGGAACAATTGCTTTTTTAGGTGAGACTTTCCTTCTACTCAGGACTTCCTCTAGAGCTGTACTAATACAATAACAACTAGTTACATGGACTATTTATGTTTAAATTAAATAAAAATAAATTTAAAATTTTTAAAATTCACTTCTTGTGTTATGCTAGACAATATCAAGGGTTCACAGAACATCAAGGCCTCATGCCTACCAAACTGGGTAGAGCAATCACACAGTATTTCCAACAAAACAGAACATTCATGGATAGCAACAACTACTATAAATATATTTTACACAGATTGCAAGAGTCATTTTCCTCTGTGATCAGAAACTACTTGAGTAATTGAATTTAAAACACTCTTTTGCTGCTAAATTACTCTTTTCCAGGTCTGTTTATTTGTTTCCTTCCTCTCCCTGGGCACCTTATATGTACTGACTCTTAGTGGCCACATGCAAAAGAACAAATCTATATTGCCTCAATACTTTTGCAAAGAAAAAAATCGAGTCACTTCCTACTAGATGTTTTGGTATGAACCTGGAGCTCAGGAATTTTCAGTCATTATTCTCAAGCTCAAAATTAACTTTAAAAAATAATAACATGACTTTATATCTTTACATTAGACTTCATCTAAACATGGTAAAGCAATTGAGAATAAACAAATTCAGGCAACATACTTTATTAATGCCCTAATTTTTATTTGCCTTCCTCCCTTCTCCAGGTTCAAAATGTCTTGTTTTGCAACATGAAGAAATAAAAGACTTTATGGCAAAAATTAAGCTCTTATTGCACTTGGCCAGTTGGAACTTTCAGTCGCTTGAACATGGATATTTTCTGCTTGAGATGAGGCTCCAGAGCTCACCCACATCTATGAGCACATACATGTAGAAAACTCCAGAGCCTAATGCTTACTTTAGCTTGATGCTTTTATTGCCTTTGATATACTTTGTATTTACTTCATGTTGGCCTTTTTCCAAGGCAGCTCCAGGGAATATTCTGTAGAAGCTCAAAGACAGCATGTCTTTTACGTAGCACCATGAGACTCTACAACACATTTATTGATACAGTTTCTCCCAGAACCTTAACCTTTGATTCCATTTATTTGTCCTTTGTTCCCCATGATGTGAGGAAACATAACAAGATAATTCTTCCACTGCTAGGGAAGGGGTATTCTTTTCCTTTGGGAAGGGCGAGCTGCAAACAGACCTTTCCAACCTGTCACCGGATTTTCTTTCACAAGAAAACTCATGTAATTTCCAACTTTGTTATCGCTTCATTTCTGATCCATTAGGATTAGAGTCATATCAGAGAAAAGATTGTCTTATGGATCACTGGTGTTTTAGATACCACTCTGGGAATGGCATATGTTGTAAATTAAAGAATGACGGCAAAAGTTAAACAGAAGTTGACAATGTCTCACATGGTTTTTTGAGCAACTTAGCTCTAGCTTATGTGATCTCCACAAACTTTGCACCTATTTACTTTCTCTTGGAAAACTGATTTTTACATGTTCCTTCGTGGTCCATCCTTACGGTCTTTAGTTTTAATAAAAGCATAGAGCTTTGAATGACTGGTCTCAGTATAATTTTGTACAGCCTGATCACAACTCAAAGCCACCATGTCAATGAGCAGCTCCTTCACACCTTTAGCAGAGATCAGAAGGAGACTCACTAAGTGAGAACATGGAAACACTGGGAGAGTCAAAGTAGCCTGACATCTCCCCAAAACTCTGCTTCTGGAAGAGCAAGAGAATAGGGGGAAGTGAAAATTCTACCCATAATGCTGTCCCTTAATTTTCATTCTACTTCTCAATTTGCCTCATCTTTCTGATTCTGAATACAACACATTTGATAGTAAATATTCTCTAGGGCAATGCTTCTTATTTACCCTTCTTGAGAAATCATAAGGCCCTTTGATGATATCACTAAAGATATATATATATATATATATATATATATATATATATATATATATACCTTCAAAGATCAAGGAATATATTGACATGGGTTCCAAAATTTGCAACCCACTTTGAGCAGATCTCAGACCTTGAAACCAAAGTCCAAAGACTCAGAGAGACTGGAATAACAACTGTACCTTATAAGAACATCTGGCTGAAATCAATAAAGTGATCAATAAAGTTCCAAGAACCAACACAAACAACTATCCATTCATATAATAACTGTGTTCACAAGGCAGCCTATGCATGGAGTTTGTGGAAAGGGAAAAACCAACTGCAGAAGGTGTACGTAAATTTGGGCAGGAGCAGAAGCCACAGGATCCCATGGCTCAATTTCTAAGCATTCCTACTCATCTGGACTTCTCAATCTAGGCACTATTTGGGCTCTCTTCTGCTTGTTGACTCAGATTCTTTCTATTCATGAAGATCAAAACAGCTGAGAAGTTAATAAGGCCTGAGGTGCCTGGGACAGGAAGGGATAGGCTCAACCTGTGACTTAATCAGATGAAACTCCTGCTTCACATGCGGGTTTCACACACAAATCTATTGGAGGGAGTGGTGAACAGTTTTCCAGGAGCTATGAACAGCCCCAACAACCTGTGCTCATTCTACATAGAGTGAGCCCCGTCTCACTAACAAACAGCTTCCACAGAGGGCTGAGATCTCACCTTCTCTGTGCCTGTCTCAGTTTTTCTCCCACCGTTTGGCTCTTGCTTGCTGCCTTCAGAACCCAACTGATATCACAGGTGACAAGCCCTGGAATCAGCCAATCCCTTTCATATCCAGAGCCCCAGCATCGCTGAGATGAGCTGCAGGCCCAGCTCAGGAAGAAGCCACCTGTGTGACTCAACCTAGTCCAAACCACTCCCGGGAGATTAGCTGGCGCTTGTCAACTTAGCTTGAAGTTCTCCCCAGAGAAGAAAAGTGTCCATCTGAGCCTCTGGCAGCCTTCCCTAAATAGCCATAGTTTGAGACATGGTGCCCAGGAGAATGAAGACTCCTATCAGGCTCAAAACTGTGATGCTATTGGAATGACAGAAAGGGAGGGGACTATACCCTCTATGTCCACGTACCAATGTATACACTGTCCTCCCTGTTAATTGTGAAAACCAAAGAATCAAAAATCTCATGTGCACATGTGTACATGTGTACACACGCGTACCACACACATATAGAAGACTCCGAAGATAGCTAATAATACATTTTTAAAGTCTGTCCCCAACTTTGTTTACCTTTTGTTTTATTTTGCTTCCTTGTCCCTTTCTTTGTCATCTATCACACTGCCTACCTTGTCACCTGGGGATTCGAGGTTTCCGCTCACCTGTGATGGATCTGGTGGTGGCGCTTTCATACAGAGGCACGCCTTCTCCGGCATTGTTAAAAGCTTTTAGGGAGATTACATAATGCGAACTCGACTCTAGAGAGAAACAAAAACAATGTGAACGTGTTGATTTATTTAGTGCACTGAGTACGCAGGGTAAACATTTTCCTGAAAACAAATTTAATATAATCTATTAAGTAAACTGTTGTTTGAAAATGAGCCTGTTGGATTCTGGGAAGAACGCGGCAGTGATGGATGGAGGTAGTCGGCCTCCCTGATTCCTCTATGAAAGCCAGGGAGAGACTAGAGAGAAAACCAGAGGAAGTCCGATGCTGATAACAAAACTAGATGAGGAGGTATGTCCCCAAGCCCCCAGATGAATGTGGGTGTGAGCAACTCAAGGACAGTTCTGCCTCTCCCAGTTTTCTGTATCTGTGTAAAAGAAATGGAAGGTGAGCATCAAACTTGAAAACAGGATAATCCTAAAATAACAGGGAGGTAATTCTGGCAAGTTCAGCAGAACAGTTTGAGAACAGCAAAGATAAACACTTGAAACGGACCTATAAATTCTTCTCTCCTGCCAGTGCAAAAACTGTAGGAAAACTACTAGAAACAGAAGTAAGATCTGAGCAGGAACAAAGTAACAGGAGTGGAAAGAGGAGAAAGTCCAGATGGAAGTAGAAGAGAGGGAAAACAACAGAAACTCTGAAAACAAGCCTCTGGTTTGGGTTTGTGTCTTCACTGGCAAGCTTTTCTGTAAAGGGCCCAGACAGTAACTATTTATTTTTGAAGATGACATGGACTCTCTCACATACTGACTCCTGGTCATTTGTATACGACTCTTCAAAATGGGGAAACCATACTTATTTGGTGGCACCAATGCAAAAAACCAAACCTAGCCTTAGGTTCCACAGATGGCCTGCAGTTTGCTCAGGCCTGGTCTAGTAAAAGTAAAAGGGAATGGACCTGTGACATTTAGAAAACTATTTGAACTTCTAGAGGGCTGGGAAACAACTCAAATCACTGTGAGCAAGAAATATTTCTTGTGGTAAAATCCCTTGCAAAGGTACCTTACGAAATATAAAGAGGATGGCATTCCCACAAACAAGAACGCACATACAAAGGATCAAAGCTGGGTGTGGTGGCGCACACTGGTAATCCCAGACACTCGGGAGGTTGAGGCAGGAGGATCTCAGGTTCAAGGCTAGCCCCAGCAACTTAGTGAGTCCCTAAGCAACTTAGAAAGACCCTGTCTCAAATTAGAAAATAAAGGGAGCTGGTGATGTGGTCAGTGGTTGAGTGCCCCTGGGTGGTTCAATCCCTGGTACCAAAAAAAAAAAAAAAAAAAAATCAAAAGTAGAACAAAAGTACACAAGAAAAGTAAGAAAAATATAACAAAATTACAGGTTTCTTTTTATTTCAAAATAAAATAAACAGTTAAGGAAATAATATCAATTGTGAAGGAGCAATAAAAATCAGAAAGAGAAAACCTCAAATTGAGATGGCATAACTCAAGAAGAAATTGAATCGAAGTGGAAGAATTAATCTTAAAAATAAAGGGTAATGATAAACAAAGTAAATACAACAGGTAGGAAAAAAATTAAGAAAGAATAAAAAAGGTTTCGGGTGGATTTGACAAATATTAAAGTTAGACAATGAAAATCTAACACACAGATAATAACATCAATCCTTGAAGAAGAAAACGAAATAGAACAGATTATATACACTACAATTGTAATTCACTTTGCTGATATGATCTTTAGGGCATGTAGATAAGAAATATATGACTTATGGGGGATTAGATGATTATCAGGGTTTCAATAGCAACATTTTTTCCCAGAAGGAATTAGCATAAATTAATTTTAGACACTCTAGATCAGAAAATGTAATTCAAGGATTTTATAGTCAACAAAAGTTAACTGTAAATATAAAGAGTAGAGTCAGACTGCGATTCATTTGCAAGCAATCAGGGACTATTGTTTCCCTGATCCCCAGAACTAGGAGAAAATGAGCTTTAGATATTCAGAATGACCAGAGGACACACTGACCTAATAGCTAACCGCTGAATAATAAATTTAATGAACTAAGACTAAGAGCAGGCTAAAGAGATTTTATTTTTCAAGGGCTACATATTTTGAGGTTATAGAAATAACATAATGGTAAGACAAGACTAAGGGAGAATAGGGAAAGTATATGCAAAAACAAATGCTTTCATAATTATTACTGATGTCTATCCTATTATTATTATTATTATTATTATTATAATTATTATTACTCTGAGAGTAATAGGGGATAAAGCCAATAAGTAAACTTCAGATATTCTATCACCTACTGTGTCCTTGAGAACCAGGCATTTGTGTCAATGTAAGGACATACAGATGTAATATAGAAAAGTTAAATATAATCCAGTGTTCTTGAAATCAAATCGGAAAAAATAAGTTTAGTTCAGAAAGGTTATATCTGTTTTAGTTCTCTCTACTGCAGAAGTCTAGAAACATTGACTCAATATCAACAAGCACCCCTACTATGCAGAATGCAGTTTTGAATAAAGTTAAGTCCACTACAAGAAACAAGGGGTTATTTTGAAAAACAAAGACTAAAACAAGGACAATCTGTGCCTACATCAAGGTAAGAGCTTCAGTGTATTCAACCCCATCAAATTTCCATGAATGCATGAATCCAGGGATCCCTCCTTTGAGAAGAAACATGACTATGGAGCCCAAAACATCTTGGAATACCATATATGGACGGGAAGCAAGTGAGAATTGAAAGGTTCATTTCAAATGGACTCAGGAGTCATTTTAAAGAGTTCCCCCCACCGGCCCCCCCACAAATAGTGGAATCAAGGAGGCAAGTTCCTGGCTGCTCCCTGGTGAGAAATCAAGAGAGCAGACACGCAGCTTCTCTGCAAGGTGGGTGAACAACAAAGTCAGAGTGGGGGGGACTTAACTGGAATTTAAAACTGAACATTCAAAGTAGACCAGGGATACAGGAAGCTGGATAGAATAAAATAAGGAAAAACTCCCCAGCAGCATAGCTGCTGATTGAGCCAGAAGCACCAGCCAGCGTGGTCCCTCTGTGAACATAGTGGAGAGATAAGGGAATTAAAGGAACCCAAATTTTGGGAGGTCCAAGGCATGTCTGCATACAGAGTGTTTAGAGACCAGTGATACTGCCCAACAAACCTGAAAGACACACTGCCCAGGTTTCATGTGCAGGGGTTGGGGGTGCCAGCCTCCACCTCTCCAGGAAGTGTGTAGAGAACAAAGGAAGGAACCATTTTTGCAGCTGCATCATGGGGACTGGCAACTGAGGGAGCTGATTCATGGGAAACCTCAGTTTGGCCCGAAATACAGGCCCAGTAAACACTCACTGCATGACACAGAGTGTGCTCAAGTGACCAGGAGAAATTCAAACATGGAGCGAGGTTTATGCAGAGGACAACTGGTCTAGGAAACCCACCTGGCTATACCCCTCCCCGTCCACTCAGACTGCTTGCAGAACCTGCTGGGAGGGATGCATCTGGCCTGGAACTCAGACAGGTGCAGGTGGGAGAGACTGTTTGGAGACTAAACCCGAGACCCAGGAATGTGGGGTCCTCAGGTGATGTAGGGGACTCAAAATTGGCTTGCCAGCACATGAGTGAAACCCAGGGGGAATCCCTGGGATATAGTCTTCCAGAGTGGACCAGCAAGTACTGGAGTTGGAGGTGCGCTGATTTAAAATCTCCAGACCAACTGGCATTCAGCAAAGAGTCTGGAGTCCACCTGAGTCTAACCCCTGCCTCCAGGAATCTGCCTATGGGAGTACCTCTCTCACTCAGCAATCCAGAGGGTGGAGCATTAGGCTCCAGCTGACCCCACCTCAAACTGATAAGAGAAGCTGGGAGTATTTTGAACACCAATGGAAAGAATTCTTTAACTTTGCATCAACATTTTTTTTCTTTCTTTTCTTTTTTTAAAAATTATTTTTCTCTGTTTAATTGTGACTTTAATGGTACATGGACAATTATACATTTTCATATTTTTTTCTCATTTTAGCATTTTTGGAGCCAGTTATTTTTCATGGATTAGTTTTCTTGTGAATTAAGATGCTTAATTACTATATTTTAGTTTTGTTCTGTATTCTTTTTTTTATATTTAATTTTGAAACAAAAAATTATTCTCTTTTTATATATTTTTTTCTTACCTATCTGTATTCCTTGATTCTCTGTTTTCTTCGGCTAACAGCCAATCTCTATTGTTCTCCCTTTCACTCTTCCTTTAATTATTTACTTCTGTCTTCTCTCCTCCTCTCTAATAATCATCACATCCTATATCACTCTGTTCTCTCCCTATCTTTTAAAATTGTAAACTCTTTTTGCAAACTTGCTGTTTTTATTATAGGCAAAAACTTCTGATATAATTTCTGTTTACTGTGATAATTAACATTGTAGACTATTTGGTTTAATTCTGTAGATAGTTGGCATTGGTTGTTGTTATTATTTGTTCCCCCCTAAACAGTTAGGTACTAGAAACCTTCAGGGACACTATAATTCCACAGGGTAGAATCTCCACTGCCTCAGATCCATACTGTTAGATGAGTAGACACACAGACAACATGAAAAAAACAATGGAAAAAAAATTGCTCTAAACAAAACAAGATACTCCAATAACAGAATCAATTGACCCCACAGTGGAGGAAATATCAGAGGTGTTCAGAATGTACATAGATAAACTGATCTGCAAAGTAGAGAGCTGTACAAGAAATGAGATCACAGAGGAAATACAGGAAGTGAAAGATTGTTTCAATCAAGAGGCAGATATTCTATAAACAAACAAACAAACAAAAACAACAACAACAAAAAACCCAACAAGCAGAAATCCTCAAATGAAGGAAAAAAGAAACCAAATTAAAAATTTAATTGAAAGCATTCCCAACAGACTAGACTACTTGGAAGACAGAACCTCAGGCAATGAAGACAAAATATATAATCTTAGAAACAGACCTGAAGACAGAAGATGCTAAGAAACCATGAATAGAACTTCCAAGAATTATGGGATAACATGAGAAGACCAAATTTAAGATTTACTGGGATAGATGAAGGCACAGAGATAGAAACCAAAGGAATGTACAATCATTTCAATGAAATAATATTAGAAAACTTCCCAAAACTAAAGAATGAAATGGAAAATCAAGAGGCTTATAGAACCCCAAGTGTATAAAATTACAACATACCTACCCCAATGCACATGATAATAAATGCCTAACATACAGAATAAGGATACAATTTTAAAAGCTGTGAGAGAAAAATATCAGGTTAGGTATACAGGGAAAACAATTCAGGTGATCTCAGCTGATTTCTCAACCCAGACCCTCAAAGGTAGGAGGTCCTAGAATAACATATACCAAGCTCTGAAAGAAAATGCATGCCAACCAAAAATCCTATGTCCACTAAAAGTGAGCTTCAGATTTTAACATGAAATAAAAACCTTCCATGATGAACAAAAGTTAAAAGAATTCACAACTAGAAAGCCTACACTTCATAATATTCTCAACAAAATATTCCATGAAGATGAAATGAAAAAAAAAGGTGGGGAGACCAGCAAGGGAGAAACCACACTAAAGGAACAGTTAACCATGGAGAATCTAATTCAAATTAAAAATTAGAAATAAAATAAAATGACCAGGAAATCATATATCAATAAGAACCTTGAACATTAGTGGACTAAACCCATCAATCAAAAGACATAGACTGGCAGATTGGATTAAAAAACAAGACCAAACAGTAAGTTGTCTCTAATAGACTCCACTCACAGACAAAGACATCAACAGACTGAAGATGAAAGAATGGGAAAAAACATATCATCACAGGGATCATGTAAGCAAGCAGGGGTTTCTATCCTCATTTCAGATAAAGTGAACTTCAAGCCAACGTTAATCAGAAGAAACAAAGAAAGACATTTCATACTGCTTAAGGGAATTATACCTCAACAAGACATAACAATCATAAATACGTAAGCCCAAACAATGGCGCATCTACATACAAACATGTCTCTACCACATGTACCTCAAGTAGAGCATCAATCTCTAGGAAAGGGGTTGGCGTAGTGGCTCAGCGGTAGAGTGCTTGCCTAGCACATGTGAGGCACTGGGTTTGATCCTCAGCACCACATAAAAATAAATAAATAAAAATAAGTATATCATGTCCAACTACAACTAAAAAAAAAATTCCAGGATATATAAATTCAAAAGACTTAACAAGAACCTGGAAGTGGTGGTGTAATCCCAGTGGCTCAGGAGGTGTGTAATCGCAGTGGTGTGTAATCCCAGTGGCTCAGGAGGCTGAGACAGGAAATTGCTAGTTCAAAGCTAGCCTCAGCAACTGCAAGATGCTAAGCAACTCAGTGAGACCCTGTGTCTAAATAACATACAAAAGAGGACTAAGGATGTGGTGGCCGAGTACCCCAGAGTTCAATCCCCAATATCCCCCCCATTTTTTTTAACATGAAAAACACCCACAAATAACCCAATCAATAAATGAGCTAAGGAGCAGAATAAGGACAATCAACAAATATATGAAAAAATGTCCAGCATCTCTAGCAATTATAGAAATGCAAATCAAAACTACATTGAGATTCCATCTCACTACAGTTAGCATGGCAGTTATCAAGAACAGAAGCAACAACGAGTGTTGGTGAGGATGTGAGGGAAAAGGTGCACTTATACCTTGCTGGTGGGACTGCAAATTGTTGCAACCCTGGAAAGCAGTATGGAGATTCCTCAGATAACTTGGAATGGAACCACCATTCGACCCAGTTATCCCACTCTTTGGTATATACACAAAGGACTTAAAATCAGCATATTACAGTGACACAGCCTCATCAATGTTTATAGCAGCTCAATTTACAATAGCAAATTGGAACAAAACTAGGTGCCCTTCAATGGACAAGTGAATAAAGAATTTGTGGTATATACAGAATGGAACATTACTCAGCTTTAAAGAAGAATGAAATTATGGCATTTGCTGGTACATGAATGGAACTGAAGAACTAATGCTAAGTGAAATAAGCAAATCCCCAAGAATAAAAGGCCACTTCTGTCACGATGCTCTGTCTCACCTCCAGCCCAGAGCTATGATGTCTCCAGCTATGGACTGAACCTCTGAAACCATTAGCCAAAATAAATTTCCCCCCTTTAACGTTGTTCTTGTCAGATATTTTGGTCACAACAGAAAAAAAAAACCCATCAAATATCCATTAATAACACTAACTTATAGAGATATTTAAAATAAAAACAGAAAGTCATTTCTGAAGTTGACAGAGGAACAAGTTTCAATCTGAAAAACTAGTGAAGAATCAAACATTTATCATGTTTTTTCTTAAAGAAACTCTCAAGATGCAACCAAGCAGGATACAACAGAAATCATCTACTTCTAAGTAGTTAACAAATAAATACCAAATAATAGAAGTAGAATATTGCTATTTTTCAGCTCCAATGAACGAACAGATATATGCATTAAGCTTTAATAATTTTTAAGATAAAAGAAAGATACCCAGACACTAGGCACTTCAGGATGAAAGAACACATTACCCACTCGAGTATTGACAAAGGGATCAAATCTCCTTCATTTGATCAAGCCTTTGGATCCAAATGCCAGTTTGCAGGAAATGGAGTAAAGAAATAAGTTGAACTCTAAGATATAATCACTCATTAATCTACACATATGCTGCATGAGTTTAATATCACAATGAAAAAAATAATTTAAAATGGGTATGTTTATCTCTCATACTGATCTCTGAAAATTGATTAGGTGGATTTTTCTTCACATCATTTATATATGACATAAATATTAGTGTTAAAGATTTTGGCATTCCTAAACCCAAATCACAATATAGCAATAAGTCTAAAATAAGATTACGTCTAATATAATGCCTTCCATACAGTGAACTGTTTCCCCTCCAAAAGAGAATATTTCCTTATGTGTATGCATGTTCTCAAACTAGTTTACTAATAAGAAAGTAATCAATCAACTAGTATTAAATGTTCCTTAAGACCTAAGACTACTTGTAAACATACACTTCTGTTATCAGGATACTAATTGATTTCAAATATAGATTCATCCACACAATCATAATACAGATATTTACATTAGATTTGAACCTCATAAAATATGAAATTATTTTACATGGTTCAAGTTCTATTTGGTTCAACCTAATACATCTATATATCTAGCATTTATCTAGGATTTATCAAGGAGCAAGAACAAGGTCAGGGATTTCAAACTCAGATGCTTAGGAGCTATGGTTGTTTTGTTTTTTAAATTAGTATATTGTTATAATGAGAAAGAGAAAGAGACAGAGGTGGAGAAGGAGGAGGAGGAGGAGAAGAGGGAAAGACGGAAGAGGCACAGATTTGGCATCATGTATGGAGCACAACAGGGCAGAGAGGCTCCTAAAAATAGTGAAGTGAAACTGCTTTCCAGGCCCAAGATGTCATCAGCGTGAGAAAGGTGGATGTGCTATTGTCAGTTTTTCTGGAAATCTATTTCACTTTTATGTGAAATCGGCCCATTTTTAAGTGTTGGAAGAGAATTCAAACAACAATAAAACATTTGTGCATGACAAAATATAAATATAAATATATATATAGCCATTGACTGAATCCAGGCCTGCTGTGCTTTGAGTATTGAGTGTGTCCTGAAGGTCCATATGTAAGGTTCAGTAGCAGGATGAAAGGACCGGAAGTGCTATGGACTTTGAAGAGTGAGGCCTAGTGACAAGTCCCAGCTGGGCACGCCCTTGAGAGGGACACTGGTTTTCTGCTCTCTCTTCCCCTCTGCACCTGTTTGAGGTGTAACCCCTTGCTCGCTCCTGCACACACAGCTACCACTGCCAACCACACGGTGAGGTGATAAGCCAAGGACTGGACAATGAGCATGCGCAATGGAGCAGGTGCTATGGAGCGTGTGCTATGCTCTTTGCTATGCTCTTTGCTGCCTAGAGTATTTTTTTTTTTTTTTTTTTTTTTTTTTGCAGTAACACAAAGCTGGCTAGCACACAGGCCTGTAGTCACTATCTGCAACCTCAGAGACTGGACCTTTCCTAGTCGAGATGTCAGCCATGATATCAGCAATGACAAAATAGAAACTTCATAGTACCTTTGAAGAGGTATGGATATAAAACAAATCGGGTCTTCATTTAAGCGAGGGCATTAAATACTACTGTTTTATATTCACATCTCCAACTCAGTAGAGGATTCAGAGAAAGAATGTCTTCCCTGACAGGGAGCTTTTGAGTTCCTACTGAGGGTTAACAGTGGAAACTCATAGCTGAATTCATGGCTCTACTTGTCTATTCTCACATCCGGTTGCGTAGTTCATATCCCTTTGAACATTACACTATGCAAAAGCCTCTGTAGCATTACACGGTTATTGGTTTTCGGTTTTGGGGAGTGAATATTCTTTCTCATTGAAAAGAAAAAAGAAGAAGAGGAAAAATATTTTAACTGATTCATTCTCACTATACCAGCTTGAATTTGCACCTTTATCTCAATATCAACCACTGCATCTCATTTAGCTACTCCATGGCTCCTCAGCACTAGTCACTATTTCTTTATCACCCTACTCCCATAAGTGGGAGGTAACTGTTACTCCAAAGCAGACCCTTGCTAGTGTTGATACTAAATCTCTAGTCATATGAGTAAGGCTAATTCTTTCACTTGATGTCTAGCCATATCATAGGGTACACTAACAATGTGCCTGAAGTCTCACCATTTACTACCTGTTGGGTTACACAAATTACACAAATGGCAAAATTCTAAAACACCCAACTATGCTATGCATACCCTAGGGAGGATCAACTTTAAATTTAAATGAGAGGTGTTAGAGGCTTAGCCTTGGGAAAGTAAACACATATATAATGGAGTTGTAATGGTGGAAGAATATTGCCAAGAGCTAGAGAGGGTGTGGGATGTTTTGATCCAGTATTTTCCTATTGTTAATCAGCACTCTGGGGCTCAGGTCAGTCAGTACACTGGCTTGTTAAAAGGAACACAGAGCTACCTAGGGAATGGGACAATCCACAATCCCTTTCATGGTCTTTCTTGGGGGCTTTCCTTTGTGCTCTGCACACTCCACCTCCTCACTCTTATCTTTTGGTTTTACTCTGGCTATTGCATTGTGTGTGCTTTTGTCAAAATGGACCTACTGAAGAAATAGGATTTTTATTTCCTTCCCCCATTAAGCTTGATCCTATACTAAATTATCCTGAAAAACAATACAAATGTTATTCATTTATTGATTAACTAGTGGACAGTGGGCTACATAGCTTTGATCCCTTTATATTGTGATGGAGCTTCAATCTTGGAAATGTGTGTGTTTGGGAGTCAGGGGAGCTTTAAAAGAGTGAAGTGGAAGTTCCAGAGGAGGGTGGTTTCCTTGTGCTTAAGAAAAGTGTAATTTATCAGTTTACCACTAGAGGGCAATGCGGAACTATTTTCCTGCACATGCTCAGAGCTCTTAAACTTTGAAAACCAGTAAATCACTAAAGAATTACCTAGAATTGCTCCCTCTATAGAAGCACCAAATGAGTTAAACATATTTAATATTATCATAATGAATTCCAAATGAATTAATCATTAATTATGGTCAGACCTTATTGTTCAGGAATATACTTAATGATAATTATGACAGTAAATTTATTTTTTTTTGGATTTGTTGAAATATTGCAGATACGTATGCTTGAAAAATTTATCAATTGTCTCCACAGGAAAAAAACAGCAGCATTATTTTCTTATTTGAATTCTCTATGATTGAACTATACTGGAATAATTTGGATTTGGGTGGATATCCCACATTTCTAATTCATAATAAGATTTTTATCCTTGTTTGAGCAATCTTTCTTACAGAAACACATTCATTTGGGATAAAGGAGACTGAAGAAATACTTGATAACTCTGACCATCCAAAATAGATGATTCTTGGCCAGCGTTGCCTGTGTAGCCAGGAGAAAAGGAAATAAATGCACATTTATTGATTAGAGGTCTGTTGTAAAGGACAAGGAATGGGTAATCAGGAGAAGGCTCGGTTCTCCTTCCCCAAAGACGTGGTAGGTAAGAGAACCATTATTCTAAGAGCTTTTGTTGAGTCTTCCCTGAAGGTAAGAGATGAATGTTTCTCTCTGGGACTGAGGGAATGAATCAAGAGACCTGCCGAAGCTCCTCAAAGCCAGACCAAGATGCTGTACTTGGTAATGAAAGCCAGTGGGAAGGGCATCATTATTTTTAATTAATATTTTGTGTGAATTAAATGCCAGTGGCATGTGCCAGATTGACAGCCCACAGTCTTTTATTCATTACAGATTATGTTCTTTACTCAGTGGCCCCGTCCATGCCAAGTGCTGGTTGAGGACCAGGATCCACCTCCCTGAATCCTCTTCCCTCTGTTAACACTGCCAGCAAGTCAATTAGAGAAAATTAGGGTGGTAGCTGTCTCCTAATGCAAACACCTGCTCACTGCCACAAACCAGGGCTACCACATCCACAGAATAGAGGCCACTGGATCGCTGTCAGATGCTAAATGTTACTGGACACCTTTGACCCCACTGGACATGAACCATTTAATTATGTGGAATGGGTGGAGAGCAAATTCAACTGATGGCATTGATCTCTTAAAAGGAGGAGCAATTCACATTTGAGGAAGATGCGATTTATGTAACATGTTCAGCTCTACTTCATTACATATACCCCTTTGTAAATTCAATTAATTGTTAATCTATTAACTTAATATGAATTTTCCTTTTTTTTTCTTTTCCAGGAACACTGTCCAAATAAGGGTCAGATTATAACATGATTTGCTCTTTAATCAGTCTTGCAGATACCAGCCACTCCCACAGTCTGTGAGGAAAAGTATTAAGGTACATTAAGATTGAGGAAGAAGTATTAAGCTACATTTTTAAAAAATCTACTTAGAGCCATTAGCAGGATGAAAAATAGGTAAAAACACATTTATAAAAAGAAGCAGTTCTTTGATCAACAGATAGAATGTGCTTAAAAAATATTTACTGAAATGATGAACACATGAGATATAGAAAGGCTAAATTACTGATTGAAGGTCAAATAACAAGTCCTTAATCATTTGAGCATGGATCTCAGATTTCTTTATCCCAGACTGTACCTCCTGATATCTGTGGGCTTATGGGAAATGGATCCAAAGACATGATGGGACATTTCCCTTCTCTCACTTTCCATTCACAGTGGAATCCTCTTCATCCAGTTTTAAATGATCATTGATTATCTTCTGGGGGTAAAACGGGGTTCCATTTTTTTTCTAGGGCACATAAATATTTTGTCCCCTTCCCCAAGAAAGGCACCCAACTCATTGTGTTCTCTGAAAAATCTGTTAATGAAGGAAATTATTGGAGGAATCCTAGTAAGTGTCCTGGAATCCGTGTGGCTTTGTGGAGAAGATGGCAGTAGAGCTGAATCCTTTGATGAACAAGGTCTAAAGGAAAATAGTGGAGTAAGCAATGGCAGGGAGCAGTGGTTACAGGGTGTGCATGATGGAGTTAAAAATTGAGGACAGTGGTAACAATTGCTCTTTCTCCTCTTCATTCTTTTCCTATTCTCCTCTTATCCTCAGTAGTAATATTTGTTGGATGCCTAATTGGGTCCTTTAATAAAACTACCACATTCCTTATTTTATTTAATCTTTACCTCAATTTAGTGTGTGGCATATGGCAGCTATTCCATTGATACATAATAATTGTACATATTTAAGGTGTATCATGATGTTTCAATACATGTATACATTGGGTGAGGTTGAATTCAGTGCAAACATAACTCAGACATTCATCATTTCTTTATGGTAGAAGCATTCCAAAACATTTCTTATAGATTTCTTGAGATATATGGTACCATTTCAATATCTGTTGTCACCCCACTGTATAATAGGATACCAGAGGTTATGTTGCCTATAGCTATAAATTAGGGAAAGAATGACAGAGAAAGGTTGATCCATGGACAATCCATAGTTCCTGAATGAATGAATGAATAAATGAATGACCATCCTCTTTTTATAGGTAAGGAGTAGAATGCTGAATTCCAAAGCTCAGGCTCCTGCTTCTGTACTTCTTGTCTGTTATTGAATAAGAGACGCTGCATCAAAGAACATTTTGTACAAGTGTCAAACTGTGCTTTTAGGGATTGATTCCCCAGAAGTACATAGTCCAGGAAGATAAAAAGGTGTTGAAAGTAGGAATGCTCCAGAGGCCACTGCAATTGCCCAGACAAGGGTCATAAGGACCTCAAGTGAGGTGCTGAAACATAAATGAAGAGCAAACAATGGTTGTAACATGATTCATGGATATATTGGAGGGACAGTGGAGAAAGGGGCAGATAGAGAATGGTTTCTAGGTTTTTCTCCCTGATGATAGTGCAATGACCTTATGTCCAGGACTAGGAAACCTGTCGTATTTGCATCAGGGAGAAAATGCTATCGTAGATCCAGACAACTGGCTTTCTTGGGTTCTGGTTACCGTGTAAGGATTGTATGCAAGTAACTTGCAGCACAGCACACTCTTTCCTTGAGCCGTGAGATAGTGGTGCATCTACTATAGGATCTTCTAAATAACTGCATCTCTATTTTTCTCATTAGTGATCATGAGTTATTTAAGCTCAGATTGGAGATAATCTACTTGGAGTTGTTGGTGCCACCTTGGAGAGTGAGGCCAAATTTACGTAGTTTTTCTCTTGTATTTAGGAAAAGCAAACTCTTCTGTGTGTACTGTACCTTGATATTAAAAACAATATTTTTTTTTTTATCAATTATCTCAATAATGTTACAAAGCAGCCTGTGCAAGAATGACCATCCCCATTTTGGAAATGGAGAGAATGAGGTGCTGGCTGCCTGTCATTGCAGCCAGGTGAGAGAGACCTGAGTGCCTCCTGTGTGCTCAGGTGAGCTCCTCCACAGTGTCAGCTTGAGAAGGTCTGGGCTTTTTTCTGAACAATGCTGGAAAGCAGACCTCGGTCACCAATTAAAGCAGAATAAACAACCTGCATCAGTGGGTGCGATGTGCTTTGGCAGACAGCCTGCACAGTCAGAGAAATGACTGAGTAAATGCTTAGATAACAAAGCACTAAATGCAGCTCACAAATGGGGCACTTAATAAAACGATTTCTCAGCCAAGCTTTCCATGAGGAAATTAGCTGGAGAAAATATAACCAAACACACAGCCTTCCTCCCTTTTGCTCGTGTTTCTTTCTCTTTTTTTTAAAATGAATTAAATAAAGACCAAGGTGGGAATTCTGTGTGACCATCGAAGGAATCAATAATACAAATACTGTTCATCTTATTCAAGTAAACAAGTGATCACTTCAAATTATTACTTCAATTCAGAAAGCAGACTGACTCCCTAGTATAAACACAATACAGTAAAATGTATTTTTTGCTGGGAACTAAAAGGAGAAACGTGTCTTTTCTCAAATGCTTGCCACCTCCTGTTCCCTTCCCACGTCCTTTCCTTTTTCTCCTACTCTGGTCTCTCTCCCTTGACTTTCTCCTTTGGATTTCCGGAAGTAGAAGAATGTAGAAAGCAGAAGATGGGAAGACAGAGCATGATAAGGACATAAAGCAGAGTGGCTGGAGAAGGCGCCCGGGTGTGACATAGTGTGCAGAGTCCTGGCTCAGGGCACAGGCTGCACCAGATGCCAGCTTCCAAGGCCTTTCCCCACTTGTCCTCATGGGAACCTGAAGGTGAGACAGTGATCGTCCCCATTCCAGAGATGAGAAAGCTGTAGGGTTCATTAAACAGTGGTGCTTGGATTCAAAGGCAGGCCGTCCTACTTTGTAGTGTGCCTGTGGGTCACGGGAGGATAAGGATCAATATGGCAAGGTCAGGAGGCCCTGAGAGGTTTGCACTCTTCCACAGGTACATGCAAGGACTCAACACAGAAATAACTTGGGGAATGCCTCACTTTAAGCAGAGTCCAGATTACTTCCCTTTGTAAGTACATATACCAACATCACGTAAATACCATTTGATATGTCCCCCACATCACAATATATGAGTATATGTTCTGGGGACTATCATTTTTATACTTGGGTCTTGTCTTTTCACTCAACAAGTGTCTGAGACTGTGAGTGTGTGTGTGTGTGTGTGTGTGTGTGTGTGTGTGTGTGCGCGCACGCATGTGCACGTGCGCTCATGAGCACATTCCTGTGTGTACTGAACTGTTTCCTCTACTGTCTGTTTTCACAGATTAATGAGAATGCTATCAATCACCCATGACGCAAGGAGACCAAACTCAAGCAACATGCTGCCTTCGTGCATATTTGTGTATTTTCTTACAATCACAGCTGTCATTTCCTCAGGTACCATTGCTTCTACTTTCTGCATTATTCTCAGATGAAGTCCCGTGGAAGGCAGCCCACTGAGTACTATGAAACAATACTGTCTCCTACCACTTGCTGGGATGAGAGAAACAACCAGCGTGTCGAATGTGGTAGACACTGGTCACAACAGTGGTTGTGCCCTTAGAATGTGAGTAGCACAATGGAGGGGCTGTTTTGTTCCATTTCATTTACTTTTTATTAATTGAGAGAGCCACAGATGGAGAGTGGCTTCCAGGTTGCACAGTACACCTCTGTAGAAGCTCTGCTCGCCTCTCTATCCCATGGTGCCCCCCAGTTGCTACGGCCTGTGGACAATACCAAGGGTACATAAAGCAGATTCAACATGAGGTGTTCCTGATGCTACTTCTCTTCAAATGGGAAGTCATTTCTTCATGTATTCACACTATGATCTTACAGTGTGGGTTGAAGATTAATAGACTGCATATAGATGTTGCACTTGAAAATAACAAACAAACAAACAAACAAACAAACAAAACAGCCGTTGGCTTTAAATTTGATTTGATTCCACATATACATCCTAATTATTCTCATCCCCATGGCAACAAGATTGCCTCAACTGATGATACTTTCAAGCACTCATGGTTTAGAGTTTTGTGCTCTAAAATTTGGAGTTTTTGCTCATTAGAAAATATACTTTGGAAAATATGACTAGATGGAAAAAACTTTGTTAATAATGGAAAAGCACATTAAATTAATGATAATTCTGAGGTGGCTATAAAAGTGAACTCATTTTTAACCTCGTGCTTTAATAAAACATGACAAAATGGAGTTGGAATAATTATATAAGACTAAAAACCCAGTAAAAGTAATAACTACTAATAAGAAATGACAAGAAAAATATAGCATTAAGCCATACTCACAGACCTAAGTTCTCAAGAAAATAACTAGTATTTTAGTTACCCGCTTGGTTTATTTTGAGAGAGCACTTGGGAAAGGGACAAAAAAATTAAAAGTAAATGAGATGGACTTTACATTAATCGAGCCAGGAAGCAATTTAATATTAACATTAGTAGAGACACTCAAAAGATCCTGAGGTAAAATTTGTAATAAAAAATATTGTCAAGATGAGGAAACCAGGCAATCAAAACACAAAAGACTATGAATCTGGATAAAATAAACAGACACAACATTACTGGCCTATATCTGGATTTTAATAGAGAATTTTGTATCTGACTGCCTTAAGCTGACCTATATTTTAACAAGAGTTGTATGTTTGGAAATTTTCCTAAAACATGACAAATGAAATAAGTGACTTATCCTGTTGTGGATGGACAAATGTTTTACTAGGCTAAATTTTCTTCAGTCTGATGTTTAGTTGGAACTGAAAAGAAAAATGTAACCAGCGGAGAACATTTGGGCACAGAAACTTAAAATGAGCTATAAAACTAGAAAGGGATATGATTCAGTAATCTGAATTCAGAATCCCCTTGGCTTACGAGGGGATCAGAGAGCTTTTAAGGTCATGTCCCATAAGGAGAGAGTGATTCCAGGTTTCTCCCTGAGAGGTTACAGAAGTGGAAAGTCCTTGGGAGCTGGGATTAGACACACGTATGCTACAAGTAAATTTTCAGCTATTTAAAAGATGCCTACTCTTGAGAAATGTTCTTAACTCCTCTAAGGTCCACGTTTGTTTTTCTTCCCCAATTTAGAAGGGTGAATTGGATTACCACTATGTAAGATAATCATTATTGCTATATTTTAAAATAAGTGGAGACCGGGTTGACATTCAATAGATGGTATTTGTTTTATTATCATGACATATTTTGAATACACTTCTTAAACTATTCATTATGAACTTTATTAAAGTTTTGTTTACTTAGTTTTTTAGGATCCAAACTTTCTCACTGATGTCTACTATTTAATTGATTAATTAATTGATTGAGTGCTGGGACTAAACCTGGAGCCAAATGCATACTAGGCAAGATCTCCAACCCTGAGCTACACCCGAAATCTCTGTCTTTTAAAAGCCTATGAAAATCATCATATTAGTTTGTAGCTGTGAACAAAAAATACATTTCCTTCACCTTCCTTGCGTATATACTAGCACTGAAGATCACTGTTCATTTCTTACTTTGTGAATTAAAAGAGGAAATATAACTGTGATTATCACTAATTAAGATTTCTCCTTCTGAACTCAACAGCCCCACAACTTTGAAAAATGTGAGCTGATATCACACTTCTTACAAGATAATCTGGTCCTGGAATAACATATAAAAACAGAGATGTCTCTGGCGTTTGCTGTCAACTATTTTGAGAACATTATTTAAGGGAAGAGCAAAGCTTGAAACATTGCAATTAGGGAGATGATCTTGCCATTTCATTATTAGACCTTTTCTTTTCTTCCTTCCTTCCTTCCTTCCTTCCTTCCTTCCTTCCTTCCTTCCTTCCTTCCTTCCTTCCTTCTTTTTCTTCCTTTTATATCAGAATCATCACTTTACATCTATTGCCTATCTTATTTTTATGATTTGTCCTTGAGTTACTCTTGGTTATTTTATTGAATTAAATTCACCAATAAAAATTTCCCATCTGAAAAGGAATGCAAAAGGATATGTTGTAATTTCTATAAGGTCTTCCCAACAATGATTTTCAAGACAGTAAATAGCAGTATCATTAGAATGAATGTTTAACTGCCTATGAAAACAACTCAGATTTTACAACACTGAGTTAATCCTACACTGTAAATTTTTTTTTCTGTTGGTTAAGCATAAAATAAGAAATAGAAATAAATTGATAACCAACTAGAAATAGTACATAGATCACTTCTCAACAACAGCACATGCAATCTGCTCAGAGCACCAGAACGTTCTCCAGAATGAACCATACATTAAATCACGAACCATACATTAAACTCAGTAGACTTTAAAAGAATGAAATTATATCAAATATCTTTTCTGACCACAATGTGATGAAATGGGAAATAAATAACAGAAGTTAAACTGGAAATTTACAAATTTGTGAAAATTCAACATTATTTTAAAGGACTGAGGGACAAAGATATCACCAAGAAAATTTGAAACTATTGGAGGTTATGTGAAATTGGAAGCACAACATGCCAAATTTTGTGGGATACAGAGAAAGTAGTGCTAAGAGAAAACTGAAGCTATATATGCTTCCATTAAAAATAAGATAGATCTCAAGTCAACAGTCTAAGCTTATAACTTAAGGAACTACAAAAAATAAAAGCAAGTTAAACCCAAAGTTAGTAGAAAAAGAAAATAACAGAAATTATATAAGAAATAAATGAAATAGAGAATAAAAAACCCAAAGAGAAAAATCAATGAATCTCAAAGTCAGAAGTTTGAAAGATCAATACAACTGACAATCTTGATTGGCTGAGAAAAGACTCAAATTACTAAAACGAGAAATGAAAACAAGAACATTACTACTGATTCTATAAAAGTGAAAGGATTTTAAGAGCCACTGAGAACAATTGTACATCAAGAGATTGGACGACCTAGATGAAATGGACAAATTCTCAGAAACACAAAACCTATGAAGACTCAAACGCAAAGAAATAGAAAATCTGAATAGATCTAATAAACAAATTGGATTAGTATTAAAATATTTCCCAATAAAGAAACATCCTGGATCTGACAGTTTCCTAAGTAAATTCCACCAAGTGTTTGTAGAACTAATACCATTCCTCTTCAACCTTAAAAACAAAACAACAACAACAAAAAACTGATACAAAGCCAGAAAAAGATCCTAATAGTAAAGAAAACTATGGTTTGATATTACTTATATAAATTATGAAAAAATTCTCAACAAAATATTAGCAAACTGAATTCAGCAGCATATTAAAAAGATTATACACCAAAGATGGTAGGACTTAATCCTGAATTTCAAAAATAATTCAACATAGAGAAATTGATCAAAGTAGTACATCACACTAACAGAAGAAAGAAAAATCAACCACAGACCACTCCAATTGACACATAAGGAGTTTTTGACAAAATTCAACATTCTTTCATGATGGAAAAATTCAAAATGTAAGGAACAAGAAGGAAACTACCTCAATATAATGAAGGCACATACGCAACATCTTCAGGAAATATCACACTCAGTGATAAAAGACTGAAAGCTTTTCTCTTATGCTAAGAACAAGGCAAGGATGCTCACTTTTTCCACTTATATCCAACATAGTATTGGTTCTAGCTAGAGCAATTAGGCAAGAAAAAGTTATAAAAGGAATCAAAACTGGAAAGAAGTAAAATTGTTTATGTTCACAGATGAAATGATCTTATATGTATAAAATCCTAATGATTTCATTAGGAAACTGGTAGAACTAATAAGTTAATTCAGCAAAATAGAAAATATAAAGTCACACAGAAAAAAATAGTTCCATTTCTATACACCAATAATTAACAATCAGAAAATTATAAAACTATTCCATTTACCATAGTATCAAAAAGAATAAAATATTTAGAAGTTAACTGAGGAGATGGAAAATTTGTACAAAAGGAACTACAAAACATTGCAGGAGGGAAATAAAAAAGACATACCTAAATTGAAATACATCCCATGTTCATGGACTGGGAGATTCTATATTGTTAAGAAATCAATATTATCCAAAGTTATCTATGGATTCAATGCAATCTCTATCAAAATTCTAGTGATGTTTTGCAAAATTGAAAATCTATTCTAAAATGCATGTGGAAATTTAAAGAGACCCTGAAAAGCCAAATAAAAGGCTTAAAAAAAGAAGAACAAATATGGAAGATTTAAAAATCTAACTACAAAGCTATAGTAATCAAAACTAGCAACAGTAGAGAATAGAGAGCCTATAAATAAACCTTCATGAGAAGGTTAGAAGAATTGTAACATGGTATCAATGAGGAAAGGACAGTCTTTTCAATAAGTGGTCCTGCAAAAATTGGATATTCACAGATAAAGCATAAAGCTGAACTTACCTAATATAATATACAAAAATTAGTTCAAAATGGATCAAAGACCTAAATATAAGACTCCAAACTATAAAAGCTTAGAATAAAACATAGGGTAAAAACCTCATGACACTGTTTCTGGCAATGATTTCTTGGATATTACATAAGGCATTGTAAATGGACAAGAAACATAGGCAAATGAGACTTCATGAAAATCTAAAAAAGTTGGAAATCAAAAAAAAATTATCAACAGAGTAAAAGGCAATCAATAGTATGAGAGATGACTTATAACTTATCTATCTGATAAAATATTAATATGTAGAACATATTTTTTAAAACCCTACAACTCAACAAAAGCAATAGAAATACAAAAATCATGATTCAAAAGTAGACAAAGAATTGGAATAAATATTTCTCCAAAAAAAAAAAAAGATATAGGAATGGTCAGTGAGTGGCAAATGAAAAGATGCAAACATTACTAATTATTAAGGAGATGTAAATCAAAACTATAATGAGACACCATTTCATGTCAAGTAGGATGGCTACTATTAAAAGAAGGACAATCACAAGCTTTGGCAAAGACGTAGCCAAACTACAAGCTTTGTGCACCATGGTGGGGATTTAAAATAGTATAGCTCTGCAGAAAACAGGGTTCTGGTAAAAAAAAAAATTAAATATAATGCAGCAATTCCATAGCTAGGTACATACATATCCAGAGAACTGAAAGCTGAGTCTGGCAAAGGCATTTGTACCTACCTGTTTGCTGTGGCGTTATGCACAATGGCTCCAACACCAAAACAACCCCAGTGTCCACTGAGGAATGGGTAAGCAAAATATATACGTGTAATGGAATATTATTCAGCATGAAAAACAGAGAGAATTCTGACACACTTGGATGAATCTTGAGGACAATGTGCTAAAATAAGCAAGTCACAAAAAGACAAAAACTGTATGATTCCACTTCAATGACAGACTGAGCCAGGCTCAGAAAGACAGAGACTACTTGTTCGCACTCATTTGTGGAAGCTCAAAGAGTTGATCACATGTAGAACAGAGGTCACTAGAGTCTGGGAAGGCTGGCAGGGAGGAGGGATAGATAAAGGGTTAGACAGCAGAATAAAATAGACTTTATTATTGCTGTATGTATATACATGACTGCATGACCAATGTGATTCTGCAACCTGTACACTCAGAAAAATGAGAAATTATACCCCATCTTATTCAAATGTAAAACAAATAAAAAATAAAAAAAAATAAAAACAAGGGGAAAAAAAAGAAAAAGGGTTAGAAAATACAACTGGAGGTGGGGAAGCAGGTCTGATGATTAGAACATAGTACAGTAACTGTAGTCCACGAGAATTGATTATACTCCTCAAAATAACTACAGGAGAAGATTTTGAAGGCTTCTAACAGAGAAATGATAATATTTTAGGATATGGAAGTGCTAATTACCCTGCTTTGATCATTACATATTGCATGTATGTATGTGATTATCATACTGTACACCATAATTATAACAATAATATGTCCATTAAAATTAGAATTAAAAAAAGAGGATAATAAAGAATCCAGTGGAATTTAAAAAATTATAGAGATGGAAAGTAGTCTGGTGGTTGCCAGGAGTGGGGTTGGGGCAGAGGCAGTTATTTTTTTTTAGGTAGAGATTTCAGTTTTATAAGCAAAAGAGCCCTAGAGATTGATAGGAGTGATGATCGTCCAATGTTCAGAATGTATTTAGCAACACCGAACTGTACACATAAAGTGGTGAAGATGTTAAATTTTATGTCATGTTATATATTTTGTCATTAAAAATTAGAAATAAAGAAATAAAGTATATGTAGGATTTATTTAAATACCGTTTCTCAACTGTTAAATATCAAAACTACCTGTGTGCCCTAACCACTAAATAAATTTAAAAAAAAATTGCAGAAACACAAAAAAGGGTTCAGATCCTACAGATAGTGCTCCCTTCTGTTACTGTTGTTCAGTAATTTTATTTTAGAGGGCACTGCTTATGACTAAAGGGCTTTGAACCAGGACAAAATTTTGTTTTGCTTTTCCTGTGTGAGTGTGCACAGTTAATCCTACATTGCATTCTTATAAGATAATTTGGCTCAAAGTACAAATAAGAAAGTGGGCAAGTAGAATTAGAGAGATGTATTTACATAACGCAGTGATTGTTTCAAAGATCAATCAAACCATATTTTTCAATGATGTATCTGAACACACCTGTCCATTCCAGAATTCAAGATGACAAATACGGTGTGCACTGGGCTTGTCACGAACACCTTGTATTCATTAGGGTACAGACAATGCTCTTATAATAAACAAGAGGCGTGGTCCAAAGTTAGCTCCATGGCCTTGCCAGCCTCGTGGGTCCCATCTTGAGATGTAACTCCTGGTCATCCTCTGTCTCACAAGAAGGGAGAAAGACTGAGTGCCCACCTGCTGTTATGTTCAGGGAGGGGTGAGGCCTGAGAACTGCACTGTCACATTGATTCAGCTGCCCTGTCCAACATTGAGTCACACAGACATCGACAGCTATCAGCAAGGCCGTGGATCTTGCCTTTACCCCCTTATTTTGGTGGCTGTGTCTTGTTAGAACTCAGGGAGGTGATTTTGTCACCAATGTCACTGCTGTTGGAAGAAGTCAGAAGAGAGCATCTATGGCAAGCTCTTCCCAGAGGACAATGAAGATGATCCAGGACATTGGTAACTGTTAATACATGCTATATTTTTTTTTTATGAAATACTATCAGGGAGAGAGAAATATTCTTATGTAAGCTGAAGGCAGGGGCCATTTTTCTTTCTTCTTTTCTTTCTTTGTTTAATAGCCCTCCATGCCTACCATAACACCTGGCAGAATGAAAATATGACCGCCTAAATAAAGGGATTTAAAGGTAAATCTTTTATATGCAAAAGGATACACTATCTTTGCCAAGGTCAAACCAGCTTTTAGTTGGAGAGTCAGAATTCGACCCAGATCCCTTTGAAGTTTTTTTCCTAAACGATTCTCCTGCAAGAAAGTTCCTGTGATAAAACAAGCCATCTGCCTGAGAGAAGCTCTTCCTCCGTTAGCTGGAATATAAAATCTGCAAATGACTACGGCTTTGTCAGCGAAGGATTTGTTGTATTTCTTTTGTGGAATATGAAAAATACTCATGTTGGTCTCATAAATTTCCTGAGCAATCACCCACTGTTCTCTCAGCCTTTTTGATGTCAGGGAAGTCTGTGGTTGACTGATTCTCAAATGAATAATTCGAACAAGAAGGCTCATTTCCAGCGTGCTGCATTTTTTTTTGCTTATGATTAGAAACAGTAAGGTTAACACTTGATTAATAGATGTTTTAACAATGCTCGATACTAGAACACTCACACCTTCCTGGTCTCATCCTTTACCCCTCAGCCATAACAACTTCTGAACAGATTCTTTCCAAAACCATTAAATCTGATAATGGACCAACTGGGCTGTCATCCATGGGTTTAAGTATTAGTGCTCCTGCAGCATAGGAAAAGTTTGCTGCTTTGACTTTATCTTTGAAGAGAGATTCAGAGAAAGTTCACTGAATGTTCAGCAGGACAAAATTTTCCTCAGTGTGAGAAACAACATGGTGAAGTTCTACAGAATTAGTTTGCTTTCTGTTTTCTAGGGTGTTTGCATATTTTGCTAGGTGTTTGTGAGGGAAGAACAAGTTTAGAGGGTCAAAGATCATGTCTAATATTTACAGATGTGAAGGTTAGAAAAAACTAACATATGTGGGGAACTAAGTTGGTAAGTGAGAAATTTGGGGAAAAGAGAAGTTATGACAGCACTTCCACATGTATGAAAAAGAAGAGTTAGGAGAAAATTGGGAAAAATACAAAAATATTTTAATTATGTGGAAATAGTCCACAGAGGATAGAAGATTTAAATTCTCCAAGTTGCTTTGCATTTTGCGCTATGACATATTAGTAGCAGAAGCCCTTAGGATTCTTTCTCTGTTCATTTTCTACTTTTCCTTAATCAGAAAATCCAGGAACATTGTCTGGATCAATGCTATGGCAGAGTCAAGTCTACATTTGTAGTAAAGTCTACAAGCAATGACTTTGGAATTAGATTTCCTTGCGAAAACAGGAATAATTTCTTTTTAATTTTGAAAGATGAAGAAGAAAAATATGTTATTAAAATAAGCTGAGTGATTACATACATTTTACTTCTTTACTCTTTATAATAATCTCAATAAATCAGTGTGGACATGAAGGATGAGAAAGAAGACTTTATTATGTACTAATGCTCTCCCAGCTAATAAGAAGGGCCAGAGTGTCTAAATTAAGTCTTTGACTCAAAGTCTAGACTTCTTTCCACTCAATCATAAGCAGCAACACCCTCTTTGGCAATTGATACAAGTTAACTGAATTGCCATTTACAGCACTAAACCTTAAACATATATCAGTGTTCCAATAACTATATCTAATCAGCTCATACTTATCTAAGTACTTCTACTGTTCTATTATTAAAATATTAATGATCTTGAACAAGTTCTTATAGTCTTTGCACTTCTAATATGTATTTTATTAATAGCAGCAACTAGTCTGCAAACTCTCAGGGAAGCATTGGAGGTCTAGGCTTGGAAATGAATCAACTTGTGTTTAGACAAAGCAAATCATTCCATTTAACAGTTTTCATACCAGTCATTACTGCTAAATTAAATATGTTTTTAAGATCTAATAGAAGTTATGTAATTTTCTTGATTATGAACAATCTTGCAGAATTAAGATAGAGATAGTTAAGATAGAGAATGAAGGACAGTGGACAGAGAAACTTGCCCTGGAAGTTTATATATATATATATATATATATATATATATATATATATATATATATATATATGAATGAAAGAGAGAGGGAGAGAGAAGCAAGAAGGCGTGTTTATTCACTGAGAAATCTTCTATTTTATTCTTCTCGGTTATGACTATAACGGAGAACTACTATAACTATTACATTTACATTATAACTATTACATTTCTTTTATTATCCTAAAACTTTCAAAGGAGTGGTTAAAACTTTCTTTGTATCTCTCTCTTTTGAAACTAGTTAATATACTGCATACTGTAACTTTCAACTTCTATAATTTTAATGAAAATAAAGAAAATGATCCCTGAGAAATAGTTCAGTTACTAAATGAATATCTATGAAGAAAAGACTTAGACTTGATAAAAATTCCTCTAGAGCTTCAGAGGGGCTGACTCCACTTGCTAGGTATTTTCCATAGCTGTACATGGCATTCGCAAAATACACACAAAAGGTGTATAAACTGGTGAAAGAGAGCACAGTGAGGAAGTTATGCTTTGGATAGAGTCAATATTTGGATCTTGCTCTACCACTCTCGGGCTAAGAGATTTGATACAAGTCACTTGAGACCAGCCCCACTTTAACTTTATGTGACTGGTGTTAACTCATCTGTGAGATGGCACCAGTAAGAACACTCTCCTCTTACAATTATTGTGAAGATCAAGTAAGACACTGTTTTTAAAAGATATAGAGCTTGGGACATAATATGTGCTCAATAAATGGCATTTATTATCAATATCATGCCTTCAGCCTAGCCTTTTATTGTTTGTAATGCACATATCAAATAGGTTTCCTAGATACATATCATATGACAATATAAGCAATATTGTCTACCTGTTTTATTGAACAAATTTAGCATAGAGAGTGTGGTTTTTCCCTTAAGGTTTAATAATGCAATCTAGTTCATAGAAAATAAAATTCCAGTCTTCATACTTTAAAAAGTTCCACATGTTAATGATGAGAGCCTATTGAGAAACCAGAAAAAAAGTTCTGAAAAACTTAGAACCAGATTTTGTTTCCAGAAGACACATGATACTCATTTCAAAAATAACTTCATCCTCCACCACACTGACAGGATTTGCTTTCTCCTCCCACACTTCTTCTTGTGAAGGCCAGGAGAGCTTGTTATGCTCATTTGACAGATTGAGGAAACCAGGACACCAAATCTAAGGAACTTGACCAACAAGAGAAAAATCTTTGCAATGTGTGCACAGGCATTCTGAAATTTCAAATTGCTTCCCTCTGCCATTCAGACAAGTAACAAAGTGTCAAGAGAAAACAATGGACACTTTATCATTGCTCAGAGATGGCAATACTACCCATTACCAAATATTCTTTAAATACATTTATTCAACACTATATTTATTCATGTTTTTAATTTCTGAATGTAATGCAACAGAGTTATACAGCTCATAACTGGGGTCAAAATCAATCCCTAAAATTTTATTACAAGATAAACAAAAAATGCTGCAGCAATAATACAAGAGGCTTGAAAATAAAGTAACAGTTGAGGATTGAATTATTATTCACTAGCATGAGATAATCTATTAGAAAAGGACGCTAGTAGAAACAGGGTCAAGTATAAGAAGGAAATTGTCACCTTTCTGTTCCAAATGTATAACCTCTCTGTAAGAGGAATTTTGTCCAATACTTTTACAGTATTTCTGATTTCTGCTCAGAAATGACTGATTGGTGTGCAAGACTTGTGAAATGAATTACCATAAGGATAAGTCGCTTATTTTTACTCTTGTAGATAAAATTCCTGGCTCTACATTTTTAAAAAATATTTGACTTCTCTGCTATAATATGCGTGGTTCTCAGCAAGAAGAAAAGTCTGTGTGTAGTATTCACAGAATTCCACCGAAGTTTCTTTTCTGTTTCTTTCTGGTAAACAGAGCCCCTACTGCATTAAACAATTGATAGAAGTGGGTGAATCCAAAAGTAGTTTTCAGTTTGTAATGCGCCTCTTCTAACACGAATGGAGGAGACATAGTGGATCAGTCAGAAGTACACAATTCCTATGGATAACAGGTGATTTTCCTGTTGAGTACGAAAGCTACCACAATCTTATTCATCTAATTTCACTACCAAATCTCTCAGTATCATCCCTGGCCACTCTAGTGATATATCTTTCTTCAAAAATGCTGGTTTGGGACTGTTTTTAAACTTTTCACTTTTAAAATATTGTTCACACTGTCATAATAATTAGATGATATATAGTTTAGAAAAATGGGTTTTGAAGTTTAGGAGTTGTTATGAAGTTTAAAAATAAAAGCAAACAGCCAAGATGGAGAGTCATCTTTTATATTGGTATTCTAGGGTTGTTGCAACAAATTATGGAAACGTAAACAACAGAAGTTGCTCCCTCACAGTTCTAAAAGCCCAACAGCTGAAATCAAGGCACCAGCAGGGTTACACTATCCCTGGAAGCTCCACGTGAGACCCCTTCCTGTCTTTTCCAGCTTCTGATCTCTAAATAGCTGCAACTTCCCACTCTGTCTTCACATGGCCTTCCCTCTTCTGCATCTCACCACTCTGTGCCTCTTCTGAGGACATTAGAGTCCACCTGATAAAGCCATATGACCTCATCAAGATCTCTCAGCGTAAGTACAACTTATTTTTCAAAATAAGGTCAGGTTCACGAATTCTGTAGGTCAAGAGTTGGGCATGTCTTCATAAGGTTCCTATTCAAACCACTATACCTTTTAAGGAAGTTTATCTTAGAAATCAATAATGTCCAAAACGTTACTTCTCACTAATTCTTAAGAAGGTAAGTTGACATTCACATAAATACTTATAGAAGAAAATGAACCTTGACTCCTAAGGCTGACTTATCAGTAATACTAGATGCTACTAATATAAAGATTTAACCTCTCCTAATGAAAAAAAGAAGCACAAAAATGATTTGTCAGGGCATAAAAATCTGCCTTGTTGTAGTTCTGGCTTTCCTTCTTCTTCACATCAATTAATACACAAGGTAGCAGTAAAAGTACAACTGGCTACTTTTTAAATGATTGATAACATAATCTCCTGTATCTAAACTATTTAACTACACCTTTTTCTAATAATGAATAGAAAATTAAATGCTTAGTTTAGGAAAGACCATTTCTATCGAGTGACTAAAAGTTGAGACAACATACTATATTTCCAAGTATGGTTAAAATACTTTTCTATGATTTTGGCTGTAAATAACCAAAGCCCCCTGAACGATTGTGCTAATTAAATAAAATATACAAATCATTCACATAATGAACACACTACTTGATGAACTGATTACTAAGTTCTGCAATAGACATGCTAAAAGTAATGGATTCCCTTCTATTGTTGTGTTTAATCTACCAAAGTTACCTGCACCAGTTTCACAACTAGTGTGTGTCTTATTTTCTGTATTTATACAATAAAAGTTTGATTATTAAAATACATAACCACATATACTCATGCCATCACTAAAAAACAAAAAAAGTTCTCAGATGAACCATCTAATGGCATGATTTGCCACGTTTTTAAAGTGGAACTTTTTCACTACATTAATGGTAATGATATAAACTCTCTGCCCCATCTATGCTACCCTCAAAATAATAAAATGGCAGACAAATCCAGTCCTTGAAGTGGGGGATAACTGATATCTGGAGCCACAGAGGAAAAGGAAAGAGCATGGTGAGGAAGACAGGCCACAAAATCTAGAAGGCAGATTCTGGGTCACTAGAGTGTGAACTGAGGATCAAAGTAGTCAAGGGCATAGAAGTTAATTCTGTTCAGGTAGCCATAGGTAACAAAAAATCCCACCATTAAGTGCAAGTATAATGTACCAATACAAATGTGGAAAAATAAAATAGATATGGAAAAAAATAGTTTATCAGGGGCTTCCCCTGGAGACATTCTGGATATTAAATCATTTAACAAGAAGGGCCAGGTATTGGGCACAGCTTGCCAGTGCTAACAAGGTCTTCTAGCACAATTCTACATTAAGAAATGTTCTTTCTTTTTCTAATTAAGAAAATGCCTATAACATGGAAAATTCACCCATTTTTTGTTTTGACTAACGTTAACTAAATGGCCAAGAATATTTGAAGAGAAAAATGTGTCTAAGATGATAATGCATTATATGGTACTGAATGAATTTACATCTGTTAAATAAAAGCATTGGAATACACAAATCTGAATCTGCAAGCAACTATGAAATGCTAAGAGAACAGGAAGGCATAGATTACTTTAGATCTATTCAAATCATATTCCACTCAATATGTATAGAACACAGGAATTGAAGAAATATTATTTACAGGGATAAATTATAAGCAACATAGATGAGAAGCATAAATGATCAGATATGAGAGAAAACTTCATTTTATAACTCACACATTCAAAAGGCAGGAATGAAATTATATAATTCAAAATTACTGATGTGAACTTAAGAAGAAACATGAATTTCCTGTGTAAATAACAAAATTGCAAAATCATAGCAAGAAAGCAAATTGTCTTTCTCTTAGAATGGCTTATACAGCATGCACTATATGAATTTCTAATGATAAATTCTGATCCCCCAGTCTGAGACACAGCTGGGGTTTGTGCTCACTATTCTTGCAAATAAATGTTCTGAAAAGGTATTTAAGGATAAAGAAAGCAGTAAATCTACCCTCCCATTTTATATTCTTTACCATTAAATAACTTATTTCAATTGGATCTCTGGGATCAGGCTTTTCAGAGTTTAGGTCAAAAATCATTATCCTTAATTCTTCTTACACTCTGCCTCAAAAAATCCAAAGCAGAATTTTGTTAAGCAACACCTATAATGTACTTCATTTCAAAATAATATAATGTCCTCTCTATGGGGCTCATTCATTTTTTATTCATGTATGTCAACTATTCTTGAGGCTGCTAAAGTGCATTCATTTTTCTGATTTAAAATGCTTGCATGTCATAAACTCAAAACTTTTATATTCCATGCATGAAGGGGTTTTCTTGATGGGGGGCTGCTGAGCTTTAACATTGTAATTTACATGGAATTCACTGAACTCAGAATGCTCTCTGGGAGTTATAAAGGTTCATTTCTCCACAGGCGAAAAGACCCATTTCTAAGTGCACTCAAGTTAAATTTACTCCCGAAAAATACAATATGACAGTCAAGATTCACTCTTGATGAGATTTGTGACAGAAATGAGGAAATAGATATAATGCAGTTTGGCATCTTTGGTATTCTTAAAAATCTGAAGTTTTTGGCATACTGAAATAATAAAATGACTGTTTAATTGCTCATGGTCAAAATGAATTAATAGGGATAGATTTATCCTTCTTGACTGGATCAAACTTAAAAGACTGAATATATAAAACAACAGTTTTCAGACATTGGACATCAGGAGGATTAGTTCATTGACTCTGAGAGCAGAGGAAGAGTCCAAGTCCTTCAATTTTCCCTTTTGTTGCCTGGAGAGATTTCCAGACTGTGGCAGAGAAAAGAGGAATCCAGAAGGAACCCAGCAATCTCCCTCAATCGAGGACCTGCTGGAAGTCTGAGATGAACAAAGCAGCTAAAGGCTGTGAAGAGCACCTGAGAGGAGATAAGTGGACAGGAGGGCTCTGGAGGATGGCTGGGTTTCTCTGCAGAACCTTTCAGTACCTGTGTGTCAGGAAATGCCTCATGGCTGGAGAAAGAACTACCCAACAGTACCCAAAGTAAAACTCTTCACTGCTCACTCAGGGCCTGGAGTATCTGGTTTTCCATATGGAAAACCCCACAGCTCATGGGAATTTGTTTAAAGTGTTCGGATGTATTTCTCCTTATTAGGACAAATTCTATTAGATACCACCATCTAATATTAAAGGCAAGCCTCAGAATTATTCATGCTTTCCTGGGTGATTTAACTTCATCACAGAACAAATCTCAAGAATGTTTAAACCACAAATATCTCTAGCACCCATTGAGATAAAAGACACACCCATGGGCTGAGGTTGTGGCTCAGTGACAGAGCACTTGCCTACTATGCATGAGGCACCGGGTTTGATCCTCAGCACCACATAAACATAAATAAATAAAATAAAAGTATTGTGTCCACCTATAATTTAAAAAAAATTTTAAAAAAAGACACACACACACAATGTTTAGGAAGTCTACAAAAATTGGTTGACCTGCAAAATTAAGAAGAAAGAAAACAATTTGTAGTGAGCATATAAATTAATAAAGAGAAATGGGTCTGGAAATGATGCCATTAAGATAATTTGTAGATGATAACATTAAACAGTATAACTATAATTATATTCCATATATTCAAAAAGGTAGCAAAAAGACTAAGCAGGGTTGTCACAACATGGAACATAAAGAAAGATAAAATCAGCTCTCACAGATAAAAGGCCCAATGGCAACATGGAAAACACTGATGGGACTGCGATCTGACTGGTCTGTTAGAAAACAATGACTTTAAAGACATAGTAATAAAACAATCCCCAAGAAAAAAAGACTAAAAACCTGAACTGAGAATCAGTGAGCTATAGTGGCATAACAGTTGTGCCCTTGGAGTCTCCAGTTGAGAGGTATGAGAGATGGAGAAAAGAAAATTATTTGAAGAGCTAATGGACAAGATTTTCCTGAATGTGATAAATTCTTTAAAACCAACAGTCGAAGAACCTCAACATATACCCCAAACAGAAAAAAACATAAACAAGACCATAGCAAGACATCAAAATAAAGTTATATAAAATCAATAGCAAGAAAACTTTGAGGTAGAGAGTAAATGACACCCCACAAAAGTAAGAAGATCAACCTTGTTGGAACCAAGACAATACAGAAAATAGTTAATAAACATCCTTTGAAAATAGTTAATGAACATCCTTTGAAGGAAAAAAATTGTGAAGCTAGAATTTGATACCTTATGAAAATTATTGAAAAAAAAAACAAAGGCAAGATAAATGTTTTTCATACATGAACAAAAAATCAATCATAAACACAACAGCCTTAAAAAGAAATATTAAAGAAGTCCTTCAGAAAGGAAGGACAAATTGAAAATCTGAATTAACACTAAAGTAATCATAAAGAGTAACTGTCTAGTTGGATATAAAGTTTATTTCTCTTTTAAAAATATTTAAATGATATTTATGCATTTATAAAAAAATTGTAACAATGTATTGTGAAGTGTAATATTTCGCTATGGTCAGTCATGATAAATTCAAGATACACAATACAAATTTTAGGAAGGCAAATCAGTTAAAACTAATGAGTCCAAAGAGGATGAAAAATAAAAACAAACAATCGATTTTCCAATTAATAAAAGGCAGAAAGATAAGAAAAAAAATTCTCAAGGAACAGAAAGAACAATAAATATAAGAATAATATAAATAGAAGAAAGGTAAATAAAACTAAATTCTGTCTACAGTAGTACTAAATGTAAATGGTCTAACTACCTTAATTAAAATTCAGCTTTAGCATTGGATTGAAAAAGAAAAAAGACTCAGCTATGTGCTGCCTACAAGAAACCTACTTTATATATGAAGATAATTTAAAAGAAAAATAATAGAAATATATATCATGTTAACATACAAAAAAGTCTAAAGTGGATATGGTAAGAGTAGAAAAGGTAGATTTCAATGTAAAAGATATTATCATTGATAAATAGGGATATTTCATAAATGATAAAGTAGTTAATTCATTAACAGAACAAAGGAATCCTAAATAATTATGTATCTGATATCAGATCCTTAAAATATATGGGAAAGAAATTGATAGAATTAATTGGAGAAACACACAAATCTACAAGTATAATTGCCCTGTTATATGTGTTTTTCTATTTTCACTCCAAGTAAGTCCTGAACCTAGCTCAAGGGTTAACAGTGGTTATACAATTATGATTTAGCTCTGGGACTCATACACAAATCTATAACTTGTGGTTAATTAGAAATTTTAGGGCTTTGTCTTTAGATTGTTTAATTTTGTTGGACAATGGAAAGGATTTGATTTTTTTCTAGAACACATTGTTTTTACATATAGGAAATATAAGTTTCCTGCAGTTGTATACTCTAGCAGCAAGTCCTGGTCAGATTTGATTTTGATCCCAGGCTTCTCTCTACACATTTAGAGCCAGGCCTTCAGTGTTTATTATAATATCTATCTAGGTGTGTTAAAATAATATTGGAATTTTGTTTTCATTTAAAAAGTATAGGTGTGATGGCACATACCTATAATCCCAATGACTCAGGAGTCTGAGGCAGTAGATTCAAAAGATTGAAATCAGTCTAAGCTACTTAGTGGAGACCCTAAGCAACTTAGCAAGGCCCTGTCTCAAAAAATAAACAGATAAAAAATTTTAAAAATAAAGAGGGATGATGATGTGGCTCAGTGGCTAAGCATCCTTTGGTTCAATCCCTGGTACCAAACAAACAGCAGCAACAACAACAACAAAACTAGCTTTGACTTCAGTTATTCATCTTTCCTCATTTAAAAAATTGAGATGATATTTGACATGTTGTGGAAAAAATGGAGAAACAGGCTGGTTTTGTATTGTGTTTGGAAGAAATGTACTCAGTATCTTTCTATAAATATCAAATGACAAGAACAATTAAGGATGAAATCTGGATTGTTCCAATTCAATAAAATAAAAAGACAGAGGAAAAAAATTTTGAATGCTTAGATTTAATGTTGTAGGATAAATGACCCACATAGCCCTTTACTTTATCAGTTAGGTTTTACAAATGATAAATCAGATTATAAAATACAAGACAAAATATAGAAAGGGTTTTTTTTTAAGAGAGAAGAAAAAGATTCAAAGATTCTATTTAAATAGAAGGAGAGATTTTTGCTTCAATGATAAGTAAGATCTTTCCTGCTCTTGTTCAATAATATTATTCATCTTTTGTAATGGGTTTTTTTTTTTCCAGACAGCCTTAAAAAATTCACCAGGTGTAAGACAATGCATCTGCTTTGGACCTCTGAGAGTAGAAAGTGAGAAAAGAGTTACAAATAGAATGTATGTATTATTAATGCATCACCCTGCAGCTGTCCTTAAAGACTGCTTGAAAATTCCTATAGGCTTAGAAGACACTAGCCTGAAAAAAAATCATAAATGATAAAATCCATTCTTCCTGATAGCTTCTGAGTAATGATCTCACAAGTGACCTTTTCTCATCTCTCTCACTCTCTCTGGGCAACCAGTGCTCATGTTGAATGAATCTAACTCTCCCGCTCACGATTATCTAATCAGCCTCTTATTGTAGTTAAAACTAGTTCACATTTTAAAAATTCATGCTGAACTGAATGTCACTGCATGGTTAGATTTTAAAATTTATACTAATTAATTGTAGTAAGTAGGCTTTATATAATATCATGCCTTTGATGACTTATCTAAGTCCCAAACTCTGAAACTCTCAACCATTTTTAAAATTTTATTTTTAATATAATCCAGCTTTAGGTAATGGAGACAACTAGAACATTACACACACACACACACACACACACACACACACACACACACAAAACCCAAAGACTATGAAACTTCATTATAACTACATTATATCTATCTGCTGAACAAAACATGTACAAAATAAGAATGATGTCTCAATTACAGGCATCAAGTATTTTCAACTTCAGAAAAATTACAAATGGCTTTATTTTTATTGTCTCAATTGAATCTCCTAAAACATTTTAAAGTAGACATTCTATCCTGTTTTACAGATGGGAAACTGAGGCACAAAGCCTCACAGTATGGGGATGAGAAGGTCTATCTTAAAAGACCAACCTAACGCCACCATTAATATCTGTTAACTCTCTGACACTATAATATGGGGAATAAAAGATTCTTATTCTCAATTTTCATTGAGATAATGTTAGGCCAGAACTCAAATCACTTTTCAAATATCAAACATTATACAAGGGGGGAAATATGAATCTTAACTAAGATCAAAAATTCCATATTTATTTGCCTTCTTGAATGCTTACATTATGTTTTTTAAAATTAATTGTTAGTTTATCAAAACAATGTCCTCTAAAATCTGCATGTAAACTAGCAGAGGAACACTAAGACCCTTAGGTGATCACAAAGTTCCACCTTAAGAAATCCAGAGAAGATCAAAGCAGAACTAAAATAAGTATCAAGAAGGAAACAGTCAAGAAAAGAGAAGAGAGGAAAGAAACAGAAACGGAGACCTTGGAGATGACTAGTAATGTCATCTTCTTTACCAAGATCCACAAATTTGGTAAACCTTTCCCCAGGAAACACAACTGACCCATATCAGAAATGAAAAAGCAGTTACCACTATAGATAATAAATGGATATTATAAATGATTCAAATAACCTAAGTCCAGCAAAATGAAGTGAACAAATTTCATGAAAAATTTAACTTAAAAAAACCACAAGAATATATGCAAAATCTAAAAGGGTGTCTGTCAAGGAAATGAAATCTATTATCAAAAGAGGTTTTTATTATACAATAAAACCTTTGGTCCAGTTTGTTTCACTAGTAAATTCTATCAAACATCGAAAGTATAAAGGCTATCAATTTTAAATAAACTTTCACTAATAGAAGAGGAGCAAACCTGGTCCAACTGTTTTTATAAGGCCAATATGACACTAAGAAACTACATGAAAAGTGTAGACAAATATCACTTCACAAGCATGAGCACAAAATGATATAAGAAAAGGACATTGCATGATCACCACATAGTATTTACAGGGGAAACTCGAGGCTAGTTACCCTTCGAAAATCAGTGTAATTCACCATATTCTAATATGGAAAAAAATCATGTTGGTCACTTCAGTAGACCAAAAATTATTTCATAGAAATTCTAAAAATATCCGTAACAAAAATTTTAAGAAAGCTAGGAAGAGTATAAAATTTCCTCAATGCAATAAAAATCATGTATAAAGAACCTGTATCTAATAAGGGATTTCAGTACAAATACTATATTTTTGCATCCTGTGATCAAAATAAGGCAAAAACGCCTGCTTCCAACACTTCTGTTTGGCATTTTACTGAATATCCTAACCACTATAGTAAGGAAAGAGAAAGAAAAGGCACAGACTCAGAAATAAAGTGCAAAACTATTCCTAGGTACATTTGTTTTTCAGAGAATCTACAAAACCAATAAAAAGTAGGTAAATGGAACAGGTGTTCGTATGTAAGGTTAATGTTACAAAATCTGTTGTATTCTCCTACACCAACAATCAACACCTGGAAAATAAGTTTCAGGAACAATTGAGTTTAAAAGAGTTCTAAAAAGTATGTATTTTTAATGAATAAACCAATAAGCATTCAAGAACATTATACTGAAAAACAAAATATTACTGAGAAAATTAAAGAAGAAAAATTTAAAACATAGTTTATTATACATCAATTAAGCTCTTGAAAATTCATTAAATATGAAGTTTATATATATAAATTATAACTCTAAAGATAGATAAGTTGAGTGATAGAAGAAGAGATCAACATGTAGATAGATTTCTTAAAACATCATTTGGTTTTAAATTAATTTTGCTAAATAGTGCTAAATTCAGAGCATGTGAATCTATATCCTATGTGTACATCAAGCCTTGTATGAGAGCTCTTGAACTAAAAGGGGTGAAAAGCCAATAGATTAATTATAAATAATAGTAGAAACATTGATTAATTAAGCTGTATACCAATACTAAACCAATTTTTAAAAAAACCAGGTGATATTAGCTATTGTTAAAAATGGTCTTGCATTTCCAGACCAGAAGTAGGTAACTTGTCTTCCATCTAAACAGTGAATTATTATTCCTGATAAACAAAATGCTATTTAGAGGTTTTGATCTTTCATCCAAAAAAAGAGGTGGTTTGTGGGTTAATTTTGAAACAAATTGAACAATTTGTTTTTCATAATCTCAAATACAATTATAATACTTGAAGGTAAGATTGACCTTATACTTTGATCAATTTTAATTTTCCTTAATTCAGTTTTAGTTGTACAACTGTTGTGCAGTACTTAAAACAAAAAAAAAAATATTGTTTTCTTAAATATAATGCCTACAGAACTTTGGACTTCTCAAACTTTAAATATTAAAAATATATTTATTTTTATTTTACAGTATCTTTTCACAAAGATGCTATAAAAAGTGTTATGCCTATTTTAATGATCAACAGAATAAACAAAACAGTGTTTTCTTTGCAGAGTTTGTGGAGTAGAATACATCTTTTATTTTTATAAAAATGAGACCTTATGTCTCACAAATATACTGGATAAATAGAAGAAGAAAACATTTGTTTGCATAACCTTAGGATACTTAAACAATGAACAATAACAGCACACTAATCATTTTCTTTCATATTTGGGACTTTGTTAAAAGCATATCAACTGGTAGTACTAAAATAAAGTTGTGTAGGCATTATATATTTTTTTTCTTTCTAGATAGGATTTTAAGTACACATCTATGATTAATGATGATTTAGGCTTCATTGTATCTTTGTATTTGCCTTTGGAGTCCTATTTGCCTTTTCCCTCCATTGCTGGGGAGTGAACCCAGGCCCTCACACCTATTAGGCAAACAGTGCCACAGAGCCACCCTCCCAGGCTCTTCCTTAATCACGTTACAATGGGGTTCTTTTCTTTTTTTCTTGTTAAGCACTTGGGGAATTTTGCTGAGGTTAATCTCACTAGCTTTTAAACCTGGCAAAATCTGGAGACTCCATAGACTTTCTTTTTAACAAAAAGCATCCTTATCAACAGGATATGGTGAAATGATTCCATTTTCCCTCACGAATTCCTTCTGAATTTGCACCACATTCATGCACATTGCCGGGAGCCCATGCACTGCCAGGGTAACCTCTCTTTTCTGTCTGGTGAGTGGCATCAAGATGAACTGTCAGAGATGGTGTATTGTGAATAATGGATAAGTGAGAGTCCCTTGACATAGGTTTGATGGCTATAAAATATGAGCTTTGTGATTGCCCTTACATTCGCACTCCAGGATTGACTGAGGGAATATTATTTCTAAATGCCAACCTAACTGAAATTGTGGAGAGTTTCAGTAGGTGCTTCTCTTATTAGTGCTTGAAGCAATTACAGACAGAATGGGTCAGTGCAATTTTCCTCTGGCAAAGGGAAAATCTTTTCTTGTGACTGCATTTTAGCTATTCAAATTCAAATTGGGCTTCTCATCACAAATGTTCTGTTTGTGAGACACACTGCAAATAAGTAGCACCCCCACCCCTGATCAGGTTGCATTTCCAGTGGGGTCAACGTAATTCATTGCTGATAATACGGCATTAAATCAACAGGTAGAATCAACTTGCCTTTGACATTGTAAGGATTATTTAACTTATTGGCATCCTGATATATTATGTATTTTTCTTTTATTTCCCTTTGCTAATGATATAGTCTCTTACAGCACTATAGAAAATCTAATCTAAATTAGTTTGAAGGTTTACACACACAATAGACCTTTCTGAATGAACGAATTTTCCATGAATTCAGAAATATCAGAGTGGAAGCATTATATTCCATTTTTCAAAAAAGAAGGCAGGATTGACTGCAGTAAGAGAATCTGAACTGGGGAGGAAACAGAAATACATGTACAAGGGTTTTGATAATTGCAATTGACTGTCTTGAATAAAAATTTCTTTTCTCATCTTGTTGTTTTATAGTTAGAATGTCAGCCTCAAAGCTTTATCTATGAATGCTAAGGGAAAAGAAAGTGCTGTTATTAGATAATGCCAGCTTAGAGAAAACTTGACAGAAATCTTCCTAGTGAGAACAATAAAGATAAATTTTTGATTTTCTTTTTATAAGAACTATTAAGATTAGAAGTCCCCACTGACCATTGGAAAAAGGAAAATTATCCAAATCACTTTGTGCATCCTGATATGTACGCAAGGGCAGGCACCAAGGCACCCACCATTACAGATCTCTCTAGATCAATTTCCCCAAATTTAAACTCCAGAAAGGTTGTGGAAGAGTTTGTGTGTGTATGTTTGTGTCTGTGTGTGTGTGTATGTGTGTGTGTAGAGAAAGAGAAAGAGTTGTTTAAACATCTACTAACTGCTACATGTTGAAGTTATAATTCCAATTAACAATTTTCCAATAAATAAAATAATTTAAAATAAATCATTTTCCTTAGTAGAATGAAAACCACAGCTACTTACCTAACCGCTCAATTGAATAGTATCGTTGCTTGCTGTCCACACGCACCGTCTCTGCATAAGGACTCCCGACACCATACCCAATAATGTAACCGCGCACCACGATGTTTGGGTTCAAGGGCGGGGTCCAACTCATGATGATGCAGTTGGTCTGGGGCCTCACATGGAGTGAGCTTGGCTGGTCAGGGACTTGAGACTCTAGGATTCAAAATGAGACCTCGTTAGCTCATCTCAGAATACAGCCTGTAGCATGGCAAAACTTCCCACTTATGCAGGACCATATCATCTTGCATAGATTTTCAAGTAATGCATCCCTTCCTGCCCAAGGCCCTCCTGTTTTTCAGCATGTGCTACATTTCCACCTGTAATTTGACTGTCACCAAAATTTTTAGCCATAAGAGGATACTGTGTTCCTTTCGCAGACACTGCAGCATCATGTATCTTTATTCTAGAAGTTTCTTCTCTTGGTTCATTTCTTTCTTAGGTATCATTAATAAAGAGTGGAATCAAGGCAGATGTAAGAATAATACAAAGGAAAATGAAATATGAAATATGAAAAATTGTCTGGCCCAATATTTACTCTGATTTAACTAAAAACAAAAAATAAATGTACTATTTCTTTCTTAAGAAATTAGAAGTTGAAACAGTTTAGGGCCATGATCTGTTCAGCGTGATTAGGATGATATTTGACTTGGTGTTTACAATATCTGTGAAAAATGTATTATTATTAAAAGAAAGAAGACTGTGGCTTGGGTCAAAACCACCCAGGCTTTGAAACTGAGAAAATTTAATTTAATACCATAATCTATCATTTATTAGCTGTGTGTCCTCATGAAATTACTCAGTTGCTCTGAGTTTCCTTTCAAATTAGGTTGGCATCCCACATAGTGATTGACTCCAAGCTCAAGCTCAGGATGTAATGAAAAGCAAAGTCAAAGTCTGACTAGACACAAGCTATGAGAGTGTAAGACCTTTCTTGTCCTCTCTAAGGCTCAGTTAGAATGCAGATAAAGTTGGTTATTTCATACGGTGCTAGAAAGATGTATTGAGATAATGCCTAAAACACTCTGATTATGAATAGTTCCTAAATTCTCAACTGAAGATAGCTACTAGGGACAAAATGTACATACCAGCCTAATACACATTTTCTTTAAAGGGGTTAAAGGTTGAATATTAATAATATTAATATTAAATTGACATTCTGACTTTTACCTTGTCATTCTTCTCTATGATCATGTCCTAAATGTATGATACATTTTCTCAATACTGATCATCATTCCATTAATCAGCATTTATATAGCAACTTCTCTCTCTGGGCTAGAGGTAGGTACTCATGATATTGAGGTCACAGAGGAAAGGAAACCTGGCAGGCACTATTACAGTTTCTAGTCAAGTGGGAAATATTGGCAAGTAAAAAGGTATCATTAGATTCTGAGAAATAATTTGATAGGCATAAGGGATACTTAACTGACTCTTCGAAAGTCAGAAAAGTCTTGTAGGAAAAAAAGAATAAGGCCACCCCACCTTCAGTGGTCCTATAAATCATTAATGTAGTTCCTAGTAATTAATAGATACTCAAAAACATAAGTAATTTGAATCTTATTCAAATTATTATATTCATTATTTCTTTCCCAACCAAAAATGTCTGAAGTTAACATATGGTAAATTATGTGAAGGAACTTGATGACTAAGGGGAATATTGCAGCACATTTTTCTCCTGATATAATAGCATATGCTGACAAAATTCCCTCCACCAACTTTATCCATATTCAACATGCAGTCTTCTAGATTATGGGGTGAAAGGAAAAATGTGTTTTGTTAAAGTTTTTAAAGTGGGTAACAACAGCATTTCAAAATATTCTAAAGCTACTATACCAAAAGAATTTTCTCAAGGTGATTCTGTTTTCCTTTGATGCCCTTTTGTAAGCAGGAAAGGATAAGCTATTATTTGCCCTAAAGAAGCCTGTGATATAATATGCAAGGGCATCATAAAAAATTATGTCTCCAAACATGGGTATAAACCTTTATGGCAGCAACACAATGTTTGTGAAGTATTTCCCTCTATAAACCCTAAGTAAAAGTAATAAAAGAGATGAAAGGGATGGATTAATACTTCCCAACCCTATTTCCACAGTCTCTCCAGCGTCCTTGAAATGCAATGGGCTTTACAATCAATTCTGTTTAACATATTTGAAGTTTTGCAATAACCTTTGGAACAACAAGATAATCTGCTTAATCTTAAGAAAAGAAACCAAATCTTACTCTGATTGTGAGCATTTATGGCTTCCTAAAATAATAAGAAGGTGTAATGTTTGAATGACAATATTCAACATTTTTTGGAATAAAAGAAACTATTAAAAATGGTTTCTGAACAATGAGCATTTCTCCTTATTTCTGCAAACCACAGAATAGTTCTGTGGGTTACCTAAGTTAGTATCCACAGAATTGCATCCATTGGAATTCTAAGCAAAGCATGGAAATGAGTAAAACAAGAGGCTCTTGAACAGGAGCTGTTGCTATATTCTTTGATGCATAAAAATGGTTTTAACCCTAGATGCAAATATCAAAACCAGTATAACAAATTAAAACAAGAATGTTAGAACATAAGAATATATGTTGTCCTTATATCTGAATATTTTATGGGCTCTTATAACTCAATGAAGTCACACGGCCAGGAGAACAGTAACCATTGAGTCAACATTAGAACTAAGCCATCCATAATATATGGCCTCATTATATCAATAACTAGGCCATGAGATGGCCCATAATCCAGAACAGCCCCTTCATGCCTACCTACTGAGTTCTCAGTATAAATATAGAAATAAAAATTTTTTATGCTAAGTGAATTTTCTGTGACACAGATGATCTTATAGGTTATGAAAGTGATTATTACTAAAATGAACTATAAAATATCAATTTAGACATTTTCCTGTGGAAGGTTAGTGACATGAGTACTCCTTATTTTGGATCTGAAACTTGAATTTGCTACTCAGAATTACATGAAAGATTTTACAAGTATTTCTAGCACAGTGATTACATACATAAAATAGAGGAGTATTAGGGTAATTATTGAGATAATTTGAAACCAAACATAAGCACATTTTGCCTGAAATACCCAAGTTAATGATGCACCAAATTTTTAGTGTAGTCTGAATGATCAAGATAACGAAGTCAGCTGACAGTTGTGATTATGCTATGGAATTATGGAATCTCTCTTTGGCTTATTTTGATTTTAAAGGACATATGTTTTTCTTTGAGTGATGATTGTAGGTTTCTACTAGTGATTAATGTTCAGATGTAGTACTCTAGCAAATTCATTAGATTTATCCTTGTGACATTTCAACAATTACTATGTACCTCTAATACATGAGTCATAGTTCTGGATGTTGAGGGAAGGAAGACAAAAATAAATAAACAAACAAACAAACAAATAAATAAATAAGATGAGCTTTTGATAAGATGTCCTGAAGAGACAATAAATGACTAAGCAAGGAAGATCCCCTGGTAGAGTTCAAGGCTAATGATCAGATAGAGTCAGCCTTATAAATATGGTGGGCTGATTTAAAGCAAAGGGAACAGCTTATGTACAGGCCCTATCCTAAGAACGACTTTGGTGTTTTCAGAAATCAGTGAAGGTCACAATGCCTGGGACACAGAAGGTACAAAGGAAAACAGAAATGGTCCAGAGCCAGCTGCTTGGAATGTAAAAGGGTGCTGCTCCTATGAAGAGTAGTCTCCTCAAAAAATCTAAAACAGAATCATCATAGGATCTTACAATTCTCCTTCTGAATATATACACAAAGAAACTGAAAGCAAAAACTCAAACAACTAATTGCAAAACCACATTCATAGCAGCACCTTTTAAAATTGCCAAAAGGTGAAAAATAACCCAAGTGTCCATAAAAGAACAACAACAACAAAAGAAAACACTGTGGCCTATTCATACAATTGGTTACCATTCAGTCTTGAAAAGGAATAGATTTTTGACATATGCTGAAATATGGGTGAGTCTTAAGGATGTTAACTGAAATGAAGCAGAGACAGAAGGACAAAAGCTGTATGATTATACTTATATAATGCACCTGAGTTGTTGAATTCACAAAGACACTCAGTAGAATGGTGGGTGCCAAGGGCTGGGGAGGGGGGCAATGGGAAGTGATTGTTTAATGGGTGCAACATTTCAGCTGTGCCAGATGGAGAGTTCTGGGGATGGATGATGGTGATGGTCACATAACAATGTGATTGTACTTAATGCCAAAGGAATGTACAGCTAAACATGATTAAGATGGCGAATTATGTTGTTTTCATTAACACAATTTAAAAAATCTATCAGGGAAGGGACGGTGGGAGAAAGAGAGTCAAAAGTCAGTAACCAAGTTACTGTGAGCAAGTCAAGCCAAGGACAGTATGAAGGCTTAGTTAGAGAGGTGGGTTGAAAGCATTATGAGATCCCGTCTTACTCCCCCGCCCTGGTCAGGAAAGATCTCCCAAGATCTTCTCCCTGTACTTAGAATAATATCTGGTGAACATTTGTGGATGGTGCAGTTGAACTTGCCTGGGTGGCTGTGGGAAGACGAGGTAAAGTGGACAGATAGGACTTTGGGGGAGTGGACTGTGAGCAGCATGGGAAAGGAGACCCAGTCACAACTCAGAGGCCTCTGCCTTGGGCAACTGGAGGATCCTCATCTTGATGAGGAGAACAGACAAGTTCTTCTGGATCATGTTCAGTTGGTGACATCAGGCAGGGAGTGGGATATGTAAGCCTGGGCTTGGTGAAAAGGCCATGCTTGGAAATACAGATGTGAATGGCATTTAAAATAAATGCATACAAACCCAGTTAATCTATGTGTGCAAATCAGCAAAATACAAATAACATGCTATAGCTCTGCTCAAAAACCCCAAAGTGTTACCATGTTGTAAGGACAGGTTCTTCACAATGGCCTGAAAGGCCACCTGTGATCTAGGCCTCTGTTCACTTCCCTCTCCGACCCTCCTATTTCCCTTCCTTTCATTACCCTCACTCCAGCCCTCTACTCCTCACCAGACACTTCACTGTTCTTCAAAAATGGCAAGCTTATGCTGGCCACAGGGCATCTGCACTTACTGGGCCTCCTGCCTGGGAACCTCTCTTCCAGCTACAGTTACCACTCTTACTCCTCTAGGTTTTCGTTATTTAATTTTCCATCACAGCCTCTCCTGATTACCCTATTTAAAATTAGAACCCTGGCCTCATCACTCCTGAACTGCTGCTCTATTTTGTTTTTCAGAGGATGTATTGCCAATTACTGTACAACTTCTTTAATGTGGTTATTTCATCACTCTTTCTAACACCAGTACCTATAAAATGCTCAAAAATATGGGAATAAAGTCTACATGTTTTATAAGGTTCAACACTATTGTCATTATGTATAGCTGTCATTTTATATGTATAATTATATATGTCATTATATATGTACATGCATGCAATACTTAAAATTACATATGTTTATACATACATATTACTCTATGTACATGTATACATATGCACATATACTTAATAAAACTTTGTATAACTGTATCCATTAAAATAAAAATTTTAAAGGAGGGAAGGAACAATTTAGGAATGAAACAAGATAAATACATAGTTAGGAAGTTTATTTTTCCCTCCTGGTGGTTAAAAAGATTGGACTCTGTTGGCTCTTGCTAATGAAAACAAAGTGCTATGTACCATCTGTGAGGCATGGCACTGCCAAGTGGTGGCAGGATGTAGGTTTTTTGGACAAACACTCACATATTTGCTCTCCACTTAGTTACTGCATTTTGTGGGTCATTTTGTTAGAGTTTTATTCTAGTCTTCAGCAGCCAATCACATAAGGCAATTGATACACTCAGACTCTGTTCGTGAGGGCAGCTCTGGTACCAATGTGCCCATTCCTTTTGGCTGGATCTGTTCTCACCAGTGGACATCAGCTCTTTAGGCTGCTAACTCCATAAATCTTGCCATTTTTTCTATTTATTGTAGTGGATGACCCTTTCTATTCACTAGCAAACTCTACCTTGCATTTATTAACCATTCTATTCCTACCATTTTCTTAGTATTAACATTTCAATATCTTTGAAATTTTACATGCAGCTAAATTCACTCAGAGGTACACAGGCCCATACTCACCATTGTGATCATGATACAAATCAGCTCCACTGTTTTTAAAATTTCCTCATCTTGCTCCTCTATCGTCAAACCCTCTCCTCAATCTTCATTATTCATTTTGATATTGAACTTTAAAATGTCTTTCTATGCTCTTATTACTAATGTTTACTTATTTGTTTTCACCATTAAACACTGTGAATCCTAGGTTTTCATTCCTGTTCTTAGTAACAACAACAGTTACAATTTATGATACCTAGTATGCATGGTCACACACAGCATTTTTAATGGATGTTGTTTCATTTCTGATGAAGTCTGCACTCGTAGCTATTCTATAAATTTTATATGACTTAAGTTTCTACTTTTCATCATTAAGGTTTGTAATTTTATCTCCATTTTTATCTTCTTTTATTTACTTTTAATATATGTTTTCCTTCAATCTGAACTATTTTAGGTTAATAAATGCTATTTAATTTTTTCACTTTACTTTTAGCTACTTTCATTTGCCTAATTTTACTTTATCATTGCTTCTAAAATTGAAAAGAAAAAAAAAAACCCGAGGAATTCAAAGGGACTGGAAGGGTAGTCAACAGTTTAACAGGAGTTTTGACAAGTTTACTCCTTTAATACCGAAATGAGTAACAATTCTGCAAAAATGTGTCTCCTAGATCTAAGTCAATCAAACTAGTACATCTAGGGATAAGGAATTTCTTTTCTCCCTTGTCCTCCAATTTCTGCCCATGACATGTGACTCCCAGTGACAGCAGAAGATGCTGACATCCAGATGTTTCCTTGGTGCCAGTAAACAATCAGACCTCATCTTGAAATCATTCTGTGGAATCCATATCTACATAATGGCCATGGTTCACACTGATGGTGACTCAATGGGAGAAAAAAGTAAAAGCCAGATAAGAGACCCTTGATGTACTTTAGGGAAGAGACCCTTGATGTACTTCCCCAAGTTTAACTCTAAAAAGTCAAGATTCTTGCTTTCTGTGATTTTCTCCTTTATAGAGAAAATACAGAATCCAAATTCCAAATGCTTAACAGGGTAAATTCAGCCCCTCCTTGACATTGGAGGAACATGGTTCTTGATTTGACAGGAACCTCTAGAAAGTTAAAATACCTGTAGGGTAACAGGTTGGCATATTAATCAGAATTCATTAAACATGCAATGAAGTTTGAATGGATCTCAGAAACTCCTGAGTTCTTGAAGTAGTGGAAGGACCTAAGCCTGTTAAAACAAACACTCATAATGTGGCTTTCTAGAAGCTGCTGTGCAAACAGAAGCCTATCAGAGTTAGGGAGGCTTGTCTCCTTTAGGATCCAGGGACAACAGCTCTGGATATCCTAAAACTCACTAGAACCTGGTTCTTTCATGATGCATTTGATTAACCACCTTACATTCAACAGTTTCCAGATCTTTAGTAATTCAACTACAGACCTAACTCTGAATTGGGTTGTGTGGGAGTCTTAGTCTTTGTCAAATCATGTATTAAATAAATTCTCAGGCTTATCCTCTTCCAAGTGTATTCAAACCTCAATTCTCAAAACCACATACATATTAGTTTAGTTTGCTCTAGAACAAACAAAAACGCCACTATAAAAAAATACAGTATTAAGATACTTCCTAGAAAACCAGGAATTTATTTTTAATTTCTAACCTAAGGTAAAGGGGATGCATTCATATATTTAAGAAAAAAAATATAACACAGAGCCATGAATATGTCTTGCCATCATTTATCTATGATCTCTTTTTGACACTCAGAATGGAAATCAATGGAGAATCAAACTGCATGTGTTGTATGCATTTCACACAAATATCCATCTACGAACATCTACGTGATCACTCTGCACTTAATAAAGATTGAGCATCTACTATGTAGCAGAAACTGTGCAAAGTACTGAGGACTTCAAGATGAGCATGGTCTTTGCCACTAGTCTACTGAGAAGTGTGATGGCTGTTATGACGACATGTTCCAAAAGGACTATGATAATTTAGATGAAAGATATCTGAATGAAACTCAGATAAAGAAAAAGCTTCTAGAAATAAAACATCATTGAGTTTTAAAGGAAAAGTAGGTTTGAAATATATGAGAAAAGACATGGAGACTCTGGCAGAATGCACAAGGAATCCAAAAACTTGAGACTGAACGCAGCCGAGGAAGGGCACCTAGGTGGTACTGCAGACAGGCAGACGTGAGGAAGCAGCAGACTTGATGCTGTGACATGGCCAGATGGAGAACAGTTTGAGCAGTGAAAAGACATCAGCAGATCTGGCTATGACAAGTCAGGTGGAACAGTATGGAGTCTAGAGAGCAGGGGAGAAAACCAGTACCAAGAAAATAGGCACAAAGGTAGTTTCAGGTGACAAGTGATGGCAGCCTGATAGGAGGCACAGTGGTGGGCTTGGGGCAGAAAGGATGGATTCCATACCCAGGAATGAGGCAGAATCACAGACCTCGGGGATTGCATGGGTACTGGCAAGTGTGAACTGGAGAAGGAGAAGGGCAAGGTGGCTTCCGGCTTGGGTGGCCTGTGGATCCCGTAACTATCCCAAAGTGGAAAACACAGTCAGTGAAAGAGAAAGTGCACCTGAGAGATCAGCTCCCGGCTTCCAATTGTATGAGAGGTTTTAGGTCCAAGCCCTACATCTCCATTGTATTTGAAAATACCGAAAGAACGAAGCAATGACAAAATTCTTTACAACCCCTGATGGCCTTTCTATATTTTAATTACATGAGAAGGAGTCACTTGATCCTCATTGGCCTTCCAAATCCATCACTGGAACCAACAATTATTAACTTGTTCGATGTAAGAGGAAAAAACAAAACAAAACAACAACAGCATTTTGCATTTTAACAAAGCTGCTGGCCATAGCCTCAACCTCCTTTAATGAAAAATCTGCCATCTAAGTGGTCAACTTGTTTTTTGTATTTATTTTTCAAATATATCGAGTTTCTGCCTTCTATGTTCTGTTATACTGATTTAATTATGTATTCCTCTGCCAGAGAGTACTACATTGATTTTCTATCAGGCTTTATAGAAAATGTTAATGACACTTTTTAAAAAATTTCTTGGAATTCTTCTACATTATTCTTTCTTACGAAGTCGCCTCTGATTGAAATTATATTCAACTAACCATTACTTTTAGAAGAACTCACATTGACATGATGTTCACATTTACCATCCAGCAACAAACATAGGTATCTATAAATTCACAATTTATTTCATATTTTTAAAATAAAATGTAATGTTTTTCTTCATATACATTTGTTTATATCTTATTCAATTTGGTCTCAGCTGTTATATTTTATATTGCCTATAAATGCAGTTCTTTTTAGTGATTAAAATATTATTACCATAAAAAGCAACACTTTTGTTTATGTATCTTGAAGATTATGACATTATTAAATTTTCTAATAAGTTCTAATAGTTTTGTAGTTCTTGGAATTTCTGCCTATGCTACCATACCATGTGTAAAATAATATTTCTTTGCTTTTATAATACAATACTATGATTTATTTGTTTCTTTTTTTTTTAACCAAAACTACTATGCTCTTATGAATAACAGAAATGGCAGGAATCTTCTCAGGCCTGTTTGAATCCAAAATAAAATGTATTTAGTATTTCACTATTTAACATAATAATTGCTCTTAATTTCTTGAAAAAAAACTGTAACATTTTGAAAACTCATTTATATTCCTATATAAATATGAATTTTTTTAAAAAAATTGATGATGACTAATTTTGCAACATGCCCTCTTACATCTATTGATAGAATTATGAGACATCCTTCACAATTATTCCTTAATTAGATGATGAACTTTTAAGATGTACTAAATACATGCCCTCATTTGTATCAGAAATGAAAACATCTGTTCCCTGTATGGTCATGAACAAGGAGAAGCTTCATGAGTCCAACAGTAAAAGTGTTTTCTTTCATACTGTTCTCAGACTCTGAGTATTTTATATAGCTCTCAGAGAGAACTGCAGTCAAAGTGTGAGATCTAATTTGTCAAAACCAGCAACAAAAACAGAACTGCTAAGTGCCCTGTTGCCACTCTCAGTCAATTCTTAGAAGAAATCACTAAGCTGGCTCTACACTTGCTATTCCTCAGGGTTGAGGTAAAGTCACTTCCCCAACATCACACAGTGAGTAGATCTGTATTCAAGTCTAGTCATTAGGACATCAGAACACACACACACACACACACACACACACACACACTTGTGTGTGTGTGTGTGTATATATATATATATATATATATATATATATATATATATCTGTTTTTAATTACATAAGAAGTGATAAGTTCACCCAAGCAAGTCATAGGGACATTCCATGAGCAAATAGAAAGTTTCCTGTGGCCAACGAAAGTACTTGAAATTTTGAACATTTGTACAAATCTGTACCATCCTTTGTTCATTATAGTTCAGAGATTCTAAACACCATTTGCCCTAGAATTGAAGCAGATTTAAAATTGCTTCTAAAAATTAGTTGGGCATTGCCTCCTATTTTCCTTGTATAAATTGAAATCCATTGAATCATACTAAGGGGCTGAGTTCTTCAAATGTATGACGGCATAGTTTCTATACCATTATTCCCCACGCTTGTCAAGGAGCAGCCCATATTGTCACAAATGGCTCTTATCAAAGGTCTACAAGAAAAACAAAAATTTCTTTCAAGACATGGTGTTTGCACACCAAGTCCCATATTGACATCAAGCTAAGTTGACAGAAGAAAATATTATTTTGGTGACTGGTGTAATCCCCACTCCCTTCCTAATTTTTTTTTTTAAAGAGAGAGAGAGAGTTTGTGTGTGTGTGTGTGTGTGTGTGTGTGTGTGTGTGAGAGAGAGAGAGAGAGAGAGAGAGAGAGAGAGAGAGAGAGAGAATTTTTTAATATTTATTTTTTAGTTATTGGCGGGCACAACATCTTTGTTTGTATGTGGTGCTGAGAATCGAACCCGGACCGCAGGCATGTCAGGCGAGCGCACCACCGCTTGAGCCACATCCCCAGCCCCCTAATTCTGAATTTTTACTTCGATTTATTTTGTGGGTTTGTCTTTGGCTTTCACATAGAATTTTACCAAAATTATACCAACAAATAAAACTTCTATATTTGTTAAAAATAACAGTCCATTTTATAAAACACCCAGTATTTTTAATCTAACAGGTAAAACAGTAAACCAGGCTGCCTATATACTGGGCTCTAAAATTCTATTCCAGATTTAATATGATTTTTTTCTTGGACCAGTCTGTTACTTGCAAGTATGTTTTTACAATTCCAAACATATTGACTATCATATTACTACTGATTGCTAGTTTAATTATATTGCAATCAATAGATATGTTTACTGTGATTCAAGAACTTTAAAACCCATTTCTTTATAATGAAGCATAAAATATCCCTTGGATGCTTGAGAAAAACTTGATGATTTAATTGTGTGTATATAAATGTCAGATTAATCTTCTGTATCCTTTAATTTTTTTCCCCAACTCTGAGAGAGGAGTATTAAAATTTATGAATATGACACTAGAATTTTCATATTACTTGCAACTTATGAAAATATAGAAATTAAAGAGTTAAACAGGCTAGTAATTTAAATGGCACCACAAGAAATAACTAAATAAAACCAAAGGTTTGGATAATCCAGGACATTCTAGAGGACAGAAATTCAGACCTTCCAATAAGTTAGAGTAGGATAAAGTGATTGTGGGAGATTAAGAGATTTAAGAGCTATAAAAACTACATGCAATGTGTTGTCCTGGATTGCATTCCAGTTTGTAAAAATGATTTGTTAAGTATAATTTTGGGGTACCTGAGGAAATTCTATTATGATCAGAATATTAGGTAAGTTCATGATCAGCAAAAAGAAAAACAATTAAAAACTAAGTTTGAAAAATAGCATGTTGCATATATTATTTCAAATAAACATATTTATCGATTTATTGAATATGTTTCATGTATGTATGAACATATTTATAGGTGTGTATAAAGACAAACTTAGAGGATATGAATTTTAGGTATAAAGAATGATAATCTGATAACATCTGGCAGTGAGACTTTGGTCTGTATTTTTTAATGGCTAAGGTGTATATTTTCTGCTTCTGAAATGATCAGAGAACTCAGATGTTACAGTGAGCTAGCTGGCTTATCTATAAATAACTGTCAAAGTTTTCTTAAATAGTATAAATGTGTATAATAAAAGCCCTATGTTTATAATTGCCACATATTTCTACAATGTATATATTGCTGTAACATAGTACCTTTATCATTGTGTTATGATCCTCTATCCTTAAAGATGTTTTTTGGTCTTAAGAAAATTACTAATGAAAAGTTTAGCTGGGAGTGGTGGGGCACTCCTGTGATCCCAGTGGCTCAGAAGGCTGAGGCAGAAGGATAACAAGTTCAAAGCCAGACACAGCCACTTATCAAGATCCTATCTCAAAATAAAAAATAAACTTTGGATTAGGCAGAGGGGAGTGAAGGGAAGGGAGGGGGTATGGAGATAGGAAAGATAGTAGAATGAAACAAACTTTATTGCCTTATGTAAAAGTATACTACACCACTGGTGTGATCTTGCATCATACACAACCAGAAGAAAGAGAAGTTATACTCCATTTAGATGTGATGGTTCAAAGTGCATTCTACTGCCATGTATAACTAATTAGAACAATAACAACAGCAAAAGTCTGGGGATGTGGTTCAGTGGTTAAGCTCCCCTGGATTCAGTCCCCAGTACCAGAGACAAAAACAAAAACTACAATACAAAACAACAACAAAAAAACCCTACATTTCCTTTTTTGGGGGGATGTTTGATATTTTCTCCTTATCTTTATGTTCAACTTTCCCATCTAGTAATATTTTTAAGTGTGCCAATTGTAAATACAATGGATCTGTATGCCTTTAAAATCCCAAACAATAATCTGTATTTAAACTAGTAAGGTTAATCCATTTAATGGTCTTATCATACATAAGGGGATTTTTTTCCACCATTTTATTATTTAATTTTAATTTTTTTTTAGTTACAAATTGTTGATTTTTTTTGGATGATGTCATTTGAACAGGCTGAAAGTTCTCCTTCCCCACATTGCTTTTTTTTTTTTCTTCTCTCCTGATGACACGCTCTGCACTATATCCTGCAGATTGTTAATGATTTCAACTCTCCCTTCTCATTTTAAAATCTAAAGTGAACTATATTTCTACTTTTCTCAAGAACAGCACAAAACCCTCAAATCTCTCTGGTCTTCTTACCAACTCATATGCATCCATCCTTTTTACCCTTCCAAATATTATTTTTTTATATTTTATTTTTTTGATGTGCTTATAGGGGACATTATTTTGTTTATCATTTTCTATTCTTTATCCCTGTCTCCCTTCCTCCATCCCTCCCTCTTCCTTTCCTTTATTTCTATTTTCTTTTTCTTTCTTTCTTTTTTTTGTACAAGGATAAAACCCAAAGGCACTTAGCTTTTTTAATTTTTAATTTTGAGACAGGATCTCACTAGGTTGCTTAGGGCCTCACCAAATTGCTAAGACTGGCTTTGAATTTTTGATCCTCCTGCCTCAGCCTCAGAAGCTGCTGGGACTATAGGCATGCACTACTGTGCCCGGCTGTTTATGTTTTCTTTAATATTCAGTCTGTTTTCTTCTTCTCCTTCTCCTTCTTCTTTTTTAAGTATTTACATTCTTTACCAAAACATAGTTATGTTAAACACTTATTATTTTTTAAAATATAAAATGTGTTTCTGTGTCTCTTTTTCCTTGAATAATTATTTTAGTTGAATGTAAAATTCTAGGGTGATTTTAATTTTTTTTTTCTGTACTTTGAAACTATTTTATTGTTCTCTGGTATAATTGTTGCTAGTAAGTTTTCATCATTTTAATTGTGTGCTGAATAAGTAATACTGTGTCAGGGTCACTTTAAAATGTTTTCTTTTCCTTGTCTTTATTTTTGGTAGTACCCAGTATCAAAGGTAGAACACTGCTCTTGAATCTAACAATTCAAATTTCATCAATTTTGAAGAATTCTCACTGTTTATCTCCTCAGAAACACTCTCTCCTCAGTTCTCTGCTTTCTTTTGGAATTATGAATAATGCATATTAAATATTTTCATGTTATGCCTTTGTTTTCTATTATCTCCTTTCCCCACATTCCTGTGTCATTCTTTGCTGTGATCTGCACCATTTCTTTAGACCTATCTTTGTGTTTATTATGTCTTGTCTTCAACTGTTTAATGTGCTATAAAACACACTGAGTACTTTTTATTTTAATGACATAAATCAATGGCTATAATTTTTCATGTTCATATTTTTATTTTGTTCTAAGCTTTCAAGGGATTCATTCTCAAATTAATCTTGTCCTGTTGGATTGTTTTTGGTAAACTATCTTATTTACATATTTTGTACTGTTGAAGTGCTATATATTTTTTTTAAATTTTATTAGTTGCTCAAAAACATTACAATGATCTTGACATATCATACATTTGATTCAAATAGGGTGTATAATCTTATTTTTCTATGTGTACAGATTGCAGGATCACATTGGTTATATAGCCACGTTTATACGTAGGGCCATACTAGTGTCTATTGTATTGTGCTGCCCTTCCTATCCCCCCCTCCCCTCCCCTCCCTTCCCATCATTTCTTTCTACCCAATCTACTGTGACATGTTTTTTACTCTCTCTCTTTTTTCTTCCCCCTCACACCATCTTATATGCAATTTTGCATAACAACGAGGAGAATTGCACCATCTTCTGTGCAATTCCCCTTCTCTCTCCCATTCCCACGCACCTCTCGTCCCTATTTAATGGTAATCTTCTTCTCTTGCTCTTCTTCCCTGCTCTGTTTTGAGTTGCCCCCCTTATATCAAAGAAGACATTCTGCATTTGTTTTTTAGGGATTGGCTAGCTTCACTTAGCATAATCTGCTCTAATGCCATCCATTTCCCTGCAAATGCCATGATTTTGTTACTTTTTAGTGCTGAGTAATATTCCATTGTGCATAAATGCCACATTTTTTTTATCCATTCATCTATTGAAGGGCATGTGAGTTGGTTCCACAGTCTAGCTATTGTGAATTGTGCTGCTATGAACATTGATGTAGCTGTGTGTCCCTGTTGTATGCTCTTTTTAGGTCTTTTGGGTAAAGTCCAAGAAGGGGAATAGCAGGGTCAAATGGTGGTTCCATTCCCAGCTTTCCAAGGAATCTCCATACTGCTTTCCAAATTGGCTGAACCAATTTGCAGTCCCACCAGCAATGTACAAGTGTACCCTTCTCCCCACATCCTCGCCAGCACTTGTTATTATTTGACTTCATAATGGCTGCCATTCTTACTGGAGAGAGATGGTACTTAGAGTGGTTTTAATTTGCATTTCTCTGATTGCTAAAACCCTGAAGAGAGAAATAGAAAACCTTAGAAGGTAGAAAGATATACCTTGTTCATGGATAGGCAGAACTAACATCATCAAAATGGTAATATTACCAAAAGTACTCTATACGTTTAATGCAATGCCAATCAAAATCCCAATGGCATTCCTCACAGAAATAGAAAAAGCAATCATGAAATTCATCTGGAAAAATAAAAGACCCCGAATAGCAAAAGCAATTCTAAACAGGAAGAGTGAAACTGGTGGTATAGCGATATCAGATTTTAAACTATACTACAGAGCAATAGTAACAAAAACAGCATGGTACTGGTACCAAAACAGGCATGTAGACCAATAGTACAGAATAGAGGACACAGAGACCAATCTACAAAATTACAACTACCTTATATTAGACAAAGGTGCCAAAAGCATGCAATGGAGAAAGGATAGCATCTTCAACAAATGGTGCTGGGAGAACTGGAAATCCATATGCAACAAAATGAAATTGAATCCCTTTCTCTCACCTTGCACAAAAGTTAACTCAAAATGGATCAAGGAGCTAGGAATCAAACCAGAAACTCTGCGTCTAATAGAAGAAAAAGTTGGCCCTAATCTCCATCTCGTGGGGTCGGGCTCCAAATTCCTTACTAAAATCAAGAATCAACAAATGGGACGTATTCAAACTAAAATTTTTTTTCTCAGCAGGAGAAACAATAAGACAGGTAAATAGGGAGCCTACATCCTGGGAACAAATATTTACCCCTCACACTTCAGATAGAGCTCTAATCTCCAGAGTATACAAAGAACTCAAAAAATTAAACAACAAGAAAATAAATAACCCAATCAATAAATGGGTCAAGGATCTGAACAGACACCTCTCAGAGGAGGCTATACAAAAATGAAGTGCTACATTTTTGACACTTGATACTTCATCACTTGCATCTTTATTACATAGTATCATCAATATCACCTAATCATCCATTTCATTTTTGTATGCATGTATTTATGTATGCATTTTTATTATTCATTAGTAGTTTATTAATCTGAAATATTCTTTGCCTATTTTCACTTTCCTAATAATGTTTTCTCTTTGTCTTAAAATTATATTGATGGGCTGGAGTTGTGGCTATGTGGGAGAGCAATTGCCTAGTATGTCTGAGGTACTGGGTTCTATTCTCAGCACCACATATAAGTAAATGAATAAAATAAAGGCCCATGAACAACTAAAAATGTACAAAAAATTATACTGGTAATTTTGTTTTGAACAAGACCTAAAAGTCTCTTTTAAAAATAGGTAAATTCAGTTTTGTTCAATTTTATAATTTCTCTCATTTAGGTGCATTTTAGTTTTTCCTTTCCAGTCGTTTTTATTTACTGCATTTTGCTATACAGAGTTGTGTTTTTTAAAATTTTTTCCAATGATTTAGAAAATATTTATTTGGAAGTTTTTTTAAAAGTAATACTTAATGTCCAAAGTATATGTATGAAGATATGAATTGGTGTGAATATACTATGTTTACAACCAGAGATATGAAAAATTGTGCTCTATACATGTGTTAAGAATTGTAATGCATTGGGCTATCATATAATATATATATATATTTATATATATATATAAACAAATATAAATATATAAATAAATATATATATAAATAAAAAATTTACATTAAAAAAAAGGAATCAGTTATGCCACTCAGGCATTGTTATAATTTTGAAATGGATTTTTCCTATTAGATTACATATTCTATTTATCTTGAAGTGTTAATTGCAAAGATACATTGATTAAACATATAGATTTTATATTATTAAAAAAGTAATACTTAATGAAATTTGCAATTTCAATATGTTTATTTTTCATCAAATCAGAAAATTGAGGTTTTTATTTATTTATTTATTTTAGGTATCAACTAGGTAAATACCAGTATAATAGAATATGCTGATTATCTTTGATTTTTGTTCAACTTCCTTTAAATATTCAGAATATGTGGAATTCCAGATATTTAAGCCTCTTTATTTCTTCTCTTTTTTTGACCTATTTTTCTGTTTCATGTCTAGGATTTCTTCTTTTATACCTTTGGCTTCAAAATGCTGCTAATATAAAAGTAAAATAAATTACAAACCCGCCCGTTTACCTTACGTTATGCAAACATTTGGTACAAGCGTATTTATCTTTGCCAATGACTTGAACAACCTTAAATTGCTGTTTTGTAGGTAACTGCACTAGTTTCTCTATTGCTGCTACATTTAGTAGCTGAAATTACCATAAATCTAGAGCGTAAGACTACACACATTTATTATTTTACTTTTCTAGAGGTAAGAAGTTCTGCCACAGGGAGCTGAAATGCAGGCGTCATCCACGTTGCACTCCTTATTGGAGCTCTAGGGAACTTTCCTTGTCTTTTCAAGTTTCTACAAGCTGCCCCCCCACAACACCCCAACTTGTCTTTGTTGTCATGTTTCTTTCTGACACCAGTACCTTCTGCCTTCCTCATCTCAGGACACTTGTGATTACACTGGGTCTGTCTAAACCATCCAGGATAATCTCCCCATCTAGAGACCCATAACTCAGTTGCATCTCCAAAGTCTCTTTTGCCAGGTAAGGTAACACGTTCAGAGGGGGACGTGTTCTGAGATTAGCATTTGAACGTGGAGAGCAAGTTATTTCACTATATAACTCTTATGTACTTTAGTCCTTTGGTTTTCTTTTTTTCTTTCAATTATTAGTCCAAAATTTATATTCTTCTGAATTCTCACTCTTCTGCTTAAAATTATTCATTTTTTGGAGATTATTTTTAAGTAAATATGGAAGTTTTGATATGCAGTATTCCTTCTTTCTGGGTGGTCTCATCAACTTAGATTTTATCATTATTCTAAAAATAAGCTTCCATGTGTGCTTCTCAGATCCCTGTTCTGAGTAGCATGCTTTGTGCCAGGAGTGCTTTGTGCTTCACTTCTCCAGGGAGATGCATGTGGAGTGACCCCATCTCCATATTATTGGGTCAGGATAGCCCAGCTAGTTACCTTTCTCCCTGGGGCAGGACACTAGAGCTGCTCCTACCTTCACAAGTGTTTGCTATGTCATTGTTGCACTTTCAGAAGTCTTTGCATACAGAACTTGCTAGCCAAGCTACTCCAGTTTAGGGTAGAGGTTTAATTTTAAATCACTTTGTTATTGATGGTGTGTAACCAATTTCCACCTCTTCACTTAATAATGAAAAACAAGCAATACAAACACATCCCCAGGCTCAATTTCCTAGAGGATACCTTTATTGAACTTTATCACAAATTCTCTTATTTCCTTATGCAAGAATTTTATATTAGACCTTGGGGAAATCTAATGATCTTGTATTTTTTTTTTTAAGCTGAAATTTTGAGGCACAAAATAAGTACTTTAAAACTTCACAGCTGTCAGTAATAGCAATGCACTTTCCAGGGAACCTTGAGCAAACAGTTTAGTTTGGTTTTATAATTACTTTAACAAAACATGCCAATTCAAAGGGCCATCCATAAGGAATTGGTGTATTTCTCCATGTTACTGTTTATTTTTGCATGCTTACACCAAGCAGAGAAGGCAAATGGAACAACTAAAGTCAAAGAAGGGGCAAGGTGGGGTGCCTTTAGCATCTGTAAATAGTGCTACTTTGTTTGGGTGGCTTTCAGGATTCAGAGTTACAGAAATATGAGTAGACACACTCAGAGGTCAGCAGGGAGAGCTATTCTTGCAGTTTTCCTCAATAGAGATTTCTTCTTCAGCAAAACAATGTCTGAGCATCACCACCCCACCACCACAATTTCACATTGATTTCAAAACGAATTCATCCTCCTTATCCATTAAAGGAAATCAAAGCAATTCTATGTGGAAGTTCCTGATTTTGAAACCATTAGAATTCAAAGCTTCCAAACATTAGCTATGAATACTTTGGTGGAGAAAATTTATATGCTATTCAATATTTAGATATTTATATGAATAAGTTAAAATTAAATGAATAATTAAATGATTTTTAACAAAGTGTCTCTCTTTCTCACACACATGCACACATACACACATATACATACACATACTCAGTCTGAATATTCTTTTGGAGCTTAGAATGACTACTACTGTGATTGTCCATTAACCCATAGGTTAATTCCTATCATGTTTTGAAAAACATTTTAAAATTAAAAAAGGAAATTAAAACTTTTTGTGGTGCTGAGAATTGAACCCAGGTTCTTTCTCAGGCTGCGTAAGCACTCTCCCACTGAGCTACATGCCCAGATCAAGAGTTTTACTTTTTGATATTTGAATTTCAAAGAAAACCAGAAGAAAGGAAGGGCATCAAAGTCATTTTAGGAAAGTATCTTCGTGGAATGCAGTCATCAGTCAATAAATTGAGAAGGCTTTGGGACCAGTGCTACTAATTTCTTGTAGCAAGTGAAACCCTGCTTTACAAAGCAAGTCAAACAATTACATTCCTCACTTTCATAGTTAAATGTTTTGAAAGGGCTGTTAATTTCCATTATGTTTGAGCAGGAACAATCTCAAATCTTCATCTCTAATGGTATCATTTGCAAGAAGCATCAACTCCACTAGCTTCCTGTTTTTATTTACCCTTTATCTTCAGATTGCTAATGTGTATGTGGGAATTGTCTTAGCAATTTTCATCCAAGTGAAGATAATGAAGAGAGGCATATTTGAAATGTGTTGAGATAATCAGCGGGTAAAGGAGTAACAATTGGATAAGGAAGGATGCATTCAATACCAGTAGTGGCAGAAAGAATATTGCTAAAGGCATTTGTTTCAAAGAATGTCTGTCTGCTGTCAGACACTCCTCCATGCCACCCTCCTGGACAGAATGCTCAAGTACTACTTGTTCCTACCAAGTCTGTTTCTGTCACTGCAGCAAAGAGCTGTCTATGCTTCTCTAGAGCTCTTCTCATCAAGTCAGCATTCTTCAAGTTCTTAACTGGATTTCATGATAACTGCTTCAATATTCAAATAAGGAAAAAGGAGGAGTGTGGCATGTACAAGGGAGATGATCTTAAAGCAAGAGCATGGGAAAGTTCAAATAGATCCAAAGAACTGTTTATTACTACCGTACGCCCCAGTCCTACCAAGAGACTCTTGATTAAAGCAGGCGTATGAACTGCGTGATACAGAGAATGCACAGACATGAAAAAGCATGGCGTTAAGGGAAGTTGGGAGGGACCCTTTAAGAAGCTGTGGTTTTATATTTCGGTTCTACTTTAGACTGTGACGCAGAGTCAGGAGAAAGAGCGCATAACTCAAGGGCTGAGTCCCATTCATTCTGGATATTTTATAGGACCTTCAGCACCTCAGCTCCATTTATTTCCACTCCTTCCAGTAAGAGATACAGCTCTCCAGGTTTGGGTAAATGATATGACCTCATTCTTTAGGATCCCCCTTGCTTTGGATCACTGTCGCTATACACCAGGTCAGTTGTAAGGGATCAGCAGAGACTTTGCTTTCACACTGCACCGAACCCCAATTCACAGAGCTGAGTCAGCAGGACCAGCTTGAGTTGATCAAGTTAGTTAGATTTCCTTAGCTTAAGTTTCTCTTTTTTAATGTAAAACTATTAATAATAATATGCTTTGTGAGGGTCGATGAGAGGATGAAGCACAACTATATGAAACTCAGACATTATTTCTCAAGTGAGAAGAAAAATGAAGCACGTGTCTAGCTTGTATAAGACAGAGCACCTCTCATGCTTTTAGGTCTGATTTCATTGGTCTCCTTGCCACACCTCAAGTACCAGTGGGGCTCCAGACTCAGAGCATCTCTTCTTGCTGTTTCTTCGGGCCAGAAGACTCTTGACTGACCTATTAGCATGGCTGCTGCCCCATCACTGCCACTTTCTTAATGCCTGGGCTGTAATTTTTCTAATCAGAGAGAACTTCTCAATCTAGTAAATGAACACTACTCCCTAATCCTTTCTGTTGCTTCTACAAACTTTATTTTTCTTTAGATATATTTACCACGACCTATCTCTGTATCAATAAAATGTGTATCCCTTGAGAATAACAACTTTATTAATTTGATTTTCCCCTAGAACTTGAAATAATGCCTGACACTTAGATTTTCAACAAGAAATACTTTGAAGAAACAAAAGCCCTGATGAACATTCCCTACCCTGTTAGTGAAGGATGTGAACTTGGTGATGTGGGACTTTGGGTCAATTATGCAACCCAAGACAAGTTAACCTCTCTAAACCTCATGTTATTTTTCTGCAACTCCCATATTACCCATAGGGTTGTTCTGATTGGGTTGCTCATGTTTCCCTACTTCTAGTACATCTTTATGCCTCACAGTCATCTCTCCAAAATGCAATCTTAATTAAATTGCTATATTTAAAAAAAATAATGACTTGTGTAGTACAAACTAGTTATGCTTTCAAAGCATACTTAAGACAATGTTTAAAATCTTCAATTTGCTATTACCAGATTTAGAATCTGCCTGTCTTATAAACCTCATCATATGCCATTTTTCTGTTTCTGCCTTGATGATTTTTTTTGCAGTTTCCTAAGATCCATTATCTCTTTTGACTGTAAACTTGCGTTAATCTTATTCTGTGCTCCTCATCCTCAATTTCTAATGCACACTTTGCATAGCTAAATCTCACTGATGTTCAAGTCTTAGTTTTAATGCAAGTCTTCTATATGTCTGCTTGTTCACCTTCCTCTTATATTTATTTTTCTATATCTATCTGTTCATCCATCCATCCATCCATTCAGTTGTCTATCTAGATACCTATATAGCTATGCATCTATCCAACTGTCTGTCCATCTGCCTATCCATCAATCCATCGATCCATTCAATCTATGTTCAAGCATAAGATAGTATAAACATCCAACCAGTTTTAAACCATAACAATGGCAATTTCCTATGATTTTACTAAAATGTCTGTCTTTGATATACTCTAAGCTCCATGAGAGAAGGAAAATGTCTTTTCAATTTCTTACTGTATCCTTCAAGTTAAGCACATTGCCTGATAACTTTTCTATAAATATTCTTTGAATTAATATGATATCATATGGTAATGATTATTAGGACTGTGAATGTGAAGACAGAATCTATTGATTGTTTTACAGCCACCATAGTTTTTCTTTCATAAAACTAAATCTGTAATCATGAATGACAATGTGTTATTTAGAAAGAGAAGATAGGAAATACGGAGGAGAGTCCAAGAAGAAACGGAAAAACTTGAGAAAGGATAATGGAAGAAGTAGAATAAGAAAAAGAATGAGGAAGAAAGGGGAAGATAATAGTGAGGAAAAAAGAAGGGGCATAGAATCTTTTAAAAATTATTTGTGTGTGTATGTGTGTGTGTGTGTATGTGTCTGTCCCCCGAGGGATTAAACCCAGGAGCACTCTACTACTGAACTATATCCTCGGTCCTTATTTTTTATTTTGAGCCTGGGTCTCACTAAATTGACCAGGTTGACCTTGAACTTGTGATCCTCCTGCCTCAGCCTCCTGATTTTCCAGGGTTACAGGTATGTGCCACCACACCCCATGGGGCATAGAATCTCTATTTATTTATTTATTTTTGGTACCAGGGATTGAATTCAGGGGCACTGGACCACTGAGCCACATCCCCAGCCCTATTTTACATTTTATTTAGAGATAGGGTCTCACTGAGTTGCTTAACCCCTTGCCCTTGTTGAGGGTGGTTTCGAACTCCCTATCCTCCTGCCTCAGCCTCCCAAGCCTCTGGGATTACAGGCCTGCATCCCTGTGCCCAGGTGAGACATAGAATCTTTATTCTCCATATTTACTTGAACAATTTTAGGTCCATAAATTAAATAATAAGATAATTTCAGTATCTGGTATTTAGTCAGTCATCTTGTCACGATATTTCTAACATGTATATGTTTTTTTCAATCTAAATTTTTCTTGGTCCTGGTTTTAATCACCTAGACTTAAGTACACTGATCTTAACCTAATTCTCTTTCAAGCACCTCTTATTTGCATAAATTGTTACCTCAAATTCTAGGTAGTTTATTTACATTTTGTTACTTAGAATTGTTTCCATTTCTCCCTTTATTCATTTCTCTTAAATTTTACCTAGACATGATGTTTTTAATTTCAGGAGCAATTTCTCATCTACTAATTTTAAACCTTCTACTCATATTTTATTTATTGATATGCGAATTTTATATGAACTTTAATATCTCATTCATGAATGCCTCAAGACAACTCTCAATTAAGCAAATAAAGTTGTTTTTCCTTTCTGTCAAGAGGTCAATGTCAAATATGATGATATCATAAGCAAGTTAAAAAACACACCCTGACATTTTGCAGGCACATGATAAGAAAAAGGAAGACAAGGTAACTAATATAATTTTATTTACTGATTACTGTCAGAAAGCCGAGCAATTCTGAAGAAAATGGTTCTAGTCAATTACTTAAAGTAAAATAAATAGAAAATATCTCATTTCAGATTATACTAGGGGAAAAGTCATCTATTTTGAGGATTATAATTAATGCATATTAAATGCTACTCCTTCATGGCACTGTTGAAGATTCTATTCATAAATTTGTATTTTGCACTTTGTTTTGTTTGCATCTGAATAAATGTCCCCCAAGTTGTAGTTCATTACTTTTCTAAGGGAAAGCTGCATTGATCTTATTCTGCCCTCCTCATCTTCAATTTCTAATGCACACTTTTTCATACCTAATTCTCACTGATCTTCAAGTCTCAGTTTTAATGCAAGTCAGAGAACAACGAACACCAGGAGGATACCAAAATCAGAGCGTGAATGACTGGTGAAAGCCTTACCATCTAGGTCATTCTCTGGGGTCTCCGCTGTATGCCAGTTGGAAGGTGGTCCAGTGCCATTGACGGTCATGGCTGATACTTGGAAACTGTACTGACTTCCCTTCTCCAGGCCTATGAAAATATTTCCAACAACAACAACAAAAATAGTTATTGAGAAACAAGTATTTCTAGCTGGCTTTCCAAAGTTTTAGCAAAATTTAAAAAATAGTTGATACGGTTTACATTATTTGTGACTGTTGTGGTAATTACTGTTATTTTGACTAAAAGAGAAGAAGTATAACAGCAAGAAATCAAATTATTTTTCATATATTCTCATGTATTTTTTCCAGTTTATAAAAATGTATCATGAAAATAGCCTCAGGGCAGATGCAGAATATAAAATATGAATGATGAAGAAATAATCAAAAATAGCAAGAATCATTTTTCCTCACTGTTCAGAACAGCCATGCCTATAAATCAAGAATAGTCAATCTAAAACTGTATGTCTCCATCATTCATTCAAGGTCAGTGATTATGTTTTTTTTGGGGGTGCCAAGAGGGATGATTCCAAAGCCACTGCACTTCAGTAGAAAATACAAGAACGTTCATCTCTTGAAACCCTCTTCTGAGTAAACTTGGATTCATATCAGCATCCGTACTAAGGGGGAAGGAAGTCAATCTCTATGATAATTTGGACACATTATTTTACATATAATGATGGCATCAGGGCTTATTTTAGAGAATACAAGTAGACTAGAAAGATTCTGAAGACCATTAATCTGGAATGTGTAAATTTTTGATGTGATTTTTTGATCTTTCATCTTACTTAAATTTCAATGTAGCTTATTAACATGACAAATAATTGTAAAACTAATGATACTTGTTGCTATTATTGAATATCTCCTTCAAAACTCATGATGAAACTGAATTGCCATTCTAACAGTGTCGAGGACACCTCTGAGAGGTGATCAGTCCATGAACACTCTGCCATCATCGTGGATTAATTAGTGGTTGCAGGAGAGAGTTCTTGATAAAAAAGCTAAGTTTAGCCCAATAGGGATAATTTGGCCAGGTATAGGTGCCATGATCTAGGACTTCCCTCTCTCCAGAACCATGAGACAAACCACTAATTTATAAACTATCCAGTCATTATATTTCTGAAATAGTAGCAGAAAATGGATTAATCCACTTAGTGAAAGACCATGTGACATTCTTGAGACAATGAGAACTCAAGTTAAATCGTTAAGACCTTAAATCTCAAGGATTCAAACAACCTTAAAGATTAAAAATGAAGTTGGTTTTTGTTGTTTCCCCCGTTAATATGAAATAAGCAGAGATATTTGATATTTAGAAATGTATATGATTGAAATGAAGTATTTGGGAAATAATGACTACATCAAGACTAAATTTCAAATTTGTAGATCTTTGTATAGGAAGATGGTATTTAATACTAAGAAGAATTCTAACTCGCTACTAGTAGGAGATGATGTTTTAAGTGATGGATAGAAAGAACTTGCTAATGTCAAGTGCAGTTGACTCCAATGGATATTATTATTAGAGAAAATCATTCAATAAATTCACACGCAAAAAACATGTTTATAATACAAAATGCTATTCTCTGAAGAACTTTAATCATATAAAGTAGATCAGAAACTCCATGTATTAGAATGTAACTGGTACTGTTGTAGTCCTTATTTTTATCTATTTCATGGTATATCCACAGACTTTCCAAGAGTACCTGTTGTATGAAAGAGACACATACAAAATCACCCTTGAAAAATCCACCAAAAATGATTGGGTTCAGTGATACTTAACAAAGGAAATATTAGGTCAAAATAGAATGCTCGATATTAGCAAGGTGGCAAAGAGAATATCCCTTCCAAACGTATCCAGTGGAAAAGCTCTTCACATCACCTCTACCACCTCTGCCATGAAGTTTTAGCACCCAGTAAAGATCAGTGGCCCAGGTCCCTCTGAAAATTCTGCCAAATTTCTTTGAAGTATTATATTTTATTTTTAAATAGCTTTGGCTTTACATTTTATTCTAGAATATAGATGAGTTATTGAATCTCTCTCATCATAAACACCTAGAAATATGAGATTAATTATAAATTATTTAAAAAGTTTAAATGTGTAGATAGAATTCCTCTCTTTTTTAATTGGTTGTTCAAAATATTACAAAGCTCATGATAAATCATCTTTCATACATTTGACTCAATTGGATTATGAACTCCCATTTTTACCCCAAATACATATTGCAGAATCACATTGGTTACACACTCACCTTTTTACATAATGGCATATTAGTCTCTTAAAGGAAATCTTAAGCAATGTGTAGTATAATGATTGATATAATGCTGGGCATCTGAAAAAGTGATGCTGTAAATGCAGCAGGCATAGTTTTAGGATAAGAAATTCACCAAGGAAGGAACTCATTGGCAACAGTTTTGCTTGTAAGAAAAGTTCTTACAAGTGTAGGAAAGCATACTAAATTTGCTTTACCGTAATAAACATACAGATACACCATACTTTCCCAGTGGTTTAAAAAAAATTTCCTCTGTTAGGATACATTCACCCAAGTTTTTTGGATTATAAACTCAGTGCCATTGTTATTATTTATTTTTCAGCAGAGTTAAGACTGTGACCCTTTTCTTTATCTAGTTAAGCTCAGGATGCCATGGTGGGCAGAAGCAGATACTGACTGGAAATTACCTTTAGAATTTTAAGTTTCAGAAGTTTCTGCTTTAGTGTTGTGAGGGGGTATACTTGGCTGGGTAAGCTTTAGAGTACTCACAGCTCTTCCTTCTTTTTTTTTTTTTTTAATGCTTTCTTTTGTACAAGGGATTGAATCCAGGGGCATATTAACACTGATATACATCCCCACCTCTTTTGATTTTTAATTTTGAGATAGTCTTGCTAAATTGAGAGTCTTTCTAAGTTGCTAAGGCTGGCCTCAAATTTGTAATCCTCTTGCCTCAGTCTCCAAAATTATTGGAATTACAGGCATGTACCACAGTGACTGGCTTTCAAAGCTCCTTTAATTTCAATTTCCAATTGCAAGTAATTAGCTAATAATACATGTTTCCACCTTGTTCATGTCAGGGACAGCTGACAAAGTGCTCATAAAAGCAATTTACAAATTTAATCATTCAATAGATATAAATATATCTAACAATTTGTATAGTGATTTGTCGGTTATTTTCTCACTTGATTTCAAATACGCTGTGATTTTGGCACAGTATACATTACCCCTATTTTAGATAGATAGTAGGAGAATAAGGCACAGAGAAATTAAGCAAGGGTACTGGTGATTTAATCAGCAGCTTCTGCCCTTGGGTGAAGAATCTTTCTCTGTCCTTATTCCTGCTACGCTCTACATAAGTTACTCTCCTTAAAGGACAAACAGTCTAGGCTGAACCCAAAAGGGACATCAAAAACAAATGTAAGGCACTCTTCAGGAAAACAAGGAATTCGTAATCATGAAGATCATTTCCAGAATTAAGTCAGGCAGGGGTAAGCAGACAGGATAGATTTGATGGTCCTATTATTTTGGCAGTGGATTAATTTAAGAGATCATTAACACCCCAATATCCCTTTATAAAAAGAATAAAGATAAAAAAACTGTTATCCTGTTAGGAAAATGAAATATCTTTTTGTTGTTTTTGTTGTACTGAGGATTGAACACTTATTCTTATGAGGCAAGCATTCTACCAGCTGAACTATATCCCCAGCCTAAGATGAAGTATCTTTAAGAATTAAACCAGCAGTCACCATAACCAAGCAATTTGGGGGAGGCTCAACTTCGATGGTTGATATCAAAAACTCTTTTCAATGTTTCATTCATTCATTAGAAGTGGAATAAAGGAAAGTCAGAATAATTAATGATTTTTTGTATGTGTACTTCTAGAAGCTATTATCTTGTATGTATTTCCTAAGTAAAGACAATGGGAATTTTATTAAATAATATTTTTTAAACAAATTGGTTCGGAAAACTTTGATTTAATGTTTTACAGAATTCCTCGGCTCCTCTAGCTGCAAATGTCACCTTCAACTCCTATTATTTAATAGGTATTTGCATGTTTGCACTATTGCTTAACTCTCATACCCTCACATGTACACTGCCTAAACAAAATGTTTGTATTTTATCTAGAGACAGGGTTTCACTGAGTTGTTTAGTGCCTTGCTTTTGCTGAGGCTGGCTTTGAACTCATGATCCTCCTGCATCAGCCTCCTGAAATACTGGGATTATAGGTATGAGCCACTATGCTCTGTTCCACTACTTCTTAATTGTGTGACCTTGAAAAACTTTCTAGCTCTTTCTACGTATCTAGTTTTTAATCAACAATATGGAGATATATAAATTAAAAAAATGTAATAAAATTAAATTTGAAAACATTTGTAAAACTTTTAACATAGTGACTGCTGTCAAAATTCAGTAAATAATGATATGGCTGTTACTGTTAAATATGTTAATATTGTATTTAATGTCAGTGATCTTTTATAGAGGAATATAGCACAGGATCGAGTCACTTACAGTAAAATGAACTAAAGATGACAATACGGTATAGACAAGGAACACCTATGGAGGGGTAGAACATCTATGATCTAATTGAGATTATGCTGTAACTAGTTGCAGATTTTAGCAATGTCACTCTCCAGGCCTCTTCTGTAAAGCAAGGGGTTTGGTGAGATGAACAGTGTGGTGCTTGTCAACCCTGAAGTTAATCTCAGAGGGTGTGTGTGTGGGTGTGTGTGATTCCTAGATGCTTCCAATCTCAACTTCATTCTAAAGCACATGTGTTGTCACTAGCACTGCTCTTCTTAGTTGTAAAAGTTTCTGTTGTTGAAAACAGATTATCTTTGCCCATTCCTGTCCCTAATAAGAAATGCCAAGGTCTGTAATTCTTCTGTTTCAATTTCTTAGATCATATGGTAAATGATATACATTATTCGTATAGTATCATTTCCCTAATGTTAACCTTGTTATAAAATTGCTATGCTATTGTTTCAGTGTTTCAGTCTATAAACTATCAATTCATGTTTACCATTATGCTTATTCTATATTGGCCATGAAATACCAGAACTCTCTTAAACTCAATCTCAAATAACCTTTTTTGAAGAGCATTCAAAAATAAAAAACAGCACTTTAAAATTTAGTTGACATGGGTTCCTACAATAAAACTGATAGCAGCCATTTAAAATCCTTGTTAGAACCCTGAATTACTTTGTTATTGCAGATGTCTCATTATCTTAGCAAAAAACATGCACAACAAAAAACACCTGTCTAACAAAGAGAGGATAATAAAAAGGTTTGAGTCTCTACACCTGAATATTTATAAAATACAAATGAATCATTCAGGCATTTCCAATTTTCTAAGAGCCAAATCAATATATCCATGTATCTTACAGGCACTGGAAACATGGGGTCAAATCCTGTACATTTTACAGTGCTGCAGATTTATATGGAAAATCAATTACTTCTACTTACTACAAAGTGTATCCGTTACTAGATATGTCCTGGGGACAAGTCTAAACCACAGCCAATCTTACAGAGTATAGTACCTTTTGCATCTTAATGCTTTTGGAAATATTCCCCAAATGTCTAGAAATGTTACAGGTATTTCTGAAGCCAAGTTACAAGGTAGAGGAGAAGAAATAAAATTTACAAAGCTTGTTTTAAAATTTTTAAGAGTATGACTATTCACCAACTTTTTTATTGCTTTGATTCAAATTAAAAAGAAGTACTTGTGACACTTTTGCAATAAATATCATGAGCAGTTATAATATTATTGCTCAGATTATATTTTCATTCCTAAATGCATTTTTATAACTCTTGAAATGAAGAACAAGATGAATAAAGCTTCAAGGTTAAATTCCAGATTTCCACAAATCTATAAAGAAGGGAATGGATATTCGTGACCTATACACAAAAATAACCTAATCCATCCTAATTCTTTCTAATTCAGTCTTTGGCTGGAATGATAATAAACCAGGGTAGTGATGGGTTACCCTGTGCTGATTTGAAATTCATATTTTAGATGAATCCAAATGTAAAACTGAACTATTTATTTTTGAGTTACATTTATTAGAGTTTACAATTGAAAATGATTGTCCTTAAGAGGAAAAACAATAAAGTATCTATAAGAGTTGAATAATGTCCTCCCAAAGTTCATGTGTAACTGAAACAGTAGCGTGTGACCTCACTTGAAAATATGATCTTGCAGATACAATTAGCTAAGGAGCTCAGGATAAAATCTTTCTGGAGTTAGAGTGGGGCTTAAATCCAATGGTTGTTGTCCTCAATCAGAGAGGAAAGGACATGCACAGACCGGAGGGTGATACAAGGAGGAGGCAGAGATAGGAGCATTCACCCACAAGCCAAGAACACCTAAGACCTGTTGGCAAGCAGCAGGGATTCTTTCTTGGAGCTTTGGAAGGAAGCGGCTCTGCCAACACATTGATTTCAGAAATCCAGGCTCCTGAATTGTGGCAATAAATTTCCATTGTTTTAAGCCACCAAGTTTTTAGCAATTTCTTATGGCAGCTCAAGGGTGAATACAGGTTCTTTAGCAGTGAAAAAGCTAATGCCTATCAATCTTTCTTTAAATGATTTTACCTTCTGTAGAGGAAAAGTACTGATGTTTTATGTACATAGAAGGTCAGAGTCTTAATTTTATAATACTGATCCCAATGTGTTTAATTCTATTTGTCAAAATAACTCATAAATACTAAACAACTCAAACCAACAAATTCTGTTGGCCAAAGGCTACTACTACTCTTCATCTATTTTAGAATGCTTCCTTCTCACCTGTTCAGCTGTTAGGGAGTTAGCATTAGTGGGAGGGAGTTCTCAAGTTTGGCAACTAAAAGTTGTAAAATACAACTATAGTCTTGTTGTTTTATTTTTCCCTTTACATATGCAGTTACATAGTTTATTGTTACAAAATTAAGCAACCATGGAAATTAATATTTTAGCACATATGTATTCTAAATATGAACATGAATGCATATTCTCATTATAAATTGAACTTCTGCACTGAAACCATTTCAAGACTGAGTTATTCACTTAATGATGTTTTAAGTATTTAATATGCAATTTAATATTTGTATACTGCATCATTCTCAATAGATGTATATTTCATAAAGATTGTGTCAGAGTCGTTTTAGGAAACTGCCTAAAGTATATTTTAAAAAATGTTTTCCTATGAAAATAATACTGCAATGACATGTTTTTAGTTTAAAATTTTGCAAAACGATTAGTACAATTGTTCCCTAGGATAAGCCTGGATGTGGGAAAGCTGGGTAATATCTCTATGAAAAAAAATATATAAGCACACAGATACATACACATTTAAAACTAGCCATATGTAATACATGTCTGTACATTGCTTTCCAGGAAGATTCTAGAAATGTTCCATGCCCAAAACAGTATACCAGAGCTCATGTTGCTCAAATGCTTTCCAGGTGTATTTTTAGACAAGGAAAATGCTAATTCATTTTTAACTTGAATTTCTCTTTTCACCTATGAAAGTGAACATTTTACCACATTTATTAGTTATTTTTAGTTCTCTGAATTGAAAATCCAATCCTTAGTTTTTCTGTTGTAATGCCTTTCCTTTCTTTTACAAAAATAAGTTTATTCTACATTTTTAATGTTTTTAATTTGAGGAGGGTCAACAATTACAACTTTTAGGACTTCAAACTTCTATATCTGTAAACAAAGACACTTGAATTAGAATATCCTTGGGATCTCTTCTAGTCGAGTCTCTTATATCTTAGGAATCATACTACAATATTTTTAACAAGATATTTCAATTTTGGCCATTTCTCTCCACATAAACTACATATGTGCTAAGAATCCTATTCAATGATTTTTATCATCTTCCCATTATTTAATAAGGAGAAAAGGAACAAAACATAGAAGATTGGCTTTGTAAAAAAGCATTTCAAAGAACTTACTCCTAGATTCAACCATACCTGCCTAGGAGATTCTTTCCAGATTTAAAACAGGTAATGTGATTTTTGGTGACCTACCTTGTATGCATTCTCACCATTATGTTAAAATTTTACATATTTAAACATAAAAAAAAACCATACACACCTAAGGCAGTGAGAAATTCTCTTTGTGAAAATTGGAACTAGTTTTCATAAAGAAACTTGACCCACTATGAATTCTACCAATATTGTTTAAAGGTAAAATTAGTTATATATTAAAGGAAATTAGATAATTTTTTTCCTTTTATATCCCAATATAACATCTTCCTCCCTATCCTCACCTCTGGTGGTTGGGAGAGGGGGACCAAAATGACTTAAACCTGGAGCCATTATATTAGAAAACTTTTAAAAGATATTAGTTAAAAAGTTAACATTCATTAGATAATAGGAGTTGTTGAATCTCAATGCTGAAAAGGTAATATAGATAGAAATTCCACAATAGATGTATTAAGATGATGATCCAGAAGCAAAATACATAAGGAAAAGCATTATAGCGAATATGAAGTTAAAAATATAAAGGTTATTCCTGTTCAGGCCAATAAATGTCACCTGCCAGGAAAAAAAAATCAATGTTCCTTTGAAGTGAGAATATATTTTATTCCTGAAGCATTTAATTCATCTAAACCTTGCCAGACCGCACTGTGTGAACACTGACCTGTGAACAGGTACCAGAGATTGTTTGGCTCCAGTGTTTCCATCTCACCCCTGCGGGTTGTCTTTCTGTGTCGAATTTTATAGCCAGTAATAAATCCATTCTGTGTTCCTGATGGAGGAGGAAGCCAGCTTACTTTGATACTCTGTAAAATAATAAATGTAAATTAAAACATTGGAGGAAAAAGGGACAACAGGAGAGGGTCAAAGAAGTGACCCAGACACAAGTGTAAATAAAATAGAGAGGCATGAAGAGAGGGATTATCGCCTAGGACCAAATTACATCCATTCCTACAATCTGACAGTATCCATAGTTATCTTATTTTAATAAAAATGCACATAATTCATTTTATTTATAAATACATGCATTACCACCTCTTCTATGTAAGCACTACTGAAATGATAGCAAAATATTTTACATGTTCTAAACCATAAAAAGAAAATTAGAATGTATTTGGAAGGTGCATATTTGAGGGAAGTGTGGAGACTGAGTCAAAGAAAAAAACTGAAACCTAGATCCTTTCTTTCGAGATATTGCTGAAAAGCAAGGCAATTTATATGAAAATATTCAGGGAATTCTGGGAATTATTGCTTCCTAAGTAACTGAGGGGATGAACAAAAAATTCCTAAGGATCAGGTAAACTCCAGGTTCCTGTGCATGCTCAGTAAACTAGTCCCTTAACCCACATTGATTTTGCAGCATTTGGAAGATTTACCCTCTATAGATACTGAACACAAAGACACAGATTCAGATATCAGGCTCAGAAGAGAACTGGATGTAGGCAAGGGCTACTAGATAGGAGATGTGAGAATTCCATTTCCTCTTCCTTCTTCTGCTACCCAGAGAAATAACAAGCAGGTGCATGCTTCCCAGAGAGAATATCAAGTAATCCTTTTCTAGAGAAAATTAATAAATTTATCCTAGAGAACACGATTCCTGAACAACCTCCCAATAAGGGGACCACCACTTAACAAGCCCACTAGGCACTAGAATTTACACTTTGCAATCAGCTTTTCAGTATTTCATTTTAATGTCAGTTGACAATTTAAGACTACTATGTTTCAAAGAAAACCTTTAGCATAAAAGGTAGATGAAAAGTAATGCCCTCAAAGGTAATGGGACCTCAAAGAAACAATGATGATACATGTAACAGGAGGAAAATACCCTTATGATCTAAAATAAAACACGTATCCATGAAAGAATACAAATGTAGAGGTATTAAAAAAGTATGACAAATACAATTTGATTATACAAATTAAATATTCAATAGGTTATATCAGAATATAAATTCAAAGAAGTCTCCTAAAATTCACTAAGGAATAAATACAATCATAGGAAATTAGAGACAAAAGATATTAGATGTTTAGTCTATAATTCCAATACCCAACTGAATAGGAAAAAAAAATCAAGGAAAAATAAAAGATATAATTAGCAAAATATAATAATAATTATTAACCTTCTCAATAAAAATCTTGCAGAACTGGAAGATTTGGAGACTTTAGTCTTAAAGGGACTAAATAATATTCATGTAAAATAATCATGGGAAAGCACATCACTGTAACCTACCAGAGCCTCACTAGGGTGGAGATTCAGAATGGAGGGAAAAAATAACAGGTCACATAAAATATGATCAAGAGTAATAATGTCCTGAGGTTTCTCAACAAGAACATGTAAAGCTTGATAACAGTGGGACATACTTAAATAAAATTCTAATCAACAAATTTCAATCTAGAATTCTGTCTAATCAAATAAATAACACATGTCCAGAGCAACGACGTATGCTTGGGTAATCATAGTGTATGGAAATTCCAGATAGACATGGTTTTAAAGCCATCCTTCCGTGTGTTCCCTTTATCAGGAAGAGGAGGAAGGATACACTCTAGGAGATGCAGAGTGCAAACTTTCCTAGAATTTCTCACTCTGGGAAGAGAGAGAAAGTCCAAAAGCAAATAGAAGGAAAAAGGAGTCCAGAATAGAGAGATAAGTATGAAATTCTCAGGAGGACAAGGAAGAAAATCTCAATGTGATATAAAGTCTGATATGATGAGACACCATACTTAAATAAGGATAGACTGTATAATTCCATTCATATAAAGTTTTAGCACAGGAAAACTTAACCTTTACTAATAGAAAATAGAAGAGTAATTGCCTATGATCATTGCATATGTGTGACTGTGAAGTTGATGAGACTGAACTGGGTATAAGGAGACTTCTGCGTATTGATTTTATGTTTGTTATAATGCCAAATACAAATGTCAAAATGGACTGTAATCAGCTGAACTCTGTCCCTCCAAACTTTGGGTGTTGAATTCCCAACTCCGAATCCTTCAAAATGTGACGGTGTGGTGTGTGGAGACAGTTCCTTTGAAGAGGTAATTAAGATTAAGTGATGTCACTAGGGTAGGCTCCAATTGGATATAACTGGTGTCCTTAGAGAAGAACTGTAAGGACAGATACAGAAGAAAACCCCATGCAGACATTGGATAAAGGAAGGAAGCCTCAGAATAACTCCTTGAACACTGACTGTGAACTTTCCAGCCTGAAGAACTGTACGCAGTGAATTTCTGTTGTTTGAGTCACTGAGTCTCTGACATTTGTGATGGCAGCCCTAGGAAACTACACTCATGGGGTTGAAATCTCATTGGTATATTTCACTTCGTTTTAATTACACTCTAACCAAAAGAAGTAGGAGGAGGAAGAGAAAAACAAGAATGTGGAAGAGAAATGAGGGTGGAGATGTGTGAGCACTAGATTCCAACAGAAAAATGAGCCCTTAGATGTATAACCTAATACTGGTAAACTAAGAGACATTTGCAAAAGTGCAATGACACAGAAAGAGATAACACCAAAGATGATGAACTTGGGTGTCTATAGGGAATGGCGAGAATAGAAGTAGGGAAGGGTCTATTGATTTTTATTATGTTAGTTGGTGCTGCTTTTCTTAAAAAAATAATATCATGTCACACTTGATGAAAATTTAAATTAATTTAAAAAATAAATGTGAGGTGGTGGAAAGAAACACCTAGGTGATACAAGAAAATCAAACCTGAAGTCAAGGGACAGATTGCTAAGAGAGTGGGCCATAAGCCCAGGGTCTCTTTGACACTATTTTAATCATGTAGCATGATGGCTGAGGTAGGCTAGAAATCTCCAGAACAAGGTTCAAGATCTTTTTCCCACAACTACTACAAAACAGCTGCTGCTCTACAGATAATTAAATTCTTTTGTAAAAGAATATAAAAATCAGCTAAAGTCACAGTTACTTGCTAAGCACTTTGACAATTTTTAAAGTGTGCCAACCTCAGTAGAGTCTCATTATTTACGCTAGTTATATTCTATGAAGCTGCTCCTACAATAACTTTGTGAAAACTGGAATATTGCTCCTGGGTGAAATATAGATTTAGGTTCCTTCCATCTGTGCTTATAATATATTTGTCAACTTGACTATACATAATCTTTTCTGGGTGTTAAAGATATTTTATTATATATTATTGTCGAATAATTAACATTGAATGTTAATACTTAAACCAAGTGATTTATCTCGTTTTCTCTAGAGGACAGATCACCATTGTTTTGCATTGAACACATCAGTATTACACTTGAGAGCCATTTAAAACAGAAAAATCACCAGCAAATACACACAAATGCAAAGAGATGGCACCAAAGAGATTGAACAAGGACACTGGTTTCCAGTATGAGAGCTGAAGCAACAAGGCTGGGTGTAATCTTGTTCAACCTCAGCTGTGAGCATATGCTTCAATGACTCCACGTTTTCACTGCTCTGTGTAAGAACACAAAAGTGAAGCACCATGGGTTTTATTTTTGGTTCTAAATGAATTTTAGTAAGAACACAAACTCACAGATACAGAATCTGCACATGATGAGGATCAACTATAATTCTGTATTAAACATGTTTTAATAGTTTTTGGAGAATCTAGTTATATAAATGATCAGATTATTCAGGTTACTAGAAAATATTTAAAAGAATATGATACCACTGAGTTCATTCACTGAGAGGAACCTCTTCTATTGAGGTTTGTTAACATTTATTTTTAACCTACTATAGATCTGGCAAAGATCTGCACACACTACATAAGAATTGGTTTTTATACTCATGATGATTCTGTGACTTAAGGTTCACCGGTATGCCCTTTGTATAAACATGTAATTGGGACACAAAGTGCTCATGTAACTTGAAGTCACGCAGCCAAGAAGTATTAGAGCGGCATCTTCACTGGGATACCATGCATCTAAATCTGGCATTTGGGGCTATTTAATATTGCCTCTCCCAGTAAGTTCAAGAGCGTGATGTATAATTCATTGTAGTTATTATTCATTAAAAATATATCCTTGGGGCCAAATTGTAATAAAGTTATAATTTACCCATTCTGACTGAAGAAATAGACAAGTAAACTAATAATGAAAAAAATAAAATGTTAAGTACTAAAGAATGTCCCAGAGGTACTAGAGGGGCAAAACTTAACTTACACAAACCTACTCATCCCCTTCTCCCACCACACCCCTGAGTGGAACTGTTCTTCCTCCCATGTGTTTAGAAACTAGTAAACAAAACTATAATTTGATAAAGTCATAACTTATATTTATATTTCCCTGGTCATCTTATTTCTATTTTTCAATATTTCAAGGTAGTAGTGGTGGATATTATCACCAATTCACAATTTTTCAATGGAGGGAGCTCTAAGGCACAGAAATAAATGAATGATTGGTCTGAGGTCACCTTGCAAGATTGTTGGAAAATTTCTTAACTGTTGAGTCCAATGTTCTTATTGTTTCATATTAAATAAGTGATTGGTGGGCTTCTATTTGATAATTCTACACACCTAAATTCTTCTATAAAACATTCTTTTCAAGAATAAAACTGGATTTCAATAATTAGTTTTAAGGACATCCAGTAAACCTTCTCATAAAAACCTTAGCAAAGAAAGAGAAAAACATTTTCTAAGGATGACAGTTTGTTTTTAAAGTCAAAATTAAATTCACACAGAAAGTAAAAATACAAATGTAGATGTTAAAACTTAGATCAAGAGTTAGAACCTTTTGATTTTCAGTTAATGTCTGCCGTGGCTTTGCTGAGTGACCTTTCCTAAGTCTTATAAATGACCTAAATCTCAATATATGAATCAAAAGTGGAAGAATAATTGTTCTTAGTATGTCTACCAAATGCTTGTAAATCACTTGATAAACCTGGATATATTAATTATGCTAATGATTACATGAGTAATAGTTAGTATTTGACAGATAATAATTTTTCTTTATCATAGTTCAGGATTTCCAGTGATTGCATAAAATGATTCCCACATAGCCGGTGCTTTAATATCAATGCCTAATAGCAATTAATTAATAGAATCAGTTATACACTCTACACTCCAGGAGGTGAACCCCCTCAATGGTTATTATTCATCTTTGGATGTAATTTCATCATTTTTATTCATCCTCATCTCTGGGTAGCATTTAAGTTTATGAGCATCTTTTATGATTTCTCATCGATTTCAAGCAAGAACCAGCAGATTGCAGATGATCAAATTTTTTTTTTTTTCATTTTAGGGTCTTCTTTTACAGATAATATGGCTGGATGCTTCTAATTATATTATTCTGGGAAGTTAAGGAGAAAGTGTTCAGCCACTGTTTCCTTATTCAATGATATAATGTACCTAATTTTCTATATGACACCTGTTGTGCCACTGTGTAGTGACTCAGACTTCATTACCCACTCCCTCCCTCATCGAGCCACTTACGGTTGGCCCCATTATAGAAACCTTCCTTTAAAACAACTTCATTTTATAGGAAAGATTGGTAATAATTTTTATTAAAAGTCCTTAACATATGACTTCTGACTTTTGAAAAATCAGTTCTGGTAGCTGCGACTTGACTTTTGGTCCTTCTATTACTTGGGTGAGAGAAATTAATATTCTGAATTGTTATAATTTTCTATCTTCAATCAAAGATTAATTTCACCTTTTTTTGTATGTCAAGAAAAGGAACGACAAACTTGAACTTTCTCAAATCCTTTCATTTATTTTCTAAATACGTTTGGTAGAGAGCAGTTTAAGCTTACTAATTTTAAAAAGGGTCTGCTTGGACACATATCCCCAACTGCCAGGGAAAGCCCTCTACAATTCAGTGATGTGAAATTATTCTTCTCTTGGGTCCCCTTAGACCATTACTTAATTTTTCTTTTTTTTAAAATTTCTTTTGGTTGTAGGTGGACACGATACCTTTATTTTATTTATTTATATGTGGTGCTGAGGATAGAACCCAGTGCCTCACACATGCTAAGCAAGCACTTTACCACGGAGCCACAACACCAGCCAACGTTAATTTTTCTATCACTCTAGATTTGTCAGGAGTAAGAGAAAAAACAGAACAAAAATTATTGATATATCCACCATTTTTTTTTCAAAAACCACAATTTATAAATTTTTTTTGAAAGCCACAATTTATAAATTTATATTTTTAACTCTACTTAATTCATTTCATATAACCATTGTAGCTTACTTTCTCTGGAGTACAGTTCTGGTGAAGGAAAGCCCATTTTAGACCCTCTCCAAACATTCAGTTATTCTGTTTTTATTTTATTTTATTTTATTTATTTTTAATTTTAATTTGTTATATATGACAGCAGAATGCATCTCAGTTCATGTTACACATAAAGAGCACAATTTTTCATGTCTCTGATTGTACACAAAGTAGAGTCACGCCATTCATGTCTTCATACATGTCCATCTCATTCCACTGTCTTTCCCACCCCTATGCCCCCTCTCTCCTACTCCCTCCCTTTGCCCTATCTAGAGTTCATCGAATCCTCCCATGCCCTACCCACCACATTATGAATCAGCATCTGTAAATCAGAGAAAACATTTGGCATTTGAGTTTTGGGGATTGGCTGACTTCACTTAGCATTATATTCTCCAACTCCATCCATTTACCATGCCATGATTTTATTCTCTTTTAATGCTGAATAATATCCATTCATCTACTGAAGGGCATCTAGGTTGGCTCTACAGTTCAACTATTGTGAATTGTAATGCTATAAACATTGATGTGGCAGTGTCCCTGTAGTATGCCATTTTTAATTTTTATAAGGAGTCTTTTTGATAAGATGGTATTATTTGGCTCACTTTTCCACAGAAAGGACTTGGGAGGGACCGTTTGAAAGGAATTCCTTTGCTGCAACTGAGAATTCCTTTGCTGTAACCCAGCAGGAATCCATGAATTCTGAAACTAATTCAGAGTCATTTTGAGACTGTATGACTTATTTTTTTTCTGTATCTTTGGTGACTTGGATCTCATGTGAAGTCTGGAGAATGAAATAGTCTTCCTGTACTCATGAGTTCCTATGTATTTTTATTAGAGTGCTCATGGACACATCTAAAAAACTGACTTTCATTTTATCCCCCATCTGTTACTTATTTTCATTCTCTTTAATTATTTGTCAAATGCCCAGAATATTCCATTTGCTAAAAGGTCGCCATGCCTACAGTGTCACATTGTCCATGTTCAGAATATGGGCCTACTCATTTGTTTATGACTCAACAATTTAGCAAATTTTCTGCTGCAAATTGAGAGGAGCATTGAAAGTGAAAAACACCTGGCAACATATTGCAACTTCTGCTCTTCTATGAGTATTTATTGAGCAACTTAGTCCATGTAGAGTATTAGTAACATTTCCTATTTTAGCAAAGGGAACCCGCAGGCATGGGTAGTGAAGAGACCTTGAGATAGGGTATTAGAGGAATGTAGAAAAGTGAAGAGACCTAACACAAATTTTTGGAGATATATTCAACAATGGTGTGTGCAAAGGAGGAAAAATCATCAAGAGTGACTCAGGATTTGGCCAAGAGCCATGAGGATGCATGCCTTAAATCCCAGTGCCTCAGGAGGCTGACACAGGAGGATCTCGAGTTCAAAGCCAGCCTCAGCAAAAGTGAGGTGCTAAGCAACTCAAAGAGACCTTGTTTCTAAATAAGATACAAAATAGGGCTGGGAAGTGGCTCAGTGTCCAAGTGCTCCTGAGGTCAAATTCTGGTACAAAATAAAATAAAATAATGACTTGGGGTTTGAACACAAACAACTTAGTGGATTATAATGCATTTACTGGGGATCAGATTGTCTAAAAATAATTCATTTTAAAAGCATCACAGGTCATACCTATTGAGAGTTAAACGAATAGCAATCCACCAAGGATGGGGAGAAAAGGCTGCCCATATTGATATATTTTAGTTAAGATAAATAAAAATCTAAATGATTTTTTTTCTAAATCATTTAGAAAAACTGTTATCAATAATATAATTAGAGTAAATAATATTTTCATAAGATCACAATTAGGTAGCATATTTAATATTTAATTTTTGGCATTTATTTGAACATTTGGTAAATAGCCCATAAATGCTGAACATATCTAGTTGAATTCCAAACTGGAATGGAAATTAATCTATTAAGAAATAGTGCTTATACTCTATTATGTATATAACTTTGTTGACAACTTCTAAAAACTATATAAATCTATAAACTTAATGTACTAACTGTATAAATCTATAAACCTATGGTACCAATGATGGATTTGATAAAATGTCAATAAAATATCATGATCCCCTATATTTTTTCAAGCTATTATAGGTTATTTTGTTGAATTGACCTGCTTTTACTTTGGTGTTATAAATACCTAATCTCTTGTGATTAAGTGAGGTTATAAAGTGGGTAATATACAAAAATTGGCATTCTTATGTTCATGTAGGCAACTGTTATTCAAAACAACATGAAGTCATATTAGTAAACACTTTCAGTGTGACATATTTCCAAAGTGAAGTCTGCCACTGCTACATGAAGTTTGAGTTAAATAGATGTATTATCCTAAAAGTATGAATTTATACAAATTGGGTAATATTTGATTTTAAATTACATTTTCTGAAGATTTTGTAATTCAGGCAAGAAACATCGCTTTGTTTGATGAAAAAAATATAAAAGCTAACAGGCAGTGTTGTTATTTAATGACTGAAATAATACAACCCTTACTTCATCAATATATTTATTTAGCCATAAAATAGTTTGACCTTTATTTCTATCCTGGTGGTCCCTTGTCCTTATAAGTAGTCCCAGTGGAACTTTTACCTAAAGGGTAAGCCCAATTCTATACCCTCTAGGAAAATTCTGTCTTTGCTTCTACAGTAAGCCAAAGCAAGCTAAGACAATCTCTAAGGTTGTTCAAGTTCAGATCAAATACTGCAAATCTACTTTACTATGGTCCCAGTTCTGACCCTGGGGTTCCCTGGTAGAGGCTGTGCCTTGCTCTCTTGCTTCTTCACCTTGTTAAATCTACATGGCTCCTCCAAGATTCCAAGACTGATACTCATAGCAGCCAGTGGCTCTCCTGTGACCCTCTCCAGGCACTTCTCTCCCAATATACACCTGCCCTCTTATCTACTTGTATTAACCACCTGCTTTCACACTCTGGACCTCTGAAGCCTACTGGCCTTTTGATTCACCACCTGAAATCCCTCTCAGTTTCTCTGCCACCCACTGCACACAGCTATTTGCCATGCCCAGTAATTCCTGAATAAACATTCCTAATCACCACACTCCTTTTGGTTTAGGTACAGGACCCTCCTGACACTGGCCCTGAACTCCATGTCCATCCCACAGATGTCTATTTTAGGTGTAGTCAATGAACTCATCTCAGGTTAAAAAAAGCTCATTCACACACAGTGGGAGATGTCATCTGGAATACGCTCTTTTTCTTATGTTTCATTTTTATGTTTTCCAGCTAAAGTAAATGGAAAAAAAATATAAATTGAGGCTAGGAAATGGACATGCCACCACTCTTCTCTGCTCCTTGAATCAAATTTTGAAAGCTTGACCTTCACAATTCCAAAGCAAAATGGGAGGCTGATAACTTTCCCAACCAACTTCATTTTAGCAGCACAGGAGACTTGAACCAATAAATTAGAGCCAAGTAGATTCCCAATCTTCACTGTGAGATCCCAAGGCATCACTGTTCACAGAGTAACAGGCATCCCAGGTAGGCTGACGATTTTGCTGTTTTGAAAGACAGTATTTTTTTTACACTTCCAAAGTAACATCTGCACTTTTGCCTGGATTATTTCAAGACAAGACTCAGGTCTCAGAAGGAAAAAGAAAAAGTTGTTGAGGGTTGCACACAGACTTCTCTATAATTATAGGTTAATTGAACTCTGGTTCCAAACTTGCACAATCATTCTGTATAATAAATGTTACTGATCTATTTAATGATAAGCTCAAATATTAAATAAATCTCAAATTGTATGTATAGGTGCAGGGGCAAGATTTGCTTGGCAAATCTTAGTATGTGTTCTATCTAGCATGCAATTCTGAATTTTTGTTTAGAGAAAGAACAGTGTTCTCCAAATAAAATATATTCAATAAATGTAGTAGAATGTATGAACAGGAAGCACACTATTCCATGCTCAGATTTTCATTAATTTGCTAAGTTTTTGTAGGAATCATTTACTTATCAGCATGGTAAGATTATACCTATCTTCCATTGTTTTAATAGGTGATAATGAGAAGGGGCTTAGAAAATGGAAAACACTGCAAAATTCAAAGTTTTACTCTTGTTTGACCTTTTACATTGTTATTATTAGTAGTAGAAATAGTATGTGTAGCTGTTTTGAATTATACAAAAGGACACCAAAAAATAGAAGATTTTTTTAAAGAATTGAGTTATTAAGTCACTTTGGCCTCACAGGATTAGATTTTGTAGACCTCCACAAAGTGAATAAGTGATTCTCAATGAGGCCAAATGACTTCTATAAACTCTCAATCTGATCACGATCACTAGATTAGAAGTCTCCGAAAGCAACCTTTTTGCCAATCAAAATTCCTTCAGTGTAATGATTGAAGAGGTGGTTTATTTATGGCAGATTCTGATGAGTGGCCCACAGAAACCTCACTCTGCCTACTGAGTTCAAAAACACATTGGAGCTGGTGTCAGATAGATAACTGTTTGATTTCTATTCCTGAAAGAAAAATCAGTTAATTTTTCTTTCTACCTAGACTTTCCTGAAAAAATTAATCCCAAACTCCGAAATTAATAAAGAAAAAGTCTATTCAAATTTCCCAAACACAGAGTATAGTCCAGTTCAAGAGAAAGATAAAATAATAGAGGGGTTTTGGAGAGAAAGGGAGAGAGAAAAGAAGTGGTTTGGGGTGTACCTACCACCTTCTTCTTTTTAAATTTCTGGATTAAAATGGATTTTTTTTTCACGTGATAAAAGCCTAGTACCTTCATAGTCTAGTAGCCAGGCCTGTTTTCTTCTAGGTCCTAGAAATTGGGAATGTAATTTCTAGGAGGTATTCACATTTTGACAAAATTCCATTACAATAAAGCAATTTGGTTGCTCCCTAGAGTCATGATAAAGCAATATTACAAGTAATACATTTCAGAATTTGTCAGTATCAATAGATTTTATTCTCCAGTGCCCAAGTCATTCCCTGGAAGTAAACTGGATGTTTAAGGATGCCCGTTAACTCTTTGAGATCACTAGGTCCTTTCTCAGACTATTCATTTCTACTAAATAAAATGACTAAAAGCTATATGATAGCTTTGACACATTAACTAAAGCAAAGAAAGCCAGAATAGATTTACATCAAGGGAATTATATATAAAATTATACCTTTGAGAGGAACAAGAAAATGGGCCGTCTATAATTTAAGGCAGAAAATACCGTGTCCTCTTTATTTCTCATTTCGTTTTTGTTTGTTTGTTTGTTTGTTTGTCATATAGAAACCAACATATCATTCAAGAGGTAAGGTGGATAATGAAATTTCAGGATAATCGATGTCACCATATATTTAAGTGTCCCAAGTCAAAGAGGAAAAACGAGTTTAAATCTTGACTCATGCTATGTGAAAAATCATTCACTAGGGGATAAAATACATTCATCAAGAAAAAGAAACAAGAAAAACTCAAGGTATTATAAAAATGTACTTATATTAAAATGACTATGGCATTACAAGGGCTATTAAAAAATTTAAAAAAAATAGTTTCTGGGTTATATCTTTAATCAGACAAAAAATACGATGATTTTGACAATATCATATTCTATTTTTAAAATCATAAACTGTAAACTTTAGAATCATTGTCACAAAAATCATTTCTAGCCAATGTTTACTGGAAGAAGTATGACTACAGTTTAGTGTCATCTTGCACAGAACACAGCCCTTGCTTTAGGTACAACAAAATTTAGGCATGGCCAATAATTAGGCACACAGAAATGCAGCTGGTTCTATATTAAATACAGAAAAAAGATCTTAGTATGAACCAATTTTCTTTTTAAAAACAGCAGAAGTGGCTATTTAACTGAAGCATATCCTCAAGCAAACTGTCAAATTAGGCCTTAAGTAATTAATCTCTGAAACCAGCAGGCTTTCAATCTTAGCACAGACATCTCAAAGACATGACTTACCATGTAATTACATGGGACATTACAATGTATTTATGAGGTCATTTGTTACAATGTACAGTAATTACAGAGTACTTACATAGCTATTTATGTCGTGTAAAATGAAGTGAGACTAAATATTTTAATTGTGTTGGAGAAATAAGGGAAAATATTTGAGTTTCAAATGTCAGGTAAGATTATAGGTCAGAGCCACATAACTCATATTAACAGCTGGCTGCTTTGAGAACCACAAGTGTTTTGCAATGCACTTCTGCTGGAAATGAATATTTGAGGCATTCTGACAAACATTCCCTCCAAAGTTGAAGTAAATGAAATCGTTCTCCTCATTTCAATCTTCAGGTAATGCCAGAAGACAGTCCACAGTATAATTTACTATGTATCACTTACATCCAAACCATAAATATCCAGGTATCAATAGAGCTTCAGGATTAAAAACAATGTCACATACAACGTATTCATAAATGGCACACCATGAAACTAGACAGAGTAATGAAATAGTTGTCCTGTGTTTCTCGCTTCTATAATTTTGGAAGAAAATGACATTTACTTAGATTTTCAGAACCATCTCCTCAAATACACAAGTCTAAATATTCTCATTCTTCTTTTTTTTTTTTAGATAAGAAGATGTTTCTAGTTAATTTTTGAAGATGCATTTTTCCCCCAAAGTTTCTTTGCCTTATTTTAATCTATACTTGAAAATTCTTATTTACTCTAGCAGATGAGTTTTGCTACTGAAGAGCAAAGGATTCTGAACTTGCTACATGGACATATGCTTGATCAGGAAACTTCAGTGGCCTCAAAATTGCATTGCTGGGCTGGAGGGGTAGTCCAGTGGCAGCACAGCATGAATAAAGACTTGGGTTTGATCCCCAGAAACACACACACACACACACACACACACACACACAGAGTTGAGGGCAGGGGCAAGGAGAGAGGAAGAGAAGGAGGGAAGAGGGAGGGAGGGAGAGGGAGACAGAGAGAAAGAGAGAGAGAGAGAGAGAGAGAGAGAGAGAGAGAGAGAGAGAGAATCACATTGATTTTAAAAACTTAAAAATCTCTTCATTTGTATTGCTAATGACTCTTTGAATCTTTGAATTAAGGACCATTGTAAGTCTTGCTATTACTTGCATTCATTGCTTTATTAATCAATTCAATAAATGTCCTGAGTGCTTGCTGTGTTCTAGGCATAGTATTTAGACATATTTGTTGATGCATGCCTGTAACGCCAGCTATTTGGGAGACTAAGGCAGGAAGATTGCAACTTTGAGGCCAGTATGTGCAATTTAGCAAGACATTGTCTTAATAATAATAATAGTTGCTATTATTATTATTATTATTATTATTTAAGAAATAGGCTGGGGGTGTAGCTCATTAATAGAGCACTTTCCTTGCATGCATGCAGGCCTTCGCTCTATTCCCAGCACTGAAAAACAACAGCAGCAGCAATGACAAAAGACAGGTTAAGTCCACCTATAAAACTTTACTTGAAGAACATGATCTTTCCCAGTGATAGTTTCTATAATGCTGTTGGTAGATTGGCTTAATTAATCTAAGAAGCTAACTAGATATACCATACTAAGGTGTTTGGAAAAATAATTTATGGCCTTATAATAAGAATTTATGTTGGATATAGTGGTGCACACCTGTAATCCCAACTACTCCAGGAAGGGTGAAGCATGAGGATCATGAATTTGAAATCAGCCTCTGAAACTTAGCAAGACCCTCTCTCAAAACAAAAGACAAAACAAAACAAAACAAAACAAAACAAAAAAATATAAAGGACTGGGGATACAGCTCAGTGATAGGGCCACCCTGAGTTCCATCCCCAATACTAGAAAAAAAATATGCCTCTAAATTAGAACTATCATCATTTGATGAATTATGAAATGCAAATAATATTATCCAGGGTTTTCTTCTTGGTGGCCTGCCTTTCTTTCATGTGATTCAGTAATTAGAAAGTAGAAAATAATTTTTAGTTATGATAGTACAGGTAAAATATTTCTTCTAACTTTGAACCATTCTTATACATTTCAACAATGATTTTTCAAAAAGAATAAATGTCAAATCTTTTTGTTATGCATATATTCTAATTGTCAAATTCTTTAAATATGAGAACTGATTAATGTCTGCAAAGACCAATCAGAAGGTTGACAGTGATGCCCACTACAACCTCCTGAAAAACAGGGTCCATCTGCATTTAACAAATTTTACATTTTTATATAATGGCCCCAGAATTGGCCAAATCCAGATACCCAGGGCCCACAGAACCATCTGCAGAATGTTGCCTGTTAATATGCAAATAAACTAATTAAAATTCACAGACTCCTTCAATAGCCAGTCAGGTCAATTCTGATCAACTATACCAATTTTATTTACACACACAAAGAAAGAGCAGGTCCATCTCACATTGAATACAGAGAATTGAGAGAATAGTTGGGAATATATTCTCAACAACTCATTCCAACTGAAGAACAGAAAGAAGTAGTTCACTTTTGAAAAATAAAATATGGGTAACCATCAATACTTCAATCAGTCTTTCAATTAAATATGCAATAATTATGCATCTAATTGATTAACAATTAGCAGCACCTGTAGTTGGCTATAATTTTAATTACCGATTACATTATGACTGATTACTTAAAATGATATCTGCATGAGCACCACTAGACCATAAAGAAAGAATAAAACAATTCTAAAATAATTAGTCAATTAAGACTTAGATTAAAGCCAATTCAATAAAATTGTTTTTAAAGATTTTTATTTCTAAGTAATGTTAATGGATTTTCTTTAATATATTTAACAAAGAGTAAAGCTGACCAATAATCATTTACCATTTTCTGGGAAGATGTGGCAGTAATTCAGAATATACCACTGTCAATCTCAATGGTGGATATTAGAAACAAGGTCCAAAGTGACACCAAACAAGAAGAGAGTCCCATTTCTAATCTGCTTTATTAAGTATTCACATTTTAAATATGAAGTTTTATTGATCCATTTTTCTGAAATATGACAGAATAGTTGTCTTCCAAACAGGTTCTAGATTATATTCTAGCCATAAACACAATATAAACAATAACTCCAAACATTTTTTCTCCAGAAGCAAAAGTCAAATTTTAATGACATACCTTAAAACTAGGCCATAATACCAAAATATTTTGATGTGTAAAGTACTACACTTTAATTTTAGTGTTCTGAAATAGGGTTGTTGTAAATTAGGATTGTAACTATACTCTGGAGGAACCAATAACTCTTCCAAACTTGAAAGAAATTTAAAAATAAAAATTTCTACTCAATTATTTCCTATTACAGTACATTTTTTTGAGGATTAAGGATCTCAAAACATTAACAAGGCAGCAGAAATGTAATGCTTTTACAATCTCTTTTGTGATAAATGAAATATTTGTGCAAATGACTTTTTCAAATAGATTCAGCGAGTTGGAGAAATTAGTTATTTGAATTCTTCATTATTAAAAATCACAAGCATATACAAAATTAGAACACTAGGAAATACTGCTTTACAACTCCCAGGAGAGTTAGGATCATAAAGACAGAAGAAGAACATTGGAGAGGATGTGGAGAATTGGAACCCTCACACACTCTCATGGAAAGGTGAATTGGTGCAGCTTCTTTGAAAATGGTGTAAGAATTCCTCAAAAGATTAAAAATATAATTAAATACGACCCAGAAATTTATTTATAAGTACATACCCAAGCAAACAAAAAATATATAACTGCACAATGGAAAGAAGTATGGAAATTCCTCAGGAAAGTTGGAATAGAACCACCATTTGACCCAGTTATCCCACTCCTCAGTCTATACCCAGAGGACTTACAATCAGCATACAACAATGTTAAAAGCATCTCAATTCACGATAGCTAAGCTATGGAACCTGGATCCCTTTTAATAGATAAATTGATTAAGAAAATGTGGCATGAATATTTCTCAGATATAAAGAAGAATGAAATTATGGCATTTGCTGGTAAATGGATAGAACTGGAGACTATCATGCTAAGTAAAATAACCAATCCCCCAAAACCAAAGGATGAAAGTTCTGTCTGATATGAATCTGATCTGTTTTTATGCCCCATCATGAGTGTGATGCTGGGTACACATGGTACTCTCCAATGTTTGAGGATGACCCTGGTGACTAATTAATTGCAGAAGATAGAAGCTTGCAGACTGTTGCACCCCACCCCATGGCTTCAGGTACTGCCTTCAGGGACGTGTAGAATGCAAGGCAAAATTAAGGCCCTAAATTATCTACAAACAGCTCAGCCGTATAAGAGCTCTAATAAAGTCCATGGGAAATTCTTGGAAGCTTGGATCCAATTCCATTTAGTGATTCTTACATAAGGGAACTGGAGGGGAAAATGTGGTTCCAGCCCACATGAGCTGCTTTGGTTTTGTCTGAGTGAAGAAAGGGTATAGTACAGCTGGTGAAATACTGCACACAAAGATATGGTTAAATTGGCATATAATTATGTGCAGTCTCAGAAAAACCATGCTTGATATGCTGATGTCTCTGATAAGCTCCCCAAATGAGAATGTATGTAATATGTTCATGGTTGATGCATTTTTCCTCATAGTTGAAAGTTTCTGTTTATCTGTTTGTCTGTTTGTCTCCCTAGAACTTAAACTCATCAACTTTCCTGCCATCTCTTACCACAGGATCACTAATGCCAACAACAGCATTGAAAATTGAGAATACATTCAACAGAGAGTTGATGGATATACTGATGAATAAGAATTTCAATAAAACTGGCTCTTCATTCACTCTGATTTCACTTCAAATCCTAGTACTTTCCTCTTCCTTATTCTCATCCTGTAAACTACCACTACATTTAGCACACTCTGTGGGCCTGCTTTGGCTCACCCAAGCAATGAGGAAAGAAAGAAAGGAGTGGTACGTAGCAAGGAGAATAGCTCTCAAGGAACCTGGCAAAAGCCAGAAGGAAAAGATGGAAGAGGGTAAAAATGGAAGCAGATTTGTAGGAACAAGCCTTATTATCTAAATCCAAAAGAAATAAATTCTAGTGATAAAAGCACAAATGATGGTTCTCTAAAGCTTATGCCAGATACATGCCCTCAGCTCACTGGAGGAAAAGCAGGCACTGGCTGAGGAGGGGGCAAAGGATAACAGGAAGGAGCAGGAAAGTGTGGAGCTGGAAATGCCCAGAAGGGGGCAGAGTTGGCAAGACCAGAGGCCATGGGTGGCCAGGCTGGGCGCTTGTACAATAAGGTGGGCCCACAGGTAGCCCTGACAAAGTAGACTTCGTGACAAAGCTGACTTGCATAAATGACAAGCCAGCAGCATCACAAAGTTTTTTGGTTTTGATAAAATTGCAGATTGAAAATATGGACACATTCCTATCATACTGATTATTTAGAGATGTATTACTGACCTATGGTTTAATTTCCTTTTTTATCTATCTATTATTTATTTATTCATTTGGTACCAGGGTTTGGACCCAGGGATGCTTAACCACTGAGCCACATCTCCAGACAGGGCCATGCTAAGTTGCTCAGGGCTTTGCTATGTTGATGAGGCTGGCCTTGAACTTGCAATCCTTTTGTCTCAGTATCCTGAGTATCTAGGATTATAGGCATGTTCCAACACATCTAATTTTCCTTTTTTTTTTTTTTTTTGAGAGAGAGAGAGAGAGAATTTTTTTCAATATTTATTTATTTATTTATTTTAGTTTTCGGTAGACACAACATCTTTATTTTTATTTTTATGTGGTGCTGAGGATTGAACCCAGTGCCCTGCGCATGCCAGGCGAGCACACTACCACTTGAGCTACATCCCAGCCCCAAAATTTCCTTTTTTACTTAAAAAACTTTAAAAATCCAACACATCTCCTGTCATTTTGTTGTGATCTTTTTTCCTTGCTTGCAGCGCTGGGAATTGAATGCAGGGCCCCATGAATGCTAGACAAGCCCTCTATCCCTGAGCTCTATCCCAAGCTTTCCTTTCTGGTTGTTTAAAACAAGCCTAGAAGAAGAATGGAATAATCAATCATGACCCAAAATGTAGCTTTTGATATTCTACTTTTAATTTCTGATTTGAACCCAGTATTATCTTTGCTTTCTAAATTAGATTGAAATAACAAATCAGCAACCCTCTTTCTTTTATCAAAGTTTTTATTGAAGACTCTATGCCTAAAGTTGTCAGAAAAGAAATGAAAAGGAAAGAGGGAAGGAGGGAGGAAAAAGAAAGAATGTTAGTTCTTTCGTCCCTGGAATAAATCAGAATACATTTGCTTGTAGCCACACATTCAGCAACCTTCGTCTTATCTAACCCAGGTTGTGCAAAAGCCAACCCACAGGTAAACATTCCTATTCTTTAAACCCAGGGTTTATTATTCATGAATGCTGGATTGATGCGATGCTCTTTGGTCTAAGCTTTAGGATTCACATGAAATATTAAGATGCTTAAACAAAAATGATTCTCCATTTCTTAGTTGCCTGAAGGTCAGATGTGAAAACATTTACTTTGTAATAATTAGGTCAGAGATGGCTTGTTGTTTCCTTCTTCTGTGTCCTGTTTCTTTACTTTGCTCATTAGTGAGTCATGCAAAGACTGTGTGACGTAGCCACTGTGTATGACTGTGAGAGACAATGACCAGCAGTCATCAGAGAATGCTTAGTGCAATCGATTCTCCTTTTTTTAGAATTAATGGCCAAGGTTGTTTAGTGCAGGACTTTAAATTTTGTACCTAGTGGCATTTGTTTAATTAGAGACCGCCCCCCCCCACGCCTGCTTTTTGCTTCCTGCACAATTCAATAACATGAGGCTCAGCACTATCATCTGTGTCTTGTGTCTTAACTTAGAGATAAAAATAAATCCCCCAATTTCACTTTGCTGTTCCCCATCTCAAAACACATGAATATTTTACAAATTGGTCTTTAAGTGAGAGATAGTAGGAAGGATTTGGAAAGATACTAGCATGCAGAAATGATTAAACTCTAGTGTTCCACATTTATATAACATAGCAGGATAATAAACTCCAAAGATTTTAAGTAGCTTTTTTCCTATTTAGTCTCCTTTGTTATAGTTTTTTAACAAATGAGGACATAAAGGCAAAGTTGTTTTGGTTCTTTGGGTATGCATTATGCAAATCATCAGTTTTCTGAATGTCTACTGCAGACACTTTCTTCTAGAACCCTTGTTGCCTTGTGAGTGTGTCAACCTATCTAGGGGAAGATGTGTTAGAGAATAACAGAGTAGATGACATTCTGATTACTGGCCCTACTCATTAGGTACTATGGTCTAGGTGACTCAGGGGTAGAAGAAGGACAAACTGGAAGTCAACATGGCAGGGTTTCAAATCCAGTTCAATTACAGAATCTCCTGGACTTAACAGAGACATGTCCCAATAAGCCCATCATAAGGAGAAAACCGTCATAAACTGAAAATACACATATCCCCATAACCTGCAGAACACCACAGTTTACCAACACAGTCTACTGTCAAGTATCAGCTGTTTCCCCTGTGATTGTGTGGCTATCTGGAAGAGAGCTTCCTACGTCATATTGGTAGCCTGGGAAAAGCTTAAAGTTCGATGTTTGAAAAGTATGATTGCTACTGAATGTGCATTGCTTTCACACCACTATGAAGGAAAAAATCATACATGCAAGCAGGGTCAAGTCAGGAGCCTTCTATATTAGTTATGTGACAGACGTCTGTGCTTTTAACTTCCATTTTTAGCTGAGAATTAAAAATAAACATCCCTCTCCCCACAAAAAAAAAAAAAAGAATAACTAACCTGAAAATATTAACCTCATAGACTCTTTGTAAGAATTACATATGATAAAGTTTATTGAAGTTCAGGGTGTAAGTGGTAAATAAAACATTTCCTCCCCACTGAGAATTTACCATTATTCTTCAAAAGGGTGGTAAGGAAAAATTAAACCCTCTGTCTGAACTGAATGTGTTTGCTTTTATTTTTCAAAGGACTTTAATTCACAGGTCTCCAACTTCTCTCTCTTTATTCTACCCCAATTAGTTGCATGGAATATTTCAGAGTTCTATTTTGGATGTTTGATAAACTATCTGCATACTAAAAGTAAGACTTTCAGACAATTCTGTAACCGCCAGCATCCAGCATCGCACATTCGGGTGGTGCACTGGTAAGTCAGTTTTCCAACCAAAAGGCCCCAATAGGTTCCTTCTGCCAATTCATAAGGGGTTAATTCTTCCATCATGACTGATTTCAAGCTACCAGAGATTTAATGACCATCTGGCCAAATTCCTGGATATCTGGCAATTGTGATCCAGTTTCAGCCTAGTCCATGGATGTTTCAACAATGAAATCAGTTTTCCTGCAAAAGGCACATTAGATTGAGCCATGTATGAAAACTGATTACAAGATCCCTGGGGACAAGGCTTTTTTCTGATTCTATATTTTTATTTTGCATACTAATAGCAATTAAGGTATTTATAGATGGAAAGAGTACAACTCAGATGGTCACTTAATATATTTCTTGTGTTGTTCTTTTATATTTAAGCATAATTTCTCCTAATAAAATCAGAAAGAGGGCTGGGGATGTAGCTGAGTGGTAAAGTATTAGATCAGCATGTGTGAGGTCCCCCAGTGCTGCAAAAAAAAAAAAAAAAAAAATTCAAAGGGAGATCTTTAAGTAATACATAAGCCTAGACATAGTGTAGTGATACTTGCAAAACATCTCAGATCAAGAAAATGTATTTAAAAACTGAAAGTTTCTGTAACAACATTTAAGAGTTGCATATATTGTTTGTAATTGTACAGTCAGTGATAGCCACATAGTGCATCATGTGATAAACATTTTAAAAGTTGCACTTTCACAACATTGCAGAAGTTCAAAATTCTGAGAGTCTTCCTAAATGACTAGTACTCATGCCATGAGAACAAATAACATTTGCCTCACTGTCCTCTGATTGGAGGTTCTGCAAAAAGAGGAGACTATACATGGCTCTTTGTTCTCTACATAAATACATACAAATATTTAAAATTGAACTATGAAATAGAGTAGGCCATATGAGATGGCCCACAATACACTGGTTTTGACCAACAAAAATGGCGATTTCCTATGGTTCAATTTAATATAATGGTTTTCATTCCTTATCTAGTCTGACTTTTTCAGGGTATAAGTGAAGAAACAGAAGCTTCAAGGACATGTTTTTTGTTTTACTTCAGACATCTTAGAAATCTTTCATACTGACTACATTCAGATTCAAAATTATCAGGTTGTTTCCAACATGTTAATTAATATTGATTTTGAGAAAGAAAATATATTTCATACTCAAGAAAACCTATTGGAGATGAAGTCACCTTTTTCTTAGAGAGATGGGCAACACTATAAATTAAACAGGATGAGTTTCATGGGAAAGAACAGAATACTTTGTAAATCCAGAGAATGTTTCTTTATCCCACCCAGAGATCTTTGCAAAGGAATATAAATCAGGTAGATATTCAAAAGTTTGAAACTAGGAACAAAATTTTGGCATTACAATGTAGAATGTCTCTCTTTGTCAACTTCATAATTTTTGTTCTCAGTATATTGTTCCAAACAAGCAACAACAACAAAACCTGCAAAAAATCTCTGAAACGCAGACAGAAAGGAGACTCTAGGTTACTTTAAATATATTCAGTTATGGGATGAAAAGTACATTCAATGGAAATGCCTGGAGAAAAGAGAAATAGAAGCTTGTATTGTAACTAGATCCTATTATCTGTTACAGATCCTTCACGTTTTGCAATTGTTCTCTTAATAAGGAAGAGAGCCAAAGATAAACCCAAAGTCTTGAAGACATAGTTTCAGATCAGCTTTTATATACTCAGCAGCTGTGAGTTCTCAGTGCTCATGATTTGCCCTCCCTGTGCCTCCTTTTTCTCTGTCTACACAGTGGGAGGAACAGAACCAGCTTGGTTCCATGAGCAGTAGATACCAAGTATCAATGAGTGCCTAGGACAGGAGGCTCAAAGCTGAGTCTAACAATAAATCCTCAAAGACAGAGATTGAAATTAGTTGTTTTAAGAACAAAGGATAGAGTCACAACACCAGACTTTTCTTTTCTTTCTTTCTTTTTTTAAATCTACAAAGACTTCTGAAAATTAACCACAGGATCAAAGAGGGAATAAAAGAAAAGGTGGCAGAGCAAAAAGAGCATCTGTTTTACCTCGACCACAGTAATGCAGAATTAGCAAATATTAATGCTCTGACAAATGAAGCAGTAATTATAACAGAGCTCTTTATAATAAAGTTTGTGATTTCATAGAACAAATAGAGGTTGTATGTCGAGCTAAATTCCCATTTCCCTGAAGAACCATGTACAAAAACTTACTACAATGATGTCCCTGTACAAAATGGATATGGGTTCCTAACTGAAAGAAATGTTTTCTTTCTGTATAGAGAGGCATTGTAGTCTTTTCTAGAAAATGAAAATAGCACTTATTACCACATCCTAGGCTCATGCAATTATCACTATGTGAATGACAGATCCAGGAGACTAATTATTCAGATATTTTAATATATATAATGACAAACATCTGCCTGTTTGTATTTTTGTTCATATGTTATAGCATAATACACTATTTTCCAGTCATATAACTGTGAATTCATACTTTTTTATTTATTAAAACTGTGAATATAAACTTGTTATTTATTAAAATCTGCCCACTTATGAAACAGCTGCAGTGTTTTCTGTTCCTTTTTTATCCATATTTTTTTAGTGCATTGTAATTATGCCTAGTGGTGAGATTTGTTGTTACATATTCACACATGCACCCAATCATCCTGAATATGCCCAATCTCATCTGTTCTTCTTTTGAAGGAAAACTAAGCAAAGTACCAGTTGCAGCTATACTTATAAAGACACAGACTTCTATTTAACCACAAAATAAATCCATGGTCATTTCATTGCTCAAAACAAGCAAAAGTATTATGAACACTATGCCAAAATATACCATTCCCTTTCTGGAATCTTGCATGGAAACATTAGCAACAGAATATTGCTATCTCATGGACTATCATCATAGCTGATGGCTTTACGATGGGCACAGAAAAGGCACCAAGTCCCATGGTTTATGAAGAAGACAGGATGGCTGTCAATCTGCTCCCATGCTAAGGTGCCCTGGAGCTGGGGCTTTCTGAAGAGTCAGGGCTTTATTCCTTTGATCACTTGGGCACAGTCCACTGGAAGAGGAAAGATTTCTCTGGGAGCCTAGCTCACTGATTTTCTGCTCAACTCTATCATTAAAACTTCAAGGGGGAGAAGAGGAGGGAGCAGGGAAACAATTCTTTAACATTGCTGTCAGAAATTGAATGAGACAAACCCATTCCACAAGATTTTCTAATTTTGTCAAAATTATATCTGCTGTCAAGTCAACTATTGGAATGCGGTAGCTGTAGTAAAATTGACAGTGCTGGGTGAATACACAAGTCATGCTTGAATTTGGCAAGCAAATGTGGTGAGTGTACAGAATAACAAGGAACATGGGATCATCCTCCTTCAACCCTAAGACAAAGGAAATGGAACACAGGTTGATGAATGAGGTGACTGAGGGAGTCTGAGAGGGTGTACCCTGGTTCGGTGGCAAAATAGGCTTCCACTTCTGTTCCTGGCTCATATTCACTGCTGACATTTAAGCTGGATGGTAAGTTTTTCAGTGGCTCAGGCTGTCATCTATAGTGAAATGTATCTGGTAAAATGATTCACCCAGAGTCTTCAGGGCTCCAAACTGACACTTCAAAAAGTATACATGGCTTAGCAAAATCCACCTTAAGTACTTCAGATACAGAGAGACACAATGCAAATCCCCCAAAGACTGACTGGTGGTTGACTTATGGCCACCTGTATCCCTCAAATTCAGTTTTTGCTTTTGTTTCCTAAATTTCTCAGACAGGTAGGTCATGTTGGTCCTTATTGCAAAGGAAGAACACAGGTCCATCTGCCTCATTTCCATTTTAACAATCCTATAGGCTCACAAAGATGCCTAAAATACTATTTGCAGTAATTTGAAAAGAAGAATGCAATGCTGATCTTTGGGAAATTAAATTCTTTTATTTAGGCATGAAAGTACTAAATTTTTGTTTACAGTTTCAACCTCATTTGCATATACATCCATTGCATATTTTATTCTCTGTTTTTCTTTGCCTGGTCTTTCTCTAGTACCTAGTATTCATGAAGTTGGTGTATCTTTAGGATTCCCTTTTTAAAGAGACTGTTTTAAAATCATATTCCATGGCTTTAAGTACCTCTTATATAGAGAATAACAAGGAACATGGGATCATCAATGGGTACCTACCCCATATATGATTCTGGTTCTAAAACTGACCCAAATCCCACAATAAAAATTTCTTTTTTGTTGTTTGTATTATTTTTTTAAAAAATTGTTTTAATTAGTTACACATGACAATACAATGACCTTGACATATCATACATTTGAATCAGATGGGATATAATTTCTCATTTTTCTGAGTGTACAGGTTGCAGAATCACATTGGTCATGCATTCACATATATACACACAGTTATAATAATGTCTGTTTCATTCTACTATCCTTCCTATCTTCCCAACCCCTTCCCTCCCATCAATTCTCTCTACCTAATCTAGGGTAACGCTATTCTTTTTTTTTTTTCCTCACACCTTCATACATGAATTTTGTATACCAATGAGGGTCTCCTTCCACCATCCATGCAATTCCCTTTCTGCCTCCCTTTCCTTCCCATCCCACATTGAAATTTCTAACTGCCTTCTCAATATCAAACTCAGGGTCCCATTGGTACTGTAAAAGCAGAAGATCAAAGATCATATTTATTCCTAGTGTAATGCCATCATCAAATTTGGGTCTTTTTTCTTCCAGACTTCTTCACATTCAATCAGACATGAGGCCTTTTGATTTTATTTCCTAAGTATATTCCAGCTCCATCCCTTTCTTTCTATTTACATGATTGTCATGCTGGTTGAGTTAGAAACACATGGTTTGAGTCACATCAATAAACTCTTTTTGGTCCCTACTTGTATGAAGATTCACATGGCAGTAGGAATGTCTAACATTGAAAGATCACTAAGGGTAGGAAGGTGAACATATAGACTAGCTCAATATTGCTCTTAATTTCCAAAGAATTAAGAATGAAAGTTTTTTTTTAATTGACTGCCATCAAAACAAAACAAGGACAATGTTGAAAAATATTTAAAACTTGGAAATAAGAAAAAAGGCTGTGACCTTTTTTGTGATGGTCATGTGGTTTTCTTTTTTTTTTTTTTCATGGTGATTTAACAGGCCCATACAAAGATCATTTAATTATACAGGCGAATGTACTGTATTAAATTCACCATTTTCTATTGATTAAAGAACTCCAACTTAGTGAAGCTATACATTATCTTGCAGATTTTCTGTCTAGTAGAAATGCAAATAATTTCTATCTAACCAGGAGCAAAATGTCAAAGTTTATATTTTATTACCCTAATTGACAATAACCAATTTCACGACTATCCAAGCATTCCTCTTCTAAAATTTCTTTATTAAAATTCCCATCAATACCAGACTTGCCATCTTCCAAGTTATGTCACTAATTAATGAGATGAATAAAATCTTTGATATGTTCATTTTATATTTATATTGGAGTCATATTTTTAATTTTTGAAAGTTAACTTTATTAATGGCTTGAAAATAATGGCTAAATCTTAAGAAATCCTGCTTTAACTTCTAAAGAATATCTTGACTTCTTGCTCAGAAAATATAAAGGGATAAAAATTACTATACTTTGAAATTTTTTTAAAAAATTAAAATTAACGATATTTTATCTTCCACATTTTGAATGGCAATGCTCATATCAACTATCACATAAGCTCTGGCAAAACCAGAATTACCTAAAACATCAGAACCAACAAGACAACAGGAAATTAAATAGGAGACATTCACTAGTGCAGTTGGCTTTTTTTCTTTATTTCATTTTTTTTTAAAGAGTTGTTGCTCATCATACTGTTGGAACAAATTTCTCAAAATAGCTGTGTTTTTTACTTGACTCCAAATGCATAGTCTTTGGTAAAAGGTTTTTGCTCCAATTTTTTCTGTGCTACACTATAATACAATAAACTAAAGGACGCCAGCAAAATAAATGTTGAGTGAAATGACTACCAGTTTAAAACCAATTAAGTTTTCCTGTGACAAGTTTATTCAGATTATTGAATTCTGGACCAGGGGGAGATCATACAGTTGATGGGGTTTTTCGTAGGTCAGTATAATTTTGTAGTAAATGCAGTGAGAGAGAGAGAGAGAGAGAGAGAGAGAGAGAGAGAGAGAGAGAGAGAGAGACTTGCAGGCAGTGATAGCCTTCAGCGCAGAAACCAGCATATGACTAAATTTGGGTTTATGCTGTTCTTTTTGCAATGCACATTTTATCTGCTAGAGTAAGAAGGCAATCAATCAGGATCTCAACTAATTTCACTGTTCTGCAAAGTTGACATCTTTCCTTCACTCTGTGCATTCTTCACTAGCCTGATCATGTACTAGAGGCACAAAATACTAATTATCTTTATTTGCATTGATTGGCAATTTAAAATTTTCAGTGCAGTTAGGTTTTATAGCTAGAGGACAAGATTTGGAAACAGCAGTTGAAACATTTCTCTCCTGCCTTTTATATTTCCCCTACCCAACATGCAATGTCTGGGGCTCTGTGCTTTACACACTGAAATGTGCATAAGAATCACTTAATAATTTTGTTAAAAGTGGATTTGCATTCAGACATACTAATCTGAAGCCTGAGATTACTTTCTAATGGAATCCAAGATGAGGCTGATACTTATGCTGGTAGCCAAAAGATCATACTTGAACCAACAAGGTACTATATAGTTCGTATTTAAAACAACTGGCAATCTAGACTTCTGGTTTCTGTATAAAATTAGAAATCATACCATCTGTAATGTAGGTAGGAATTAACTGGGCTTTTCAAACTAATTTCTTCTAATTTCCCTGGGAATAATACGCTTCTGAAAGTCCAAGGTAATTTTAGGATTAGATCCATGTGGGCTTCTATACAATGTTCAGTAACATCTTGGACCACAGTAAAAACACTGGGTCATCTTAATTTGGCATCTCTGAGGCTTTTTATAAACTTTAGTGAATTACTATCCAATCCTTTCTTCCTTCCTTCACTTATAAGATGTCTCTATACACCTGCCACACATATATTCTTGCTATTCCACTTTCTTATATAGTTTTATTTAATAATCCCCCATACCTGGAAGACTTTCTTCTATTCTCCACTCCTCTTCCTTCTTTAACATTATTTCAAGTGTCACATCCTCTTTGAAGGTTTCCATGATTTTTTCCTTCCCCTGAATTCCTACTTAGAAGCAACACCTCCACCTTCCGTGCTCTTACAAACACTGGGCTACATATGAAACAGTCAAAGCAAACACTGTTGTAGTTAATTCATAGTCTATGGAGACAGGTGTGCATACTTCATTCCATTGACCCAATTTCAAAATCTGTGCAACATAAAGATTACTAAGATAGAGTTTTTCTTTTCTTTTTCTTTTTCCTTTTTTTAACCTCATGGAATTTACATTTAGTTGTGGGAAGACAATCACATTGACTGATACCAAAGACAATTTTAACTACTGATAAATGGTATGAAGAAGATAGAGGAGAAAGAATTGCTCTATAAGAAAATCTTGAGATTCTTCATACTTCTCCTTTCTTGCATGAAAAAGAACATGTTCCAATGGAGAGATGCATACCCTGCCACTTCTTTAATGTGTCTGATCAAAAGTGAAAAAAAAATCTGGTCTGTACTGACAATCCTTTAAAATAGTTTCTTTGAAAATTCATCACTAGGTATTGAAGATAGCCTTAGATGGTACATATATTTTCCTCTACATTTGCAGACACAGTCAATTTTTTGGATCTTCAGTTAGAGATTAAAGGCATATCAGCATCAGTAGCATCTTTGAATGCCTCAGTTTCTGCTGCTACCACACACGATCTCCACCCAGTTTGAATAGAGGCATAAGACTCCTGTTGAAGAACGAGAACTGCGTGCTTGATGTGACTGATGTCTCAGTGCTCCTATCACTTACTTCCAACCTAGAATCACATGCAATGACAGCATATAGCAATCAATTCCACTTAAAATCCTTCAGAAACAACATTGTCTACCATAGTGAGTCTGTTCCCAATAGGACGAAAAGAGAACTTTAAGAGGCAGAATTGTCACTTGATTATGGGATGCTAGATGATGTAGGAACAAAAACTGTGGAAACATATGCCCCTGCACCCACATTACATGATTGATGAAACATGTTGCAATTCATCTGTAGAATCAATAACAGCCCTTCACATACTGTTGTCACTGAATCATAAAGGGATTCCAACTTACAAATGATATAAATGCATAGAACTGTAATTCTATATAATCATGTCTTTGAAAATGTAAAGTGTGGTTTTCTCCTGTCTGGCCCCATCCTCCACTCTCATTTTGGTTAAAAACATTAGGAAAAATTCCTTTTAAATTTATCTTGCTACTTGTCGATGATGCTTCTCTTTTCCTCATCCCTTAATTAACTCTTTTCCTCAGGCTTGCCTGGGGCCCTATTGATTTCTCTCTCCTCCACAATATTATCAGTGGGAAGAAGCCGTTTCTCAGTGGCTATGGAATACGTATGCTGGTGCCTTGCAAATGTGTTGGGGCCACATTTGCCATGTACTGGGGACACATGTGTGATGTGCAGACTCAACTGAGGTAACTTTTCTGGACAAGTGGAGAGAGCCCTGAAGTGTTGCTGACTTGAATAGAAGCATTACATTGAAGTAAATGGGATAAAAAAAAATAGTAGAAAATGATATGACTAAGGAGATAATGAATGGGTAAAAAAAAGATATACCATGTAGAAAAAAATGTATTCAATGTCATGGAGACCCAGTATAATGAAACAAACCTAAAGCACATTTATAAATAGCTTTCAGACAACACTATGGAATTTAAAATTTAATTGTAAAGCTGAACCAAGTAACTTATATTTTCTTGGCTGAAGAACTACTAATTTGGATAATGTGGCTTTTATAAAAATATTAAATAACTTTTGTTCTTGAAGTCCTAAACAGTCCATCATGTGTAAATCCTACAAATCAAGTTTCCGTTAGCTAAAGTTATTCAATACAGCTGTTATGAATGTATGGAGTTAGGATGAATCAGGTCAGATATTCCATGCACACGTACAGAAAATGTGGTAAGAGCATGTAAGAGCAAATTCTCACCAACCTGAAGAGAATTCTGAGACTCTTGTATAATTTTATCTAATGACCAAAAAAATCATAAGGTGATTATTATTCATAAAAGCACATACTTCTGGCTCTGTGGGAATAAGTGAGATTATGATATCTTAAATATAATCATAACATCAGCACATTTAATTCACAACTCAGTACCATTTATCTGCATGTGGCTGATCTTGCTGCTCTTGAAAATGCAGGAATAATCAAGCTAAATTATTTCCATTTAGTAATGGATCATTATCCCCTTTCACTATTTGCTACTGACTCATAATCAAGGTTTGGATCCAATCAATAATTGTGTTTCTTTTAATTTATATTTCTCTATCTGTGTTAAACCTTTTATTTATCTCCATAGGAAGTTTCATTTTTAGACAACCATATATAAATTCTAGGTGATATTTAAATGCTTGTTAAAGAGAGCAGTTTTCTGAAATAAAGGAGAACAATTATTTGAAGATTGTTTAACTAATGAAAATTATTAAGAAGCAAATATTGCTACCTCAATTCAGTGCCAGGTATTAAACATATTTATACTTAGAAAAATATACTAAGCTATGTGACGAGTTTTAGAGTTGTTCTTGACCCAAGGTAAACACTCAACAAACACATGCATTGAAAAAATGGAAAAAAAAAATGACTGAATGACTTCTTTGAGGAAATAAAGACAATCTAAAATATCAACATGTATATCATAAGTGGACCCATTACTAGTTCATCCTACAATTCTGAATCATTTTGTAATGATAATTAGGAGAAAGATCCTGCTTCTTTGTAAGAACATTCTGGCAATGATTGGCAATTGATACTTTCTTGGAAAGGGAAGTCTTTCAAAAGAAATGATACTTATAAAGAGAACAATCACCCATTAAACATAAAATTACATTAAAAATAAGTTATAAGCTGTATTCATCAAATATTTCATTAATGAACCCTATGAAGAGATGTGCTTCTTAACAAGAGGGATATTTTCTTAGAAATGCACTGTAGGTAATTCCATTGTGCAAATGTGATAGAGAATATTTGCACAAACTAAACTAGGCAATATGATCTTATGGAAGCACTGTTATATGTGTGATTTGTCACTGAACAAAATGTCACGTGGTGCATGGTTGTATGTCTCCTTATTTTGATCTGGAAAATAGGCTAGAAGATATTCACTCTACTTCTCAGAATTACCTTTTAAATGTCAGAAACATTTATTTTTTTTCAGAACTATTTTGACCTACAGTTAAATGAATACTCCATCTGACTAACTCAGCCCAACAAGCATGTACTACAAAAGACTCACATAAATAAAGTCAGTTGTTTGCCTGAATTAGCCACTTGTTTAAACAAATTAACCAGTCAATTCTGCCAAAATACTAAGTCTCCTACTTTGTAAAATAGGACCAGTCACTCCAAAGCATAGAAGATGTAATTAACACATCTTTTCACAACACAGCAAACTGAGAGAAATTGGTGTGAAGTTAATGGAGGGCACACAAATGATCTTGTCCCCAAAAAAGCTTTAAGTAGAGAAGAAGTTGCATATCTATTAACATAAAAACAGGGGAAGAGACAGTAAATTCAATGCTCCTTTACTACGTCAAATGATACCATCTTATTTGGACAAGGGGAGACATATTTTTTTTGGTGGGTGACCTCAAAGATGGTGCCCTGTGAGCCTTGCCTCTCAGTATTTACATTTTGGTGTAATCTCCTCCTACACAGTCTGAGTTGGACCGAAGGACTTGCTTCTAGTGAACAGAATACAGCAAAAGTGTGGGAATAAGTGAGATTATGACATCTTAAATATAATCCTAACATCAGCACATTTAATTCACAAAAAGGTCACAAAAGGACTGTGACTTCTATCTTGAGTGACCCTGTCTTGATGACTTGCAATGAGGTAAGTCAGCTGCCATGTGATGAACTGCCTTATGGGAGGTTCACATAGCAAGAAACTGATGTCTCTAGTCCATAGCCAGAGGACCTCAGGCTTTTACCTGCCAAGTGTGACATCCTTGAAGCAGACCCTCCCCAGTCAAGCTTAGAGATGAGCACAGTGGTCCAGTGATACCTTGATGGCAGTTTTGTGAGAGAGCTGGAGCCAGAGGAGTCCATCTGTGGTGTACCTGATTCTAGACTCACAGAAAAACTGGAGACGATGAATACTTCTTACCATGTCTGCAATTTGTTTTTTTTTTGTTACAGTAATAGATTACCTATCACATAATATATTTCACTTTTTTTTTTTTACTTGTAACATAATTAAAAACCACCTTCAGACATCTCACCTGTACCTATGCTGGGAGACCACCCAGGAAAAACCCATTTAATGATGCTTTTCTCTATTGTTGACAAGCATGTGCTCATAAGTAGTAAGCCAGATATTCCAGTATTGTATATGGGTGATATGCAAGCTTAATCTTATCTTTAGAGCAGCAGTCTCTAGTGCCTGATTGAACACTGAGCTCCGATATATAATAGTTACGTACTATTGTGCTAGCTATTACGATTTCTGTGTCTTAATTCGCTCAACAGTAAAATGGGTAATAATATACTTCACAAGAGAAAAGTGTTCATTCTTCATACTGTGAGAATTAAAGCAACTTAATGTACTCAATGGTATTCAGCCCATAGTAACTGCTACATAGACATTGTTTACTTATGTTAGAAACAAAATCCTGAAGGTATTATCTTAATAATCAGTGGAAGATATTAATAAAACATGGCCAAAAGTATAAAAGGAACATTCTGGATCAATATGCAATAATTCAAATTTGTGAGGGTTGGGATCATAAAACGTAATTCTTAAAGGCTAATAATCAGCACCAGTGTGCCATACAGTATTTCAGAGCTGGCTACATTTTTTGCATTATGAGGTATAAGGTAAAATTATAAGAAGTAGGGAGTTTTTTTTTTTTATCTCAAACTTCTGCCTTCTAATCATTTCAGGACATCTGAATCCCAGAAAGCAGGATGACAGTCATCTCTTTAAACAGCTTCCAAACAGCCATTTTAATTGTAAGACCTCTGTCTAAATTCCGGGACTAAGATCATATAACTAAACATACATAATTATATTTTTAAGATGACTTAAAGTACTCTGCTCCTCTTGCACAAAAATACTTAGGACTTTAGCCCCATTCTTAAAAATTAAAAAAAGCAAAGAATCACAAAACTCTTTAAGTAGGCAGTCTTTTATTATAGTTAAAATATTCAGACTAACATCTCTAAAGCATCTTGCAATGACTTTAAAAGGTCTGTCAAAGCCCCTAAAGTGTTTGAACAAAAGCATTCTTGGTACGGAAAGCTTATGGATAGCACTCTTTTGAGGCAAGGTGGTCAAATTACAGATATTTTGCATCTGTCTGAAGAAATGGAAGGGCAAATAAAACTCAAGGAATTTTTTTCCCTATCTCTTTTGCTCTTCGTCCTTGCTAGAAATAGGCTGTCCATTACCATTTACAGAACTACTTGTGCCTCCCACCAGTGTTCCCAGCCTGAACAGGGTGATGGATTCATGCCTAAGGATGAGAACACGTTTGGATGTAAAATAAAGCATTGCCGTTCAACTTGGGATACTAGCAAAAAAAAAAAAAAAAAAAAAGAAAAAAAAATTCCCTTTCAATTTAGCAAATGTGAGATAATTAATATATTTGTGTTGTTAAAATGCAATGGAGATTACAGACTTGCATTTTTCTTAAAACCATAATTTATCCTTTTGTGACAAATAAGTGAAAAATCTGCTAACTTTTCATCAAACTGTTCAACCAAGCAAAACATTAATTCACATGCATATGCACAAGTAGACAGGAACACACACAAATGCACACCTCTATCAGAATTATAAGAAATCAAATATTTTTGTTGTGAGCTCTAAACTTGAGTAAAACTTGCCTCTGAGATGTCTTTCCATTTGTGCCCTAACAGACTATATTCTTTCCTCTAAGAAAACATTCCTAGTGTCAATGACCTAGAGATTACACTCCATAAAGAGTAATGACCCTCCATCCCAAAGGTGGGGTGTGGAGCTCAGCCTCCCTGTCTCCAGTCCCCCATTCTCAGCCCTCTAGCTCCTCCCAGCAGGCTGCCAGGACCCTCTGCTCTCCAGCCCACAGGCAGTGACAGTCTCTTCAGCCCCTCACCCTGCTCAGGTTGTCATCATTAAGACCCTTCCTGCAATCCGTGTGACAGTGCCACCGTTCCCGTATAAGAACATTGCCATTTTAAACTTGGGAGAATTCAGCACTTGGACAGAGATATGAATCTTGTCATTTTTTTAAAGGCCAAATAATAAATGGAAGGAAGGAAAGAAGAAAGAGAATGGCATTGCAAATGAGAGATCTGAAGGCTGAGAAATCCCGATTAGACACATTTTTAAAAAGAGCTTAGGGAATCTGTAAGAAGGCGTTTTGTAGCCTACCAGATTCCTGGGTGAAAAAAAGAAAAAAAAAATTCTTAATTTTTATCTGATGTCCTTAACGTAGCAATAATTATTTTCATTGTTATAGTTATTGAGAAAGAATGTGTTTTTTTCCCTTCCCAAAAATGTGTGAGGCTAATTTAAACTTCGCCTATTTATTATCATATATCCTGTTTACATTAAAATGTGTACATCAGATTAAGTTCAATTTGACACACTGAAAACTTTTTTTTTTTTTTGACAAATTTGATGTTTCAGAGTACAGAAAAAAAAATGACACCTCTGAGGAAAAAAATCCCTTTGAATGAAAGTCAGAGACAACACTTTATAGTCATCTTGTTTCTGACTAAATTTACCTCAGAGACATTCTACAAATTCAGTTTTTCTGGCTGTGTTCAACTGGAAATCAAATATTATAGATACAATGGAAGAAGTCAGCCATCACCAAAGTAATAAGTTTGCAAGAAGGTGCTCACACTGGGGAATTTTTGAGTGCTTTGAAGTGCTTAGGTTTCAATGACTGCAAAATAATTATATCTGTGGATACAATATGAAAGAATCTTCTTTAGATGGAACCATTCTATGCCAGGTTTGAATTACATTACAAATCACACTTTGAACATCTGCTTTTCACTGAGCTAAATGCATTTTAGCTATGTCCACTCAACTTGATGAGCCCCAAACTGAAGTATTGATCATTTCTCATTAGCAACACTGAATATATGCTTGACAATATAAGATTCCCACACTCACAGTTAGAATAATGTGAAAAATCTTAGTTAAGCATCAAATGATAAATGAGAAAAAAAATGATGAGGAACTATATCCAGTTCACAGCTCTTGTATAAGAAAAATAGGTTGTCATGTTTGACAATAACTATGGCTGAATTCAGATACTTCCCAGTTTGGATGGTGTTTTGATTAATTAATATTCTAGTCAAGGTTGAAGAACATAAGTAAAGGTGTAAATTAAAGAATCTTTTAAAAAACATTCCTTTCTAAAGGGATGCATGATAGTCTTGTGGCCCTCTTAGGAGATATGCTCATTTTAGGATATTAAAAGGAAAATTAATACACAATCAATCAAGTAAGGAAATAAAACCTAGTTATTAAGAAAATTGTGCAAAAGATGGAGGTGTCACTAGCCATTAGAGAAATGCAAATCAAAAATGCAGTGAGAGCTAGCTGCTACTTCAGACCTAGTAGGTTGGGGGTACTCAAAAAGACAAGTACAGGAAGGCTGTGGAGAAATTAGAAGGCTCACACACTACTGGTGAGAATTTCAATGGTACAGTGGCTTTGAAAAACACTTTGTCAGTATCTCAAAAGCTTAAACATAAACTTCTATGATTCAGCAATTCTACTCTGAGATATTTAACTGAGAAAAATAAAAATATATGTTCACTTATACTTGAATATTCATAGCAGTGTTATTTAAAGCAGACAAAACTGCAGAACTGTCCATCATCTGAAAAATGGATAAATAATATTGTATGAATATAGATCTTATGGCAATTGAAAGGGATGAAGAACTGATACACAATTCAAATGGGTAAAATCTTGCAAACATTTCAGTAAGTGAAAGAAGCGAATCACAACAGACCACTTAGCATATGATTCCACTTGTAGGAAATGTCCAGAATTCACAGCTTAAGATACAGAAAGCTGTGTAGTGATTGCCTAGGGCTGCGGTGGGTGGAGGATGGGGCAGACATAATGGCTAATTTTGCACCTAAAAAATTTTATAGTATGAGAATTATACTTCAAAAAGGCTGTTGAAACAAGAATAAAGGACAGATAAAAGGGATCAAGGATTCTAGGTGAGTCTCAGCTTTGCATGTTCTTGAAAAAAAATAATTCATTTTGGAGTTTCATTTTAACTTGACATTGAAAATAATTGAAACAACATAAAATCTGAAAAACAACTAAAAGACATATCAACTCAGGTGATCCCTTTTACTCCCTCTGTATTCTTACCTTTTTACATATTCCTAGTGCATCTCACATGGACTGGCAATATATGAGGATTTCAATAAAAATGTCTCCAAGATGGTACACCAAGATAACAGAGATGAGTTGTAAAGGCACATATAACAGAAGGGAAGCAAGGTAATGTGAAATCAGGTACAAAACTATATGCCAGTGATTACAAAAGAAGTAAAACTTCACAGAAATTCTGAGTTGAATGGGGTGGGGGCGGGTAGTCACTGACCTTGAACTTGGTTAGGATTTAGATGCTTGGAAAGAAGTGAGGACAATGTTCCAGACAGGAAGGAACATAAGCAAGACCCAGAGAGGGAAGTTCCCAGGCTAGGACCAGGAGGCAGGGGGCTAAAGCAGATCTCAAGAGAAAGAATGGCAGGAAACAGGTTCCAAGAGCTGTGGTAAGCTGTTGAGAGCCACAGCCGAAGGGGCCCCAGCAAACTTCCAGCTGCCAGCAAACTTCTAGCTGCCAACTGATTGGCTCCTCTGCAGTGATGCTCATTGGGCTGTTTCCCCACCCTTTCAGATGATGGAGCTGCTCATTGGGGGACTTTTTTTGGCTCTGCCCACGCGACTCAGCCAATCAGCCTCAAGAGCAGGAGGAGTGGGGGAGGTAAAGAGGCTTGTGGGAAGGTGGTGGTGGCAGTTGGGCTCTGAAGGTTTTTCCTGAGGAGCTGTGTGGTTTGGTGGGTGTGTTCTAAAAATAAAGTTCGTTTCTTTTGACAAGTGGCTCATGAATTGTGCCCAGCCAGACTGCGGCATTTGGTGGCTTGCACTGGGAATGACTGAGGGTAAGTGATAAGGTAAACTCCTCGCCCCTGAGGGCAGGGCGAGAGGATGGGTAGCCATTTTAAGATTTTTATTTTGTTTTGCTTCACTTTTGTTTTAAGTTGCCTGTCCCTGGAGACATGTAAGATGGAAGAAAAACCGCTCACATCTGAGGAACAGATAGGGAGAAAGGACGGATGGACATTTCAGGAGGATAGAAAGGCTATAATGATTTTTTGATGTTCCAATTTTGTTTCACTCTGTTTCAGTTTTGTTTGGCGTTATCTTCTTGGGTTGCATTATAGTTATAGCAGAAATATTCAAGTAAAAGAGAAGGTCTCTCGAGCTAGTCAGACAGAGGAAGGAAGTTTAGAGCAGAAAAAGCCATCAGGGGGAAAGTTACAACAGGAGACTGCTACTAACACCTTTCTATCACCAGAGGACATAAGTGTCCAACTAACAAGGCCACCTCCATATGCTGGGAGGCCCCCAACCCCCGCAGTTGATAGTTCGGATCCTGAGACAGGATCTCAAATATTAACATGCCCTGTATTTGAGGCAGGAGGGCAGTGAATTCACAATGCTTTAAATTTCAAAACAGTGAAGCAGCTAAAAGAGGCTGTAACAACCTATGGTCCTCAAGCACCCTTCACTGTAAGCATGCATGGTCGAATCCATTAACAACTTGAACATGACGCCAGCAGATTGGGCTAATATGTGTAAAGCTGTGCTAAATGGAGGACAATACCTGTTATGGAAGGTTGCCAATGAAGAATTTTGCAAGGAGACGGCTAGGCAAAATGCAGCAGTTGGTTATCCTCAGAGAAATCTAGATATGTTGTTAGGAAAGGGACCTTATGAGGATCAGCAGCAACAAATTGCATATGATCCTGGCGTATATGCACAAATTGCTGCAGATGCGGTTAGGGCATGGAAGACTTTACAAGGACATGGAGGTTTACAAGGTCAATTATCTAAGGTAATACAAGGAGCTAATGAATCTTACATTGACTTTATAGATAGGCTTATTCAAACAGCTACCAGAGTTTTTGGGAATACAGAACAAGCAATGCCATTAATAAAACAACTGGCTTATGAGCAAGCAAATTGTTGGTGCAGAGAAGTCATTAGACCATGGAAACATGAAGATTTAAACACATATATTAAATTATGTAGAGACATTAATGAACAAGAGCAAGTCGTGGCAGCTGCAGTAAAACAGGCTTTAGATGCCAGGCCAAGAACATGCTACAATTGTGAACAAACAGGACATTTTAAAAGGAATTGCCCCACAGGAGGAGGGTTTAACAAAACTAGGTATCAAAGGAGTAGAATACCGGGTATTTGCCCACGATGCCGTAGAGGGAGACATTGGGATAATGAATGCCGTTCTCAAACCACCATAGAGGGTACTCCATTATCAAAAAATGAACAAGGACCAGGTTTTTATCCATGATATCGTGGAGAAAGGCTTCGGGCCATTGCCAAAAAATGGACAGGGGGGCCCAATGCTCTGGGGCCCAAGACCACAAATATATGGAGCACTGGAGGAACCCAGTGACCCCATCAGGGTAGTGCCCAGGACACATTGTCCATTAGATCCCTCATCAGACAAACCAGAGGGAGTGCAGGGTTGGACATTTGTACCTCCGCCAGATTAGTACTAACTCCAAAGATGGGAGTTCAAATCATTCCCACAGGGGTAAAAGGACCTCTTTGCAAAGGAACAGTAGGCTTATTATTGGGACACACCTCTTCTCCTCTAAAAGGACTTATGATAAGTCCTGGGGTAATTGATCCCCATTATGAAGGTGAAATAAAAATTATAGCCAGTTCTCCAAAGGGTATATCACTAATTTCACCAGGAGATAGAATAGCACAGTTACTAATAATACCAAGCCTACATGATAAATTTTCCAGTCATACTGTAGAAAGAGGTTCCAAGGGATTAGGCTCCACAGGTGTAGATTGGGCTATGCTTTCTTTAAATTTAGATTCTCGTCCCATGCTAAAACTAAATATTCAAGGACATGAATTTAATGGGATACTGGATACAGGTGCAGACCTTAGCATCATCTCTCATCAAGAATGGCCAAAACATTGGCCATTACAACAAGCCACTCAAACTCTTCAAGGCCTAGGAGTGGTGACTAGTCCCCATAGAAGTGCAATGTATTAGATTGGAAGGATCCTGAAGGATGTGAAGGAACTATACAGCCATATGTATTGGATCATCTTCACGTAAATTTATGGGGACAAGATGTCCTAGATCAATTAGGTTTGACATTAACAAATAACATCAACCAAAATGCACCCACTATTATGACTAGACAGGTTTTAGGAAAGGAAAAAGATTAGAAAAACAAGAACAAGGTATAGCAGCACCAATACAAATAGATCAAAGAACGGACAGACATGGGTTGGATTTTCAGAAAGGGCCACTGAGACAATAAAAATTACTTGGAAATCAGAAAGACCAGTATGGGTTCCTCAGTGGCCCCTGACTAAAGAAAAGATAAAAGCAGCCCATGACCTGGTCAAACAACAATTAGTGGAAGGACATATACAACCTTCTGTATCTCCTGATAATACTCCCATTTTTGTCATCAAAAAGAAATCTGGTAAATGGAGATTATTGCAAGATTTAAGAGCCATTAATAATGAGATGGTTATAATGCGACCTGCTCAATCGGGGATTCATCAATTGTCTGCTTTGCCAAAAACCTGGTATGTTTTAGTTATAGATATTAAAGATTGTTTTTTTTTTTATTCCAATTCATCCTGAGGAGAGTCCACGTTTTGCATTTAACATCCCTGCACTGAATCATGAAGGTCCTGATAAGAGATATGAATGGAAAGTACTCCCTCAAGGGATGGCTAACAGCCCAACTATGTGTTAAATTTATGTTAACAAAGTAATCCAGCCACTTAGAAATCAAAATCCTGAACTACAAATATTTCACTATATGGATGGTGTATTATTAGCACATAAAGATAAAAACACATTGCTAGAATGTTATGCCACACTTACAAACTTATTAAAAAATTATAATCTAGAGATAGCAATAGATAAAGTACAGTTAAATTTTCCAATTAATTATTTAGGAGTTCTATTATCCTCAACCATGGTCCGTCCACCAAAAATTCAAAAACGAGTAGATCAACTCAAATCACTTAATGACTTTCAAAAATTATTAGGAGACATAAATTGGATAAGGCCTTATCTAGGTATACCAACAGGAGAGTTGGGACCTTTATTTGATATCCTAAAAGGTCCATCAGATCCAAATTCACCCCGCATGTTAACGCCTGAAGCAAGGAAGGCATTAAAAATCACTGAAACATATATGGAAAATATGCATTTGGATAGAATTGATATAAGTTTGCCTTTATTATTTATTGTACTACCAACAAAAAATATTCCTACGGGAGTATTTTGGCAAGAAGGTCCATTATGGATACATTTATCTTATTCTCCTAACACAATTCTTACTAGGTATCCTGAGGCTGTAGTACAATTAATACTCAAAGGAATAAAAGCAGCCAAGGGAGTGTTTGGAATTTCTCCCAATAAAATTATTACTCTATATACTATGAATCAAATTGATTAGTTAGCTAATGAGTTAAATACTTGGCAATAATCAGTGCAAATCTAATGTTTCATTTGATAACCACTTACCATCTAATCCTTTATTGTCTTTTTGGTCATCATATCCTGTAATTTTTCCAAAAATGATAAGAAAAACACCTATCATGAATGCTCCAAACATATTCACTGATGGGTCAAATAATGGTACAGCAGCAATAGTTACACATGATCAAACTTTTACATTTTTAGTACCCAAACAATCAGCTCAAAAGGTAGAGCTTAATGCAATATTACAAGCTTTTGTGATGTTTAAAGATTCTGTATTTAATTTATTTTCCGATAGTCAGTATATAGTTAATGCTATAATAATCCCTTGAAGATGCTGGTAGGATTTCCCCTTCCTCTACTGTTTTCTCTTTGCTTTCCACTATACAAAGTCTAAAGTCTAACCTGTGACAGAAAAGATCCGTTCTTTATAGGACATATCAGGGCACATACAGGATTGCCTGGAGCCCTTAGTTTGGGCAATGATTTAGCAGATAAAACTACACATGACATACATATTTTCTCTACACTAGAAGAAGCTACAAATTTTCATAAAAAGTTCCATGTAAATGCTAATACTTTACAAAAGTGTTTTAAAATAACTAAGGAACAAGCTAGACAAATAATAAAACAATGTCAAAATTGTGTGACCTTTTTACCACAAATTAATCTTGGAGTCAATCCTAGAGGACTGATACCTAAGTATCAGATGGACGTCACAAACTTGCCAGAATTTGGAAAATTAAAATATTTGCACGTTATAGTTGATACTTCTTCTGGATTTTTGATGGGCTCCCTTCATGCTGGAGAAAAAACCAAAGATATTATAGTTCATTGCTTACAAAATTTTGTCACTGTGGGTGTTCCAAAACAGTTAAAAACAGATAATGCCCCTGGTTATATTTCTACCTCTTTTAAACAATTTTGCTCATCATTTGGCATTACTCATATAACAGGAATCCCATACAATCCACAGGGACAAGGCATAGTTGAAAGAGCTCATCAAACTTTTAAAATGTACTTATTAAAGCAAAAAGAAGGAATTAGGAAGGGGTATATATTCCCCAAAGATAAACTTAAAATAACCCTTTTTACTCTAAACTTTTAAAATTTGGATTTATCAGAGCTTGGTGCTGATAACGCCAAGATCGCGGGTTCGTTCCCCGTATGGGCCACCAAAAGCCGCAGTCTGGCTGGGCACAATTCAGGAGCCACTTGTCAAAAGAAACAAACTTTATTTTTAGAACATACATACCAAACCACACAGCTCCTGAGGAAAAACCTTCAGAGCCCAACTGCCACCACCAGCATCCCACAAGCCTCTCCACCTCCCCCACTCCTCCTGCTCTTGAGGCTGATTGGCTGGGTCGCGTGGGCAGAGCCAAAAAAAGTCATATAGCCTAAATCCTGACGCCCTGAGGTCAGCTCATCCGATAATGGGTAAGCACCATATGTACTATTGGACAGCCTAAGGCAGGCACAGTCCCTAAGCCACATGTTTGTTGTTTAAACAGAGAGGGGGAGATGTTGAAAGCCACAGACGGAGGGACCCCAGCAAACTTCCAGCTGCCAGTAAACCTCCAGCTGCCAGTAAACTTCCAGCTGCCAGCTGATGATTGGCTTAGAGTGGCCCCAGCAAACTTCTAGCTGCCAACTGATTGGCTCCTCTGCGGTGATGCTCATTGGGCTGTTTCCCCGCCCTTTCAGACCACGGAGCTGCTCATTGGGGGACTTTTTTTGGCTCTGCCCACGCGACCCAGCCAATCAGCCTCAAGAGCAGGAGGAGTGGGGGAGGTGGAGAGGCTTGTGGGAAGGCGGTGGTGGCAGTTGGGCTCTGAAGGTTTTTCCTGAGGAGCTGTGTGGTTTGGTGTGTGTGTTCTAAAAATAAAGTTTGTTTCTTTTGACAAGTGGCTCCTGAATTGTGCCCAGCCAGACTGTGGCAGTAAGCTGTGTGGAGCCTGGAAAGAAGGGCCCGTCTATTCAACAGAGGAAGCACAGAGGTATCATCACCCCTAGTCACCACAGAATTATAGGAATAGGAGAGAGTTTTGTGGGGAGTTCAGGTTTTAAATTCTGGGGTTGATGTGAAGGCAAAAAGTCACATCCTACAACCCTCTGAAGAGCCTGTATAAGAGGTCAGAGTGAGTGTGTCTATTAAGAGTCATCTGTATATTTAACCTGGACATTTTTTAGTAGTAAGTTATTTGTGGAAATCTTTTACTCTCCATTAGTAATTGGAAGGTCAAGGAAATAAGCTAAATTCAAGAAGACAAAGATTCAGGAAAACAAGAGGCCATGGTCAGTTAAAAAGATGGAAAATGAAAATGGTCTCTGAATTCCCTAAACAGGATTCTCTTTTGTAGAAAAAATCAGCAGTTGTCAATCACTTCATCTACCTTTCCCCCTCTAATTTCTCATAGTCTTTCATTTCTTTACTAATATTAAGCCAGGTAATAACTCAGAACACTTAGCTGTAATGAGGCCAAGAACCTAAATTCTCACTTTTGCAAGAAAACACACTATTTTCCATAGATTTCATCCTTAAAGTCATACAGTTACTTCTGACAGGAAGTGTGTTCAGCTTGGATGTGTCCATTGCACTAACGCAGATGTGTAGAATTGCTTTCATCACTCATTTCTGTGCACATAATGGGCATTACATGAATAAAAAACACTCAAAAAACACTTGCTGAGAGAAGATACAGCTCCTGTTTAAACAAGAAGTCTTGTAACTGTAGGAATCCTTTCCCCTGTAAATATTATACAATGGTTTTCAAGATTTTTTTTTTAAAGTAGCTGCCACTTCTTTTTCAAGATTTGAAGTATGTATCCATCACGTTACTTGATTTTATGGCATATTGCTTGGTCCATGCTGATTTTTTACATTTTTTATTAATTTTTACTTTTTAAATTTTCTTTATTTAATTAGGCTATATGACAGTTGAATGCATTTTGATTCACTGTACATAATTGCAGCACAACTTTTCATTTCTCTGATTGAACACCATGTAGTGTTGTGACACATGGTCAGTTATACACGTACCTAGGGTAAAAATGTCTATCATATCCCACCATCTTTCCTGCTCCTATGCACCCTTATTTATTTGTTTATTTATTTATTTATTTGTAGTTGTAGATAGATAGCATGTCTTTATTTTGTTTATTTTTATGTGGTGCTGAGGATTGAACCCAGTGCCTCATACATGCGATGCAAACACTCTGCCACTGAGTTACAGCCCCAGCCCCATGCCGATTTTTTTTTTTTTCCAATTGTATTCTGTGAGAAACGGTACAAATTTTTGAGCTGGGGGAGATCCACCTGACAATCATTTTATCATGAGCTGAACACTGAGTACCAGGTCTGTCTCCTACTAAACCGGAGTGACTGATACAAACTCTTCTAAAATTACAAGAGGACCAGAGGTTCATCTATGAAGTAATGAAAGAGTCCCATTAATGACAGTTAAATTTGAAGGCAGCTCAAAATTCAACAGGGATTGTCTCATGTTTACCAATGAGAAATGTTCATTTTTAATACCACTTGCCGATGAACTGTGTGAAATGATTTCATGGTGAATTTATAAAATATCAGAACAAAGTTTGAGGTTTTGTTATCATTAAGAAACTTCAGAATAATTCCTTTGCAGATGGGGTTTGTGGACTTAAAGAACAGAATGTAGAAGAGAGTGTGGGCCAAATAAAATGCATTTAGCTTTTCTTTGAGAATATACTTGGTCAATTACATTGATTACATTGCACTTAAAATCAGAAAATGTGCTTCATAGAAAAAAGAAATCACACTCAATTCTAACATCTGTCCCTTAAAAAACAAACAACAAAAACAAACAAATGAAAAAAACCCAAAAAACAAAAAACTTAAGAAAAAGTTACAAAAAGGAATAGCTGAAATTAAGAAGGATGATATATTAGGAGGTGTGCAGTTTATTCTAAAATTATAAAAATACTATACATATCATGAATTTTATGAAACACATAAAAGTTACATGCAAAGCTACTAACAGGTATCTAATCCAGTAACTATTCAATTGGCATATATTTTAAATATCATAAAGCAAAACCTACAGTGCACTGCATAACTTTATTACAAAGTTTCTTTAACTGTGTGTAAAGAAGTTTGGGTCATATGTTGATTGCTTCATTTTCATCATATAAGTGAAGTATTAAGAGTGTTCACCATCTTTCCCATCCTTATATCTACTTCTGGTCATAAAGGCAACTTAATAAAATTTCTTTTATTAAGTAAGCATGCTTTAAAATTACAATTTTTCAAAAACAATGTATAAAAGGTTAAATCATTAATATATATTTTAAAATCATGTATTCTGTATAACATTAAACTTATATAGAAGAGCAGGGATTATTTTAATATAAATACATAGTATATATCTCAGTTGATTTTATATACATATCTCATTCATATATATGGATATATATATATCAATTTCTATATCTATATCTATCTATCTATCTATATATCTATATATATCTATATCTATACATCTATATATCTATATATCTATATATCTATATATCTATATATCTATATATCTATATCTATCTATCTATCTATCTATCTATCTATATATATATATATATATATCTGTGTGTGTGTGTGTGTGTGTGTGTATGTGTGTATTTATTGCTGAGTTTGCTAGAATGGTCATAGCTGATTACCCCACCCCATTCAATTCCCAATGATCATTTTCATTTTCAAGAGAGACTAAGAAATCCATATATATGCATATCGTATTCTTAAAGACTTGTAACTGTCACCATCTAATATTTGTAATCTTTTGCTACAAATGAACAACTCTTTCTCATTTTCTGGAAATATTATGAGATTCATTCTACGCAGAAATGGAATTCAATATTTTATCAGATTGCAGAATAATGAATTTACTGACCTCTTGAAGATACTTGTGATTATTTGCCATTTTAAACTTTCCTTTAAAATTCCTTAACCCTTCTTTAAAATTCAGACCAACTAGTAAACCTCTCTTCAAGGACTAAGGTAGACTGTCTATGCAGCAAAGTGTTTTTATTTATCTGGCAGAATTTATCAGTGCGCTGCATTTTTATATAAAGGGAAGGAGAACACCTATTAAATTATGTAACCCTTTGAGTTGTGTCATCTCCCTGGGGAACCACACTCAGTACATGTTTAAATATGTGCATGAAAATTTAGTAAATGTTATCTCTTCTGAAACTCTTCTATGTTCTGTAGAATCAAACAGAGGATTTGAGCTGACCAGTAAGACCACCAACAATGATTTATGAGAACTCACTGCATCTGCACAAAATGTTAAAAGATAAAAACTATGCCAGGATGTCATGAGTTACTTCACCATCGAATGGGCTTTCAAATACCAAATTTTGCAGAAAGGAGGGTTTTTTCTGAAGGCCTATGCATATAGTTGCCTTGCTTTACTTCATTTTAGATTCTTGGAAAAAAAGAGGGGACAATTGAGTGCGCGTATATAGTTGCCCATTGCTATCTATAGGGCTTGCTTCCGGGATTCTCCCCCATACCAAAATTCAGAGATGCTCAAACCCCAGATATAGAATATTTGCATATAATCTAAGCCTATCTTCCTCTTTAAATTTTCTAAAGATTACTTATAATACCTAATGCAATTTGAATTCTAGGTAAGTAATTATTATACATTATTGTTTAGAAAACAATGACAAGAAAGAAAATCTGTAAAAGTTCAGTACAATCTCAATTTTCTTTCTTTTGGATCCTTGATTGATTGAATCCCCAGATGCAGAACCCATAGATACAGGGAACTGAATAAATACAGGAAAAAAATGAATGAAATATACATGTACTTTTATAGAGCATCATACCCCTGATTAAGAACCAGTTGGAAATAGGGAAGGAACAAAAGAATCACCAGGAATGTAGATTCCTTCTATGTTATATTGAGAGACTGATTTACTTGGGCTGGAGTGGGCAATAAATTTCTATTTTAATGCTAATATCTCCTGATTCTCCCTTTCTGAGGGAGGCTACCAGAGGAAGTCCAGCACAAATTGAAAGATACCAGAGGCAGTTCTCCCCCAGGTGTTCAACACCAATTTAATGACAGGTGAACCTAAACTATCTTATGATCCAGCAATGCCAATACTGCCAGAGTGGCTTGGAAGAAACCTTTTTCCTCACATGATTGTTTTCCATGCTAAGGTTTGAGAGTATTGGCTTGATACAAGAAATAAATATGGTTTCCCCACCATCACCATACACACATACTAAGTAATCATTCATTCTTATAATGAGGGAAGCCTGGAAAAATCCCTTCACTCATTAGCGTTTACAACTCTCCTGATGTTTCTGACTTGTGAGGCTATATGACACTTTATGCTAATACATCTGAGGGAAAACACATTTCATCTAATCAGGCATTGTTTAGACACCTGCCATCTAACACTGATTCCTATGTATCCTTCATCACTCTGTCTCAGAGGGAGCATCAGTTCTCAGTAGTTGTGTAGGATAACATGCACGGCTGGGGGTGGGAGAGGAGATCATTCTGTAGACTGAGGTAAATAAAAATGTCATGTATTTATAATTAGCTTCCATCTAGTTCCCAAAGCCTGTAACTTCTGAGTCGGAGAAATTTGATTCACATTTTCTTCCTGAAACTCCTGCTATGCTGGCTTGGAGAATGTTCACCACCCCTTTCCATTAAAAAAAAAAGAGAGAGAGCGAGAATATAATATAAATGACACAATGGTTAATTAGCTAATTTCTTCAGAGCACTCCTCAGGGAAATGTAATATTAATATAGAATATTATAATAATGAGACCAAACTGGTCTACACCTTATTTGAGGCAGCATGATACTGGGTGTGGAATGAGGCATGTGAAGCTCAGTGTGACATTCAGAATCATCTCTAATTTAAACCATGGCTCCATTATTTAATACTCGAGTGACTTTAGACAAGTTCTTTAATCATGTTCTATCTGTTTTCTCATCTGCAAAATGGAGATAACAATTTCTGCCTCATAGGGTTTTGGAAACTTGAATAAAAGAATAAAGTGCTTAGTATCACTCTTAGCACTAAATAAGCTTTCAATAAACATTGGCATTAGTATAGGAAGAAGGGATGAATGGAAACCTTATCAGCTTAAAAAGACATAGGAAAGAAGTAGCTGTATTTCTGGAACCACCTGGCTGTCTTGGATCTTATCATTCATATATGTGGATGAATTAACCTTTTTTCATATCTATTTATCTCTACATTATTTTCTGATATATAGCAATAATTTCAAAACTTTATACAGAGAAATTTAACATGAATAAAATGAGTGATTTGAGCCAGGAAATGTAAGTGGTAATCCTGTTATTATCATTATCTCTATGACTTTGGGGCAACAGGTTATATTTCTATCCCTCAATTTTCTAACCTCACTTTGTTAAAGCAAAACAAGAGCATTGGATGCAGTGAAAAATACTCCACAACTGCCAAACATCAGCATAACTTAAGGCTTTAAAATAATTTATTTCTCTCCAAATTGCTTATTTAACCCAATTTAGAGCTTTCATTCTACAGGACCAATAATTGAGTCTTCTGTGTGCCTGCCTCTCTCTAGATGGTTAGATACGTCAATACCTTGAAGTGGGTGATCAGGCCATTGCTCTCCCTGACTTGGCACAGTCTCCTAGTTTCAGGCACAGCATAACGCCTAGAAAGGTCCTAGGTGATGCTTCATACTTCACCCTTACTTTGGCTAACCTATCAAAATTTCATTCTTTCTCATGCAACTTATAATCTTTTAAGATCACACTTATTTGTCCACCTAGAGACATTCAAATGGGGGTTTGACAATATATGTCCTGCTGAAAATAAATGTCATATTTTGGATATTTTTATGAATCCCAATTTTATAATTATATTTTCTTCCTGGGAACACACCAGCACACTGAACACCTAAAACCTGTGACTGTCCTTTCTTTGTGTCCATTTTTCTCATCTTAACTTTTTATTCTTAGTGTGTTCGCAAACTTTATTTCCATTCTTTTTTGACTCTTTATTGAGGACTATCTCAAATCTTATGTTACATGTAAATACAGGCAAAAATATAAAAACACACAAGTAGTATACTTTTGGAAAAAATTCTTGCAAAAACCAAAGGTCAAATAGAATGAAGAATATGAAGCACTGTTTGATGATTTCTATCAGGCATAATCAATCTGAAAACTTTTTCTTAGATCTTATTTGGATTATCTTCATGAAAAGACAGTTGTGATATGTGTTTCTGTGTGTGTGTATGTATGTATGATATATGATATATAAATATTATATAAAAATATAATATATATAATCTTCCAGAACATGCATGTGTATGATTATATATAATATATAGTTATTTTTAATACATAATATCTATATATTAATGTATAATAATTGTATATAACATATAATTATTATTAATATACAATATCTATATATAACACTAATATATAATATATTATATATAATTATATACATATAAAATTTTATATATGTATGTATGCATGTATCTATCTATCTATATAATCATACCACATACATGTTCTGGAAGATCATCCTAGAGTTAGCCCAGAGGGAAAGAAATCTCAGTGGAAGAGGAGAGTGCCATGCCCTGGGTATATTCAATGCCATGTGGTGTCCAGGGGTGGAGAGGCATTAGAAGTAACAGCTGGAAAAGACATGATTAGTCATCTACTTCAATATAGCGGAGGTGAAAAATTGTGGCTGATGGTAGGAGGTGTTGCTTTTTCACTGAACCCATTTCCCTAAACTAATGATGTTCAATGACTTTTGGGTTACAGGCCATCCCTCTGTCTGCTTAGTGAAGTATCTGTGCACATGCATACACAAACGTAGGTAATGTTGTATGTAACTTTTTAAAAAATCGAAGAAAAAGATGTATGTATTTTCAGAAACAATCATTTTTTTATTCTACATGAGAATACTAAAGTTAGGTCAAATAGATGAAGATTGAGCTGAGATTTGAATAACAGGAATGATTTGAGCAAGATCTTGATCATTCTGTGCATGAATGTTGGGACCATACTTATGTTATTGATAATTATATTCCCAGAACATAGCCCAATGCTCATTCCCATTTAAATGAACTAATCTAGTTAAAAGATGTAGAAGCACAAAAGTGAATACAGATCAATGTGGAATGTAAAAGAGGACACATTAGAATTAATGGAAAGATTTTGTGTGGAGGGAGAAAAGCTAATTATGGCAGATCTTACCTGCAAGGAAAAGATCAGACTGTATGCAAAGGGGTGTCATGGGGAATATTTAAGAACAAAAATGATGTGATTAGAGCAGCGCTTTAGCTATATCAGTCTCAAAGCAGGGGGGCAATATGGGATAGGGAGATAGATTCTAATAAGGAGACCAACAAAAGGGCCTGGAGACCATTGTGTAAGAGACCAAGAGTCCCCATTTAATTAATGGATTAAAGAAAGGGAGGCAACCGAAGAGATGCAAGAAGAATGGACAGCAAAACAAGAAGTCAAATGAAGACTCATGAATGATGAAGGATGCACAAGAAGGCTCATCAGTTCTGAATGAACTACACAGAGGTCATAGGTGCCCTTGATGAGACCAGGTTTAGGAAAATGATGCAGTGAAACTAGATCACAGGGCTTGAAGCGTTCAGGGAGGGGAGGAAAGTGGAGAGCAGACGGTGGATAACAACTAAAAGGTGCAATAGGGCTATGGCAAGTGGTGAAGCACCTTTCTGTTAATATGATAGAAAGTTGCTTAGAGTCCAATGCAAATGAGGAGGCCATTGAGAGAGCCTTAACATACAAGAGAGGATAATCAGAGTGAGACCCTTAAGGAATCTGGGGCGGGGGGGGGGGGGAGAATACAGGAGGGAGAGAGAGAGAGAGAGAGAGAGAGAGAGAGAGAGAGAAACACTAAAATATACATATCTATCTATCTATCTATCTATCTATATCTATCTATCTATCTATCTATCTATCTATCTATCTATATCTATCTATCTATCTATCTATATGTATGTAGTGTGTGTGTGTGTGTGTGTGTGTGTGTGTGTGTGTATGAGTTCCAGGCCTGAAGAAGTAAGAGGAGAATGGGGTTGGACACTGCATAACCTTTAGATCTGGAGATACAGGTTAAACAGAAGTGACTAAACTTCCAATCCCATGACATTTGGGTCACTGAAAAATACGTTGCTAAGTCACTTATTTTGGGGAATTAGGTCGTTGGCTACAACCCTGCTATGAACTCTTCTGGATATAGCCATCTATCTCATAGCATTATGTATTCAGCATTTATTCTTAGTTTCTTTCTCTTATTTTTTTTTAGCCAAAGATGGAAGATTTCATAATAAAACTTAATGCATTTTGCTTTGTGGGATCCAGAATGCAAGTACACTATGTGGTAAATTTTTATTATTAGGAATTACAGTTGATACTCTTCATCTGTGGCTTCAACATCTATAGATTCAACCAAACATGGATCAACAATATTCTAAAAATTTCTGTACCAAACACACACATTTTCCCTCTTGTCATTGTTCCCTGAGTAATACTGTGTATCAATTACTATATAGCATTTACATTATATTAGGTACATGAGTAATCTATACATGATTTAAAGTATATAGGAGGATACACATAGTTTATATGCAAACTACACCATTTTAGAGAAGGGACTTGGGCATCTGAGGAGTTTGTATCCATAGGGCCCCTGCAACCAAACCCTCACAGATAGTGAGAGACAAATGGAGAGGAATAGAAGTCACCTAATCTGATTATCAGTATGTATCAAAGCTACTTCCTGAGGGAAATTTCAACCCTACCCCATTTTTTAAATACAAGGCATAATTCTTTTGTAAGGCTAGAATTCCATCATGCATCTTATTTTTAAAATATGTTAATTTTTAATACCACAGAACATCTGAACTGTGTGAAAGGCATTATTTTCAAATTCTATCTTCAACTCCTATCAAAAACCCAATTAAAATTTGAGCAGAATAATCTATAATGAAAAGTCTTATTTGATTTTTATGCTTGTAAAAATCTGATCATAGGAGAGCATCCTACCTGGAAGGCATTCCTTTACAGTCGTCATTGATGTCTTCAGAGATTTACAATTAATCACAATTCCATTAACTTTTAATGAAGATTTAAGTAAGTGCTGACCATATGACCACATGGATGCATTTTGGCTAAAATATATCCAGAAAGAAATTATCTGTATAATAAATTTTTTTAAAAAAAATTTGGTTCTTAGGAAATCAAAGCATCTCTTTCTACTGTCATGATTCCTACTCAGCACATACAAGAAAAAGTGTGAAATTCACTGTTTACTTATAGCTTTAGATATCAAGAAGCTTAGAGCCAAAGTATAAATAATAAACAAGTAATTAATTTCACAACACATTTGTAGGACAATGATTTCAAATTTATCTTTATTTGCACATATATTTTAATCCTTGTTTCCTTCAGGAAATAGAGAAATTTAAATATTGAAAATACCCGCAACTTGTAGACATAGCTCTTGATTTGGCAGAAAGCGCTAATAATGGAAATGTCAAAAACAAGTGACCTGATGGAAACTTCAATCAATATTTAGTATAAGACTTTCCTCAGAATGGAATCCATTCCGTTCATTTTGGGATACAACGTACACTTGAAAATATACTTTTCTTTGTTTTTTAATTAGCTTCTGCTAATTATAATATAATAAAAATTGTCAAAAAAAGAGAAAAACATATTCTAATAAATGATATAATAAAATGGAAAATGTAATGAACCAGCTCTGCAAATTGTATGATTTCTAAAGCTCTTGAAAAAAAGTTTGGGAATGCATGACACATATCCTCACAGGGCCTGATCCTGCTGCCTGAAAGCAAGTTAAACTCACAGAAGTCAATGAATTTTCCATCCTGAAATTTTTCATGAAAATGGAATACAACCTATCTCCAGAAAGGGCCTAAGAGAAGCAAGAAAAGTCACTTTTTCATTCCACCTACAGGGAAATGGGAACTTTCAGACAGAGATATTTGTTTCAGAATTCCCCCCGCCCCCGAATCTGTCTTCCTAAAATACAGACTTAATTGCTAATTTAATTGAATTGTTTGAATATTTCTCTTTTGTTGTAGTTATAGACAGACAAAAATATGATATTATCAATCTTTGTGGGGTGATGAGGAAAGGGTGGCATTTACTTCTTTCAGAGTCGGTTTATGCTTTTTCCACTTGGCAAGGAATTTTGTGTCATGGTGGTACTTTTGATGTTGGGTATCAGAAAGCTTCGTCTGGCATAAACCGTGAAATTAACTGGCTTCTAGGACTGAAGTGCAGAGGTGAGGCGGGGGTTGTCCCTTATGATTGGTCCCCGGATCTTGGCTACTTCCCAGGCTTCATTGTCCTCCATGGAGAGGCTTTGTCCTCAGTCCCTGCCTATCATCTCAAAGATGCAGGTCTAAACAACATAATCTCATACATAGAAATCCTGAAAGATCAAAATTCCTAAAGTCTAAAATCCTGAAGATCCCCAATAATTAAAATAACAGATGCTGGAATTCTGAATGCTGAAATCCCGGAAACCTCAATTCCCATAGTGGATGGGCCAGGGAGGTACTGATTTAGTCAGCTTTTTTTCATCATTGTGACCCTAAAAACTCACAAGATCAATTATAGGGGGAAAGACTTATTTTGACTCAGTGTATCAGAGGTCTCAGTGCATAGAGGGCCAACTCCAAAGCTCTGGGTCCACCCAAGGTGGGGCAGAACATCATGGTGGAAGGATGTGGCCAGGGAAAGCAACTCAGGACATGGCACCAGGAAGCAGAGAGACAGTTTCACACACCAGGGACAAAATAGAAACCCCAAAGGCATGATCTCAGTGACTTCTCTCCTGCAGCCATACCTTATCTGCCTTCAGTTGCCACCCATTAATCAATATCAGAGGGTACAACTATCATCATCTCATCATTTCACCTCTGCACCTTCTTGAAGTATCTCACACATGAGCTTTTGGGGGACACCTCATATCTAAACCACAATGAGTGCAGTATAAGAGGTGAATTTTTGGAATGGAATTGGTATGGTTTTGGTAGTTTACCAGATAGCTGCATCATGTGAGTTAGAAAAAATATTCATAGACGGATTAAGTATTATTTTGGGAGTGCCTAGTAGGTATTTCCAGAGGAGGTCAGCATGAAAGTCTGAGTAGACTAGGTAAGAATGATGTTCCTTAATTTTGGTAGGCACCATCCAATTAGCTGGTGCCTGCAGAGAACAAAGGCATATAATAAAGTTTCACTCAGAAGCTGGGGAAGATTTTCTTCTGCTGCCTTGAACATCTTTGAAAACTCCAAGGGTTTTTTTTTTTTTTTTTTTTTTTTTTTTTTTTTTAGTTGTAGATGGATATAATACCCTTATGCTGGTGGGACTGCAAATTGGTGCAGCCAAATATGGAAAGCAGTATGGAGATTTCTTGGAGAATTATGAATGGAACCACCATTTGACCCAGCTATCCCTCTCCTTGGTCTATATACAAAGGACTTAAAAACAGCATACTACAGGGACACAGCCACATCAATGTTTATAGCAGCACAATTCACAATAGCTAAACTGTTGACCAACCTAGATGCCCTAAATAGATGAATGGATAAAAAAATGTGGCATATATACATAATGGGATATTACTCAGCAATAAAAGAGAATAAAATCATGGCATTTGCAGGTAAATTGATAGAGAAGAAAATGCTAAGTAAAGTTAGCCAATCCCCAAAAAACAAATGTCGATTATTTTCTCTGATATAAGGAGGCTGATTCATAGTGGGGTAGGGAGGGGGAACATGGGAGGAATAGAGGAACTCTAGATAGGGCAGAGAAGTGGGAGGGGGAGGGAGGGGGCATGGAGTTAGAAATGAGGAGGAATGTGATGGATATTATTATCCAAACTACATGTACAAAGACACAAATTTGTGTGAATATACTTTGTATACAACCAGAGATATGAAAAATTGTGCTGTATATGTGTAATAAGAATTGTAAGACATCCCACTGTCATATATAAATTTAAAAAAAATTAATTAATTAAAAAAAAGAAAACTCCTAAAGGTTGCCAGACTTTGAACTCCAAGATTTAGACCTAGTAGTCTCACAGGAGGCTGTTTTTAATCAATCTTTTCATAAAACTTAAGTCAGCTGTCACAGCATTTCAGATGACTACAGTTATAAATCTGGGTGCACACAATTACCAACCACAGTGATGTGCATTTCTACAATTCAGTGTTTGACCTACTTCTTTACTAATGTTTTTCTGCTCATAATTGTTATATCTGTTTGATAGCTGTTAGTATTGCCTGAGTGTTTACGCTTGCAAAAATAAGATTGTTAGTGCCATTTAATTTTGTAAAGTGGCCTATGAAAAGTGTGTTGGGTTTTGATATATTTCTGAAATGAATATTGTTTTAAAAATGTAAATAAATTTTAAAGAACTTTTAAATTATTTTTTTTTCAAATTGTACTTTGGGGATTTTATCTTTTGTCATTATAGCATTCAGGAGAATGTCCTTTGGGACTAGGGTCTAAGCTCATCCTCAATCTGGCTTCTTCATGGTCACAAATTAGTTGTCATTGGCCAGCAACCATGACAATATACATTATTCATCATTTTCAGTGGGAGAGAGTGGAAATGGTTTCCCAATGCTGCCTTCTAAAAACAGGGGAGAACATACATACGACCATCTAATAATCTAATCCTTCCATCTCATTGTCCCAAGTTTGTTCCTGGGAACACTGTGGAGGTAATCACTGATGAACATGTAGGATTACCAGAAATGCCATAGACTAATCTGAACCCATCTCTGAAACCTTATCTGAAGTCAGCATCTCCCAAGCTACCCAGAAAGTGGGCATGAGGAACAGACACATAATCAGTGTAGGTTCTGTGCTGAAAGACAATAGTGGTGTGCCTACCGGTCATCAGACAGGAACACATGTATACTCATCATTTCTTTGCAAAACACTAATCCATTTATTCACTTAGTAGAACATAGAACATCTATCATATTCTTGGCACCCTGCTACAGCAAAGGGTACAAGGATATCAGAGGATCAGCAGTCAGGCAGCGAACTGACTGCAGTAAGTGGCTGAAAGTACACTGGATATGAAGATGTCTTGAAATTACAAAACCTGAGTATCTGTTGGGATGTCTATGTGGATATAAATGTACTCAGGTTTAGGGATCAAAGGTAATAAAAGAGTTCTGTGACTGTGTTAGGAAGAAAAAGGGAATATTTTGATGTTTGCAAGACTTTTTTAAAGGCAGATCTAACTGCTATGTGTAATCAAACTAAATATGATTAATTCCCAAGTAAGAGCAGCCTTAGGAGCCAAATATCATGAAACAATTGGGCAAATAATTTCAAACAGGAATATCTAAAACTTTCCATCTTATAAACTACTTTAATTAACTTAATAGATACAACAAATCAACCTTTATCTTTTTTGTCTTTTGTATAAACATCCACCTCAAAACAAATTAAAATAAAAAACAAAAACAAAGACAAGCTGGGGTCCATGTCACTAATTTTTCCTTGCATTATCCAAGCCTATATTGTGTTAGATACTCTCCTGTGCCCTTTCACATTTGTGAGACTAAGTTATGAAAGCACATGAGTTTAATGTCAGCGTGTAAAAATAATCTTCACTATTTACAGGCACATATAATTTTCCTGGAAATAGCCACCTCTGTAGAGAAAAAAATACAGCATTTGTTTGAAATGTCTTTTCTCTTCTCACAGAACATGATTTTTAATTAGAACTGTTCCAGAGAAGTCCAAACAAGATTACTCACAAAGCTGCTTCTTCTTTCTGGGCACCCAGGGAGTTCACATTTCTCAGCTTCCCTCTAGTTTCCGATTAAGGGGCACTTGACCAAAGAAATGTGGGCAGAAGAGAAAGCCATTCCCTTGTCTGACCTCTAAAATAACTTGTGGCACTGTCCAATTTTCATGGAAGATAAGGGTTTCCTGGATGCACATCCAGTGTATCTTTAGAGCATGAGCTATCACAGACCGCCATGTTGTTTTCACAGAGCAGAAGCAGAATGCTCTCTATGTGCCAAGGCTTCCCAGATTCATGTCTGTATGTATCTCCAGTGTTTCCTTTACTCAGAATATTTGAGTACCGTGGCTCTACCACCTCATAAAAAAACATCTACCTTTACGATATTAAATTTTGTTTTCTTTGAGTTATCTCCATGAATTCTAAATTTGAGGTAACTGTTGAATTTGGTAATGTCAAAACAAATTTTGTGACGTCTAGGGTTTCTATCATTATTTCTGCTATTTCACTACAAGAAATGTACCATGAAAGATGCTTCATTGAGAGACAACGAATGTATGGAAAAAATGTTCAACATCTCCAGCAATTAGAGCAATGCAAATTAAAGCTATACAGAGATTTCATCTCACTCCAGTCAAAATTGTAATTATTCAGAATACAAGTAACAATAAAAGTTGGTGAGGATGTTGGGGGAAAAGGTACACTCATACATTGCTGGTGGGATGGCAAATTGGTGCAACCACTCTGGAAAGCAGCATGAAGATTCCTCAGGAAACTTGGAATGGGTCCACCATTTGACCCAGTTATTCCACTCCTTAGTATATACCCAAAGGACTTAAAGTCAGCATTCTACAGTGACACAGTCACATCAATATTTATAGCAAGCTTAATTCACAATAGCTAAGCTATGGAATGGAACCAACCTAGGTACCCTTTAACAGATAATTAAGAAAATGTAATATAATATAAATGTAAGATAAAATGTAATATATATAATACACACACACACACACACACACACACACACAATGGAATATTATTCAGCCACAGTGAAGAATGAAATTATGGCATTTGCTAGTAAAGGGATGGAACTGGAGATCATCATGCTAAGTAAAATAAACTAATCCTTAAGAACCAAAGTCTGAATGCTTTCTCTGTTATGCAGATGCTAACAAAGAATAAGGGGGGGTGGTGGAGAATAGAAGTTCATTGGATTTGACAAACGAGACTGAAGGGACAGGAGTGGGAATGGGAATAGGAAAGACAGTAGAATGAATCAGACATAACCTTTCTCTGTTCATATATGAAAACATGACTAGAGTAACTCCAGAACTGGAAGTTATACTCACTCTCTCTCTCTCTCTCTCTCTCTCTCTCTCTCTCATATATATATGAGAGAGAGATAGATATATAGATATAGATAAAGATATATATATAGATATACATATAAATATAAATATATATAGATATAGATATATAGATATAATTCCAAAATAATTCTACTGTCATGTGTAACTATAAAGAACAAATAAAAAAAATTTTAAAAAGATTCTTCATTGCCAGAGATCCTCCATTCCCAATATAGTAACCACTATTCATCATTCCTAATGCACACTACTAAAATCCCACTTGTTGTGTAACCTTCCTTGACCAACTCAGTCCTGAAGAAATTCTAAATTCCTTAGCAGTTCTGCTAAATTCTTTGAGTTAATAATATTAATTGCCTTGAGATATCATCTATATTTGGTCTCAATTTATTGAGCTCTTTCCTTACTTTTAATTCATCCATTTATTCTCTTCTCCACTCTATGTCCACATAAAACAGGGAAGTATTAGCTGAGATAATTTTCTCTCCACTTCCTGCTGCATTTACTGAGCCCACATCCGGGTAACCATATTCTGAGGCCACCACCCCCACACATTCACAGGGGGACTGAGAGAGCTGAACAGTTTTAAATGCAAAAGCCACAGTCCTAAAGGAAGTCAGATGATAGTTAGGGCTATGAATATTCAACTGCAAAGAAAGTAAATGAATACACAACTCCTGCTTGACAATGAAGTCTGCCTCACCAGGGAACAGAAATAGGGTAGATTTTCATGAGTTCTGGAGAAGAATGTGAGAATCTGGCCTCTGGGTTGATTCTGAGGACAGTGGGAGTAACTGGCAGAAACCCTAGAGATTGAGGGGGAATCTCTGTAGGGGAAAAACCTGAGTGAAGGTGAATGCAAGCCTCCGGGAGAACTACTCAGTACCACAGTGTTCTATATCCAAGAAGCAGATGTGGAGTGAGGATGATCCTCAGGAAAACTGCAGAAGCTCTCCGCAGGAAGACCTGTGAGGTCCCATGAAATACTCACAAACCCCAGGAGCCGCTGCAAAAGGCTTATAGACCTGAGGTAACCAAGGAATTAGGATGGAGAAGAAGGATGAAGATTAATGGCAGCCTGGCAATTGCAAGTTAAGGCATGACTGTGACTTTGGACTGTGTACAGGGACAGGAAACAAAACGTTCTCTATTGTGTGAGGCTGCGGAGTCTTCTCGTTACTTCTAGTTTAAGGCATTCCTATAGTTACCCAAGGCTTCCTGTTAAATATTTTATAGTTTGTGGGACGTTTATAATTTCTAATACAATCTTGCTTATGGAGACTACCATTATGGCTAAGTATATATTATCATCAAGGAAGTAGGTCTACTTTAGTACCTGAATTTGAACAGTCGTCTAATACGTCTGCTGTTTCTTTGCATCTCCCTTTGCTACTAGGAAAATGTATTTATTTCACTGATATTTACATAACACTCTTCATGTGCCAGGGACAGCTCTAAGCCAATATAAATTCATAAAATCTCCATAAAAACTTTATAAGGCAGGCACTGTTATTTTCTCCCATGGAAAAAATAAGTAAACGAAGGCATAGAACAAGGTAGTATAGCTTCTGAGTGTGCTCTCTTAACAACCATGATGTCTTTCTCAAACTTTATTTTATTTGACTTGGATTGCAAAGAAAATCATACATGAGTCACAATCTATAAAATGTAACAGAAAAGTAGCTCTGATTGAAATAGGGAGGAATGATTTGAACAAGTTACACCCTGAGAGGTCTCAACTTCTTTTCTGAAAAACTACAGGGGTGAATTAGAAGTCCAGATTCCTTCTCAGGTGGTCTATTGTAAGGTGACATATCTGACATCCCAAGATAGAATGCTATTTTTATTTTTTCATAACACCACAGTTCAGGCAGAAGTGAGAAGACTATTAAATATCAAAAGTATCTGAATCGGGGCTGGGGATGTGGCTCAAGTGGTAGCGCGCTCCCCTGGCATGCGTGCGGCCCGGGTTCGATCCTCAGCACCACGTACAAACAAAGATGTTGTGTCCGCCAAGTACTAAAAAATAAATATTAAAAAATTCTCTCTCTCTCTCCCTCTCTCTCTCTTTCTTTAAAAAAAAAAAAAAAAGTATCTGAATCAATTACCATGGACATTAATCTACATTTAGGAGAACATAAAAATTTTGAAATACTCTTTTTAAAAAATAATAGAATTACTTACTTTTAGAATTACTTACTTTAGGAAGAGTGAAGTAGTTATCACAATGTAGGCAGTCTCGCAAGGGCAATATCACATATTATGATTTGGGGGTTCCTAAGAGTTGGACAAATGTAAGACCGATATCAACTTGTGATTTCTGGTTTCTAAAGGTGGACTACCATGAGTCATCCCTGGGTGTAGTCCTAACTCACTGGTATACTGTCTCATGAAATCCAGTGGCCATTCTGTGAGAAACCCCACCTTCAAGGAGAGATCAAATAGAGGACACAGAGACACACTCCTGTAAATCACTGCTGAGATCCAAGAAAAGCCAACCCCAGAGGCCACCAATTTGAGGAAGATATTGTGGATGTCCCCATCAAGGGGGACACAGATGCTTCCCTCATGCACACCACATGAAACGTAAGAACCCCACAACTGAATCCAGCCCACAAACAGAACTACAAGTGATAATCAAATAGTTATGGGGTGGCTTGCTGCACAACAATAGATCACCAAAATACAAATGCACAAAAGCACTTTCCTCAATTTCTGTAGAATTATCCCGAGGGTCAAACAGAAATCAGTGGTCATAGAACCCCTCCACTGGTTTTAAATATAAGTGGAAGTAATAAGGGATGAGTTCATATTTAAAGGTAAATGTTTTTCAGATTTATAAAATTAAATTGAAGTAATCAAGTATTACACATCCCAGAAGAAACACAGTTTCTCTTGTAGTGAGAAAAGAAAGTAGACTGAAGAAAGCTGCTACATCTTCTGGAGCACAGTCGTCTGTTGCTCAATGACACAAAGCACGTATCACCCAGGGGCCAACTCATGTTCTTCCTAATTATCAGGGAGACTGTGCTATGTTGTGAAGGTTGCTGAGAATCTTAGGACACTGTCCTTGACCAATCAGCCTCTGAGAAAAACTCATGTTTTCCTTTTTTGCATAACCACCTTCCTTGAGTGGGACAATACAGAGTCTAAGGGCTCAATTTCTTCAAAGAAGCCAGCTGACTGTAGTGTGAGACTGATGTTCTCATCCCCCTTGGTTCAGCTGAATGACCTGCTGTATATATGGACACTAGGTGGCTGATACTCCAAGAAAATCTCACTTAAAGGTAGAACCCGAATCCTGATTGCCTATCGTTTCAGACTTTTGGAAGCTACAAGTTTTCTTGCAGCTTCTTAAATCATATAAACTGCCAGCAAAGAATTCTTTCCAGAGAGCACCCTGAGTTTGCCAGGTTTATATCCTTTGATTAAATTGTATAGAAGCTACTGTGAACAGTTAGATATAAATTGGGAACTAACTGGTCCCTGCTGCATCCCATTTGTTATCCTCTGGTGGCTTAGAGGATAACACATGACTCCTTGGTAGGCATTTGAAATGATTGTCAGTGTTTGGCACAAGGAGATCCTTAAAAACGTGGTTACTAAAGATAGCAGTCAAGTACCAATGTCTTCCTGCACTCCTGGGATTCACCTTGATATTTCTCAATGGTCACTGTTGAAATGTCTTCCTCAAGCTGTGCTACACTACAATTCTTCTTTAAAGAAAGTGATGTCCTACTCCCCGCCGAAAATCTGCAGTACAGTCAGAAGTTGTCTTCACACTCCTAATGAGGACCCAGCTCCGTGACAGCGCAAGTGACATTTCCTTCAGTGCTGGCATCTGTGCCACATTTATCCAAGTAGGACTGCTTTCCTCTTCATTCTGCTTCTCTTTTGAATCCAGAAATATCCATCGCTTGGAGTCACATCAGTTCAATGAGTTGAAAAATGCTCCTTCTTGCATAGCAGTCAGGAAGCTTTGAGAGCTGTGGGTCTTCCTCCTTAGCACTTACAGAACTGTCACATCTCAGAATGAGCAACAGCAAGTGAAAGCTTTAATCTGCAAGTTTGCTGGCCAGATGGTAAATGCTAGAGAAAGCTACACATTCACCTCATCATTCTCATCTTTACCAAAGGAAAAGTCTGGGCATCTCTAAGAGATAAAAGGGCTTATTCCACAGTGAAAAACAGTTATGTGACAGACTGTAGAATGTGACCCTGGCCCATTTTTCCAAAATTGACCCATATCGGGGCCTGTTCAACATATTTTGTAGAAGTGTTTGAACTCTTAACGTCAACAGTAAAGTATCAATGAGAGTGGCATTCTTATTTTTTGCATTCATTTGATTCTTAATTATTACCATGCAGTTAAACTTCCTTTCCAGTACCCCAATAAGATTATAAATACTCTTTTTAGGCGAGGACTTTGATGTATATTTGTTTTAAGCATGATTAAAGCTTGCATTAGTGGGTATCTAATACATGTTTTTGATTGAATCGTTTTTACACTCACCTCACTTATACTTACTCCTGGGAAAGTGGAACAGATAATGATTGTGCACATACTATATCTCAGATAATGTGTAGATGTTTTACATATAGAAACTCATTTAATCCTACATGTAATTTATAACAACAAAATAATAAGCTTCTTGCCTTTTCCACTTAAACTTTCAGTACCCTAAGCTTAAAGGTGTTCCTGGAGGCCCTTTAGAGGTCTGGGTTTGCTGATTGACTCTCATTTACTTTCCCCATCAAAATTTTAATAATTCTCTCCCCTTAAAATTCACAGTTATTTTAGTTTCCTCTTACAACTGTTGATGAACTAGGCCTTAGTTTTCCTTATATCTCTTCTTCTGTACCTTCCTCAATACAAACCCCAATTTCTTTTTTCTGTTTTAAGAATTTTACTGCAAGTAAAAAGATAGAAAGCAGAAAGACAGGCCAAGTTTAAGAAGTGCCTGTTCTTCCTATTACTGGGGATCTACAGGATTGCCTCCCATTTAGAAGCTTGGATCCTGGCTAAAACCTCATGTGCGATTTTACAAGTTTGACCATCCGCAATTGTCAGGGTGTGTCTGGAAGGTCCCATAGGGGAAAGATGCCCTGACACCCCAGAAATGGTGCTCAGCCAGTGCACACCACCTCTAAAGGGAGCTGCAGGCAAAGGCTCAGGTCCTCCTGGCCTGTCAGGCTCTTTCTCCTAACTGTCCTCCTAGTTCAAGTTGTTTTACTCAGAAGACTCTTCTTCTGAGCCACCTCTGCCCAACCTTATGGGGGAATACACTTTTCTCCATTTTCTCTCTTTGGAACTGCAGGAGCCTTTGGGTTTACAGTTCCTTTGGGAGTAAGAAAACCTCCACATCTGTAGATCCACCTGCCTTTCACTGGTGCTATTCCATGGGGGGAACAGGGTTGGGGAGAGTCTCTCCCTTCTCCTGCTAGTCTCTTGCTCATTCAAAGACTGTTCAGTGATTAAAGTCTTGACTGTTAATTTCCCTTGACTTGTTCACTTGATTGGCTACTGGGCTATTCTCACTTCTAGAAGATCAGCTTTCTCCAGCTCAGTCAAGCTCAGCTATTCCCATTTGTAAGGTACAAGGTGACTTTTTCAAGATGCAGCTTGATACTTCACCACACCTCCCCATCTCTCTGCCCTGGGTTGCCCTGACCTTCTAGAATACCGCTACATCATAGCTTCTGGGTCAAATAACCTGTGGGATCTACATTCTTTACAGAAACTCAAAGACCCTGGTTCCCAAGGATATAAGGGACACTTCCAGAGAGTCCTTGACTTCCTGATACTTTGGAATGGTTTTTTTCTGCATCAAGAGTATCAGTCAATATGCTAAAAGTGTAAATATAAGTGGTGTGAAAATAGGAAAACATTCGATAGAAGTTAAAACTTCATCTATCATCATTATGAAAATTTGAAAATGAACCGACTAAATGCAATCTTTCAAAAAATGACTCTAACAAATCAGTTTGTGAGTGCAGACATCGCCTTAGAGGAAAATGGAAATATTGATAATGAAATGACAAGGACAGCCTCTGCCAGGGACTATAAGCTTACCAGTACTGTCTCATTTAATCCTAATAATAATCTTACCAGAGTTGGGAACTGACATTAGTGTCATTTTACAGATAAGGAACCAAGGGTCAGATGGTTAATAACTGTGAAAAAGTCACATGACTAAAAAGAGGGACTTGATATCCAGTCTATTTGAAATCAAAAACTTTTGTGCCTTGGGGATGATTGTCTAATACTACTTTTACCTATATTTCTTCCTAGATACTATGGGATAGCTCTATTTCTCATCCTTTCAGAGTGAAAAACCCAGATTGGTCACTTTTATTCTTCTGCTTTCCATATTTAAAATTGGCCCTAACTATGGCAATCACAGAGACAATTGCTAATCCTACAGTTCTTGCTATGACTCAGGATGGGCTAAAGTAGCCTCAGAAATGGGGAGATATTCTGCATCAAGAGTGATCATAGATGGTAACTTTCTGTGCATCTGTTCCTGTAGGTTTTCATTTATTTATTTCTCACATGAGCATTTGCCTATAATTTTATCTTATTTCTTTCTCCTTTAAAAAAAGACAAGAAAAAGTACTCAGAGAAAAATTGTCAAACATGAAAAGAATTAGACCTGTCTTATTTATGATCCTAGATTAGAGAAAAGTCATACTTGTTCATGACTGTATATTAATATTGGTGAAAAGCGTGTGTTTTGGTTCTATATGTAAAATTTGGATAATTAAATATTTTTACATGTTTTCTCACTATTCTCTAACAAAAGTTAAATGAGAAGTATTAATTTCATTGTTCTGTTCTAGGTCTGTTTGAAATGTATATTACGTTACTATTCAGTTTATGTAACGCACTTGTTAAGATAAAAGGCAGGGGTTACAGTACTTTATCAGCACTAATGCGTTCAACATAAAATAATTGTTTCTGTCATCAGAAATTTGTAAATCATAGTATCATTTCTATTCTTCTTAAGTGAAACCCAGAAAAAAAAACAATTCTCTAATTCCTGGGGTCAAGTATTGATTTTACAAAATATTTGAGTATCTCTACCAAAGGAAGGAAATTAATAAGTTTTTGTTTTACATTTTCAAATATGTTAATGCTGTCACCAACACTAGTCAAAGGGTTCAGTGATATAGTCAACTGTGGGCCTTTCTGTGGTAAATTTCCCCCTCATTGCTAACTCTGCTCTGTGAATTTCCTGATCATTTCTGAAAAACAATGGTCCTCTCTGCTGTATGGATTTTTTCAACATAGCCATTGGAACTAAAGAGTTTAAAGGAGAGAACATCAATAACTAAAAACAAGGAAGTAAACTATAGTGATTCATGGTTATTTGGGGCTTGAAGATAGACAAAATGATACAAGTTTGAAGGGCCAGTTCACCTCTTTTCTACTTTGGGTTTTTCTCTTCTTGGTTTATACAACTGTAAAATGGAGAATAAATAGTAATGGGTTTTTGTATGGGGTTTGTGAAAGTTAAATTAGATTGTGTATATCTAATGCATATGGTACAAAATAGACACTGAGGTCCTTTCAATAAATATTAGCTTCTAACTGTCCATAGGTAAATTTTCCCTCCCTACTGTGGGTCAAATTCTGTCCCCTTCTTAGCATGTCTCTATAATATCATTTTCCACATCCAATTTCATATATTTAAGCTTCTTGTCTTGCTCTTCTAGGCTGTGAATTCCTTAGCTGCAATGATACTTCTCATATATCTATGCCATTTCAAATGTCCATTTATTCAAGGAATATGGGGACCCCTGAAATGTTTGTGAGGTGGGACAACTTATCAATATATCTGATGGTCTGCTTCCTCAACTTAAAAGGAAATGGAAATATTTCTATTCTATGTTATATACGTTTGTGAGGAATAATATGCATAATTGCAAGAATACTTTCTCATTGATTACTATATTTATAAAGGCATCTCAATATAGTTACATTGTTATATAATGCGACAACATTGCATAATTGTAACATTTCTCCTCAAGAAAGACTTCATACTGCACAATTCTAGGAGCAAAATGTAAATCACTTACATTTACCTAGATTCAATCTGCATATATCACCTACTTAAAAAATTAGAACATTCATTAGAAAAGTAGCAATCACTCACAAATATGATACATTTCTCTGTAATAATAAAAATGCCAGTCATGAAGAAATTTTCAGCTTTATATTCTAGAAAAATTCAATAGAAGAAACAAAATTCCTTTAACCATTAACATCTACAAAGTTTTCTGGATGAAGGTAAAGTACACTGCTCCATGAAATAGCAAGTAACGGATTTAAAGGGATTAAACTTGCCTTCTTTGGTCTTCTCAGAAATAGACTGCTAGAGAGAAAACAAAAGGAATAAAAAGGAGAACTCATGAAAACAGAAGACAGACCAACATAGTAGAAGATGGGGATCAAGATGGAGGGAGAAGGAGAGGTTATAAGGAAGTACTGGGAAATAAAATCAACCAAATTATGCTATGCCCATGAATTCCACTTTCATATACATAATTATAGTACACTAATTAAAAAACAATAATAATTTAAGGGAGACCAGTAAAGCAAGGTATTCCAGGAAAGGGAGGAAAGAAATGACTGAGCAGTTATACTGGCCAAATTATGTCATGTGCATATATGGATATGGCATAATAAATAACAATATTATGTAATTATAGTGTACCAATAAAACTATTCAACCCAATTGTATGTTAAGGTCTTCTTTTACAATGGTAGCAAGATGATGGTCATCTAGTCTTATATTTAAATTGATTTTGTTACTGATAATTTTGCAACTACTAATATTTAATGCTATAAACTCAGTTTGTCAGATTTTTCTGGCAGAAAAAAATGCTATTTTCATTTGACTTAGTATACTCAAATAATGATTTTTTAAAATGAAGAGAATCAGAATTTGATTTGATTCACAAGTACTCACTAAAGATCTTTTGGATACAATTTTTAGGAAGGGTCCACTGAGTTCTTATAGAATTATAGTAAAGCTATCTGTGTGGGTTATATTTGTATTTGATGTGACACTGGCACTGGCATGGGAAGTATGTCAGGCCTGTGGTGGCTGAAAATCTAATTGTCAACCACAAAGGAGGACACCAACATGATGACTACTAATTGGTTATGAAAGGAAATATAGGTAAGTATTTTGGACAAATTGCTTCTCTGACCCTTGTTTTATTCACCTATTAATGAAGATTATAGCCAACTCAGAAGCTAACTCAAATATAAATTGAGTTTAAATATGACAAAATGTGCAAAGCACTTTGCAGAATGCCAGTCACGTAACAACACTCAGAAAACATTAGCCTCTCTCCACTTTATTTCAGTCACCCTGTGTAGACATTCTGGGCACAAAGTTCTTTTATGAGACTTCTCTTATTTAACTTTGAAGGAGAATCTAATAAGCTTGATGTTACTGTGTATCTGTATCATTTTTATACAAAGGTTATATTTTTTTGTAGAAAATAATGGTGAACAAAAGGAATACAAATAGTGATGCTCCAGCTTGAGGAAAAACAATAACATTGAAAAAACTACAAGGTTGAGAATCCTTTATCTGAAATGCTTAGGACTAGAAGTGTTTCAGATTAAAGAATGTTTTCAGATTCTGAGATCATTGCATATACATAATGAAATGTCTTAGGGATGGGATCCAAGTTGAAACATAAAGTTAATTTAAGTTTCATTTATACATTATACACATAGCTTGAAGGTAATTTTATACATTATTTTTAGTATACCTGTGTATACTAAAAATAATGTGTATATATATACATACATATATATGTATATACATATATATGTATATATATATATATATATATATATATATATATATATTAATATAATTGTCAACCACAAAGGGCAAGTGTAGAATTTTTATTTGTGGATTTATTTTGGCACTCAAAAAGTTTCAAATTTTGGTCTAGTTTCTGCATATGAGAGAAAAAAATCTGACCATTGACTTTATGTGTATCTATCTGTATCTATATTTATCAGTCTCAATAGATATACATAGTCATACATACATACATATATAGATACCTATAAACAGATATATATATATAGATAGATACACATAGTCATACAATCTATCTGTGTGTCTCTCTCTCTCTCTCTCTCTCTCTCTCTATATATATATATATATATATATATATATATATATTAAATATGTGTATTTTAAAAAGTAAATTAAAAGAATAAATATCAGTAGTACAGAAGAAGGGAAACAGATAAGGGAAGAGAGAAGAACAAGGAGAAGCCTTGGGGACTAAAGATGGGAAAATTATATTTCATATTTCTCTGATGATGTCAAAATGGACCCCAACTATAATTCATTAATTTTAAAATGTAACTTATTTCTCTGACAATAAGTTGTTTTCCAACATCAGAAATTTATCTGTTTGTATATATGCAAATAAATCACATATTACCAAATAAACTCCTATGATAACAACTTTTAAAGTGTTAGAATTTTGAACATTTTGGATTTTGAGTTTTCGGATTATGGATGGTCATCATTTAGCTGTAAAAATATAGTAAATATTTATAGTAGAGGGATAAAGAAACAGATCAAAGGAACAGGATACATAAATAGATACAAACATACATGGTCCACTGATTTTCAGTAGATGTACTAAATAATTCAATAAGGAAAGCAGAGTCTTTCAGTAACCTGCACTAACAAAACTAGATATTTACATAACGAAAAATAATCTTGGCCCCTTCCCAAATCTATATATAAAATTAATTCAAGATGTATTATATAACTACAAATAAAAACCAATAAAATACACAAAAATATCTTTACACATTGAACTAAAAAAAGATTTCATAAATAGATAAAAATAAGTATTAATGAAAGAAAAAAATAATAACTTAGACATCAAAATTAGAAATTTCTGCTTATCAAAATACAATAGGAAGAAAGTGAAATTGCAAACTTTATATTTTGACAGCATTATGATATAAAAATCTGAAAAGAATTTACTTCTAGAATAAAGAATTTCTACAAGATCAATAAAACAACTTTAATGTGTGGTCAAATCTTGGTTAGCCCACATGGTCAATAAACATAGAAAAAGATGCTCAACATGTTTAGCTACCAGAGAAACACAAACTAATGGCACAACCAAACAAAACTACCCTGCACTGCCAATATTTGCTATAATTAATAAGTTTAACAAAACACATTGATCTTTAGAATTGGACAAATGAAACTTTTGCACACTGATGCAGGGGATTTGATATGGTTTATTCATTTTGGAGAACTATTTCTAATAAAGTGAATATATATTTAAATTATGATAAAGAGATTTATACCTATATACTTTATGAAGAGAGTTTATGTTCATTAAAAACAAGTTCAAGAAAGTTGCAGCATATTTCTTTATCATGTTTCCACAGTAAAGTAATTTAATTACTTATCAATAGGAGACTGGACACACAACCTTTGTAATATCTGTATAATGCAGTTATACTTCAAGATAAAAAGGAACAAAATACTGTAAAACACAACAATGCAGGTGAATTTCAAAGACATGCTAAGTGAACTGAGCCAGACACAAATGGACAAATTCTCTATGACTCTATTTATATGAGGTACTTAGATTAGACAAATTCAGAGCCAGAAAGTAGAATAGAGGTTATCAATTTCTGGGATGGAGGAGGAGGAGGAGAGAGTTATTATCTACTAGATACAGAGTTTCTATCTGGAATGATTTGAATTTTCCAGAGATAGATAATGTTAATGGTTGCACAACAATATAAATGTACTTAATTTCAATGAATTGCATACTGAAATGGTTAATAGAGTCAATGTTGCTACCTATATTTTACTATATACAAAAAGTTGCCAAATGATCTTGGTTGAAATTGTGTATATGTGTGGTTGTGAGAGTCCAGATATTTTGTTTTTGCATTAGAAACTTAAGGGCTTTATGATTTTATATGAACACTTTAATGCTTTCTTTATTAATCCCCCCCAAAGAAAATGAATGAATAGAAGATGAGAATCTGTGGAAAGGAGAGGTGACTTATTTTTCTAAGAGTTTTTTTTTCTCCATACAAATCTTTTTCAGACAAAAGAAAAATAATCCCAGGTACTACATGTCATTCTAAAAGGTTTAAATTTTCATTAAAGCTAGACAGCAGACAGGCTTCCACAGAAATAATGTGAATCTGTGCCCACATCCAGCAGGGATAATGATTCTTTTAATTATAAGTTACTGGGATAAATTCAAAAAGACATGATGGGCAGGCATTAGGTAACTAAATAATAAATAGTAATTGCATTTCTTCCTTTGCATTTTTCAAGGGTAAAACACTTGAGAACCTCTACTTGATATTCCTTACACAATGTACCCTCTGTGTCATGAAGTCATTTGAAATAATGTCATTTGATGCTGTGCATCCAATAACTTTAAATAACATCATTAACATTAGAATGAAAAGAATGGAAATCTGCTATCTGGAGGCCATCCTTTTCATACTTAAGAGGTTTGTCAAACAAAAATTATGTGACTCTCCCTTTGTTACACATATTTGTCTTGTGTAAATAATAAAATGAATATAATTATAAGAAAGAAGAGAGAAAAGAAAGAACAAACTGGTTATCAAAAACTTCAACTTTAAATCAATCATTATGAAACAAATCATTATTTTCTTAAGGGAGCTAGCTATTAAAAAATATCAGCAACTTGCTGAGTGTGTGCGTGTGTGTGTGTGCGCACACACACACACACACACACATCTATGCTCTCTCAGTATACAAAAAGTAAGCACTAGTTTAGGTAGAAAACCAGAGTTTGTCATCCAGTTTTGTCACGGGACTGTGGAGGGATTGAGACATGTCTACGTTTTATGTTGTCTCTAAAATTAGGGTTTGAGGTGACCTTATGTCTAAAGTCCTTTCAAGTTTGTCCCTTAATAGTCACTGTTCAGGAGAGTGATGGGTTTTCATAGGGCATTCACATACTTTGTGTGGTATATGTCTGGCTTAAGTTTATGTGTTCATGTCTGGGGTCTTGAGCAGTTAAAAAACCCAACCCACCAACACATTTCAAGAGTAGGAAGAATGCAGAAGACATTTCCTTCATTTCTGCATTTTGCTTTTACTTGGACACCTGAATTATTCCATATAAAAGAATATTCATACCAATCTTAGTTATAAGCACTGGTTCACATGTTTGATGAATGATTCACAAATATAATTCAACAGAGTTTTAAGTAAAATCAGACAATTTAGTAGAAATGATAAAGTCTAACAGGATAACCCTTTTTTTTTTCTATTATCACACCTGATTTTGTTATGGCTTTGAAAGAGAAATGTGGTAAGTATTTTGACCTTGAAACTGAAGGAAATGTGATGAAATGGAAAGTTGAAATAATTATTTAAATAAAGGAGCTGCCAATACTTTAAGGAAAAAATGTATATAGAAAGACTGTATCTTGATATGATTTTTATTTATAAGAGAACAGGCTTGATCAAAGGAGTCCTACCCCTGAATTCTGCTGGACCTTTTAGATACAGGCAAAAAAATGTGAATTTTTGGGTGAAAGAGAATAAATATCTGAATTAGTTTTGTGAATGATATAGGGAAATACAGAGCGAACTGAAGACATATTGGATTAATATCTGACATGATAACTCTTTGGAAAGAGCTAGAGAAGGTCAACAGGAGTGAAAGTTTACTGGCTAGTTTGGGGTTCTCCTGGTGTGTGCTATTGTGCCACTGGAGGGTCTTCCTGGCATTCATTTGCTTAACTTTAGGAACAGGCAAGGCAGCTCTTAGGACTGATAAGAGATAAATGATAGTGGCATTGAAGAAAAAACTTAATAATACAATAGTCAGCTTTTTATTGCAGTGACAAATGCTGAGAAAACAACTTGGAAGAAGAAAGTTTATTTTGGCTCATAGTTTCCATGGTTGATCAGATCCATTGCTTTGGGGCTGAATGTTCCAGAACATCATGGCAGAAAGGAGGGCCAGAGGAAGGCTGCTGGGCTTATGATAGCCAGGAAGCAGAGTAAAAGAGGAGGGGGCCAGGGATGATATGCAGGTCCCAAGGGCATGTCCTCAAGGACCCGCTCCCTTCAGCAAGGTTCTACCTCCTAGTTTCCTTCCAACAGTCCATTCAGTTTATGGATTTATCAATGTATTAATCAGTTGATGAGGTGAGACGCCTATGATCCAATCACTTCTCCAAAAACCCACCTCTGAACATTGCTGAATTGGAAACTTTAGGGAACATTCCAGGTCCAAACAATAACCAACAACAAAATGAAAATATTCTGGAGGGTGCTAAGTCTGTTTAGTCACCTAATCAATCATAAGGTCCAATTTGCCAAAGGGAGTAAAATAATAAGGAAAATAAGGAATTGGTAAAGAAATGAGGGGATCAAGGTGAAAATGTTGATGAGGTGAACCATGAGCGTAAAAGTAGCAGAAACATGGAAGTAAAGATGGCCATCGGATATGATGGCTTTGGAAATTAAGGCTTTTAATGTAAATATTTTCAAGGGAAATGAAAGCAGGAGGGAAGATTATTGAGATTGTACATTAAGTGGGCCACAGAGTTAGCATCTTGTACGTTACCTGACACATTCCAATAAACAAATCTTTGTTTATTGATGGCAGATTAAAGCATAATTTTCCCTAGTACTTTAAGAGGTTGTGGTGGTTAATCTACTACAGAATGTAACAAAGATAAATAAAGGGGCCTTGCATACAAGACAAAGTCTGCCACCAAACACAGTTAAGGAAATGCAGTGTGTTAGCATAATTCATGACATACTTAAATGGGTCCATAAGATAATAGGACCACACTCAACATCAGTGTGATTGTAGAATACAGAAATAATACTGTGATATTTAACAGGAGGAAGGCACTCTGAAGAGCTTTCTGCTAGTCACATGACATCTTCGAACTATGTGGAGGAAGATGACATATCAAGTAGAGTCCTGACAAGCAAATGAGAAATATTTGTAGAAAATAAGAATATTTAACTTGGGGGAAAGAATTGATGGAAGGAAGGGAGGGCCTGACATCATCAAATATTCAGAGTCATGCCATAAGAGAAAGTCACTAAACTCACTAGATTTGTTCTTTATAGTCCCAGGGGAAATTATTATGACAAACGACTGGGAGTTCTAGAAGGAACAGACTTGAATATAAATTTCTGAAAGTTAGTCCTCCATAGGTTAGAAATGGTTGTTTAGGGAGGAAAAAAAAATCCCTATCATCAGAATAGTTTAGGCATAAGCCTAAAGAAGGTGAAAAGAGACTCCGGCATCAGATGAGCAATGGGAGAATGAGACTTTTAAAAACCTTTCAGCATCTATTTTACAAGTCGACAAAATGAAAATTATAGGTTTAAGATACCTTCTTGGTGATTCTGACTTTTATTTTGTTGATGTAACGGAGGAGACTGGAGGTTGGTTGAAGTGGAATGAATTGAAATTGTTAATATTGGAAGATTCATATAACATCTTGAGGATTAAACAGAATTTGTGTGAGACTCAGGTATTTGAAAGCCTAAATCCAAACTCACTTAAATATTATTTTCTGAGCTCTGAAAATTAGTTTATCAAGTTGAAAACCCAGGGCTGAAGTAAGTCTCTAGTTTATTCAAGAAAATAGCCTCGTCAAAGCTGCATTATCATTAGACGCAATCCTCTGAAAAGGCAGGAGCAAGCTTGCTGACGGTTGGTGTGGGAAGAGATACCCACTTTATTATCTGTTTCATACACAGGGATATTGATAGCTATCATAATCATAGATTTCTCTCATCATGTAATTATTATGACACGTATTGTTTTTATGAACATTTTAGTCATTCATGACTTCTCATCCCAAAAGTCAATAACATAGTCAGAAATAGATTTCCCAGGAACAGTATCATCACAAAAGTGTTTATGTCGTTTGAACCAAATGTGAAATGACAGCATGATAGATGCTTTTCCCTTTGGCTACAGAGCATCACTTCCCATCAATGTCAGTTCCTCACAAGACCAACATGTCACAGAATAAGTATATTTTTCTCACTGGTAACATCTGACTCCTGTGTGCATCACTCTGTCGAGTTGTATCCCATAGTAAAGATCTTGACATCCATGTCCTCCTCAGTGTGAAGAGAAAAGCTATTTTAAAATCAAAACCAGGTTTCTAGAAAATAGTCTCAGAAAAAAAAGCACATTCCTTTTATTGAATAATACAATAAACATGCCTATATTTTTACAGAGTTATGCCTTTAGGAAAAGCAGACCCCAAATTTCCTGTTTGTAGATAATTCTAAAATCAAGAATTTACTATCGATTATAGACATAAATCAGAGAAGTGGTCGAATGAAATTTATACTTTTCATCGAGTGTTCTAAACTGAATATTGGTATATAGAATTTTTAGATATTTGATAATTTTAAGTGAGGATTCTTAAGCAAGCATTTTATCCCTTTGTACAACCTTCAAAGAAATACAAAAGAAAATATTGGTCTATTTGTCTTGTTATATTGCAATTCAGACAGCTTATTTTAGTGCTCTAAATTCCAGGTTATTTAATGATAAGTTCTCCTAAAGGATGCCAGTATCTAATTGCTAAATAATATGTGCAAATTAACTCTTCGTTTTATAAGTGAATCAATGAAAATGATTAATGAATAAATGTCCAAATAAGAGACACAAAAGTGCATATTATTATGCAAAATTAGATACTGGAAGCCCTTAAGAAAAGAACTTTATTTTCTAAATAACCCCCCAAATCTGACCATTTCACTTTTAAAAGGCTTAAATAATCCATCCCTAATGAAGTTATTTATATTCATTACAAAGATGTTATTAGAGGCACTATATAATTCTTCTACTTCAGGGACATATAAAATTATAGGTTAGTTTTAAAGACAAAAGTATAGGTTATAGACAGTAGGCAGGAAAAACATCTGTAAGTAAATTTGCTAAAGTAAATGCTGAATGCAGTTCTATTATGCAGGCTGGTCACTTGCTTTCCACAGAAGATATAGAGTTTATCTATCATTCAACACTGAAGATGGAGGAACTATTTTCTGGACTACCCAATGAAGATATAATTTGAATATATATTCATATCCTCATGTTAGTAATCAATATCATGTAATGGTTAGTCTGGTAGCCAAATAATTATTTGCATCTACTCTTGTTCTGTTTTTTCCTAGGAATATGAGAAAAGTGTGCAGATTCCTAGTCCTTAGAGCAGATATATAAAATGCATGTGTTTATGATAAAGAACTGGATATTCCTCTTGATTCCTTCATCTATATTTTGAAAAATCATTTCATGTTCATAGCCACAATATAACTAGGTCAACTAATTGTTTACCTGAGGTGTCTCAGAGCCTGCTGAGGGAAGGAGGGAGAGACTAAGAAATAGGCACCCCAACACTCACCCTTGTCCACTGGGATATAATAAATGCTCAAAAACTCACTCTCAGGGAGAAAAAGACTTGATCTGTACCATTTGTTGCGTTCTGTGGTACAAATAAATGCAACAGGGCCAATTTCAAGCTACCCATGTCATGCCACTGGAAGTGGAGTTGGGAAGAGATGCCCCATATTCCCACCACAATGATCTGACATAAATAACTCAAGGGCGTAGATACTGTTAACATGTACAGATATAAAAAAAGAAGTGGTATGTTTAACAAATATTTACTTTGTCTTTACTATAATTTAAATTTAAGCTTTTGTAATTTAGCTTGTAATGATGGTTGTGTTTAACTCTGAGCTCCCAAGATTTCTAAAAATGTTAAAAGCCAATTCTTGTTTGTTGGAAGTGCTGAAATGCTGAGAATTTATTGTGGACAAGCAACCAAAGAGGCCTCTTATTAAACTGGGAGAGCTAAAGTTTTGAGCTTTCTATGACAGTTATATATGTCATGTACTTAAATCTTTGTTTATTATTAAACAAATAAATTAGAGAAGATAAATATATGCAAACATAACCAAGATGGTTAACAGAAATAATCTTTAAATGCTTCATTGATTTTTCTCTAATAAAACTCCCAAGTTAAAAGAGCATCTGGCTATTTTTCAATGAGCAATGTTTATTTTAAGTGATATTATATTTGATTTCATAAAGGGGATTTTCTGTATTGGCCTCTAAATGAACACAAAAATGTTTCTCTTTCTTTGACATAAAAAAGCACATTTGGAAATACTGAAATGTAGATATCTCTGAAGAAACATGCATTGCTACTATAGCTATGGACACATTATATTTTATATATATGTATATACACACACACACACACTCAGTTTGCAATAAGAATCATTGATGCATAAAAGATAAAATATACACTTTACTTAATATTTCAGAAGAGATTGGTTTTATTTAAGCCAGTATGAGACATTTATTTATACAGAAATCTCTTGTATGTGTCTCTCCATCTTTATTCATGTAAAAATAAAATAGATAACTATCTGTTAATAGCTACTGTATCTCAGTTAAAACACAAAAGGGTCTGTTAAACAGATTTCTCTTAAAGATGAGAAATGTTTAATAGGAGGACCTTGAGCTACTACAAAAAATAAAAATGATATTTTTACTATTTAAGGTAAAATTATTTGAAGACACATTAATATATTCTAGCTGACTTAAGATTAGATAGGTAATATGATATTGTTATTTTATAAAATATGAATTTTTCTTAAATATTTTTTACCTACTAAAGCATATTTTTCAACATATTTGGAAAATCCATTTGTACTCACTCTGGAGAGGACTTTCTCCAAAATGGGAAACACATAATGGTGCTTAGATTGTATCAATTTCACAGAGTTTTCAGGTAGACTGAGTAATGTACTGAACATCATTGAAAAAAAAAATGATTTTCTTTGTGAAAGAACGACATAATAAATAAGTTGATTTCAATCTCAAGTTATATTGAAAAAAATATATATATTTATATATATGGATTAGATTAGTTATATTAGATAGATAAATATCAGATATAGCACAACACTAGGGATTTTTAATGAGATTAAACCAGAATCCCTTTGTTGGGAAAAGAGGTCAGACTCAGGTTAGTTACTAAAAAAGCTTTATCTTAAAATACACTCATATTTAGGTTTACTATAATCTGACATTTTTTATAACAATAAATCTTAAATGGTCAACAATCATAATTGCATATATATTATTTCTATTCTAACATGTGAGATAACTATTTCCTATCCTTTTTTCTTGTCTTTGTCTTTGAACCCTTAAAATACTCTCTTCTGAGTCTTCACATTCTGAAGATAACTTTTTTTGTCTTTTCTCTTCTTCTTCTTCTTCTCCTTCTCCTCCTTCTCCTCCTTCTCCTCCTTCTCCTCCTTCTCCTTCTCCTTCTCCTTCTTCTTCTTCTTCTTCTTCTTCTTCTTCTTCTTCTTTTTGGTACCAGGATTGAACTCAGAGCCACTTGACCACAGAGCCACATCCCCAGCCCTGTTTTGTATTTTATTTAGACGCAGTGTCTTACTGAGTTTCTTAGTACCTCACTTTTGTTGAGGCTGGCTTTGAACTCGTGATCCTCCTGCCTTAGCCTCTCAAGCAACTGGGATTACGGGTGTGGGGTACTGAGCCCAGCTATGACCTTTTCTTATATTGCTTGTCTTCACAGCTCCAAAGAGACTAGCATATCTGCATCCACACCTGCTTTCTCTGCCTTTGCTTGTCTTAGCAAGATTGACCTATCTGATCCAGTTTCTTCTCTGGATCCTGGGCCTTTTGGTCCACCAGTAGGATTATATCTTTGCAATTATCGACTGTCTTTTCTGAACTGCATTTTTTTCTTTCTCTATGGTATTTTGTCTAAAAGTTGCAATATCTCACATATTCAAAAATAAAACTTTTTAAAAAAATTTTTTCCCAAAGCTTACTATCTCCTAAAGTTCCTATCCATTTTCTTCACTGTACTTTAGAGCAAAATGTCTGAAAACATTGACAACCCCTCAGTTCAGACCCTTGATGCTCTCTCCATTTTCGATTCCATTCTCACAGTGGCCATTTTGCTGTCATCATTCCCCTGTATCTGTCACTAGCACATGACAGAAGTAACAGCTCCTGTCTTTTAGAAACACTCTTCTATCCTGGGCGTCTGTGAGACCATCCCTACTCACCCTATTCTTGCTCCTCCTCAAATGTCCATTTCTAAATGTGACTTGTCCCCAGTTGCAATCATTTTTTTCTATTTTCTCTCCTGAAGTGACTCCTAAATGACTCATAAGTTTGCATCTCCTGGCATGACCTGTCATCAGAACTCTAGTCTCATATACCGAATGACCTACATGATTGACATTCCTAATTTTATACCTAACAGCTACCAAATTCAAAATATTCAAAAACTAATGGTCCCATCTAAAGTAATTTATTCTTACTCATCTTCATCTCTTGAAGCAACTCCACAATCCACCAATTTTGATAGCCAAAAGCCTAGTCACTGTCTTGATGTGCCTTTCCTGCGATGTGCTTTATCGGAAATGTATCCTGATTTTTCTCTTTCAATCTCTTCTTCTGACTCCTGGATTCCTGCCACAATCATCTTCTATGCAACACTCAGTTGTCTCCCAGTTGGTCTCCCCCTTCAGTCTGGATAGATTTCCTCACAGTAGGCAGTGCAGTCCTTAAAACAGTGAATCAGATCACGCCCCCTTTGAAACCCTTTTGGCCATCTACAGAATGAAATCCCAGCTTCTCCGATGCCCTACAAAGCCTCACATGATCTGGCCCCAACCAAGCAATCTATTCATACTGTCCCTTTAGGTCCCCAAATCATGCAGAAATGAATTCTGTCTCCCCAGATTTTGTGCCAGTAATTAGCTGATGCGGCATGCCTTCCCTGAGCATGCACAATGCTGGCCTCCTCTCATAACTCAGCTTCAGTGTCATCTCCTTAAAAAGCCCTTCCCTGACAATCTGATTTAAAAGAGATACTCAAAGCAATTCCTTGTCACATTACTGTGCTTCGTTCTTCACAGAATTCATCACTCTCATCTGCAAATTTTTCATTTATTTGTTTATTAGTCTATTTCCCTGTACTAGAATGTAAGGAAGCATGAAGAAAGAAGGATGTTGTGTTACCTTCGATATAAGCTTTTCTAGCAACAAGGATATCTCAAAGTTGGTATTCTAATAATTAGTTTAATAAGTAATACATACAGAATTGTTTTAAAGAGTAAATTAAGTAGTGCTTTAATTATTTAGCTCATTTCCAGGCACAGAACTCCTGCTGAAAAAGTTAGTTGCTGCAGTTATCATAATTATGATCAGGTGCTCATTTCATATGTGAAGAATGATGATTGCAATGTGTTAATGTGTTAAATCTTTCAGGTAAAATACTGGCATTTTAACAGGTTTCTAATATACACAATACTTGAAGTTACACTAGTGATTTTTTTTTTTTTTTTTGCACAGCAATGAATGTTTCAACATCTCTAAAATCAAATCAATAATAAGCCACTGCTGTTGCCTGCTGGTAGGACTGAACCTATTCATGTTTCCTAACTAATCAACCATTCCAACTATAAGGCCAACCTCCATGAGCTAAATTAAAATCAGAGACCTTATCACTAGACCCAGGTTCATTTAATTTAAGCCCATTATTAAACCTACCACTTTTCAAAAATGTATGACTTGAAGGAAATCTCATTAAACTTCATGGAAAGGCTAAAGTAAGCTTTGCCTTCAGAGCTAACCAGAAATGGAGCCATTAGAAATGTGTGTGATGAAGTATAAATTACAAGGTGATATTAAAGCCAGACTAGAGCTCAAAAGAGAAAGATATTCTATCACATATTTTAATCTCTTTTTCAAAATCCTTTGTGAAGGTAGACTAAATAGCAATGATGATAATAAATTTGGAAAGAGCAAAATACAGCACCCTCAAAACATAAAACAGCAAAAACCTGATGTATTTTAAGTATTTGAAATATGAAAGATGAGAAGATTCTAGAAAGTCTTTTTCTAAGTCCGATTTATATTACTCAATAGTTCACATTGGCATGGAAATTTAATCATGTCTCTAGTCTGTTCAAATCTTATAATAGTTACCAAAGGAGTTTTTAACTCCCTATTCTACAGTTATGCCTTTAGGCGCTTTATAAAAATTTATTCCTTGATTTGTTTCTATTCTAACTCTTCATAATTCTAATTTTTCTTTTCTTTTTCACTAAATCCATATTTATTTTTAAATTAATTTATATGATAATACACTTTTAGGGAGGATGATATTGTTCAACATATGGGATACACTGTTCTCCTTTGGAATTTATATGATGACATTAAAATAATTAACTTTGAAAAAGTTGTAAAGATAATATTTGATCTCTAAAGTTTTTGTAGAAAAAATAATTCCAGAAAAGCTGAGTTAAACAAATATTTCTCATTGTCTTCAGTAACTCCTATATTTCTCCCAATTGTTTAAACCAAAGCAACCTCATTCCTTGAGAAGGTATCTTGAGACAAATATTCTCTGGAACAGATTTTAGTAATAACTGCTCTAAGAAAATGTTATGAGACTGTGATATAAAACACATTTTGAATTTCCAGAATAGTCTCTCGGTCAACTTATTTACACAATGCATTAACTTTGCAAGCTGTATTTATATAAATTAAACAATGTTTATTCTTTCTTTTTTTTTAACTTTGCTACCATTCTTTCCAATTCATTGTTTATTAACTGTATTTTCACTGAATAAAAGTTTGTTTTGTTTTTACAACTTCAAAAAAAGTCAAAGAATTAATTTAGCTGTGGTTTAGGAGATCTGGATTAAACTGTGATTAGATCAGATAAGAAAATGAAACTTGTGACAAAAAAAATGCTTTTAATATTACTCCAGAAAAATGCCATACAGGCAGCTGTCTTTTCTTACTATTAAATATGACAGTTATATCAGTTGGTTTTCTAAAAATAATTCATAAAGGTAGAACTTTGGAACAGAAATATTCTGGAAGCACCTTCAATAATGGAAAGTGAGGAGTTTCTTCTGAACCCATTAAGCCATCTGCCTGTATTTCTGACCATGATGACTCATTAAATTCCTTTCCCTATAAGAGTAAGGATCTGAAACCCTTAAAGTGCTTTATTTCTCAGTTATAATGAAAGAAAATAAAAGAAATATTCTATGAACTACTCTGCTCCCTCCTTTATCAAGGAAATCAGAATGCTGAAAGTAGAATGGGGGCTTCCAGGGACTAGGTCAGGGGAGGCAAGGGGAGTGATCGTCTATAGGTATTGGGCTTCGCTGTGGGAAGATGAGAGAAGTTATGCAGGTGGAAGGTGATGAAAGTTGTGTAACAAACAGTGTGAATGTTGCTCAGGTAACTACCTGTAGATTTTAAATGGATAAGATAGGGCTGTGGATATAATTCAGTGGTAGAGCATGTGCTTAATACGTCTAATCATAAAGAAATGATAAAATGATAAACTTTGTGCTAAGTATATTTTACTACAATTAACAAAATATCAATTAAAGAAAGAAGTAGGCCAGGAGTGGTGGGACATACCTTCAAAGCCAGCTTGTGCAATTTAACAAGGCCCGAAGCAATTTAGGGAGACCCTGTCTCAAAATTAATAATAATAATAATAATAATAATAATAATAATAATAATAATAATAGTAATAATAATAATAATAATGGCTGAGGATGTGTAGCTCAGTGATTAAGTGCCCCTGGATTCAATCTCAGGGACCAAAAATAAAGAAAGAAAGAAAGAAGAAAGAAGGAAGTAGGAGAGCCAATATACAAAGATGGATTCTACCCAAATTATAGCTCAGTTTTAGACTTCAGAAAACCTCAAGATTTATTACATGTTGTCTGATGTTAATGTAACAAAAAAAAATTTATAGGCTGCTGTATTCCACAAATTTTTGACAAATAAAGAATAGACTGTAAGAACTATCAGGAAATATTGCCTTTCTTATAATTATACTCCTACTTCCACACCATTTCTCAAACTTTCAGTCATTATCTATGTTAAAAGAATAGTCACATGACAAATAAACAAAAGAATCAATAATTAAAATAAATACAGAAGATCTATATCTATGTGGATAAAATTGATGGATAACTAGGCCACATCCTACATTCAACAGAAAAGCTTTGCATACTATGACTGAGTACATATATCAGCCTCATTTGTGTGAGCCTCATCATTAGTGCATTTAAACTGTCCATTGGTAAGCAGATGCTGGTTTCTAATTTATCCTTTAGTGAAATCAATCACTGAGGGCTCCTATGTGTCCCCTTGTTCTACATTAATTCCATTTCAGAAATTCACTCCATTTATGAGCAAGGATTTGGAGCTTTGGCAGAAAGTCAGTGGTCAAAATTGATTTTATGAAGGACTTAGAATAGTTAAAAAAGAAACAAAAGAAGAGGTTTTTTTTCTCTGTGAGCTACCTGAGACAATGCCTCTGTCCAACATAACAGAGACCAACACTCACAGGAAGCATGTTGAGACTAGTGAAAGAGACCCAGAAGACCTTTGTAAAAAGCATGTTTCCAGATGGTTGAGATGCAACAGAGAGGAAAGTGAATTCAACTCCTTTTGCACAACCAACAGACAACCCAGTTTCTAGGAAAAAAAAAAACACAAACACAAAGCAAAAACACAGAGGACTTGCAAATTAATATTGTAACTCAAGTTGATGGTTTGTTTCTCATTCCACTAGTTTCTCCCCATTTTCTCAGCCCCAACTGGGAATCCAGAGCAAGTGACTCACTTAGAAACCACCTGGCTACGGACTTGTGTTTCTAAGAGGTGTCATTACCCTAATGGCAGGGGACAGAGATCTCAGCCCAACTTCATCATGTCACACTATTTCTCCAGAAACAGGTCTCTCTCTTCAGTAACCCAATAATACAACAATCAGATTTCCTCTCTGCTATTACAAGACAGAGGGACTTAAAACATCTGGGGCCAAAATTACAGTTTGTTTGCAGTGTTGGTAATTGTTGTTTTAATTCTACCTTTGGGTAGTATCTGGGTAAAGGAAATTAAATGAACTCAAAACACATTTTCAAGCTTTTAAAGCATGCCAAGTTCTACTGAAATGTGGGGGAAGTGAGGCACTTTAAGTTGCAAGAACACCCCAGGAACTTATTACACCAAGGCATCATGTACACTATTGGATTGTGAGTGAGTAAATGGGAACCAGGTTTTAGGGGTGTAACAGAAAGACATTCACATAGGTAAACCTGGTGATTAAGAGTAAAGATTTCAACAATAGACAAGTGTGAGGTGATATAATGGGAGGAATCCACAGTTCTGCATTGTTTAGATTTTTAGATTTAAATTCTTAAGTGTCCAATGATGCATGTGACATGACTCAATAGGTTTTTTTGATGGGTGGGATAATTAACTTTTCATTCCCTGAAGTCACTTCCTAGTGCCCAGTCAATATCTGAACTTGTGAGTTAAGCCCTGCAAACCCTAATCAATTTATTTCTGCTGATTTCTCTCAGTCTACAAAGATATAATGATAGAAAGATATAATGATTCCAAAAAGGCATAATTATATAGCCACAGATGTTTGGAGCTATACAAATTTTGGGATTCTCTCTCAACCCCTGTGATCAGTGAGGAAATAAGATAAACTTTGAATTGTCACAACAGATTGAATGTGGTTAGGTGAAAATGAATATTCTCTCAAGTTTTCCTATTAAATTCTGAGTTCTGTGAAGGCTAGGTATGGTTTGTATCAAGAGTTTTACACATGATATATAGTAGGTATGGAGTCAAAGCTGAATGAATAAATAAAACTGAGACATACTTGATTTCTAGAGTCTCAAAAGATCTGGCTAAAAATGCCAGGTATCTTGAGTCCTAGCATACTCTAAATGTTCTTATTCCTAGAACTTTTCAAATGGAACACAGAAAAGTAGACGGGTGCCCACATTAGCTCTTTCCCTTCTATAAGCTTGTCTTCTATAAACTAATTAAATTTGGATATTTATTTGTTCAAATAATTGATTTCAAAGTAAATTCAAGAAAACTATTTTTATTTCAAAAATGTGTCCTAATACAGCAGTCACATTTAAAAATATGGACTTCTAAATTATTATCTTCCCCTGTGAAGATGTGACTTCTTGTAAAGAAATTTTACTGTGAGAAATAAATATCTCATCATAATCCATTGCTACTTGAAATCTAAAATATTTAACTTATTATTGCTAAACAAAATGTGTGGCCACAATTAGCCTGCACAATGTTTTATTATTTCAACTTTATCAATGGAACTCACTATATTGGATTGAAAGGCTAAGAGAATTCCCTTCAGTTCCTTTATCTACATGTGTGAGAATCTCTCTGAATGTTCCAGATATGGATTTCTCAGGCCAATTCCCTTACTGATGTCCATAAATAATGAATATGTATAAATCATCATTTTATACTTCAAAATGACAATTTGGTTCTATGTTCAGAAATATCAGTCCTTTTTCTTCAAAAATACTTGCAGTACCAAAATTCTTCAATGACCATCAATAAAACCAGCATTTTTTCCTTAGAATTGCAAATATATCTTAGAATAAATTTTCAAAATGTGACTCTTATCTTTTTATCTTAAAGGAAATTCCCAAGTTAAAAAAATGTAAAAAGTTATAATTCTGTTAATCTAAAAATTCATAATACTTATTCAACCATGATATTTCTTTTACAACATGACTTGTTCTTTGAAATGGTAGTAGTCAAAGGTAAGCATTATGTATTTGATAACTTTTATTTTGAACAAAAGAATATCAAAATATAGTACTATTTTTGGCTTTCCTGGAATCAACATACTGTGAATGTAAAATACAGTGTTTTGATTATTCAATTTCTATCCTCTTGAAAATCTCAAAGAAAAAGAGTTAATAATTCCTAATTCCTTAGAATCTAGGAAATAAGATAACAGAGGGAAGAAGAAAGGGAGACAGAGTAAGAGACTTTCTAAAGCCTACTGTATTCCTTCTGAAAGGTGAATGAAAAGTCATTTTTTTCTAGCAATGCAGTGCTTGAGAAATCAACTACAGGAGTATAGAAGACGATGCAGCCACATGGGGTTGTTGCAAACAGTGCATATTATAGAAAAAAGTGAGTTGTAATATTTGTGTGTATATACAAATATACATATATAAAATTATGTTGGAAAAGTCAATTTTGCAACCCAGGAATTCTCTCTTTAAGAAGATAGTAAATTTATATTCAAATACAGTCAGCCTCCACAGTCATTTGATAATACCTTATTCACAGTTCAGAAGAAAATATTCACCCTTTGCAGAAGTACACTTGTAAAGGACATGAGCACACAAACATAAAATTGCTTATGTATCCATTTCTATGTTCTGCCCTGGAGGAAAAGTGTGCATGAAACACTCTCATAATAATGGATCTTTAAACAAGAGAAACTACAATATATTTTCAAATTTTAATTCAACATATGATAATTGTAAAATCTACTTGGCTTTGCACTAGCAATCTATTAAGTTGAACAGCATATCTGTAAAAGATTTAATGTTCTTGCAAGAAGTGTCTTTTTTTTTTACAAATATGTTAATTTGGGGTTTTATTTCTTATCTTATTTTTTTCCTCCCTGGATTCAGTTATTTTCTTCATTCTAATTGTGTATTTGTCTCACTGTTTCTTATCTATCTAATACAGTGGTTAAAATATGAAGATACCAATTTCAGAGACATTTAATTAACTCTAAAAGATAATAAATTCATTTGGCATAGACAAATCTGATCTCAGCCACAAAATAAAGCTTCATCATAGATTTTTGCAAAATATGACAAAGAAGTGCTCATGGAATGAACACTTCACTACCAATACAATATTAAATTCTTTGCATATGTTATGTCACCACTTTCTCATGATAGGCCAATAAGGAAGGCTTTGACACCATGCTATTTGAGCACAGAAACAGGTGTGGTGATGCTGGATGCTCTACTAGAACCACACGCAGTTTAAAAAAGGGGAAAAAGAAAAGGGAGTGTGAAAGTAAAGCGTATGTCTTTCCCTAAGACTCATAATTTCCCTGCTCTCTCCAGGAGAAACAATTTAGACCAACCTCTTATTAAAGAGGTGAGTACACTGAGGTCCCTAGGAAGTGAAAAGCTTTCTTAAAGTTCTACACACAGCCTGGTCATGATGACATCTCATCAGATCAGTTCCACCCTCTTAGTGGCTCTGGCATATTTTCAACCCTGAGTCACTCTTGAAATATGGAAATTTTTTTCTGCATTAGCCTATGTATCTTGGGCAATACTTAACCAAATTCAAGCTTGTTTGAAAGTCAAAGCAACTTTTCAGACAAGGAAACCAGTGATGACTGGGTAGCATTGCTTTATAAATATAGTCTCACTGCACCTCAAGAATTACCTTTGATGTCTGTATTTACAAGGGAGGACAGAGACCATCATGAAATAATTCAATTCTGATTAAGCTGGTAGGAACCAAAGTCTTTTCTTGCCCCAGTTCTTTAATTTGCCCCATTTAGGACTCTGCTAGGTATTTGTCTACTATAGTGATTATAGTAGAAGAGACGTCCTTGTCTCTTGTTGAGATACCCTTAACCACTATAACATCGATAAAATCAAATGTATCAGAAGTAAATCCAGTTTATTCAAGTGTGGTGAAGAGCATATGGGATAAATCTGCACTGTCTGTTGTTCCAGAACATTCCTTCACCACCCTGTACTCACAGGATGGCTGGGTTAGCAGAGGTTACACATAAAAAACAGGTAGGGAATCAGTGAGCTTCTGGCTGACTTACCCTTGAGTTGACCACTTCCAGGGAGACGTTCTGAGGTGGGGCACTTGGCACTGAAAGGAATCAAACAAGTAGGATGGTTAATGCCAAAGTCTTGGAAGAGAAACTCCAACCCTCTGGTGAAAAGAGGAAGTATGTCTTTCTCACAGTTCATAATTATAATGAGGTAGGTTAAGCCAGGTGGTCTTTCAAAATTTTCATGAAGAGATGAGAAATAACCTCATTTGTATATGATTTCTCGGTTGGTGGGCCAGTTAGTTATCCATCTAGGGAGCCCCCAAAACTGTTAGGCAAAAGAGCACCTGCTGTGATACCAAATACTGACATTTAATTACAGCTTTCTTATAATAACCTTCCTAGAGAAACCAATGGAAACACACAGGAGATTTCCTAGAGTGGTATTAAAGGTTTAAGAGATTGCACATTTCAGGATCTGCATGGCGTTATGATGAAATATATCATTCTAATGGTCACCCAGGTTGCTTAATCCCTTTAATGCAATGTTTATTATCTCTCTTAAAAGTGTAAAGAAGAAATACTTTCACAGGTTTTTTTTTTTTTTTTTTTTGCTGTTTATAATTAAACCTGTGTGTCTTAGATGCAAGCAGCCTACCAAGTAGCATTAACCCTGTCAATTCCATCAACAAAAGAGCAGTTCATTTTCTCTGGATGTTTCTTTTGATGTACCCACTTCTTCATGGAAGAAAAAGAACATATACAGGTCTATTTTAATACCTGCAAGAAATATTTACTATACCAAAAAGTAAATACTCTATCACGTAAATTATTCAAAGACAAACATTCAATGAATAGCTGTTGGAGGTCAGGGACTATTTTCTAGCTGTCTGGGATGAATCATACATAAAACAAAAAATCCTCCTGTCCCACAAAAGAAATAGAAACAGTATTCAATAAATTCTTTACATGTATTAATCTATATAATGAGTAGCCCCTATCCTTTTTGGTGACAAAATGGTGATATAATAAAAATGAAATATTCCTGGACATTTTCAAGACCTTAGGTCCATTTCTTGTCATGTTTCCCCTTATTTTAACTTGGACAATATCTTTTTTTTTATAAATGTTTCTTATATTTTACACTCAATTTATTTATGCTCTACTCAGATTTCACTTTCCAGAAGGTAACAAAAGTAGTCACCATCACAGCATGTTATTTATCTGATTAATCTTTATATCCTCCGAACTGACATTTCAATTAATATTTACTGAATTGAATTAGGAAACAAATATTTATTTAAATATTGGTTCCTGGACCTTTCTGGACATAGTGGAAATTGCATTAATTTAGTGTGTATTAATTTTGAACCTGTCTTAGTGCCAAACAAAGATGGTAACCACTGAATAAATACTCACCTGGGGCTTGATTTTTATGAATTAAATCAACAATTACTCTTTCATAAACATTCCTAATTTAAGAAATATTTCAGAATTTATTTTTATTTCACATTTTTTTAAAATTAAGTACAGAATGTAACTACCAGAGGGACAAGGCTTTTTGTCTATTTTGATGCTGTGTGAAGTACTGAGAGTTTTCATGTATGTCATTCAGTATGCACATTCAGTTTAGTTGTTGAATGAGTAAATTAATTAACATACAGCTTATATGCTCATAAAAAAAGCTCTTTCATACTCAGGTTTTAGTCACCAGGTCTTGCAATTGTCTTTTTTTAAGTCAAGGTATAAACTGCAATTTTATTATTAATATTAAAAATATTTAATTAATTGTAAAAACTATATTTAAGGTATAAGTTACAATTTTATCATTTAAACTGAGGTAAAACATTGGGGTACATTATGCTCTCTATAACTTTACAAACTTCTAAAATATTATCTTTAAAACAAAATTTGGAAATACTAATATTAGTATTAAATACTAATCAATACTAATATTAAATATTAATACTAATCAATCAGTTCTTAAACATGGAAATATTTCTTGTTTGAATTTAATGTATATTGTCATATTTACATGTCATGTTTTATGTTGCTAATCATATTACACTCATTTGTTGACCAATTTAATGTTATCAAAACAATTTCAGTAATGCTAACTGAATTTATCACAGCTGATTGAATTTTGGAGGAAGGAAAAGGTAGATTTATTTTGTGTTTTGTTCTGGGTACTTTACTATCTATCAGATATATTACCCTCATATATCATTTAAAATTTATAAATGGTATTTAACTACCTATTTCCAGTAGGCCAAGAATACACAAAGACAAAATATAAATGTGTTCATCTTCATTTTGTAACTACCACAATTGTAGAAACATCAAGAGTAATTCCTGTATTACAAATTAAAAGCCAATTTAATAAAATCCTAAATGTTTTCATAATAGTAGCAATGTTGTATTTTAGTTTTCTGTGGTATAAACTTCTCTTACTTTCCACTGATTCACACTAGCTATTCTTACAAGGTCAGGGTAATTAAAGAATTTTTTCTACAGTAAGTTTGGTTACCGATCCTTACTCCTCTCCTTCCTCCTTCTCACTATCAATTTCTATACTATTTAGAGATAAACCCATGCAAGAAATAGGGTTGGAATATTAGTGGAAGTAAGGGGGATATGCATCTATTTGGGATTTTCATTATTTGTTTTCCACAATGTCTTGCTGTTTCATGAGGCAAAGGGGAAAGGATATTTTTTTGTCTTCAAAATGCCAAGTGACTTGTCATTGACCCTGGGTCTATTAAGGTCAATCAGAGGTGGGTCTGGAGGCCTCCCAACATGGTGGACCTTGTTGGTTTATACACTTGGTGGTGAGGCAGTCTGTAGGGCAGATCAAATTCCCACATTTGTAAGTGAACCTCCATCACCACAGGCACTTCAATTCCTCCCCTCAGCAAACACCTGCTGTCACATGCACACAGTTTATGGATCAAAATAACTCATATATACTTACAAGTTTTTCTTTAAGATTCTAATATAAAACATTTATCACAGAATGATAGAAATTTGTCTCCAAGTTGCCTCCTGCCTCTTACTCATCAGTTTATATGGTCTCACTTACCAGCTTTGCTCCCTTTCTGACTTGGTTTTGTCAACTGTAAAGTAGGGAAAATTATAGTATTGTCAGGCTAAAGGTTAATGCAAAGTGCTTAGATCAGGGCCTTGCTCTTAGCAACTACTCAATAAACATTAGTGTTAACAGTGATGACAATAATAAGCAGATTTTTATAGGTGGTTGCCTATGAAATAGGGTCCTTCTGCTTTCAGACACAGAACAAGATGGCGTGGAAATTCCTGTTACTTCATTCATAAAACGTATTAGTGACCTAACTATATCACATAGTTCAAGAAAAACTGTTTTGGGAAGACAAAAAGAAAACTTGCAAAATTAGATATGATCTCGTGCTAAATAATCCCAATGGTTTGAAGAAGTGAGTCATTGTAAACCAATGGTATACTAGATGGAGGAATCTGAATGAAACTTATGTTTCTACTCAGAAAAACAAAGCAGAGCTAAATTAGAAATGATGGCTCATCTGGATAAAAATATTTACAAGCATCTTAGCAGAACTGGGAAACCATTGGGATAATTAATTCAGAAAATAAATCACACTTAATTTTGTTTTTTACATTGTTCTCTTCCCTGGTGTAAATTTTTATGGTAAGGATTCCTCTAACACAATAAGATATATGATGCTCTTTACAATGCAGATGCATTTAAGCACAGTCATTTATTAAATTAACCCCACAACTGGGAAGTCCCAAGATTAATTTTTACATACACACATTTGTATAATTTGGATGAACCTGTCTAATTTACCCAACCAATATTTACTGAGTCAGGAAGAAGGTAGAAATGAATATAACACCTCTTTTGTATTTAGAAGCATTTAATGTAAAAAGCAAATATCTACAGGTGTAGATAAGTATTATTAAAAGCTTGCATGTACGCCAGGCATTGTTTTAGGTGCTTGCATGAATTAGCCCATCTAATTTTCACAACATTTACCTGTTAGAACATACAAAAAGTCAAAGAAGTTGCCCTGTGACTGGGCCTGGGAAGCAGATGACTATTAAAGGTGACTAAAGACATCAAAATGTGGTGTGTGACCTCAGCAAGAACAGCTTCAAGACAAAAGAGAAAACATTAGATAGAAGTGGATAGAAGGGAGCTAGGTAATAAGCCAGTGGAAGCCAGGAGTGCAGGTTTAGATTGGAAATTAGAAGGAAGGAGTGGACTGTAGAAATGCATGTGAAGGAGGTCAGGGTGCCCTCACCAAGGGGACCACAGAGTCCTGGCTTTCTTCTATCAAATGCATTGGATAGAGGCAATTTAGTGTCTCTTCTACAGTGATTTTTATTGGGGTTAGGGTCATAAAATGCTTTTGTTTTAGTGACAGACATTTTCTAAGTCTCAACCACTGCACACTTCCAGAAGCTAATTCTTAGACTAATGATTAACAATCTATCTTTCTCACTTATGACATTTAAACCAAAGTGGAGAATAAGGCCGCAGTATTACAGTTCAGAGTGTGAATAAAATCTACATAAATTATGTAAAATATTCATTTTCATTTGTTTTTCTTTTATTTTTATAATTATAAGTTGTGAAATAATTTATTCTGCCAATATTCTGTTCTGTCTCCAATAACAGAATCAGATGGATGGGCAGAAGAATTACATTAAAATGATACTGAAGTGGCCTTACATGTAAAGCACATTTTAAAATTGAAATTGAAAATGAGCATCGCTCCTGTGTTCTCTCTGCACTGTCCTTTATCATGAGCATGTCTTTTGCTATTCCACTGATACCCTGTGCAATGTCCACCCAGATACTTTGCCAGATTCAAGAATGATAGGTTGTTCAAAGAGTCACAAGCTATAGTGATTTAAAAAAAATATCAATATTTACAGAAGTAAACCAAAAGGGTAATTATTGCAGAAAAGAGCTAGCTTCTTTTTTTTTTTTTAGATTCATGGGGGTCATCTCTACATTTCTGAACCCACCTGAGTCTCCACTGGCCTCATACCACATGTTCTGCTGTACTTTACTTTCACTTTTTTATTAGATTTTTCCAACTTTCATTATCCCTAGTTCTCTAATTTTCCATGCCACTGCTTAATCAAATCCATTCTCTTGACCAGGATTCCTTCCTCTCTTTTATAGCATTAAAAAAGTCTAATCTTTCATTCATCAGAAAAAGTAAAATTAAAATATACATTTTCATGTTTACTATTCATACATTTAATGGTTAATATTTTGGGGCTAATTCCTTATATTTTCAAATTAAGAGCTATTTAGGGGTACTGATTACACTTTAAATCATCTGTGCCCTTTAGAATGAGGAATAACAGAAACATGCCAAATTAGTCCACTCACAAAGGAGCTTGCATTAGAGCATTTATAGCAATAAAAACATGCACAAAAATTATTTGAGGTCTTAGGCAACTATCACACCTTAAGAAGGACCTATTAATACCTGACTCAGAGTACATACCTGGACAGAAGGTTTAAGTTTGATAATAGCATAAGTGAGTTCACAGAATTTTCTAATTTGTGTTAAAATATTCCACAAAACTTTAGTCAGGAAGCCTTGAAAATGGAATCTCTGACATACATGCCAATGGTATTTCATTATTATAGTGAATGTGTGAATGAAATTTCACTCTTTATCACTTACCATCTGAAAGTGTAACCACTGTGATATCCTCAGTAGATACTCCTGGTCCATAGCGATTATAAGCTAAGAATCGAAGAGTATATTCCGTGAATTTTTTCAGGCCTTCCAGTTTATAAGATAGTCCATCGACTTCTATATTCTGGAGACATAAAACGTCAAAACTGTTATTAAGGAGGTGCATTAAAGCAGGAAGGGTAGCCTTTTTGTGCAATCACTGAAATGGACATTAGACTCCTGCTCACTAAAGTACATTCATTCTAGCCTATAATGAGTTGTAAAACCTTACCTGTGACACACACTCCCCCACTGAGCCCACACTGCTCTATAGACTCCTTATAAAAATAGCACTATGCTCTATTTGTAGCCATTAAGTTCCAGTTTTTTAATACCACCCAGGGCATTGAATGGTAGCAGTTATTCCACCCACACCAAATCCCTGATGAGCAGAAGGTGGCTGTAGAGCCCTAGGAACAGAGACTGGCTCCCACTTCAAATGGAATAATTCACCAAGAATCCATAGATTTGCTCCATTGCTTGCTGACATGTACCCACAGCTCTTGAAACTCTCAGATACTTTGCCACAGTTTGTATCTCCCCAAATGCTGAGATGTAGGCTGAAACTGTTGGCACTTCACAGCTGCAGTCAATGCGGTCCTGAAGGTGAAAGTTGCACTCACCAGAGGATCGCCTCATTTAGCTCTCCAGGATGATCTCACACTCAATGTGCCTTGGGTGACATTGCTTTTGAATTTTTTTAAATAGGTTGGGGAAATGAATTACTGAAGACTAAAATACATAGGACATTGAATCAAAGAGGTAGTAAAAAAATAATAGTTGAAATTGGCATGGAATCTGGGCTTGGGGTGCATCCCTGTAATCCCAGCGACTGCTGACTGAAGCAGGAGGATTGCAAATTCAAGTCCAGCCACAGCAATTTAGCTAGGCCTGAAGCAACTTAGCAAGACTTTGTCTCAAAATTAAAAATCAATCAATCAATAAATAAAAAGGTCTGAGGATATCGTTCAGGGGTTAAGTACCCCATATCATGAGTCTATTCCCTGGTACTAAAAAAAAAAAAAGAAAAAAAAAAAAGAAGAAGAAGAAGGAAGAAGGATTACATAGGAGCAGCTTATTGAATGCTGTCTGTCATGTAACTTGGAAATAGACCTGAACTCTAAACTATTTCAGATTGGTCACTTTCTCTCTCTTTCTTTCTTTCTGTCTCTTTGGTGATACTGGGATTCACTAGGCAGGTGCTATATAGCTCCAGCCCCCTGTTTCAGGATTTGAAGTAAAAATTACTGCAAAATGCAGTTTATGTGGAAGCCTGGAGACCACCTTATGCTTGGCAACCTTCACAAAATAGAGCCCTCTCAGATCCTGAGGCCACTCTGCTATTTAGCTATCCACTTGTCTGTGTATCTTCTCCACATGAAGGTGATGGTCTAGCAGTAAATATCTCAACAGTCATAAGAATGTCACAAAAGAGAATTGCTGACTTTCCTTTGTCTCTCTCAAAGACTTATTTACTCTAGCTTTACCTTAACAGCCAATCTGCCTCTTTTCAGGCATCTGTGTTAATAACAAATTAGAAACAAAATGCAAGAAGGAGGGTGATGGTGAGGATAGAAACAGTCTGATAGGGAAGAATGCAAACAGTCATCTGAAACAGCCATTATTACCTTATGCACATACATGACTGCATGACTGATGTGCTTCTACAGCACATACAATCAGAAAAAATGAGAAATTATACCCCATTTATGTATGATATATCAAAGTGCATAATACATTCTACTTTCATGTATAACTAGTTAAAACAAATGAAAACTTGAAAACCAAAAAACAAACAAACAAAAAACAACAACCTAACAGCCATCTGGCTAAGGATATATACATATATATATGGATAATATATCCAGATGCATTCCCTCCTTCCCATAAGTAAGGAAAGTACACTATCTCTCAGTGCACACAAATGTGGTTACCTACATTGGCCTAGGCTACTGCATATTCAAACCCAAAATGAGCATCAATCTCTTTTAACCTCAACTTACAGTCTATTTGCCTTTTTTCACAACAGAATTCAATTAAATTGCTTAAAGTTTTCAATAACAAGTACTTTAGAACTAATCCACCATCCAATGAATATGTTTAACACTGAACCATATCAGGAGCTTGCAAGTCTCCTTCTTCTCTAGCTGGAGAGCCACCCAGTAGACAGGCTGTGCGACTCATGCCCTTACCTACCTGTTCTTTCCCTGTGGACACCTCGGTGCAGAATAATCTGTAACCTTGGACTGGACCATTTGCATAGGCAGGGGGTTCCCAGGTAATAAGAATTGAGGTAGGTGAGGTAGATACAGCTTGCAGGTTTTCTACTGGCCCTGGAACTTGCACTGTGTACAAAACACATTGATTAGTATAAAAGGGTTCACTTCTGCAAAACAAATAAACTTGCAAATTTTCTAGTTCAAGGAAAAAAATAGCAAAATGTATAATTTTAGAGCCACATGGATATCAATAAATAAAATATAAAAAAATGAAAATTTAGACTCACTGAATTTTAAAAATAAAGTAAAAGCTTATATTAATTGCATTACTTATTTCATTTTATTCTTAAAGAAAATGGCCAAGAAGTATTAAAAACTAAGGTAATGTTAGAAAAGAGTGGGATTCTGAATCTAAATTCTTAATCTGAATAATTTTCCACTCTACCAGTATACCATTGCCTGTGAGAGAAAATACAATTAGAGTACTTGAACATTTCCATTTATTATTAAAATAGGCAGCACAGGTATGGATAATTTATCACATGGTTGTTATTCAAGTCAGCAATTTACAATCTTGCTTGACTCTCGTTCTTTAAAATTATTTTTAGGATTCGTTTTTAATTTTATTTTCTAGTATTCCATTTTTTCTCCTAACTATCACTTTACTTAATCACACATAAGTAACTTGCTTATTAACAAAATTAGATAAAACAAGTCCACAATCACATAATCAGCACTTCTGACCAGGTATTTCAAGATGCAGAAATTTTCAGATTTTTACTATTTTTGTACCTGTTACCTTTTCATGGTTTATAAGTCATATCATCCTTAATTATTTTGTGGTCACATTGTCCCAGATATGACTTGTGAAGTCCTTTTTAAGTTCATTTCTCTTTAAATTCATTTCTCTGTCCCTGTGATCTATCCCTTCATTTAGTGGAGCATTTCCTTTCTTTCTGATCCGTCTTGATCCTTCCCTAGCTCTGGAATCAGATGTTTTCCCCATGATTTCTCATTCTTGGAATGGCATTAAGGACCAAGATCAGAATGCTAGGTGTTATTAACTACTACTTTTAACAGCTTTGCTTCATGTATTTTCAGGGTACAGAGATAAGACACGTGCGGATGTGTGCATACGTACATACCCTCATGTTTATATATTGACATGCGCTTTCATAGATATTCTGATCAGAGTTTAAATGTGGTTCATTCCAGTCCATCTCTCCTCTGTTTGACCTCGCCTTCCCTTCCTCTGCCAATTTCCTTTCTTCCACAGGAGGACCCTTGGTCCTCAAGAATTGGACATTTGACAGACAAGAGTGTTCCTACCCCAGTACTCTTCCAGGAAAGGATAGTTTTTCTATGACAACATCCTATTCTGCAAAGAGGACGTTAGGGGCACAATACCGTAATAACAGGGAGTCTTATCTCATGTCACAGTTTACACAATATAATTAGTTTATGTGGAAGCATGGAGACCATGGAGACCATGGAGACCATGAAGCAAGTCCATTTGCGTCATGGGAAAAATAAATAAATAATAACCTGTCTATGAACATTGTTTCCTGAATCATCACAGTATAGTATTTTAAAGTTTTAAAGCATAGTAATAAAAACAAATAATTTTTATGGTTCTGTGATTACTTATATACTTATAAAAAATGCAAAAAGAACATTTCTGATTTGAAATTTGTTATTCCTCTAAGTAAGAAAGACAGAGAAAGGAATGAAAGCTCTGAATTCCAGGAGCTTGCAGAAGATATATGTGGAATGTGAGGGACCTCGGATTTTAACACGGTTCACACAGAACATAGAGGTGTGACCCAGTGGTGTGTAAAGTAGTTGCCAAATGCTTTCCTTCTTGCTTTCTTATAGCTTAACTGAAAGAGAATTACTTGTCATAAACAGTAGTTTCATCTGGAAGAAACTATTCAGATTTTAATCCCATTTCTGTGGTGAGATGTAACACATTCAAAGAAGGTAAAAGTCCAGACCTGATTTTGCACCCCCAGAGGACTGGGAGACTAAAAACTAGTGGATGTCTGAGAGAAGGGGACAGATGATAATGTTTGGGAAGTGTCGGCTCGTCCTGCTCACTAAAGCACAATGAGGCAACGGGAAGTGATTCATATGGACTTGAAGTTTTAAGGAGCAAAGGGGAAGGAAATGATCCTGCACCTCAAGTTACGTAGCACCTGAGCAGTACGTAAAGGCTTTGTAGAGAAGCAAAGAAATGTGTGTGTGTGTGTGTGTGTTTGTGTGTGTGTGTGTTTGTGTGTGTGTGTGTGTGGGGGGGTGCCCATGCTATTCTGTAATTTCTGTGCCTTTTCCCTATCTTGTAACTTCTTTATATTCATGTAGTTAATTGTTGTCGACTACAGAATATCAGGCAGTTATTACCTTAATTTGGACTCCGTTCACATGACTAGTGCCAACACTAACCATTTACTCATTAAGTGTATTTGTCCACCTTCCTTATAGTCATTGGATACTGTTAGGGAGAAATGTGTGCTTTGGTTTCCAGAAGGATTTCAAACAGAAATAATAGACACTGCAAATAAAAAGGAACTGTTGGAGCATTTAGTTCAAGTACTCATAAGCCACCGAAGTGCTTGCACAAGTTACTAGCCAAACAAGAACATTCCTTTTGTTGTGGTAGTTTTCAATTGCCTTTTCTCCTAAGAAAAGATTATCCTTCAATATTAAATTGTTTCATACTTTCACTCTTTTGACTTAAAATATAATTTATTTTATGATATGAAAGTATTGGTAGATTTTGTTTAATATTCTCATATATTAGAATAAAAATGTCATAACTCTATGTTGATTTGAATAAATATAAATATCAAAACATGGATTGCCATCAAATTATACATATATTTCCTTCAGAAAACAACAGCCTTCTGATTTACAGCAAAATATTGCCTGCATGTAGGATATTCTTCTTCACAACGTTCCTGTGTCAGGATAGCGAGTCTCGACAGTAGCTATTAAATACTTATTCTTCTTCACAAAAGCGCTACAAATTCAGATTCATGAATTCCCTCATATTTTCCCTTTGAATTATAGCCTTGACTTATATATGTGGATAATATATTGTTTTATGTTAATGATGGGTTTATATGTATATAGGTATATACTTGTATATACTTGTACATTTAGTCAGTTAGACCCATAAAGTGGGTTTAAGTATATAATTTATATAATTTTACATAGGTAATGTTATATGCATATGAGTTGCAAGCAGGAAAACAAAAAGGGACTCAAAAAATGTTCAAGAATGGGAATTAGATGTGAAATCAACACAGTTAACAGCTCTAGCCCTCCATTTCATTACATTTTAGCATGTCAGTCAAGAAACTTAATGGGCTTAACTGCTCATCATTTCCAAGATGTCTTTAATAGTCTCCACTGATCTCCTCAGTTGGACAATAATTTTGTGGCAAACTGCATCTAATTTTTCTCCATCTCCATTCAAGTTACCTGTTTTTTCAAAGAATGGAAAGATTTCAGAATAGATACATAACCTATGCAAGTAACTCATCAATCAATGTCAGATTAGCCAACCACCTTTTAAAATTTCAATACTGCATTGCAGTACAAATTCATTATAACACCTGTATCTAAGAACAAATTAAATAGTTATGTTGGAATAAATGAGATGTATTATGTGTCACTACTTGCACTGGGAATATTAATTTCTGACTATATATAAATTTATAGGATAACAGAGCACATTGTAATGAAACCTTGTTGCATATTAACCTGAATAATGTTATATAAAAGTCAGCTACAGGCATGGTGGCGCATGCCTGTAATCCTAGCAACTTGGGAGAATGAGGCAGGAGGACTGCAAGTTTGAGGGAAAAAAAAAAAGCTAGTCAAATCTTTAACATAGCATGGCTTATCACATATGCATATGGAAGACTGTATGTGTGCATGCATGCTAGAGAGTGAACTACCATGGTTTAATGGGCTACAGTTGAATAATTATAGATGAGAGGAGGTATGATATTCTTATCTCTATGTATGAGGGGGAACTGTCCCTAGCAAGAAGTCTACGAACTCTCTGAAATTGATTACAATTTTCACAAATGCAACATACATTTTTGGAGGAATATGGTCTACAGTTTCTATCATTGGTGCCTATGATTCCCAAATTTCTAATTCCCGATGAATTAGATAATATCTCTGGTTTGCTTTGGTTCAGAGAGTTGGTGATTATCGTTGAATGACTTGTAGTGGTTTCTATTTATGCTATTGTAAGAACTATGGAAATGATTTCATTTTAAAGAGACATCTATAACATTTATAACATTTATTCAAATGTTATGGTTTTCGAAGCTGAAATAACTTTGTAAACTAGATTGCTACATCACTTTTCACATTATGAGTATTTCAAAGGCATTTGAATTCATCCGCTTTAATTTACCAAATATTTTAGGTTTTACAAGATATATGGCTTCTGGTGATTGAGAAGTCCTCTCATATAAATGAATTAATTTCTTCCTTCCTTTCTTCCTTTTTTCTTTCTTTACTCCCTCCCTCCCTTTCCCTTTTTTTCTATTTAATACTCATCTACCTACTTGCTCATCGACTGACTTTGAAATACCAAATTATGATTTATGAAATATATGTTTCTCAAAAAACCTCAAGAGTTTAAGGAATCCCTTCGAAATATAAATGTGAATATAAGGGTTTCAAAGAAAAAGCTTTAGAAGAATCAAGTCATGCTGCTATTGTAATAATATGGAATGGGGCTGATGCCTCTCAGCCATTACACTGATGTTTCTCAGCGGGAAGTTCAAAATGAAGACAAATGTTAATGTCAGAGGCTACGTAGTTGAACATTTGAATATTTAAAGTTTCTTTCAAAATGACAATGTAGTACAGGGAGTTCTAATGTTCTTTAATCATAAATTTAACAGACACTTTTTTTAAGGACTAAAGTAAGTGGATTCAGGGGAAGAAAAAACTGTCACTTGTATTGTCATTCAAATAATGACCTATAATTGAGATGCCCTCAATTCAGAATTCTGAGGATGATTCTATCTCTTTTATCAGTTTACTAATTTAAAAATTCTTCTTGAGACTATTTTAAGAGATGGATACCAACAAATCTAAGTAATTATCTGAAGTGATCCAAATGGATTCACATCACAAAGCTCTCTTACTTTAAGCAACAGCTTCTATAGCCAACAATTTCCTCAATGAACATGTTTCAAATGTGAGCCATTTCTGAAACTACTTGCATTTATTGATAATAAAGTGCATGCTTTGATTGCCTCCTTGATTTTTTTCTCCTGTAGTTAACAGCTTTAATGATATTTCTATGAAATCTGCTTCTATTCTGTATGGGGAATGCAACATCAAAAAGCCTGCAGGCAATGTAATTATTAACATAATGAAACCCCTTTTTCAATGAACTATATACATAGTTAGGAGATATGACAGTAATTTGGCAAGGAAGAAGCAAAAACTATGGGGTAGGTTTCTAATATGAAACCACAGGAGTCTGACAAGGTTTCATTGGAGAAAGCAGTTATTACCTGCTCATTTTGCTTTCGGGTTTAATAGGCACTCTCTGCTAACTTATGACCTACTCAACTGTGCCACTGTGTGTATATGTGTGTATAAATATGTAAAGGATAGATCTATATACAGATAAACACATATAAAGTATATGATATATATCATCCTTTATATATTATATACACATATATATGCCAGTATATTAAGTGATAGGTATTTCTGACAGCTTAACAGAAGCAGCTTGTCCTGAAAGTGGATTTCTTATGATTCAATTCAGAGCTTGAAGTGGTTGGCTACTGAAAATGATTTCAGGAGTTGACCCCCAAATAAGGTTCTTTCAGGAAGGTAGCTCAGATTTTTCATTAATACCACCAGGTAGTAGTATACCTTGGTAAAGTATGTAAAGCTATTTGACCTTGTGAAACAAAGCTAATCTCCAGAAACACAAAGTGCAGTGAAGATTCCTGATTTTGTAGCTGACATTTCAAATGATTTAAATTGGAGATTCCTGAGCAATGTGTAAGGCAAATGTTTTTATGACATTGAAAAATCACCTAAAATACCAAACATTGAAGGTAAAAAGAAATTTCCAGCCAAACATGTTACATGTTACATATTAATGAAGTCTTCATGTCATATAAGCCTGATCTTACTTAAAAAATGTTTTTCCCCCTCCAAATAGCACAGGTCTGGTTACTCTCCATTATGATTGAAAAGTTTAGATGAAAGCAGCATCTTATTTTAAAGTCTAATTATATTTTGCATGTGCTTAGCATTCAGTGCTTTCTCCAGCACTCTGAAATATCTTATTATGATAGAAATTTTCAAAGAATGTATTAAGACAGAGAACACACACCAAACACCTGAAGAGCAATAACAGAACTTAGATAATCAAGGCTAAGAGCAGAAGATTAAGTACAAAGGTGTTTCAGAAACTTGTCTGTCAACAAGTCTACAGAAATCAGGGATGGTAAAATGGGGGGTTCAGTTACAAGCACTTCTTAAAGAACAATGAGGAATCACACTGATGAAAAAAGGGACAGAGATGTTCAAGAATGTAGGATGAATCCAATGAGTCAGAAAATACCTATATGAATGAATTTGGTGGTTAATGGTCTTTATGTTGGCTTTTCCAGAACAGAACTGACAAGTTGGTGAATAGCAAGAAAAATATCCTTCAGGAAAGGCTTCGTGATGAGAGCTTCAATTTAACATAATGAGAATAATTCCAAGGTGAACTAAATTAAGGATGTTATAGGGCGTCTTACAATAAGGAAGCAAGACACTTTCCCCCAAAGCATGAAGTTATCACTAAATAATTTGGTATCAGCAAATCAAAGAATGTTCTATCAATCTCAGGAAAATGTAATAAAGTTTTAAAACCCTCCAAACTGTGGACAAGATTTTCTCAGGAGTTCATAATCTCTATATCACAGAGTTATTGTAAGAATTATAGGAAACTATAATAGCTCCGTGGTGTAGAAATTCTGAACTCCTGAGAAAATCTTGAAACAAAGTGTACAAAATAATCTGTAGATAATAGAGTATAAACTAAAATCAAGTTCCATAAATTTTTCCAAAGTTTCATTCTCTCCGTAGACATTTAGAAGAACTAGTATTCTTGTCTTTATTCTCTGGATTGTTTGAAAAACATGAACAGATGAGAAACCCTGTACTGCAGATGCCCAAACATGTACCATGAGTCCTGACCAGAATGCTGTTTATAAACCAAACCTGGCCAAGAGAATGCTTCATGAAACAGCCCAGAGTTGCTTGAAGAGTCATCACAAATACAAGTTGAGCCTCTGCACCTCCTCATAAATAACCCACATGGTGTCATTTTTGTTGTTTTATTTCCACATTATGCAGACGATACATTGATGTTTAATTCTTACAGAAGAGTCACAAACAGAAAGGCCCAGAAAGGTCATTTGCTGGCCTCTCACTTGGTTTACACTGATTTGAGACTCATGTGTACTTCAAGACTGCATTACTTCACACAAAAATTTCAGCTCTCTATAAATAGATATGCATCAGAGAAACATGTCTTCAGCTCATGCAGAACCCACTGTGTTTCCCATGGTGATAATGTAACTAAATCCCAGCAACATTTCTTGAAGTTGGCTTGTACTATGGTCAGGAGGGGAAGAATCAATATCTGATGTTTGTAGTTTTAATAGAGCAATAAATGACATGTATAGATTGCTTTTTATAAAGGGGCCCCTGTGCCATTTATTAGAGAAGGAAGTAGCAATCTTCTGCAGATAGTAAGTGAGCAGATTTTTTTTTTTTTCTACAAAGGGGCAAAACGATCCTACCTTAAATGATACCATCTCTTTGGGGAAGAAATTTATTGTTTATCTATTTCTAGGCCTTAAAAGATAACCAACTGCCTTGGGTAAACTGGTTCTTTGGGGAGGGACTATAAATTAAGGAAGAAATTTAGAACTCTGTTCCCCTAACACGGGTTTCATAGAAGTCAGAATTCTGGCCTACTCCGATTCAGGAAATGCCAGCCAACCTCATCCAGCAAGTCATCAATTACAGAGACCAGCAGTCAAGAACATACCCTCCAGAGACCCAGTGTTCAAATTAAGAACCTTTACTCAGGCTGTTTTACCAAGGTCAAGCTACTCACTATCTTTGAAGTGAAATTTCTTTATCTTTAAAAAATGGGGTTTATACCAATTTCTAGCTTGTAGATTTGTTGTGAAGATTCACAATCAATAATTTATGAATTGATCCCTGGCACAAATGAATTGCTCAATAAATATTAACTAATGTTTTGAGGGCCAGACACTCTGAAAACTGATGGGAAAAACTTCCCTAGAACTCACAGTCAAAGGTAACAGGACCACCAGGAGCCAGGAGGAGAGGAGTCCAAATGAAGTAGGAGATATTTCCACAGGCCAGACTAGTCTTTAAAGGTCTTGGGAGGATTTTGATATTTTAAGAATCAGAGAATCAGATAGAGAGGCAGTGAAGGGGATGCATCTAGAAGCTGTGTGGAAGGTAAAGTCAACAGGATGTGGGCTGGAGATGGGGGAGTGAAGACCATACCAGAAGCAAGCATGAATACTACCATGTGGATATGCCCAGCTGGGGTATTTTTGTGGACTATTCTGAAATGGGAAGTACTGGGAGAGACTAAACTGGGCAGGTATGTGGGGTGTAGGCGTGTGCGTGGGTGAATATCACAGCTTCAGCACCACATTGGGATCAAGGCACTTGACTATATACAGACATGTCCAGCTGGTTATTTATCCCCATATAGATCATCATGACCTAGTATTTTTCTCCATCTTTCCTTCTCTTTTAATTTCTTGGACTCTCAGTTAGTTAATTTTATACTCTGCTTCTAGGAATGTCTTCATCACAGATATGTACCTTCTTTATTTATTTCTTCTGCACATTTTTTTTTCTCTTTCCTTTTCCATATATAGTCACCTGCTTTTCAGGAACATCACCCTGGTTTCCAGATCTTGTGATCTTTTGTTTATTCTACTTCAATTTAGCTCCTTTAAATCGACACCTTGATCCTTTTGAAGGTCTTCAAAATAATTGTCTCAATTAATAGATTGGACTGTGCTAAGGCACTTCTTTCTTAGCAATGTATGTGCATATTAAAAAAATCTGCTCACTTACTTTCTTGACACGTGGGTGGAGGAGAGCCCAAGATTAAATACCTTTTCTAACAGCAGCAACAATAAAAATTCCAATAACAATGAACCTGGGTGCACATCTGACCTTGACAATTGTGAAATTAATATTCACTTTGTGATTCCCCTGACATTCATCACCGAGAAGCACTTTTAATGCTCTTCCACATACATGCATGCAAGAAAAAGATTGATAATCACAAAGGGCAGAAAACCTAGTAGGCCTGTATCTCTACAAAGCATCTAAAAGGCTCTCGGTCTGCTGACTGAACTACCCTGAAGATTAAGTTTATTTTATTTTCAGTATTCAAAAGATAAGAAGTTTATTAACCACTTGGAAGACTTGGGCTTGTTCAGAGATAGCTCCAGGAAGACAGACTTCAGTAGTAAATCATCTCATAGAAGTTGGAGAGAGACTTTAGGTAAAACTGAGCATAGGAGCACCAGTGTGCTGCTACAGAGCCAAATATCCCTCTCCTTTCCCTAACTCCACCTCATTTACTTTTATTTCCATTGGTACTATAAAGTGTCAGATCAATTATAAAAAATGGCTTTAATTCATGTTATCAGTTATGATGTTAAAAAAATACAAAGTAAGGAATATAATGGTCAAATGTGAATGAAGCACCTCTTTCAGAAAAAATATGCTTTGAGAATGGTCCAACTGAAAAATTGCATTACAGTAACTCTGAAATTCAACTTAATGTAAGACTGACAACCTCCTTGACTTCCTGCCTGAGAGGAGCGGGAGCATGAGAGGTACAGATGAAGTCTATATAGGGCAGAGGGGTTGGAGGGAAAGGGAGAGGGCATGGGGTAATTAATGATGGTGGAATGTGATGATCATTGCTATCCAAAGTACATGTATGAAGATACAAATTGGTGTGAATATACTATGTTTACAACCAGAGATATGAAAAATTGTGCTCTATATATGTAATAAGATTTGTAATGCATTCTGCTGTCATATATAAATTAAAAAAACCACAAGGATATACATATAAGCTACCATCATCTAATATAAAGATAATGAGTCATGAATATATATATATATATACTACTTAAATTTTCTAGTAGGCACATTTTTGAAAGGTAAAATTTAAATAGGCATAATTAGTTTTTAATAACACATTTAACTCAAGACATCTAATATAACATTTTTAAATATAATTAATACAAAATCTAAAAAAAATTATATTATTTTTATACTAAATCTTTAAAATGCTGCATTTTACATTTGTAGCATATGCCACTTCATGCCAGTCACATTTTAAGGGCTCAATAGTCACTTGTGACTAGTGACTGTCTTCCCGAACTTCCCAGGTGTGGGCAGCCCTAGTAGGATGCTTGAAAACTTCTTGAATGGGAATGGGGAGGGAGGGTAATTCAATACATCCAAAGAAATTGATAAAAATACTATAAGAACATTGAGGAAATAAATTCATTTCATGAAGTGATAAAATTAAACAAGCTACTAAATTTAAACCCTGCGGCATAATCTAAAATGTCAGTGAGATATTAAATTTCTCATATTGTTATTTATGTTCACATATGATATTAAATGATGAAACATGAAGCGTGCCTCTGGAAGGGAGATCAACTCGTTTCTGAGAGTCCTAAGCATTTTTTTTTTTTTTTTGAAGAACTGGAACTGAACTACAAGTTGATTAGAAAAATGGAAGTAGTGTTTTGATTTTAGCACAAGGCATTTAAAAGAGGGAATGGAAACAAAGACAGCTGAGGGTTAAGATCAAGGAGGCAATTTACAGCAAGGAGTAGAAATTATGTACTTAGAATGTTCCTCAGCTTAGTGTAACTCACCCCACACTGGCTTATTCTCAATATATTGGGATTTCAAAAATAATATGCTGTCAGTGTTATATTCTCTGAATTAATTTTAATAATGGTGAACTGATGGAAAATTAAACTCATTAAAGAACTATTGTTAAAGTGTAGTTAATATTGGCTTTTTACCATTTTCCCCAAAATTATCATGGTTAATCTCCATTTGTGCACGCGCGCGCGAGCACGCACACACACACACACACACACACACAGTGTGCCAGGAATGTTAGGCTAGGGTCAGTCCCCACCCCTGACACTAATAGCTTTGTCACATTTAATTTTGTCATGTATTCTGTAGGAATTGGGTTGGGCCAGGATTCTTGCTCAAAGAATATTTTATAGGTACAGAGAATAGCTATGGGCTGAAGTCGAAAGATTTTAAGGTAGTGACATGGAATTACTATTTCAGATCATAACGGTTGAAATCAGAGTCCAGATGGTGGCATCAGTATCTGGGAGGAAAGAATTACAGGGGTTTTTATCAACCGAAGGTCAAAGAGTAGAAACGTAAGTGTGTGGTTCCTGTGATCCCACTGGCAGCTTCAGTCAACTGCGCCTAAGGACTCTGCGAATCAGTGTCCTCCGGCAGTCTTAGCAGTCTGCACTCCTTACAGTCCAGGAAGTGCTATGTCCCACTGCCTACAGCGCAGAGTTAGCACTCTGAAGAGGAGACGGAAGAAGAATATATCAGATATGATTTTAAAGACATTGGAATGTCACTTAACACCAATATTTCCTTCTTGCTTGAGAGGCAATGATCAAAATGATTTTGAAATGAAAAAGGTAATTCCTTCACTAAATAATTGCTTATTGTTCAATCAGACTATATGGACTCTTACTAAAAATCCTCGTTATTTACACGTCTACATCTGTAGGATAGTATAAAGGGTTGAACAGTATACCAGAAATCCATGGAACCTCAGAATTTGGCCTTATTTAGAATAAGGTCTTTGCAGATACAATTAGCAAAGATGAAGTCATACTGGATTAAGGTGGATCCTAAATACAGTATGACTGGTGTCTTACAGAAGAGAAGTAGACACACAGGGCCCAGATGCAGAGGAGAAAAGGCCATGTGAAGATACACACAGAGAGTAGAGGGATACAAGGTCAGGGCAAGAAATGCAAGAATGGCCAGGCCAGCACCCACCAGAAGCCACAAAGGATAAGAAAGGCTTTTTTTTCCTAGAGGAATGATGGCCCTGCTGACACTTGAATTTCAGATTCTTAGGCTCAAGATAGTGAGAGGTTATATTTCCATTGTTTTAAGTCTCCCAGTTTGCAGTATTTTGTTAGGGCAGCCTAGGAAATTAATACATATAGTATGATCCTTATTTTATAAGATAAAGTGGGAATGAGAAAGGGCCAGTGACTTCCTCAAAAATATATCTTGAAAGTACAGATAAGATCTCAGTCTAGAATAGATAGATCTCAGGCCTCTTTTTTATTTGCGTAATGCTGTTTCCATTGCAGAAAGAAAACTGTGATGATTTCAGGCCTGCTGTTTAACATCATTGGTGAACCAGGAGTCTCAACGTTAGTGCAGTGATCCCACCAGTTTATTGATTCACCCTTTGATTGGCCTTAAACACTCTGGTCCCCATGTTTATCCTGTGTAAAGTTCAATGATTAGAAGCCGCCATCTCAAAGTTCTTTATGAATTTAGCTGTATGCTGTAGAACACTGGGTAAATGTTTTATATTTTTGGTGCCCTTAATTAATGGAAGATCAAAGATCCCCAAGATATGAGAGAAGTAAAGGAAAGGGATATTGAAAGCCTAAAGATGATTTTCTTCTTAATTCTGTGGCCTTCACTTGGCCCTAAACCAGGCTTGTGTCTGTACAATTCTGATGCAGTCATAGAAAATCAACCTGTGGATCATCCTGCACTGACATCCCATTAGAATTCAATCACCTGTTTAATGAACACAGGCAAAGCACACATCAGAAAACAGGCTGGCTCTCGGCTAATACTTACCCTGGCATTGATTTGCCCCTATTGGATGGATTTTTTTGGAAAATATTGGCAGCTGGAAGACTAGGCTGAAGATCTGAGTCTTCCTTTTAATGGACTCTTCTTTCTGGTATCAGTCACATTAAATTACACTTCCCAGGCCTGACAGGAAGATTTCCAAAAAGGGGACTTCTCTATGGTCAACAACTATTTGAGCATCTTCTGTGCCTGGCAATGTGCATACCCTGCGATACATGTGGAATTCTTCATGTTTTTCCAGTAACTGCCCAGCTTTGCCAATATTTGAAGCTAACTGTTCCTCTACAATAGAAACTGGCCTGCCTATATGAAGAATGTTCTTTCATTTTTATGTTCAAAGAATTGTTAAATTCTTGCTTTGAGCTTACAGTCTAATTAAATAATACCTGCATACATTTAACAGTCAAACCTAACATGTTAAAAATGAAAACATAAGTCCTGATTTTCCCAGCATGTCTCCCCTCTCTACACATCCTCAGTTTTCTGATCCCAATAAACAGAGCTGCCCCTCATCTGCTTTCTGAAGCCCGAACTTAACAGTACACTTGACTGCTGTCTTTTCTCTTACACCACATCCAGCAGCAGATTATGTTCCTATCTTCCAAAGCTGTCTACTAGTCCTCAGCTCCTCCAAAATTACCACAGAAACCTAAGCTATCTCTGGATTAAACTATTGCTTTCACCTCCCATTCCATTTTAAACATGAAAACAAATCAAGTCACTCCCTCCTGCCCAGATGCCTCCACTGATGGTGAAATCCAGATTCCTTCTTGTGGCTTTCAGAGTTTGACAAGGTGAGGCCCTGACGCCGTTCAACTCACCTCTGCCATACTCCCTGTTATTTGCTCTGCCCAAACGCAGCCACTGTTTGCTTCTCCTCTCCAGAATCTTGGCAACTGCTCTTTGCTCCACCTAAGATATCTCCCCTAGATATTTTCCAACACCCTTCCAAATTTTCCAAGGTATCCCCTTAAGTGCTCTTAATTCAGAAAAGCTTTTCCTGACCTTCCTATCTAGGGTCATTCTATACTCTTGCCCCTGTAAACTATTTTGTTCTTCTGCATGCTTTTATTTTTATTTGTTCATTATCCTTCACTATCAATGGAATATAAACTTCATAAGGCTAGGTACTCTTTTGTTTTTTTAACTGCTGACTTCTTGGTACTGAGAAACCTACTGGGTGCATACCATGAAGGTGTGTGGAATATAATGAATGAATAAGTGACATGATGAGGTTCAAACAAATTTGGAAGGTGAGAAATGGACTCATGCAGGCTGAAAAATTGAACAATGTGATGAATTAGCTGGGATCTGCTTTTTGTTCTTAGAAATTATTTAATAAAAATCTTATGGAGAAATAGGAGATGCTTATGAAATAGCCTAAAGGAGAAGGAAAGCATTTTGGAGAAACATGATCATATGACCAATAATTAGAATCAAGTAATGAAAAATCATAGTGATAGCTAGCATTTATTGAGGGCTGAGGATATGCCAGAAGCAGGCTAAATATCTCACTTAATCATGAGAGTCACCGATCAAAGGTGTACTGTTGTATTCCTATTTTAAAGGTTTTCTTTTAATCTTTACAACATCCTGCCATATAGATATTATCTCCATTTTACATGTGAGGAAAGTGTGGCACAGAATGATTAGCATATTAGCTAGTACAGGAAAAAGCCAGAAATTTGAAATAGTCTGAGTTTGGGTTCTTAATCCTCTGAAATCACTGTTCCTAACCATCTTTCACTCTGCTTCTACTTGGGGTACCTGGAACATTGATTGCAGATTTAACTAAGGTGTCAGGTATGAGTTACTTGCATTGACTGGGCTGAGTCCCACAGCTTGACTTTCAGTGGACAAAAACCCATGATCATTTCTTTCCAGAAACGAATGGCAACATCTGAGTTTTGATAGTAATAGCTATGACTATAAGCACTAGCTGTCATCACCTTAAAATCTTTCATTTCAACCCATGGCAATTCTCCTTCCTGTAAAATATCCAGTGGTCAGAAATTTTGTCTCAATCTAATTCCTTGTTAGATTTGATTTGGTCTCCCCAACAAGGAAAGACCAAGCTAAAACAGGAAGCATTTCCATAGAATAGAAGACAGTTGTGCTTGGGGTCGCCACTGCCAGATTATCTTCTCCAAAGTAGGAAAAATACCTTTGTTAAAATAATGCAATGCAGGACCTTTGGACTTAGAGAGTGATAGTTTGTCACATTACTGACTCCCTGGGTCACATGTAAGATTTATCATTTTACAGTAGAATATAATCTGCAGTTTTAAAAATCCATTGAAGTGTGAAATTGTAAAAATTGAGCTTTACTTAATTTTGGTTGGGTATTATATCATGTTAGTCAACAGTATATTTTGTGATGTGATATTTTTTTAAATGCACTAAAATACTTTACATTAAAGCCAACACGTTTGTATAGTGAAGTATATATGCATTAAATTACATAGTAATCATACACTAATGCTAATACCACTGACTTTAGGTTGAGAAGAGTAAATTAATTGGCTCTAACAATAGATTTAGAATAATTTATTTTATAGATACATTTCCATCAAAAATTCATCCCTACATCTTGGATGTTCGAATGATTTGAGTCGTGTCTCCTTTAAGATTTGAAACTTCATCCTTAACACATAAGTATTATGAGGTGAGCTCTTTAAGAGGCATGAAGGCCAAGAAGGCTTAGCCCTTCCCCCACTTTTCACCCCTCTGTTTTCTCTGGAATGTGAGGACCCAGTGTGCATATTTTCTGGAGGATGCAGCCACATGGTCTCGTCTATGATGAGAGCAGTTCTCATCAGACACCGAACCTGCCAGTGCCTTGATCTCAGCCTTTTCAGCTTCGAGACTGTGAAAAACAAACCTGTGTTCTTTATAAATTATTCAGCCTCAGATATTTTGTTATAGCAGCAGACAGATGAAGACAGAAATCATCTTGACATTCTTATTTTCTATCCCCAAGACTTTATAGGAGGCTTGAAACATCACAATTTTTGATTAAACAAACATTTATGGACACTATAGATTAAAAGTGCTCGCAAGATGGGGGAGTGTATAAATACATATGTGGCAAAATGCCACATTCCCTTTCTATCTTTACTCTTCATTAGTCATGTTCATCAGCTTTCCATAGAAGGATTCCCTAAAACAGCTCAGCTCAGCTGTTTTATCTTTGGAATAGAGCTTTATTCAGCTGGTCCAGAATGATGACAATATCCCCAAAGATGCTCAATCTGACTTTTGCTCTAATTCAGTTTAGCAAGCAACCTGCTTTCATTTTTAGTAGAGCACATAACCATACCATCCCAGGCAATTAGATCCCAAGCAAATCCACCTGCAGAACTTCTGACCATATTCACATTTCCTTTCCTTATATCCCTTAATGTCAGTAAGAAATAGTTTTTTTTTTTTCGATATCATTTCTCACGAAGAAAATTTTTCTAGATGATTGGTTATAAGCCACTGAAGAAGCCTGAATTATGGTGTGTGCTCAAAATAAAACAGGTTAAAAGGCAATAAAGGGCTATTAGGGAAACTGAACTTGTTATATCACTTGTTAACCCAAACAACTAGTTATCTTTGACCTTCACCTTCAATTGAACTTTGTAAGATAATGTCATTTTTTTAGCATGACAAAGTATTTGAATAACTTTAAGTAAATAAGCAGATAAGGAGTTCAGATCTAGATTCTCTGATCTTTTTAAAATAAATTTTTCTATTAATTCAAAACATATTTTCATCATTTTTTCAATATTTGAGGGAATTAATTCTGTTAAATATATTCTTAGTTCTACTTGGTTTCTGCTAGACCTCTCATTCCTTGACTTAAGGCAATGTATGAGTGACTTTCACAGTCTCATATACTGACTGGGTCTAGGCTGCTGCTGCACCATAGAAATTTCTGTCACCTTTGAAACTTTTCTGCAATACAACAGCCAAGAGCTTAGCAAGTCTGAGCAGTTGGAGATTTAGTTTTTAATTCTGTTTAAATTTTAAATCCTATTGAGCAGCTGAAATGTAGCTAGGGTGACTTAAAAACCTGAATTCTAAGTTTTATTTCAAGACAGTTAAATTTAAACAATCACATGTGGGCAGTGGTTACTATACTGGACAATGAAGCAAAATAATTATTTTTAAATAAATCACAAAAGAACACAGTGACTCATGTTTACTTTGAACTCTTCCAGTGGTGATTAAACATTCCATCCTCCTAAGCCTATCTTCAATTCCTCCACTAATGTATGCCATTATAAAAAAACATAATACCTCGCTTAATTGACCATTAAATCCAAATGGATTTCTTAAGACTTCTGCTGCTAAGGATGCCAAGCCATAAGCCTTTAACGTCTCCCATCTTATATTTATAATACTTGAAAACATATTTTGCAATGAGAGACTTTTAAAAATAATGAGTCTGTACACTGTGCTCCAAAAGAGATAGGATGCCAATACTTATCTTTAATTTTTAACCATGTATGTGACCAGGCAATCAGACCACTGTCAATTAACTGCCTAGTGGTCAATTTTGCCACTGTAGTCAGCCTAAACAGTCGCTAAAATCACTTGCAGCGTGCTTAATAATTGTCAACAAGCCCTAGTGATAAAGGAAATTGACTGAACAGACTGTAATAAACTTGGCTTATGTAATTTATGGAATCATGTTAAAACAACAATAATTGATATTTTACAGTTCCCCCACACTTTAAGTACAGACCAGATTCTACTGGCATCTTTTAGCCAACCAACCATTCATAAAATGGCAAGACTGGCACAATTTATGAGATAATGCAGTATTTACTGAGCAAATTTATTTGGGGATGCTAAGATATACATCAGGCAACATTTGAAGACAAGACAGTCTATGACATCTTGCCAAATTGTAAGGAAAGACTGTGAGAAACGTGAAAAAAATATATATATTATGCTGGCTTTACATTTGTATAGTAGTAGAACCAGTATCAAGCTGTAAATAAGGCACTCTATTAGCCTATTTTCCTAGGTGATTACTCTAGTGAGCTCCCTCTTTGTTTTTTAGTGCTGTGCTGTTGGAATTCTGCTCTCCTTTGACCCTGCTGCAGTCAAGGAATTCCTTTCTATTGAGTGCCTGCTTGAAGCCATGCAAGACCCAGGGATGCCCCTGTGTTCTCTCATTTCATCTCTACAACCTGGGAAGAGGCAGAGTAAATAAAACCTCCAATTTCTAGTTCAGGGAACTGAGGTGAAGAAATCTGATCTAGAATACAGTAGCAATATTCAGGAACATGATACGAACTTTCTATTCTATCCAAAATCGCCACACTAGTTGAACTCTATTAGAATTTTTTTTTTTTTAAATTAAATCCAGGGAAGGAGGGAAAAAAGTAAATACAGCTGTACCTCTACGTAACATATTCTAAAGTCACTCAACCTGGGGGTATGGCTGCTTGCATTCATCTTTTTAGTGTAAAGAATATAATGGACTTAAGAATATTACTTACAAATCTTAAATATAAAAGGGCTTTATAGATAATTGGGTTGTGGTCTAGCAAATCTGCTTCCTATTCTTACCCACGCCTTCAAACCTATATGTGGTCCATTTTAACATCCTGTATGATTAAACTGCCTTAACAGCATCTTATAGGACCCCAAATAATAATTCAAAAATTCGCCACATGTGGTATGAAAAGATTAGACACGTCTTAAGCAGGCAAGGACTTAAATCCTGGCTGATAATACAGTGAAGAAATTATACACCATAAAGGCAGGGGGAAAAGAGCAAAGGTTTAGCAAAAGGGAGATATAATCAGAGGACACAAGCCTTCATATAAATCAAGTCTTTCTATTCCGGGTGATTATTTCATAAACTGGATCTTGGACTGTTGATCTCTTTAAATGATTACACTTTAAATGATTACATCTCTAAAATGTATGCACTTTTAGAAACAGTTGCTGGCTGATTTATATTTCAGACGTATTTCCCCTCCGTTTTTATTCCTTGAAAATATGGTTTCTGTAATAGAGTTGATATTTTCAAATAACATGAAAAACTTGAAATTCAATTTGTATAAAAGCCATGTAATTTTAGTGCACAATTACAACATCACATTTGGAGAAACAGTGATAAAAGAAGCAACCAAATGCACACCCAGATGAGACCCATTTTCAAAAGATAAAATCATTTTGTCAAGAGAGGATACATTGATTTTTTTTTCTCCCCCTCTTGCCTAGTCCAAATAATGAAATCAACCTTGGTATTTCCTCTAAAAGACAGAAAGATGGACTTAGAAGAAGGGGGAAGAGAGAGAAGGGGAGAGAAAGGAAGGAAACAGAGGATCCCTGGAATGTTCCATTTCCCTTGCCAGTTGGCATATTTTTGAGCAGGCTCAGAGGAGATGAAGTGTTCCTTTCACTAGTAATATTTGTAAATTGCCAAATGGTATTTGGTGTTAACAACAGAAGATAAAATACATATGCAACACCTATTAGTCATGATAATATAATTTATTTATCCTAATGTCTGTAATAAACACAGCAAGTGAACTACAGCATGCTTTTATTATAAATGAATCGAAGGAGTCAGCTGTTTCACAGAGTGCTCTGCAAGGCCTCTTCTGTAGGCTGAACTGTTCTCCTCTACCTACCTGCTCAACAAGGTGAGTTAGCCAATGACAAGGGTCGTGAAACACAGCCAAGCCAAAGACCTCCCCAGACACAATCCCTACTGCATACAGCGGTTAAAAACAGGTGATCAAAGACAGTGCTAATAAAGGCTAAAATATGAAGAGCTTTCTAAGGCCATTACCGCTGCCCTTAATGAAAAACAGTCAAGGCTACATCACATTTCTAAAGCTTGCAGGTTCTCCATTTTCATTTTCTGGAGAAATTATTATTTATATGCTATAACAATACCAAAACAACATGTCTTATTCAATTGGACTTGTAGTGGTTACTATTTAGTTGTCTCATCATACTTTATGTTAATTGTTAAGCAAAGTAAATGCACACAGAGGCAAGCATCCAGAGAAGACTTCTGCTCACACTTCTTACACTGCTTTCTGAATAGGGAGGGATAAATGTCATGCAGAGCCTGCTGGGGCTCTCTCTGCAACACAAGGCTGACTGGAGGAAGTAAGTACAGCATAGTGTAGACATAAAAAATATCTATGTAATAAGCTGTGACCATCAGATAAGGGGCACAGAAGCAAACGCGTGACTCAGAATGGCTTATATTCCATCTAACAATTTCCTATAAGTTCCCTTATCCAAGGACCTTTTTTTTTTTGATTGTCACATACTTAGAATTTTCACTTCCCCAAGAAGTTTATGAGATCCCTAACTACATTACTTTTAACAGGTATATGCCTTTTCTAAAGCACCTTAAGTGGCTCAGAATAGTATTAGGAGCATAGTAGCCATTCATGATATAGAACTATAAATTGAAGTATGCTGTTGTTTGTCTCACACAGTGAACGTTCTATGGGCAATACAAATAAGAAAGCTTTTAAAAATTCTTACATTAAAAATTGCCGAACATGTTGCTGTATACAAGCCTTATGTATTGAGATATTCATATTCAGTAGTTAGTATTAAAAAGGAAAATATTTTTGTCCCTTGATTTACAAATACTGTCATTAAAAAAAAGTAAAAAAGAGAAAAAAGTTGAAAATATTTTTAAGTTGAATATTTAGGAACAATGATATTTGTAGAAGAAGAAAAAATAAGTTATTCAGTTTGAGAAAGCAAGATTGACAACTTATGATTTTTATCAGAAATACAATGTAATCATGGCTAGTCAACCATGAAAAGTACAATAAAACAATTCTAAGATAATATTAGGTTTAGGGTAAAGAATTCAGATACCTGTACATATTGAATCTTTTAAAAAATGCTTAAATTTAAAGTTTCATATTAGAAAACTGAACAAAACTTTTCTTGATAGAATGTTTGAGGTTAAAGTCAATCTATGTACAATGTGGCATATACCATATATATGTATGTTTACACACACACATATATATACACATATACATCGTATACATATATACATATAAACAAGCACATACATACATGTGTATATGCCTAATTTGATTTTTACTGAACTTTATTAATCAAAAAGCCAAATATTCATAAAATGATTTATTCTCCATATATGAACTATAAACATTAAATCAACGAAGAGACTGAAGACTCAAATGCTAAATTAACATGGATATTGTAAAATGGAAAGTGCCTTAAATCCACAGGGCAACAACTCGCTCTTACAACCTCATCAGGGCCAGCTTCATGGGTGCACAACCAGCAAAGTTGGACAAGGTCTCACACTTAGAGGGAAAGTGCACGAAGACTGACTTCATGTCTTACTGTAATTATAGTTGTTAACATTTTTTAATTTTCAGAAAAGTGACCTTGCATTTTCATTGTGCACTGAAACCTGCAATTGATTCAGCCAGACTTCCCTGGGAGCCTGCATTTTCAAACAATTTCTGGACACCTGTATATATTATTGTGTTTTTGAAGTTATTGTCTGAGAGTTTGTTTCTGTGAGGCAAATATTTACATGACTTGGAGGTCTTAGCCCTTGCCTGGATGAATATATCAATCTTGCCAGCGCAATCTTGGCTAAGATGAAGAAAGGAGGAAGATTTTGCCAAGAGTAGATGATCAACCAGTACTCTGATGGCCTATCTTGATTTCTTCTTTGACATGCTGATATAAATCACCCAGGAAGTGAACCCAGTACAGAGATTATTTCTCACATTTCTAACTTATATTTTATCTCCTTCCAAAAGCATTTGAAGTCATTTTCAAGTTAAACATAGTTTTACATAAAACCAATAAACACAAATAAAGGAGTATTATTAATTGAAAAGAAAAGGAGCACAGGAAATTGTGTCTAAAATAAGGCTGCATGTTTCAAATAGTTACTCACTGAATTTAACCTTTAGAATAGAATTTTTAATTAAAAATATAAAGCTGGAAAACTTATTAGTAAGTCTTCATTCTAAATAACATTGGAGGTCCATAAGAAAAACTAAAACTATTTAAGGTACAGAAATATCTCTTAAATGAACAATTTGGGTGCTCTTCCCTTATAAAAGTTGATAGTATGGAATTATAACTTGTTTTACAGCTTTACTTTGGGAGGAATGAGGCTAATACAGTGATTCAAGTTGGATGTCAAGGAGACAGTCCAGTGGAGGACGTCTCCCATGCTTCTGAAGCCTCAGTTGGCCTTTGGTATCTTCTTCTGCTGTCATTGCCTGTTTAAATTCTTTAAAAGTCCCTGTATTTAGAAGTTTTATGCCATTTTTCTTTTACCCCTGATGCTAAATCCTGCCCAGACTGACTCTAGAAAATGTGAAAAAATCAATGGAGAAGGATTAAACTCAATGGTGGTGATGATGAAATACAGTTGGGCAAGGAGTCACTTTAGGAAATGAGGATGTGAGCTATATGGAGGAATGGGGCCATTATTTCCTCTAATCTGCCATTGTGGAGAATGAGGCCTGAGTGAGGAGGCCATATGTCAACATGTCATCTTTCCTATAAAAGCCTTCAAGTTAAACACGTTGGTTCAAACACCTGCCTTCCGTTTTCTCATCTCCAAGAAGTTCTACTAGGACTCAAGGACACTGCTGATGAACCCTTACTAAACACAGCCTCTCCCTTTTCATACTCACACTCAGGCTGAGTGGCCACCTTGATGGGTTGAGAACTCTCCCCTGGCCCCCACTCATTGTAGGCAACAACTCGGAAGGTGTACATGGCTTCTGGCTTCAGGTTTCCCACGGTAAGCTGAAGGGACCCAGGCTGGGTTGTATTCAATGCTCGTTCCCTAGGAAATCAAGGTTGAACAGAGAGATTATTTCCAAAATGAATACTTTGGGCCCAGACCTTTACTTGGGTTACAAGAGCTCACTCATTATGGATGACTATGGGACAGAATCAAGAGGTCGGAGGCTTACTATGGAAAATAAACTACTTGAAAGGAACTTTAAATAAGTGTTGCAAGGTTTTCAAGTTGATGTCATCCTTCACGAAACTTGCAAACTAAAGACTTTCCCTTGACACTTTACAATTAAGAATTCGAAACTCATGAGAAACAAAGAGGTATTAAAATAAGAAGAAGCATCTGGAATGTAGACAGGAAGATGCATTTTGTACACATCCGGCTAATGACAGAAATCAAGGTTTCAATTATTCCACAAATTGGTCTTTGTCAGTATTGCCAGCAAATGCATTTCTTTCTTTGTAGGAAAGGAAAACGCAGATGCTAAGTGTTCCTATGTATGTATGGAGCTTGGGCTCCTGTGGATACTTTAAGTGCACTTATTAAAAGGAAAGAAATTATTTTCTGTGTGAAGAAAAATAGTCAAAATGTCTGCGTTCCTTTTTCTTCAAGCCTCTTCTATATGAGCGCAATACATTTTACCAATTAAATGCGTCTTCCACGTTGTAAACAACTGGATTTGCTGATTCTGGTGGGATTTAGATATACTTTAAGAGAAGACAAACTATGAATAGGGATGCTATCAGTAAACAAGAGAACTACTGAAATTTTCTTTAAGGATGCAAAAGATCCTAGACCTCATAGATATCTTCATTGACCCTTAACATATAATTGTGAACTGAGTAAAGTAGAAATGCTCAACTACTCACAGTTTGTTAAGGTTTCTATCCCTAGATAATATCTCTTAGCTTTCAGTGGAATTACATGTTCATTTTAATTGTGTCACAGAGTTTTGTTTTATTTTTGGAGATATTTAAAGTGAAGCCTACTTTTCTCTCAGGGAAAATTAGTTTTTCAAAAAGAAGAATCAAAATAAAAAGTTTCTAGAGGCATGAATGATGATTCCTGAGCCTATGTACACTCGAAATATCATGCAGCAGAACCTGGCTAGCTCATCCTTAAATCAAAATTTTCTTCTTCTTAACATGCTAGACTACATTTCCCAGCCTACTAAACCCTGGATGAAGACATCTGATGGAGTATATGTGATGTGTGCTGATTCACTCTGAGCCTAAAATCACTGCATATAACTAACCCTCCAGATTTTCTTCCTTTATTGTGGACTTGACGTAGCCAAGCATGATGATCTTAGATTTCACACATTGATCATGGACAGGGGTCAAAGTTTACAAGAATTTTGGAGAAGAGCTGGGGGAGAAAAACTGTCAATTAGGGCATTGTTTTATTTCTTATAGAGTCAGAAATAGAGATTTGAGTGATTATACGTATTAGAGCTTGTTCTATCACTAGCATAATTTTATCCAGTACAGATAAATATTAAAATATGCACCTTTGTGTGGTTTCCTCAGGTTGGGGCTCAGGGTCTAATTAATGGGTATGAAGCTTTAATTAGAGAAGATGGAAAGTTCTGCGAACACATGGTGGAGATGGTGGCACAACAAGAAAGAACAAAGTTAATGCTATGGAATTGTGCACTTAAAAATGGTTAAAAGCGCAAATATTATGTTATGTACATGTTAGAACTACAAAGAAAAAGCACACAATATGAATCTAAACATAGCCTGAGGGTAGACAAATTTTTAGAAATACAGTGTTATGTTGGTAAAGGCTGCATAATGAATTCTATCTGGGAGGTCTGGATGGGATTCAGTATAACCCAAAGCAGCCAAATATAAGAAACACTGTATGATACTTCAACATATCACAGGTTGCACTGTCATACCCTACCAAACTAAACACAGTTAGGCCAGCAAGTTGCTTTTTAAAAGAGAACCTCATCATCCAAAGATCAGAGACCTAAATGTAAGAACTTGAGACTATAAAAACTCTTAGAAACACAGGAGGAAGCCTTCAAGATATTGCATAGGTGATGATTTTTTTTTTATAAGACCACCAAAGAACAGGGAACAGAAGCAAAAATAGACACGTGGGATGAGATCAAGCTATGATGTTTCTGCACAGCAAAGGTAGCTACCAAATGGGAAAAGAGAGAACCTACAGAAAGGGAGAAGGTTTATGGACTACTTATCTGATACCATATACATATTCAAAATATATTAGGAACTCAAAAACCTCAATAGAAATAAAAAGTAATCCAATTGCAAAATAGGCAAATGGTATGAGTAGAAAATTCTCAGAAGAATAAATTCAACTGTCAACAAATTTATGAAAAAAATGCTCAATTTCATAAACCATGAAGGAAATACATATCAAAAACATAATGAGATGTCATCACATCATAGTCAGAAGAGCTGTTACAAAAAAATAAATAAGAAAAAAGAAAAAGGAATGTTGATGGTAATGTAGAAAACAAGGAGAGGAAAGGAAGTTAGTACAGCTATTAGGAAAATGCATGGAGCTTCTTCAAAACACTAAAAACAAATTCCACCATAAATCTTCTAGAAATAATAAATGAATTCAGCAAAGTGGCTGGATATGAAATCAATACCCATAAATCAAATGCATTTCTATTCAATCAGTGATGAATCCACTGCAAGAGAAATCAGAAAAACTACCCCATTCACAGTAGCTTCAAAAGAAAAATTACTAGGGGATTAATCTAACAGTAAAAGACCTCTACAGTGAAAACTATAGAACACTAAAAAGGAAATTGAGGAGGACCTTAGAAGATTGAAAGATCTCCCATTCTCTTGGATAGCAGAAATAATATTGTCAAAATGGCGATACTACCAAAAGTGTTATTCAGATTTAATGCAATTCCTATTAAAATTCCAATGACATTCTTCATAGAACTAGAAAAAGAAACCATGAAATTTATTTGGAAAAATAAGAGACCTGGAATAGACCAAGCAATCCTTAGCAAGAAGACTGAAGCAGGAGGCATCATAATACCAGACCTTACACTGTGCTACAAAGCAATGGTAACAAAAACAGCATGGTATTGGCACCAAAATAGACATGTAGATCACACAAAGACAAACCCACATAAATACAGTTATCTCATATTAGACAAAAGTGCCAAAAATATTCACTGCAGAAAAGATAGCCTATTCAACAAATGATGCTAAAAAATTGAAAATACATATATAGTGAGGTGAAATGAAACTTCTTTCACCCTGCACAAAACTCAACTCAAAGTGGATCAAAAACTTAGGCACTAGAACAGAGATACTGCACTTAATTGAAGAAAAAGTAGGCCCAAAAATGCATTATGACCTGACTTCCTTAATAAGGCTCCAAGTGCAAGAAATAAAACTAAGAATCAATAAACAGAATAAATTCAAACTAAAAAAGTTTCTTCTCAGGAAAGGAAACAATCAATAACATGAAGAGAGAGCCAATAGAATGAGAGCTATGCACACCTCAGAAAGAGTACTAATCTCCAGAATATATAAAGGACTCAAAAAACACCCCCTCCAAGAAAAAAAACAAATAACCCAATCAATAAATGGGATAAGGAATTGAACAGATACTACACAGAAGAAAAAATACAATCAATCACCAAACATGAAAAAATGTCAATCATATCTAGCAATTAGAGAACCTTAAGATTTCATCTCACTCCAGTCAGAATGGAAATATTCAAGCACATAAGCAATAATAAGTGTTGGTGAGGATGTGGGGAAAAATGTACCCTCATACATTGCTGGTGGGACTGCAAATTGGTGTAACCATTCTAGAACGCAGTATGGATATTCCTCAGAAAATTTGGAATGGAACCACCCTTTGACCCAGTTATCCCACTCCTACGTTTATACCCAAAGGACTTTAAATCAGCATACTATAGTGACACAGCCACATCAATGTTTATAGCAGCTCAATTCATGATAGCTAAACTATGGAACCAGCCTAGATGCCCTTAAATAGATGAATAGATAAAGAAAATGTGGTATATATACACAATGGAATATTACTCAGCCTTAAAGAAGAATTAAATTATGGCATTTGCCAGTAAATTGATAGAGCTGGGGAATATCATGTGAAGTTAAATAAACCAAACACAAATAACCAAAGGACACATTTTTTCTCTGATAAGCAGATGCTGATCCATAATGTGGAGTGAGGCGGGGGGAGAATGAAGGAACTTTAGATTGTACAAAGGGGAGTGAAGGGAAGGGTGGGTGGGGGTATGTGGATTGGAAGGATGATGGAATGAGATGGACATTATTACCCTATATGCGTGTAAGATTAGAGTACCATTGTGACTCTGCACCATGTACAGCCAGAGGAATGAGAAGTTGTGTTCTACTTATATACAATGTGTCAAAATGAACTCTACTACCATGAATAAATAATTAGAACAAATTACAACATTAAAAATACTAAAAACAGAAATCGAGCTACCCTATTTCTAGGTATGTATCCCAAGATATAATATCAGCATATCAAAAATATACCTGCATGCCCATGTTTAGTGTAATACTATTCACAATAGTTAGTATATGAAAGCAACCCAGATGACCACCAATCGAGGAATGGATAAAGAAAATATGGCTTATATACACAATGCAATATCATTCAGCTATAAAAAGAATGATATCATTTTCAGCACAACAAATGGAACTAAAGGAGATTATGTTAAATGAAATAAGTCAGTTACAGAAAACCAAACACCATAAATGCATGCTAAAAAAATAAGCCAATCTGAATGTAGAATTGTGGTTTGTGGAATCCTGAAAGGATAGGTTAAAGGGGGATATGAGAGGTTGGAAAAAGGGAGCCAAATATAATTAGATAGGAAGAATAAGTTCTGGTGTTGTACATCACAGGGAGTGACTACAGTTCACAATAAACTATTGTGTATATTATGCATAACTGGTAGGAATTCAAGGACTCCAAACACCAAGTAAGGAGAAGAAAATGTTAATTACCCTGATATGATTAGTACAGACTACACACACATATTGAAATATCACACCACACCTCATAAATATGCACACTTATTATGTGCTGATCAAAATTTTTTTAAATGTTGAGGTAGATGGAAATGCTAATTATCCTGATTTGATCATTACACATATATAAAATTATTACACTCTATTCCATAAATTTGTACAATTTAAATAATTAATTTTAAATAGGAAACCTTCATGATTAGATTGTATGTATTTTCATCGGAAATTTTATATACACTGTCTCACAAGTCCTTTGATATAGATAGAATAGTTCATCATTATTTTATAGATACAAATGTGCGATTAATATAAATTACACGATTCTTTCCCACAGGACTTACAGTTGTGGGTATCACAGTTACTATAGAAATAAAAAGCTCTATCCTCTAAATCCAGTTTTGACAACACTAAATAACAATGGGGAAACAAAGGACCTCTTTGAATCACAGGTCTGGGTAGAAGACATGGTATCCTGAAGGGGACAGAGGCACAATGTGTCTTTGGAAACCACTGTGAGGAGGAGTTGTCTCTCCTCTGCTTTGAATCATTCCATGATATCTTTTCTGGACTTTCAACACTGTAGTTGTCATCAAAGATCAGATTTGCATATTAAACTTCTTTGGCATCTATGAGGAAAGTGACTTTATTTTTAGACCTACACGCTAATTTTGATAAAACCAACTATGTTCCAGATCTTGCTGGTATAACCCTTGAATAGTGTTCCTCAAATGCTTAAAAAAAGGTGAAACAATTTGAACATGCCCAGGTAAGAATGTTGAAGATCACATAATGAAAATATCACTCATATTGAAAAGGACTCTCTTGTATGAGAAGACATTTTCAGGTTTCTATAATATCCATCAATTCTGAATAATATCCCAAATACAAATATTCACACACACAAATTATTATCATTGATATGGACAGATGAAATTTCTTTGGTCTTACAGAAATTGTGACAAAGCATCTTTAGAAAACATTTCTATGGCATTTCTCTGTAAAATACAATCTAAACATATTCATTGTGGCTTGCTCATCAAACCTCGCTTCAGGACATCTCCACATCCCTCTTATAATAACACGCTTGCACTACCCTGGTCTAACCACTAGATTCTTCAACGTAGGCTCTGAGTCATCTTACACAACGACACAATTCAAACACTTCAATGCTATGTGCTGTTCTGAAATCTGATCATCACGGCAAAGTGAGGTCACAGTAAGACTCTACGTGGGTGTGTTTTCCAATGATATGCTGCGTGTGAACCATCTTAAGGAGGAACCACCGTGCCCAGGAGACAATGCAGAGTCTTTCACAAATGGCAGTGGCTGCTGTTATTTTAACATTAGAATAAAATACCACCAGGACATCATTAGGAAGTAAGATGTTTGAGTCCAAGAAGAGGACTTGTCTACAAAATATGTAGAACCAGGATTCTGAGGAGATAAAAAGCACACAAAAAAGGTTTCACTGCCCTTTAGGCCTGCTTCCCAAATAACAATAACAAAAACCTTATTAATATTTTCTAATAGATCAATTGGGTTTGGAGACATAAGTTTAAACCAGTAGTTCATAAATAGAACTACTGAACCAGTTCCACCAGTGAAAACTAATGTTCGTAGGGACTTTGCTGACAGGCACAGAGAAGCAGAGGAGCTCCCGAGATGCTCAGCTCAGCTCCAAAGGTCTGTGGCATCTGAGGTCCCCACTGGTGTCTGGGCTTCTGCTGCCAAGCTTCTGTCCCTTTGCTTCCTTGGGTACTACTGGGGGTGACGTCCAACTGCTGAAGTGACATAAATGCATTGTGGGAAGAAAGCGTGTCTTGCCATATTATCCTGCATAATTTCCTCAGTCACAAGCTCCAAAAGGTTGGCAGGGGAGTTTTGATTTTGTTCTCCAGCCTCTATTAGCTATAAACCCAGCATCACACCTTATTTCCCAACAGTTAAGTAAGGTCTGGGTCTGGAAGGGCAGCTGATTATGCTGGGTTTCTCTGGCCCCATAACTGCCTGACACAAGGCCATCTCGAGTAGTTAGACTCCATCATCTCTACACTGAAGCACTTAGTAATTAAGGGTTTCTTTCTGCTCATTCTAATCCGTTCTCCTGTGTAAATGGGCAGATAAACACTAGGAGCTCTGAGAAAAGGTGAAACCCTTGATGTGAGAAGTTTGCCCAATTATCGTGTGAGGATGTTCTGCTGCCTCTCAGGGAAATCCAGTGAGTTGAAGACATAATTGCTCTTCAAATCTGCACCGCTCAGTCTGCGCCATCTAGAATCCATTCCCTGTGAATGTACTTGTTGAATATCCAGAATATTGACTACATGAAGTCTGACTCCTTGGGCTGACTAAGAAACAACCACCGGCAACTTACCTCTTTGACCATTACAAAAAAAGATCACAAGAAGTTAGTAAAAAACAAATATTGACTTTTTATAAATTTTAGTGTTAGGTGCATCAGATCGCCTGATTTCTTGGAAAACATCTGCCTGTATTCTAGAAGCACACACTTTAATGCAGTAACAATGGTGCTGCTGCTTTGCTGATGGCAGTCAGTGGAACTGTTAAGTGTCAACACATTTTGAGCCATGAAGTCAAATGTGGTGGCATGGAATGAATGCACCTTGTGGGAGCTTCACTGAGACCTAAACCTGTGCCTGGAACCTCTCCTTGCTCTAGTACATTCTTACAATGTATTGGATTATAATAGCAGCTTTTCCTAGTTTTCTGTCATGGGTCCTTCTAATTCTTTCTACCTGTTATTTACAGACATCCTTTTAAATATGCATATTCTGTCAACTCCATGCACATGACCTTGAACTGGCTGATGTTCTATAACTAATACAATCTCACCTCCTTGGGATGGTCCAGAGACCTCCACGTGTGGACCAAACCTTTCACAGGCCTCTGCAATGACCCACCTGCCTCATCCATGCCCCTGGCTGCCTCTGCCTTTTCTCCTTATGCCTTTGGTTTGGTTTGTTTCATTTCAGTCGGCTTGGAGTTATGTTCTCTGGACTCAGACTCCCTTCTCAATTTGGCAAGAACTTGTTTCAGATGAAATTTTCTATTTCCGACTATCACTTCATGTAATTCCAAGCAGCATTAAATGTCCTCTCTTAGTATTTTGGTGGTTCTTGGTTTATGCACTGAGTATAACCCATAGGTCACTGTATTAATGGACAAGCCTGTCTCTTTGACTTGATTGTGAATTACCTTAGGAGAAACCATATTTCACACATATTTTGTTCACATTCAGCATTTATACAGACTGAGTATAAAAAGTAGCCGTGTTGCTGATGTTTATAATTTTTCAATGAATGCATAACTAAATGTAAAAAATTTAGGATACTAACTGAATAAAAAATGCCTAAAAAGCTAGATTTTGATTCCATGTCCCATCCCCATTTATTTGGGTCATCTTCACCATGCTCCTTCACTTTTCTGAATCTTGATTTCATACCTGGAAACAAGAGAATGGGATCTACTCAAAGATTTTCTACTCTAATATTCTTTATTGAGAGTAGAAAATCTCCTATCTCTGGTTTTTGTTTTGTTTTGTCACGTTTTGTTTTATTTAGCTGAGTTCAGAACTTATGTTCTAGTCTCTAGAACACATGGAAATACATACTGTCTTGGCTAAGTGCACCAGGGTGTTAATACTTAGTTAAGATGGTGAGTTGAGAAAATAAATTCTCTGTTGAGGTGACTAAAACCTAACTAGTTGCTTCTATGAGAGACAATTACATTAACATTTTTTTGGTAGGGAAGAAATTATATTTGATGAAAAGATTTTTAGCATCTCCTTTGTATCTATTTTACTTGCATTTTTATTCCTTTTAGGCATGTAAGAATGGTACAACAATGAAAATATTTTAAAACTGACATATGGTGTTTATTGGAACACAGCTCATGGTGATAGAAGCAATAACCCCCTACCCTAAGTCCTCTGTCCCTGACTGTTCTAAAACTGTAGATTTTGGAAGCACTGCCATTTAAGAGGAAAGGAGATTCTGAGAAAACTCAGTGCCAGATACAGCATAAGTAGAAACAGAGTCTGTCTTGTCACAGGCATTTCTCGTACTTCCAATAAATTTTGGTTAAAAATTCTTGTTGTTTTCCTCGAATTACAAAAAACATAGACCTAGGAACAGACTTTTCAAAAATTTGCTTAATATAATTTCTGCGGCAACGTTAGTACAGGTCCAAGAGACTAATTATATAACACATAGTTACTGCAACAACAAATTTGAAACTACATTTTTGCGGGTGGGGGTAGGGGAAGGTTTGGGTTTCAAATTATATATTTTGCATAATTTCAGCCTCTATTTTCTGGATGAACATGACTCATTTCTGGGTCCTCTTCTTCTGATTCTTTGGGATGAGCCATTGTTTCCTGTTCTAGCTGCAGTGGCTCTGCACCTGCCAGATTCCTGACTTACACCTCTGACCCAGTCCTCTCTGAGCACCAAACTCTTAATTTTGAGACCCCTCTCAACCTTCCTGCTACAATGTTGTAACAGGTATGGCAAACACAACGTGCCTGAAACTGAACTTGTGGTCTTCATTCCCAAGCCTGGATGCTTTCCAGCTCCCAATCTTAGAGAATCGCACCCCTTTCTACATTGAAACGCAGCTGACACCTGGCCTCTGTCCTTGGCACCTCCCTCGCTCTCACCAATCACAAGCAATTCATCTCCTGGACCTATAAGCTTTGTTTCCTTAATATAAATCTCTCAAATTTTGTTTCCCATTCTCCATCCCTATTGTCAGACCCTTCATCTAAGCCATGATTATTATCTCCTGCCTGGACATCTCTGGCAGCCTGTGGCATGTCTTCTGGCCTCTACTTAGGTAACCTCTGGTCTAAGCCCCTCTTCTCCACCCACAGAAGTCTCTTAAGATTACTCTCCTGACTCTGGTAGAACCATACAAACACACTTATATTTTCTCATAGAAACATGTTCCTCTCCAAGAGGGCTCTTAACTCAGTGTGTATGTAAATATTCACCAGTAGGATGATCCTCCCAAGATTTCTAAATGCCTTCCAGGGAAATTTTTGAGTTCTCTACTATTTTCAAAACAGTGCTTGACACCATTTTTTTAAAAAAAAAAAAAACCCTCACATTTATTGTTTAAGTGACTAATGGCTTATCCAATATTTATTGTTTAAGTAAATAATGGCTTACCCATTTTCATATGTTATTTAAAGATGACATCTTTTTTCCAATATGCCTTAAATCCATTATAAGAAAAAAACATCACTATACTTTCACTTGACCATCTAAGAATATGATGAGATAAAAGGGCCAGGCTTTCACATTGGACAAAGAAGCAGAGATCCTGAAATGATGGCTAACTTTGACAAGGGTCATGCCAGGGCCAATGTGATGCTTTGGATTCTGAATCTTGTCCTCTTTCTATCACAATACACTCCCTTCATGGATAACAAGCTGCATCAGCTGCAGAGTCCTCAACTCTGAAGAGCAGGGAAAGAATATGTAAACACCATGTTGAAAATGTAATGCACAGTGAATTGTAAAACGAATCCTCCATGTCAATCACTCAAAGCTGGTCTCTAATCCTGAGCTGTGAGCAGAGGTTTTCCAAGGCAGCATAAAGCAATAGAAAGCATCAGTGCTGAAAGCTGGAAGACCTGGTTCTAGCCTTTGTTCTATGGCAAAATAGTGGGTGACCTTGAACACATCAGGGCAATCTTGGAGTCTTCCATGCTTCATCTGCAAAGTGGAGATACCAGCCCCTTATCAGCCTACCTTAGTGTTACTGTGAGGATTAAAGTGAATGATGCTCATAAATGTTCTTTAATTTGCTCATATAAACTTCCACTGTACTTTATATGTACCTCTTTTGGGGGAATATCTTTTACTGTATGTATATAGTAAGGAGATCACTGGACTAGGAACTTTGAATTTAAATCCCAATTCTAATATTTACTGGTTGTGTAGCTCCTTAGGCCCTATTTTTGAGTCTTTCTAAATAGATTCACCTCTAAAATTGTGATTATCATAACCACAACATCTGAGGATCAAATGGCCTAATGCCTGTGAAAACAATAAATTCCTCACTAAATAAGAGTCAGGAAATGCCTCTGTATTTCATTCATTTTAATTTCCAACCCATGCAATGATTTGCTCATGGCACTAGTCAACAAGATCTGAGTGCACCAGGCAAAGGAAAAGTGTTTTAGGCACTTTCAAAAAACTTCATTTAACACATAGCTCAATGTTATATATCAGCTACTATTATTATGACACATGAGGAAACAAGTCACCAAGAACTGACCCAACGCCATTGGCTGGTAAAATTCAGACTCGGTATTCAAATCTACGTGGTTCAATTCTATAATCACAGAGTCTTAACCTATAAACTATGCTGTGTGACATTCCATAGGTAATTTTTAGATTAACAAATGAAAGGTATAAAGTCCTTTACATGAATAAAACTCACTAGTGAGATTTAATAATGGCAAATAAGTGATACAGATCACCTTCACCATTAAGTCAGAAAACTATGAGAAAGAAGCATACAGAAGAAATGCATGTCATAATTCTATAAATATGGAGAAAGTTTAGTTCTGTTGCATGTTAGTCCACTAAAGGAGCAAGGGATTTAGAACACTTGACAGGGACTCAGGCTTGCATTAAAATCTGGTTCTACTACTTCTTAGGTCCATATGAGGGGTGGGAACTTTGTCAAGTCTCATCTCAATAATACTTTGTTGTGAGGATTACGAAAGGAAATTGATATGAGGTGCTTAGGCTGATATCTGGAACAGTGAGTGCTCAATAATTGCTTGCTATCATGGTTGATGCTACCTCTATGGTCTTGGGCACGGAACTTTTCCCTTCTCTGAGCTTCAATCCCTGAATGTTTAAATGGCAGCAAGTCAGATTTTGATCTCAAAGATCACTTTAGTTCTAATGATTTGTAGTTACTAGGGGATGTATGAGAAGCAATCACTTCACCCATATCCAGTGTTCAGGTTGTGGAATGTATGCTGCTCTCTGACTTCTGAATTGAAAGCATCCTGAGGGACTGGATAAAAAACATGCTCAATATTGCACTTGAATTATAGACATCATTAACCAGTCAGACAGATTAATGATAATCTGAGCTTGAGTCATTTGCCTAAATTAGTGTTAATCTGAGGCAAAAGTTAAACCTGTTACCTTTTAAAGAGCTATTGTATTGAGGAGCTAAATAAACCTCCAAGAGCAAACAAACATCACAGCTAATCCTTAGAGACATATGGCATATATCTACCCTAGTTGAGAGCCAGAAAATACAAAATAAATGGGAATATTGGAATCAAGTTTTAATATCAACATTTATTTTTCTCTCAATTTAATAAGATCTTACTGAACGGCAGTCAGCTTTTTTTTAGCTGTTCAGTAACACAATTTATTTTAACAATTTGTTTATTAGAAAAATATCTATTAAGAGTATCACACCTGTTTCTCTGTGATCGTAATCCTATCAGTTATGATCAGTAAAAGTCTACATGGGGCATGGTGCCACACTTGGGTATGGAATCATTAGGGAGGGAAATATACACATATAGATTTGACGAAACATAAACTAGAAAACACGATGTAAAATATCATAGTAGTAATGCAATCAACGTGAAGGGAAGGGATAAAGGAAAAGTCAATTGCGGGACTGTGGAAACTTTCACATTGTACTTGACATTTCAGTTAGGGCTTCACTTCAACAAACCTTTAGTGAGTGTCTACTGGGTGTTAGGCATTGCTCTTGGTGCTAAAAATAGCTCAGTAGATAAAAGAGATCAAAACAACCCTTTTCACATAAATATATTCTGGTGGAGAGAAAGAACACAGGAAATGTTGGGGGCCAGGAAAGACCTTAAAGGAAAAGGGACATTCAGCAAAGACTCAGTGGAGATTCGGGAATGATCCAGGTATGTGTCTAGGGTACAGTGGACAGTCTAAGCAAGCTTCAAAGTCAATACAGATGTATGAAGGGAAGAGCCTGTTTGTATAGAGGGCAAACTGAAGGGAGCCAGTGAGACGGGACAGGAGTGGGCAAACAGCAAAACAGAAAGAAGAGGGAGCGATGAGGGCAGAGGAGGAACAAGGGGCAGGGAAGGAAGATTCTCTGTTAATTTTCTGAATGAGACAGGAAGTCATTAGAGGGCTCTGAATCAGAGCAATGACATGACACAACTTGTGTTTTAAAAGGGTGACTCAACTGTTATGGTGAGGCCAGAACTGGCTGGTTACAGCAATAACTTTTGATGAGACATAATTGTACCTTAAGGAGAAGGGGTAAGGACAATCAGGACTCAGCATATGTTTTATTTTTCATTTGCTTATCTGATCTTAGTGTATATTGTGAAAACTGAAGCAATAGTAAACTAGAATAACAGGATGAACTATTCTGTGCCCATCACTCAGCCCAAAATGTGAAACCATAGCCGTTCTTTCTGTTTTATTTTATAGAAAATACCAGGGATCATATAGGTTCATGGATTTTGAACATATTTTGACTTATTGATGTATTGGATATAGAGTGTGAAAACAAAACAAAACAAAACAAAGGATGTAAGAATTAATCCAACAATCTTGGTTTGACTCATGATAACGGTGAAATTTCAAAAATCTGGATGAAAACTCTGGAATGGTATGTATTTGGTGGGGAGAGTTGGAGATACAGGAAAAGAGGTATTTGGTTGTGTTCATAAATTTCAGATACCATGGGACATCTTGATAAGTCAAGTAAGAAAATAGATATATGAGTTTGTACTGCAGGTAAAATTTTAGGACCAGAGATATGAATTTAGATTTGTATCAATATAAAGTCATGGATAGAATATGAAGTTATGAAGTGCATGAAAAGAGATGCCTCAGGCCTGAGTCCTGGGGTAATCCCATATTCGCAGATCAAGGAGACTGGGAGTTAAATGTAGAAGAACCTGAAAGTGAATGGCTGGAGGGGCTGGAGTAGCCCTAGGAGAGCTTGTGTAATGGAAACCAGATGAAAAGTGAATATCATGAAAAGGGCAGTAATCAGATGAGACGAAGCTTGCTGATGGCCAAGTAATGTGAGGACCAGGAACTAACTATGGGGTCTAGCAACATGGAGGTCATTGGTGGATCTTGATTAGAGAACATATGCTGGGAAATACTAGGGGCAAAGTCATGATTGGAATAAGAGGGTGTGGAGTGGCTAGACAATTCAAGACACATTGTTATGAAAGGAAGAAGAGAATAGAGCAGTGGAGGAGAGAGGAGTAGGATCATGGGAGAATTTGCAGCAATGGAAGATACAACTGCATTCTTCTATGCTAATAGATATTACCCCCAATTGGGAGGAAATGATGTAGGAGAGAAAAATGGCAGAAGATGTGCTCCACCATGTCGCATGAAAGAATAAATTCTAGTACAAAGTTCAGCCTTGGTGAAAAGTATAGGCATTTTTTTTTTAAATAGAAACTTAAGGAAATACAGATTGCATGCTTAAAAACTCATCTGGGTAGTGAAATGAGGCCTGGAATCTTGTAGAACTTCCTTTCTGTTTTTCCAGGAAAGTACAAATAAGGTTGAAAAAGAAAGAAGAAAATGAAGAAAGTGTTAAACATGCAAGAAGAGAGGAAAAGGCATGAAATATGGTTAGGAGTACGTGTGAGAGAGGCTGACGTGACTGCAGCTTAAATCTCAGTGGCATCAAGAGGCAAATTAGAAGCTACTAACCTAAAGTGAGGTGAGTGGGTCCAGGGAAACCTTTCCTTGAGCTGGATTCAATGACATGAGTGCCAGGATTGGTGGGGAGGTATATTTGCCTGTTAGATTTTGCTACACAAGTGATATGAAATAAGAGTGTGGAAACCATAACATGGGTGTGCGTCAGCACGGGTTTAAAATCGCCTGTGCAATTTTAACTGTACAGTGAGTGAAGGAAAACAGGAAGGATGAGGGACAGGAAGACACTACAGGATCATTGAAGTATATAGATCCCTGTGGAACCAAAGGTTTTCTGCGGGAAAAGATCAACATGAAAGATGGCAAGACGAGAGTGTGGAGTGTGAGTCAAGAGGATGGTGTTTGAAATGGGGATAATGCAGACATTTTCATGAATGCAGATGAGGACTGTGGGGTGACCCTGGAAGTGAGGGACCACGGAGGTATGGGGAATTGATGCTCAGGCTTAAAAGATAAGGATGATTTTGATAGAAGAGGAAAAGATAAAGTAATTTCATAAGCAGGAAACTGAGCAGCTATGAAAATAAATGATTCACACAAAAGTATTTCTTCTTCTACTTCTTCTTCTTCCTTCCTCAGAGTCTTGTTTTCAGCCTCTTTTTCAGTGTCTCAGTTCACACCATTCTCAACCCCTTTGCTCTACTTGTGCGCAGTGACTGCCCTGATGCTTTACCCTCCGTTGGCTCTCATGGGAAACCTGAGAGGTAGCATCTATGTTTTCATCCCATTCTAAAGGAGAGGTGTTATTTGTTTTGTACATGACCGATACATCGGGTAAATGGTAAGCACACTCTCAAATCCAGCCATGTGGACTTTTGTGGCATCTTTTTAAGCATTTTACATTATAGGAACCACACTCTACTGACATATAGATTGGGGCTAGACTTCCATTCAAAGAACTCTGGAAGTTTCTATGCGCATGTGTTTACACAGAAATATCATTACATGTAAATGTAAGAACATTCACATTTTTTTCAGCCGCGCGTGAGTGATCCTAACTGTATTTCAAAAAGATAACTACTGACCGTAAGGAGGATGGATTGGATGGCAAGAAGGTATTTCCAGAGACCAGGTGAGTGAAGATTAAAGTGAGAATAAAGGGTGCACGGTGGACTGAGCCGAGTGGACTTGAAAGGCCTTAATGATGAATGGCAGTGGTGAGAGGCAGGAATGGGTAAAATATCAGCTGTTTTTTGCTTGGTCAGCTGGAGGGAAGGTACTAACATAAACTATAGGAAGAATGGGAAAACATATTTACAGAGGAGACAGCGAGTGTGCTTTGGGGCATGTTGAATTAAATGTGCCTCCAGGAAACCCAGGTACATGCATGGAGATGATTGGGCAAGAACTATGACCCCAGCCTTCATAACTGCACACACTAAGGTCCTAAAGTCCTACTAGGTGTCATAATGTTGCTGAATTAGTTGCAGAAATAAGACAAAAGCAAATGCTGTTGGTAATAACATAATAAATGATTTTAGCATTAGGCTGCGTGTTTCTCTCTGCTTATTTTGCTCATTTTGAAGTCAGGTCAAACTGCAAATGAAAAATAGGAATTTTAAAAGGATATACTTTAACTATTCTGTCATCTAGAAAGAAAATCATTTTGGGGCCCAGAGTGAGCAGAGTTGTTTTGCACCACTTGATCATACTGCAGCATCTTGAACTCTCTCAAGGACACCTCATCCTATACCCTGTGAATTCTGAGGAATTCCTCGAGATAGCTGTGTGCTCAAAGCACTCACACATCCAGAGGCTAGAGGATTAGCACAGGAATCTCTGCTCCTCCCCAGATGGAACTTAGCCAACACCCAAGATCTACCTAAGATTTAAAGACCAAATTTCAAAATCTTAACGTGGTGAAATATCTTAAGAAGAAAATGTTAGAAAAAAAAACCCAAACAGACGATGGCTATCTTAAAAGCAGACACATACAGTTCACTGTTGCCTAGTCAAAAATAATATGTACAACAATGATTTCTACCAAATACTAGGGATTTCTGCTGTGGCTCATAAGGGCCAACCTTAATTTTATCCTAACAAAAATCTTGCAAGGCAAGGATAATTGTTTTCTCCTTATTAAAGAGTAGAATAAGACTGAGAAAGGTCATTATTGAGATGGCATGACATCAACAATAGAGTTGGGGTTACAAACTAGCTACGTGGTTCTCTTTATACTTTGTTCTATTAATGCCTAGCCTAGTTATTTTGTTTATCACTTTGAAATCAAGGAAATAAGAACTTGATAACACAAATCACATCCTTGCCATTTTTTTCAAGGCAAGTGTATGTAAATGATTTAATTTATTCTGTGAACAATGCTGCTTTTATAAACCACACATATCCATTTAGCATTGAGGAAGGACAGAAGAGAGAATTCAGAGTCTCCAAATTTCTTGCTCAAGACCTCCCACGGCCAAAACCCATGTGTACATTAAGAATATGGTGGATGAAGCTGAGATTTAGTGGTAGCACCTACCTGTTGTCACCCTCTCTGGAGAAGAAGACTGTGAAGGTCTGAATGTTTCCTTTTGCTTCAGCAGGTGGACGCCAGCTGAGACGGACAAAGCGACTAGAGACCAAGACAGGAACGACGTCCCTGGGAGCAGACGGGAGGACACTGGAGCTTGGCATGGCTGAGGAGAAAGGAGGGGGTGGGGTGCTGTCAGAGGTCTTGGTGCCACAAGTGGGAATCAGACAGACAGAGCTGAACTACAGACAAGCACAGCCAAGTTGTCCTCCCTTGTCACACAGATTCCAAAGGAAGGCACAGAAACAATGGGAAGAAGAATAAATGGAATTAAGACACATTTGAACTCATTAGGTCTCAAAATGGTAGCTAATTAATAGCATAAAGTGTTGCACTGTGTATCTGTCCAGTTTTTATTACTTACAGGATTCGTGACAAAAGAAAATCAAGCTCTTCTTAGGCAAGAAATAGGGAAAGAAATCGGGTAATGTGAAATTTTAACAAACACATGAGTTCCAGACAGACCTCACTATGGACATGTGATATAATTCAATATTGTAAAAGGATCATGTTTCTTATGGCATCAAATTATAACAAAATTATCTTGGATAAGAGGCATACCAGTGTATGAAAGCACAACAAAGTTATTTTAGGTAATTAGCACGTTTCTCTGAGTCTTTATTGGAGGGAGGCAGAATGAATGAGTGGCAGAACGAACAAATATATGAATGAATCTATCTATCCATCCACCCTCGTGTGTGTGTATGCTTTTTTCTTTTTCTGGCTTTGGACACTGAACCCAGGAGCACTTTGCCACTGAGGTATATCCCTAGCCCATTCTTTCTTTCTTTTGATAAAGGGTCTTACTAAGTGGCTGAGAGTATCACTAAATTTCTGAGGTTGGCCTTGAATCTGCAATCCTCCTGTCTCCCCAGTCCCTGGGATTACATGTGTGCCCCACTGTACCAGGCTCATGTGTCCGTTTTTGAAGTAAAAAAAAAAAAAAGTTATTATAATTCAGAATATAAATTTAAGATATTTTAAATATAAAATCCAATGTACAGTGACCATTTTGTCAAAGTTAATCTTTGAGTTTTTTTGAAAGCAAAAGAAAAGGGCATAATCTCCCAGAGATTTACAAATGTTTGAATACTTTAGAAAAAATGTGATTATAGAGTTTTAATCAACAGTGAAGTCATCTGATTTCCGACAAACACTGTAATCCTCTTTTCTTACACTTAAGGAAATTCTGTAAACAAAGTTGATACATTAAAATACTGATTTCCTTGTTCAAAGGTGTTTGACAGTAGGGAAGACACAGAACAAGGAGGTGCACATAAGCCGACTTGAAGTAACGCTGTAACTGGGAGGTCAACCCCTGGGATGCCAGCCTTCTACCACACAACTGAGTGAGTAAATGCCTTGGGTAACCACGTAGCTACATGAAACCCTAATCCACTCAGGGCTTTTTGTTCAGATTGATACAATTCAAAGTAGTTTATTTATGTATTTTTAGAATGACACAGAATTAAAAACAGCAAATTAAAAGTTAAAGTCTATCAGCATATTGGCACCATTTGATTAACATCGTCCCATTTCCTTCCTCCCAAGCTCTGGTAACTCCTATTCTACTCTGTACATTCATGAGCTCAACTTTATTGGATTTCACATAGATGTGAGATCATACTATATTTGCCTTTCTGTCCAGAGAAATAGTTTTGAAATCTATTGCACAGAAGAATGACTATAGTCAATAATATGTATTGCATATTTTTAAATAGTAACTGTCACTGTTATGATGATAGGTGAGTTAACTGATACACATTAATAACTTTATCCAATTATATCACATTGCATATATATTCAAAATATCACATTGTACCTCATAAATGTACACAATTCTTATTACATTCTTGAAAATAAAATAAAAATGTTATTTTAAAAATTAAAATATTACTTTCAATAATAAAAATATTATTAATAATATATTGTTTGAAGCTGATGAGAACTAACAAAAAAATAGAAATTTTCATGGACTACCTGCTCATAATGCAGACAACAGAAAAAATTTCTGCAAGACTTACTGATATACAATTGCACTCTCCCTATAAAGAATCACTGTATTTATAGCAGAATTTAACAAGGGCTATTCATAGGAATTACTCTGAATTATCCACAGTCTGAAAACTGGCTTTCAAATATTTGAGGCATTTATAATCTGTAAAATAATTCTTCTATTAATTACAGTGGGTGTGTCTGCATGTGTGAATTTGGAATTCATCTTTGCTAGATACCTCTGTTTTCTTTGTTCAGCTCCCCCAGTCCACAGAATATATGTTTCCTCTGCTCGGGTGATTTTTAGCTCCAAACTACAAATACACATTCACCTACATATAATCTTCACACTGGCTTTTATAGGCAGACCATTTTCTCTAGTCGTTATCAAAATCAGTCTCCATTCTTACATTCACTTTACACAGGAGCTGGCTGAGTCAGTATTCCTGCTGTGAACTCAACTTCTGTGAGCTGGAAAATCCTTTCTTGTGTGGAGGAGAGTGGAAGACCTCATTTTCCAATGGTTCCAGAAACATTATCAATTTACAATTCTTACAAGTTACACAAAGAAAGAGAGATTTTAAAGAGTGGCAGAAAGCTTTCAAAGTTATTTCTGGCCCCATAGATTCTTTGACTACTTCTTTGTAGATAAAAGTCTCCCTGTGCTTGCCTGATCAGCACAGTATTTGAAATAAATGGAAGATTGGCAGTGAGTTAGTCAATCTTTTGCAGCAGAATGGTGATGGCATCCAGAGGGGAGAAGAAGGACGTCTGAACATAGAGCTTCTGTCAAAAATATGGCTGATGTTAAGCTTCTTGACAACAACCTTTACTTTCATATACAATAGACATTTTAACCCAGCACGCTGGCCTGAAGTTATTCTCTCCCTCCGCTTCTCAGGCTACTTCACCTCCTGGGTCACTCTTTTAGCTGTGTTTACATGGTCCTCTGAAGCGTGCATCCTCCATTCCTGACTCTTTCCCACTCAGCCCATTCTAGAACCACCCCTTCTGGACATCTTGGAAATCTACCTGTGCTGCCACATTTGCATCCACAGTGCTCTGCTCTCTCACCAGAATTGCCACGATGGTCTCCAGGCAACTCTGCCTGGAGACAAATTCACCTTCCTTGAGTATCTTCTCTGTAGAGCATCTAGAATAAGCTCATACACATACACTGTTTTCAAATCACTCAGCCACTTATTTGCCCTCAATATCCTCCCTTTATCCTAAGGGCAAACTCCAAATTCCTTAATAGGTTTTCTGACCTGGCTTCTGCCCCATGTGTGTTGGTTTGGGTTCTCTCCTGAACTGGACCTCAGAAAAAAACTTAGAGACAGACACTTTATTTAGGAAGTGATCCCAGAACACCAGGGGTGAGTTGAGAAGTAAAATAGGGCAAAGTGGGAACACTAGGAGTTACTTAGATGGTTATCAGTGGGGGAAACTGAAGGGCAATCCCACTGGGGACCAAGGGAGTCAGTGCAGGACATGCCACAGAGATTCTAGACCTTTCTCTCAAGCAGTTCCCCTGCTTTAACATGCCCATCTCATCACTTAACTCCTTCTTTCCCTTTTGTCTTAGTTTAGGCGCTTTTTTCATCAGAAAGACTGAACCAAAGCATTTGCAAAATATTTAATAGACAATAGTTACCACTATAATACAGGAGAACGTGTCAAACCAATAAAATAATAAATGTCCTCAAAAGAAAGGTCCAAAGTGACAAATGTTGAAAGGAATATGCCTTTAAATGAGGACTAAAAATTCCCTGTCCTAATAGCAAGACTTTAAAATTTTATCATAGCAAAATCCAGGAAAAAGGAGGTGATATCCAAAGTGAATTCAGTCCGAAGTATACATAGCTTTAAAATAACAATAATAATAATATTTTTATTATGTCCAGTGTTAAAGAACCTTGGTAACAATTATGCTATTGGGCTAAATTTTCTATAAAGCCACATACTTTCTAGATATCAGAGATCTTTTCTTTCATATGTTTAACGTATAGTGTTTTCAGCCCTTTATTTGTCTCTGAGCTAACCAATAGTATATCCCCTTCATTCCCTAATAGCTCACATGGGCCAGTGTGTGGCACCTCATAAATGGTCAGCAGGTTTGTATGAGTAGCACCTTTTGGGGAGTCAACTGGACAAAATCCTTTAATATGAAAAAAAAACAAAACAGTCATAAGACAAATTTTTCAGTTTAAAGAAAACGGGATGTTCACTCGAGTTCTTTAGAAACAAACTTTTAAAAATGTGATGGAGAAACCTTTGTGAGAATTTTTTGGACATTAGAAAAACAAGTTGCAAAAGGATAAAGAAAAGTGTTCAAATCACTTTCCGACATCTGGGTACTGGCATCCGGACCCACCCAGAGCCTGCCAAGGAGCAGAGCAAGGGCAGTTCGCACACAGATAGCCACAGTCCCCTCTAGGCTTCAGGGAGTCGCTTCTGACAAAGCAGGACCAGACTCAGATGGTTCAGATAAAGCTCAGAATAGAATTAATCACAGACTCTTTACTTCAATCTAAACAGTCGTTATATGAAAAAGAAGTGACACGTTTTTTCACAAAGGAATGGCTTCTTACTTTAGACAGCAGAATTAATTTTGTTCGTGCTAATCCTCCATGCTTGCTCTCAACAGTAACTTGTCTTCAAATAAGGTCTCAATAAAGAACCAATCAGGACCTCTTTTCTTTGCTCTTGGAGGCCTAATCTCCAGCCTGGCCCTAATCTCTCTGGCCCATTACTGTTACCATGGTTACAGCTTTTTTTTTCTGTTGTCATGGAGAAGAGGAGGTGAATTTGCCACAGGATAACAACATGGTCTTTTTCTTAAGCATACCTTTTAATTTTTTTTTTTTTATGATAGCAAAATCCAGGAATAGGATGTGGCTTCTGAAGTTATGCAAATCCAAAGAATAGTTTGGAAACAACAAAATACTAACAACATTTTGATTATGTCCAATGCAATAGCCTTGGTAACAACTATGCTGTTGGGTACTTTTTTTTTGTAAAACCACAATCTTTTGCAATACCAGAATTTTTTGCATATTAATAAAAAGTGCTTTTAGATGTTTGTCTCTGAGCTCATCAGTAGTACACTACCTTAGTTCTGTACAAAATATATGAAAGGTAAGATGTATTCACAAAAACAGAAATATTTAATTTGCACTAAACTTCAAACAAGCCAAAAGACTTATTTCTGTTTCATTTTTCATGCTACTAACTAAAATAATATATGTGTGGCCACCAAATCAACTACCTGCTTTATAGCTGCAACCCCTTAGCCTGAATAATTAATACAATAAAATATAAATTGATATCATTAGTGAAATGAGAGGAACATCTAATCGTTCTAAGGCAAACATCTGTTGTTGTTGTTTTTTTCCTTTTTCCTTGACATTAAACTTTAGCTTTTTATTGTCCACATGTAGAAGTGGATAAAATGTAAATTTGTTTAAAGTTTACACAAAATAATTTCTCAAATTTGACAAAATTAAGCTAGGCTGCTATTACTGAATATTATAAAGAATATTTTTTTCTAAGATCTTTACATCATTTTCAAATTCAAAGAGCAATGGCTCTTGAGGAACTTTAGTAAAATTAAGAAATATAGATTTTTTTTAAAAAATAGTGACTTAAAACAATTTTTATTTTAAACTAATATGAGATTGAAGTTAATATACTCTATATTATTAAATTTAACTTACTTATTGGGTTAGTATCTAAAAATGAATCAGCAATATTTATTGAATGCTTATCAAGTTATAGTGAAGCTAAAAATCATTTTTAGTCTTATTTTTATTGATATAAAATAATTGTACATATTTATGGGGTATAATGAGACAATTTGATACATATATTAAATGTGTAATAATCAAATCAGGGTAGTTAGCATTTCCAACCCTTGAAAAATCTATCATCTCTTCATGCAGGGAAACTTAAAGCTCATCTCTTCTATTCTTTTTACGAAAATATCATAAATCATTGTGAACTACATTCACCCTACTATGCTGTAGGATTCTAGCACATATTTCTCCTCTGTAGACTTATTTTGGTGACTTTTATCCAACCTCCTCCCCCACTACCCATTAGTGACTACTATTTTACTCTCTACTTCTATATAATATCAACCTTTTAAGTTTCCACATTGAGCAAGAATGTGTGGTACTTGGTCTTTGCCCTTTTTCACTGCACATAATATCCTCTGTTTATATCCATGTTGTTATAAATGGCAGAATTTCATTTTATAGCTGAATAATATTCCATTGTATGTTTTCATATACCATATCTTCTTCACTGATTCATCTGTCAATGCATATCTCAGTTATACGTATACATATCTATCTATCTATCTATCTATCTACATCTATGTATATATTTCAGTTATGTGTATGTGTGTGTGTGTGTGTGTGTGTGTGTGTGTGTACATATACCCAGTGGTGGGATATTTGGATTATACAGTAGCTCAATTTTTAGTTTTCTGAGGAATCTCCGTAATTGTTCTTCATAATGGCTGTCCTAATTTACCTCTCCACTAACAGTGTAAGAGAGGTCCCCTTTCTCCACAACCTTGCCACTGTTTGTTATATTTTGTCTTTTTGAGAAATATTTTTATGCAATGGATTTTGATCTCAGAGCACAAGGAACTAGTTTCAGGATATATGGTGTACATATATAAAATAAAAGTTTTGAAAATTTCTTACTTACAAATTAATTCCATTTTGAACTTTCAGAAGTATATTGTTTAGAAATTAGAACACACTTTCTCACTAAATCACTTCTATTCTCTTCCCAGAAGCCTATTTAACTATTCATAAACTCTCATCACACTAGTACTATGCAATTGGATCGTATATCCTATGAACTTCCTTTGGTAAAATGAATGTACACATCCAATCCTTAATCCATTCCATAGTCACTGAAGAATTACTGTGTACAAAGCACTGTGCTAGGCACTGTGGAGTCCATTGGCAAAGCCCAGAGGGGAAAGGAAGTTTCATAATTCTCCTACTGGGCTTCACCCTGAAGGACCTATGTCCTCCCACCTCCAACACTTCTCTATCCATACTAGCCCTGCTATCTGTTTATTGGTAGCGATAAAGCAGAGTGGATCCAGCTGGAGAGCGTCCAGTGATGAGGAGCTAGGCTGAAGGAGTTTGCAAAGACATTAGCTGCAGACTTGGCTCTTAGTTCTCCATGCTCACTTTTCTTAGTTCCATGAAGCCCTAATATTCACTGCTTTGCTACTTTATGTGCTCCACCCTGAGCTGGGGTACCTCCTCCAACCGCTCTGCTGCTCCCACCTGAGCTTCTCAGGTCAGTCTCAGGTCAGATGTCACCTCAGTTGCCTCCAGACCAGCTTAGACCCTACCCTTTCTGGGCTTTCACAGAACCAGAATAAGATGGACACTCCTGTCAGGACACTATCCTGTACTGGAATCATTTTCTCATTTTATCTTATTTTATTTAATATTCTATACCAAACTGCATTCTCTGTTAAAACAGGAACCAAATCTAAACTAGTCACTCACCACTTTACTTCCTCAAATTATCAGTGTACATAAGTCACATTGCAGGCACCCAATAAATTCTTATAGGCTTAGCTAAAGAAAAGGCTTTCCAAATTTGTAAGGTAATCTGTAGACTTTGGCTAAAAGATGCTCATTTAGAACTTTGTAGAGTATTTGAAAATATGTACTGAGAGAGAAGCAAGCTCTTATTGTAAGCTACTCAGGCTAATCACCATTAATCTGCTAATAGATTACAAAGTAGAATTAAACGCTGAACTCAGGAAGTTTCCAAGGGAATGTAGGTTTAAGGTGAGAATATTTCATTTTGGAACATATGGAGAAAGGAAAATCTAGACAACCTTCTTTGAAATCCAACTGTATGCCAAACAATGTAGAACCGGTCTTCAAATAGGAATAGTTCCTAAGGGAAAGAATGCTTTCATTAAGAAGCAGAGAGGAAGCCTGAGAATTTGGCTTGGGCTGACCCCTGCATCCAGAAGAGAACCTGGGGCTCTGTTATAAGAAGTGTGATTCTCATCCCAGAACATACATCAAAGGGCGCTGAGAGAGAAGCAAGCTCTTATTGTAAGCTACTCAAGCTAATCACCATTAATCTGCTAATAGATTACAAAGTAGAATTAAACGCTGAACTCAGGAAGTTTCCAAGGGAATGTAGGTTTAAGGTGAGAATATTTCATTTTGGAACATATGGAGAAAGGAAAATCTAGACAACCTTCTTTGAAATCCAACTGTATGCCAAACAATGTAGAACCGGTCTTCAAATAGGAATAGTTCCTAAGGGAAAGAATGCTTTCATTAAGAAGCAGAGAGGAAGCCTGAGAATTTGGCTTGGGCTGACCCCTGCATCCAGAAGAGAACCTGGGGCTCTGTTATAAGAAGTGTGATTCTCATCCCAGAACATACATCAAAGGGCGCTGACAGGTGAAGATGGAGTGTTAAGAAAGATTTCCTATGGCCACACCGAGAAACTGAGAAGTTCTCGAAAGTATTTCCATATCGGCAGAAATAGCTAGAGCGCTCAGAGTTTGAGGTCTTTTCAAATGAAATAAGGAAAAAAATAATATCTGGTCAACTGGCTTGCACGACTAATGTTGTTTATGCTCAAATCTGTATATTGTTGTTATGTGAAAACATACATTGTACACTTTCTATAATCCCCTTCTTACCAGTTGCTTATTTACAAAATCATCTTTCTAATAGTTTATTCAATACTTAACAAAAATGCAGGCAGCTTGGAGAAATGGCCAGTGTACCATATACAAACAGGTGGATTTGACTAGAAAATTGCAATTATATAGCATGGATGTTGGATCCTTCTTCTGCCACTCTGTACCTGGAAAGCTATTTAGCTTCTCTGAGCCTTACTTACCACATTTTAAAACTGATCCAGACATTTAGTGTACATGGTTATTAAGTGATCCTGAAAAATGGATTTTAAAGGCTGCCCTCAGTACCTCGCTTATGATTTGTGTTCAGTGGATGGCTGCTGTAATGATTTGCTTATTTTTAGATCCAGGGAGCAGAGAAGCTGCTTCTGATGGTCCATTTTACCTAAGGACCCTTCTAACAGAAAGGCCTTGGGAAGTATTTGAGCTAAATCCAAGAGGTCAAGTAAGTTGGGGACAAGGGTGCTTCATCCATGCAATGACTGTACTTGGTCACCACAATGTCCTTCCTTCTATCTTTTATCAGGTTGCAAAGAAAGATCCATCTTTAATTTCACTTTTTCTTTCTATTATTTGACATCTCTGTTCCTACATATTTACTTTATTTCGGGCTTCTCTCTCTGCATTTTCTCACTAATCATTATACCCTTTCCATCTGTCACCATTCCAAGGCTTTACAAGGCCACCTTTCATCACCTCTCTCATCAATGTCTTTTCCTAGCATCTTTCCTCCACTGCAGGGGGGGCTCAGCTACTACCCAGTCTCTACCCTGGTCTGTGCCCACCCTTTTTCTGGAGAGAATTTCATTGAATTCCTAGTCACTGTTTATCCCTTCTCCATGCCCAGGGACAATAAACGTGCCATTTCAATCATTCCCCTGTCACCAATGCTTTCTCTGGGGATAAAGACTGACAAGCTGTGACATCTCCCCTCCCATCCCTCCTGTGCACTTATCATCCGTCACCTCATCCCAGCCATATGGCGGTTTGTCCCAGGCTGCTGTGCAATCCTGTTCTCTGTCCATGAAGACTGTCTAGAGAACACACGTGCTGCGGATAGCCTCAGCATGGCAGGCTCTAAGAACAAAATTTTCCTAGGCAATTTCCATTGGTGATGAGATACTCTTAAAATGTAATAGCTGACACGCTGTGTTGTCAAGAAAAAAAAAATTGAATTACTGACAGGGAGTGTATTTATTTTATTGTTTGATAAGCAACAAGATATTGCTAATAATAAACTCAAATAAAGGCAAGTAAAAGATAATAAAACTTAAGAGACAATCGAAAGTTTAAGTTCTTTCTTTAGTGATGTTGGTACTGTAGGAACTACTTTTGATTTTTAAAATACCAAATAAATCAATAAAAAATGCTCTAAGCACATTTGATAGCTCAGTGAGTTCTACTAATGGTAAACTTCAACACTGTCATGGGATTTAAAGTAAATGTTAAAATAATTGATTTAAGGGTATGGTATAATGGTATCTGTGGAAATGCTTATTGTCCGGAAAGGCAAGCTTCAATTTTTTGAAATTTCCCTAAGATCCAGAGTCTCAGAACGATAGGCTCACTAAATACTGTTTCAAAGGACAGGATGGTGCCGGCTGAGTGAGGATGCTCTGTAGGCCAAGGATGCATTGGCAGGATAGCATAGGGAGGTTTATGAAGCATCTGTGCGCCGGGCGCTTGGCTCTCACCCCTTGCTACTCATCGCTGAATTTTATAGCCACTGAAGCAAATTAAAGGGAAATAAAAATAAAGGGAAGAGAAGAGGGTATAAAATGAAGATAAATTATTACTTGTTCCAATTAAGGCTGTACAAGTAGAGCTTGATGTTACTGCTGTGGAGCCCCCACAAGACAACAGGACATAGAGAATGTATATGAGGCATGTGCCCTTCAATCCCTGGTTCTTTGGGGGTTTGTATTTCCAGGCCAATATGCATGTGGAGAGGGGGAGAGAGAGGAGAGAGAGAGAGAGAGAGAGAGAGAGAGAGAGAGAGAGAGAGAGAGAGAGAAACAAGAGAGACAGAGACTGGCCCTCACCAGCTTGGTTCTAGTAGCTTTTCTGAGATGTAGAACAGGATTCTGAGCAGGTTGCAAACACTTGCAAACATGGTTCTTTTCCTTTGTAAATATATTGCAATAATTAAACTGATAGTAAAGATTTAAACCATAAAAGAAGAGGACTGGCCTGAACCTAACACTCATACCTCAAATCCATGAAGTTGCCAAGCAGAACAACTATCAGAGATGATTAAGCAGAAAAACACATAATCATAAATGGTGGCTGTGCATCAAATGAAAGTGTATTCATTTGTCAATCTAAGTAAAATAATATTAATTTCTATTGAAAACTCTTTCAAAAAGTCTTGTTTGATTTTTTAAAAAGTCATTGAATATGTTATTCACCTGGAGACTCTTATTGATTTAAATATGGTTCACACATTCATTGAATGATTCTCTATATAACAGGGCATGGGAAATCCTGAAATACAAGATACAGGTGCTCATAGACCTTAACAAATGGATCAAGTTGAAGTTTGATCCTCTGTTGCTATTGTAGCTAACAAAACACAGATGTTCATCATTAGGAAGTGCCGGGGGGTCATAATTTTTCTCTTGAGCAAAGTGAAAAGAATACTGGGATTGGAATTAGGAAACAAGGTTTAGATTTTTTATTTGCTCCAAAATTCAAGTTGTAACATTAACCCCAGTGCAATAGCATTGGGAGGTTTGAGCCTTGGGGGCGATTGATCATAAGGTACCCCCTATAAAAGTGCTTGACACAAATTCATTCCCTTCCACCATGTGAGCACACAGTATTTTCCCTTCCAAACGATACAAAGACAAGAACACAGATAGCAGCCCTCAGGAGAAAACCCACCTCCAGGTACCTTGATCACAGACTTCCAGACCCCAGAGCTCTGAGAAATTGATTTCTATTATAAACTACCAAGTCTATGGTATTTTTTTTCTTCTTAGCAGTAAAAACAGATTGAGTCAAGGTGGTATTCTCTTTAAGTTAACAGCTGGGTAAATGCCTTCTAGGTTGCAAATGTTTAATGGCTGAGGTCACTACTAAGGGCTGGCCATGCTAGGAGAAAACAATACCTTTTATCACTGTCTCTTTCTTTCGGTTTCTTTCTTTCTTTCTTTCTTTTTTTTTTGTCTATGCTTTTTTATTTTCTTTAAAACTACTTCATGTAAGTATGTGACATAATCTGGCACTCAAGACACCTTCCCTATTATATTCAGGTAGTAAAACCTGTGTCTTAGTCTCTTCAGGATGCTATAATACAATATGCTAGGCTTGGTAAGCTATATGCAACAGTTATTTATTTCTCACTGTTCTGGAGACTGGCAACTGTAGACTCAAAGTACCAGCAGATTTCATGTCTCAGGAGGGCTTCCAAAATGGAACCTCGTTGCTGTATCCTCACATGGTGGGAAAAGCAATGTAGCTCCCTCTAACTTCTCCTATAAGGATACTTTTCTATTCCTGAGAGCCAAGCCCAACAGGAAAGGACGCACCTGTTAATACTACTACCACGGCAGGCAGTTTTTGATATGAATTTTGTGAGGACACTGTTTTAGTCAGCTTCCCGTGAATGGAACAAAATGCCTGACAAAAACAACTTGAAGAGAAAAGGTTTCATTTTAGTTTGTAGTTTCAGAGATTTCACCCTGGGCTCATGTTCTGCTGCTTTCAAGGAAGACACATGAAGGTACAGGGTGTGGCAGAGGAAAGCTGTTCTTATAGAAGCCATAAAGCAGGCAGAGAACGGGAAGGGAAGGGGGCTAGGGAGAAGATACAGCCTTCCAAGGCACTCATCCAGTGACATACTTCCTCCCAGGAGGCCCCACTGTCTACAGTTTACACCACCTCCCAATAAAGTCATCAAATGTGAATTCTTCAATGGATTAATCCATTGATGAGGTCAAAGCACTCATGATCTAATCACTTCCCTAGATTCTTTCTTCTCAAAGTCCCTGAAATTAATTACTGCATTTGGGACCAGGCCTTCAACACATGAGTCTTTGGGGGACTCATATCTAATTCAAATTAATAAGACACACATTCAGATTATATAAATTGGTTGTACAGGTACTATGCATAAAAGTTTGGAATTATGAGGTTAAATCAATAAAATTGTGTGTCAAGGTGATTAGATGACATCATCATAATGCTTCCTGCCCCTGATTTTTTTCTAATATCAAAACACTATAAAAGCATTCTTCTTCCACATGACCATAAATATAAAAAATACAGTGGATAATGTTCACAAAGTACTTTGAGTTAAAAAGAGAGTCTAAAAATATAGAAGTCAAATGGCAGCAACCCCTGTGCCGCAGTCTCTGGCTGGGCACAAATCACGAGCCTCCACACAGCTTGTAGATTCAAACAGCAATTCTTTATTCCCGAACTCACACCGGCCGTCTACAAACATGTTCTGGGGGAGTCCACGTTCTCTGCCCAAATCCACACCCACTGGGCTTCTGTCTCCCAAATATACTGTCTGACCTTAAGAACTCAAGAGGAACTCAGGCAGCAGGATACGCCCTATTCCCGGCAGGAATAATCTTCCTAAACCGGCAACGCCCTAAACTCAGATCCGCCCTGGTCCTTGAGCAAGGTCACCTTACATGCAATGTCGCTGCAAAATGTCCTATTTCCACGAGTCCTTCCACTAAAGAAACATGGGGGTACGCTGGCAAGTAAATTGTCATACCTACTTGGATGATGGCTCCCAGCACCCCTGTCTTATGTATTTCACCATCTTAATAAATAACATCATTTTCTATATTAAGCAAAAGTATGTCTTGTCCTTGCATAGGAAAGCTCAATAGTGTGAGGATAGAAATTCACACTATAAATTTCAATAAATATCCAGGCAATGAAAGGCAACTCTTGACAGCAGTTGAAAGTATGAAAGTTTGCTGGGCTCAAGCCAGTCTGCCATTTACTCTCTCTTGAACCCTGGTTGAGATAATTAATTTCCATTTTATGTTGAAGGGAGGGTCAGAAAGCACAACATTACAGAATGCAGTGTCCAGAAGTAAATGTTTTAAGATGTTTAAATGTTTTAACTACTCAAGAAAAACAGAACTGAATATAAACTTGTTATTAAAGTGGGGAGGCATCTCTAAGAATATAACAATATCAGATGTAACAAAGTACTGATAAATGTGATTGCATTTAAACTGCAATTTTTGTGCAGAACAGTATAATAGATGAGACTAAAATGTGAATAGCAATCTAGAACAATGTTTTCAATACTACTATGAAGTAACCACATTCCTAATATGCAAACAGCTGTTACAAATCAATTATACTCTACAAGAGAATGAAATGATATATAAGAAAGCTAGAATTTGAAGAGGTGAGAAGTTAGTATCAATATATATAAATTTCATTTTAATATCTTTGAATATTTTGATTTTCATATTACTCAAAATAACTATTAATTCCTCCAAAATAAAAACATCACTATAACAAAGGATCAAAAACTAAAATACTGTGGTCTTCATCTTCAAGAATGTAATTTTCACTTTCTTGTTGTACTACAAGGAGGAAGGGGTCATTTATCTGCATACCTTTTTTGTTTTTATTTAAAGCAAAAAGCAAATTATCTATTATATTCCTAAGTGCATTTTTTGACAGAAGGAAAAACTAGCTGTATAGATTTCAGAGCTCAATGCCATCCCTACTGAAACCATAGTTTGGAATTCTATAGCTATTCTGAGCTGAGCATGAAGATATGGTTATGAAAACTAACTAACTCTAGTCTCCAGTTCATTCACTGCTCTAGCCAAGTCTGGACAGAATCCATTCACTTCTAGATGACTGCAAAATAAGATAAAAATATTGAGGTGATTCAGAGAAAACTTTTTTCCATTGGCTATATCATATTTCAAACATGTAAACTATCTTCACTTAGGTCCAGTGTTCATGGGTATAGGAAAAGGATTGGAAAGCTGGATGTTGTAAGCTTTATTGTTGGACTCCTTCTGAGCAATCAACCTGTACTCTCTAAAGCTCCAGCAAATGTTCTCATCCTCACTGATGTCACAGGGCATCACCTATTCCCTGACATTATCTCATGAGAAAGGGCTCCTCACTTTCCCAGTATTCTTTCCTAAAACCCACAATCCCAGTGTAAATGTTGAGAAATACTTCAAACAAACCCAGATCGGAGAGAGTCTACATGATACCCGGCTGACACTCTTCAAGACAGACAAGGTCAAGCCAAACCAGGAGAGACAGAAAATTGCCGAAAGAAAAGGACACTGGGAGACAGGATGAATAAATGCAAGGGAGTTACGTGAATTGAATTCCAGGTTTGAAAGATGCTACTCGTGGAAAACTAGATAAAAGCCAAGACGAGACTAGAGTCTAGTTCATATAAATGTACCAAGGATGGTTTCCTTGTTTTAACAAGTATGCATGGTAATATGGGATGTTAATAATGGAGAAAATTGGGGGAAGGGTACCTAGGAGTTGTATTTTAACAACTTCTCTGTAAATCTAAAATCATTCCATAACATATAAAAATTAAATGGGGGACGCTACAGCTTTAATTATAGTTGAAGTTCAATCCTAATCCTACTGGGGGTTTACTTGATTTTATTTTTAACAAACAAAACATAGTCTACGAAGACGCATGAAAAAGGAATGACTGCGTATTAGAAGTGCACCATTTTATTCTGTGAAGAGTAAAAAAGGAACACAAAGGCAAGGACACAAGGACAGTGCTCAGCTTCAGAATTCATACTGTGGTCCTAGCTAACATCTATCAGCCAGTGTGGAAAGATTAATTGTGGAGGGTTGAAAAGGCTGCACACCGCCCTCCTTCTAAATGCAGACCCAAGAGACAAAGCATTCAGACTGCAGCCATCTATCTGAGAAGTGTCAACCACCCAGAGCACTTATGATTCAGGCTGATGCTTTTGCATCACCTGACATCAGTCTGGCTGTGTGTCCACTTTGTATTTCTTTCTAGGGAGAAATGCACTGGATTCCAACTAGATTCCCATTTTATCCAATTTTTCTTAGGTAGTACATGAGAGCTAATAAAATCAAAGGCGACAGAGTAGGCAGACTGTTGTGCTCAAGCCTGCTTGATGAATTTCCAGAGAACAACCCAGCTAGTCACAAGGCGGCTTAGCACACAGGGAGAGTCTCAGGTTCTGGTTTAACATGTGGGCACAATTTGTTTTAGAGTGTGTGAACATAGCGTGAGTGGCTTGGAGTTCAATGTGCTTCCCTCAGACAGACTGGAAACACTATCAAAGATGGCAAGAAAAGTAATCATAACCATGGAAATAAAATTCAAAAGTACGGGTAGGAAGCATGACTGTTGAGAGAAGAGAGGCAAAAATGATTAGTAGAACAACTTGCTTCAGGAAATCTGGAAAATAAAATTACCAAAGAAGAAATACACACACACTCACTCTCCCCACCCCTCTCTCTCTCAAATGAAAGAATTGAGTAACCTGAAGAATCATGGCATTCTGGCAGTTTCTAAAACTGTATATGTCACAGTTCATTACTCATACTGGTCCAGGGTAAGAATATCATGGATCGCTAAAATCTAGGATGCATGTTCCGATAATTTAAAGTGGCATTTACATATGCCAGTTTTGATTCCAGCCAGTCTGTGATAGGGACATTTGTCTAGCAAATTCAACTTCTTTTTCCTCTGAGAGGTTTTTTGTTTTTTTTTTTAAATCTCTGTCTATTACCAGTTATGATAAACAATTTTGAGATTCACTTTATACTTCCTCTGCCCTTTGCTTCATCTGGGTTGGCTCAGAAACACAGCCCAGCTATCTGGGGCAGCTACCCATGCATGGCTCTGTTCTCTTGATTCACCATTCATTGATTTAAATGATTTCACTTTTTTTAGCCTCATTAAATAAACAGTACATAAATCTCTAGGATCTTCTCTCATCTTTTGTCTGCATAACTAGCTCTGTCAAAAGGAAGCTATAGTTACTGATGCAATAAATAAAGAATCTGGTGAGGTTTTTGTCTGATAGAGGTTTCACCAGGGACCATACTGCATAAAGATGTGACTGATCCTCATGATACGAATTGCAAAATCAAAAACGTGTTTTTAAAATCTCGTAATTTACCTTAGTGACTTATTAGGGAACTTCCTGTACTATTTCCCTCTGAATTTATTATCTGCTATGAGATATATTTACAACTTATCCCCCAAACCATCTTTTCTAAATTTTGAGTAGATCCTTGGGGTATAGAATGCTGGAATTTGTTGAATAAATCAATAACCACATATCATGTCCTTTTTTTATTTTATAAATGTTGTTGAAATTCTCTTTCTCAGGCTTTATCTTTCCAATCTTAAAACAATTATCCAAACCCCATACATCACCACACACTGACATTTTCTTCCTCTCTTTCCTTCAGCATATATTAGTCTTTATATGAAAATCTATTTCCCTCTCTTGATTGTATTAGTTTTCCTTCCTGAGTAAGTCCCTACCTCTGTCTGAAAAAATAAAATTGAGTGGCCCTTAGTTTTTAATCTATAAACATGACATTATTTTTTATAATGATCAGAATATGAAAACAAAACTACCAAATACTATTAACCCTAGTATGTTAATGTTCTCTTTTGAGTCTGGGCTAGCCTCTTTCAAGACTTCCCATCATAGATTCCTTATCCCAATCCTCAGTTGCTGCTCATGAAAAATCTCCCCATACAGAAACATCATTCTAAAATTTGGCCAGACAATTTCTATGGAAGAATTAATTTTCACCTCTATCAAATTAATCTAAATTGAGACTGAGCCATATAGATAAAAGACTGTTTAACTTGTGTTTTAAGATATGTTTTTCTAATATACATTTCAAAAGTGAGCAAATCTGTTTCACCCAACAATTTTGGAGCAGTTTCTTTTATAGAAAGTTTCTTCATAGAATATGAAAGAATAAAAAGATATAAAACCATTCATTCACAGAAATTGTGGTCTGTCATTTTAGACTAAATGTTTCCTTAAAACAAGGGAAAAATCTATACATCCATCCACTCAACCATCAAATCATCTGATCATTTTACTCACTCAAAATACTCTCAAGTGAATTTCCTTTTGGGTGTCAGGCATTGGTCCAGGTGATGGGAATAAAGGATATAAGCAACCACGCCCTCTTGAAGCTCACACTTCTACATTCCCAGGTGACTGAGTCAATATGACGAGTAGGGGAAACTGTAGTAGTCATGGACATGGGGCTTTGGATATGGCTTGTCCTCCCTGAAGTTTTACCTGCTGGCACATGTGTGACCCATGTAATAGTATGTGGTGGTGGTGGACTCTTAAGGGGCAAGTCCTGTTGGGAGATGATTACATCACTGGGATTTTTCCCCAAGAAAAGATTAGTGCCTCTCTTGTTGGAGTGGATTAGGTCTCCTTTGACTGTATTTGTTCCTGCAAGAATAGACTGCTATAAATCAAGACCAGTTCTCTGTGCTTGACCACTTATGCACTTGGCTATTACCCTTTCCTTTACTCTACCATGTGAAGATGCAAGCAAGTAGGCCATTGCCAGCATACTGATGTCATGCTGTTTGGATCCTCCAACTACCAGAATTATAAGTCAAATGAACCTATTTTTTTTATGTATTACCCAGAATCAAGTATTCTGTTATAGCAACAAGAAAAGGACTAATGCAAAACAGGTATTACATAATGTGTTCCTGATCTAGAGGATAAAGAAAAGTTGCAAGTGGGAATGACAAGCAGCAGGGCATAGTAGTTAAGTACACACACCAGAGACAAATTCCCTCCACCTCATAGTAATGATGGGCTTTTACATAAATTACTATACCTCTCTATGCCTCAGTTTGCTTACCTGCAACTTGTGGATGATAGTAGCACTACGTAATTTCTAGGACTGTCTTTTAAGAGTCAATGGAGTTACAATTTATAAATCACAAATGGAATTCCTGATGCACAGGAGGTAAAAAGGAGATTCTGAGCAGAAAAACAAACAAATCTAGAAACTGGATCACAAGTTGGCAACTACTAATTCCATGTTCACCAGTGCATGACACTAAACAAACACTTGAATCCTCTTTTGCACCCACTTCCTCCTTTAAAGACAAAGAAAATAAACATATACTATCATTTTCTTTTCCATTCAGGTAAGAAGGATGCTTAATAACTTTCTCATAATGGAGGACAGCTACAGAATTAGAAATGACACTGCTCTTTACCCTCTGAGATGCAAGCCCCATGGGAGCAGTTCAGGACAGAAAAAAGACACATCCATTGACCATAAATGAAGAATTGTACCATCCTTTTTTTGTGTATGTGTGTGATTGCTATACAACAGGTGTTATACAAATCACCCTGTTCACAGTAAGTGCAAATTTGTATTTTGGAAGCATTTGAGTAGTACAGAAATGCACCCAACTTCAAAAATAAAATGGCAGAGAAGGTCTGTAAACCTGAGCTCTTTGATGAAGTGATTCTGTATGTAGTCCATACAAGCACACAAAATATTACAAACATCTTCTACTGATGGCACCATCTATAGCTGCCTTCCTGGTATTAGAAAATGAATATTAAGTGCTGAGTGTTGTGTACTTGTCATGAAAAAATACATTAGAGAAAAAAAAAGGGAGCAAGAATTATTAAAAGTCATATTTCTCATGCTCAAATTATGGATGCATTTGCAGTATTTAGTAGCTTGTCAAGAGTTGCAGCCTTATTTTGCTGCAAACCCACAGGCATATCGTTAGTGTCATCTTTGAAATATTCACTAATTCAATGGCAGAATTGTAAATTCTCTTCAGTCTAGAAGGTATAGAGCCACCTGTTATTTTGAAAACCTAAACAACATGTATTTAGTGCATGATAAAATTAGGAAAGCTACCACTGTATGAATCACAGATGCTAATTTGCTGGCATAAATGTAGAATGATATATTGTACAATCCTGGCAATTATGTCAGAAATCAGTCTGGAGTAATTCATTAACACCTTTTCTTCAGAAAAAGAGGAGGAAGCTGACATCTGTAACTAATATTATGATCTATGTTATTTTATATTATGTTTTTGATTTTATGAACAGTAGGCAACCATAAGATAATTTGAATAGCTAATTATTAAAATACTTCATTTTCTCATTCAGTCACTGTTCAAGCATATGGACTCATTTTGCAAATTATAGGTCTTATTTTCCTGATGAGGAAGATGGAAATCGACAGCTCTAAGGAGAGGTGTGTTAACTCCTTCATGACCTGGTGCACTATACACAGACATGACTGATTCTGCTCAATAGGTGTGAACGTGGAAGGGTTTATCTTCTCCCCAGCTCTTCTCTTTATCATCTGCTTCCTGGGTGCCATGAGCTGCATGACCTTTTTCTACCATGCCATTCCACCATGATACTTCTGCCTTGCCTTGGAGGTGACCAACTATGGACTAAATCCTCCAAAAGCATAAACTGTAAGCCAAAATAAATATTTTCTCCTCTAAGCTGTTCTTGTCTGGTATTTTTCAAAGCTGTGAAAAGCTAACACATTTCACATGCACAAATCATTTAATATTATTAGTGATGTGACAAATCTAAGGTAATTCTTCAATTGTTTAAATGCTGAGACACAGATATCATTTTTTGAATTATACTGAAGTATGATTTTTGTTCACCAAATTGTAAACATTAGAAGTACACAGTTTGGTAAATTTTGACAGATGTATGAACCCCCAAATGCAGCACTCTGATCAAGATACAGAACATATCTATTAGCCGAAGAAGTATCATCATGACTTTTGGAGTTCATCCTTTCTTCCTGCCATCTGTACTTCATGGAAACCTGTAATTTTTTTTCGGTCATTATAGATTAGTTTGCATTTTCTAGAAATTTATATAAGTGGACTCATACATATGTACTTTTTTATGTTTGGCTTCTTTCCCTTAACATAACATAACATAATATAAATACTATAATTTTTCTCACTGTCTTAAAAAACTAAAAAAAAGTGATATAGTTAAAGTTCAATACCTTATAAGTCCCTCTTTTGGTACAAGTTGGCATAAACATGAATCACAACATTGCAATAATATGTGTTGTTCTTTTTCTGTTCATACCCACATACCCATGTCTATATTATAGGGAGTTTATTCTTCATGGGCATATGGTGTTCACCTTATCACATGCACATGTGTATACAACCACAGATATTTACATTTATGTTCAGCTCAAAATGAACAAATAACTGATCATGCTTGTAGGAGAAAAAATCAATGGAAAATACAGTCATAATGACTGCTTACATTTATGCAGTGAATGGCTCTCAGTAATTAACTGACATCATATACCAGAAAATCAATAAGGAAAAATAACCAAGCATAGCCTTTCTATTTCATCAACAGAGGTTGCTTACTATACCTCTGCCTTAGTATCAGGTCAGCCTGAGCTGCAGAGCTTAGATGACACCTGTCACAATCAATTAGTCAACTAGAAAAAATGGAGTAAAAACATGGCTTGTAGATTCAGAGCAATTCAATCACACACAGATGTTCCCTTAGGAAATGAATTCTGCTCTTACGTTCAGCAATTCTGGCCTTCATTCATGCAAACTAAAATAAATAATTAAATCCAGGGAACTTGGAAATATTTAGGGGGAAAAGAAGAACATGATACCTAACCTAGTTAAAGTAGTCTTCAGACCTAGGAAGCAGTTATTTCTAACTATAGCCACACAGGAAGAGGAAGATTAAATCAATATGTACCAATAACACTCATGAAAAGTTATTCCTATAATTCTAGATAATTTGTACAGACTTGTGAGTGAGGAATATAAAAATCAAAATGTCATATTTCATCATATTTCCTTCATAGAATTTGGTTCTTCAGCAGGCACTCTTACCCTGTACCTTTAATCCACAATTGCAATGGAAATTTATTTGTGTGATGAATCCTGACTTCTCAATTTCTTATTCCAGCTTGCCCTGATGAGCTTCTCACTGCCAAGATATCATCCTTGGAAGGAGCCTCTTTTCTTTCCTGGCCCCTTCAGGCTATTCCCAACTACCAGTTAAATTGAGTCCTAGAAACCAAGAGAATGGCACAGTTTTTGCTCTAGTTGTCCCAATTAGCTGAATATCAAGGCACTGGGAGCACACCTGGTGAAGGGAGACCTGGAAAACTGTTACTGGGATGTGTTCTCCACTGGCACAAAAAATGAGCTAGAGTCTGTAGCAATCATGGTTTCCTGGTGATGTTTCTCTTTTCAGTAAAGATGCCTAAACATAGGACAGTTAATAACTTAGCACTAATGCCCCAGAGGGACTGTAAAAGGTGACAACAGTTACAACGCTGGCATGAAAGAGTAAGAATCAGCTACCAAGGGACGGTGAGAAAATCTTCAGTTTTGTCTCTGAAATTTGGAAATGTTACCTGCATCTGCGAGAGCCATTTTTGCTTCTGCAAGTGCCACCTCTAGACACAGTGTCAGAAACTGAGTTCAATGTGTGTTTCTCTGGAAATCTCCAGGCACAAGTAAATTCACAAAGTAAATTACTATAAGTAAAGAACTCTTCCCCAAATGTAAGTATACACACACACACACACACACACACACACACACACACACACACATTTAAACTACTGTCTTCCTACCACAGAGTCAAATTCCAAACTCAGAGATGAAGCATTCATTGGAGCTTTGGGGAGTAAACCACCAACAGGCTGAGTGAAATTCCGATTTGTGTGTAAATAATATGAATATGTTGCTCAAGTAGTTTTGTGAATCTTTGTACCTTCAATAACCTGCGAATAAATTTCCTTAATATTTAAGTGCAGTGTGAAGCTCTAGCAATGTAATATTCTTGAGGAGTATATTATTTACATACATTCAGAATGAGAGTGTAATTCAGAAGTGTAAAGAACTAAAACCTTCTCCATACACAGCATATAAATGGTACTTTATTATTATTCAGCTAAATCATGCTTAGATTATATAAAACTATAATTAAAATAGAAAAACCACCATTAAATGACTATAATTAAGTGCATGTCCTGCTTTATTAGGATTGACTATCCATAAAGATATTTAATACACCTTTGCCTTGTCAACACATATGTTGATGTTCTAACAAAACTGCAGCACAGCAAAATGTCATTTGCTGTAGAGACGTGTTTAAAATGCAGACATCCTAACTTGTCCTTCCACATAGTTCTGAGTAAAGCTGGCTGAAAATACATATAGCATATATAGTGCACCCCACCACACAATAATTGTCTCTAGTTCTCTGACAATATCCAGGGCTTCTCTCTCAACCTTTCTATTCCTCTAAACTCTCCCTTGTTCCTGATTACAGCATCTGATTCTAAATTTTGTTCTTCTTTGTATTATTTTCCCAACTCTTTACAACTGGCATTATTATTGCATCCCTGGTTCTGATCCTTGGCTTTTATCTAGATGAGTCTTAAGCGGGTAGTTTCCTATTTGAGAACTTTGGGGGACTCCTTGTCGAGCCTTCTGGGGCAGTGGCTCTTGATAAGGGAATGTGTGGAGCTGCAGATATGAACCAGAAATCATTTGCTCTCTTCTCTCCTTTGTAATAGTTATGGAATCCAAATGGCCCAGTAAAGTGGTGGAGAGTATTACTGATATTTTCCCTGATCAACAGGTTAAGGGACCAGAAACAATCCTGGGGAAGGAATAATATCCCCAGGGAAGGAATAAGTCACACATATGTTTCTCCAGCACAGTGTCCCAGGACAACAGGGGTACACACTCATTCATCCACTGGACTGAGATCAGATCCATGATTCAGTACTGAATCTTGTGAAAGTGTCCTCAGCAAGGAAAAAAAATAACTGAACTGCTGCTTAGATTTTCTGCTAAACAAAACCTCTAAGGGATACTGCATGCTTATGGCATTTGAATTATACGAGCTATCCTAGTGATTAGTTGTCCTGGTGTGAAAGGTTCTGTATCTGGAATGGCTATAAATCTCCTATGGGTCTCATGGGGGTCTTCCTGGTATCTTCCTAGGCAAAATCAAGACCAATATGGATACTGCACTTTGAGAAGGACACTGTCAGATTTGATGAGTAACATAAAATCAGAAGCAAGTTCAGAGAGCAGGTAAATGGAAAGTGGGACGTAAGGGGGATGTTGGATTATTAGGTGGCTATGACTTTGTGGAACATTTCGTGAAGGAGCTAAGTCTTTCTTCTTGGTGCGTGAGCACTATACCCTGATTGTCCCATTGGGAAAAATGGGCTCTAACTAGATTCTCATTATTTGAAGTTTCTATTTTACGTATCTTTGGGTCAATCCTTGACTAGTTCAGGCCTAGTACTCCGATGCTGCCCTACAGTGCAGATACTCAAAGTTCTGAACATCTTGATAAAGACTGCCCCAGATTCATTAAAGGACATGAAGTATAATGCAAAGAATCTGGCTGGGCGCAGTGGGGCATACCTGTAATCCCAGCAATTGTGGAGGCTGGGGCAGGAGGATCACAAATTCAATGCCAGCCTCAGCAATTTAGAGAGGCCCTAAGCACCTCAATGTGACCCTGTCTACAAATAAAAAAATAAAGTAAAAAGGGTTAGGGACATGGTTCAGTGGTTAAATGCCCCTGTGTGTAACCTCTGGTACTTAATATATATATATATATATATATATAAATAAAATCTTGGAATGGACTTTAGAGACATGTAGTTATGAGTTCTTTGCAAAGACTTTGGATTCAGTACTTGTATTTTCAGAAGATGAACCCTGTAGTAACAAGCCTGTATGAGAAAGGAGTCACAGCAAACAGCTGCACCACCCCTGCATAGCACTTTGGGTCCAAATGCTCTCCACTGTACATCATAGCCACATGTCCACTCAAGCAACAAGACACTACTGTTCTCTATAACAAACTAAATTACATTTGACAGCCTAAATGAACAAGATACATATTGAGAGAGAGCATCTTTGACTTTTTTATTGCTGTCGCAAGAGACAAATATTTGAAAAAGAAGAATAGTAGGAAGACCCAGTGAGAATCAGAATGGAAAGAGAAGGACTGCAGTGTTGAGCATTATCCTAATCCACACCTCACTGGCCAGAGTTGGGAATGGCACAGCTTCAGCAGTGTGCTGGCATGACCTTGCAGCAGCTCAGGACAGCTCATGTTGCTCCAGTGTTCCCAAGTCTCAGTAACCTGAGTTGTTAGCTTGAAGTTGGTCATGGTGAGAATATTAATATCCCAGGAATTGGCAGATTTTACAAATCACAGATGATTTCCTTATCTTCTTTTTTACTTTGAATTCTCCCTGGGCAACCTGCTTACTTTTAAGCAGAGGAACAAAATTTGAATATAGCGTTGTCTTCATCTGCCAAGGTCCTCAAATTTGGCAGTTTGGGATCATGCTATCAAAGGTGACCGTGTGAGTATATAAATAAAGCAAGAAGAGATATTTTCATCATGAAAATCTCTCAAACACTTGCTATCAACTAGACAATGATAAACTGCATGAATCTATCTCAGCCTCAGCCAAAAGGTAAAGACTCAAAAAAAAAGGAAGAATGAAAAAGCTTCACTTAGAGATAATGATACCATGTCTGCCAAGTTCCTTTACAGACTACAGAATTTAGATCATCCATTTTGATTCATGCAGATTTATTTTTACAACCAATGGCGAATTCTGTTCTCCCATGCAGACTCCATTCTCTACCTACCTATGATTTTCTCTGTCACTTCTGAGCTAGGGTAGTATTTACTGTCTGTGTCACTTAGTTGGCACTCAGTGTCTCTTCCCTTATGTCATCTCTTTATTTGAATATGCCTCTTCTAACTAATCTTCTTTGAAATCATTGGTGTGCTCTTTATAGCCCACACAGTGACTAGCATGTCATGGGTTCTTGATTATATATGTTGACTGACACCTGGGGGGAATTTTCCCTCTGATCATCCACATCAACAATCACACACACAGCCAGATCATCAAAGTGTCATTTTAGCACACCCTTCCTTGGTTACCTCCTGCAATGTCAATAATTTGTCAGCTCTTATCCTCCCTCTTATTACCAATATGCTTAATTTATCACTTGTCTTTATCTTTGTCAGAGAGTAAGTTCTGCAGCATCCTTCCAAGATTCAGTCTAAAAATAAGGTATTTTGGCTGGCAATCTTAAACCTTTGAGTATTCTTCTCTAACAGTATTTATTAGTAATTTTTTCCTTAATAAATTCTATAATTATGGGTTTTCAAAGCCATTCTTGAGAGGAGAAAGAAAAACTGTGAGTGTATTTTTGTTTTTCTTTTTCAAAGATAGCATAAGAAATTATGCTGATGTTGCAGCTCATTTACATTTTAAAAGGTGAATGTATCTTTTGTTTGAACTTTTACCCTCCAAACCCTCAGGATGATAAAGAGAGACGGGTGCCACCCCTAATCTATGGTTCTGAAGCTCCTTTGTGTCATTTTCTAAAGCAGTCTTTCAAGCATTCTTGAAAATGAACAGAGTGGCCCCATTAAACTTAGCTCTTCAGAAGCACTAAATTTGCTCTTCATCAGCAAATACTATAGCATTCCCATTGCTCAACCCCTCTCAAGTATCAAGTACAGTATAATTTGAATATCTTGGGTGAAACCATGTAAAACCAAAAATTCAAAACACATTAATCCCACATCACAAAAAAAAAAGAAATAAACTTTATCTTTTAGGAAAGTAGGTAACACCTATAACCAGAGATTATAGTAAGTGGTGGGAGAAGGTAGGTAAACTATGGTAGAGAATTTAGCAGAGCAAGGAAAGTAAGCCTAAATCCACTAAGGTGAGGTTGATGGGAAGCCAAGGACTCACACAGACTATTCTGGTTCTACAAAAGACCGCAGTGAAGCAGGACTTGAAAATGTGGTGGTTGTCTGGAATTTTGTGTTATGCACACCCAGCTGTCATTCTTACCCCCATAGTATATGCCAGGTTACTGGTTTTCCCCTGAGCAGAAGAAGGGAGGTATATCCTACAGGGAAATTAGCCAGAAAACCCTTACAATGGAGAAATCAAACACACAGAAGAGGAATGGTGAGACATCAGAGGAGAAATGAAGAAACTAAATAAAATCTGCACATTGAACGGGGCTCCCACATCTCTTTACTTACTTAATTGCAGCACCTGGGAAACAGAATTATAGATCCAAACTTGCAGATAAGAGGGCATCTCTCTGGAGACTCTGAAGGTCCCCAGAGAAAAGACTCTCTAAGAAGCTTCTGTCTAGAAGACCCTTCTCAAAACCAGATGTCCAACCAACTACCTTGAATACAGGCTTTTCCTTTGATGATTTGCCTACAAACAGTTTCTAGTCAAATTCAGTGCTTCATTTTAAAAATATAAATGAGTAGACAGGGATAATTAGAATCTGTGAAATGACCCCAATATGAAACAGACAAAAGTAAAAAGGAAACTGGAGGAAACAGATAACACAAGAAACATAAAGAAATGAGGACTACTGGCAAAAGTCAAGTGTCCAATTTGGATGTAGAAGATTGCATTTCTGGAAGATTGCAAAAGGGCATTTGACTTTACTCACCTTCTAGAACTATTCTAGAGTTTCTGATAAAATAAAACATCCATTTTTCCATAAACTAACAATTCTGTTCTAAGTATTAACCCAAGAAAAAATAGAAAACATAGGTGCTAACAAAAATCTCTAAGTGAAAGTTCATTGCAATTTTACTGACAATAGTAAAAATTGGAAATGCTCCAGATATCCAAGACAAAAAATAAATAAATTGTGACTTCCATACATAATGGAGTACTACTCAGCAATAAATTAATAATAAACCATTGATACACACATCATTGTGGATAAGCATCTCACATTTTATGGTAAGAAACCAAAGACAAAATAAAGGAGACAAACCAAAGGAGAGGATACTGTTTGATTCCATATTATGAAATCTAAACACAGATAAGACTATTTTTTGACATTAGAAATTAGAGTGGGGTATGTATATATGAAGGAGGTGGGGAGAAAGCTTACCCTATGGGACTTTGAGAGAACTTCCTGAGGAATAAAAATGACCTATACCTTGTTTATGGTGGTGTTTACACAGGTGCATAAAAAATCAAAATTTAATAAGATAAATGCTTCAGATGTATGCATTTTATGGCATATTAATTATGCCCCAATTAAAAATTAAAAGTGACAGAGAGAATGAAAAGTTCGAGGGGTAGAATAATTAACATATTACTCTGTCATAATAGAAAATTAGTAACATCTGAAGGTTATCTATATACAAACATTATTTAGGAATAGAGAGGAGAGGCAAAAAATGAAGTTTGAAAATGATCTTCTCAGGGAGGTAAGCTACTAAGGTTAAAGCAATCCAATTTTTTTTTGTTCCTTTCCTCCTTCATTTTCTCCTCCCTTCCTTTTTAGCTTAATAGATTTTAAAATATAAGCTTCTGTATTTCTTTAGTAACAATGAAACTAATTTTAAAAGTTAATGCAACTAATTCTAGAAGTTACTGCAAAGCAAATTATACACTCAACATTCTGGTGCATTGAGAGCACTAGGTATTAATAGAGTTTCAAAAGAAATGGTTTGCAAATGCCAAAAGTTGATAATCTATCCTCAAATGTCACAACTGTCATTAGGTCAAAATGGATCCAAGAGCGAAAAAAGAGAAGTGTACAATGTCTCAAGTTTGCCATCAAAAGTTGGAAGGAAGGATGTGCTTCAAAGCCAAGTTTGTACATTCAAAATTTCTATGCTACCCCTCATATCAAGATTGGCCATATTATTTTTGGCAAAATAAACTATCAATAAAAAAGAACTTTGGAGCACATAAATATATTTATGTAACATTTTTAGCAAAATGTTACAGGGCAGAAGTTAAAAGAAATAATGCTTTCTCACCCACAGTAAGTGACAAAAAGAACTTGTGAGCACTACTTTTATAACATATTCCTGACATAACCTTAGACCTCCATTACTGTAAGTTTAATACACATAAATGAGTGCTGTTTTTTTTTTTTTTTTTTCAAGGAATGACCTGGGCAGCTTTTACAAGTGTTCAAAAGAAGCTCGTGTAGTTAAAAAATACTTTGGAACTTTTATTTGAAAACTATCTTTGGAGTCCAATGTATATAAATATTGGCTATGAGAGATTTTGATGCTTAAGAGTAATTGATTATAAGAAGAAAACAAACTCAAATAGTTTGTGCCATATGTATTAAATAGTTATGTATCCCAGTTCACTTGCCCACTTTGGGGATTCATGAGAAAACATGAGCAACAAAGCTTAAAGCTATAATAACGACAATGATTTCAGACAAGCTTGTCAGTTAACTCTGCAGCCATTTCTAGAAGGCAAAATTCTAGAAATGTTCAAAGTACTTTTCCAAAGTAAGTACTTGGAAAAAATATTATTGTATATATTAAAGGTGATATTTCTAGTGACAAAGTTCTCATTAGTTCAAGGTCATACATTTTATTTCTGCCAAACAAAACCATATCTACATAATGCAAATTAAACCAAAAATCCTTTAATGGTACTGGTAACACTAGGAGTCAAAGTGGTCTCCCATAATAGCACTGGTGGGATTCAGGAACATTTTATGTGAATCCCCACGGTCCCTATCTACTGAGAAAACACTGGAAGTATTTTGAACCCAGTTTAATGGAGAATATCATGACAAATGAAGGGTTTCTTAGAAGGGTGGTTTCCAAGAAAGTTTGAGGCTATGAGAAGCCCTGTTGGAATTTCATTGCAAGAAACCAAGACCATTTTTCTTTGGGTATCACTTACATGAGTAGAAGTTTCCCCCCAAAATTGTGGCCAAAATTGACCTCTAAAACACATTAAGTCTAAAAGATGCATGCACCTCTACCTGCCAGACCTTGGCTTCTGAAACACCTTCATATAATAATGTGTTCCTTTTTGAGAATTCACAAACCCTTGAATTCAGTTATATTTGGGAAAAATGCTGGATATCTAATCAAGTGAGCAATTCTGAAGTAGACAGCATGATCCTCAGTTTAAGCTCCCATTTGTGAATTTCAATTTTTGTTTTCCTTCTCAGTGATTTTTACATGTCAGAATTATGCCTGTCAACTAAAATGTCACAGCAGTTTCTTTCGCACTTACACTCATTTGACCCCAGCATCTGGATAATGCCAGTGTTGCAAGAAAACAATGACAACAAAGAACATGAACATCAAAATGAACACTTCTCCCTGAGATATTAGTCTGTGCTCCTTTATATTTTCCACAATTTTTTTTGTGTGTAGAACAAACAGGTGGTCAAATAAGACCAATTAAAAAAATCAAAGCAAACCATTATATCTGTGCCTTTCCAAAATATCTGCATTTCCATCATCTGTTTCCTGTGCTTTTTAAGCCTGAAAGACAATACTAATTGGTCCTAAGAATAGTTCAATGCAGTACCTCACATAACTGTCACAATGAGTAACCTGAGTTCAGTGATAAAACAAAAGGAAAGTACATTCAAGCTTACTAAAGTTACATCATGCTGGACTGCCTCACTCTAGTTAGGCAATGTACTCTCAGGAGAGTTAGGACACGACAATGTTCCATTGCTCTCTTGAAGCTTTAAGGCACAATAGTTATCTCTGTGGTTAAAACTTAGGAAATGATCTATATAAAACAAGGAGCCTGATGCTCACAGGCAAAATAAATTTAAAAATAGTAAATTTACAATATTCAGCTTGTATAGAACACAACTTGAAAACTCTGTAGTCTTTTTGGATTCACCCATACTTGGTTATCCCCACCTCTTAGGCCCAAACTCTTTCATCTGATTAGCTATTATAGGCCCCCTCTATTTCTTCACATCACTTCCTCTTCAAAGCACATTATTGTCAGGTGGGGTTCCTTTCTCAAAGGTTCACATGGTGTCTTTCACTTTTTCTTGGATGTGCTCAATAACTTGAAGTTCTTTTTCATGTGTGGTTGCCTATAATATGAGTTTCCTGAAGGAAGGTGGTATGTATTTCAGTCACTGCCAAAAATAAAGGTAGGCTGTCTACGTAATCCATTCACTCTTGTCCATGATCTGGGAACGAGTGTGAAGTTAGAAAACAATAATATTAAAAGAGTTAATGGGTGCAACCAGGGGCTGTGGTATGAGCTGTGCCTGACTGGCATGGATAGAGATGTCTGCTTAGTGCCTCAAGAATCAGAACAAAGGTAACTGCGGTACCATGAGAGCTTAGTCTTCTGAATCAATTGTTGGATCTTATAAATAGATCTGAAAAATCCACAGTGGCAGGTTGTTCAGTCACCACTTTGAACCAAACAACAAATTCAGCAAGTGTTGGAAGGGCCTATCAGAGGGATAACCAATCAGGAGAAAATTGCTAGAATAATAAGAATACACAATTTCAGGAGATAGGGAACTTTGTTGGTGGAGCCCTATGCAGAAACTTTTCAAAGTCCTATTTGGAAGGGTAAGAGTCAAGGTGATGCTGAAAGTATCATTGTGACAGCTGTCATGCATTGAGCTCCCTGCTTTGATATTAATGGGATAAGACATGTACTGTGAAAAAGGATGGTGCTATTTTGCAAGAAGGATAATGAAATAAAACTCTTAACATCATGGAAATAAAATTTCAGTATGATACATGCATTTTTTGGCAGACTAAAAAATTATTATGCACCAGATGTCTGATGAAAGATTATTTCTCAGGATTATTTTGGAGTACTTCTTTTAAAATTCTTTCAGGTTTAAAAAAAGTTACAAGATATAAGTGTAATTGATGAAAATTAGCTAAAATCTTCAGGATGTTCTATGTTTGGAAAAATTATTTAAAAATGGATACATCATGATGAGAATACCATGTTACTTAGGGGTGTGTAAAAAGCCCAGATTGAATGTGTGAGCACTGACCTCGCCCAACCTGGTAGGATTCTTCCAGAGAGATGTATCTTTCTGAACAAGTAACAGATTATCTTCAAGAACTCACACAGCAAGTGACTCCTACTGGGATCACAAGACTACACAGTTCAAAAAGTGAAAGAGAATTTCCATTCCTGCCCCTTGCCACAGAAAACAAATTTGTCTATTCAACAAAATATTTTGAAGATTCCCGGAAGACTGTCATTACTGACTATGAACATGGTAGAATTTTACACACCTAATCATGCTTGACTGCTCATTATGTACATGGCTTTCATTCTTAACTTAAAAATAATTTTCAAAATATATATTAAACATATGGTTTTGTTGGGCTTGTTTTCATTTGTTCCATTCATTTGAATAAATTATAGTGTTCTATAGATTGAAAATATATTAAATAATAAAGTTAAAGCTAAAACATTTTAAAATGGGAATTATTAGACATGTTTAGCTATACAACATCTTTATCTCCATCCCCACCATCTGTAGTCACACACTGTATTGATGACTTGTCCATGAACTCTTCCTTCTAAGAGCCTGGGCAAATGATTACCAGTCCCACCCCGTTGAGCATTCTGATAGAGATGTCTTGCTGTCCTTAAAGGGTTAACCTTTGTTCCCTGGCTCTTGCACAGTCTTTTCTCCCATCTTTTGAAACACTGGGCATTTAATATTTCATTAAGCTCCACAGTAAAACCGATACATAATAACAATGAGAAACAGTTAAAAGAAACTAGCTCCCAGCTTTAGGAAGCAGAAAGCACATTAGAAGGCAATAGGTTAAGAACATAAGCAAAGAAAAACAGAGGTGTTACAATGGGAATAGAATCCTAGCCACTGGCATGGGGGAAGTCTATGGGCCAACCTTTTCTGTATTATATTAACAAATGGCATAAAGGGAAGGCACTCCAGCAACCCAGAAAGCTGCCCATTACTTGTGCATCTGCTGGAAGTGCAATTCAGCTGAGAGCCGATCATCTGATATGCTCTTGATGTGCCTCACTAATGATTTCATCCTCCAGAAAGAAAATAAAGAAAGCAAGAGCAGAAGGGCTACTCAGGATTTAATTGAAGCCAAGGAGAACGAACTGGAAGATGAGATGGAAATAACAAGAAAACGTGGATAAAAGGGCAATGTCGTGAGTGCTATCATCACAGAGGGGAGCAATGAAGACTGACTCTAGAACTGAAGAGTGCTTTAAAGAGCAGGCAAAGATGGAAGAAACCAATAGAAAGAGGGAAACAAAGAAGGCCCCAAATAAAACAGATCCAATTTAATTATCAGCCATTCTAAAGCAGAAAAATGACTGCTGAGAAAAGATAGTTCTACTTAGAAATCTATTTTACAAATAAGCATTCTTAAACTATCTTAGAGATGAACTAAGAAGCCACAAAAAGAACCTAATAGGCTTGATTGCACAGAGACATTTCTAATAAACTGGGAATGAGGAGAATGTCTATCAAATCCTCAGGTTAACCTTCAGTGACCTCTGGGAAGTGTTGTCACTTACCCCTTCAACCTCCTTCCCACTCACACCTTCTCACCAATCCAGACCTGTCCCTATCCTTCAGTTCCTGGAAGCCCTGCCTCTTCCCCTTCCTAAGCCTTTGTCTACATTGCTTCTTGGTCCTGGGTCACCAGCACCTTCCCCACCTCTGCATTCAATGACTGAAGTACTTCAGTGAGAGACAGATTAATTCCCTAGCAAAACCTGCATTGGATTCCCTCTTTCATTATCTCCCAAACCCATTCCGATTTGCTATTACACTATTATGTATTCTTCCATCACCCTCCACTTACATATTATACATGCATTCTGTGGCAATTATAACAGTTTATTATGATATGTGTGGGGTGTTGTTGATGGGCACCTGTCACTCACATTGGAATATGACTCCTCAAAAGCAGAAGCAATGTGTGTGTTGATCATCAGAACATGTCCAGTGTCAATCACAGGCCTTACCAAACAGTAGATTCATAGAAGCGTTTTGTTGTTGTTGCTGTATTCCAAGAAAATGACTAAGTAGCAAAGATAGAAGAAGGAGGAGCACTTGGCAAAATAGTACATGCAAAGGGAGACAGAATAATTTTAGAAAGCCTCAAGTTCAGAATGCTTTGATGTTCACAAAACATGCAGCTACACAAAATAGAGTTTTTACCATAACGGATTTTAAAAGGTTTTCCCATTCCTTCTGTCCATTCCATCAATAACCATCATGTTGACACATGAGAAGTCCTGAGACATCCTCTCTTTAAGGTCAGGCTATAGGGAAATTTAATTAAAGCCTGAATTGATTCTGACTGCTAAAGGGTCCAATCTAATGCCAAATAGTGGACCAAAGCTAATCCAGTAAATCATGCTTCCTACATGTTTTCCAAGGTAAAGTTATTCTAGGCCATTGAGTTTTACAGAAATAATGGAAAACCAATGGAACAAATCTATATCTTAACAAAACTTGGTATTCTCCTTGAAAATATTGAAGAAAAGAGGTTTTCACAAAGAAGAAACACAATTGTAAAATATGTAGCAGTTATAGGGTTTCTACCTATACACCTGCACTAATTACAGTTCAGTTTTGAGACATTCTGGTGTAATTGTTTACAGTGCTATCAGATATCCCAAGTCTGCAAGAAGGAAAAGGAGAATTCATTAGTAATATACTGCTTACAGAAACTTTTATTTCTATTTCTACATCAATTACAGTAAAATCAGTGCTGAGCTTCATAACTGTGACAGATTGAAGGCATTTCAGATCAGCAGACCTCAATGTCACCAACAATCTCTTGTATTTAATTTATACTTAAGTCACCTTAATGATTGACAAGGTTGAAATCATTTGCTAAGCTGCCGAAAAACTATGCAGCAATGGGGGTGAAATAAATTAGAGAAGGAGCAACTGAATAGAGTCCACTTAATACTTCCAAAACACAAGGTTCCTGTGAAGAAGGTAGAAGAGAATCTTTGAATTGTGTTTTACTCTAAACAGTGTTTGCATAGAGTCTTGAAGTGTTAACAACTGAATGGATCATCAAAGCATACAATAAACCATTTCATTAAAAAAATTGAATGGCTTTTCTTTAACAACAGAATTAGGTGTACAGTGAGATTTATAGGACCACAAGCATTATGCATTGTCAGTATCTGAAGACAAGTTACTTAAATTCTCTGGTTCATAGATTTTTTTTTCCCCATAAATAAAATTTGTACCAAGCACAGACTTAAGATGATAAGAAATAATATATGTAAAATCATTAACCCACAGAGTTGAACACATAATAGATGTTCAGGTAATATTAATTGTGTTGTATTATATTTTCAGAAAATTACAGTATGCAAACTTAAAAAGGAATTGCTTTGACCTTCAAAAAGACTAGAAATATATATATATATATATATATATATATATATATATATATATATATATATATATGATAGTATAGTATGTAAGATAATCCTGGGGAATCACAAATTTAAAACAAAACCAACAAATAAATGTATACAAGTGGAAGCTTACACAATACACTTGAGACAGAGGTTTTCTGGTTGTTTGTGTGTCTGATTGGAAAGAGAATAAAAAAAAAATGTGCACTTGGGTCAAAAATGCAACAAACAGGTGGTAACCTCATCATTTCATGTGGCAGTCCTATAATACAAACACAATTTTCACTCTTTCATGGAGCTCCACATATTTTCATGTACGGTTTACTGAAACAATATTTTGCATTTGAGAGATGTTAAAATGGTCCCTAATTTAACTTTGGAATGATCGATCCCTAAGAATCTGCTTTTGTTTCTCATGTCCCATTTTTTATGCCTAACTAACTCTGGCTCTTCTTTGGCTCTTTTCTAATTTCCTGAGCTTTATCATACATGGAACGAATGAGTGTGTGTGGGCTGATGGCTTCATGGCATCTGAGCTTTCTTAACTTCCTCACCAGATTTCACAGCAATCTACATATTTAATGAAGTGTTAAATATGTAATTCATATTTTGTTTCCTTAATGATAAGATGTATTTCCTCTCTTAATTCTTTCCACAGAATGTAGCACAGTAACAATTCCATTAATTATAATGGTCTTAATTCAATGTAGTTCTAAAACTTTCCTTAGTAATCTTTGCCCTGGAGTAACACTTGCCCCAAACAAACATCCATTAATTTAAATATGGTTTCTCTTTTAACATTCTAACCATGAGACATTTTTTTTCAACATGAACATTCTCCTCCCTCCCAGTCAAGAAGGAAAAATTGGTACTGATTAGAAACTGTGATTCTAGTTTTAACATGTACAGATGTAGACTTAAAACAAGTATATAATTAGCAGGCAGGGCTTTAAATAATTTAGCAGCAAGATACATAGTGACTGGTGCCTTTATTCTATAATAGCATTCCAATTTTCATTATTCATAATCATTACTGTGCTTATTAGCAGGGCAATTTTGCCCTGACTTCCTTGTAAATTCAAACAGTTTGTTCTGAATAAAGGTAGGCAGAATATAAAGTTAAATTGTGTTATGCAACTGTCTCATTAATGTACATACTGCATCTTGTTATTAAGTAAAAGTTTATTCTTATATGTGTTAAAGAATGAAGCTCTGGTATTTTATTCAACTATAGCCTGTCTCAACTAATCACAAATTACCTAATGCATTTTTAAAGAAAAACCTGTACCAATTAAAAAATATCAAATTACATTCTAAATTTAAAATGCACTTCAATTCTCTAAATACTTGTCTTTTTACTAAGCTACTTAAGGGAAGTATTATATACAAAGACCCTTCCCATATAATACATATAAGACTATATAACAAACATGATGAGGTTTCAGATATGATATTGTCACATTTCACAATTTGTAGCACCACTTAAATTCTTTACAGAAAATTAGTTAGTTGAAGTTTATGCTTAGAGATTTCTAAGATTTGAGGAACAGAATTATTGTTGAAATACACCCGGATAGGTAGCATGATGTGTGCCCTGTTTAAATTTCTAAGTCCAATCATTCATTCACAATTTCAGAGTAGTGACATTGTTTGGGATGCCATTTCTAGAGTAATGCTGAATATTACGGTTTTTACTTAACATTATCTTGCTAAGTTTTCATAGTATCCGATCACAACTTCTAACTTCTTCTTCTTTTTTTCCCCAAATCTTGCTCTATAAGCAAGGTGTGATAAAGAGGCTGGAGAGTTAATGACAAAACTATCCACAATATGTAGAGAGACGGTCGTGTTCTCCAGTCAGCACCAACAATGGTGATGCACCCTCCTGAGCACCTGCCTGAGAGGTTACTGAGAACTCTACAATAACATGACAATGACAATGGCTATCGGATGCTAATACATGAAAATGGGGCAGACTGATAATAATGATGTAAAACATGTAAAACTCCAAAGAGAAAATTGATAGAGCTGGAACCCAAACTTTAAAATATATGAATCATATAACTTTCTACATCAAGTCTCACTCAACTTATCACATTTTAGGAAGTTTTAATAATAAATAATCTGACAGTTAAAATCTGTGTTGTCTGGGGTCTTCTGCGGGCTTTAATTTCTACAAGAGTATCTCTGATCCCTAGCTCTGTCTAGGCTTCCTAAGCAGACATGGTCTGGTGTTTAAGGCTAGGGTGTAAGCATGGATGCCTTGCTCAGTCTTGAGCTTCCTGCAGGTGAGCTGGGCCAGGATACATCCTGAAGAAGAAAATACCTAAGAAGAAAGCAAGAATGATAAAACAAGGACATGTACTAATCATTAGATTTACTGGACTTTAGAAGAGAGAAGGACTTGTACCCATGTCAAGAAGACTACAAGCAATTCTCTGTCCACTATAATTATATTCAGTGAAAATACATTAGTCTCTAAATTTGTAAAAAGCTTAGGGATCACTCAGGAGGCACAGAATAATCATACCATTATATTCTTCTCATCATGCTAAAAATAATACACTGTGATAAGCCCTTATTCTCAATAAAAGGAGCACAAAGGAATGAAAAACAAATTCTGCCTCACTGAGTCTGGGGATGGATTCATGGATGGTTTGTCATTTAAAATGAGACAATAAAGATAAGTATAATTTTACCTGATGGACAAGGAGAGAAAAAAAAAATAGCAACCCATCATGTGGGTGCATTAGCACTGTAAATTTGTAATTTGGTAAGAGGCAGTGAAGTGACTCAATATGTCAGATAGATCTAATTACTAATCTGGACTCTCTTCATACTAGTCATGGTTTTACCTCTATAAGAGGCACAATGATATTTACTTTATAGAATTGTTTTGATTATTAAATGAGATAATAGACTTAAAGTGCTTAGAACGTTGCCTGATATGTATAAAGGAGTGAACTGACATCATCCCCATTAATGCAAGCACCAAAATACTTCAGAAAATTCAACAAATGACAATGTGTTCAGAATTAGTAATACTATTTCTGAAAATCATCCCAAAAGAATAAATGTAAACTTTGATAATATACACAACATGGATCAGCATAGCAAAAACAACAGAAAACTATCTAAATGTACAAAGTCGCGTGAAAGCCAAGAATGGTATGGGTTAGTCACCTAAGTGAGGTTCCTTTTGGCATGGCATATAAAATCTAGTCATAGAATGACATAATTTGGGAAAACACTTTGGGTAAACTGTTAATTTGATAAAGGTAGTATCTGACACATGTATAATATGATTGAAATAATGTAAAAATACAAATAGAAAGTGGCTGGGAAAAATATTGCCCATTGAAAGTGATTATGAAGACAATAATGGTAATTACGTTACTGACATATATTATTGGGTGCCTTCTTTTTTGTCTTTGATTGAAAAGAGGCTGTACAATATGCACTATATTTATAATAAATACAGATGAAGCTTTGGGAATGTGCCAACTGGTATAGTAAATGTCTCACCATTGCTTAGGTATCTCTGATGATGTTCAATAATTCCTCTCAGAGATGCTAAAAAGAAGTGTTTGGTAAGATATGCCCTGCAGACCAAACCTGTTTGTAGGCCACGAGACAGGATTTTTTCAGTTTATATTTTTAGATGGTTGGGGGGAAAGTCAAATGAAAAATAATATCCCATGACATGTGATAATTATACACAATTCAAATTTCAGTGTCCATTAATAATATTTTATTGGAACACAAGCATGTGAATTCATTAACATAATTTCTATGATTGCATTTGACCCCAAACTGCAGAGCAGAGAGAGTAGTTATGATGAGACAATATGACCTGGAAAATTCAAAATATTCTCTATCTGGCCCTTATAGAAAAAGTTTGCTGACCCATGTAGTAGTGGAAATCTTTAATTGAAAGTGTTTGAATTTGAATATCCCTAATTCGGTCTTCAGAGTCCTTTAAGCCTGAAGGTTCTCTATTCTCCAATTGCTGTCTGCATATAAGCAACAGATGAGAAATCATCAATTTTGAAACAATAGTACAAACTGAACAGAGACCCTGAACATGCAGCATCAAAGAGATTGGCAATAAGGGAACAGCAAGGGTAGGGTAGCGGGGGGAGGGGGGGCACACAGAAGGCTGGAGAAAGAGTAGCTAAAATAGACCTTGATCCTGAAGTCCTATTCTGATCCATTCTCCTCACTTTACTTCTCAATAGAGCTTAGGAAGGGCAGTTTTAGCGAGAGCCAAATGGAACTGGTTGCTTTCATAGGTCAAAACTCATGGCATATTGGCAATTTCATAAAGTGCAAGTAAGCTTTGGGGACAATACTGCCGTTTTTTACTAAAGCAATCCAGCCAAATTAACTCTTGATTTAGAAATAGATTAAATTATCTCATATAAGCAAATTTTAATAAAACTTGGATGCTTTAGATTAAAAATTTTAAAAATGCTTAGTATTCCAAAGCTCAGCTCAGAATCTTCCTTTTTGACATTTGACGGATTTACATTTGCATTTTACTGGGTTTTCATTGATTATAACTTTCCATTTAAAAAATAGTTCAATGTGAATTTAGTTATTTAAAAGTTCACTTGATCGGCTGCTTGAAAAACCAAACTACTCTGGTCTCAAGAGTAAAGAAATTTTATTTTACTTGTTCAAAACTAAGTTATTATGGGAGCCCTGCCCTTTAAGTCTAGACAAAGGAATTAGGGAGATGGGTGAGATAAATGTGTAGTTTTTTAGAAAAGGTTAGCAATATATATTACAAATCAAAAAAAGGTGAGAAATCTGACATTGAAATTGAAGTAAAGTCTCAGAACAAAGCAGGAGAAATACATGATTTTGAGTGGGATATAAAGCAACCTCCTTTGTTCTAAATGATTTTTAATAATTCCCAATCTCAATCCCATGAGTAATTCCATGATTTATGTGAAAAATTTAATAATGAATAGTTGGAACTCTGTATAGCCCATTAGAAAAATCAATGACCCTATCCTGGGTAAAACAGAAACTTTGCAAAATCCAGACCAACAAAACCACTTAACTGATGTTTGAGGCATTCCACATCTTGCAAATAGGACTCGATTTTAAATGTTTAGTAACTTATAAGTAAGCTGAACATAACATTGCCTGACAGGTTCTTTCAGCTCATGATGAGGACAGATAGACCCAACAGTTAATCATCAACTCTGAATTGTTTTGCCTTCCAAAGAAGAATTTGTACCTGGTTCATTCTTTTTACGTCTCTTTACAGAATCATAATATATATTTCTGAAATTGCTGGTAAAAAAAAATAAAAAACTATTATAACAGAATAAGGATCAGTAAGAAAAGCATTTTTATGAAAGACAAATTTTAATCATAACATTATAACACCTCATAATGGTATTTTAGCAAGTAGGAAATAATTTCAATTTCAAGTTGGTGTTCCATTTAATGCTAGTAAAAGCTATATGTACATATTAAATGATGGGAAATCTAATAGATATTTTTATCATCAAGGAATTCTTATCATTTTTATGTACAAAATAGTTATGTAAACATTTGTACTCAAATGTTATTTTAACTAAGAAAATGAAACCATTATAGTGTTTAGATTTTTTACAACCAGAGGTAGAACTGTAACACTGGTAAGGGTGAATTATATTTAAGAGCAAAACTCAATGGCTCAGTTTTGAAATTGGATTTAAAAATCTGCCCTGTGGTCATTTAATTAAATTAGGTTACTATCCCTTTCTATTCTCTCTCCCTTTTCTGTCCACACTACTATATAGGAACATACCCCCCCTCCACACACACACACACATGTATGCCAACTTTAATAATCTAGGTATAATATACAAAATTATTATTTTTTATTCCTTCATAAATATCCAGGTCTATGAGAAAATATTTTAGATATCAATTGTGGAAATATTGCCTTTTAATTCTATTTATTTTATGTCTGTTTGTTTTCATGTTAATATATATATATTGTTTAGGATGCAAAGATTCCAGTTGATCTCTTATACCTCAGAAAACTACCCTCCTTTTACAACCAGTGAATTAGTTGGTCCTAAAGTTCCCACAATAAATTATTCATTTGATAATACCACTCAAAAAAAAAGTGTAATTTTTCTCTTGAAAAGTCTATTTTCTTCAAATCACTGGTTATCTAATAAACATTAAGTAATTTTTAAATAAGAAAAGCCTAAAAATTCTAATGCATTTTTGGAGTAGGGTAAACGTTAACAACTCACTGCTAACAGGAGCTTTCAAGGATTTGGGTGTTAACATGGATGGCAGTAAGTTTTCCTTCCAAAGTTATAAATAATAATTGCATTTGGACATATTTCTTTCATCAAATGTATAAAAAATTTCTTCATATTTATTCTATTTGGCCCCAAATAAATAACTGGCTTATTTTTATAAATTTGTGAATCCAACCATAAACATAATCAAGGAGAGAGGGTGCACAGAGATCTATAGACCTGGCCTTGTCTTTCAAAGTGATTTGAAGTCCTGAGCTATGTGGGAGCAATTCATTCTAGTGTGGCTGATCTGCATGTAAATAATATATCACTCCAGTTAGCAGAAGAATATATTCTGCTGGTTCTCTTGTGGACCCAGTGGCTTGGTATGTGCAATATATAACATGCCTCATTTTTTATTTCTTTTGGTGATGTTGGCAATGGAACCCTGGCCTCATGCATGTTAGCGTGTGTCCCACCACTGAACTACATCTAACAGCTCTCTCAATTAAAAATAACTATAGCTTCTGATTTTTAAAAATGACATCAGAACTGTTTTCTCAATGTCACAATGGATTTTTAAATATGCTGCAGCAAAGGTAGAAGAGAAATAACTTGAATTTGCTTTATGAACAGACTTACCTTTTTATGTGATTTCTGTTGGCATATGCAAGTTCTGATACTCAAGGGAGTGCATTATGCAACTTGTTAGGCTGTTGCCTTTTTTAATGTTAAATATTTGATACAGAAACAATACCCAACTATTTTAAAATATTTTGCACATGACATTATATTTAAAGGGATTAAGAAAAAAAGTCAATGGGTCATTAAAAATGGGAATGATTTTGAAAGAAAGCGCTGCCATGATTGAGTATAAATGCCACCAACTGGCATTTTGCATGCCTATTTGGTAGGATAGAATTTATGTCAACGTGAGTATATGATTCATAAGCTATGAATGTAAAAGTTCATAAGATACCACCGTTCAGACAGCTAATGGATTTGTCCTTCTTTCTTAATACATTATAATTTATCTTCATGCCCCGCCCCGCCATTTAAACATTCAAAAGAATAAAACATACTGTAAAGTTCTGGTTGAAATTTAGAAAGAATGAGATCTTCAGAAAATTTAGAAATTTAGATCACTAGGGAGGATGTGACTCTAACATAGTCACACAGGTACAATCAAAACATCATGGGTAAGCCTGAGTTTGGAGTTGTTATGGTTCAGATCTTAAACATATGTCAAAGGCCCATAGCACTAAAGGCTGGATCACCAGCCTGTGGTGCTACTGGGGGAACATTTGGGAGGTGGGGCCTAGTGGAAGGAAGATAGGTCATTGAGGGTGTGCTCTTGGAAGGGACTCCAGGACCCTCCCTCTTTCCTCTCTCTGTCTCTTTTTTCCTCCCCCGTGCTCCTTACAATAGTTCCAAAGCAACAGACACAAACAAACGTGGTCTAAAACCTTTAAAGTCATAAGCCATGTTAAACTTTTCCTCCTTATAGTTATTTCAGGTGATCTTATCTCAGTGACAAAAAGCTGACTAATATAAGAATATGCAAGGAAGTGATGGAAAAGGAAGGAATGTCATTCAAAATGTTGTCAATTAGTAAAAGAAAATGTCGCCATTAGATTAAGTCAAGTAGAAACATGGATTTTACGATTAGTTTGTTATTAAGACAAGAAATACACCTACAATTTCTAAGTGTGACATAGGCTTTTACTTTCATAATTCTAAAATAATCTACATTCTAATTTTTTTCTAATTACAATATATATCATCTGGCATAAGTGCAGCTTGTCTGTATTTCAGTAACAAGAGGGTCGATGGTAGGTAAAGGCATCTCAATAACAGTTACAAAATAAACAAAAGGAAAAAAAAAGAATAACAGGATCTGATTTAGAGGAGAAGTATCAGGTCAAATAGAAACCATTATATAGTAGTAAGCCTAGAAGATTTCCAAAAGGAAAGTAAATGAAGGTAAATATAAGTTTTATAAATTGTCATGTCCATCATTAAAGCACTCTAAGCCCCTCTTTGGTATTGAGATGCAGTGAATAAATTATATCTAACCACATAAATATGAATCTTCCATGTTATGTAGTTTATTTACCGAGCAGCCTCTGAATAAAAGATTTCTACTTGCTGAATTTTCACCCAATATAAATATTTTAAAAACAATAAAATATACATCAACTTCTTTAACCTTCTCCTTTGCATTCTTTTCAAATAAGCATTCAGGAACGTGTTATTTGTTAGGTTCAGTTTAATTTTTAAAATATATCTTAATGGGATTTTTTGAATCATTGGAGCCCTGGAAACTCATTTAAAAGAAAACCTCTCATGATACTGGCCCTGCATATTATTGATTCTATGAATCAGTCATGAGCAAGAATCCAAGTGAAAGAAGATGATTTTTTTTTTCAGGGGATTTTTGAAAAGTAAGTCAATATTCTAATTTCAATTTTGAAATTAAGTGGCATGTCCTATAAGTAGTAAATGACAAATAACATGTAGCAATTATACAATTGGATCCTGAGAGCTCAGAAGCTTTAAGGTAGTAAAGGACAAATCACCATTTTTTATGACCTTATTTTAGTTTCCCTTTTGAGTCTGAACAACATCCGGTTCTATCGGAAAAATGCTGTTAATGTGGGACCTATCCTGGGAAAGGAAATAGATTTTCTTCACATTATTTCAAGAGACATATGCATTTAACTCCAAAGTTAAATGCAGATCTATCCTGAGCTATATGTCTCTAGTTTGTTATACATTGCTAATCTAAGGACAGTAGAAACCTTATAACTTATAGGTTTTTCTTGTAAACTGACTGCACTGTTTGGATTCCTGGAATCCTGTCACTGTACAGCCATCAATGCCTGCCTCGCACAGCAGTGTGCTTGATGAAAACAGTGGACCCTGAGTTCAAATCCTGATGCTCAGTGACTGGAGTAACTGGTACCACTTTGCATGAACTTCATTGTTCTTCAACTATTAAAAAAAAAAAACACTCTCATGCTTATATTTTGAGAATTTAATCATGCAAAATGAATAAGAAGTACCAAGCAGAATAAACAACCACTAAACGTCCATTACCATTGATATTTTTCACATAATGCCCAAGTGCCGATTTCTGGGAGAAAATGAGCTACTAATATAAAGTGAAATTATTTTCCTTCCTCAGCTAGCAGCATCTTTATGTTCCATAGCATTTTAAGTACACTTTTAGTATAATACCTCCTAGATACAAGACAAGGTTTTACTTACTTGGGGGAAATTATTTTTGTAACTGGCTACTAAATACATGGGAGAGTCAATGAAGGTCAAAAGCAATAGTAAAAACAATACCCACTGTCCAATCCAACCAATGTTCAGGTCACAGTGAAAATGGGTGTTTTCTTCTTCTCTCCCCAGTTAAAACAGCTCTCATTTCCTGGTAGATCAGTGAGACAATGAAGCATTCAAGAAAATTTTCAGCAATTGAAACTGCAAATTGCAAAACAACTAAAATGTCTAAAGTGACTGCTGCTTGGCTGGATTTCCATTTTCTCATTTCTTTTCTGATTCATTATCCTTAGAGGTTCCACTGCATATGCAGTTATTCAATTAATTCTAACAGGGTTACAGGTTTGGTTTGCAGAGGAAATTTAGAAAATGGACATATATTTATTCTGTCAGTATAAGTGCTCAGATTTAGAACTGAGAATCTAAACTTCATGAAAAGAAATTTTTTTTCTTCCTGTTTTAAAGCAATTTAAACAAGCTTTTGTATTGTTGAAAGGCAAACTAATAATCTCAGATTGTAAAAATCCTTGTTAGACCAGCAGAAATATGAGAGTGGACGTTTTTCTGAGTTGCTGTAACTAACCAGGAGAAAAAAATAAGTTAAACCTCAAATTGGTGACATTTTTTGACTTATATTTCCCAGACTAGTTTAGATATTACTCTTAAGCCTGGGCCAAAGGGACAAAAATACTGCTGTGTTTCCATGGTCTGGTTTGAGGGTCCCAAAGGTTTAAAACTTGCTGATTGGTAAATTATTTGATTTCATTTAACCTCCAATTTACATCCAAGATACACAACAGTCTTTCAATATATCCACATGAAACAGAGAAAGAGAAAATGCCAAGTGCAGGCTTTGCATATACGTCAACACATGTAAGAACTGATGATATTGATGAGACAATTAACGAAGCTGTGCTAATTCAGCTGAAAAACTGGGGAGTAAAAAGCCACCTCACTTTATTCCAGAATCACATTTTAATCAGTTGATTATTCTTTTCCTAACTCAGGGATGATGAAGGCACGTCAATATCTCTTTTTTTTAAATTGGACATTCTTTAAATTATTACCATAGAAATTAAAAGAAAATGGCTCAAAGTATATATTCAAATAAATATGATTATTTATCAGCAATATAAGCTTTGCAGGACTTGGTGCTACAACACTGTAATCCCTGCAGTTTGGGAGGCTGAAGCAGAAGGATCATAAGTTCAAAGCCACGCTCAACAAAAACTGGGTGCTAAGTAAATGAGTGAGACCCTGTCTCTAAATAAAATACAAAATAGGGCTGGAGATGTGGCTCAGTGGCTGAGTGCCCCTGAGTGCAATCCCTGATATCGCCTCAAAAAGAGTAATACAAGGTTTGTCTTCAAACTTACCAATATTTTCAATTATAGCTGAGTATGCATTAATTACTACAAATATTATTTTCAGAATTTTCAATGCCAGCTTCCTTAAAGGTTTATCTAGAAATAAGTTAACAAGTTCAGACACAAACAAAACAAGAATTCTACTGCATATTATAGCAGACTAGATAATTCAGAGCAATCTTTCCATTAAGATCCATTAGAAAAAAACTAAATGGGTAAAATTTGAAAACAAGGCCATTTGAAATCATTAGAGATTAAAAAAAAAACAAAAAAAAAGAAAACAAAAAAACAGGGAATTACTGTGAATGGAAATAGGAAGAAAGAAGCACAAGGAAGTGATCCCAGAGTTCAGTGAAAAAATTCATGAGACCTGCTATTTCCAATGAGGAGAAATAGAGACCACTTGGAGATGATGCGATTTACCACCTTGATGAACTATCAGAATTTTTTATTAGGACATGTGCATGGATGGCAGGGGAGCTGGACTATAACATCCAATTGGTGTATTTTATTTATACATTATAATATATATATGTGTATGTTTACATATATATATATATATATATATATATATATATATATATATATATATATATATATATCAATGAGTAAAAATAAACCAGAAATATGGACCAAAGCTCTACATTTAATCATCTGCATTTCTGCTGAAGGGGGATCCCATGGCAGAAGCAATGTGAATCCATTTGGAGACAGAGAACTTCTCCTTAGGTCTCAATTTGCATTCTGAAACATTTTTGCAAATGATGTCTGACACATAATAAAAGTTCTCAGTGAAGTAGAAATAGCAGAAAATGGTGTTAATTTTATGAAGTTTACTTACTAAAAAGCCTGCAAACTGCAACATACTGATTATTTAAGTTAAACACTTTTCCTTTTTGTCCAAACAGACGAGGATGCCCATGTTTGCCCTTCCTGTACAACACTACTGAAGGATTGCTCAACTTTGGCATCCTAAACACATGGGGCCAGATGTTCTTCTTTGTGTGCATGTGGCAGGGGATTGTTGTCCTGGCATGGCGGAGGTTTCCTAGCATGACTGGCCTCTACTCCCTGGATGCTGGTAGTCCTCTCTCAAATGTGACAAATATATGTACATATTGATATCTCTCCTTTGGGGCAAAACCCCTTGGGTTGAGGATCACTACTCTTTGTAAGGTCCAACTGGTTAAGTAAGCTGAGAAGAGAAAAAAAAAAGGAAAGGGGGAAGGAAGGAGGCAAGGGAAAGCAGGAAGAGGGTGGGGAGAAAGGTGAGGGAAGGGAAGAAGTGGACAGGCAAAGAGAGAAAGAGAAGAAAACAAGGAAAGGAGGAAGAGAGACAAAGATCCGAAATTCCAGCATAATCTTAATGCAAAATGGAAAAGACTTCCATGTAGAAAACTATAAAACTTTATGTAGAGATAGTAAAGAGAATTTAGTGAATATTAGATTCTTCAAATAGTCAATATTACAAAGAATCAGATACTAGATACTGAATCAAATACTGGGATATTAAAATCGTGAATATTATAAAATACTCAAATGTGAATGTGAAATCACATCTCTCCATACTGACCCACAGACTCAGTACTCAAAGAGAATCAATCAATGTAAAAATAGGCAAGGGCCATGAACAAGCATCACACAAAACAATATACCTAAAATTTCAATAAATATGCAAACATGTGATTGCCCTCATTGGTCATTAAGGAAATGTAAATTAAAATCATTGTGAGATAGTACACCAGACCATTAAAAAGAACTAAAATTAAAGTGACGAAAGGCGCTGAGAGCATGGAGTAATAGCAGCTCTCATAAACCCTAGGTGGGAGTCAAAACTGACGGCTACGTTGGCAACCAGGTTGGCATTCCCTACTGAGGTTGACAAGGTGCCTTTACACACACATGTCTTTAACCACAGAAAGGCTCATGCTTGCTGAGCAGGAGAGACCACTCCATTGTGTTTATTCTAGCCTAAGAGCCAGAAGCTTGAAACCATCTGAAGACACATCACTGACAGAATGGAGGAGTCAAGTATGGCAGGCTGATACCACAGGATGCAAAGCAGCAGCCCAGTGAGCAAACACAACCAGGCAACATCATTGACTCACAGACGGGGGAATGCTCAGAGAAAGGGTGGGCACCAGGGAATGCCTACCCGGTGTTCCCTGTCATGTAGCCCAAAAACAAGAACTCACCTGTAATATTTGCAGGTGGTGGCATGGTGAGTACAAAGGTAATAAATGTAAACAATTGATTTCAGTACAACACAAAATATTGTCTTCCTTTGGTGGAAACAGGTAAGGGATTGGAAAGGTGTTGAGGGGTCTATTAGGGAGCCGGAAATGTTCTGTTTCTTGGATGAGGAAATTAACTGAGTTTATTGAGCTGCGTGTGTGTGTGTGTGTGTGTGTGTGTGTGTGTGTGTAAACCCACACTGTTCTATATATTCCTATATTTCATTCTAGAAAACAAAAAGAAAGCAAATTAAAAAACACTGCTATAAATTTAAAGTTTCTACATCTCTGAAAAATACTTTGAGTTTTACACTTGGATTAAAGTTAATTTATTTTGTTCTGATACATTACTCTTCTAGTGATTATCTACTTGAGGAGAAAAATGCAAACAGATAAGAAGCAATAGAGAACAGTGAGATTAATATAAACAAGCAACCAAAAAAAAAAAGTCAAAACAGGAAAGAATATTAAATCCCAAAACTAAAAGGTAAAATAAACCAGTACATTAAACATTTTTTTCTTAGTATAAATAAGGCATAGGAAAGTCATAACCATCACTCTCACCTAGCTTATTGACTTCCAGATATATCCGCAATCATGAAAACAAGCAGTAACTATTTAAAACTTTATGTTATCATGAAGCAAGAAGTCTCTCATAAAACATGAATAAACTGCCTGGGGAAGTAACACTCGTTCATCTCTGAGGAGTTTCATTTCTTTATCTATTTCTTTATTGGATTCTCTAGCCACCTGGCAACACCTTCTAAGGAAGTCCTGATGGGGAGACAACCTTCAGTATAAACTCTTTGAAGTTAACATTCATGATCTCTCTCTCTTGGGCACATGTTTTCTTGCCCCCCCAACCCGCCCCTCCCTCATGCCCCCCCCCTCATGCCCCCGTGTTTCCATTTTAGATAAAAGTATGAAACAAAGATTCTAGGTATAAGAAGTCTCACATCCAATTCTGCTACTGTATAGAATAGTAATTTAAAGGTTTTCAAGCTAGAGTTTAAAGTTTGACAAATAATCTCTTTTGAAAGTCCAGGAAAATGGCCCCAACTGAAGGGCACACAAGATGACAAAAGAATATCGTAAGGACCTTCTATTTCTACCAAACAGAACATGCTGGCTCTGTGTGCCTATTCTCCCCTTCTCAGTGATTCTTTGTTTGGGGCACAACTTTAATCCTTGAACTTTTTCTTTTATATTCAAATTAGAGTTTGGAATCTGTTGTTAGATTCCCCTGCTGAACTTTAATTAGAAATTCCAGAGTGAGTTTCCTCTTCCTATTATATTTTGGCTATCCCATGGCCAACCTACAGCAGACACATATGCAAATCAGTACCCACTGAATAGATTCTTAAGGCACGTAAAAGTGTGTGCAGCCCTGCAGAGTATAATGTGCCCAGTGTTTCAGTTTGTAATGAAATGCCTTATCCACCCTGCCAGTATCAGGCAGGCAAAGAGGCAAATGTGTCCCGTGAGCTAGCAAGAACCAGGCTGTGGAAGAAAGCAGGGCATTCCACTTTGCATTTTGCTGATGAAAAGATGCACTAAGATGCCACCTGTCTTTGGCTAAGAATCTCCTTTCTGCAGCAATGGGAAATAAGACACCTCCCTAGAGTCCTAACCCATCAAGCCCAATTGCCAAAAAAGTTCAATAAAAAGAAACAGAAAACAATCTGATCTGTCAAGCATTTTATTAGCTTCCCCTAAGTGATATCAGAGGGCTCTAATATATCCATGAAGCTGCCACAGTCAAATAAAATAAAAAATGACAGAAATCGAGTAAAGCCAGGCGAGGATTTTAAACATCCTCAAAGCCTCTGCTTCACAGATTACTCCCTCACCTTGGGTCACAGGGAGGTGTGAAAGAAGTGTGCAGACAAAATGCCTGAGGCAGCACTCACAAATATACTAAAGAGGACTTTTCAGAAGTTGGTCACACTAGAATGATTTGCTCAGGCAGGTACGATGGCAAAGAGCAGGCGTGAGAGATTACAAATTGTCAGAGACTGATAAGAAAATTACCCATTACCTGCCAAAAAAAAAATGCATTCTATTTCCCAGGCTAAGAAGATGACTTATAAAAATGGAATATACAGGTAGGAGGGAGAGGACCAGAAAGGGTGAGTGACATCAGGTAACTTACCATATAATGTGCATAACGTGTCACAGTTTGGATAAAGCAAGAGTATAAATAAACACACAACTCTTTCAAAATAATTTACGTGGTGCTGATGCATGGTCTCACTATATGTTAGATTCTTTGTGTAGTTTGAAATCTGATTACTTAACAACATACAAATAAATAAATATATTAGTCTTTTCTCTGCTATAGGGCTCAGAATAAAGTAAGGGCCCTGAGATAGAAGAGTTATTTGTGTATTCAAAGCTGGATGTTCTGGGACTAAGATTTTTTTAGAGGCATTTAAGTTCAGAAAACAAATGGGTATGAATCCAATGGCCCTTGGAAGAACATGCGAACTTATATATTTTTGGTTGGTGACAAGAGTATCTTACTGTTTTTGGAGTCTTATCCAAGCACCCGAGGATGTATGAGAAAACTAAACTGATTCCAAGGGAACTTCTGTGGCAAGATACAGCATCAGAAAAGACACATTTCCCCCTTATATAGAACATTTTATTTGCCGCATCTTCTTACCATATTTGTCCAAGATCTGGAATTTTAAGTATGTCAAATTAATATACCAACACATTTAATTTACAAATTTCCAAGTAGTGCCATTTCTAGCAGTATTTAAAATTTTGCATGCTAACCCATTTAAATGAATACATGAGAACTGGAATGAATTTACATAATCTATATAGATGGGAATTAATATATCTGCTCTTCATTGTCAACTCCCCTGTGGTGTGCTCATTTTGCATTAGAAGGTTAAGTTGAATTTCCATAGAAATTCCTAGGAGCCCACATAGACAGATGCTCAAAATGATAAATAACCTAATTCAACCTCCTGAGCACTTAGGCTCCAAGTATGCCTTAGCAAGAGCGCTGATCAGGGAGTCTAGGCCAAATTCTCCTACTTACTTACCTGTTAATTAACATATATTTTCTGGACTGCAGTTTGACGTCTAATGATACGTCTTCAAACACACTTAAATTCAATATCTAATCACATAAATATTCCAGTAATATATAATCTTGTGTGTGTGTGTATGTGTGTGCATTTGTGTGTGTATTGTGTTACCAAAAAAAATCAAGGAGGTAAGTTTAAAAAAAAAAAATCTGAGAAGTGGAACAACTCAGAGGTAAAGTTCTTTCACTCCAGGAGGGTACAAGTGCCAGCTGTTCTAGATCCGTGGCATGCTGAGCCACATTGGAGCCTGCAGCAAGAGGAAAATCAGTAACATGAATCCTGTCTGTATTTAATAATTTGATATTTTGTTCATAGATTTCTGGTAATAATTTTGATTTTTTAAAAAAAAACTTTGCCTTCAAGTATTGTCTTGATTACTGAGGGCTCCCTTTAGTCAGGCTGTGCCTCACTTGTCTCATCTGGCCCAGACCTGTTTCTAGATTGTTCTTCTAAGCACACAGTTATTGGTCCAGTTAAATTAAGGCAAGTAATCAACATATTCATATGCTAAACTTTGAAATCTGATTCTAAAGTGCACCAGAGGAAATCAACAACTATTACATCACCAACTATTACAACACCAACTATTACAACCTATTTCCTATCTTCTTAATTTATTAGTGTTGTTATATTATTAGGAAATAATAACTTTAAATTTGAACTGACGTATTCCTAAAAGGATCATGCATTTTATGAAATCAAACAGAAGTGATTTGGGGACCATCAATTTATGATCAGTTATTTCAACACCTTTTTATCATAAGTGTTGATTTCAGATTTTTATAGGGAATTATATAGCATATCAACTAATTTGCATGTGAATATTTTGAATTAAAAAATGGTACATACACAATAAATAAACACAAAATATGTTGCTTTAGATATTATCCTGGATTCCATTCCCTTGTAGTCTACTAGTGTTCCCTGAATTCTTTTATACCTCCTCAAGCTTTTGCCATTATGGACTACACGGTGTGTACCCTGGTCTATCACTCTATACTAATAGAAGCTGGGTTGATTTTCTAGTTTGAACTATGGTCATGTAATTACTTTAGGTTTTATATTTCTTGAAGTTTTGTGTCTCATGGAATTTAGCACGATGATATTGCTAGATAAGAACTCACTGAATGAATACACCAAGAAATGGTGTGAATGAATGAAGAAAAAAGAAAATTTGCAAAACTGTGAGCTAACTATTGCGAATCCTAAGTATTAGATGTTTTTCAAAATTCTCTCTGAATTTTAATTTTCTCCTTGAGCAGTAAGGATAAAATGAAATAATACAGGCAATTTATGAAACACATAGATAGCTTGGGGGCAAATTGCAGAAAAGATGCCGTATACTTTATGATTTCATTCCTAAGGGGGTCTTCATGAAAGCCTTTGGGTGATGTGCTCTGTAATAATCCATTCTAATGACCCTAAAGCACACTAAAAAGGCTAAAACCCTGGAACAGGAAATAGGTTAAGGTGTAGAGGAAAGTTATTAGTTGGGTCAGCAGTTAAAGGATTTATCTGGTGTCTATATGCCCATGGCATTGAACAAGCTGAGAAAATAGACAAGGTCTGACCTTTAGATTTCACTGCACCATAATTAACTTTAAAAATCAGCTGAGCAGTCTGTCTGTTTGAGGGAGCAAAGCTCATTCACAAGAATACAGCTTGGTTATTAGCCGAGAAACACACACCTTTTAAAAAAATTATGCAGAGGACATTTAATGTAATCTATAAAGAACTGTGCAGAGTTTGGAAGAACTACAAAATCTAGAACTCAAACAATCTGTGGAGTAAAAATAATGGGAATAATCACTCATTTCACTTAAAAATGCTTTCAAAAATGAATGTGCTCCAATAAATGTGAACAACCAGCTACTTTAAGATATATCATGCATGTTTGATCCTTTGTTTTTTTTAATAAAGCAGTAAAATACTCAATTAGTAGTGAAAAAGAAAACTAGTTAATTCTAGCAATTTTTTTTTTTTTTGTGTGTGTGTATGTGTATGTGTGTGCCTGAATTTCCAATATGGGCCCTAGGATCTGCCTTTATGAAGGCTTTTCAGAGTCATGTGTCAATTCTACATTTGCAGCCTTCAGTGGTAATGAGCTTGGCCTGGAGTGATGCAAAGATGCAGGAGTCAAGGCTTGGGAGTCTTTTCGCTCTCCTGGGGTATTTACCTTAATGCAGGGCCTGCTTATATCCCCAAGTCTGTCATTTCCTGAGAGCAAAAGAGATATGCCCTTTTCATTCCCTGCTCCTAGAGTAATTACAGGCTCAGGTAACGGGTCAGTGGGGCACTTGGGATTTCTACATGCCAAGAGGAAAGAAATCAATGTCAGCACTCTTACAGCAACAGCCCAGTGGTAGTGTCACTGCCACATGTCCTAGGGAAACACCAGGAGTTCAATGGCATCTCCAGTAAAGACAAACAGTGTCTCAGAAATCAAGACTTTGCTTTATTCCTATCCTGGGAGGACAGCAATGGAACAAAGGACAACAAACACTGTCAGTAAAAAGTGAGTTGTCCTCTACATTGTTTTGGTTAAGTAGCCTTATGGGAAATCAAATATTTTGAACCAATACCAATGTGTGCTTATTGTTCCCAGTATGCTTGTGTGTGACTAGCAGTCCAGAGAATTATGTATGTAAAGATCACCTTGCCTGTTTCTCCAGACTTAATAATGTTTTTTGTTGGCACTGCTATTAAAGAGTCTCAAGAAAGGCTATGGAGTAAGTACCAGTTTTGCCTCTCATTTCATCCCACGCAATTATCTTCCAACTCAGTCCCTGAAGTTTAATATAACTAGCTCTTTCAGTTATTCACTACTCATCTCCTTGGCTTAGTGGCTTTCTTGCTTCCTTTGACATCGCCAGCAAATGTGCTACCCTCTGCACACCTGGTATGTGTGCCTATCAACCCACCTCAGGGAGACAGGTATATCATATTTATCGTGTTCAGAATCAACCTTTGGCTCTGATATTTTCACACTGTCTGGAAGGAGAGGCCTCCTTGAGAGTATTTCAAGATTGCTTTGTTTCCCACTCAATTTGTTCCCGTTATATCTTACTTATAAAGCAAAATTGCTCTGTTGTTAGGAAAGTCAGAAAGGCATCCACCTTTGGATAGAGAACAAAAACTGTGGAGAACAAAATAAAGCAGAAAGGGTTATGGGATGGTTGGGGGCATTGTCTCCAGCACGATGGTCTGGATCCTACCGAAACACATGAAATCAAAAGTGAATCCCCAAAAGGTGCTCCTGTGGACAGTATTTCTGAGTCCAGAATTAAAATGACAGTAACCATTCCCCTATCTCTTAACAGAGCACCCCATAGCAGCCATTATTTGTTCAACTCTTTCTTGAAAGCAAAGTATTAGAATTAGATTGTTGTCTGTTCCACAGATTTGAGTGCTCAGGGCTTGTCAAGATATAACAGTAGTGCCCCCAGGCAAGGGATGCGGGGACAAATGCTCTTCTCCCCTGCACAGGCAGCTTGGTGTCACTCTCTCCCTTTTTTCCTTCTTTCCTATTACTTCTGTCATTTCTTTCTCCTCCTCTTCCTCCTTCTTTCCCTTTCTGTAACTCTACTTCAGTAGCTAAACCAGCCTTTTTTTTTTCTTTTCCACTTATTTCCTGTGACCATTATAGTATTTGAGATTAAGAGGAGGCCAACCATTCTTCTTTAATTAGAACTAATACCTTAAAGAAAATAAATTCATGTGTGTCTTCTTCTGACTCTTTCAAGTTCACAGACACTTCAAATAGTGTTTTGTAAACATTAGCTATGAGTATTATTTAAGCACAGCTCTGGTTGCTTAACACATCAGTTTATTAATCCCTATTCCCATTTTATGGATTAGGAAATTAAATCTCAAGTTTTAATTGTTATGACTACCTAGCTAGGAACTAGCAATGTGAGAGATGAAACCAAATTTTATGTAATTTTTTTCCATGTGGTTACATTTTTGGAGGTTTTATGGTGAAGTATTTTAGAAAAGATCTGGATTACAATATAATTGAGACCTATCTAAAGGGTACCCTAGGTAATTAGAAGGATTCACACCAGTCAAAGCTGGGACAACTTAAATATCAAAATCATGAATGAGAAAATCAGGTTACAACCTTACAGTTTAACTATAAGGTGTCCCCCAAAAGCTCATGGGTGAGATAATACAAGAAACTTTGGGGTTGAAATAATTGGATTACAAGAGCTTTAACCTAATCTATTGATAGGGATTGACTAGATAGTAATAGGGATTGACACTAGGGTGTGGCTGGAGGAGGTAGTTAATTGGAGGTGTGTCTGTGTGGTATGTATTTGGTTCTTGGTAAGCAGTATGTTCTCTCTGCTGCTTGATTGTCATGTTCTACTGCTTTCCTCCAGCATGCCATTCTGACTCCTCCCTGTCACACAGAACAGAGCCAGCCATCTATGGATTGATACCTCTGTAACCATCAGCCCCTTTTGTCCTCTAAAATTGTTCTTGTCAGGTCTTTTTTGTTACAGGAGCAAAAACCTAACTAAAACATAACCCATTGAATAAAGTTAGGATCCTTAAGTCTAGGGATATGAAAGAATAAACAAATAAGGGTAAGAGAATATCTTTCTTATAGTATAAGGAAAACTAATAAATGTTGGAGGATTATTAGAAAAGAAAATTATTATTTGGTACCTTCCTAGTAATAATTGATTTAGGCAAGAAATATAAGGGTATGTTAAAATTAATGGAGGGAAATGGATGAAGAATAGGATTTTACATAGTTTCAAAATATCTCTCCACAAAATACAAATTATAAAGGAGCAAAATATAACATTATAATGCAAAAACCTGGCAGTAACCAAATTAATGATCTAAATTATCTCAATATCATCAGTGGTACAAATTGGCATCATGAAGCCCAATAGGATGCAATCAAAAGGCAACAGCACAGGGCTGGGGTTGTAGCTCAGTGGAAGAGTGCTTCTCTTGCACGTGTGAGGCCCTGGGTTCCATCTGCAGGGCCACGTAAAAATAAATAAATAAAAATAAAGATATTGTGTCCATCTACAACTAAAAAAAAAAAAATAATAAGAATGACAATCACACAGTATCACTTCTGGCATATTAACACCAAAATGGGTAGCCTAGGTCTAATCATGGAGAAATACGGCCAAGTTCATATTGATGGACACTCCACAAAAGAAGTAGCTTGTAATCCTCAAAGATCTCAGATTTATGAAGGTCAAAGAGAAATGAAAGAAGGAACAGACTGCGAGATACTAGAAGAGATGAAAACTGGGAGCAATGTGTAATTTTGGACTTTATATTTTGTTACAAAGAGACTATTGGGATAACCGGTAATCTCTGAGCAAGGTCTCTACAAAAAAGAACACCAGAATTCTGTGTAGCATTATTGCAAAAAATTTTCACTGTTTGAAATTGTTTCAAAAGAAGAACCTCTGGGGCTGGGGATGTGGCTCAAGCGGTAGCGCGCTCGCCTGGCATGCGTGCGGCCCGGGTTCGATTCTCAGCACCACATACAAACAAGGATGTTGTGTCTGCCGATAACTAAAAAAAAAAATATTAAAATTAAAAAAAAAAGAAGAACCTCTGTACTTAAAACAGAAAATAGCATCCTCCTTCATTGAATTAACAATTTTGAGAGGATACAGTTACTCACATACTTAAATAACAATTATAAAATAAATTGCTAATTGTGAAACTTAAAAAAATGAACTCTATAGAAATTTAGAGAATTAGGGTGTTAAAGGACCTGGTATTGTCTGAGAAGGCATCTAGTATGGAGTGAATTGTATCTCCCAAATTTGACATTTTTCTCTGACACACAATGTGACTGTATTTGGAGATAGAGTCTTTAATGAGGGCAAAACAACTCCAAAGGACTTGTAAGAAAAGGAAGGGACACCATCTCTCTCCCTCTCCATTTCTGTTTTTCTTTATATACAGACAAGAAAGGCCATATTAGAATGCAGTGAGAAGGTGGCTATCTACGAGCCAGGGAGAGAGCTATTACCAGAAATTGAATTTGCCAGCACATTGATCACAGACTTCTAACTTCTGAAATTGTGAGAAAACAAGTAGCTGTTCTTTAAGTCGCCCAGTCTGTGGAATGTTGTTATGGCAGCCAAAGCAAACTACTACAACATCATAATAATCATAATAAGACACTAGATATATGTGGCTGAAGGAGGTGGGTCATTGGGTCTATGCCTTTGGGATATATACTTTGTCACGGATAAGCCTACGTATATTTCACGTGCATTAAAAGATACGCATTTGGTGAAAATCAAACGTGCATACTTCAATCCAGTCTCTCTAATTCATTGGTGTTCTCATCTACTTCCCCAGATATAGTTTAAGCTCCTTGCATGAAGATAGTATTTTATACAATATCATGCCTTGCATTTGGTAGAAAGACACATACATTCTGAAATCAATGTCTTCATTCTACTGTTGACAGGGTATAGTGGGAACAGAATGGTGGCCTGTTTAGGCAAGACAGAAAGGGGTGAGAGGAAAAGGACCAGTTTACTGATCCACTTTGTATTTCTGAAGGATGTCATGGTTTTGGTATGAGGTTTCCCCCAAAAACTCATGTGTGAGGAAATGCAAAAAAAAAAAAAAAAATCTAGAAGTGAAATGATTGGATTTGAAAGCTTAAATATAATCAGTGCATCAATCCATTTGGATGGATATGCTGGGTGGTACCTATAGGCAGGAAAGGTATGGCTGAAGGAGGAGATGGGTCATTGGTGGGGGTGCTTTGGGGTATACATTTTGTCTCTGATGAGTTAAACTTTCTCTCTACATTTTTTTTTTTCTGGAGCCAAGTCCTGAAATGTTTTCCTCCACCATTCCCTTCTGCCAAGATGGAGGCCCAGAGCAACAAAGAAAGCCATCTTTTGACTGAACCTGGAAACCCTGGGCCACCAAATAAATCTTTCCTCCTAAAATTATTATCATCAAGTCTTTTGGTCACAATGACAAAAAGCTAACTAAACCAACAGAGAAAACGGAAAATAGAAGATTTATATATTTAAACTGAAAATTATTTACTACAGTCCTCAATCGAATATAGAATTACTCCATAATTAGTGCATGTGCTACTAAAGTATTGATTTTGTTCATGCCACAGTAGGTTTTAATTACTTCAACCCTTAGTAGGACATCACATCCTCAAAGGTTATATTCCAACACCATAAAAGTCACCTCTATTCTGAACTATGTCCTTTCTTCCATCTCCCCTTCTCTTTCTTTCTCTTGATACGAATTTCTAGCTACATTATTTAGATTTGTAAACCCTTTGAGAATATATTTTGTGTAAGATGCACCACTCTAAATATTAACACATTTTACTTCGTTATACAATAGTTATGATATTTTTAGCATAGTAATTATGGTAATGCTATCATAGGCAAGGATCATAATAATAATTATCATATCATAAACTGCAAGCTGATTTTTAAACAATTGCTGGATTTTCTGCTTAGTCTCTCCTTCCTCCCAATCTGCCTCACTCTCTTTCTCTCTCTTTATTTGTACATACTAGAATAAAAAGTTAAAGAGGTTCTAGAATCCATCATAAGGATGTAAATTCTACAATAAAGCAAAGCCCCTTCATTATATTTCTTTTGATGTCTCCAACTACCATATTTTATAGCTTTTATCTTCTTCACCTCTTAATTTTGGGTTTCCCAGAGGGAAAAAACAAAAACAAAAAGGAGACATGACACAACAAACCATCAACTCCAAATTGAAAATCTACTTTCTCCTCAACTGGAGATTGGGCCATGCAATTGTTTGGTCACTCCTAACCTAAAGTCTTGAATAAAGCTACATATCTTTTGACACATTCACAAGCACTTATGCATTTTTGTGATATTTTTTCTTGCTCATTTCTATGTATTCATTACCATTGACTCATCTGAGAAATAGTTATTGAGGGCCCACTGCACACATTAGAAGACTGAGTGTTTCTTTAGTGAAATTAATAACGCTTCTACTCCCTCAAAAAAAAAATCACACATTGTATCCTCAGCCTCAGAAATTTAAATATGTTAACTTATATGGTAAAATATACTGACAAATATAAATAAATTCAGGATCTAAAAATGAGGCAACTGTCCTGGATTATCCAGGTGTAATCACGGGGTCTTTAAAAGACAAAGAAGGAGGGTCAGAGTCATTAGAGTCGAAGCAGGATTTTGAAGTAATAAGAGGAAGGGGCCATGAACCATGAAAACCCAGGGACACCTTGACTTGACCCCAGTCAGACTAACTTTAGTCTGTTGGTCTCCGGAATTTAAGCTAAAAATATTTTTTTTGTTGGTTTAAGCCACTAAATTTGTAGTAATATGTTATAGCAAGTATAAGAAAACGAATTCTTATTTCAATTTCTTAAAACAGCTCCAAAACAGTATTTGAAACACTTTCTGGGACAATTCTGTCAGCAGAGATAACTGCTTCCCCTGTGACAGAGAGAATTCCCACTAGGACACGAAGAGACAGTCCAGGTGCATGTCCTTCTGGGGGCCTATGAGCACTCTGCTCTGCACTCTGACAGGGCCCCTATCAGCTCTCACCTCCTTATGTGGTTCAACACATCTCCTGAGTGAACATCAGCCATAATGATTGCATTAAATTTATGTTTAACCTTTATAAAACAACTGGAAATCAGATGTCCACCCTATTCCGGGGCCTGGAACAGGAGTGGAAGAGTCTGATATGTGATTTTAATTAGGAAACAAATAAGCCTTGTTAAATTCTGTTGCCAACTATAATTATAATTCTTATAAATTAACTGTACTTTCATCATTTGTAGTAAGAGCAACACATAATCACTCCATAAATGGTGCTGAGCATTCATTTAATATAGAGTTCTAGAGCAGATTATCTAAGTTAATGTTTTCACATTATCACTATCATCTACAATTTATTAGACTATTTAAGTACGTCAAAATGTTAAATGGTCTCGGCAAATATTAAGATTAAAAAACATAGATTAGAATAAGAGTAAAAAATAGATAATGTGAGATCATTTAAAATTTCTTTAAGCCCAAGGCAAAACTAATAGATAATGATGGAATCACAGAAGATGTTCAGAAAAGAACATATTTTGTTCAAATAGCCTCTGGTCTCTTCACTGGAACTCTCTCAACTGGATCTATTTGGTGCTTGCATTCTTACTGACACTAAAATAATCTGAATTTTTTTTTTTCTGTGAAATTCTAACAAAGTTTCACTAAACAATGTATGAGTTTACTTTCAGCTAATGCAATAAATTTCACTGCAGATTTTAGAATTCCACAGGGATTCTGAGATTTCTGACAGCCTTGTGATATGTTGTCAAAAATAATACAAAACAAGAATGCTGATGAATCTTCAGATGGTAAGAATTGGTGCTCAACGTGACAGAATCTTAAAGGAAATGAAATATGAGGGCTTATGATCTTCTAGGTATGATTCCTTAAAAAAGGCACATTATCTTCAGAAGAGAAAAGAGAAAAACAATACATGTTTTATTACAAAGTTCTCCCTCCCAGGTGAGACATTGTCTGTACATATTTTCTTCTACCTGTGAATTTGGCATCAAAAGAAATACACGTTTTATTACAAAAGCAATCTGTTCTCATCATATAACTTTAATGGATACTAAGAGTTTAAATACTCTCTCCTCAGGCTAAAATACCTTGGGAAAAAAATTGTAAATATTACTGCAAATTGAAATTGGTTAATAAGGAAAGTATGTCACTGATTGTTATTGTTTTACAATTCCAATTTTCAGCTTTCTTTATCATTCTGCGGATGATGACTTTTTTAAGCACCTTAGTCCCAATACCAAGGTATTCTTCTATTAGTTATTCTCTCAAACTGACTCCGTTATTGTTGCCAAGGAAACAGCCAGGAAGCAGGAGTGAAGCCGACTCTTTCATCTGGCAAGAGGATGATGGGAATGGATGAGAGAGTTGAGCAAGGTCAGGCGTTTACCGCTGAATACAAATCTGTCATGCCTAATAGATGAAGCTCTTTAGTTTCTGTGCCGTTCAGGCTACTCCCAGCAGCCAAGGAGAAAATAAAAAAGACACTGGAGCATGAATGCCAATCAGCCGGTGCTGGCAACAGTGATGTATTTACATGTGCTATAGCAGCTGTACTAGGCTTGGCTATGGATGAAAAGATAAATTAAATAGGTGTCAATAATTATAGAAGGTCAGAATCTAAATCCTGAAGGCATCCTAATAAGATCAGACAGATGGGATTTGGCGGATCTCTCCTGTTAACATGCCTAAAGCTTCCTTCTCTGAGGTCAGAGTTCAAAACCCATCACCGGCTTAAATGTATTGAGCTGAGAAAACCCTCCATTGGACCTGTTTTGATGATTTCTCAGGGCCAACAATTTACTGCTGTGTGTTGACAAATATCATATATGTAGGTTGCACTGAATGACAGAATGTGTGATGCAATAGTAATAAGTTATTCAAAACTAACAACAGGAACATGAGATATTCCTTAAAACACCCTCCAAAACACTGGTTCCTTCATCACTGCCTGCAGAGGTCATAGTATTAAGCCAACCCTTAGCAGCCCCAAATATCAATAAGAAAGGGAATGCAGTAGCCTCATGAACTGTTATTTAAAGTTTTACTGGCTAAGGAGCTGGGGATGTGGCTCAAGCAGTAGCACGCTCGCCTGGCATGTGTACAGCCTGGGTTCGATCCTCAGCACCACATACAAACAAAGATGTTGTGTCCACTGATAACTAAAAAATAAACATTAAAAAAAAATTCTCTCTCTCTCCCTCCCTCTCCTCTCTCTCACTCTCTCTTTTAAAAAAAAAATTAAATAAATAAATAAAGTTTTACTGGCTACTTATTAACATAGATAGCTAATTGCCTCCAAAGATATAGGCTTATTGTTAATAATATTTTTTTTTCAAATTGCTTGATTTAGAAAAAAGACATTTTAATAGTCAATGTGAAATCACACAAAAAAATGTCAAATGTTTTCTCTGATATGAGGAGGCTCACTCATAGTAGGGTAGGGAGGGGGAATATGGGAAGAATATATGAATTCTAGATAGGGAAGAGGAGAGGGAGGGAAAGGGAGGAGGCAGGGAATTCGCAAGGATGGTGGAATGTGATGGACGTCATTATCCAAAGTACATGTATGAAGACACGAATTGGGTGTCAACATACTTTATATACAAACAAAGATATGAAAAACTGTGATATATATGTGTAATAAGAATTGTAATGCAAAAAATCCCAAAGTACATATATAAAGACATTAATTGGCATAAACATACTTGATATGAAAAATTGTGCTCTATATGTGTAATAAGAATTGTAATGCATTCTGCTGTTGTGTATTTAAAAAAATTAAATCAATTAAAAAAAATGATTTCTCAACAACTGTAGTACCTTTGGTGAACATGTGTGTGTCAGAACATGAGGCTTAGGACAAAATAGGGTGCACAATAGGGAGGGAAGTGTGAAAGAGTAGGAATCTCAGGACCTCCAAGCTCAAATGTTAGTGCTGTTTGCATTGGACATTGATATGAAATATTTAATTCCTTCTGTTAATAATACAAGTTAATGAAAAAGAAGGATTCCATTGATTAAAATGTTAATTGACACAACCTTACAGAAGATACCTATGACAAAATAATTTTAAACTAAAAATTATTTATAACATAATCGGAAAATTGGGAATATGAAATAATTATTTCAATATCTTATGCAACAAATGACTTCAAAGCATTTAGAAAGTTGGGCCAATTAGCTAAAAATACAACAATATGGCTCTATAATGAGGCCAACTTACCCACTGGATATGGTAGGTACTGTGGTAAGGGCCATGATACTTTTAGGGGACCATAAAGATGTTCTAACTTTCCTTTTAAGTCCATTAGTCAAAATGAACATAATCCAAGCAAAATTATAGTATTCTTTATATCAAAGAAGTTATAAAATGTAATTTACAACTTTTTTATGAAAAAAAGGAATTTGCAAAACTGCCTCTGGGCGAAGAAAGTCTTAATACTGCCTAGCTGTATAAAGGACTTAGCTTATTGGAGAGGTGGAAGCTACCAACCATGATGCCTTTGATGTCTGCCCATGCTAGCACCTTTTTACTCTTGATTTTCTAGAGAAAGGAAGATAGAAGAATAAAGACACGTGAAGAGAAATAATTATTTTAAAATACATGACTACTAGCACTGTATTGCTTTATAAAACTAACAACTGAACTGATCACATTACCATAAGGAGTATCTGGTCATATTTATTCTAAATAATAAATAATGGATGGAGTGACTTAACTAAAGTTTACTCATGTTGTCAAGCACTATAGACCTATCAGGTATATTAGGTCAATGTTCATTGATAACTAATCTTTTTTTTTAATATTCAAAGTGAGAAGTATATATTCATTAATTTCATTCATGAGAAAACCAACCAAACTGTAACAAAATAATAGGAAATTATTTCTGGAAACAACAGTGGCCTTGCAGAAACTCTAGGTATCGATGATTTACCGTAACACTGCTACTGAAGCTGAGATGACAAAGGTATAGATTTTGCATAAAAAACAAAGTGTTCACTTTGTCTTGCTTAAAAGAAAGGCTGTGTTTGTTTTTCACAATGATTAAGCACACAGTAAGGGAGATTACTTTATGGTGAATCACCATTTTGACAAATGTCTGAAAACGAGTGACTTGGCATCGTCTAGGCTCAAGATCTACTGGTAGAACAATGTAGCTTTGGAGAGGGTTGCAGTGATGCCTCCATCTTACCACCTGAAAAAAAAGTGCTTTATGTTCTTATTTTATTTAAAAGGAATAGGTACACTATCAAATAGAAGTCAGCTTGTAATATAGGATGGTCTAAGAAAACCTTGTTAATTAATGGTTTCTCCACTCCTGATTAGGTAGCATGTAACCAGTTCAGGAAATCCATTATAACACCACCCATGTAGGATCTTTAAGATAAGCACTGAAGAAGATAATTAGAGGATTTAGGAGCTAATGCAAGCTATAAGTTGTAATGAGTCCTGATATTTCTCTTTAGTAAAAATTAAGACACTGGAATATTTTGATGAAAAACAAAATCTTAGCCTATGCGTAGCTAGCGTTCATTTTCTTTTACACACTTTATATCTTGTAGGTGGTCTGGTCCATGCTGTTCTTGCTTCAGATATTTACTATACCCCTCAACTTTCACTTATTAATTCCAGTACAAACTATAAACACAAGAACTCTTGGTCTTCTAAACCTGAGGGCCATTCCCCATGGCTACCTTGCCCACGTGGCCTTTCAGTGGTGACCGTGGTTCTAGGAGTGGGAATCTCTGAACTCCTGGACAGTGGAATAGATTTTAAGGTGCCTGGTAGGAATTCTCTTCCTATTTAAACTAAGAATTACAAAGGGACCCTGCATTTTCATAGTTCCTATGTCTTATGAAATAGTAAGACAGAGTCCCTTGGCAATGATGGCCCTAGATTTTGTGTAAAATCATCATTTGCTTAATATCATGCAATATCTATAAGAATTTTCTGAGGTGATTAAAAGGTAGAGGCAAAATTAAATGAAAACTTCAATCAAGTATATTTGTTTTCAATTGCTGCTTTATTGCAGCAAATGAATATAAACTTAGTGTCTTGAAATAGCACATATTTGTTATTTCACAATTCTATAGGCTAAAAGGCTGGCATGGCTCTTACTGGGGAAAAATCAAGTTATTGGCAAGACTATTTCCCTGTCTCCAGGCTCTAAAGATTAACCCATGCCTTCTCTTTTCCAGCATGTAGATGCTTGTCTGCCCTCCTTTTTTGGCTTAGGGGGCCCTTGCTCCTTCCTGAAAGCCAGTAAAGGCATGTGCATTCTTTTTATATCACATTCCTTGCACCATTTTCCTCCCTCTTCCACATTGAAGGATTTTTGAGATCCCATTGGGCTTTCCTGGACAAGCTGTCTATTTTACAATCCTCTGATTACCAATCATCATTCCTCTTTGCAATGTAACACTATATTCGAAGGTTCTAAGGGTAAGGATGTGGACTCCTCTGATTTGGGCAGAGGGACACTGCTATCTGTTTACTGATTCTTTTCTCCATGCATCTGTGGTTTTCTGCAAACATATTCCTTTCTCCAATAGAAATGGAAAAGTGTGTAAAGAGAGTTAAGATCCTGTGCTTTGGGGTTTTTATTTTTCATATTTTTTGCCCTTCTCTACCCCTCAGAGGCTGACTATCCGGATGTACTGAAAGACTTCCTCCATCTTTGTGTTTTTATGAGTGCACCCAGTGCAAAGTACTGGCAGGAATATTAATGAGGTATAAGAGGGAACCTGGGGTATTTATTTCTGCCTATCCCCATACAGGCTTCTCTTAGGCTGCCTGCCTCCCCGCAGTGCAGGCTACCTCTTTTCAAGGTATCCCTCTTTGAAAGACTCTCTGTTCTTGCAGTTCTGTCATTACTTTCCTGAATCCCTACTTTGAGAAACAGGATAACAACAGCTCTACTGTGAACAGCCCTTCACTGTTACACTCTCTTGTGGTTTTCATATATCCTGCACACACCTTTGTTAACAGTTCTCTTATTAAACCTTCCTTAAATTAAGTATGCTATTTCTTCTGGATCCTTCTGGAACCCTTATAAATTTGGAGCCATATTTTATAGTTTATAAGTCTAAGATGGGGATAATTTTAGTTTTTAGCTTAAAAAGAGTAAAAACAAATATTGTTAGCAGAATTTGTCTTAAGCAATGGGAAATCTTTAGCATCTTTTTCTTTAGTAGTTCTTCACTCATTTCCTGAGTTTCATGATAGCTTTTATTGCTTCTAGCATTTTTTTCATTCCATCAATCTGCATTTGATCAGAGCATCAGAATGATGTGAGAAGGTGTTATGGGATTAAATGTCCCAAAGCTGTGGGTGCTGGACATTGAGTGTACTTGGAAAGCTGTTATTTTTGAGTCTGGATCTTGAGACTGGACTCATGGAGAAAGGAAGAGGGACAGGACATGGAGAAAATGAGGGCAAGTTCAAATATGCAAAGCTCAGATGAACTTCTAAGGATAGACTGAAATCCATGTCAATCATGCACATTTTCATCACAGACATAAACACACAGTTAGACCAGGAGTTGGAGAAAGCTGTTGGCCAGGTTATTTGCCTATGTCAACATGTAAGAGCAGATGAGCCACAACTCAAGCCTTGCACCAAAAACTATGGCTATACCTTTACATCTTCTTACTAAATATAATTTTAAATGTTAATTCAGAACTATGAACAGATGGAAATTCTAAAAAATGTTGTTTGAGCTTGACCAAGGGGACAGCAAAAATTCAGCACACCCATGGTCACTCATTGATATACAGATGCTTCTGCTATAGAACAAAGCTATCAACGACAATTTCCATTCCATCATTGTGTCCATTCCTATTTTTCCTCAAAGAGTTGAAAACACTGAAACATGGAGCGATTTGGCCCTTGGCATGATTACCTCAAATGTTTAATCAGGTCTGTATGCACATGTGAACAAACAACTTCATTTTCCATATGCTCTCAAAACAGAAGTATGTCATCATAAATTCTTCATTTTTAGGCTTGAAAATAATTTTGATTGGCAAAGAGAGTAAAACACAGGCATTCTCAAAAGTAGTGTGCAAAGAATCTCACTGGTTATAGATAAGTTATTTGAATCAGTAATATTATTTTTTTCAGAATGCTAAGCATTCCCTGGATAAATCTAACAAATAATCAAAAAAAAAAAAAAAAAAAAAAACAAGAGAAGGTCTTATTAAAATTTCAGGTTCTTATAATCTTAAAAGTTCTATAAAATTTAGGGGGAAACTGACCCAGTATACAGTGTACCCTTTTAATATTGTCATGTTCATAATGGTTATCATCTAAGTCATGCCTGGCATCCAGAGTTCAACATCTGTACACTGACTCTTTCCAATATTACCTGGATACCTGATAGCTCTCGTATCAATAATACATGGAATTTTACATGTATGTCTCACCCCTGGCCATCAATATGTAGTCTCTACCACACCAATTGTCATTCCTATTTGGAATAATTATAGTATAAAGAAATTTGAGATTTGCAGATAGGAAATTGAATTAAAAGAAACAGCAGAGAGTAATAAATATGATGATGATGATGATGATGACGACGACGACGACGATGATTTTTTGGTCTAGGGAAAATTAAAAGGAAAAGTAAAGATGAAAAGTAACCTTAGAATTTCTCTCTAGTAGAATATGAAATGTAGAAATGAGTGGCCCAGGGTAAGAGAGGTAGGGATAAATAGGATCCAGAGATGTAGATTTTAAGAATAAAATGCTTAGAATTTAAGCATAAAAGCAGCTACAGACAGAATAACAGGAATGAGGAAGTGGAGTCTCAGTGAGGCATTACACAGAAGACAGACACCTCCAGGTAACTAATCCCATGGCAGACAACTAGAGGAAGTAAAGTTAGGCTCCATGCTTTCCAAAACAAAGTAAACCAAAGTATACTAATTCCATGGAAACTCTGAGGGAGAGGTATCCTTAAAGTTGTTTGGGGCTGGTATCTAGAGTTTAAAGCAAAGTATCATAGTTGCAAATGTAAAATGCATAGAATGTCACTGAGGTTGCAATTTTTTAACGTGCTCCTTACTGATTTGTTACTGAACAAAAGCAGTTAAAAATACTTCATATATTTATCCTAATTTTTGGCTACCTGATCCAGTTTTTGCCCTAAGAGTATGATATTCCTCAACTAAGATTTTTTTTTTTTTAAACAGGGAACACTCCATTGTATATGAAAGTGAAAATAATTTTAGAATATAAAATAGTAATAATCAAAAAGAGACAAGCTTGTCAGAGGAAAAGTTATCTTTGAAGAATTAAATTTTAATCACCAGAGAAATGATTAATAATAAAGTTAGATTCAGTCATAACCTTTATAATAATCTTTGTTGTTATTATGCTTATAAGGTGAGTTTATAGGTTTTCAGATGCAGATTAGACTATTCATTATGTTTAGTGCTTCTTATTTTAAAAGTAGAATGATGTTAAAGACCCATAAGACCTGTAGGTTGCATAGATTGATAAGTATGGGGATAGGTTAAAGAATACAATTGACAGTCCCAATTGAAACTGAGGCTGAAATAAAATTCCCATCACTGCTGCATGGGGACCACAGAGATCTCCTCTGACAAGGACAGATTTTAGATTAAGCACTCTTAGGTTGTAAATTTCCATTCTTGAGAGCTGGACTCCCCTGTCTATGGTGCCTTAGAGAAATTGTAGGGAGTGTGAAAAAAGTGTAAATTTCAAGAAGGTAAAACCCTGACTCTTAGCTATCCCCAACCCCCACACTCAAATTACCATGTTTCAATGGGAAGAATAGCAATGTGAAGGCACTCTTGAATTTAAATCAGAATCAGGGACATTATAATTACAAATCATAGTAGCCATTCCTCGAATGACTGGCTGACACTGTTGCCATCCCATCACCAACTACAATTACATCCAATTTGGCCACCAGAGATAGGGAAGGAGCAGCCTGGTTAAAAGAGACACCTCTGAATTCATCTTCAAACTTGCAAGGAATTTTATTTTACAAATGAGCTGCATGCAGCTAAGCAAAACAATTAATGTTTAAGTAAACTACACTGAATTGAACAGGGGAAAGTGAGAACTGGAGGTTTCACAGAGAAGACATCTACTTTTTTTTTTTTTTTTTTTTACTTTTAAATCCTGTCATTTATACAAAGCATTAGCATTTCTACCCTCTAGTCTGCTTTCCATGGGAGATAGCTGGAGGTTCTAGATCATTATTTTTTATTTTGTTTCTGACTCATGCAATTGAAAAAATACTGGGATAGTAAAATGATCATAGGTTATCTTATCATTTTTAAGAAAATCCATCCATTCTATCAAAATGAATCCACAAAGAGACGTGTGATTCAAGCCAATGTAAGCAGATGTTTATTTCCTTAAGTAAGCATGCTCTGCAAAATCCATTTGTGAACTCATTACATAAATCCATATTAAACCATTTAGTCTATATTTAACAGTATAACAAGGAAAGTCAGGGTAAATTAAATGGATTTGATTTCTAGGTGGCAGAAAGCCAAAGTTTGTCCTTCTACTTCTAATTTATTTCTCAGTTCTAACCTGTGCCACTGCATACAGATGGAGAGACAAAGAAAAGAGAGAAGAAAGAGATGTGAGCATCCTTATCTTTCTGATATTTAAGGGCTAATCAAATCAATATGTTCCAGTCTTGGCAGTGACAGCACTCATGGTGAGTTTATGTTAATGTGCAATCCTTCAACTTGTTATTCCAAGATGGCAGTACAGTGAGTCCCTTCCTCAAAGCTCAGTAAAATATGTCCAGCAAGGAGGAATCATCTCATCAGTAGGAGAATGATTCACTTATATCCCATCAAGGAACTAAGGATGCATAATAAGGCCCTGTCACTCTCTCCCTGAAGCTTTTCATTACCATCAGCAATGCCAATAATGTACAGCATTCCCAGTCAGCATCAAATGCTCCTTTTCAATTCAAATGCAAACAGCTAACCTCTTCCATATTATTCTTTGAATTCATCTTTCTCTTCAGGAGCATAGTTGCTTCTCAGTTCAGACCATAACTATTCCCCTCGTGGATATTCCAAAAGATTCTGCGTTCATCTGTATTTCTGCTCCAAACTATCTAATATATTCAGCAACAGATGATTTTTCAGTCAGAATATTTTGTCTATTTCAAGTGAAAATTTTTTGATTATAGGTTTTTAGATTTTATTTTGCTTCATCTTTTACTACATCTTACTTTATGCCTGGGGTACTCATTTTTAGATTCTCCTCATGAGTCATTGAAAGTCTGCCCTTATTAGCCCTTTGCTAAGCCCAAAAATGTGCAAATAATGGAGAGATGAAGCCTCAATGAACTCCCAGTCCAAGCTCTTTAGCTGAGATGAACTTAAGTCATTTTTCCTGGACATCCTCCTTTTTTTACTTAATGCCAATTTCATCTATTCAGTTTGTTAATAATCTAGGAATCACCCCAGCTTCCTGATCCATCTATGAATATATATTCATAGCAATCTCCAGCTTTTGAGGACCTTCCCATCTGTCTGCTTGTTCTTTTTGTACTGTTGTGATAGATGGTCTTATTCTCTTGCCCAGTCTATTACTGATAAACTTTCCCAACCTTTTTTTTTCCCATTCCCAGACCTCCTTTTGCCACTGCAACTGTCAGTCATCCATACTAATTCTAGAATTATCGTTTAAAAACAAAAATACAACTATCTTTTACATGTAAGTCGTCAACATCCCACATCACGTGGACAAAAGTTCACTTTTCTTTGCATATTCCAAAGGACCCTTTTGACCCAACCCCTCATCTCTCTCCAACCTTACTGAACCACCCAAAATTCTCTGCACACAGAGTATTGCTTCTTCTCTATGTTCCTATATTTGTGGGTAGTGTTTCTCCTGACACCACTCTTTGCCTTTCTTTATGGCTTGACAAACCAGATTCCTATTTCAAAGTCCATGTCAGCTCAGATGTGATGTCCTTAGCACAGGATTCCTCTGACTCCCATAGAAAGGTCTGCTTAAGGTATCTGGTGTAGCTTCCCTGCTACATGTTTTCTTTACAAGCTCCTGAAAATCATGCCACTTTCTTCCATTCAAAACTTCCTTATACTAGGTGAGAGTAGCAATAAGTTCTTTTACGACAATGCTTCTCTTCTCATGCAAATAAAACTGTACACTTAGTGAGAGGTTTCCTTGTTCCTGATTTAGAAAAGCAAAAAGGTATTTACCACTGCTCTCAATTTAATTTCCCCAAGTGTGTTAAAGATCTAAACTCTCTGATCAGAATTGGGCTCAAAGGCTCAAATTAATAATGAGAAAGAAGGCTCAAGTATGTCAAGAAAACAGGTGGTCTGTGTATTAGAAATTGGACATGGAATTCATGAGATCTAAAGGCTTATGTTTGGGCCACAAATTCTGTCATCCACGCCTCTTTTCATTAAAGATATCAAGAAAATGAGGCAGGAGAGGATGTAAAATAAACTACATAGTACATTTATTTCTTTGTTCTCCCAAATATGTGTCATAGTGTTAGGAGAAAATTAGTTGAATAATCCTTCTTTGTTCAAAAAACGTATTCTCATTTTTTGGTATAGTTCTATCTATATACATTGAGCTGACATCTTTTAGAACCAAAAATATCCCATCTAATTAGCTAGTAGGTCATTATTAGACAGAAACTGGCTTGAGCAACATCAATAAATACAGGGAACTGACTTTTCCATTTGACTCTTCTTGATTTTTAATGGTGTGCATTTTAAGAAAGGTCACTTTAAATTTCAAGTAAATTTGCTTATATTCTATAATATATGAAACTCAGGCAGCCCTCTAAATAAACAAAAGATATTTTGCCAATGTTCAGGGAAATCAGAGCCACCTCTGGTTCCCTGGCGGATATTTCTTGACACAAAATAACAAAGACAGGTATGCACAGTACATACTAGACATTTAGGCTTATTAGCTTATTAATTATTATTATAGTCATTTTTTAGGAAACTATATTATAGGTTGAAGTCCTCTGACAGATACTATATTTGAAAGAAAACTTTCCCTTTCTTTTTGTTTTTAAACTTATTTTTGTAACTTGGAACTTTTCACTTAAAACTAGGAACAAAATAAAACAAATGGAGCTTTTTAACACAATAGAAGCCCTGTTATTCTGTGTGACAAATGGTACTATCATCCTTCTAAAATGAGGTTAGAACAAAAAAAAATTGTACATTAAGCACTGACTCTGTTCAACTTTAGGATCATTACCTCAAAGAATTAAATTTTCTTTGAATAACATCTACCATCTATAATTTGCATCCAAGTTTTAAAAGTCTTTATGCATTTTCTTGGTATCTCATTACTACTGAATAATTAATAGACATTGCAAGTCACTAAGCTTTAATTGCATTTGATAATTAAGATTAGCTTTGTCATATTTATTCCCTGTTAAACTGTGGATTCTCGGTTGGCAGTGAGAATGTGATATTCATTTAAAGACTCTTAAGACATATCACACAACTAGCTTACATGTAGTGATGACCTCTGGTACATTGGGAATTTGGACCTACATTATTTGGTTAGCAGAGTCCTAAAAATTTATATTATGTTCCAATTTTAATAAATTATTATGTTCAACCTTTTCTCCTTTGTGTATTATACCCAAACTAACGTGACTATATTCAAGTCTCAAGCTTACCCATTCCTTTACCTGAGCAGTTTCCTATGTGGGCAGGACATGGGCTGTCAGTCAATCAAATATTTGGTTGAGAAAGTAGGTTTGAAAATCAGACTCTTTGATAGCTCTGTGACCTTAGACAAATTGCTTAACTCCTCTGTGCAACAGTATCCTCATCCAAAAAGTAAGGGGAAAATAATTGTTTCTCCGTGACTGGATTCTTGGGAGAAGTCAATTAATATATGATTGCAAAACTCTGATGCACCTAGCACTTGGCAAGGAAAGATAAGATTCAATACTTATTTTCCAAATCTGGTTTCCACCATTTTGTTCTCAGTTGATATTAGGGTGATATCTAACTTCTTTAAATTTCAATCTTCTAATCTATGAAATAAGAACAGTTAAATATTTTAGGCTAAATTATCTGGGAAATGAAAGGACTGATATAGATAGCATTTTTCTCATCTGGTATCTGACATAAGAAGGTTCTTGAAAATACTGTTTCCTTCTGTATTTTCCTTTACTTCTGCATTCACATAAACCTTACCTTAGGTAGAGCTGATTATAACTCCGTTTGCATGTTCTTTTCCATAAATTTAAATTGCAGGGCTGGGATTGCAGCTCAGTGGCAGAGCACTTGCCTATCAAGTGTGAGGCACTGGTTTCAGTCCTCATCACCACATAAAAATATAAATGAATAAAATAAAGTTAAAATAAAAAAAAAATTAAAAATTGTATGTTTCTAAATTTTCTCATTAGATGGAAAATATTCCAACATAAAAGCTTTCTCCGTTGTGTTACTCAGCTTTTTATCACTCTGACCAAATACCCAAGGAAAACAGCTTAAAGAAAAAAAGACTTATTTTCAGAAGATTCAGTTCAGGGTCAGTTGGCTCTATTGCTTTGTTCCTGAGCTGAGGTAGCACACAAGTCAGAAGGGTATGGCACTTGAAAGGTGCTCAAATCCTTAGCTGGTGGCAGCCAGAAATAAAGAGACAGACAGACAGACAGACAGACAGACACACACACACACACACACACACATACACACACACACACACACACACACAGAAAGAGAGAGAGAACCAGGAGCAAGATTATTGTCCCTGAGGGCATATCCCCAGTGATCTACCTCTCTATTCATGTCTCAACTGCCTATAATTTCCACAACCTCCCCATTGTCCATTCCAATCATTAATTCACCAAAGGACAATCCACTCACCCAGGAACTAATAGGCCTCTTGATCCATTCATTTCCTAAAAGCTCTACCTCTGAGTGTTGCTGTACTGGGGACCAAGCCTTCAGTACTGAGACTGTGGGAACATTTCAGATCCAAACCATAACATCCCCTAAGACATTTTAAGTATTCAAAAGAGCAGACAACATTCTGAGTAATTTATCTAAGAGGTCCAAGTCAAAGGCAAAATCCCATTCACATTTCTAAAACCCCTGATACGCTTCAACACATATTGCTTATTATTTTATTTTCAGATATATATGTTGATTACAAAAATTAAAATGACACTGATTTTCCATTAAAAATATAAATGTAGAGATAAACTTTTATTTGAATTTGTTTTACCAAGTGAGATTATTATATAACGTTATACTCTATTTTATTCTATCTATACAATATATAGAATACATATTTATTCCACTGCATATTTATATTTCTATATTTCTCTTTATATATTTCACTTATTTTTGTATCATACCACATGTTGGGGAAAATATTAAGGGTTAGTGTCCCCCAGAAAGTTCTGAACAATAGTAATGCCTACCAATCTGGTCCTCACAAGAACCAGACCTCACCTAGAGAACAAGTGTGAACAACCAAAGGCTTAACTAAATGTCATTCTATCATGTGTGTTGTACCAGAAATCACATCTTTAGAGCAGGTTAACATGACCTCCAGTAAAATCTGCTTAACCATAGTGAGGTGTTCTTCTTCATCCTTATAAAAGGATAATCAAAACATTCTCATTCACTGGAAAAGGAAAATCACCATTCATTTACATTCATGCTCAGGGCTATGTTAACTCTTCCATGTTCCATCAGAGTAGAGTCCAAAGGGATCTTGGCAATTCAGGTCTTTTACAACCTGTTCTACTTGCCCATTATGTTGATAACATCATCTTAATCAGAGCTGTTAAACAAGAATAGGCAAGTCGATGAGAGGCTTTGGTAAAACACATATGCTCAGAAAGGGAGAGATAAACTTGTGAGCACATGATGGTTCACCATTCCAGCAGAGATTTTCGGGGCACTAAATTGATGGCTTGTAAATGAGGAGATATTTTAATATCTCATACTTCCATAAACTAAGAAAGAATCACAATGCCTGTTAGGAATTTGGGTTTTTCAGGCAGCATTTTCTTTTCATCCACTCACTGGATAATGGAAAAGACTGCTACTTTGGGTAGAGTGATCCACAGTCAAAACAGGCAGTGTAGCAGGTCTAGTCTATGGTGTCATTGGTTCTACAGGGGGCAAAGAACCAAATTCCCAATAGTCTCTATACTATTGGTGGTAGGGGGAAACCCTGTGTAGGGATCATGACAAGCCCCAATCAGGAAATCATAACATAAACTCTTAGGGTTTTGCAGTGAAGTCCCATCATTTGGAGCAGGTAAGTATAATTTATTTCTGGCAGCATACTCAACTCTGTTAGAGGAAAAAAAAGTGCCCAGCCAGGCAAAAACCAACTGGCCAAGTATCCAGAATTGCTCGTCATGAACTGGGTTATCTGAGGCACATCAAGTCACAAGGTCAAGTGGGACTGTCATCAATTCACAATAAAACAAAACTGTTATGCTTGGCATGAAGCTCAAGCAGGATCAGGGGCATAATAACAGGGACCCAGAACAGTGTGTGTTTAATCACCTTGTATAAGTACCCTCCCCTCAACTCACTAATGAGCAGGTGACTGAGGCAGAAAAAGACCAAGCTCAGTCAACTTGGCATTTGGGCATACTGAGTCACCTGATCACTGCACTCTATCCTCACTTAGGGACAGCTTTGAAAGAAAGTGTAAAGAGGACATTTCCCAAAAGTCAGAATGTTGGGAACTCAGGTCAACTGTCTATGAAAAAGGACAAGTTCCAGGGTAATACCAATTGCATTTACCCTTTTTTCCAGGGTGTAAGACTGACCTGCATCTTAGAATAGTTTTCTTTTTTTTCTTCCTAGAATTAGTCTCATAAAGTGCGTATACTTGTGTGGCACAAGGGGAGAACTGTATTTGATATCCTGGTCTCCTCTTTAGGGTGTGACATTCATTCCTCCTGCTGGAGACTTTTGGTGGCTGATGGCTCCTCATTAAATCCATCTCTAGTAATTGCCTTTAGCTAAACAGAGCCAGCCCACTTAAGTCACACCTGTCTCTGAGGGCAGAGTAGTAAGGGCTTCCTGTGGGTTCAGGAGAGTTCTGTGTTATGACTTCAATGTAATTTATTTTTCCATACCCTTTATATAAGTGCTATTTTGATGTTGCTGTACCAATGCTAATATTATCACATTTGCAGTGAAAAATTGCACCTATATAATTTTAGCTATTGTAATTTATGTATCGGTTACTCCTTTTACATTGATAATTTGAAATTATTTGATAGTATATCAGAATGTGTGTGTGTGGGGGGGTGCATGCACATGCACGCACATGTGTGTGTAAATGTTCTGGTATACATAGCTCACATCAAAATGGGATTGATTTATAGTTAAAAGATGAAAATATAATACAATATTCAGGTTTGATGTAAAAATTAACATTTTCCCCACTTTATAGAACTAAACACACACACACACACACACACACACACACACACAGGTCACTCTTTGGTATGTTTACCACGGAACTATGATGTAATCAATATTTATGAATCCATCAAGTTTTCCATATTGTATGGATTTACAGTTATCACTGGTCTCAGTGCATTTCATATTACTCCCAAGTTCATTTCTAATTTCAAAGTCTGCCATACAGTCATATCCTCTTGATTAGCACTGAGCCTGCTTTGAGCTTGAAGCACACACTGAATGACGGACAAGGTGAATGACAAGTCTTTATTTGCTAAGAAACCTCTGCCTGCATAGACCTGGATGAGCAAGTCATTAAACAGAAGCGGAAACCTTGCTACAAATCTTTCCAGAGATACATTGAGATATGACTTTTTCCTTAACCTTGTTCACTGGACAAAAAATCTAAAATTTAAATGGTCACTGTCATTGAAATATTTGTTCATTAGTTATTTTCTTGATAGGTGGAAAAATGTTCTACAAGAAAGCTATCATTTAATCTATCCAAATATATGCCTCCTATTTTTCTTGAAACTAAATAAAAAACAACAGAGGACTTTATAATAGCTAACATTTGTGTAGCAATTTACAGCCTACAAATCCCTTTTAAATACATACATTGCACTAAATCTTGGAGACAATTATCTTGGAGACAGCTGAGGAAATAGAGACTTGGAAATGTCAGGCAATATTGTCAAAGAATCTATTCACAAATATGTTGTATTTTCCAGTATATTTTTAAATCTCTATAAGTTAATGGGGTAAAGACATGGAGCTCAAATGTGGACACATCTCCTCTAACAGATGAATGTTATATGGTTAAAGATAAAATTACTGATTTATGTTAAACCTACGTATAAATGAAACTCTCATGGAAAGTTGCTACTTTGAGGAACAATATTTCTCAAAGGCATGGAAAACTCCAAGATAGGAAAAAAAAGAACATAAATTACTTTCCTCTTATCTGTAATTTTACCTTAGCAAACAAAAAATAATAATTTTTAATTGTTTGAATAAATTTATGGTCATATATATGGAAGTTAATAACCATTTCACAAAAATTAGCTGTGTATCTTCTTGGCTACAATTAATTGCTTATGTTTGAAAAAGAAAATACTCTCAGAAAGCTTATGAGCTATAAGATCATAAGAGAAATTTGTTTCAAAAATACTAAGTCTTAAGTTTATTCATTTAAACTGAAAGATGGAACTCTAAAGAGAAACAGGTTTTAATGAGCATTTTAAATTTTGTCTAATGACTTCTTTTTCAGGTTCACTAACAAATTCATCTAGTACATAAAATTGGCTCCAAAATTATTTACCGAAAACCAGAAACAATTTTATCTTTCACAAGTAAGTATTTACATCACAATAATGCCTCTCATATTAAGAGACAGAAAATCAACTTAATTGGCCACTAGTGACCATCAGATTAAGAATGCATCCCTAACTTTAGCTACATTTTTTTCTCTTACGTAGTTGCTTAGGTGTTGTTAAAATAACAAATTCTAATAGATCTTGAAGTTATGACTAATGTATAAGTTTTTAATGTTTCACATAATAATGTATCAGTTTCAAATGTTTCATGTAATTCCAGTGAACTATGCAAAAGTAAACATTTAGTAAGAACAGTAACATAAATTGCAGTCAATATATAATTATATGTGTATGCATGGAGATAATCTTCTTGCCATTTGGATTTCTAGATAGTCTTCTCCTATCAATAAGAAACAACTCAAGAAGCAAATCCAACAGACTTATGATTTTATGTTTTAGTGTTCATGATCAGACTTAAATTTTTTTGCTAATTCATGCTGTATGATATACTGCCTTAATAAAATGTTTAAAATTCAACATCATTTGTAATATGTAACCTTTTCCAGGGGAGGACAGGTAATTGATAACAGTTCCCATTTTTCTAAATGTCTAACCAATATATTTCCTCTACTTCAGTATGACTCTATTTGTTGCCAGTGGTAGAAAAAATAAATAAATCTCACATTAGAAAATGTTCAATATTAACATGAGACATACATTGCATATTTAGTTCTTATGTGGAAGGCATGATTCGATAACTTGCCCAAGAAAATCTACATTTTAGGGAATATTTATAATAGCATTTATTCTGTGATCATATGGATTTTCCTTCCTCATAGCCTTTATGTACCTAGTAGAATATGAGGAAGACCTCATTTCTTCCCATGATAATTTTATGCAATCTTCAGCTATTCCTGCCATTTTATTAGACACATTCCAGGTACACAGTTTCCTATCATAGGTGTAATCCCAGGTCCATGGCCCTCCTGTCCTCCTCTCTATAGTCAGTTATTTTTGATGATTTTCCACTGTAGACACCAGGAAGAGGTGGAATGCCACCCAGCAGCTAGAATCAGAATAAGGAACTCAGAGATATCTGTTGTCTTATCTTTCTCTTATTTGCTCCTGCTCTCTGCTCTCCTCCCCAACACCCAGATACTTGTTAACTTCTCCACCCAGCTATCAAATAGTCTTAATTACTATCTACCTACACTTCTGTTAAGTATATGGCAACCAGGGGATAATTAATTCATCACCTTTGGCTAGGCCAATAAGATCTAAACTTACCGATCACCCTTTTCCAGTTCTGGCTATGGAAGTGACATTCTGTGATGCTTAACACATTTTAAGGTGGGGGGCAGTTGGCTATTTCCCTAATAGTGGGCTTGGAGCTCTTGATAATCTCTTTAAATGATTCCTACCAATTTTCTATGCCGATATTCTAACCATTATGTCATTCTACCCTCTCAAAAAATAATCAAAATTTAAAAAAAACTAGGTTTTACAAAAAATTAACATATTGTAAATTATATAAATCAATTAAACCATTTTAACTTGCATTCACCCTCACTTACATAATATGGCTATGTTTTTTTGATGCACACATAGAGTTTTAAGTATGCAAGAGGTCATCCTCTGCGTATGAATGTATGTTTGAATGTGTGTGTGTGTATACGTGTGGGTATATATGAGTACGTATATTGTATGCATGAGTGAGGGTATGTTAGCTGTTCATATACAGAATATGTATACACACAGATGGATGGCAGTATGGAAGTGTGATATGTTGTTACAGGGTTAGTTGAACACCATTACTAATACAACCTCTTCTGGGATAATGATTTTTTAAAATGTCATTGATCTCCATCTTTACCTAGATGAAAACATGTACGCATTTCAAGTATTTTTCCCAAACATTTTTTCTGAAAAAAAAAAATTATTAACGAAGTTTAATTTAGTATATTATGTTTAGTTTATTTCCTAAGTCACTAGTGGCTCAAGAGGGAATAGCTAACTACATATAAAATTATGCTGAAACTTCATTAGACTCACATAGCTATTCACTGGTGATGGACACTGGCTTGAACAGATTATTGTCTGTACTTCACCCAGAGCAGATTGCTGTGGTTACCTAAGTAACTCTCGGCTACCAGCCTGTGGACAGGCCGAGGCTGAACAGCTGGGCTATGCAGACCCACAATGTGCCTCCAAATACATGGTGACCGTTTATTGTCAATACTTCAACAGAAAGGGCTATGTTCTTCCCACCAGAGTCTGCCTCCTTGCTAAATTTATATTTATAGCTGGCCTCTCCACCATCTGTGCACACAGCCTACACTGTGTCTCTGAGGAATTGGAGTGGCATTATTTGAAGACCTGATTAAATAGCCAGGAAAAAGCAATCCATCATTTATAAAGGGGGAAATGTAAGACAGTCACAATGGTGTCCTGTCACGCTTTCAGATTTTTGTTTTCATTTCTTTTCCTTTCTTCCTAATCCAATGCCAAATACAATGAACACAGACCAAGAGTGTGGCTGACAACACACTACCACCTAGATGGGAGAAGAAAGGATCATCAAGATTCTCCGAGGCTGGTCGTAGCAGGAAGGCCAATGACATTTCTACTGAGGAGAGCCTTGTTCCTTTATGATCACACAGAACGAAGCAAATCAAGACCCAAGAAGATTGTAAGATACCTGTAACATAGGGCTACCTCTTGCAATGGAGCTTCCTGGAGAGTAAGTGAATTGGAATGTCTATAACTGTTTCATTGGGTGGGTGTGATCTGAGCTACTGGAGTATTTAAAAGAAAAGACCTTTATTTTTTTTCCCTGGTATCTTCTTCCAAACACCCTGTCAGCCCTGTTTGCAGTGTACTTCAATTATCTGGCCCCAAGAGTCAGATACCTTGAAGTATTTACAATACCTTGGAGTCTTTAAAAAACCTTATATTCGGGTATTTAAAAATAAAACAAAATAAACAAATGAACAGAAATCCCACAGCAGGAACATATACATATTTAAATACTCATACATACACAAGAACAGACATATACTCTGGTGGAATGTATGAAAGATGATATGTCAAGAGCTTTGTAATGTTTTGAACAACCAATAATAAAAAAAAAGAATTTAAACTAATATTCAATTTAAAGCTTCTCCTCATTTTACAAAGCTGACCTGTGACCACAGATAGGCAAAGGGGATGCTGAACTGTCTCTCCCTGTGTTCCTGTTCATTCAGTCTATTGCCTTCCTCCGCTTCCCCTTCCTTCCTGTTTCTCCAGGGTCAGAGAGGGAATTTGGATTTGGAATGAAGGGGAGGCTGTTTTCTCAGCATGTGTTCTCAAAAGCCCACCATCCTAGATGGCCTCTGCATGCCTCCTTTTTGTGATGCAGTTTGTTGGATTCCTCCAAGACCCTGGACCATAGACATTCCTTCATTGGGCCCTTGCTGAAGTTGGGAAGGCGATTTCTGTGTGACTTTCTGTTCCAGGTCCCAGTTCAGCTCCATACCCAGCTTTGTTCCTTTATTGCCCTTTGGTTGGGAAAATAGTTCTGCAGTCAGGACCTCTGGGGCACAGTCTGAACCTGAACTGTTCATTTCTGATTTCTTGAGGTAGAACACACACTGGTTCTTCCCAGGGTGGAAATGCAGATTCTTCCCACTGCTTACCTCTCCTTTCTCCCTTGTCCATTGAAAGCAGTTTCAGATAGATTTTAGCCACAGTCTGTTGTCCATTTCCCATGTTACAGTCATCCCCAGCTGTGTGCATGTGTATACCACACACACACACACACACACACACACACACACTCAGGATATTCTCAGTGTCTCCCCAGAGTAAAATGAGAACTTCTAACTCTATAAATTCCAGAACTTCAGACGAATCCTCCGTTCCTTGGGACAGTTATAGGAGATAATCATTGGTCATTGGTCCTCAAGGCTTACAAGGGATACTTCTACCTGCTTAAGAAATATGAGGTGATAGCTCACATCTTCCTGCACTGTATGTCCTTAGTTCAACAGTCAAGGTTAACTACAGTTCTCTTGGATGAGTTGTGGAGCAGCCAGTGTTAGTTTCAACATGGCCATATTAATTGTTGCCAACTAAAGGTTGGCATGGTTCTCAAAGCATAACTCAGACTGGAAACCCTAATTTTAGAGGTTTCCTTTCTCTCACTTATCCATTGTTTGCTCTTCAGAAGAAAACATACTTAACCACACAAATGGAACTCCTCCAACACATAGCTTACACTAAATGGAGGGAAAAGAAGTGGTTCTTCACAGAAATCAGACTCTTGAACCAGAGCTAACTGTTCTTTTCTATTCCTAGATAGTCTTGTTCCTTTACTCATCTGGGGCTATTGTTCTGTAGCTGCTTTTTATTTTAATTTTTTTTTTCACTCAAGAAGAAAACAGAAAGTTTCATGTTTGTGAGCTTCATTATGTGAGTCTTCAGAAAATTGAGCAGGGATACAAAGGCTATGAGGCCCATTTTAAAATGATAAAAATCAAAGACCATGTTGCATATATTTCAACTACTTTCTATAAAGCTTACTTCAGAACAAGATGAAGTTAAGAGTGAGATATATCAGAAAGAAGACCTAACCAAATTGAAATTTACCTAACAAACATGATATAAAAACTTTTTATAGAAAGTATTAATATTTAATAATATTTGGGTCTATGTAAATAACTGCTCAGTTCCTGCTATAAGAAAATATGTTTTAACTTTTTTAGTGTTAAATATTTCAGAGCAATCAATCTGTCCATATGTTTATTCTTTCTTTCCTTCTCTGTACCCTCCGTCAACTCTGGGAGGACCATGCTACTATAGGAATATTATATGATATGTTCAATATAGTTTTATGGTGGTTTTCAGTACATTACCATTTTAACCCTCTAGAAGACAACAGAACAAACTGGATTAAAAACTTATCAATTGTAACAAAAAAGAAAAGATAACTGACTTTGCTTTTAAGTGGTTATTCCTGCTATTTTTTCCACCAGCTTCACAAATTTAAGTCTATATAAATATATGGTTGTTCCTTACATAAATTTATATGTATGCATATATATAACTAAATATTCATATAATATAAATGTAATACATGTTCTATTTCATACTTATGTGAAACACTGGGAAGAAAGACAGGCTACAAAAGATAGAGATGATAATAATTTAGTGTTTATCTTGGAAATAGAAGCCCTATTGTTCATGGTGACTTTTATTTCACAGAAGGTAGACCGATAAAACTTTCATGAAATTTTCTTGAGGGAATACATGCATCTACACCTTAATTAATTAAATAATTTCGTATTGAGAATTAAGGAAAGCAACATGAATTTTACAAGTGGATCATGCATAACTGTGACTCCAGACCCCAGACAAAGTCCCCATCATCTTACCAGGTTTAGGGACAATGAGCTGCGCACTGGTTTGGGCATTGCCAGCCTCATTTTCAGCCACGCATTGATAAAAGCCTTCATCTGACTTCACCACACCAAGAATCCGTAAGTTGCTTTCTCCCTGGGGGTGGGGGGAGAGAAAAGAGCAGATGAAATCATTTAAAAAGTAAAAACAAAATCCTCAAAGTGAAAAGATGACTATAAACCAAAATCTAAAATTTAATAAAGCGTGACAGAAGAAACAAAAACAAGGGGGCCACGGGGGTTCTCATCCCCACAGATATGCACCAGGCCACCTGGGAAAGTCATACATTCTCAACATTCTTCTGAATTCATGAGCACCAATTCCGCCTAATTCTACAATGAAAATATGCTCAGAAAAGAACACTTCATCCTCAAAATCTAAATTATCAGTCAAAAGAAAGGTCTTTATTTAGGTAGGGAAGGAACAAAGATTTGTACCCAAATAAATGAACTTGCTTTACTTATTATTGAAGGAAGCTAGGTTTAGAAGCTACTCAGGAAAAATAAAATAAGACAAAATGCAAACAAAACACTTATCTTTGCAAATTCTCAGGCACAGTATATCTAGGTTACATATTTTTTTTGCAATTGTTTATCCCCCCAAAAAAGTATCTGAAAAATCCTATAAAATAGTAATTGCTTTGACATCTGAACTTTTAGGGATTTTGAGAGAGGAGTACAGTGGCTGTTTTATACATAAGTCTTATTGTTCTATAGCCAAAATATTTCACCTGCAAAAATCTATGGGTGAAATACACCAACGTTAACTACTTTTTAAAATAAATTGAGCCACCATCTTATTCAAGGACGGATGATAAAACGATCTAGAGATAGCATTTAATTATATAAACTGAGTTTATCTTCAATATTAGTGGAAGAATTAGTTCAGTAAGTGAGACGTGTTAAATCACTTCCCCTGAAGTCATTAAGAGATAAATATTACCTCATGGGGAATTCTTAATTGTTTTTAGTGTCTTGTAGTCAATTCTCAGCTGATGTAAAATTCTTAGATAAAGCTGGCTAACTTCTAATTAACAATCCTCATATAAGTTACTATATGCGCTCCGTGTTACGTGTGTGACATACAATGGCTCTCAGATTTCGGAATTATTGAGGAAATATTTTTAAGCACAATTTAATGTGAATAAGGCACATGCTGTACATTTTTCTTTCACCTTAAGAAAAGAAGCATTTGGCTGTAATGAGTCATGCTGGGAGGAAGATTATTCTAACTGTAGAAAAAATAAATGTTGCATTTTATCATGAGTCCTTAAGGGCCTCAACAATTTCCTTTATATGCAAGTACTATATATTTTAGGCATGCAGAACACTTTTCAAGTTTCCCAATGGCAGGTCATTTTTAATTCAGTGGGAGTGGAAACAGCATTGCACTTCAAGGAAGAAATGGATTGGTGTGGCATTCGAATATTAAATGTTCCCCTCTCTTACTCTATTCCCAACCAATTAAACAGATGCAATTAAAAGTGAAAAATGGTAAGTGATGATAGAAGTGATAAAAGTATGGTTTATGGATTTATTCCTGAAGAATCCATATGGTATGCCAAAATACATACACAAAGAGATGAACATTTCTGAATGCCACCTGATTGTAGAAGAGGCGTTTACCAACAAGAGCCAGTGTAACATCATAGGGAGAGCCGGTGCCTCGCCCCACAGGGGAACCTATATCAGTTTCCTTTTGTTTTGGGAGACATGGCTTTTGGGACAGGTCTTCTTTGACAGGGTCATGTTTGTATTTCAAACATACGATATGTGGACCTAAACCCCTCTCTTTTTTTTTTAGCTGTAAATTTCCTTGATGGTGGGAAGGCACTTTTTATATTTCTCATGTCTGAACACAAAAGCTTTGATTCTAACCTACATCTAAGGAGGAGTTTTCATAAAGCATTTTCAAGGGACCAAAGAATTCTGTTGGTAATAGCAAAAACAACATTGGTAGGCATGGAACATTCATGATGTACTATGACAACTCAATGCATATAGTACCAGTATCCCTATTATCTCCCACAAGGAAAGAGATAGGGATCCATGAGAACTATTGCTTTTAGCTTCAGTTCAATTCAATGCTAAAAGTTACAAAGAAATGTGAACTCTGAGACTCGTGGCCTCTCTATTACTGCTACGAACACTATCACTATCTCCATTATTAGTGCTCATGTAGAATTGGCTGGTACTATCTGAAAAAATAAGAAAGAAATGATATCTATATTTATTATTAAGGTAAAACGACCAAAATCATAAGTAGCATGTCTTATTGAAAATGCACTGCAATTGATAAAACTTAAAGAAATAAGAAAATCCTGGCTTAAAATAGACTAGAACTGGGTTCTAATTTCTTTTCTATGAACCCACTTGGAAAGTCAAGGCCCTCTGTGTCTTCTGTTTGTTTGATTTAAAGCCTTTTCTATAAAATAGGGTATTGGACTGTTTGGTTGCTATTTTTGCACACACACACCCCCGCCCCACCACCACCCAAAAATCTACGTCTAGAAATCATTTGCTTTTCAGAATATTTTCCTAATATATCATTAAAATTCCCAACAAAAACGTATGTTCCCAGAAAAGAATAGCAAATGGAAAAAAAAAAAAGTAAACAGTAAATGGGGCTGTTAAGCTAATATTAAAAAATAATAAAGATAATTACCACTATCTGAAAATAATCACTAGGTATGACCACATCTCCATTCTTCATCCAATTCACAGTGGGCACAGGCTTTCCAGAGACTGCGCATTCAAACTCAATATCCATGCTTTCATAGGCATAGAGGTTGGAAGGGTGATTTAAAAACCACGGCGGAACTGCAGAGACAGGAAAAAAAAAAAAAAAAAAAGTGAGTGGGAATGTGAACTTGCAGGCCCAGCTCTTCACAGCCTCGAAAACATTTGCTCTGGGACAGAAAATACTTGTCATTCAATCCAGTCCCCAAATCCTCAGCTGATGACACAATAACTACTGTAGAATATATCTTTACCTTCATGCCCCAAATACAAGCAAACAGTTACAGTTAATGGTATTTTAATACAAGGTAAGGAGAAAAATTAACTTGGGTAAAAATGAGAACATATATAATAAGTATTCTAAATACCCAAGAATTTGTACCCAATTGACCTATACATTGAAAAGCATTTAAATCTATGAAAACTGAGGGAGATGTCACAGAGAATGAGTGAGTGAGGTTTCCCTGTCCTTCCAGAGTTTCACTAGCATTTAGTTGATATGAGAAACTTATTCTCTATTGAAATCAGCTATAGTGATAGGGTACAAGAAATGACTATCCTCTTGGCTGTGGCCACATTCCTAGTGTCCCAGCAACCATTCATTGTAGTATTTTACTACCCTGTATTATTTTCTCAGCATGGTATGTGATGCTAATTTAATTTATTAATTACCATAATACTAGTTACTCACTCTATAATGAAAATTTTCAATTTTCAATTGAAAAAATATTATAAATATATAACATCTTTGCTAATGAACGGCTCTGGCTCAGTTCCTCAAAACTATTCCTTGGAGAGAATTTTTTTTAAAGTAATTTTCATCCTCTTCTGTGGGGAAACTGAAAGGGAAGTCAGACTTGAATATTCCAATTGCCTGAGAAGCCAGATTAAATTCACAGAGACGTAGCAGCAATAATCTTGGTTCACACAGGAAATAGATGCGTATTTTTAGTAGGCATTTTCAAAGCCGATCTCTGTTTCTGTCATTGTTGTAACTATACTCAATGAGTAACAAAAAGAACAAAAAATCATCTCTTTCCAACCACCACCAGCAAAACTTTCCCATGATGCCCATGTTCAGTTGATGATGTCCATTGCCTTCTAGAAAGATGGGAGACAGTCAGCGAATGCACCCAGGATTTCAATTCTCAATCTCTGTCTTTCTCTCCTTGTCTGTTGTGCTCATTTGTAACTAAAAATTTGAACTTAGAGTACTAAGTCATTTTTATATTCTTTCTTAGTGGCAAGATAATTTAGGTAAGTATTAATTAATATTCATGGAATAAAAAACATGACCATAAATGTGTCTGAGAGCTGTTCCAAACATTGTATATAGGGAGAAAAATGTATGTATTTATTATTGATAGTATTATTAGTAAAATAAGAATTTTTGATCTCTTGGCCAAATTTACTGACATGAACCCAAAGACATCAGAAATATTTATTGACTGTCTCTGAGGAGATATATTAATAGAATTTTTAAATTCTGTTCTCAGTTTTCCCAAAGATTTTGGTAAATTGTTTATTTACTAGCCAAAAGCCAATATTTCCTGACAGCAGACAATACACAATTTGTTAGTACAAATGCTTTTTATTTATTATTCTCACCACAACTCTCTGAGGCAGGATCTATTATCCCTATTTTATAAATGAAGAGGTTGTGTTTAAATATCTTTCCTGAAAGTACACAACTTATAAATTGTGGAGCCAGACAGTCTGACTCCCCTGCCCACATTCTGAACTACTTGGCTATGATTGTCTCTTTTGCCACTTGAAAATTCAGGTGGAAGGATAACGTTTTTGCTGTCTCAAAGATGATGGTGATAACCAATTAGAGCTATTTTTAAATATAGCACCATGCTGTCAATCTCTACTCTCTCTTAACTCCTTCCTTCCTGGCATCATGGAGACTCCCAGAGTCTGCCCATCTTGAACTTGCAGTTTTATCAAAAGTTTTGAGTTCATTATGTTTACATCAGAGTGTTTCCAAATTTTTGTCATATACATTATATCTAGAGAGTAATTTACTAGGTTGAGACCAAAATTTAAATATATACACTTAAGTACGTATCTGGACACACATACACACACACATACACACACACACACACACACACACACACACTACTCAAGCATGAGAGACAGAGAGACACAGATTCAAATGAAATAAAATAGATGAAAATAGGTAGGATAGAAAATTTTAGTAGTATTAAAAAAAGAGGGAGAATACCAAATTTATACTGAAAAAAGTAAAGAGAACAGAAGGTTTAAGAGTCAGATTAGACTGTTTTTAAATCCCAGACTCTCTACTCAACAGGAGAGTCTCCCATACTGCCCCCATCTATTACCTAGAGATTAGACTTGAGGGTAAGGACAGTTAATGCTTGTAAAGATCAACAAAATTGTAAGTTAATACAACAATAGAAAAGCATATCAGAGTGCATTACCCATACCATAGTTATTTTATTGTATATAAACATTTAAATAAATAAACACATAAATATGTGTGTATCTTTTGTTTGTATGTGTGTAGCCTTTTGCTGCTTTTTTCAATAATGTTATTTGCTGATTTTCCATTTATGATGGACACCTTTTCTTCCCTGGATACCTTAATATATTTATTTCTATATCAGGTTTTCCAGCTGTCACACTACATCATGTAGCAGGTGAGAATAAAAAAAAAAAAAAAGGTTCTCTGATTTACAAAGGGATGATAAAGCATCAAAAAGCACTATCATGCATCCTCAATGGATGAATGTCCCACTTTTCTGAAATACACTATGTTGGGCAATCTTATCAGTCATCAGTAAATTGCATGGTAAGACAAGGGCTAATGATTCCAACTCATATCTCAATGCTTAATACAGTGTTTCATCCTCAGCATATGTCCAACCCAGATTTACTGTTGACACTAATAACTCAACAAAATGTACATTTCTACCCTTTGTTACAAAAACATTGATCCAAGATGAAGTTTGAACAATGTCATGGAAAACATCCACAAATCATATTACTTTCTTATCATGAAAAATAAAATTCCAATAAATGCTAGCAAAATAAAATAAAATAGCAAAAATTGATGTAGCTATTTGGAGAAAAGTCTGAGTATTTATTATTTTAGGATACCTTTCAGAAATAGTCTTAGAGCTTAAAATTCTCCTTTGAGAAAAAAGAATTAAAATACATGACTTGGGAGGGTTTGAAAAGGTCTAAAAATATAAGCCTGAGTCGGATTAAGAGTCAGGTAAAAGCTCTTCAGCCTCACTTTTAAATAATGCATGACCAAATCACTGCCTACTTCCCTAGACTTATCATCCACAAACCCCTTATGTACACAATGCTCAAATAAACAAAAGTTCATGGACCTAGTCTGATTCCAAGTCTTCATACATTCTGTTTTCTCATCCTGATACTTTCTATCTTATTCTAGACTAGAGACACTTCTCCAAGAAAGACATGTTGGCTTTTCTCTTTTTGACATTTTTCTCTCTTGAGAGGGGAAGATTTTGGTATTTATTTTTACTGTTTTATAGAATTGACATGGTTTTCTCTGGACAGTATGTTTTCATACATTTACATCACCTTAGCATGTGTATGTAAGTCCTTGGGGAAAGAGGCTTTACCATGTTCACATGAGCTTAATACATTGCTTAATATATTTTGGATGATTACACTATTCTGAAAGGAAGTAAACAAATATAGTTCATCTGATTTTTCTCTTTTTATTTGATCTCTTTGGCTTTTCATTGACGAACATCTAGGATCTATTCATTCACTTAAGGATTGCTTCTTAGACTCTAGAATCTGGATATAATTTTGTTATACCTTTCATAGTCCTAGAGTCCTAGATTCTCAACACAAATTGATTAATGCAACTCTAGTTAAGGGGAAATGAGAAAAGCTACTTTCGTATTATGACAAAATTTTCATCACATTCTTTGTTTTTATAATATCGCCATAAGCTTTCATTCCGTAGAATAAAGATCAAACTTATTAAATTGTATTGAATAATTTACATGACATATTAAAAACTTACCAACTCAGATTTTATTTCTTATATCTTTTCAATAGAAGTTATCTTTTCCATTCAAACTAATCCTACCTGGTACCAGTAAAATATTCAATGGTTAAAATGGAGATTTAGGATGATGTGCTATAATTTGTTTTATTTTATAGATAGAGAGACTTACAAGCAAAATGAACTTATGTATAGCTATGGACTGTAATATTTCATCAGCATGTTTTTGATCATGGGTCCCTCCCTCAATTATATTCCCAGATAATATAAATTCTATTTATTCTCCAAGAGGCAACTCAGAATCCCCTTGTATGGAACTTTGTGTTTCAAGAAGTTTACATTATCTTTTTCTTGGTTTTCACTATTAATGGGATCTTTCAATTATATAATTATTTATTATAACAAATTATAAATCATAATTATATTATATATTATAAATTATAATTATAATACATGTAATTATATACCAGCACAATTAACATTCTTGAAGACAAGGCCTGAGTCATGATTTTATTTTTCTTTTAAATCCCCTTGTATATTACACGATGCCCCATTTCTCTCACACTGCTATGGAAGAAACTATTTCACTTATTTAACTCTTGTTGGCAGCAAATTTCTTCATGAAAAATAAAAAGGAAGTGCCAAGAATTTTTGAGTTTATCAAATTGTTCCATTTGCATTCTCTGCATCCATTTAGAGAACCACTTGAAATCCAAGTACAATGGTGTAACAACTTCAGGGGAGATGTTGCTTGTATTTATACTTCTTTAGATAGTTAAAATTCATGACTGAAAGCACATTATTCACATTTGTCTCAGATCCTGGCTTTCCAGAACCTCTATAAGTACTTGTAGTACATAAAGGGAGAGTTACTTTTATTTGGGGTCTGAGAAAAGAAGGAATAATGACCGAAAATGACTACTCTAAAAAGCAACAGAAATATGGAAAAATGCAATTCTATCTTAACAAGGTTTATCATATATAGAAATAATAACAGATGTGATGTTCCTCTGGATGGCAGTCATTGGAGCTGAATAAGTAAACCTTAAATTCAGGTAAAAGTTTGTCTGAATGCATTTGATTTTCTTTTAAAATGTTTCTATGCTATGATTAATCATTAAATTTTATAAAATAAGATACCTTCTATGATTCGAGCTCCAGAATCCTTACCAACAACTTAAATAGCATCATTGGTTCTAATAAATACAATAGACCCCTCAGATGTATTTTTATGGACTCATTACAATCATATATAATAGTTGGATTCACTATGCCATATTCGTACATGCATATAACATAATTTGATCAATCTTATTCCTTGGTAATACCCCATACTGCTCTCTATTGTTTGGATTTTACTTCTAGCTTTTACTACTTTTATTTAAGTTATTTATTCTTTCTGCATTTATTTAGGTATATAAGAAATGTGGGTCAATTTTAAAGCCCAAAATAAATATTTTCTGTATTACCTGGGCTTCTATAAGATTTCATAGATTCTTAAGAGTCACCCCAGCTCTTGGAAATGACAAAGAATGCATTTTTAAAACCAGGCAGAGTGAGTTAAATTAACAACAGTAATACAAATCAGTCTGGATAGGAATCAACCAGAATCATGAAAAAAAAAAACAGATTTTATTGGAAGAAAAGCAAAAATTAACGTGATCTTTAAGTGGCTGCTATTCATTCCATCATGAGAAGTGACAGTCAGCTTCCTTCCCCAGAGCCACATGCCTTCTGCTATCTCTCCAGGACCTGTGCATAGGTCCCTTAGTTTGTTCATTTGCTGTTGAAAGGATGTCTACAAACCCATTATTCTTCTCTGGGATGAAGCTATCTAAAGAGGCGTCTAGAACATATCTGCTGCCACATCTGAACAAGTGAGCTGTTTCAAGTGCAGTATCACAACTTTGTTCGGAGACATTTCTTCTTAAGGAGCCATAGTTTCAAATGTCATCACATTCAGATGAGTACAAAGGAAGCTGTCCTGTAGTGAATATAAGGTTATTGATACACACCATGGGAGGTATTCAGATTCCCATGTTGAATATATCCCAACAAAATCCTAATTCTGAGTCATTAGTGTCTCTAAGGGATAATTCCATTTAGTGATGTGAAATGACTCTTTCACCCCATGTCAATCATCACCAACTTTTGTTGCCAAAGTAACTTTTGTTCAACTGAAGTCATTTAAAGGCACAGTTCTCCCCTTCCTCTTTTTTTTTTTTTTTTTCAAGGAATTTTCTGGTACATTGTCTGCCCACTTCAGCTTTTCTCTGCAGGACTCTTAAGACAAGTTTCTTGAAATCTCCTTAACATTTCTCTCATTTGCTCTTTTCTGTCTGCACACCTCTTCTCTGCCATAGGACTTGTTGTTGAGATTTACTTATTAGTCTGTTTAAGTGACTCTTACACACACCAGTTTGTATTCTTTTAAAGATTTTAGATTGGGTTAAATTGGGTTCTACCTTTTAATGTTTAGAATGGATTTTACATTGGAAATAAAAGCACACTTGAGTTTTGTTCTGATAAATAGTGCTTGGCGCTTCTATAGTTCTTGAAAGACTGTTTTGTAGCTATGCATTTTATTCTTTATATTTGTTATTCAAAGAGATGTTTCACACTTGTCTGAGAGAAGGAGAGAGAGAGAGAGAGAGAGAGAGAGAGAGAGAAGAAAGAAATGTTGTTGGATGCTCTTAATATAACTGCTGGAGTGTTCACTACATTTTATTCTTGATATATGTCTAAGTGGGATATTCAATTATGCATATGTTTTCACAAAATGAAGTCAATACATCATTTCTAAAATTTACATAACTGAAGAGCAGGTTACTTGATAGCAATTCATCCCATTGTGGCATCAATATGGATGCAAATTCACTGAGCTATCACATCTTTAAGCCCCAGAATTGCCTTAGCTATCTTTGCATTCTCAAACCAAGTAAAGGATTGGACCTTGACCGATATTCATAGATGAACAGGTATAAACGAGGTTCCAGTCTCATAGACCACCTCTACTATAGATGAGTAATAACTATAAACAAGCTAGGAGAGGGACAGCATTTAAGAAATGAGTGCCCTTTTCTTGTAACGTGATACCAATTATCATAAGAAAATACTAGAAGCACCAAAAGATAAGCCAGTATATCATTGGTAATGATAATGCTGTAATCTTCTTAGAGAATTGAAAATTTAGGCCTTTGTAATTCTATTTTGCACACACCATTATTATTATTTATTGTGAGTGCAATACACTGAGAAATTCTTCCCCTTGTCCAAAAATCCTGCTGTGGGGACAAAGAGCATCTGATCCTCAACTTTGACTTTGAGTCCTCCATGTGTGGTAGGAACTGATTTCAGATCTCTCCACATTATTTTCTTTATCCAGACATATGATCCCACTGCCCTTCCTCAGTGTCCGCTCTTCCTCTAATCAGGGTTTTGCTTCTCTCTAAACCCAGGTTGAGCTTTCCATTTTTCTTTCCAATTACAGAGCCCAGGATCAAATGATTCTGTGAAGCTCAAATCTGTGACTAAAATAATAGGAGGATTATCTCAAGATCCTAATGCTATATAGGGACCAACATTATCACCATGTCTTTGTTAACACAGGGGCTGGGAACTTGATTCATGTGTTTTCAGCAGCCTTCAGGAGATACTGGCAACTCACCAACAACTAAGTTCGCATATTTGTGTGAGAGTGCATGTGCAGAACCACACTTCCATGTGCATTTATTCATGTAATTTCTGCATATCCATAGATATTCTTCTATATAAAGTATATGATCTCTTTGAAGACTTATATTAAAACACCATGTATACAAATAGATACACACAAATATATGTGTACTCCTATACAATTTATAAACATCTCTCTGTTGAATTTTCATTCTGAAATGTAAAGTAAAGGAAAACATGTTAAGGAAGAAAAGACATAAATGTTAACACATGTGTGGTATGATGGCAAAACAATAAACAGTCGTAAGAAATTATTGGCTTGGCTATAGTTTATATTGAAAGAAATTTGAGAACTCTTAATTTCCCTCAATCAAATGTATGCTACCCTCAATCAAATGTATGCTAGGATGCCGTGTTGACCTTTGAGAATGAAAGATGTAGAAATTCTAAATATCTAGAAAATATGTTTCTTGCCTGAGAACCACTCCTGTGTATTTTTAACTGCACATTGAAGAGTTACAGTAAATTACTGAATTTTTTTTCTTCTGAATTTCTTATTAGTAGTAGACACTGCAGGAGGAAATCTTTCAGCACATTGAATTGAGGAGATGATGGATTCTAACATATTACGGAGTTTTCTTCCCCTAATGCCTAATGAAGTAATAAGTTCCAGCACATATATATACCATAAAATAAACCTCGGCAACCAAAGAAAGGAAAGGAAGCATAGTGAATTACACATACACACGTATTGCATACATAAGTAATGTTTTCAAATAGACATTTCCGGAGCAATACAGAGAATTAGAATAGGATTTAGTTCCTTATCTTCCATTAAAACTCAGGAACTGCCCCTGTAGTTTGGGGGAAAATCTAAGCATCAACTCTTCTTATTGTGAATCAGTGCAAAATCTCTAGGCAGCCTGTGCTTTTCCTTTGTTGATTGAATGGAGAGATGGGGCTGACTTTGACTAAGGTGAAGGCTCCTGGGATGCCAATAAATTAAGAGTAGACTGGAAACCTGAGGACAAGTCCCTCTCTCATAGAGGAAAACAGGGGCTAGCACCATTCACCAAAGCTGGGTATTCTAGAAGATTTAAATGCTGCTTCATCTGAATTTACATCCCTACCATCCTTGCTGGTTACTTACAAATGCCTAAACTGTAAAATATGCAGCCTTCAAACCAGAGCTGCAGGGAGCTAAGAAGTATGGTAAAAAGAAACAAAAGTCCAGAAGGAACCTGTAGGATATTAGACCAAATGGAACATCTAGAGAGACCTGCTTAAATAAGATACAGGACATCCTGGTAAATGTGGAAACATAATACAGCTAACAATACTGAAAGAAAATAAGCAGGGAGAAAAAGCAGGAGAGGTGAGAAATTTAGCCTAAGAAACAAAGTACACAACTAAGAAGTGCATATAAGTCTAGGTACAGAGGGAAATTCCTCAAAAAATGGATTTGCACCATGGATTCACTTTATATGAAAATAAATTCAATAAAAATAGAGATCAAAGACTCAATGATAGAAACGACAGAATGAAATGAAAAGGGAAAGTGTAGACTAAGGAAACAAGTCAAAGACCAAAATGGTGCCATTAGGGATCTAATACAAAAATTAGAAGAGACACCATAGGAAATCGAGTGACCAACACAGAGGAGATATGAGGCAAGGACAGACGATATGGATAAAAAGGCAAAGGAAAGGAAGTACTCAGGGCTGAGCTTTCATAGAAAAAAGACAACGGATGTGATGCCAGTTAAGATAAGTTGCCCTGAGTTCACAAGCTCACCCACTAACAGTCAAAGGAAAATGAATGGGAAATTTCCCCTGAAAGACAAATGTCTATTTTTAGATTAAAAGATCCTCCCATGTTTGGGGAAAAATTGAATACATGATTCTGAATAGTGAGATATGTCTTATTTAAATGATTGACTCTGAGGGGTAAAGAATTACTTGAACATCCAGATAGAAAAGTAAAATTTCAATCTTATCCATAAGAAGTGAGTGGGAGTCAGATCCCCCATGGTAATATGCAGCATCAGAGGACCAAGTCGCAATGTTACCCTAGAACTTCATGCCTGATATGGTGTACACAGACTCACACCCTCAGATATAGACTGCACTTAGAAATATGTAACAGAATTCAGGCAGTTAAGAATACCATCAAACTAAAAAGTTAGACAGATGGTAAGTGGATTGGTGATGAGCATTAGATACATTTGTATATAGAAGAATGAGTAAACCATGAGCAGAAGGTTATTGAAAAGAATGGCACAGCTATAAACTTGAACAGGTAAAACCAACCATTAACCAAACATCTGAAAATGGGGGAAAGAGATGATGAATGAGAATGTTAATCTCTGGTATAAGAGAACTAGTTATCTTTTATAGCATGGATTTCATCAATTATGCTCTTAAAAATATGAACATTAAAAAGACTAAAGCTAGCATCTGCAAAATGTTACATTGTTACTAATGTATTTCTACCTGTTCGTCCAAATGTTTATTATTACCTGGAAAGATGCATAAAATCCTGAAATTTGAGAAGATTTTAAATTCATGGATTATCTTAAATAATAGTGATTTTCCTGAAAGTTTTCATGTGTGTGTGTGTGTGTGTGTGTGTATGTGTGTGTGTGTAAAAGACTTATGAAGTAAATATTCCCAAGTGTTACAGTGGTTTAAAAAGTATTGATGTATCTCCTTTTTATATTTTAAAAATGCCTAACTATTTTTTAAAAAAATCAAATAAACACCTGCCTGCAAGAAGGGCCCACCACTGTAGCTTTGAATAGTTGCAGAACCCACTGGAAACTGTAAGACTGTCAATAAATAGTTCATAAACTATGAATAGCAGGTAACTCTTTTTATCTTCTTTTCTTTTTTTTTTAATTATACTTTCCTACTGAGACTTGGAAAAGCCTGGGAGAAACTCTTGCTCCTGGTGACAAGCACATGAACATTGATGGGAACTTGTGTAGCATCGAGGGCAACAAAAGGGTTTTCTACCTCCATCCAGCATAGTGAAAGGTGAATAGATACAGGACCACCCAGGGAAAAGCCACTGCATCGGGACCCACTCCTGGTTCTGGCTCCACTGTTGAGCAGGTTATGCACACAGAGCAAGTAACGGAATTATGGAAGTACCCGAGCCTTTGGTTTCTTACTTGGAAAATTTAGAAGGTTGAATTGGAATCTAGGTTTTCAAATTCTTAGGAATCTCTTAAGGGTAGCCGGGACCAGTCGGGTCCTGAAGTTCTGTCTCTCTGGATCCTTAAATGCTTTGAAGAAAAATAACTTCCTCTTCATCTCTCATATGTACTGAGCTCCCATCTGAACTTAAAGTTGCATCAGAACATTCTCTGCTGCTAAAACTGAGTAAATAATCCTCAAGCTTTGTTTCAAGCTTTAAAATTCTGTCAGTCTAAAATGCAAAATTATATGGAGTTCCAATGCTGTTCAGCCTGACCAGTTTATATAGCATTGACTTAGAAAAAAAAAAACAGGGAAAATAAAGCTGCCAGTTTGCTTTTTATAATGCACTATAATAATATTTGACTAGACTTAATGCATGCTTAACACAATAAGTACCAACCTAAGCATTTCATAAAGATCAGAGGGTGACTCAAGGGCAGGTCAAGGCTAATTAGTGCAACATCTTCTTGGAAAATGGCAGTACTTCTTTCAAACTAGCACTCACAAATGACTTACTTCTGAGATTGTTTGGTGAAAAGATGCTCCCAGCATTGATTACATTCCAATTTTGAGACTCCATTCACCTTTTTCTTTCCTACATTTTGACCTCAACAAATCTTAGCTATCTCCCTGCTGATAAAACCAGATTCCGTGATAATTTCACTGCTTTTCAAGTGGAGATTTCAGAAGCTTTAAAAAAAAAAAAAAAAAAAAAAACCTGTGTAGGGTGGGAAGTAGATTTATAAGATCCCACCATATAGATAACCAATCTATAAACTTCAATAAACTTGAATGCTTCTATGTGGTAAATAAAAATTGTCTATTTAACAATTTTGCCCATTATTTAAAAGCCAAGGAGGAATGCTTATAAAATGTGTATGTATATGTGTGGGGGGAGGGTGGGGGGATGTTTGCGTGTGTGTGTGTGTGTGTGTGTGTGTGTGTGTGTGAGAGAGAGAGAGAGAGAGAGAGAGAGAGAGAGAGAGAAAGAGAGAGAGAGATCCATAATGGTAAATCAGATTAAATCATGTAGATCTTATAAAATTCCTTTTGCTTGGGAAGAATAGGCATCAAATCTTAAAATTCAAAGTATTAAAGGTAAGTGATAAAAAATGCATTAGGCTTTTAAAAATAAAATCTATTGCATGTTTAATAGTGGTTCATATCAAAAAGATCAAAGGATTTTTATTGAGCACTTTAGGTCTTATATTTTAGAGGATCTTGTATATTATAAGCATATAAATACATGTGTTTGTGCATGTGGTGTGTGAGTGTGACCCTAATTATCCTGTAACTAATACTCTTCAAGCCTCATGGAAATGCTTCATTATAATCTTCTCTACATCATGAAATACAAGAGCCCAAAGTAAGGCTAACTAAGAACTGTAGTAAGCTTACTTTTTGTTTTTGCATTTCAGAGTGAAATCCTCTACCACTCAGTCTCCTTGGGAATTTGTTGGAAAGAAAAGCTCGAGGAAATGTTTCATCTAATTCTTCTAATTTTACAGAATCTGTCCTACACCTTCTCATTCCCAGAAGCATCCATATAATTGCACTTAGCATATGATTCATCAATTAAAAGCAAGCTGGTTAGAAAGTTTATAATCCATCCGTTGACTCTGATTAAAAAAAAAAAAAACATATGTGTTTCTCAGAAGCTTCTAAAATATCCCTGGTATATTTTCACACTTGTCATTCATATTTACCTCATATTTGTTCCTGTATATACATTTAATTCCTATTCACATGCCAAATATAAGCAGTCACATAAATCACTTTGTGAATATCTGTGTGTATAGCTATGAGAATCTTTATTCTATATTCTGTAGCCCTTGAATGGGTTCATACTCATTGATATGCCTTTAACAAAAATGCAACCTGAAATATGAACGTTCTTTCCATTTTAATAAGCTTACTTTTAAAAGTTGATCCAAAAATGTCCCCAACATGAAAAGAAAAATAAATCCAACAAGTTACAAGTCAAGTTGAAAGTTATGTAAGAGGTTTAAAGACATAAGAAGGAGCTATGTTCTTTTAAGAGTTATATAAGAAGTTTAAAGTTACATAAGAAGGAACTATGTTCTATTTGTTTTCACTTTCTAGGTAAACATAAACTTCAGATGAAGTTTGAAAAAAATTCATGAGTAGGCTGCAACTACCTTGAGGAGAGAACTTTAATTTAGTTCTTGCTTTATATCCTAAATTGGTATGTGCTGAGTACACGATTTGACGGGCAAACTGGTGGCTATAATATCTTAAGAGATCTTGCCCATTACTTGTATTTTATGAATGAGCAAGTTAGGAATAGATGATAATGTGAATTCTTTCTAATTCCAACCCATGGACTTTCTCTCTTACCAAGCAACATATAAAAATACTTAGCAAGTATTTTAATGGTCCATATAATCACTTTATGTCCTATGAATAGGGAACCTGTCTATTTTCCCTTCCCCACTACAAAAGAGACTATTATCTTATTTTTGCCCTACACAACAAGCATACACAGAAGACAAAATGGCATCAACTCAAAAATATTCCTCTTTATGCTTTAAAGATGCTTCTCTTATCTTTGAAAGACTTTATGTTGTGTTCTCTTATTTTTAAAGGCAATTAATTCATCTCTATTGTTCAACATATCCTGATGTTAGTTGACAAGAAAAGTAACACAAGCTCTTCATAAAATGTGTTTTAAGCTGTCAGAGCCATTAGCCGTTCTGTTCTGGGAAAATTTAGTATTAATAGGCAGTTTAGCTCTATCTTGCTTTCGTGTAGATGTCCACAGGCATCATTCTGAAAGAAGGGCTAAATGGTACTGCAGAATAGGAGGAGATGGGGGTGTGGTGAGGGATAGCAAGGGTGGGTTCTTATTTATTTATAGAATGGATCACTAGAGTTTGGTAGAGCAAAAGCACCCAATTTAAAGTTAAATTAGAAGAATAAAATCATTAAGACAGATACTTTGAAATAAAGTATCCAAAGAGCCACTTTGCTCTTCAATCATATCATATATTCATCTATGAAAAGTTAACCTAAAACTTGACAAGTTAAGCCCATCACTTTCAAAACTCTATTTTTTACAAATAAAACTCACAGTGAGCTGAAGTTCTAGGCTATTCAAAAGGGTAATTAATTAATCTGGTTATATAATAACTGGTTCACTTATTTAGAGAACTATTCTTTGAAGAAGATAACATCTGATGGGAAGTAATCTCCAAGAGTTAGTCCTCATCCTCTGGTTAATTATTGCTTCCATGTTTTTATTGGTCCATTGTGATTATACATAACGGTGAGAATTTTTGCTTCATGATTGTACATGCACATGAAATAACAATATCATTTGGTCAATATCATTCTCTAGTGATCTGCTCTTTTAAGTCTCTTCTTTGGTATTCTCTGCTCACACACCTTCAATTGCATCTCTACATGGATGGACACCACTTTAATCCTGACCTAATTTTGAGACTTCACATTTGCAATTGGTGGCTATTTTAAATTGTGTCTCTCTGTCACTTCAAATTTATCTCTGGCCAGAATGACTAGCCCTCCTAAGTACTAGATACTCCTATTGCTACCCAAGCATTTAGGTCGGTGAATTGTGATGCTCTATTTCTTCTTCTTTTTTCTCTCATTAGTCCAGTTATCCCTGGAAGAAGAAATTTATGTTGATTTCAATATCTTCAGAACCTCAGCCAAACTCTACAACAGCTTCATAAAGGTTTATTAAACTGAATTCAATACAATGTCCTAAAGCTTGAGATGCCATCAGAATTGATTACTGCATTTTTAAACATGCAGAATTCTTGGCTCCCTACCAGGTTCTGATTCAGTGGCAGGTTTTTGGTGGAACCCATCAATACTTGTTTTAAATCCCCATTTTCATATGAATTTCAATCTGAGGAATTGCTGGATCACACTTTAGGAAAATATGATTTTATAGAATGCAAAGAAATTGGGATAGATCCAAACTCTGCTCTTATCAATTACTATGCATTCTGATTAATTTTTTCATAGTAAAATAGTTATTTTGTTGGGTTTCAGGAAGATAATCTGTGTAAAATATTGAGCATAGTTCCTGGTCATATTGGTCATTATTTTTATTTTACTGAAATTATACTATTGTATTTTATTGTACTATTGTATTTTATCTCTGTCACCAGGCTTGTTTTAAATGTTTTTCACTTTGGGATCTTTCTTTCTTTCATATCCTGCATTTACTCACTGTCAGGCTTCACCCTTCTATCTCTGTAATATCTGCTGTCTTTGGCTACCTCTGCTCTTGCTGGCAATACTAAGGTCAACATCATTTAATTAAATAAACATCACTGAGCATATGCCCAGGCACTGTATTAGGCACTGAGGATGCAAGGACAATCGATATGATATGAATGAAGGGACACGTCAAGGGGGAAGAGGAAGAGCATGTTTTTAATACCCGTGTGGTGTGATCACTGTAACAGAGGAGTAGCAGGTGCATCGGGACACAAAGGAGAAATGCAAAATATCCACAGTACTTTACATTTTGATGTCCCTAGTGATTAAGATATAAAATTATCTGAAATTCCATCAAGTAAGAGAAGACAGAATGACTGATGACCTATGCCACAGAGGAGAGATGTGGAGACAAGTCTTAGGGGACATGACAGAGAATGCTTATTTCCTGGCCAGGGCTCAAGGGAAGACAGAAAGCTTCCTTCCAATCTCCACTATAAAGTGGACTTGGTCTAGGTAGTCTAGGACCCAGCTACCTTGTCCCTTAAAAAACAAGAATAGCAAATATGCAGTGAATACCCTCAATCCCTCTAACATGTGCTTGGCAAAGAAAGCACTGTGGACCTTCCTCCTCCTTATGGAGAATGAAAGTTGAGCAGTACAGAAAATATAAAGATGGAGCTTTACTGAGACCATTAAATTGATGCACATTTTATGTTTCCATTTGAAAGAAAAATTAACAACTGGAGGTTACTTGTGTGAAGATTTCCTTAGAATAGCATAATCTTGGCATTGTCCAGAGCCCTGAGTGTTAAAATACAGCAAACCAGAAAACTGTAAATGCAGAGTTTGACCAATGGATGTGGAAAATGAAAAAAATATATATACACACACACCATATTGCTGTAAGGCATTTTGTAATAAATCTATCTAGAATCTTCTAAGACTAATGGGCTGCATGCAAGATGGAATGGATCTGTTGAAAGGCTCTCTGTTTTGGTGACCTCAAAATTTCTTGGAGATATTTTTTTTTTCCCTCTGGAGTGACAATTGGTTGGGTAACAAACAATTGTGTCCCTAGGAATGTCATCTTTTCTATTACAAAATGCTCTTTGTTTACATGCCTGAAGTTTTTTAAAAGGATATTTCTACTGAATCAAATAACAATCCTGTCTTCACTAATTGCCCAACCTTTGTCAACATCCCTTCTAAACCATGCTCTGGGTCTTTTAGTTTAATGATATTCAAAGGCACAGTTTTGCATGATTGAAAGAAGCAAGAATAGGTAATCAGCTGGCAATGCAGTGTCTGAATTTGCCCCTGCTGTTAGTGGCCATGGAAGGTTGGGACAATTCATTCACCTGCTTAAGCCTCAGCTTTCATCTCTTAGGTGAGTACATGGATAACTTCTTAATGGAGATTATTTTGAGGATAAAAGAGCTTGTGCTGGAATGATAGTGGATAGGTGTTATTGGCTTCATATTTGTGTCCCCCTAAAATTCATATGTTGATGAACTAATTCCCAATGTCATGGCATTTAGAAGTAGGAGATAATCAGACTTTGATTAGATCATGAGAATGGGACCATGATATTGGGATTAGTGTCTTTGTAAAATGAGAAAGAAAATCTATTTATCAATTTATTGCACTCTCTTCCAGCACAGAGTAGACATGAGTCATGTGAGCAAACAATGAGAACATGACTTTCCATTAGCCTGGAAGAGAGAGGGTCTTTATCAAGGAACAAATCTGCTCAGACTTCAATCTTGGACTTTCCAGCCTCAAGAATTCTGAAAAATAAATGTCAATTATGTAAGCCACACAGTCTAGGGTATTTTGTAGTAGCAACCCAACCTAACAAAATACTCATGCTTACATATGAATTACTATTACTCCAAATAATCAGAATTCTAAAACACCAAACCTAAAATAACTAATTATTAGTTCCAATTTCCTAACTTTATAAGAAAATAGAGATCAGGGACTGATTTGCTAGTTTGTTCTATCCCTAGAATGTAGATCTGTATCTTATAAATAGTCACTCAGTATTTGTTGAAGGTTAAATGAGTGCATGCATGAATCAAAAGATATCACTAGTAAGTGACAAAAATGTTATTTATTTAATTATTGCCTTAGGAGTGCATGTTTTGGATGTCTCTAGACCTTAGAACTATTTTCAAAGGGGGAGCTATATTTTTATATTTTCCTTTTTCCATTTTATTCCCGTGTTAACCTCCATTGCTCACTTTTTCCAAGTGTCAGATGTGATGAAACTTTGTTTTTGTAGAATTTTATTTTGTTTAATCTTTTTAAAAAAAGTTCTGTTTAGTGTTTTCATTGGCTGCAAATTTACAGATTTATCTACTCAGCCTCTGACAGCTAACTTGGTGATTTCTCCCATATTGTGAACCCATGTCAAGATGATATCTACCTCCACCTGATGGCAAAGGCCATGCCTTCAGGTAGCCCTATGTAGCCTTCTCATGTGATCTAAGATTGATTCTTTCTTTATTTGTTTATTTATTTATGCATGCTACCAATCCATTGCACTTTTCATATAAGCTTGGCTCATTTCTTCATTGCTGATAAATTTTATGTCTTTCTTTTTCTAAGTGTCACTTCAAAAATATTTTTTTTTACTTAAGGCTTTTGAGAAAGGCAAAGATGCAAAGTGAAACTAGAGCAAGGCTGTGAAAATATTTTTCATGGCCATAAACAATATTCACCACGGGTTTTGTTTTTTCCTGGTACTTTCACCAACAGACAAGGTGTCACATTATAAAGGCCGACCATGGTCTGCCTATTCAGGAGGTATTATGTGTTGTTACTGTGCTCATGTTTACTTTGAATTGAGTGCCTCTCAGCTTTGTCTTCAACTACTTATGGTTAGTTCACTTATTTCTTTTTCTAGACTTTATGCCATTTCCACCTGAATGTAAATTGGAACACAAAGAAACCAAATCCAGAGAAAGCTGTGCTTGCAGTTTAATCTGTGACTGTAGCCTGGAAATATTTAAGCCTCATTGATTGAGACGGCAATGCTATTTTGAGCAAAGGGCCTTTCCTGATGCCCTGAAATTATTTACTTTCTAAACAGAATGTCAGCTCTCTTGCTTGAAACCAGTGAAAATAATTCTGTGTTTGCAGTTTTGGAGGATTGATATGGATACTGCTCTACTACCTGCTTGAAAAATACTCATGTCCCTGCTACCTTACAAATGCATATCAAGTTTGGACTCATCTTTATCTTTCTGAGGAACTGAAGGATTCAATTGTAACCCAGATGGGAAGCCATGCTTAAAAGAACCATCCCCAAGACTCTGAAGCATATTTTTTTTTTCAAACTGAGATATTTAGTTCCAATATTGCTCATATCAACTTCTCTGAATGCTTCCTTTCCATTGCAACTCTGGCCATCTCAAGTTTGCCTGCACTGCATACAGTTAAGGAACAGAAAGGGGCTGTGAACATATATTGTATAGAAGGTTCCATAATGCATTCCCCAGTGACTCAGGAAGTTTCTCAAATACAATGCTCCCTTATCTAGACTTTTGATGAGCACAAATAATACACAGTGTTGATGTAACCTACAATATATGTTGAAATGACATACAGTTTTCCTATAATGGATATGTGTTTCTAAAAATCACATGCTAAAGTGAAATGGCAAAAGGATGTTTCTTCTGAAATAAGTTAGAAAATCACAAAAACAGATACAGGGATATGTATGGCTCATAATCAATGATGAATTAATGTAGATAGGAGATTTGAGATTTCAAGGCTCAGTTCAGCTAGGTGAAGTTTTCTCTATTCACTTAGCATTTCTTGCAGAGAAAAGCACATTAAAAAAAAAACATGCAAATTTTGCATGTCACTCAAATTGTTCTGTAATATATCAATCACTTGGAAACAAGTTCAAGTTTTCAAAACAAGCATTATAGCCGAACCTATAATACCATAAATGATTAGATACACAGCCTAATCTATTTGGGAAAATGGAACCTTCAATATTTCATAGGTTTCTCTTTGTTTAAAGTTAATGCCAAGTATTTATAAGACTGAAATGAAAGAGGCACTGTTACATAATTTTGAAATATAAGTTGATATTCTTTCATATAAAATATTTTTGTATGAAGAGCCTTAAAAGCATAACTCCATTTTTATCTAATATCCCCACTTTAGGAATGCAGCCAATGGAAATAAGCAGAGCTAGATACAATGATAATAAATATGGAAGTATTCATTGAAGTATTGGTTGTAATAGTGAAACACTAGATGCTCTAAATATGGATAAATATCCCCACAAAATTTCATAGGTAAGAGTCAGGCTGATGATATATGTTTTATAAAGTATAGATTCAGTTATCTCAAAAATTCTAGGAATTAATATTTTGAAAACAATTATGCAAATGTCTAAAGAATTGTCCATAATGAAGTAACTAAACAGGCACTTCACAGAAGAAGAAATATGAATGGCCAGTAAATACATGAAAAAATATTCAAAATCTGTAGCAATTGGAGAAATGCAAATTAAAACTACACTGAGATTCTATCTCACTCCAGTCAGAATGGCAATTATCAAGAATACAAATAACAAAAAATGTTGGTAAGGATGTGTGGAAAAATATTCACTGATACATTGCTGGTCAGACTGAATATTGGAAAAGCAGTATGAAGATTCCTTAGAAAACTTGGAATGGAACTCACCATTGGATCCAGTTATCCAACTTCTAGGCTTAAACCCAAAGGACTTAAAAACGGCATGCTACAGTGACACAGTCACATCAATGTTTATAGCTGTTCAATTCATAATAGCCAGCCTATGGAACCAATCTAGATGTCCTTCAACAGATGAACAGATAAAGAAAATGTGGTCTATATACACAATAGAATATTACTCAGCCATAAAGAGGAATGAAATTATGGCATTTGCCAGTAAATGGAAGGAAATGGAGAATATCATGCTAAGTGAAATAAGCCAATTCCAAAAATCAAAGTCCAAATGTTCTCTCTGACGTGTGGATGCTAACCCATAACAAGGGAGGGTTGGGAGGGGAAATATAGAAGTTCATTGGATTACACAAAGGGAAATGAAGGGAAGAAAGGGAGTATGGCAGTAGTAAAGAGAGTAGAATGAATTGAACATAACTTTCCTATACTCATATATGAATATGTGATCAGTATAACACCACATCATGTATAACTACAAGAATGGGATCAAAATCGGAATGGGTTGCACTCTATGTATGAATAATATATCAAAATACACCCTGCTGCCATGTGTATCTAAAACCAACAAATAATAAAAAAAAGAATTGTGTGTAAGAATGACCATTATTGCTTACAATGGAGAAAACATAGATCAAATATATTTTGTAGTCCCACCAGCAATGTATGAGTGTGCCTTTTCCCCCACATCCTCACCAACACTTATTGTTGCTTATATTCTTAATAGCTGCCTTTCTGACTGGAGTGAGATGATATCTTAGAGTAGTTTTGATTTGCATTTCTCTAATTGCTAGAGACTTTGAACATTTTTTTCATATATTTGTTGATTGATTGTATATCTTTTTCTGAGAAGCGTCTCTTCAGTTCCTTGGCCCATTTATTGATTGAGTTATTTGTATTTTATGGTGTTAAGATTTTTTATATATCCTAGAGATTATTGTTCGATCTGACATGTGTGTGGTAAAAATTTGTTCCCAATTTGTAATGAAAGAAAATGGAGAATTTTCTCTATTCACCTCACTGATAGTTTCTTTTGCTGAGAAGATTTTAGTGTGAATCCATCCCATTTACTGATTTGTGCTATTAATTCTAGAGCTATAGAAGTCTTATTAAGGCAAGTTGGGGCCGAATCTGACATGATGGCAATTAGGGCCTACTTTTTCTTCTAATAGATGAAATGTCTCTTGGTTTAATTCTCCTAGGTCCTTGATCCACTTTGAGTTCAGTTTTGTGCATGGTGAAAGATAGGGTTTTAATTCCATTTTGTTGCATATGGATTTCCAGTTTTTCCAGCACCATTTGTTCAAGAGGCTCTCTTTCCTCCAATTATTTTTGGTGCCTTTGTCTAATATAAGATAACTATAATTATATGGTGCAGCCAATGTGGAAAGCAGTATGGAGATTCCTAGGAAAGCTGGGAATGGAAGCACCATTTGACCCAGCTATACCTCAGTCTATACTCAAAGGACTTAAAAACAGCATACTACAGGGACACAGCCACATCAGTGTTTATAGTGGCACAACTCACAATAGCTAAACTGTGGAACCAACCTAGATGCCCTTCAATAGATGAATAAAGAATATATAGTATATATACACAATGGAATATTACTCAGCATTAAAAGAGAATAAAATCACAGCATTTACAGGTAAATGGATAGAGTTGGAGAAAATAATGCCAAGTGAAGTTAGCCAATCCCCAAAATCCAAATGCCAAATGTTTTCTCTGATTTAAGGATGCTTATTCATAATGTGTTGATGGGGGGCATTGGAGGATCAGATGAACTCTATATAGGATAAAGGGGAAAAGGGGAGGGAAGGAAAGGGAGGGGACATGGGGGTAGGAAAGATGGTGAAATAAGATGGACATTATTAACCTAAGAACATGTATAAAGACAAAAATGATGTGACGACTTTGTGTACATCCAGAGATATGAAAAATTTACTCTAATGTGTAATATGAATTGTAATGCATTCTGCTGTCACATATAGTAAATTAAAATTGAAAAGTGAAAAAAAATAAAAGCAATCAAAAATATTTTGTAATAAATGGATTATTTAAATTAATTAGGATGAATATTATATCATTAAATTATTAAAATATAAATATAAATATTATATCATTAAATTAATAAAAAATAAAATCATAGCACTCTCAGTAATGGTTGCCTACTACTCCATTGTACAAAGGTACCAAAAAATGGAGCCAGCCCATCCTAAAGCAGAGAGTTCTCGACTCATTAAGAGGCCGGTATGAACAACCAGACATGTCATTATATTTTTTTAAGATTTCATGTGGGCTGCAGAGAACAGTCAGATGTAGAGCCAGAGGGAGTTTTCTGGAAGAGTCACCATTTCCACCTCAACTGCTAGTCTGACTTGAACTGCAAGTTTTTCTTTTTATTAACTTATTTCCCCAGCAGTCAGCTTCCGTGTTCAAAATTCAACCCAGAAAACAGTTCTTGTCTGCTCTGTGCAACTCTGTACTTGGAAGCTCTCAGAGTACCCTAAGGGACACTAGAGCATCATCTCTAGGGGCATCTCTACATGAGTGCATTTTCCTGAGTCATCATTCCATGTCAATGCAAAAAATATTGAACAAGAGGAACTGAGATTTCCCTATTTCTACCAGTTCAAAATATGACAGCAGGTGTTGACTTCACACACACAACAGATAAGACAAAAGATTCCTAACTCCTAGAAATATTTTCATGTCAAAGATAATGCAGCTATAGATTAGAATTTTCTCAAAATCCATGCCATACATGTAAAATGTTGTCAAATCACAAATAACCACATGTACCATGAAAGAAAGGTTAGATCAATATGTTCCTGTATAACATCCAAAGAACTGACAATGGGGAAATCAAATGGGAAAAAATATACTATATAACTATATAACTACTTGCCAGAAAATTATCTTTCTTTCAAGCGAAAGGGATTTTAATGTTCTCTTTTCTTTACATTCCTCCTAAAAAAGAATTTATAGAGAAAAGTGGAAACAGGATTCTACCTTTCCCCTTTTCTTTCTCTCTCTCTCTCATTTTACTGGACATTTCTTTTTCCTTTTTGGGAAATTCTAAATTTTAGCAGCCCCCCAAAAATAAAAAATAATTTGATTCAAAAAAGATGAAAATATGCTTTGTATCATTTCTCTGTGATGACTTTTTCTTTTATATCCAAGTAACAGGACAGCCCGTGGTTGACCTCCAGAGCATGATATTTTTACATATTTACCTATTTCACAAAATATGACTCTCATCTAGTCAGTCGGCTTATTTATTACAATATCACATTCTAGGATCTCCAGACTCATTTAAACTATAACATAAAATTGCCTTGACAATGGATTAACAATTAAATTATTAAACTTGAATAAATACACACACACATAAGCCCATATACACATACATATTCCAAATATATTGATCTTCAATTTTCAAAATATGTAAAAACACATGATGTTAAGTGTATGTCGCAAAACTGATAAAAGTCACTTCCAGGAAAATATCTTCAGATTACTTAAACCTTCTGAAAAATGTAAATTCTTTAAAAGTAACTTTAGTTAGATATTTAGGATATACAAATTTGGCAAATCCTAACATTATATGCATTGTTGTATTATTTTTTCCTGATAATCTTTCTTTCTCATTTACTTTGTTAAAATTATTATTTTTTAAATTTCTCATCTCAAACTTTGATATCTATTAGCATCTGAATAAACCAAGTGATTGGGCTATGCTATTAATACTCAAGGTCATTTCTGTCTGATCCAGACCAGTTATCACTTTAATACCAAAAGAGAATTGAATCTTCATCTCTCATACTCTAGAGACCTGCACTTTCAGTAACTGCCCCCCATTAATATTTCAAAGTGAAAACAAAAATGTCTCTTAATCTGAGGAAAAGATGATAAACCCTAATTTAATATTTAGCACAACAGCAGGACCATACTGTATACATTGGAAAAGATTTCAGAAGAGTTCCCTTGTTTACAACATAGATCATGTGGCACCATGTGTGGTTCTAGAGACTGCTGCTCAAAACAGTGACATAAAAATTCAGGCCCCTGCCTTCTAATGAGCAGATACACATTGCCCCTCATAGTCTTTGCTAAGAGTTCATTTCAGCAGAGATGCTATTGCTAGGTCCCAGTGAAAGATAGCTACAACTAACTTTGCCATGTAACTATGCTGTGGCAAAGTATCCCCTCTACGAGCACGGTGCCTAAAATTTCCATCAGGAATGTGTTTCCTTTGAGTTAGAACATGTTACTCAATAATCCTCATCTTGAAAACAATGTCACATACTAATTTGAAGACAATGGTTATAAAATAAAGTCTCTAATTATTACCCAATGTGCTGTAAAGATTCACAGCGATTCAAATAAGAGCTTTTTATATAATCATAGAGATAATATTTCAAGCTCAAAGAAGAGTGCTTCATAGGATGTCTACTGCTAATCTTGACTATCAGACAGAATATTAAATGGAAGTGAAAACAGAATAGCCCTCGTTATTTACATCAAAAAGAGGTTGATTCATTTATTCTGTCATTCTACACTCATTATTGAGCATCTGTTATGTGGAATTATCTTCTTTGTACCAGGTACATAATATGGTTAGAAATTACTTTGAGATATCCATGTCTGCATTTACCTCCTGTTCTTTTAGCTCTCTTATACTAGCAAAGTATTCAGAACTTTGTGGACCTGCTACAAGGGGTGGAATGGAGGGATAATAACTGGTTGAAAGCTCAAGAATTCCAAAGAACTCCTTTCTTGTCTTTTATTTTAAAAACTAAAACTGAGTGAATTGTGCTACATATTACAAGGTGGTGAGGAAGAAAATGAAGTTCTTAGAAGGTGATATGGTTGAACCATGGGAAAAATATAAGACTCCTCTACACTAAAAGTGGTTGCTCTACTACCCTGGGAAGATAGCAGAATGTGAAGAGTGATTGGCTGCATGACATATTTAGGTATGCTGGACTCTAGAGCCCAAGGCTCCTAGTTTTAGCAAATACTACCAACAGCACAAAAGCAAAGGTGCCACACTCCTTTTAAGAGACCAGTATTGATCCAGAATGATCAAAGACAAATGGGCTTGCTCCATGCATTCTGCCTCACCAGGCGCTTTGGGACCCTGTAGTGATCCTGAATGAGGGGAGGAAGTCCAATGATGACAATAGGAGAGGGTTTGGAGGCTCGTTTGATTTAAAAAAAATAATAAAAGTATATGGTATTTGTGTACTTCTGTGTTTGTGTAGTTGAAGAAGATGAAGAAGACAGACACAGAAACTGCCCTCACGTTCTTCATAATTCACGGACAGAACTATTGAAATAGATCATGTCAATGGAAAATATTAAAGGCTACAAATCAAGCATCTCCAAGTTGCAGAGGCCTTACGGAGCAGGTATGAATGAACCTGTCCAGTGATTATTTCTACTTTAAGTGCATTCTACTCTAACTGCACTTAGAAGAAGTCCCAGCAGAATGACTTATATTTACTAGACAAACAGTAAGTATTTGTTGTATTACACTCAGGGAAGTTGGTATTTTGTGAACATTGACTCTGTTACATAACACCAATACAAGCTTATGTTATTCTTACCACACCAAGCAAAAAAATGTTATCCCTTATATATCTGTATTTCATTTGTCACCTAAGTACTGATATTTTAAAATTCCTTACAACTAGTCAAAACACCACCTTTGGGTATTTTAGTTCCTTTTTTATGAATTAATTGTAAAAGGCAAAGTTTGACTCTTTGCACTTTCTTATAATATTATAACTAAAAAGGAGAAGAAAAAATCATGAAAACTTTGAGATAAGTAACTTTTTCCCATTTCTAAAATTCTTTATCACATAACAATCACAATGGAAGGTGGTATAATGAGAATAATTTTTCAATTTTTTATTTGCAGTATACTAATTACTTTCATCATTATAACACCTTGTAATCAAAATAGTACTAGTACAAGTTGTGTGAGATGGTCAGTATATTTGGATGTCATAAGAAGATCAGTAGAAGGATTCTTAAGAATGCCGTTTAAAATGGAGACTATTGTTTTACTAGGAAATTTCATATTAAATAATGATAAATTGTTAAAGATCAACTTTGCAAATAATTAATAAAAGAACTATTATGCTAATAGGTTGGGGAAGATTTAAGCTAGCTTAATTTTAAATGATCATTTAGGACTTTGAATCTTATCAATTCCTAATGTCACTGAAAATAGAATTTGTTTTTGGCAAAGCTCTTTGAATATTATACATACATAATTTTAGTGCAGTTTTAAAATTATTTATATGATTTTTCCACTTAGAGTAATTAAGCAGAAAAAAGAATCAGGACATTCATTTAGTTGAGAGGCAGGGGCATTATTAATTGACTAAGGGAAATATGATTATTAAATAAATTTTTAATGCAAAATGAATTTTAATAAAAATAATATAAATTCTAAAGTAGAGCAAGCAAAATAAAGGAAGAAAGAAAGGCAAAGGAATGCTATGTTAGTGGTTACCTAAGGCACATTCTGATCTGGATAACAGCACTTCTAATTACCCTTTATAGCATTATTTGTCTGAGCTGAACTCGCCTGTGTAGGTAACATGGACAATGTGTTCCCTATGATGTTATTAACTTGGACACACAGCATATTTCAAATTGGATACCCTGGGCTTTCATACAAACATTCATTCCTCTTACCATTATTATGGAATTATCTTTAAATATTTCCTTAATATTTCTTTATCAGTAATCCTAATTAATCACTGTTCAGGTCTCCATGATTACCTTGCTAATGCTAATCTGCCTTCACCTCCACTCTACTACCACCTGACTCTCATGAGGCCAAGGCCTCCCCACTACATAAGGCTGCTGTCCCTTGGCAAGTTCTCATAGAAGATGAGGATGTGGAAACAATACTGTCTGGTGTTGTAAGTTACAGTTATGCGCAAGTTACTGCCAATGCCAGTTACAGAATTTGGTGATCACCATTGAGAGAAGGTAGAAGAACACAGAGAAGGGAAGAAAAAGTGATACAAAGAGAAAAGAGAGGGCTGGGGATGTCGCTCAAGCGGTGTGGTGCTCACCTGGCATGCGTGCAGCCCGGGTTCGATCCTCAGCACCACATACAGAACAAAGATATGCTGTATATGCCGATAACTGAAAAATAAATATTAAAATTCCCTCTCTCTCTCTCCCTCTCTCTAAAAAAAAGAGAGAAAAGAGAATATGAAAATGCCTGGTGCTCTGGGTAACTTTTCAGATGGCTGCAATACAAATATATCCAAGTGTATTACAAAACATTGATTTTCCAGGGGATTTAGTACTACTGTATCTAAGATTCTTGATGCCCAGCCTTTCATGTGGACAGACAGAACACTGCTTGACCTGCTCAGCACTGGCCTTCCATTTCCTGGACATTGCTCCTTCCCGAATGCAAACTAACTTTGAAGGAAAATTGCCATCAGTGTTCAGAGCATGCTCCTCAGACCAAATCATTCATACTCCTCATTTCGAAGTGTAGTTGAGTATCTACAGAGCCTCTGTTAGAATTTTTTAAAAAAATTTTAGATATCATCATGTTTAAGTTTTCTTATTACTCTGGAATTTATATTGAAACTTTGGGGTGAGTTTTTGAATATGTGGCATGACTATAAGGGGTAATAAAACAGTATGTGGAGAGAGGAATATATTATGGCATGAGAACTGTCACAAATTAAGTAGATTGAATCATATATTTTAAATGTTTACCATTTTAAAACCATATTCATAGAATAGCTTCTCAAAGAAAATACCATGGAAAATTCTAAAACACCAGCAGCTAACTATAATATCCCAATAGAAGTTATTCACCACAGTCACCGTGAAGCAATCATGAAGTCCCGGGAGTTTTAATTGAAGTACAAAAGGCTAATACTCTGAAATATTAACTGATTTTTTTTTCTGGTTACCCCTTGATCCTTTCTGAGTTTGTCTAGCTAGACAGTGAAATATTTATTGCCTCCAAAAAGGATGTTTCTGCTAAAAGAAAAGACAAGCCTTTTGAAACCCAATGAGATGGAAACTCAAGGGACTCTGGACAAAGTGAAATAAAACATGATGAATCCAGGCATTCTTTCACACTGAGTCCTGGGTAATGATTCTCCACTGGAGTGCAGGGAACAGAGAGACGGAGGGCAAATGAGGTTATCTTAGATCCTTGTCCTCCTATCCTGAGCAGACTGCTCAAGACTGGATAGTCATTGGGGCTAAAGAGCCTATTAGGAGATCAAAGATGAGAAACACAGTAGCTGCCTCTATGCACCACAGTCAGAGAACCAACAGAGACCACCAGGTGTCCATGCATGTGAGAATAGAGAAATGGCTGCCCCAGCTTCCTACCCCTGGCCTTAGGAGGATGTTATATAAGACAATCCATTGATCTTTACGAATTTTTTATAAGATAAATACATTTCCTTAAGCATAGCTTTGATAGATCTGTGACATTCTTATGGTATTTAAGTTCTAATATGCATACTTACAGCATGGCTATCTCCTTGAAGATAAAGTTCATTTCAGAGAGGGCTTTTAAATCTGAGAGCAATTAGATTTTTATTTGTTTATGATTGAGTTCAATTGTATCACTGAAATGTATCCTGTATAATTTTTGCTGTTGGATTTTGTGAAATGGTACTAAGTTTAGGAAGTTCATTATGTTGATCACTGAAAGGTGACTTCCTGTGTCTTCCATGCACTAACTCTGTCCTCCACGGTCACACAGGAAAGTCTGCCCAGTTCCAATATTTAGATGTGTCACCATTTCCTCATTGTGCTTTTTCTCACTGAAGCTTATAATCTTCCTGTTAGATGATTATTTGGTGTCTCCTCCTTCTCCAAGCCACAATACAAAAGGTATTATGAACTTGGCATTATGTAGTCCATACATTGAGAGACTTTATATATGACAACGATATGGAATAGCCTTTACTGATGGTTCTAACCTTATTGCAAATGAGAAAATTGTGGTAAGAAAGAGAAATAGCTGGGACAAAGGTAGTATTTATTCTTTCTTATTGGTTTTCCCTTCTTTCATTTTTTTAATTAAAATTATTTCTTGAGATCAATTAGCATTCTATATGCCACACAAAGCATCTAATTCCCTGATATTTAACCTTGTGCCTTAATAGAATTATGGTTTGTTGAATTTTGGACTATATAATTAGTGCTATCTTAGCATCCTTTGTCATTTTTTCCCCAATGGTATATTCATTAGCTTACAGAATCTCTGTAATATGAGTTCCTCAAATTCTGGATATTAAGCAGGATGGCAGAGCACCTTTGAAAATTCATTCAGATCCTGCTCACTGGGTTAGACTGCCATGACTGCCAACTATATGACCTTTGACAAGTTACACCAGCTCAGCTTCTGTATTTATAAACGGACAAAATTGGTGGCATCTCTTTCATGGGTGGATATCAGAAAGTGTAGAAAAAACATCAGAAGTACATATCAGGATGATCAGCACATAATAGGTTCTCCGCCATTATTATAGAGTATTTTGGTAGTTCTCTCATTTTTGGTTCATTAGCTGATGTTTATTTATACAATACCTAAATTGATATGTTAAACTTTCTGAATGATTTTGATATGTTTTGGCTACTTGCAAGCCAGTTATCAAAAGGGAATTAAAATTTGATAACTATGATTGCCCAAAAGAAATTGATTCAGCATTTTTTAAGTGAGTGTTTCCTTGGGTGCTTAGAAAAAAATATCATGACCCACAAATTTCTTTGTTATAGAACATTCAGCTGGAGAATGATTCTATACCAAGTTATTCCCACCAACTTAGCAAATGCTGTCCGTGAATTGACACTTCTTCTGTGCTTTGTTACTGGCAGTCTGTCATTGCCATGTATCCAATAACCCTCACCAATCCTCCAGATCACAGGGATAAGTGCCAATAAAAAATAATGAGACTATTGATGAATCTGTTCTTCTAACAAAGAGAAAACAACAATCCCTAATCTGAAGACTCTTTATGCCCAAGGTAAGCAAGTTATATAGCCTGGATAATTAAATATTGTCTAACAAAATACATCTATAATTACAACATGGTAACATTCTGGTTGATAAAACACGATTTCTAAAGTACTTGTAAGTTAATCATTGAGTTTTAACCTTACAACAACTGAAGTTCAGTGAGGACTCATCCACAATTTACACACTGAAGGAAATGGATAGTTAGTGAGAGGGGAGCAATGATTCATCCAGGTTTTCAATCCAAGCTTCCTGAAGAAACAATGGTGAACCCATTGTTTAGTACAGGGGAGACTAACTCAGCTTATCCATGGGGAAAATATCTTTAGAGGTGTAATAACCTATCATAAGATAAGATTTTCCAAGCTGGGAAAGAAGTTTTTGATCTCTGGCTTCACATATACCTCATTGCTTTATACCATTTCTATTGAACTTTCCTCTGGAAAAATGTTTTCAATTTCCATTTTAATAACTTGTGAGTTAGGACAGCAATGTTCTAGTATAAAACCACCTCTGTAGCTTCCAAAATATTATGATTTTTTGAATTCATCCTGTCTTTTCTGCAGCAATTATAGCAGGAAAACATGGGTACAGCTAACACGTTGTTTTCTTGGCAAGCAGCAGGAGGCTGAGGTGACCTTTAGATTCAATATTTTCCATCAAATAGAAGATGCATTAGAAGAGGTAGAAGAGATAATTGGTATCAATGATATATTTGATTAATTATAAATTATTAGGTAGCTTTTAGTTATAGGATGCTAAGTTAAATATAAACTATATGTATAATCATCATTATTATTAGCATAATTAACAAACATTTGGAATCTCTGTAATTGAGACACTTAATTGCTATTTATTCTTCCAGAGAGATGTCACAGTACATGTTAGTAATCTAATAGAAAGCTTAAATACTTTCTCAGTTTGCCAAAATGATATTCCTGATTGATCCAAAGTCAAGAGTTTGTTAGTGGTTTTCTATAGAATTGATGACAATTTCTGGAGGCTTTCACTTCATTAAATTGTATTAATGATGAATATTTCATTGCTAGATCATTCATCAGAATTATTTAATAATTCTTACTTTTTAGCATTGAATACGAGAAAACTTTACACCAAAATTTGATCCTAAAAATTTGTATGTGTTGGGTAATTATTTTCAAAATATTGAATTATTTATATTCACTAACTATCATGCCATTTAATATGTTTAGGGTATAATCCTTTCTAAAAATAAGTAAAAGTACATTTTATCATTAATTTGGACATAGTTTGTATGTAAGGATTGCACTCATGTGGAGTCTGTCTATATTGTCTCAATTACAGCTCAGTCACAGCATTGCTTTGTGGCCCAATGGACTGAGCTTTCAGATTTTCCAAAAGATACCCCTTCTTCTTCTTCTCTTGTTTATGAAGATGATTACCATTTTCTCCACAAATTTAGAAATGTGGCTGCTTTAAAATTTCCAATTTTCCCAATCAAATAATAATAACAAAATAATAATAGTTTCTACCTCACATTATGCCTGGCACAAAAATACATGAATTATTAACTTCAGTCATTACTCAGAGTATTACGTATTATCCCAGGTTTACCAAAATGTGACCCTTTCCCCTATAACTGACCTTAATTTTTCTTTTGAGATAGGCCCTAATTATCTAAGATGGAAATAATCTGTAAATCTGGGAGGAAAAAAATATGCACTTGTATCTTACTGCCATAAAAATTATAAAGAACATAAAAATGAAAGTTGAAGCCATTTAAAAATATGGCAGGCATGCCTGAGGATGTAATAAAGTTCATCCTCATTGGATAATTCAAGTATGGTCTGGGAATTCAAGCACGGGAAAAGTCAGTATCGAATGGGGAAGTTGGCTCCAAATATAAAGGAGATATGATCTGGTATCAAGCAATGTGCCTTTCTGCCCCAGGTCTGCAGCTGTGTGATGGATGCAGAACATTGACATTCTCTGAACACCTGCTTCCCATCCAGACACTGTTTGTATATCTACATACATAATATCAGTGCTTAATGCACTTAGAAATCTTTATAGACTATAATGGATTTTATTAATGTTTGTTCATGCTAATGTTATTGTTGTTATTGGACTAGATTGGCCTTTACAATATTTCTCAACAGTGTGGATTCTCTGAGGCCTGTTCACTGCTGAGCTGTGAGAGTCTTTTCCACATTCATTACAAGCAGTGGCTCTCTCTCCAGTCATTGTCCCCATGAAAGAGAAAACAGATGTCTCCATTCCTCCAAGGGAAGTCACAGCACTGCTTAATCAAACTTGACTGTTTTTTTCTTTCTCTGCTGAGAAAGGGAAAGCACCTAGCCATCATGGAAGATGACATGATCATCCAGCCTGTTCAGGTTAAAAAACAAAAAAAAAAAAAATAAGAGAAATGAGAAAGACAAAGGGCATCTTTCAGCTCATGCCTGTGCAGGAAATTATCATTTTTGTTGAATTTATTTAAGTAAGTAATTAAAAAACTAGAAAATTAAAAACAACCTTTTAGATGGTCTTTGGTAACTGGAAGAAACAAACATTCTTTTGATGGTGGGATGTTATGAGACAGATTGAAAACATCCTTACAGTTCTTTGAATTTCATCATTGAAGACAGGGTGGACTGTTAAGTGGCAAGCTGTGGAGGAATGCCCAAGCATGCATATGTAATTCAGACTACATTTTTTTTAAGTGCAAGAGAAGATTTTCATGAATAAAACCAAGTGATATTACGTTGCACTCCGAAAAACTGCTTCCCAATGAATAGATGGATAGTTAATGGTGTCTCCTTCTCCAAAATATATCATTTAAGTGGCAACTAAGAAGACTGCCTTTGGAACAGGAAAAGATACAAAAGATGAGCTGGAAAATTTTATCTATAGGAAAGGATATTCCTATAGATAAGGAATATCTTATTATAGAATTCTATCTTATTATAGAATAAGTCCCTCATAAGGAAACTTATTCTGGTTATAAACATCTATAAACGTTAATAAAGAGGTTTTTTATTATTTATTTTTTAGTTGTACACAATAACCTTTATTTTCGTTAATTTATTTTTATGTGGTGCTGAGGATCGAACCTAGGGCATCACATGTGCTAGGCGAGTGAGCGCTCTACCGCTGAGCCACAACCCCAGCCCCAGTAAAGGTTTTTGTGTTGAATGAAAATAAAAATTATCTTTACCTCAAACTCAATTTTAATTTATTTTACCAATAAAGACAAATTTTATACCTTAATAATCTCTAACATGGAAGTTCTTTACATATATCATTAGATGGTTTTTGTCCAGTGAATCTTCAATTTACCAGTCTAAATAGCTTCAGTTATTTTAGCATGGTTTCAATTTTCACCCACTATTGTAGGCAATACTTTCTAGATATATTTTGGGGTAAGAGTCAATTATTAGAATCTTATTCTGAAGTAGTCATGCCATTGTGAGGGTTGATATTTTTCTAGTATTGGAAATTATAATTCCATTTTATAGTTTAATTTATGTTTAATAATTGACTGAGGCCGAACTCACATCACACCAGTCTTTAACAAATACATTCAATCAAGAAGAGTCAAGTTAAAAATCATAAGGAAAATCACCATTTCAATTGATATCTATCCGTTCATGTCTCTTTCCTTTCAGTTTATACTCCTGTATCATTGAAAAGGCACCCATGAGTCTACTGTCCTTAACCTTCTCACTCAGTAATAATTTTAAATAGCAGGAAACAAATTTTAAATGGCTTGTGTATGTGTATGTGTGTGTGTGTGTGTGTTTAAAAAAATGAATTTCCATCTGTTCCAGCTGAACTCCCAGAAAATGCTCACACATCATTTGTTTCATTATGTCTTTCCAAAAATGTTCACCAGATTGAGGCCAAACTTACAAAGCATGGATTAAAATTTAATTTTTTTAACAAATCAAGGTATTTTCAAGAATTACCTTCTTTGTAATGTTTTAATTTTTTAAAGTATATATCTCATGTGGTCATGCTGTACTTTACATAAATCAAAATGCATTTAGATAAGAAAAATCTACAGAAATTTTTTTTTCTCCTAAAAACACGGTGGGTAAAAGAAAGGAGGGATAAGTATTTGAACTGGTTTATTTTCAACATGTTTAGCTACAGAAAATTCTTAATGTTATTAACTGTGAAAGACTTGCCAAGTTTATATCTATTAAGAAACAACAACTACAATCCCTTTCCCCATTGCTCATAAAAATTTAACATTTGTTAACTCATATTTTGCAAGGCTTAGGAATTTTAAATTGGATTAGTAATTAAAGTATTGCTATTACTCAAAAATTTATCAAAGGACTAGAATCCAGTCATTATGAAACAGTCCCTAGCTTAGTTGAGAGATACTATTGGGTCTCCTTTGCTGAGTCAAATTGCTGTATCCCATTCCCTGTGTTTTAGCGGAGGAAACCTTTGCTCATCTTGAGATGAACTCTTTGACTCATGGGAAGTTTCCCTTAACTAATCTGTGTAAAAAGCATTTGAAAACTGTTGAGAGATATGCAAATTGTATTTATTAACAGAAGCCTTACAGATTATGTTCATAGGATGACTCATGGAACTTCATAGTGTACTTCAGGGAGTGAAAAGGAGGAAAACCAAGTTCTAGGTTGGTGCATCTCTCTGTACACGACTGCTTACCTCAAAGAAAATCATATCCTTTTCTCATGATTCCAAGGAGTTTTATTCTTATGAAGATTCTTGTCTTATATGTATGTTTTATATTACATCTTTTATAAATCTCTTAAGTAAACTATTTTAAAATTTAATCTTTTTTTAAAAGTTAAACCTGATGAGCTCAAGACAAAAATGATAAATTTTGCTGTTAGAATTGTTTCTCAGAATCTACCCTTTCCATTTTGAAATCACTTTTTAGTCATTCTTTGTCTTTCCTCCAAAGAAATTACAGGATTTTATAAAATTCCACTCCTATAACAAACAAAACTTCCTTTAAATTTTATGAATTTGAACTACAGTAAACCCATGGCATGTAAATACAAATTTTCGATTAAATTTATAGATTAGGAATTATAAATTATTTTCAATAACTACAGACCAAGTGCAGCCATAATAGCAAGGTTTGAGCCAACCATGCACAATCCTGGAGAGCAGATCACAAAGCAGATCCACGTGAAGACGAGACTGTGGAAGTGCCAAGCACTGGGCTCAACTCTAGGATGCATTATGGCTTTAAAGTCCCATAAATTCTACAATGGTAAATATACATTGTAAAGATCAGAATATCATAAAGGACAAATAAATTGCTGAAAGTCACTCAGCTGGTAAATGGCAAAGCACATTTCAAATAGTTTCACTTAGCTCCAGGGTCCAGATTTTTAGCTTTGATGACATACTGCCAAAGCCTGGAGTGCATTAACCAGAACACTATAAAGAAACATTCCTTTAGAAATGATCTGTTATTAAAGATCAACCTAGTTATAAACTAACAGAATCAGGCCTCCATATCCACAGGTTCTACACCATTGCATTCATCCAAACATGGATGGAAAATATGCAGGGGTAAAATGCCTATATTGAACATATATATATATATATATATATATATATATATATATATATATACACATTTTTTTTATTATCATTCCATAAATAATATAGTGCAATGGCTACTTGTATGTCATTTACATTGTATTAGTATTACAAGTAATTTAGAGATCATTTAAAGTATATAGGAGGATTATGTAGTAGGTTTCATGCACATACTAAACTGTTTTACATAAAGGAATTTAGCATAAAGTATCCATGTGGGGCAGGGATGTTCTGGAATTGATCCCCCATGAATATTGAGAGATAGCTGTATCCTTAGAAAAATCTTGAAATTAATATTTTCCCAATGAATCTTGTGAATTGGCTTGCACAAAACTGTATTCCCCCAAAAGACATATTCATTTACAGACCAGTAAACATGTCCACACTATACTGTAGTAATTAATATGCTACATTACCTATTAGGAAAACTGCAAAAAAGATATTCAAGCTCAGTAGACTTTCACTGGCCTCTTCTGGTGTAGGCACTGTGTAGTGATGGGTTGAAAGCTGTTTAACAACTGGCTCTCCCAAAATGACTGATGTCACAGTGCTAGTGAATTTGTGAGTTTAAGTACTTCCTTCATTGTTTGTGTTGACCCTTTGAGGTGATGTCATTGAGCATGAACTTGGGAAGATATGTGGATAATCACCTCTCATGAGCTAGAACTGGTGGATAACATAATACTTTACTAAAGTTTTTAATTGTAAATTTTTTCTCAATCTCAGGATTTTCTTCAGTCATCACATTTGAATATCATAAATTAAACTGCTCAGAAAAAGAAAGGTATTTCAGTATTCACCTTACTAATGATTTTGACAAACCTACAGATTGTAGAGATGAGTACTCATACCCTGAATCCAGAAAAGGACAATGACAGATTCTGATATTTTTCACTCACCAAAAAGTATTATAACAATGATTTTCAAATAAATTTACAGTTCCTCATTCTCCCAGTGGTTGTCATGATTTTGCTTCAGAGTTCAATATTGATATACTTCCCTTATTAGTGAAAACCTAAGAATTACTGAGATTTAACAAGGACTCACTCACTGTATTCCTGGCACTGTCCTACGCACTTAGATATTATTAACACTTAGTGCTTCCAATAATATCATGAGAGAGATGGTATTACATCCTTATTTTATTGATAAGGAAAATGAAACAGAATTAAGGCAACCTGCTCAACTATGCAAACCTAATAAGTGGCACATCTGGGATCAAGACCAGATATTGTGGCTCTAGGGCTCATGTTATTAACCCACTGAGTAATAAGAACATACATTTTAGTTTAACTCAAATTGTAAATTTGCATTCTTGCTTAATCCTTTTATTTAACTGCACTTATTTTCCTGAAACTTATTTTCAAAATTCTGTACCATAATAAACAGAGATTTTGAACCAAAAAACATTGAGATAAAGTTTGGTGCTAAAATTAATTAATGTACATGTAAAAACAGAATGTTATTCTTATTGATACAATCTGAAAGCACCTGAAAAAAATCTTTCCCAATATTTTAATTGCAACTAAGTTATCCAAACCAATTTTGCAAATTTTAGGACAGACAGTAATATTCCATACAATTCTTTGTAAGTGAAAACAAAAACAGGGCTTTTGAGTAAAGTCCAGATAAACCCAATGCAGCTAGAATCCAACTGCTTGCTTTTCCCAAAACACTAATTAAGGTTTTCCAGAATTGTGCAACATCCATCAAGTCATCCAAGTTTATTTTCCTTATCAGGCCAGCCTACAACTAGAATTAACAGTGAAGTGCTTTATTTTGCTCTAGTAAAGAAACACCTGCAAGAGTATGGTCTGATTAAGGCAATCAATTGAACTTCAAAATTAAATAGTTATGTTCACGACTGGGGAATATGCAAATAAATAACTGCACAACATTTTATTCTTTTCTCCATGGAAATCCTTCCTCCAAAGCATATATATGCAAGTTGATTTAGAATAGTAATTGTTAATACGTGCTCTCAGAGGAGGAGAGAAATGGGATGGTGTTTCAGTTTCCACTGTGTCTGTCACCCTCACTTGACTTCTTGGCTCGCCAGACACATAACAGAACAAGATATAATAATAGTCATTAACAGGCACATCTGATGCTCTGTGCACAAGTATTCATTCACAGCTCATTCACTTCGATTGCTTTATAGAAAAACCTCCCAACTCATGTTCTACATTACTGTGTTTTCAGCTTTGGAAGACCATACGATTTTCAAAGGTTAGACAGAACACTTCATTCATGCCTCAAGAGAGAAAGGCCACTGGCCTGAGTATTCTTTCTTTGCATCTTCAGAGCTAATCTCCAGCTTGTTCACACCCTGCTCTATCTAGGAGGCTGACATTTATGGACTCTCTCAATAGGCAACCTTTCCCCCAGACTGCCAATGGCTTCCACAATGGGAGGGAGCAGCAGGAAGGAGAGAATGGTCAGGATAGTTTTCTTCCTTCTGCCTGGATTCTAAGACCCAGTTCAGCTTGTAGGTTATGCATTTCTTCTAAAAGCTCAACAGGCCATAGAAGGCTCACTCCAGGCTCCATAACCTGTTTCTCCCTGTTTCCCCTCTGGTATAGAACAGTCAGAACTATTAGTAACCCTCTTCCCTAAAATTCACCTGTCCTTCACACACACACACACACAGGCATGCTATTCATTTTACTGAATTCTCCAGCTAAAGAAACAAGAACTCTGATGTATTCACTATACATTATAGATATCATGTCCTTCTAAATAGAAAATTTGTCGATCTGGGAAATTTTTAAGAACAAAAATGTAAGTAGATGGAATTTAAATCTTTGTTACAGTTTACTTTGCCTCCACAGGTACTGACAGGTGTTAGATTGCTTTAATGTTTACATTGAGGTTTAGGAACTAATAAGAGGTGTAGAACATGCCGTATTGATTAGAGAAAGTATATGACCTATTTCTCTTGGACTATTGCTGCTTCCAAATAAATTTTGGTGCAGAATCAATTCTAAAGAAAATATCCACATACCTGATCAATGACATTTCCATTCTTTTGATGAAAATACTAATATATGTATTCGGGAATCTATTATCCATATTTTAATTCATGTGAAATTGGCAGAATCATTTTTAATTTGTTAATTTTTTTTCTTGGCTCTACAATACAGTTTAATCTTAGCTTTCTAGAAAGAGAATCAAATATTTTAAGTCATAGGGTTATAGATAAATGACTCATGGTCAAATTCAGATGAATTTTAAGCACAGAATGTTCTAAAACATCATTAATATTTTTATTTGGAAGTTTTCACATAAGAATGTACATTTCTAGCTTCACTTGAAAAAGTGGAAAGGGTATCAGTATTTGTTCCACAGCCAAGTAAAGCAAGGTGAGCTGGAGCTGGGTATGCATGAACTTTTAAGCAAAGTAGCTATCTTTCAAGTTCCCCATTTCTTACATCAAGTCTGATTCATTTTTAGCCTACCTATATGTGGACACAATCATTTTAAGTTTGTAGCATTTAGTTTGTGACACCTGGTATCCAAGAATATTATTTTTAAACACAATTAATAATTCTATATATTTGAGCTATGAACCAAAGAAAACTTTTTTCTATGAAGGACTAGATAGGAAATATATGCACTCTGTCTGCATTTCTTCCATAGATCCTAGTTTGCCAAACTTGGGTTTAAGAAAGCAGAGAATCTGGAATATATTTCTGTACAAGATATCAAAATATATCCTGGGATTTTATTTATAGTTGTAATGCTTCATAAACAGGAAGGAAGAAGGCTTAGGTCTAAGGGAGGTGGTAGAGTCCTCAAAGAGCCTGGTGGGAGTAACCATTAACAGCACATAATCCCAAGACAAAGAGACAGTCTACATTAGAAGTAACTCTAGGATCCAAGCATGGTAGTGCACACTTATAATATCAGTAGCTGGAGAGGCTGAGGCAAGAGGATTGCAAGTTCAAAGTCAACCTCAACAACTTAGTAAGGCCCTGCCTCAAAATAACTTAAAAAAAAAAAAGGCTGGGGATTTGACTCAGTGGTTAAGCATCCCTGGGTTTAGTCCCTGGTCCACACCCTCCCCCCAAAGTAACTGTGATTCTTGTCTATAAGTCTATTGATGTGGTGAATTACATTTAGTGATTCTGTATGTTGAATCAACCTTGCATCCCTGGAATGAACCCTCTTGATCATGGTGCATTATCTTTTAAGTATGTTTTTCTATATGATTTGCCAATATTTTATTGAGAATTTTTTCATCAATGTTCATCAGGGATATTATCTCATCCCAAACAAAGATGCCATAAATATACATTGAAGAAAAGATAACCTCTTCAACAAAAGGTGCTGGGACAACTGAAAATCCATGTGTAATAGAATGAAATTGATTCCCTATCTCTTAACCTGCACAAAACTCAAATCTACATGGATCAAAGACCTAGGCATTAGAATATAGACCCCGTGCTTCAACATATGATTGGATAAAGATAATGTGGTATATATAAACAATGGAATATTACTCAGCCATATATAAGAATTAAATAATGGCATTTGCTGGTAAATGGATGGAACTGGAGAATATTATGCTAAGTGAGATAAGCCAATTCCATAAAAACACAGGTCGAAGGCTCTCTTTGATTTGTGGGTGCTAACCCACTACAAGGGAGGTTGGAGAGGGGAATAATAGAAATCCATTGAATTAGACAAATGAAAACAAAGGAAAAGGGAGGGAAATAGAAAAGACAGGATAATTAATCAATCATAACTTTCCTAGCCTTATATTTGAATACACGACCAGTGTAACTTCACACCATGTACAACCACAAGATTAGGATCCTAAAGAGAGTAAGTCAGACTCTATGTATGTATAATTTGCCAAAATACACTCTACAGTTGTGTATTGTTAAGGTCTGTAAACAAGTCAGATTGGCACCTGTTATTTTGCCAGAGAAATATTAGAGTCTGTAAACAAGTCTGAATGGCGCCTGGCCAAATGCCAGAGGGAGTGGTTTGTGAAGTAACAAAAGCAAGCCATTAAGTGTGGAGATTCCTTATTGGTTGACTGCTGTATCTATTTTATGCTAATTAGATAAGCTGTGTAAAATGTATAAATATCGCTCAGATCCTACAATAAACGGCTCCTATTCCTGCTGCATCAACATACACAAGTTATTCGTCACCCCCCGGATATTTTGCCCAGCCAGCCGGGCTGCGGCAGTGTATAGATAAAGGAACAAATAAAAAAGTTCATAGACTCTATGTATGTATAATTTGCCAAAATACACTCTACAGTTGTGTATAGATAAAGGAACAAATAAAAATGTTCATAAAGCTAAAAAAAATAGCATCTATAACTATCTATTTGCAAAGAGCAATTCTTTTGAAAATAAAGGGTTTGCACTGGCTAAGGTTAGAAGAAAATAATAAATAATACATATATTGTAGAAAGAACAAAAAAATAAAATTTATATTTTAATAATGATATGAATGAACACATGTACATCCTTATGGGGGGACTATACCTAAATTTATCAGCCCTTTATGTGCTTATGGATCATGGTAAATGCCATTTTTATATTGTTTACTGTACCCAGTAACCATGGATTTAGGATTTAGCATGGATATTAAAAAATTAACAAACTTGTAAGGTTGGATATTTATAAAATCTCCTTCTAAACTATGTTACATAAAATAACAATTAGATATAACCCTGTTTAATAAATATTGAAATAGGATAAGGTTTCCTGCTTAAATTATGTACCCCTTTGAATAACTGATGGCATATTATTAATTTTATTTTTTATTAGAAGCTATTGATACATGTAATCATATATATTATATATATATGGAAAAGTGTAATAATGAACTGAAAATTTGTGAATTCTTCACCCAATTTAAGATAAATCATACTATGAAAATCAAATACTATACATTTCATTTCATAAAATTGAAGTGGGCAAGAACATCTACAAACCATTTTTCAATGCATTCCATTGCACATTGTCATAAAATGTACCTCTAGTTGAAGGTGACTAGCTACTCCTTAGCTTCTCAAAGGGGAAGTCCTTATCAACGAGCAAACATACCTCAGTAAAATCCACTTTATCATAAATGTTTAATTCAATTTCTAGGTTCAAATATTACAGGGCAAACATGAAAAATATTTTGAAAATAAACATAATTAAATTTTCTTTACTCATTTCCTCTATAATTTAACACATTTGCAAAAATGTTTTATTTCACAGCATTTTTCCTTGTAGTACTTCTCTAATCTCAAAAGAAAAGTACTTTAACTTCTATCATACAATTCAACAAACAAAATCCAATAAACAGAAGTTTTTACTATATATTTAGTCTCATTTTGTCAGGTTATGACTTTTAAATGTGTTTATGTAACATATTTTACTTTCATTATTTGAGTGGATAATTCAGGGGAAACTTTACATAACAGATTCTTGCCATTTCTGTTCTCATTTAATATTTTACTTAAAGCCATATATATGTCAATTCTAAAGTTATAGGCAAAGCAAAGGCAATCACTTCATTTTGTTGTTAAAATTCTAACATAATTGTTGGATGTTAAATTTTACAATTGGGTTTTCCTTCTCTTTGTAGAGTATTGGTTGCATTCTAATTTTAATTATTTGGAAGTAAAGTCATTTTAAATAAGAAGTATGGATTAATATTTTTTTTTGTTCTCTCAGGATTTTCATTAGGTGGATAACTAAATTTCTCCACACAGATTTCACCATAAAGTAGTTTCTGAACGACTCTCATTTTTGGTGCTCCAAGTATTTCCTCTGTCTAAACTCAAATATTTATGCAATATCCAAGGCATTCTTTTTATAAATAATCCTTAGGGATGACACATTCACATCCAGGGATTTTTCTTCAAAATCTACAGACATGCTTCCGTGCATCTTCACTTTATATTCCGCATTGCAAATTTTCTTTATTTAAAGGTAGAGAAACATTCTGCTTTAACTCCCTAATAATTACCCATATTTTTCAAAGAATTTCTATTTAAAAATATATTCTAAAGAAAGTACAGTGGTTAACCTGCAAATAAGCAAGTGACTTTTCTCATTCACTTCAATGACTTAAAGGTAGATTGACAACAGCCAACTCTTTTGTTTAGAGGGTTATTACACTCAGAATGCCCAAAATAACAAGAATATGTATTAAGGACAATTCCTCTGAAGTCAGTGAGGCTAGGTTTGTGTTAGAGCTCCATGGGCCATTGAAGTTAAAAAATAGTATTCATTTCATTAATATTGTCATAAGGATAGTGATATTTCATTCAAATGGCACAGTCTTGGCATGTGTAAGTATCCATTACTGTGGTGGAGACCATTTAAATATTTAACAAATTTCAAATACAGAAACTCAGTTTTAGAGGTAGAAACTGTATGCAATAACTTCTGATTTTTAATCTGTTTTCTTTTTTCCCTGTAGAATTACCAGAGTGTTTGACCTTTGATGGAAAGTGCACTGTTTTGCAAAAACAATTCATAATCAAAGTGCAGATAAGAATTAAGTAGAAAGCAATGGTAGTCAGGTTGAAGAGGAAACGGGCTGAGATTGTACAGCCTTTATAGATTTGAAGTTTTCAATATAATCATGCTCATGAAAGCATCCTAATATTTTTTATGTGGCAACAGTACTCTTTTTATTTGCTAAGGTAAAATTTACATTTGGCACAATGTATTAATTAATAGCCTGATTAATATTCATGTGTGAATGCATATCTCCTGTGTACAAATACACTGCCAAATTGAAAAGCTCCATTTCTGTTTTTAGTTAGAATCTGTCCCTAGATATAACAACTACAATGACTGTCATCATCATCAAAAGGGTTGCCTTTTTTTCAAACTTCATAAAACCAGATTCTTACATTATAAAACTTATAAGATTTTTTTGTCAAAACAATATTATAGAGATTAATATTCTTTGTCGTGCATCTCAATTTATGTGTTCTTTTTTTATCATTAGTCTACATTCTACTGTTTAACTATCAACACTGCTTATTTTCCTATTGATATACACTTGGGTTGTTTCTAATTTAGCACTTTTTTGAATAAAGCTCCCATGAGTGTTTTTCTATGAGCCATTTTATACATATATGCACTCATCTCTCTTGGAAATATACCTCTAAGTGGAATTTTCACTCTACCAGGAAGGCCCACATGTTTATTAAAGACTGTCAAATGATTTTCCACATCCATAGTTTCATTTCTGCAATGTATCAGTAATGAATGTATGTGCATACCAGTTATTCTATATCCATACCAACACTTTGTATTTTTTTTAATTTAAGCATCCTGGTGGCTTAAGGATATTTCCTTGTTTATTTTGCATTTCCATGGTTGTAATGTAAAACTAATTTTTGAACTGAAGTTTTAACCTTTTTGAAAAATCAGAAAAAATACATCATGCAGAAATATAATTAGAATACTGAATTTAAATCTCAAGGGAAATAAATGCAGTCAAAGCTACAAATATGGAGAATAGATGACAATTAAAGTAATGGAACTGATGAATATATGAACAATTAAATAAAAATAGAATTGTTTGCACATAGAATATTTTTAAAGGCTTTCATAAAATACAAATACTATAGAGTAAATGGCTTCTTTCAACTACATGCAAAGTATTAAAAAAATATCAAAATATCTTAAAGCCAAGAACTGACATTATCAACTTCACTATTATTTATATGTTCTTTTATTATGCTTTCACAGTCAAGAGTATTTGTAAAATGACTTTAGGGACATAATTTAAGGAGTAGTTTCATCAGCAAATTTAAAACTTACAGCAATTTAATATTACTATAAGTCATTTATATTTTATATTTTGATGTGCTGTTTAAAATCATATTTGAACATTAGCATTATATTATATAACATTAGAAAGAAGAATTAGTATCAATCTCCTTTTCTGTTTTCATTCTTTAACACTAAAATAATTTTGATAAAATTATAACATTCCTTATTTCCAAAAACTAAAAATGAAATATGATGACTATTAATGTGTTTTAAATGAACTTGCCACTTGTTAAATTTTTCTTCTTTGGATTAAAATTTTTAAAAAATTTTTGCTTACAATGGGCAATGTAAGGCACTTTACATTTGCTTGTGTAGACTATAATAGAATACATACAATAAATATTATACATAATTATGTAGGGAATATGTATTTGTATACTTTATTTATATTTATAATATCATTACTTAATATATTGTAGTAAATACATTATAATCATTATATTCCATTATGCCTAACTTTACCAATATTAATTAGGGTGTGGGCATATCATACACTGCAATTCCAAACAATAATACATTATTTATCTTTGCATCTTCTACTTTAAATATTATTAAAATGGCTCATGAGTTTATTTCTTTTTAAAAATAGTAGAGAATATTTGAAAAGTCTGGCTTAGATTGAAATCTAGTTATGCAAATAAACATTGGGTGTGCTTCAAACTTGGCAAAATTAATTCTCTTGACTAATGACAGAGATAAGAAAGAAAAACAATTCATTATATTCTTTTAGGATATCTAATATCCAAAGCAATTTTAGATTAGATTAATTAGAAAAGCGTGGGCATCTTAATTACATCACTGTAGCAACAAAGCGATATCAACTTGCTATTTTCAATCACGACTACAGATCAAATTAGACAGGGTATTTTGTTTCAGAAGATTTACACAAACAGATCATGACATGAAAGAAGCTTGGGGATGAATTAGATTTTTGCAAAGATTAATTGCAACATTAACTAAACTAAACTAAACCAGTGTGAGGCAAGATCACATGAGTGGACCTAATCAATTTTGAATGTATTTAAAGTAGTAATATTTGATGGATTTGATTTTAAAAACATCTGTCACATGTATTTCCCAGAGTTATTCCTGCTGCTTCATTGCATCTACCTAGAGAAATCACTCTGGGGGTTTAACAATAAAGTTCAAGGCACGATTAGACCAGTGACAGTGCTATAGTCTTTGTAACCAACAGGGCAGATGTGCTTATACAGGAAGCATACTAGAAACTTATTTTTTGGTTCAGATGCTTCAAAGCATCTGAAAATGGGATTATAAAAAATTCCAAATCGACTAAACAAGACTGCTATATGCCAAAAAGTTTGATTATTAATCCAGTTATTGATCTTTTATCTTGGTGCTATGTATAAAGAATAACCTGACTGACTCTAACATCCATGACCTACACAGGTAGAGAAATATTCATAGACATGAAGTTTTAACATAGGGTCTAAAAATGTTCCCATGATTTTCAAAACTGACTTAGATTATTTCTTATCTTCACTTTCTCTCTTTTTTCACTTTTACCCTAAATCTGTAATTATCATCACCAATTTTCTTACCACATAATCAATATAATGAGTAGACTTGGTGTCTTATGGAATAGATAGATAGATACACAGACAGACAGACAGAGATATATTTTCAATCCAAAGCCTCCACTGGTAATGCCAGGGGCAATTTAATATAGTGACTGAGTATTCTGGATTTTGAAGAACATCCCTGTTTTTATTATTTTATATCCATCCTTTATTTGAAATAATGTTTCAAGTATCAGAGGAAAGTAAAAACTTATAAATAAATTGATACAGTATCTTCTGATTTCTTTTATTTTTTTTATGTGAATTCTCAATAAATAAGAAAGACATCATGCTTCATTACCTAGGATCAAAAAGATGGTCAGTTCAGATAGAGATAGTGCCTCCTAGCTCCACAAATACTGTGGAGACATACTATAAAATGAGAAGTCCATAGAGTGGCAAGGAAACCATTAAGGAGGTTGACTGCACTTTATCCTAACCTAGGCATTCACATCCATTCTTTTGAGATATGTTAAAAGGTATGTTTCCATCTTCAAGTCAAACTTCTGTAGTTAGGAACATGAGTTTTAATATACACTAGTCGATGGCATTAGTACTCAGCATTACTGATGCAAGTGCAAACTCATTTTTGAACTGTTCAATTAATAAATACTAGAATTTTTACTAGAATTTCAATTTTGCCTATATCAAAATTGGTAGTTTTATCTAGTTTGAGAAATTTCATATTATATATATATAAATTATTATGAATATCTATAAGTATAATATATTCACTCATCCATTTATTTGCAAATGTTTATTGAGTTATAATGACATATTTTAGAAATATGGAAAATGTTAGTAAAATGACTAATTTGGAAAAATATTTGGTAGCTTAAAATATTTGACATTTATGCAATGAATTGATTACTAATTTAGTTCAGAGGGATATATTTAAAATAGTGAGAATTCAATTACCACAAAATAAGCTTTGCATTTCAAGTACCTGATAAGTAGAGCTAGAAAGAGTTCTATTTTCTGTATAGAACATGTTCTCTTCTGAGAACAAATAAATGCCACCATACAGAAATATATCCTGGAGCAAATGAAAGTTGTTAAAGCTTTCGGTTTCCAACCATTTCCTTGGAAGCAAATTAAGTAGAAATTACTAAGATATCAACAGAAGTGTAATTAAGCAGAATAGATACAAATGATCAATATAAAAGTAATCCACAAGTCAGAAAAATAAACTGTTAGCCATCAATAAGCATGAAGGTGTGATCCAAGTCTACAGAATTAAACATGTTAGCATCGTTATGGAATTCAAAGCACAGATTTAATATATTATAGCCAGACTTCCTGGCTATAATACCAAAAAGATTTCTACATATGTGATTTGGATTCATTCTTCAGTAATATTGTGCATAAATTCTGCAGCTACTTCATATTTTCAATCTTGAATTAATAAAATATCTCTTGCCTTTATAATGTATTTTTTGGTAAATTAGGCCCAAGTAACTATTTAATGTTCTCAGTCTGAATTAAAAGAAAACTGCTGGTCAGCATTGCCAATGTATGAATTAGTAAAAATAAATTTTTCAAATTAGAAAATAAATCATGAGTTTTCAAGTTGGCCATGGTCACTACCATGAGATATTACATGTTCATGCTAATTTCTGCTTTGGAAGTCATTTGCAGTTTCTGGACTGAAAGTTTGAAAAAGAACAAAAAAAAAAATATTGTACTTACACACACACACACACACACACACACACTTATACACATACACACTATTATACATGTATGGACATATGTATAAACATAATGTGAGATTTATTTTCATTCTCAAGTCTGTAACTTGACTCTGAATCTCAGTATATTTTACTTAAAACTTAATAGTTGATTTTGATTCCAAATTAGGTTCCTCTCCCTTATAAACACAGTTGCTACCTCAGCTCTTATTTAGTTCCAGACAATATATTTTGATGGATTTCCTCTACAAGTTGTCTGTTTTTTCCAAGTAATGGAGCTCTCCATGGAGCTAGCACTTCAAAGAAAACTAATTCTATTTGTGGTTTGATTGCTTATTTAATTGGCTGACACCCACATCCAAACTTACCGTAAATTTATTATGACATTTATCACTGTCAACTTGGATTTCTCCACAAGTAACCACATCTCCCTAAATTATCGTAACTGTTATAATTCAACTTCAGTGCTTTTCCAACAAAGCTTTTAGATATTTAAGTTCCATAACACCAGATGCAACTAATTCTGCCCTGTGTATGAAGTTTGGCGTGTATACAAACAATTTAATTAGTTGTTTCACTTCAGTTAGGATATTTGTTTGTCTTTTGTTTTTTAAAACTCCTTGCCATTCCTACAGACCACAATCATCATCTACCTCAAATTAGCCCCTAACAAACAATCAATGAGTCGGTTGAATACACCACTTGCATTGGTACATCATATGTTACAAAGCATTCTTTTGGAACCATTGGCTGTTATCATTTGTGGGTATGGCAGGCTGCACAACACCATGACCTTGTCATACCCTCTTGGGGTAGATCAACTGTCAGGTGTTTATTGAAAGGACTCAAGACTTAAGTGTTCTGCTCACAAGAAATGACAAGGTCAGAGCAACTCATAGGTAATAAGGAAACTAATTTAAACAGCTGTGCTTACATGGAGGCTTGACATCTGTCTTTGCTTCCTGTCTGGCCTACATGAATGACCAACCTCAAAATAAATCAAAACTAACAGTGCAACATGATTTAGTTTCATTTTATCAAAACCATTATCAACAATCTCTACAGAGAAGTATTTCATCTGGGCTTCTTGAGGAATATTTACCTCCAAATTTATATTTTCCTATGAAATATTCTTTTGATTCCATTTGGACCATCATTTTGTTTTTTGCTATATTTTGTTTTCTCTGGTTCATAATGTACACCTTAGTATCCTATACTTAATATCATCCTAGCAGATAGGAATGGATTCGTGATGAGCATTTTTATACTTAGGAATAGTTACTCTAACTAATCAAACTATGTAGAGGGCTCCTGACTGGAGACCTTAATTTGGTTCATATCATTTATAAATCACACTTTAGAGGTTGAGGAGACAAACTGAACTTATTATGAAACATGGAGCCAGTTTAGATTTTAGATTTTCATATAATGAAACACACACACACACACACACACACACACACACAGAGGTATTAAAAAGTATGGCTGTCACTTTTACCTAATGATTAAAGACACATAAATTTGAATTGCCAAGACACCATAACAACTGAGTCAGTGTTCTTGCCTAATTTTTCCTGGTAATATCTGACTCTCCCTTAATAAAATTCCACTTGGAGAAAGATACCATGGGAATTTCATTGATCCATATACAGTTTCTAGCACTGAAGATATGATGGATTTTGTTAATGAGAGAAACCAGTGAACTGAAAATATGCGCATATATGGTATATCACATCTAAATTACTGGGGTGAAAAAATAACCCCAATAATTACAATACATAATACATATTCTTTATGAATAGGCAGCTTTCAGACACAGCCTTGTGTGTTCATTGGTGTGTTTATTATAAGCTTAACTGAAATAATACCCTATAGAAAAGTTTGGAGATAATTGATTTTCTTTCCTATAATATAATTAAAGTTAAAAAGTGGGAAGGAGGTGAGACTCACCCTCCCAAATTGTCCAGTGTCAAAGATTATATTATTCAATTAAATAGATAATTGCTTTAATTAGTTTTATTACAAAACAGAAACGTCTTTAGTATGCCTTTCTCTTAATTTGATACCAAGAGGAATAAGCAGATTTTGCACACAAAGGCATCTGTTGGCATTAATACAGCACAGTTAATAGAAGGAAGGGAAAACAACAACAACACATCAAGTATTAACTTTGACAATCTAGGCTTTAATTGCTCATCAGCAGTACAGACCACTTTACCTCACAAACTTCCAAATTAGGAGATGGTATTGTTGGGCAGACAGTACATTGGAGATTGCCATAAAGCCCATTTTCCACTGTTACATTTTTAAAGAGTCTTTCATAATAACAAAAGAATTATACTTCAAAGAAATTATTCTGCTAACCAAAGAAGTAGCTTTTATGAACTATTTGTGACAGAAGGAATAAATAATTCCTTGCTACTTCAAAAATGCTACCCAAGCCACTAGTTGGCTCCAGAGGCTGAGACAGGAGGATCTCAAGTTCAAAAAAATTTTATTAAAATTATTAATTGATTAATTATTAATAATTTAGTATTAAATTATTAATTATGTGCAAGCAGATATTTCCAATATAAAAATGGATTATTTTTCAATGGTAACTGATGTACAAAATTAGAGTCAAGCAACCTTTGAAAGTCTGTTAAAATCTGCATCTAAAATGTATTTTTAGACATACACAGAAAAATCATGCATAGATTTTCAGGAACTTCAATGACTCTTAACCATAGGACAGGCCCCTTAAACCACACTTAAAATGAAGCTAATACATTTCTGACTACTTTGTGTCAAATAATTTCATTCTTAACATCATGATGGAGCAGTCCCAGTGTATTTGAGGAAACAGAGATTCCATGAGGTTAAGTGACATTCCCTCCTTTCTAAGTAGTACAGAATAACTGGTTGGAATACTAATGAGAGTATTCGTAGATGGCATATCGTGGATTAAAACTCAGCCAAATTCACCTCGTAGAACTTGGAGGGATGCTGGTATGAAGCCAGATACCAAATGGGTTAAATATTAAAACTAATCACTCACAAATGCCTAAGCTGAAGGTGAATGCTAAAGAGACATGTCTCTGTGTATATGGAAGTGTTCTTCTGGGTGTTTTGTGATTCTTCTCTCCAGCTTTCTGAGGCCATGTATAAAAGAAAAACTTATCTCCCTCCTATCCTGTCTTGACCCCTTACTACAAATTGGAGCTTGAGGTTCAATCTCTATAATAGGTACTGAGATAGGGATAGGAAATCTAAGGGATGGCACTCTATCCCCCCCCCCCTTTGTGTGTGTGTGTGTGTGTGTGTGTGTGTGTGTGTGTGTGTTTGTAGGGATTGAACTCAGGGCCTTGTGCATGTGAGGCAAGCACTTACCAACTGAGCTATATCCCCAGCCCTCTCTTTTTTCACTTTCTGTAAAAACAAAAGAAAGTGCATGCTATCTCCAGACACCATGTAGCTTTCATGACTAATAATATCCAGAATGCAGAAACACCATCCAGAGATCACAAAGAATGCAGCAGCTGACGAGAGGTGGGAACATTTGACCTATTTTAGTGTGTCTGTGTAGTTGCACTGAAACCTCTCTCCCCTCATATCCACAGTGCCTCTGTCAGTGATCTCAGGGCTGTGTTATTGGGTTCAGTGTGTATTATAGATCCAAAAGGAAGGGACCTCTTAGTTTAACAGCATTTTCAATCACGTATCGAATGGTTTACCTTCAATAATCCATTATTTAATTAAAGGATAGTGATTTCTGTAGCATTTTAATTACTCATTCAAGGTCTGGCCTTTGAGATGTCAAGTTGCTGAGGAAACAGGAATGGAGGATGCAGGAAAGAACTTGCCACCCCACTTTCCACGCAGCACCTTGGACAGCATACTTTTAACACAGTCCAGCTAGGAGTGGGTTATGGAGGTTTGTTTTTGTTTTCAGCATATTATCAATTGTGTTTCCCCTAAAGCGATGTACCCTTGGCTTCTATAAAACACATTTCTAGAAGTAGAGTTTCCTTTGTCTCTTGAGAAGCCTCGACAGGCAGGCTCTCTCTGTGTAGGCAGTATAAAAAGAAAGGATAAGAAAGGCAACTTGACCATGCCTATTCCTAGCATTTCTAAAGACTGTGCAGGTACAACTCCTCACTGGAGAGCCATCCAGTCTTGCTTGCAAGTTTATCAGGTGCAAATCTATCCTGCTGTCCTCCCATTTTTCATTTCAAGGATAAGGCATCTTCAAAAATAAATGTTTTATAAATATCAGTCATACTTATTACCAAAGTTCTCAAAAGACTAAAAAAACAGGTATAATTAAGGAATAATGTGCAGACTTGTGATATTTTATCAGAATTGAGTTTCCTTGGGCTGGGGTTGTGGCTCAGCGGTAGAGCGCTCGCCTAGCATGTGCAAGGCTCTGGGTTCGATCCTCAACACCACATAAAAATAAACAAATAAAATAAAAGATATTGTGCCCAACTACAACTAAAAAAAATAAATAAATATTTTTAAAATGAGTTTCCTTTCAATCTCTCCAAAAGTGAGATAGTAATCATTGGTCTGATGTGAACTGTTTGCTCATCCCTGATATTCCTGGCCATTTTGTGTATGAACAATGAGGTTCGTACAGCTGTGTTCTTCATTGCACAGGAAACAAGTTGGATGATCTAAAGAAGAAGGTCATAATTCCTGGGTTGTGAAATGAATGTATAGCAAGAGTATTTTATTTTACAATTCAACATGTGATGATGAGGAGGATCATTGGTTTCCCCAAGACAAGATCATATCACTGGGACCAGTGCTCCATGTGGTAGTCCTAATTTGTGTTGCCCTAAAAACACTTTTTCACATCCTATAATGAAGGAGTCTTCTGCATGAGAACAGGGTCAAAATTTGCATGAGCTGCAAAACTCTGACATTTATGCATGGCGAGAAGAGCAGCATTAGCTGCACCATTAGTTAATTCCTTCAACTCATACAGTAAATGTTAACAATAAAATAATTGCATCTTGTAAAAATCTGCTCATTCATATTTCTATTTGAATTGCAGAACCATGAAAATGAAGACAAATTCTTTTTAAAATGTGTTTCTCATGGGGAAAACATCAGCAATGTTTCTTTTGACTTTATTTAATAACTTGATCAGATTGTGACATACAGTTGTTACACACCGGAGACTAGTAAAATTACAGAAAAAATTTTAAATCACCAGCACTAGGTAACTAGGATGAATTCCTCATCATGTGGTCACACTGACATGGAAAATCCCAGGAAAAAACAATTAAAGAAAAATTAAGTTTGAAGGAGGACTTTTCCCAGACTTTACCCTATACAATTCCCTTAATCTGTGTTAGAGCTATACCTTATCTCCAATTTCATTGCTTCTAAGACAAAAATTAAAAGACAAGAATTAAAATTTAAAAAAATCATGTATTCTATTTATTTTAAATAACCCAGAGAAATTTATCAGTTTAACATAATCAAAGGTAGTACCATTTTTTTTCAGATAAGTCACACCTGAGAAAGGATTGTATTTCAAATACAAAATTTTATTCACTGTTACCCATAAACTACTACTGAATCATGCAAAATCTGGGCTAGAAAGAGGAAAAAATCTTGAGGAGGCCATAAACATTTTTTATCCTGATCCACTTTAAGAGGACAATTGATCATGCTGACTTATAGGAAAAATAGTGGCATCATAGTACTCCAAAAATTTGTGATTAGAGGACTAACAAGTGTTTTATGATCATAAAGATTAGAAGTGGACTTAAGCACTCTTATGTCATGTTTTCTGTGAACTTTCTTATAAGAAAATGCCTTATTTATCTTTATTCTACACTCTTTGTACTATACTCTTTGTACTAAAATCCAATATTCTTATATAATATCCAAAGTCATAAAAATCGCAGGGCTGTAAGATTGGAAAGTTAGTCAAGTGGACAATTAATTAGTGCTAACCTGGAAAATACTATCAGCCATCCTGACTGGGTACTGGGGAGTAAAAGCCTTCTTTAGTGATATTTGCCAATTTCCATTGGGATCTGACTGATGCCAACCTACTAACTTGAAGTCATTGAACTTGGAATTAGGAAGAGACACACAATAACATACTCTTACAGGTCTATCAGAGATGTACAATCAATATAAATAACCCCGAGAGCATAGGTGGTAGCCAAATGTAGTAAAATACTAGGAAGAGACAAGTGATAAAGTTTTCTTTCTTTATGTTTAATATAATTCTTTAAATGTAAATTGAAATAATCTCATTTTAATAATGGCTGTATTTGACTACTTGGTTGCAAAATCCTAATCATCAGCCACCTGGTTTTGATGACCTGTCATCAGCTGGCTACATTTCTGGCACTGATTCAGTTCTTGGCACTGAGATGTTGGTCTTTTGGATTCTAAGTGCTAACATATAGTCAGCCAGCTCTCCCTACTAGGGTGATTATTCTGAACTCTTTGGTGTTCAAAGAGAGTCTAAGTCTTAGACTGATTTTTGGACAGACTTTTAAAATCTATGAGTCTTTGGCTTCAGAAAGTTGTACATCTGAAAACATCAATTTTTCCTTATATTTTCAGGCCATTTTCTTCCTTCCCTCCCCATTTCTGCAGCCAATTTTGAGTTACCAAGCAAGAAATAAGGAACAGCTAGATACAGTCATTGGAGCATGATGTGCTACATGATCTTACAAAATCCATTTACATTCAATTTGCTTTTCAAAAATCTTATTTAGAAATTAAAAAAAAACTGAACTGGATAACCAATTTGGGTGTTGCATTATTTTTTTCCCTGGGGCTGCCACCATCCGCAAGGGAAACAAGGAAGATGTATTATTGCCCCACAGTTCTGGAGGCTCCGAGTCTGGAGTGCAAACAGGGGTAGAATCTCTTCTCACCTGTACCTAACTGCTGATGATGGCTATTAATCCCTGGCATCCTGTAGCTGCATTGCTCGAATCTCTGCCTCTTTCCTCACAGGGCATTCTCCCTGTGTGTCTTATACAGACACCAGTTGCACTGGGCTAAAGAATACCTTATGCAAGTATGACCTCATTTAATTAATGTACAGGGACCCTATTTATAACTATGCTTGATAAAAAATTAGTCCAGTATTTAAAAACATTCTCTTAAGAAGAACTATTTGGTCAATTTCCTTATTTTTATAACTGTCTTAAAAGAGAGAATATGTATATTCACATTTACCAGAGATATAGGCCAACTCAATGGGAAAAAGAAACCTCCCTAAAATCATTCTAGAATTTTGTCAGATTTAAGGTTAGAGTTCTTTTGAAAGCCCAAGTTGACTTTCTCCCTCACTGAAGCCTCTTCTTGGGTTTCTCTTGGCTTACCCAGTGCAGGTTCTATCAGCAGAGAAGGCCCTTCTAAACATGAAAAAGTGAAGAAGTCTCCTGACAAATAAGATGAATTATTCTACTCCAAAGGTCATTTAACCTCATGCACAAAAAAGTACATTTTGCCTTTTGCCTTCAGCAACACAATAGCTTCAATCTATAAACTATTCACTGTTTCTAATCTATTTTAATGTTTTTTTGGAGCCTGTGTTATAGTTTGGTAGTTAGAATCATGCTGTCTTTGAAAACAGTAATAAAAACACAGCAACAAAAATTATTTTTGCTCCAAACACTGAAAGTAGCTTATTGGAATGGTTTAATTAATGGGAAGGGGGCTTTCATTGCACCAATCAAAAAAGGCTTGAAAAAAATCAGACCTATTTGCATCTAGTCTCTTTATATTCAATGGTTACTAAATACCTACTATGTGCAAGCCCTCAAACACAGTTGAGTATTTTTACTTCACAGATGTATGAAAAATCTGTATGATTTGCTCCTTACTATCTCTTTGTCAATGTTGCTGATATGTGTTGTGACATTGTTTTCTTAATTATGCTTTGTTTATTAAGGTTAGTGCTTGTTTTCTAACAGGTATTTATTTCTTAATTCAGTGTTCTATATTCAGACAGTTTTTCTCAATAAAACAAAAACTAACACAAAATGTTAGAGATAGATCAGTTTCAATAAAAGCTATCCCAGGAAAAGACAATTATATACATTTTTTATATTCTCAAGCAAAGCAGGGATCCTTGCTGACAGTCAGGGATGACATGTGACAGGTCGTCAAAGTTTCTCTAGAGTTTCACAAAACCTTCTCCAAAGTTACTCATGAGCATAACTGAGCTTCATTTTTTTTTTCTTCTAGTTGGAACACCTACTGTGAAGCAAAGATCTATTGTATTGGCTGGCGTCCTGACAGGTGAGCAACCTGCTTTAGCGGAATGACTTTTGGGCCAGAGCTCAATATCTAACAAAGAAGCCCATTTTATTCTCCAATAGGTCATTTAGAGAAAGCTGCTTTTTCCTCTACCTCAAAGTTGCCTCCAAAGTTGCTAGTAAGAATTAGACATTCTGTCCTCATGTGTAGCCAACATAAACCAAGTCTGATTCTGTATCCTGTAAGTGTACCCGCCCTTTCTTAGTTCAGTTGTTTCCAGCAGCCACTTACCAACTGCTTCCCATATGCCACAAACTAGCTCAGAGCATGAGGATGTGGAGATCAAGGAGAAGAACTCATTCTAGCACACCTCTGGCCAACAGCACTTTCTATAATGATATTCTCTATCTGCAGTGTCCAATATGGTAGTCATTAGCCATGCATGGCCATAGAGCATGTGAATGGTGATAGGCTGAGAAACTCGGTTTTTAACTGTATTCAACTTAAATATAAATCACCATAGGTGGATGGTGGCTACTGTACTTATTGAACAGTGCAGGTTTGTTGGAACACACTGGCTCTTATACTGGCAAATATAGTATACTAAATTTTTATGGATTAGATAAGGGGTAGCATTGAAAAGCACCTGTTAATGCAAGAGGTAAAATGATTAAATTATGAGTAATTATCTAATTATTGTGAGTAGATTAATCCACTTGATGAATTAATAATTTGAAAGCACTAAGTGGTAACTGTAGGCAGGTGGGGTGATGCTGGAGGAAGTAGGTCTCTGGGGGTGTGCATTTAGAGATTATATCATGACCCCCTTAGCTTCTTTTTCTCTCTTTCTCTCTCCCACCCCCCAACATACACACACAAATAAAAGTGAGCAGGTTTGCTTCCTTCTGCAATTTGGCTATGATGATCTGTCTCACCTCCGACCTACTATTATGGAATTGGCCAACCTTGAACTAAAACTCTGAAACCATGAGCTAAAAATAAACTTTCCTTCTCTAAGTTATCTTGGTGAGGTATTTTGGTCAAAGATGACTAACACATAAATATATAGTTTTCAACACAAAAGGAACGGAGAGTCGAAATTATGACTGAAGGATAGAGTTGCTCTGAGGAAGTGCTTTCTGGGCTGGGTCACGATATGGAAATTATCCAGGTGGCAAAGGGGAGGAAAAAAGGTCCAGAAAGAACAACAAAAAGACAGAAAATTACACAAGAACCCACGAGAGTACAGCATTGCAAATACAGTCACAGCTTCGGCCAACTATCCAATTGTGAGACTCCAAGTAGGACTCAGGTGTTCTCGTGGCCTTTGTAAAACTAGTTTTCAAGGCACTCAGACTCCTATTTTGTTTTGACTTGTACAAAAATGAGAGGATATTTCAAAAACGCAACCTAAATTCAAATTTACATTCATAATAGACAAATGACTCAACTGAAGTTCACATGTAACTGAAAGAATCCTACAATTCTTACTGCAACAGCTAATAAGTCAAGGTTCTCCTATCATCTATTGGCAAACGTGAGGTTCTCAATTGAGATGTAGGGCTTTATGTGCTTATTATACTTCATCAAGATAATTTAAAACCATAGTTTAACCTCCTAAAAACTTTTCAAATGTCTTTTGGACAAACTCTCCTATCCAGCTTTATGTTACTCAAATATTAGGGAAGCCTAAACATCTGCCCACATCAGCATTGAAGAACAAAATCTAATAGGGAGAAGGGATGGATTCCTGTGAGGAACTTGCCTGAGATGGCTCCTAAGTGAAGCTCAGGGTGTCATTGGGACCAAGCTGCTCCAGGTAAGGATTTGGTGTACACCTTCCTTTTTTATATCTTCAATACAACAAATACATGTTTAAAGAATTTTATATTTTGTATCTAAAGTGAATTTATTTTTATTTTACTATTTTTAAGGTTTTTTGTGGGTTTCTTATTTTCATTTTTTAAAATTTTTATTTATTTATTTATTTTGGTGCCACGGATTGAACACAGGGGCACTTTTACCACTGAGTCACATCCTCAGCCCTTTTTATTTTTTTTACTTTGAGACAGGGTCTTACTAAGTTTCCCAGGCTGTCCTTCAATTTATAATCCTCCTGCTTCACCCTCTTTGAGTTGCAAGGATTAAAGAAATGCAAATTTATTTTTAACCAATACATAAAAACATAAAAATGTAAAAACCCACCACAGATCCTTGAAACAAAATTAAAATCCCCTAAAGATTCCTGTAGCTTTTCCTTGGATAAGTTCTAAGTCATGCCCTTAAAAATGCAACTAGAATGTAATTACGAAGAACAGTCAACTAAATAAAATAAAATGCCCCAAGGTACAAGTGTAACATGCTGAGGACTGACTGATGGTATATGGTGTATGCTCCCGGTCATTTTATGCTGTTATGCAGTGTCTGGCAGGAAAGCAGAGGTCCCTACATACAATTTCCTTCAATCAGCTTCCATTTGACCTCAGGACAGATATGGAAACACTTTGGGACTGTGTCAGAGAAAAAGCTGGACACTACTTAAAGCAGTGTGAACACTTATTACTCAGTAATAACTATAATAGCATGAGCTGAATGCAACTTCATCATAGCAAAAGCAGGAGACTTTTAGAAGGCTGGAGTGTGCAGCAGGAAAAGCACTAAAGGGCAAAGAGGGGTTGGATCCAGGTGAAAAGATTACACTGCTAGTAGGTAGTTAAATTGGGATAAAAGTTGGGTCCAAGCTCACTATCACTTATTGCTAACTTGATATTTCCCATCTAGAGTTTTGCTTAATAAAAAGCCTGATAAAAGCTGGATGCGATGGTGCACATCTGTATCTCAGCGACTCAGGAGGCTAAGGCAGGTGGATCTCAAGTTCAAGGTCAGCCTGGCCATAATAGGGAGATCCTGCCTCAGAGGGAGGAGAGGAGAGAGAAAAATACAAAAAAGAAGGAAGAATAAAGAGTCTCATGATGTGCCATGAAGCATGGAGGGGTTTTTTAACTGCATAGTCTTTTAATGTCATTCTAGATGTACATTATATACTGAGCAAACAACAGCTGATGACAGAGATTTTATTTTCTTAAAATAATATTTGCATAGAAAACTAATTAAATCATATTAATTTAGTTACTACTTAATAGCCACCTTTCTTGGGTATAGAAAAGTAAAATTTATCAAAGTGTTATCAGTCCCTTTAAAATACATTTGGGAACCATGCTTAGTAGAAAAATATATATTTGTAATGGGAATTTTTCTTAGTCCTTGCTGGTGTGACTATTACTGAATAAATGACAAATGTTGGTCAAAAAAAAATCTCAGCACATTTTTAACCATGCCCCCATTTTCAAAGAAATTACCTGAATGCCTACAAATGTAAATTAAATAAATAAATAATAAAACCTTGAGCAACAATCAGGTTTGGCAGATTTATTTACTATGAGAAATTTTATCCACTGTTAATTTTCTTAAAACATTTGGTAAATGAGGTTACCATATGAATTCTGCTTCAGAAAAAATAGAATGGTCCAAAAGGTTTTATATTGAGACATTTAACACAATATGAACCATCATACTATACAGAATTGAAAACCTGTGGCTTCATTGGTTAACTAGAATTATCTTTCCAACTAAATTTAATTTCCACTCTATAAGCAAAAGCTACAGCTACCACCAATTTTATAGGACTAATGATCTTATAAACTGAGGTCAAGTACACACACCACATTGACACACTCAAGTTTGAGAATCACAATTTCACAGCTCCCTAGAAAGCAAATCCCATATGCAAACAACTATTAGACACACAGGATCCTTCTGTTTTCTTGATGTATGGATTTTTTTTCCATCCTCATTAAAAAAAAAAAAAAATTAAAGAGAGCATTCTGTTCTAAGTATTTGGAATCAAAACTAGGTCTTCTCCCTTCCACTGCACTCACATTCTGAAGTCAGTGAAAAATTTGAGAAAAATTTGCCAAGGACCTATTATTTTATTCACTTCTCTCAAAAGATAGTCTTTAAAAAGAACATTTTGTCAATAAATTCAGGCAGTAAGAACAGAAAGCAATGAAACTGGAAGGATCTAGATGGTTGATTTTTAGAGAAAATCTGATGGGTGATGTTAATTTTAGCATTTTATAAGGGACTATTCCTGATACATGCCAGCTATATTTATTCTAGGTTGAGATTCTTTTTTGTGAACATTGAACTGAATAGTTTTGTCAGTGTGCAAAACAGTCAACTTAGCTGTCTCTAAGGATAATACATGTTCCATGTTGCAGTGCTTGATCATTCAAGGCAAAATAAGTTATGGTCTTTAAAAGCTTATTCTGATTCAAGGGAAACTCTTCATTTATCTTAATCCAAACATGACCATAAAAGAGTGGAAAGAATGGATAGGTGGCATAGAAATATCACAAGAAATTCACAGAAGTTCTAAAAATGGGAGCCACTAGTTCCTTATTTATTCCAAGTAGATGTTTTAATTATATTACTGAAGCAGAGAGATATGCACTAAAGAATAATGGCACTGTATGCCCTCAGTCCATATTATTTGCAGGGCTTCTTAAGAAATCACCTTTTTTATCTCTGTCCAGATCTAAACTTGAACCATGCCAGATCATAACTCTGTACCATTTTCTTTTTAAAAATGTTTTTGTAAATATTTTCTTAGTTGTAGATGGACACGATGCCTTTATTTCTTTTTTTTTTTTTAATTTTTTATATGCGGTGCTGAGGTTTGAACCCAGTGCCTCACACATACTTTACAAGCACTCTACCACTAAGCTACAACCTCAGGCCCTCTCTACCATTTCCAATCCCAAACATCCTTTGACAACTCAGTCACTTGTGACAAGATTCATAAATACATCAGGCAATGGTAGATCCACAGTCTCTCATTTAAATATTCATGGTAAGAAACACTGGTTAATAAACTCATTCTACACAAGGTGTCCTATGTTATGCCTCCGAGAAAGGGCTCAAGGGAGTTGTGTGTCCTGAATTGTATGTATTGATGATGAGTTTGCACAATTGCCTTAAATAGCAACTCTTTTTCTCTTAAGAATAGTGGCTTAAGGAAGTGGTATCTAGCATCTTTTCAAGACAAAATAAAATAGATCTCAGTCTATAGACTCAGAGGCATGAGAGAAAGAAATTAGTCATAGAAAAAAAGAGTTGGAAGGAAACTTTGAGTTGACTTACTCAATCATCCTGCCATCTGCACAAATTCTGTCTACCTCCCAGGCAGGAGTTCATCCAGAACCTGCCTTGGGCACTTCTAGATGACAAGGCAACCCATTCTACTTCTAGATGGGTTAGTGGGAAGTTCTCTTTTACTGTGAGCTGTACTCTGCCTTCAGGGTCAGAACATCACACTTAATCCAGTATTTCAAATAATGAACTATTCGGGGGCTGCTTGGGATTATTGAATAAATCCCACCCTGGATTATGAAGTGTGGGAATCTTCAAGGACAGGGGAAGCCTGTGTTCTCATTCTTCCCTGGGTAGGAAATCAAAGTACACCACAGGAAGCAGAATGACAGCGTGCCACAAGTCAATCACTCATAAGGACTAGGCACGGAGGAACTGGGCAAGTCACTTGGCTTTGAGATCCTACACACCTAGCAGTAACACCTTATAAAGTTATTTGAAGGATTAAACTAACATACTACCTTGCTTAGTAAATTATGAGAGCTACATATACGCAAACACTGAATTTTCTCAGCATCTCATGCAGATTTCTATGGCAAAATATCCCACTTTGGACAAGATTATTTGATTGATTTAATTGCTACCTATGGAAGGAATGGTAGCATACTGTCTGTCCCTTTCACATGGAGCACTTTCTATAAATTCTGGAATACAATAAGTGTTTTGTAAAAGTGTACTGAATTAATAATCTCAGTGATTACTAATTGAGGGTGCTCACAAATGGTGAAATACTGACTAGCAAACAAAAGCAGAACTATTTTACTATAAAGATGAAATGAGGAGTTAGGTTTACACGTGATGATTTAAGCATTAAGCCCATTCTGTACTGAGCTGGAGGGTAAATGAGAGAACAGGACTAGATATAAAGTTTGGGAATTTTACACAAAAAATGGATGGAATGATATTTAGAGAGAAAATTAACAGGCATATTTCTTCAGAGAAAAAATGATCAGAAGCACAATTTAAGAGCTCGGATAGTGTTAGGGGTTTGGAATTGGCAAAAGAAACCACATAGAGAAAGAGCCAGAAGGGACAACCTTGCTCAAATTAATCTGTTATTATGCACACTTTATTTACTCTCCTACAATGCATTTCAAACTATAACTCAGGGTATTTCCAATATAACTTGATGTTTTAAGCTATGCAAGAGAAAAAAATGGTCCACACTTGTAAGGAGTTTGAATAGCAAAGAAGAGATAACACCAACTGAAAACAACAACAACAAAAAATATTAGAAGATGACGATAGACAATGACCGTTATTATATGTTTAGATTGTGCTTCTACATACCACAGGATTTGGAATTGTAATAGAAGCAACACCACAGTTTGGGGATCTAAGAAATGGAGAAAGTTTAATGGATGAGATGGATCTGTATTTGAGCCATGTATTTGATAAATTTTGACACACAAACTTCATTCTCACAAATATAAATAATTGGGCTTGAGGTCCAGAAAGTAGTCTCCTCTACTTACTAGTTGTATAACCTGTCTGAGCATAAATGTCCTCATCAATAACCAGGAAAAATAATATTTATCAAGGGCTAATTATAAAGATTTAATAAATTAGTATGCAGCATATGCTTAGACGAATGCATTGAAATGTGTAATGGTCTAACTTATTCTCCTGTCAGCATGAGATAACTATTTTTGCTATTAATGAAGCAAATTGTGATCGGTTTCATGTTTATTCAATATCTATTTCTATAGGAACTGTTTCTTGTACAACTAATCTAGTTTTCCAATTATAAGCTTCAAAATATCAATATGTACATTGGTAGATAAGATTGAAATTGGATGTTGGTGAGAGAATACAAAACATTTATACTTTTATTAACAATCTTTTTTCAGCATTTTTTGCAACAGTGGTACAAGAAGGACTTTTTCAAATTGGAATAGATTGCTTTGTTACTTTATTTTATGTAGCACATGAGAGGATGAGCTAATACTGAGAAACAATCACTATACTGGGAACTGGGATTTATCATTTCTGAACTGGCCTCTACTGCTAACTTACTATGAGAACTTGAACAAGTAAATTCACATTTCAATTACTTTTCTCACTCTGAGAAACTATAATATCTTTCCTTCTTTACTTCAAATAAAAGTGTTGTATATCCACTGATGATTTAATCTTCCACAAATTTAATATTTGGTAAATATTAACCAAAAGTTCTGGCAGTATATTCTCACATTCAGGTACTGTCTGATCAAGGACAAGTAGCTGCCATTTTCTCTACCTGTGGGGTGAATGGGTATCATGGTATCTTCAGTCCCTGTGTGACTTTGACAGTCTGAAATTGTTTTCTGTCACTCTAGTCATAGCAGCAGTCATAGAAGTGGCTCTATAATGTATTGACTTACAGAAAATTTAAAGCGTATAATGATAAGTTTTATCATTCCTGTTATTTAGAAGAAACTTGACTTAACTACACAAGGGAAAGGAGGTGGTGTGTGGATGGTGGGAGTAGATGCATTGTATTCCCAAAGTTCATGATTTATCTATATTTAATCATTGTTTTTTCCAGCAGTAAGGATCCAATTCAGAACTTCACCCCTGCTAAACAAGCACTCTACCGCTGAGCTACACCTCCAGACCTATCTATTCTATTTTTAAGAAAAGAGAAGGAGGCAGGATATAATGGCCTCACAATATCTCATGACTACTTTTCCAAAATCACCAGAGAGAAAAAAAAATGTTCCAGATGCATTTTATAATAAATAACATCATATTCAAAACACTGAAAATCAAGCAATATATATTTGACCAAAAGTATAATTATTTTGAGAGGAGAAAATTGTATGAATTCAACTCTGCTCTTTATCCCCCAACCAGCTGTGATTACAGGAACATATTTATAAGGATTTAGTATTACATTATTGTAAGAGATTTCAAATAGAAGAGATGTTTTCTGTTATGTGTCTCTTAGCAAATCTATTTTCTAGGTAGACAACATTATAATATACAGGATGATAAAGATGACAAAGGATGCCTGCTTGGATTGTTTACGATAATCATGTAAAAGAAACCTATAGTGTTTCCCCATTTAGGAGTCAACTCAAACTAATAGTAAATATCACATTATTTTGAGGATGGAGCAGAGCTCATAAGAGTGTAATTTTTTCAACCAAGGCTACTTTTGGAACATATAAAAATGTATTCAAAATTTCCTCATACCAATTCACAACTTTCTCCTTCCTAATAGAAAGATTAAACTTTTATATGCACAATATATAATCACAATATAAAACAGGAATATAAAAATTTGATCTAACAGAAACATAAACATGTGAGTACAAAATGGAATATCACACACAATGTTTATACTGCCATATTTTTCAAATCAGTGGATTTTTAATTTATAATAGCTATTACAACTGAATTTTTAATAACAGGGAATTTAATAAGAAACAAATTAAGATACTTGACTGTGAAGATTTTCCTTTTTTAAATATGTGTGAATTTTTCTCATAGAATATCTCTGAGAGGATTTTAGTTATATCTACAGAAAAGCAATCCTTTAATAAATAGAATAAAAATTCTGTCAATCATCTGAGTGTTTCAGTATAAAATAGTCCTACAGTATGTGAACATTTTGTTTTATCTTTCCATAATAATTATATGACATGATAGAATATATTGCTTATTTTTATAGAAACACATAAAAATATGTAAATTTTGAAACATAAAAATATATGTAAACATTTGGAGTTTTTCAATTTGGTCAGAGAATTTGGGCCAAAATTTGCTTTCATTATGCAGTGCTCATATTCTAATTCTTTACATACGATCTTCTATAATGCCTAAGACACTCCATTATTATTTTTTGAATGAAGTAGAACATAATCAAGTAAAACTTGATCCATATACAAGTAAAACTCCAAGTAAAATATTCATTAACTATTCAGTAAACACTGAAAAACAAATTACCTACATTTCTGTACTGACATAAAAGGTTGTAAATATTGGCAGCTTTGCTGGTTAAATAGCTAAGGCTTCTTGCTGGGAAGTATTGATAAAAAAAGAAAATTATATCAGTAGAAGGAATGTATTAGGTTAAGTAATCAGTATATAAAATGCAATTGTTTAGATAATTTAGAATTTTTTTCCTGTTGTTATTCAAAGCAAAATGTGGGTCAGTTAATCAGGGAATTCAGAAGCAGCATTTGGGATAGAAGTAAAGAACAATTGAGGATATGTGCTGGTGTTTAGGTGTTTGTGATCCCAGGAATGTGGGAAAACACACAAACAGATGGAATCAACCAACTATGACCAAAGGTTCATTTGAGTTCCACTGCCCAGTTTCTCAGGTGGGTACCCCACTCTGATTTACATTAATGATTTAATAATAAAAAAATCTTACATGTAAATGGATGAAGACTAATCAAGGACCAAAAACCATTATCTTCCTAAATTTGACTGTGGGGAATATTTCAGTTCTAGCTTGGCAGCAGTTGTGGGGTTAACAAATGAAGAAGTCATGTGGTGATGGTTTTAGATTGTAAAACAATTTGATTTTCCTGTTGTCTACAAGATAAAGATTTTTTTTAATATATAGTACTTTGTTGTCTTCAAGCTGAAGAATGTATTTGGAAAATATACAGAATTTTGCCATTGTGCCTTATCCATTCTTTCTGTTATCCATTATGCAGGGACAGATGCAGAAGAGCTGAGAACACTTGAGATCCTTGTCCTCAGGAAAGCTTGATTGCTTTTCCTGCTTTTTATTTAGGGAGCATATATATAGACAGGGGAGTGAACAGTACTTGGCTTTGTTTGTACCTTGAAATTTTTGCTTCTTGTGTAAAATATCAGACTTAAAATTTTCTTTGGCCTCTTTTTCAAATTTATGCATGTGTAGGTGTGTGTGTATACACACATATAATAATATTATATACATATAAATGTAAAATAAAACTATAAGAACTCTGAATAGAAGATTGGGAAGAGAGGATGACTAAGACTTAGTGGAGTAGCTTTCCTTGGATGGGTGTCTGTCTGGAAGAGTGAAAATTGGTGGCATCATATTGCTAGTTTACACAAAGTAGGCAAAACCATGACTAAAATCACTCAAAGAACAAAGGCCTAATAAGTAGGGACTGTTCTTTATAGTAAAACCTCAGATATTCAGCATAAATACAGAAAGTAAACAGGTAATGATGGAAGTCTAAAGAATACCTTTGCCATTTGCTAGACACCACTGTCTAGTATTGGCTAGGTGACCATTACAAGGGAGAGATCTTCTAATTTCTAAAATTGTAAAATGGCTTTTTTTTTTGTCTTAGGTAATTTTGTTTCATGATCTTGTTTTTGTTCTGTTACATTTCTATTGTCTTTAAGAAAGTTATTCTAACTTTAAACCTATAATTTCTAAACTTTCCTTAATAAATACTGCAGTCTAATAATATATATATATATATATATATATATATATATATATATATATATATATATATATATGTATAGGTATAGGTATGGGTGTGTGTGTGTGTGTGTGTGTGTGTATTTGTTCTTTTTAGATAGATGTGATAGTAGAGTGTATTTTGACATATTATACATACATGGAGTATAACTTATTCTACTTAGGATCCTATTCTTGTGGTTGCACATGATGTGGAATTCTACTGCTGGTGTATCCATATACAAAGACAGGAAAGTTATGTCCAATTCATTCTCCTATCTTTATTTCCCCATCCCTCTCCTGAATGGTCAAAAATATATGAAATAATTTTTTAACATCTCTATCAATTAGAGAAATGCAAACTAAAACTACACTGAGATTCCATCTCACTGCAGTCAGAATAGCAATTATCAAGAATACAACAATGTTGAACAGGATGTGGTAAAAGGGTTCACTCACACACTGCTGGTGGGATTGAAAATTGGTGCAACCACTATGAAAAGCTGTATGAAGATTGCCTAGAAACCTGGAATGGAACCACCATGTGACCCAGTCACCCCACTCCTCAGCTTATACCCAAAGGACTTAACATCAGCACACTTCAGGGATGCAGCCACATCAGTGTTTAGAGCAGCTCAATTAACAATAGCCAAGCCATGGAACCAACCTAGGTGTCTTTTAACAGATGAATGGATGAAGAAAATGTGGTATATACACACATTGGAATATTCATCAGTCATAAAGAAGAAATTATGGCATTTACCTGTAAACGGATGGAACTAGAGAGTATCATGCTAAGTGAAATTAGCCAGTCCCCCAAAAGAAAGGCCTAATGTTCTCTCTGATATGCAGATGCTATCCCACAGCAAGGGAGGGTGATGAGGGGAAGGAAAAAAACGTTCTTTAAATCAATTTAATGATTTTCAGGTGTAGGGCTGCATTTTGAGCCACTCTCATTCCGAAGCTTTCCTACCTACCTGCCTGCTATCTCTCCCAGGACCCTCTGCTGATCCAGGAATGTTGCATCCAATTATCCCCTAGAGAGCCAAATACTGTCATTGGACTATAGGAAACAAAAGTGTAATTCTATGTCCACATGGATGGACACTCTGATAAATAGATTGACAGATATAGAGAACTCAGGATGCCAAACACCATGCAGTCAGAATTTTAAGATGTTATAGTTTATATCAGAGGTGTCCTTTAGAAGCTCAGGTATGACACAACACAAGGAAGTTGAGAGGTAAAATAATTGGGTTATGAGAATGCATTAACTGGATAGTAACTGTAGGCAGGTAAAGTGTGGCTGGAGGAGGTGGGTCACTCGGGGTATGCCTACGTGGTGCATAGTTTTTCCCTGTGATCAGAGTTCTCTCTCTGCTTCCTTATTGCATATCCTGAGCTGGTTTCCTCTGCCATCAATGTAGTGGACCTTCTATGGACTGAGATCTCAGAAATGATAAGACAAACTTTTCTTTCTCTAAAGCTTTTCTTGTCTGGTCTTTGGGTCACAGTGGCAAAATAAAAAGCTGACTAAAACAAAAGAGAATACACAGAAAACGAAAGGGCTGAGAAAAAAATCAAAGGAAAAAACTGGGTAAAAATAATAACCCAGAACTGAAAAATGTCTACAGAAACCCTTCAAAAATAAAGTGGTTATTCCTTGGTTCAGGAACAGCAGGGTCTTCACTACTCCTAATGAAATAGCTGGTCTCCAGAGATTCAAAGAACACCCTAAAGCTTCCCAAAAGAAAAGGCTGTCACCTATAAAGGGTGAAGATCCGATTGGCATTATATCTCTCATCAGTGTTGCTGAAAGTCATCAGACAATTAAGTGATGTCTTCATTGTTCTTAGGGAAAAACATATTTTTACTTCAAAATTTAATTTTGGCTACAGTATTAATTATGGTAATAAAATAATAACATTTTATATAACAACTCAAAATTTTTGCTTTCCAAATACCTTTCTGAAACATTGCTTATTAGTGTCAGGAAAAGAAAGACAAAAAACAAAAAAAAAAAACAAAAAAAAAGCTGGCACCTGGAGGAGGCAGACAGAGATCAAAACAACATAACAAGGAGGGGCTGGGGCTGGGGCCCAGTGGTGGAGCGTTTACCTAGCACAGGTGAGGCACTGGTTTGATCCTCAGTACCACATAGAAAATAAATAAATCAAATTTAGTTATAAAAAAAATTTGTTAAAAGAAAAAAACAACAACAACATAATAAGCATGAGGAAATGAACGTGAGCTGAGAGTCAAAGGAGAAAAAATCCTGAGGTGGCAGTTATGGGACAGAGCTAAAAATTGATCACCACAAGTTAGAACAGTGATCCAGAGGAAAACAAGGGGTGGGGGGGTGATGGTATCTTTAAGAAAATGTCTTTTCATTATGGTAATTGGATATGATTAAGAATACATAATCTTACTGGGCAACGTAGTGCATGCCTGTAATCCCAGCAGATTGGGAGGTTGACGTAGTAGGATTGCAGGTTCAAAGCCAACCTCAGCAATTTAGCAAGGCTCTAAGTAACTTAGCAAGTAGCAAGATCCTTACTCAAAAATAAATAAATAAATAAATAAAAAGTTCTGGGGACATGGCTCAGTGGTTAAGTGCACTTGCTCTTGGATTCAATCCCTGGTACCAGAAAAAAAAAAAAAAAAAAAGGAAGAAAACCAGAAACAAGTATACAGAACAAATATATAATCTTAGTGATAAGTTGAGAGTATGTTATTTTTAAAAAGACTACATCATTTTAAAATTGAAGCAAAAAGAAAGACTGTCAAATTTTATAAAGAAAATTAAGATAAGTGCTATTGACTAAAAGTGGAAATTCCATTTGACCCCCATGGCTTGAGAGAGGCACATATTTAGGGACAAAGAATGACACATTTCCTTTCCCTGGTCCAATCATAGTACGCACCTTTGAAGAAATAAATGGATAATCACATTGCTGTAATGTTTATTGGCTTATTGGTTTTAAATTTCACAATTAATCTATAATTATGGCTGACAAAGAGAATTTATGAATTTAAAAATCCATGTAGAATTGATAGAAGATACAAAGTAGATGAAGGTTCAAGCAAAAGGGTGAATAATGCTTAATTCTTTCAGTTTTTTTTTAATAATTTGATGCTAAAATAATACCAGAACTGTAAAAAGCTTTTATTATAATACATCTTTTGCATATTATTTTTTCTTTATGAAAACTGAATTCCCAACTTGATTTTCTACAAATAAAACAAATGCACAGTGAATAAGGAAAACAAGAACAAATAGGTACAATTTTTAAGGTGATTAAAACACAGGTAAATTCTCAACTTTGAAAACTTGGTCTTCTCCATCTTCAGTGAGACTTTCCCACTAATTAAAAGACAAAAATTGTTCATAGAGAAAAAATTCCATTTCTATCAAACTTATGTTGTGTGTCTGTAAAACTACAAAGCAACTCTTCAAATAATTGCATTTAATAGATAAACTACATTTGTCTGTGATCTCATTTATTTCCCATATTTTAAATCATTTCCTAAAGAATTTATTCAGACATGTTATTTATAGATATTTTGAAATATCTTATTTATATTACAGACTCCAGTATGCACACTCGAACTCACAAATACATGCCTGCTTGAGTATTAGCATATTTGTTTTGTGGTGTGAAAACAGTTCAATGTAAGAACTTTCTGAAATGGTAAACATTTTGACTGGAAAAATTGTCTTTGCTTAGCTGGCCTAACTCAGCTCACTGCCATATGAAAAAACTAAGTGTAGGAGTCAGTGAAAAACGACCAGTCATTTCTTTTCTCCCAGCTGATACATATCTTATTTATTCTGCCTTGTAATGTGTGAATGCAGCACCATGCCCTATTTTGTCTTCTGCCTCAATTAAAATGTAAATTTCAGCAGCCCATCTCTATAATTCCAAACTGCTCTAGGCAGGGGAATTTAAACTGCTTTTAATAAAACCAACTACAGATGCTGAAATAAGATTTCTTCTCAAGTCTTTGAAATCTATATGTGTAATGGTATGCTGGGTCTTCTGTACTTATGTCTTGGCTATAAACATTCAGAAAGAAAGAAAGAAAGAAGGTGATCGGTGAATTTTAACATCACCACACATGCAGAGCCATAGCTAGGGCACTGACCCTTCTATTCTTCTTGCACAATTTATAGTGATCAATCCATTTTCTTTTATAAAAGATAAATGTTGGTCACATTTAGAATTTATAGCCTGAAAATGCCACTGCTCATTTTGCCAGACAGGATAACAATTTGATAGGTAGAATCAAAATTGAAGTCAAGTTTGCAAAAATGACTTTTGGATTTTCATTTTAGACTGTTGGTCTAACTCCTGTCAGTGTCTCACCCTATAAAATATCCTTTTCCCAATGTCTCTGACTCTTTTCCTGGTTAATTCTTAAATGCTCTTTCCTATCTTTACCCCAGTATCTTCCCCAGGAATCATTTTACCTGGAGAAACTAGAGAGACAAATGGCCCCGCCTCTCTTTTCCAATATTCTCTGGTTGCCCTCTCACAATGCTAGTAATTTCCATATTGGAATGATAATATAATGCCACCAAACCTGGGGTACTTTAGAGGGTGAAAGGGGTTACTACAATAGAGAATGATAAACCAGGGCTCCCCCAGGAAAATCAGGAATATGGACAATTCACTAGTTAAATAGGCAGTTTCAGATTATTGCTGGATAATGTAGAAGAAAAATGTAAAAGAATGTAATGTAGATAAAAAAGAGTAAATGTTGGAGAGGACCAATGGAGAAGTCCTATCAATCTATATTGTTCACATTTATGGTTCTCTGATACCTCCAGTGCTCACAAAGCTCATGGCCTAGTAATGACCCTACCATTAAGAAGGAGAAGAATCTCTTCTCATATCACAAATGTGTGCATTACATTTAACAGCATGATCTATTTTTCTCAAAACCAATGGTTCTCTACATGGGTTGATTTCATCCCATGGGGGACATTTGGTCATGTCTGAGGACATTTGCAGAGGGTAAGGAGGGTCTTATTAGCATCTAGTTGGTAGAGGCAGGGATGCCTTTGAACATGCATCCAGACAGGACAGCCTTCCAGAACAAAGAATTATCTACGACCAAATGTGGGTAAAGACAAAGCTGAAAAATAGTGATCTAGGCAATCAATATGGCGAGCAGGCAAACAAGAAGGCAAAACAAAGACGGTGGAGGAGACACTACCTTTAGATTTACTGGGCTGTCCATGCAGCCCTGGGGGAGAGGGATGCCTCAGGTAAGGAGCAACTTAGTTTTGCAATCATCTTCCATCTATCTTCTCCTGACCTGCTCTCATTGCTATTGAGGATGTAGCTGCAAAAGAAAGATAACTCTATGCCTACACCCTCTTCTACCCGTTTCACTGTAGAAAAGAGAAATAAGCAACTACTCTGGACTGAGTTTTCAAATCCCTTCCCTTTTTAAGCCTTTCTTCTCAGTGCTGTCAAGTCATTGCTGTGCCCAGCTCTCTTTATTTCAGCCTGCTCAGCCACTTCCAGCATTTGGTGCAAGTCTTTTAGAAGTTATCTTAGAAAGCTCTCTCTCTCTCTCTCTCTCTCTCTCTCTCTCTCTCTCTGAACATCTGACTCAGCCATACTTTTCCAATCTTTGTCCTCCAGATAATATTTCCCACCTCTAACGCTTTGATGCTTCCTCCTGGAAAGCTTCACTGCCTTCATTTCATCTAATCCAAGCTTACTTTCATTCCAAGACCCTGTGTAAATTTCACTTTCCCCCAAATCCTCTCCATTACATCTCTGCATCTGTTTCATTCGATTTACCCATTTCTTTCGAAATTACTCGTGTTGATCATTATCTTTTGATGTGCATCATCCTACTCTCCCCATCGAGATAGTAAATACAGAGGAATATAAATTCATATTCTTTAAAAATCTCTACTTCAGTAAACTTAACTTCCATAAAAAAGAACAAGAACTATTATTCATTGATTGATTATAATAACTGTGTCCTTCCCACTCATGTTTAACTAGTATTCAATGAATATCAGCTGTTGATAACACTTAATGGAGACATATCTAACACTAAGTAAGCTCCTAATGAAATCAGCTTTCAAAGAAAGCATATTTTTCTGTTCTGAATTGAAAAAAAAGTCACAATCAGCCTGCCAACCCCTGGGGGAGTTACTGGAGGTATTCATTTTTGTTAATCTTTTCATTTTTGTTCAGACCCCACGAGAATAGGGAAAACTTGGAAGCAGAATTCAGAGACTAGATTAAATGCAAAGCTCAGAGAAAGTTGGCAATTTAACACATACATGAAAAAGGAAAGAACTGTTGAGAAGTTTCCAGAGTTGGTTAACTACTGCTTGGAGTAGTGTCTTTCAAATTGAGTCTACAGGCATAAACTTGTAGTTCCACTAGTTTTGCAGCTTTTTGGTTGCTTCATTTTTTAGCCTCAATTTTAATTGGAATCTAAAAGGTGTTATATAATATTAAGATAAATTTTATATTGTGTAGTGGTCATTTGTAATTAAAACATATCTTCATGGAATAAGGTTTCAGTTTCCCAGCCAGTTTTCTCAAAATTGAGAAAGCACATGATAATGAAGTTTGGGAAATTCCTTTTTTCTTTTGGTATTGAGAATAAGACCCACAGAGCTACATCCCAAGTCCTTTTTAAATATTTAATTTTGGTACAGAGTCTCACAAAGTTGCTCAGGGTCTCATTAAGTTGCTGAGAGTGGCCTCGGATTTGTAATCCTCCTGCCTCAGCCTCCTGAGTCACTGGGATTATAGGAGTGTACTAGTGCACATAACTGGGAATTTCTTAAAGAGTTTTATGTAGATTCCAGTCTGAAAATTACCAACTGATAATATATCTTCATGAGCATCACTGGTCTGTTTATTGAAAAATTATAATGATACATTTGAACTCCAAAACAACTAGAAGATTTGCAATTTACTTATGCAAAAACCACATTAGCTTAGCTTCTTCAATTGATGCTCCCTGATAAGGCCTATTCATTTTTTTCTTCCCTTTGTGAGTTACGTGTTTCATGAGATAAATAAGATAGTTCTCTTCTCCAATCAACCAGTTGGTTGATTCTTTTAATTAGAAAAGTTCAACCAGTTGACTCATTTATTGACAAGGGTGTGCATTTACTATTTTAAGAAAAAAATACTGCAATACCTAATTCTTCAGACTCCTTGACTTTAAAGTGACTTTTGCAACCAAATATCTAGATTGCATTATTTAAGTAGAATCATTGCTAAAAATAAAGTTACTGTGGTCAGTTGAACTAAGATACTAAAAATTCTTCAACTTGTTGTAGAGATGTTCATCTTTTTTTGAGAGGGGTTAACAGGGATTGAACTCAGGGGCACTCCACCACTGAGCCACATCCCCAGTCCTATTTTGTATTTTATTTAGAGTCTCACTGAGTTGTTTAGCACCTGGCTTTTTGCTGAGGCTGGCTTTGAACTCGCAGTCCTCCTGCCTCAGCCTCCCAAGCTGCTGGGATTACAGGCATATGCCACTGTGCCAGACTAGAGATGCTAATCTTAATGGTGAGTTGAAATGAATTAACAAGAGGACAGATATGACAAAGGAAGGGAGTAAAACCCTTATACTTGTATATAACTCTCTCTAGAGGACTAGACCCTAGAAATTTTAGAGTCAAATAGGATTTTGCAATGGTTTTCACATCCAAAAATATGCATCTAACTTGAATTTTTAAAAACCCTCCTTAAAAAAAAAACAGCTGAATCCAATCTTAAAAAATAAAAAATTAAAAAATTAAATGCTTTGATAGACCCTGTCATCCTCCTGCTGCACACAGCTGGAGCCCCATGACGACTTCCCAAGAAAGCAGCTGGGTGAGTAAGAGCTCATCCTTTATTGAATTCCCTAATAAAGAATGCACATCTTTGGGGACTTGCAGAAGCATCAAACATCACTCTCCTCCCAACCTTCCTTGCAAGGCAGACAGTTGGGGGTGGCGGGGGCAGATAATTGAATTAAACACAGTGATTGAACACGAAAGCCATGCCTCTGTCTCAGGGGAAGAGTGCTTTCTGGAGAATTCACATCCCCTTTCCTTTTCAACTTAGACTGACAGTGACTGGGCTGCCTGTGGAAAGTTGTTGAAGTTGCCCTTTGCAACCACAGAGCCTGTTAAGTGAGAGTGGGGAGAAAGTCTGCACTTGGGATTTCATTTGAAGGCATCTTTCCTCCGAGGTTCTTTCAGCTTCAGTTGAAAGTGTTATGAATTCGGTTCACATCCTTTCCACAGGCAGGCCAATCACTGCCAATCTGCCTGGATGTGTTACCCACTGGTACTCTTCTAATTCAGTACACTGAGATGCAGCTGCGAATGGCAAATCACTGTCAGATTCCTCATGGGTAACTCCAGACACAAGCCAGGCAAACGCCTGTCCTTTGCCATTCTTTGATTGAGAGGTGTTTTGCTAGGGACTGGCTTTCCTCTTTACTAGGAAGATGAAATATTAACAAATCCAATACATAAATCTTGAAGACTGTGCCGAAGGAGAAAGATGGCCCTATGCTGAGTGGGTGTGTTAGCAATATTAACACCTATTGACAAAGTGGGAGTGCAATCAAAAGGCTATAACCTTTCCATCCGGTGCTGCACCTCCTATTTTATAGGCAGGAATGATAATGGGTAAATATTCTTTCTCAATGTTCTGGCCCCAAAGTGCTCTTAATTCCCACATCTCTTTTCCTTCCTTCTCCCAGAAAGGAAGACAATACTGATTCTCCCCCTTACATTCTGGCTCCCCTTTACCTTCATAGAACACTTCCTCAGTGACCCACATTCTGGATCTCCACCTCTGGTCTTTCTCTTAGCTATTTCTTCCCAGAACAGAAGGGTGCTCTACCTCTTCCGTCTTCAAATATAACCACCCTTCAGTACTAAGTCATCCTCAGGTTACCACCTTGTCCTGTGAGTCCTTCACCCACACAGCATTCCAAGTGCACATTTCCTTACTCAATTCCCTCTTTGCCTTCCACAGTTTGAGATATCCAGCATTCACTGAGAGCTGCTTTCCTGAGGTCACTGCCTGCTTTCTAAGTGTAACCAATAATTCACAGACCCGTTCTTGGTCTGCCTGGGAGTTCAGCAGACATTAAAGGTAAGGCTTCTGGAATCACATCCTTGGGATGCATACCCACACGGTGCCATCAAAAGGTTGTGTGGACTTGGGTAAGATTCTCTCTGCACTTTTATTTTTTCATCTACAGAAAGAAGTTATAATAGTAGCTACTTCCCTGAGTTTACTGTGTTAATTAATTGTCTTAATAAACATAAAGCAATTAGAAATTACAATTAGAAAATGCTTAGTACTCAAATTATGTGGTGATCATAACATATCCTTGATACAGACTGTCTACTTCCTGAAATTCTCTTCTCATTCAACCTCGAGAACATTACTTTGTCCAAGTGGCTGCTTATCAGATTGCCTGTTTTCTATTTCTTATTCTTCTCTACTTCCCTGAAACTTAGGTCTCATCCATGTCTCCCTCATGAAACCATACATTTTCTAGGAGTAATTTCATCCATTATCCTTTTTATTCATTGCAATTATAATATCTCACAATGTTTTCTTTAGATCAAACCTTTCTCCTTAAGTTCTGACTATATACAACAACTCCATGAATATCCTACAAGTTCAGCATGTTTCAAAATCATTACCTAATCAGACCCCTCCCATCTTCTTTCCTTTTTTTAATATTTAATTTTTAGTTTTAGGTGGACACAATATCCTTATTTTACATTTATGTGGTTCTGAGGATTGAACCCAGTACTTCATGCATGATAGGAAAGCACTCCACCACTGAGCCACAACCACAGCCCACTCTTTCTTAATAGTAGTGAATACCAGACTACCCATTTGCCCAAATTAGAGATTTATTTGCCACACATTCCATACATTTATTCAAAATGTCTCTTGGAAGCCAGCATGGTGGTGTACACTTGTAATGCCAGCAGCTTGGGAGACTGAGGCAGGAGATTATGAGTTCAAAGCCAGCCTCAGCAATTTAAGTAGGCCCTAAGCAACTTAGCAAGACCTTGTCTCAAAATAAAATATAAAAAGGGTTGGTGATATGGTTCAGTGGTTAAGCGCCTCTCTCTTTCTCATCCCCTACTGAATTCTGGTCCTCATTTGGATTGCTGCAATCATCTGTCAATTTCCTAACTGCATTTGGTTTTCTCCTCTTTTACCCAATCTCCACTCTCTTTTCCATATGATCTTTCTAAAACACAGTTCTCCTTAGGAATTTTCACTTCTTAATATTTTTCAGGAAATGACAAACCAGTACTTTCTACAGAAACTCTAAAGCACTTAGCATGATATACAAGGCTCTCCTTCACTGTATGCATTAATCACATGACACTTTCTCTACATGCCCTGCATGGTAGGCTACTTAATACTTATACAAATTTTATTTAATCTCCATGATTTTTATTCAAATCAAATGTCAAAGTGGGTTATCCTAAATTATATCTAAGCAGAGATCTATTCTTAGAGGCAGCATTAATAGCCCCAAACACATGTTAAATTATTGAGTAAGTTTTCCAAATTATTCCAAATTTTAATTTTCAGATTTGGAAAGAAAATCTAGGAATCCATGGAGATATAACATTTCACATCAGGACATCCTCTTTTTCAGGAGTTTCAATACAAGCTCCACATGTGAATCACCCAGGGATCTCTTAAAATCTATCAATGGACAGGAACCATCACAAACCAAATGGATAATAATCTCTGGGGGCAGACAGGGAATATTTCTAAACCTCCTCAAGAGATGCTACTGGATAGCCAGGGTTAAGAACCAGTGATGTGGTTTACCCCAAAGTTTTCTATATGAACATGTTTCACTGCTCAATTTCACTTTGCTTTTTTTGTTTTTAAGTCCTAAGAAAAATGATGGAACTCAGTGATGCATGCTATGCAAAAATGATAGGATAAAACTATAACCAAAGGACAAATACAGAAGAAGAGTTTATTCTCTGTGAGAAGCATGACTATGTATTTTATTATCCTGATTAGGATATTTTGAGATCCTTGAAGGGAGAACCTTGACTCTTCATTTTTACACCAAATCCTAGAATAATAATTGACTCATGGTAGATGTTTATTAAAAATTTATCAGAAAGAGTTAATGAGTGAAAGTTTATTAGACAATAAAAGAACATCCTAAGATACATTGGGAAACCAAATATACTGGAAACATTGTTATTCTTTTTGCTGCTGTCATCAGAAGAACTGTGTTCCTTCAACATACAGATTCAGAAATAAGCTCTGTATGTTTTCATTCCTACACCAGTGGAAATATGTGTTGTCTATTACTCCTCTCCTTTGAGAAGTGAACTTAACAATTAAAAGTTGTATATCATAACAAATTTCCTTAGGGGAGAAAATTACACTGGGCTTTTTCTAGTTTTCAAGTGGCATCATTTGGAAATGAAAATGATAAAATATCTTCAGTTGCTGAATTAAGATATTTGTGGAACAGGAGATCACATTTGAAAATAATTTTAAAGAGTCATTATGACCTGAAGTGTGACATCCTGCAAAATCCATATAGTGAATCTTTACCTCCTATGTGACTCTTTTGAAGATAAGAGCCTTTAAGGAAGTATTTTAAGTGAAATAAGGGTATATGAATGAGGCCCCAATCCAGTAGGACTGGTTTCCTTATAAGAAGAAAAAGAGATATTAAAAGTATCTCAGTTCATCATGTAAGGACACAGCAAACAGGAGGCAATCTGCAGCTAGAAACTAGCCCTGCTGGTACTTGATCTTGAACCTTCAGTCTCTAGAAAGGTGAGAAAATAAATGTCTTTTGTTTCAGCCACCTAGACTGTGATATTTTGTTAAAAAAGCTGAAGAAGACCATAAAAAGGAGAACTTTTTCTTTCTTTCTTTTTTTAGCATCAGCAATGATGATTCGAAGAGAGCAGACAATTCAAAAGAAGTAACAACACCTTTCTTATGCTTCCTGCAGAGATTTTCAGGGATAGAGTATGAGATGGGGAGGAAATATGAAAATTATCCCCTGGAAATAAACCCACAAGCACACTTTTCACATGTCTATATGTTGGATGGATGGAGTATTTTGTATGTGACTTAAATCACAGCGAAATAGAATTTAACACACAATTACTACAAGGCAATTATATTTTCTGAGGTTTAAAGACAAGATGCTACACTGTAATTTCTTCCTAACAGCCGTGGTTCTTCCACCACAGCCATCATCACTTCTAGGTTTTATTCCAAAATGAAAACTGAAAAATAAAAATTAGCTGTATATGTTTCAAGTGGAAAATGACAAGGGAACATATTGGTTCATTTGGATTCTCCTTACAATGTAGACTCCCATAACAGTGTTAGTGTTTATTCTCATATGTTCTGAAAGGCTCACTGCATTAGATTCTACAGGCCACCCTGTGGCTTTTCAAGCAAAATAATCATTCTTTTCCTTATCAATTCATTTTAGCAGCACTTGTATTTTGATTTGTTGCAAGTTCTCTGGCACTTATTAACATTCAGAATGGTTCAGGGCAGCCTCATGCAAATGCGGCTCCTTCAACCAACAAAATGCACATTTTCTGTTTTACAATCAACATTACATTAATAGCTTATTAAAGCTGGAATGGACCTTAATAATGACCTATTGCACCTCCCATCTCCCTCCAGCAATATGTGTAACACATAAAAACCCAGGTGTCTTGACTTTCAGGTCATTCTGCTATCTACATGAACAATATTAGAGAATGCTTAATGTCTACCTTTGCACACTGCCAAATTCTACCAAGAACACACAGATGAGAGCCTCAACCTGCAGGGAAATTTCTATCAGGAAATGGAATCACACAATTGGAATCCCAAAGTCTTATTCCATCATAAAAATAAGAATAAAGCCATTATTATATACATGTGTACTATGCTCTTCAACATGTAGAATATTTTGATTTAGAAAAACCAACATTGTCATAAAAATTATTAGTACACTAAACTCAATTCTTACCTATCTTTTGCATCTATCATAGAAGGCCATCTGTTATTCAAACACACATACCCAGCACATGAAAGGCTCAAAACCCTGGAGAAGATGTTCAAGGAGTCTTCTTTGATTCACTGAATTAATTTTGTAAAACCTTTGGTTCTATCACTTTTAGATAAATGAAAGAAAAACAAGCCTCAAGTAAAAATGTGTTGGTTAAAGAAACAAACAAACAACAACAAAAAAAAACACAGGAAAAGAATGTCTGGAAAGTCTAGTCCCCACTCTCTCTCCATCCAGTTCACTCAAATCAGCTTTTGAATCTCACCTATTCACTCCCTTGGCCTCCAGGAGATTTCTTCTGCAAAATAGTAAATATGTACCTTTCTCAACTGAATAGGCAGCCAGTGCACAGATCACAAGGGTCTCTTCAGATGCTGGGATCTCTCTCTATGAATGTGTGGCCACAAAGTGTGCGGGAAGAAAGCAAGTAGCACACGGTGTAATCAGAAACGAAGAGGCAGAGGGTTGGAACTGTGGCCATGAAAGTCATGAGGCTGGGATGCAGCCTGCTACTAGGAAGTAGAAAGATCCGAGACAAGAGCAAGCCCTACATTCCAAAGTCCCGTGGATAGGGTAAGGAAGCTATTTAACCATGTTTATATTTCATAAGTATGTTCTGAATTTTATTTCTGCATGCCAAAACCTAAAAAAATCTATGAAATGTAAATAATATAACTTAATAATAACAGTAAATTTCAGTAATGATTTAAATATTTGTATTAATATATTAAAAATTTTTAAATAATCTTTTTAATTTATACTAATTTGGAAATTTTATGAGTCCTTTACTTAAATTTATTAAATTAAAATTTTGAATTTTAAAAAATGTATGACTATAAACCCATCTTCTGTAATCTGTGTTATATTGAAGACTCAGGTTAAAAATGGACCCAATTAAAGATACATAATGCATCTATTCATCACTTATTTACCCATTCAACCAATACTGGTTAATCATCTACTTGGTTTCAGCACTGCAATAGCAAAAAAAAAAAAAAAAAACCTCTAAATTGCCAACCAGAAATATATGTCGAATCTGCCCTGTTCTGGTTTGGTACTGAATCCATTTCTTTGTGTCTGGATTCTTACATATTTCCATTTGCAAAGCAGTAATACACAGTGCAATGCACCTGCATAAAAATGACGTCTAGCAAAGAACCATTGAAAACTACATGCCATGGTGTGTCTGATGGAAATGTAAGGCAGCCATGGACACCAAGCATGCTTAACACTGGGTGCCAAATACCCAGTGTGTCTCCTCTTTTACGACATCATCAAGTCCCACTGAGAAAGGATGGTGACTGCTCCACTCTGTGCCCTCAAACGAGAAGGACATTTGTGCCGACGGTACTGAAGCAAGAGGAAAATATGAAGCATAATTTACTTCCTTAATGTTAATTTCACATCTATTATCCCATTGTTCAGTTGAGCATAAGTGTTAACATAGGCATGTACTTTTTATTTATTTATATCAATTTTTTATTATGTATGAGAGCAGAATGTTTTATAATTCTTATTACACATATAGAGACAATTTTTTCATATCTATGGTTGTATACAAAGTACATTCACACCAATTCATGTCTTTATACATGTACATTGGAGAAACAGACGAACTCTAGATAGGGCAGAGGGGTGGAAGCAGAAGGGAGGGGGTGTGGGGTTAGAAATTATGGTGGCATGTGATGGACATTATTATCCAAGGTATGTGCTTTTTAAACATATCTATTTTGATATGTACGTTTAAAAATGGAAGAATTTTTCATGTGCATGTTTTTTCATAAAGAAATATTTTTACTTGTGCATTATAATACACATATTAGTGGGATTCATTATGTCATATTCATGAATGCACATAATTGGATCTACCTCATTCTCTAATACCGTTCCTTTCTCCTCCCTCCCATTATCTGTTGGTTCTAGTATACTGATCTCCCTTCTATTGAGAAATATCTTTTAGAAAGCTGATAACACATCCACTTCTTGATTTGAGAGCTGTGGAGCTTCTCTGCAGGACTGTTTTATCCTACAGTAGAACAATAATTGAAAGCTAATAAGCACTTTAGCTTATTTATCTTTATTTAATGGTGTTTTAATTAGTGCCATATTACACAAATCTACCTCAAGGCAACTTAGTTTTGAAAGGCACAATTAAAAATAATACTTCAATTTATGAATGTGAAAAGTGTTTTTGCTTTTGTTTATTCCTGTTAGTCATACCAACCCAAAGTTCAGGATTTGAAGGAAAAATGGGAAAATTTCCCTGTCCTAAAGTTTCTCTTCCTGATATCTACCAGACTGGTTTTGATTCATAGGCATGATTTGCTTTCTTTATTTTCATATATTTTCTCCTCATAGCTCTGTTTTGAATCCATATCACTCTGAGATAGGTACCGTAGTATCTTCAACGTAGCCATCTCTACCTTGATATGAATTTGTTTCTGAGCTCATGTTCTGTCAGGGTACGGAAAGCAGTGGGGTTCTGATATTTGGGGGGAGATGCTGGCAGTTTCTGGAGCAAGGGTACTTGAGGAAGTCATGCCACAGGGGTGTGCTGCAGTTTGTGGGATGTGAGTATTGCACACCTGGAAAGAGACACCAGGATAAGAGCAGAGGAGCAGGTTCCACCTAGGATTAGCCAGCCCTGCCACAGGTCAGCTGTCTGCATAGCTTGGCTTCTGTCTGAGGAGGTTTGCATGAGATCCAGATCCAGGGTGTGACCTGAGCGGTCTCTAAGGGAATACTGCAAAGTATCAGAGGGCAAAGGAGGCAGATTTGAAAGAAATAAAAATGGACAAACACCTCTCCCCATCTCCCACCAGAATGAGGCCCCTCTTCCAGGCTTCCTCACCCCCTTTGCTAGGAGGTAACTCTCTGGCAGGACTTTTAGGAAGGTGTGAGTGGCAGGTGTGTGTGTGGTGTGTCTGCTTCTCACCGTATCCCACAGGAGTACTGTAAAACTTTGAAAACGAGTTCGGATTCCTCTCTGAAGACATTCTATTCGTATTCCTCTATTGCCAGTTCTACTAACTAGAGTCACAGGGAATTAGACATCCTTTGCTAAACAGGCCACAATCCCGATGGTGCTGAGCAAGCTAATTTCCTGGGCCCAGTTCATAATGTTCAATTGGTAGCAAGGGAGCCACAGGCAGTAAGCTCTGATATGATGACTAATCAATCAGAATTGAAAGCTCCTGCGCAGGGAATTCTGGGGAAATTCAATGAAGCTTTGGAAACTGCACTAAACAGGAGGGCCAAGGAAAAAGCTGTGGTTTCTTTTCCCCCCGGCTTCAACAGCTGTCATCTGTCTCGGAGTGGGAATGTATTTTCTAAGTAAAAATCTCATTTACATACTATAGAAAGTGGTGGAAAATCAGTGAATAAACAAATTTAGCATCAATTCCTAGCTAATAATTATGACCCTTTCTTATTCCCTGGAGTTTCAATTCAAAAGAACTGAAGCTTCACAACATTAATTTTAGGAGCCAGACTTTTAAAAGATGCTGCATAGAAGAAATGCCCTGATCTTGCTCTACACAGCAGTACACTGTTGTTGTAATTTGGCCTAATAATACCCCAAGCTCCACTTGTTACTAACTAAATAGAAATAATTCTACAGAGGCTTCAAATAGAATTTTGTTATCTAACACAAATTCTTCCAGTGCATAGAATACAGCATGCCGAAAGGGATTCGTTTATTAATGGCAGGTAACTCCCTACTACCTGTGCTCAATGCATGCTGCTTTTTTCATTCATACACATCTGAAAGGTTAAATTAAATTTGCCACACTTGCTTAGTAGTTAACAATGCTTTGTGTTGTCCTCAAGATTTTAAAGAGTCATTTCTCTTCACCATACTCTAACAATGTTTTCAGGTTTCTAATCATAAAAAAAGGAACTCTATAAATTAAATTACTGGAGAATAATAAGGTGGGGGAAGGAGAGAAATTGAGAGGGAGAAGAGCAGAGAGATCAGAAGAACTAGTAAAATGGGCAATTTACAAGCTAAGGGAAGAATCTAAGTGGTTCAGAGCATCTCATCTGAAAGATGGAAAACTTAAGGGTGCTATATTTATCAAGCAAAAATACACGACTCTCAGTTCAATTGGAATTTCCAATAAACCCTAAATAATCGTATTGTATCACAAATGCTGCATGGAACAGGCTTATACTAAGAATGTTCGCATTTTTATCTGATATTTAAATTTCCCTAAGTAAATGAAAGTAACTGTAGAGATTACAAGTTATCTTCTATTTTTTTCAATCAACCCTAAAATATGAGGCCCCAAAACCATTTCATTGTTTCTGTCAAGAACAGCAGCGCTCATTAACCATTTTTACAAAACAATTTCATGGAATCCTTTAAATCTAGTTGCTATGCCAAATGAGCAAATGGACAAAGTGGTAAATACAAAATATTCTTTTGAGATCTTTGCTGTGATGGGAAGGGAGAAGTACAGGGTAACTGTACACCTTCAGCTAGTTAAAAAGAAAACCCAAAAGGATACAGCCAATAGGAGCAGGGAAGGAGCGATGCGGATCAAGGACAGAGCCGCTCCATCTGCACCCACCTACACCAAGCCCTGTGATAAGTCTCTTTGATTATGTCTTTCTGCTGTCTGCATGACTTTTCAAGCGTGGATCTCTCTTCTATGTAATCCTCTTCCTTAGCATTGCTGGATGGACTGTGCTTCATCCTTCAACACCCACACCATTTGTATGAAATGTGCCTGGCCATTCTCATCAGAGTGATTAACCCTTTCACCCTAATAACTCCTGCACCATGTTTCAAATTCTTTATCACAGGAACAATAGATATCTCTGACTCCTCAAGGGATAGATGAAGGACAGAAGTCTGCTCTGCTAAACATTATGATAAAAAGCCTAGCCCAATTCTCAGGCTACTGTAGATGGTGAATAACTACTAGAAGAATGCTCTTCCCAAGATCCATTTATACTGTTCCTATTGATACCAATGACTACAAATAGAAGAATTTCAAATATCTAAAGACTATTAGGTAAGATAAGATTTAAGAACTATTCAAACCCCAAGTTTAGAAGCATTATATAGCTATGCAAACAGGCATTACATGTCGGCCATATAACATTATGGAACTTTTGCTTTCATAAAAGGTATGAAACAGAAAGAAGCCACAATAAAATTGCTGAAATTCCAGTCTTCTGTACATCATTTGGTGTATTTATTTGGTAAAATAAATATATATGCTGCTACTTAAGAGACACATCTCTATTTATCCTAAATAACACATACCAATTATATTTTTCAAAGTTATCAGAGAGTGAGTGTACTGAATATGAAAAAATGTTCAGAAAAATATCCAAGAATCAAAAAAGGATGAATCAGAAGAAAAGGAGGGTGGTAAACTTAGCAGAAAGAATAGATTCAAAAGAACTTCAGGAGAGAATTTTAAAAAGTGAGAGAGAAAACAAAGAATTACTTTAACTACAAGATGACCCAGAATGCAGAATTAAGATGATCCAATTTGATTCAAGATCTTGGGCACAACTATATGATACATACCACATTCTGGGCTGTTTTGGCAAAGAGCTGCTGATATATTGGGTCAGAATAGTGACATTAAGAAAATCACCTTGGAATCATGAATAGAACGATGAGCAGAGATATCCACTCTCAGTTAACTTTATAATAGGGAAAAGTATCTAAGAGAAGTCTGGGTTAGGTTTGCTATATAATAATAATAATAATAATAATAATAATAATAATAATAATATCATGGAGGGACACAATTGAATTGATATATAAAAAGGGTTAAAACAGCTTTGGACTGTCAAACTTCACTCCATCTATTTAGATACGTGGTCTGAACAACTAAAGTATAAATGATGTGGGGTTTTTTTGTTGTTGTTATTTTATTTTTTATCCACAGCCTCCGCAGGGGTTAAAACCATAAAAATGTGGGATCCTGAGCTGGAAAAAAAGCATGAATCAACTAATTTTACAGGGATTTGGCGGTCTGCTTCTGAGACCCTCTCCCTGCCTATCATCAACAGCTATCCCCAGTTATTACTACAGAGTCAACTGGAGGGAGGAGTAGAATGGGGAGATAACAGAACACAGATAGGTTATAAAGAGGCTTAAATGGCTAATGGGTTACATTCAATTCAGGTGGTTCAAATACAAAATCTTATTGAAGAGAGTAGTTAACAACAAAGGTGAGAGCTGGATTAGGGGACACACCCAAAGATTGTCAAGAACACTGGTAGGCCTGAAAGGGCAAGGGAGGAATAGTGGTCTGGTCCTGAGACCACTAAGTGCAGGAGTCATGGAGGAAGGGCCCCCGCCCCCTGACATACCAATGGAGTGGGTGCTCAACAGGGGAGTGGAGAAGAAAAACACTATAACACTTTCCTTCTATCTTCTTATCTAAGTTCACCTTCTGGTGCCCCTCACTGGGAAAAATCCAATGGATTCCAGCTGCCAAAAGAGTCCATGAGATGCAGAACCCTGGGACCCATCTCCTGGACCACACTACATGGCAAAGAAGGGAAAAATATGGCATTGGGTTGGGATAAACAGAATGAATTGAAATTGTTGCCGATATTAGCCAGTTCTCAAAAGTATATGGAATGCTCAAGCAATTCAAAAACAGCACAAAAACTATATTTGTTCTCTCGGGTGTTTTAAAGCATAAATAAGTGAGTGCTCTCCTTCTGCTACTCATTATTGGAAAGTGAATCATTCAAGTTGTCAGTGTGTAAGTAATGTCTCTTTATTCTTGGCCATGGGATCAACCCCCCTGCTCAAACAACTTTTAGCTTCAGGGCAAAATCTTGGTTTCCAAACAGCAAGGGAAAAAGGTTAGATAAGATTGCTTGTTTACTATGAGAAATGATCTATGGATTTTTGGGAAAGAATTCTTAGCAGTGCACCTCAGATATTTTCAAGTTCTTTAGCAACGGAGAGATGTACTTCCGGACAACAAGAATCATCATCCTTTATGACTCCCCACAGATCCAAACACATGAGTACAGTTTATTGAATATACTAGGAAAATGTTCCTGGCTCAGATTAACTAGTTTATGAAAGCAGGAAGCTCATAGGTAGTTTATACATTGCATTGAGACCTGAACTCACATGCAAATCACTAAGTTAATGAATTAGTGGAAAGAGAACTAAATTGAGAGACAGAAAACCTGCTTATCAGGTTTATCTAATAATCGGATCTTGGATCAGAAGTGTAAATTATTTACAGCACACTGCACTTTCTCTATAATATAAAGTTCAAGGTAGTTTGTTTTATCTTTTATTATATCTCTTATAGAAAAAAAATGTAAAACCTAAGATCTAAATTCTAATGGCATTCATTGAAATAGTCAAATACTCTTTTAAAGAATAAGCAAGAAAGAAACGAAAAAGCAATTATTACTTTTTTCCCCGACTGTACTTTAAAACCAGTCATTGGCATTCAGAGTTACATGGTCATGAATATTAACTACACAAGGTGGATAGAGACAACATCTGCAAAAGAAAAGGGGCTGAAGTTTTGAACCTGGCATTGCTTGGGACCTGGCACTTGACAATATTCTGCAGTATGGAATTTATTTCATTTTTTTTTTTTAGTTTGTTTTATTTTGTTTGGGTTTTGAGAGGAAAATTTCCCTTTTACCCTTTTGTAGTGCATTATTGTTTTTTTTTATTCAAGCTTGTATTTTCTAGCATTTTTTCTTAATCTAGGAAAGATTTCTAATATTTGTTCTCTTTATCAAGAACCTTTCTTAATAATGCTCTGAGATAATATTGATGGATCTCAGCACAGTTTAAAATAGCATTTTAGATAAGCTGAAAATGACCCCCTCCTTGTTCTTGTCCTAATCCCTGGACCTGTGCATATACTGCTTTAGCCCGTGAAAGGAACTTTGTAGATATGATTAAGCTAAAAAAATTGAGATGGGGCGATTATCAGAGGATCCAGCTGCTCTGTTGTAATCACAAGGCTCCTCAAAAGAGGAAAGCAGGAGGATCAGAGAGAGGGAGGATGTAGGGATACAAGCAGGGGCCAGGAGGGGAAAGATGCTATTCTTTTGGCTTTGGAGATGGAGGAAAGGGCAGGTAGCCAAGGCTCACGCAGCCTCTAGAGCTGGGAAAGGAAAGCAATGTTATTTTTTCCCTATTGTCCCCAGAAAAATGTAGCCCTTCCAACACATTTATTTTAGCCAGTTAAAACTGATTTCCAATTCATGGCCTCCAGAACTTTAAATGAACACACTTATGTTATTTTAAGCCACGAAGTTTATAATAATTTGTTTACAGCAGTAATAGAAAGCTAGGAGAAATTCCGAGACTATTTTTAAATAGGGTCTCTGCAAAGACCTAAAAATCTCCACCTAACCAAAGGAATAAACAGTAATGATAAAATAGATCTCTAATAATCTAATATCTTACAAGAACAGCTTTGGAAAAGTTTTTGGTGAGAAAGGAATACACTTAGTTGCACAAACACTGCTAAGACTCATGTCATAGCAGCCCTAAACCATGACTGGGATTAAAAACATTACAGTCACACATACAGACAAAAGTATACCACGGGCTTTTCTATCACCATTGGCAGGGTACTTCATGTACTGTTGAATTTTTTATCATTCTATATCTTTTAAATCATGTATGATTTAAAAACCAAAAGCCTAATGTTTTCTCTGATATGCAAATGCTAATTCACAATGGGGTGGCCATAGGGAAAAACAGAGTTACTTTTGATTAGGTAGAGAAAAGTGAAGGGAGAAGAAGGGATATGGGATTAGGAAGGTATAGTAGAATGAAACACACATTATTACCTTATGTACATAAATGAATGTATGACCCATGTGATTCTACAACATGTGCAATCAGAAAAATGAGAAATTATACCCCTTTTATGTATGATATATCGAAGTGCATAAATGCATTCTACTGTCATGTGTAACTAATTAAAACAAATAAAAATTAATTTAAAAATCATGTATGATTACACAACCAGTGTGACCCCATAGCATATATAACCAGAAGAATGAGAAGTTATACTCCATTATGTACAATGTGAATGCATTCTACTGTCATCTACATTTAGAAAACAATGAAAGCAATAATAAATAAATATAAGTGAAGAAGGCAAAAGTTAACTTTTAGATTCAATATCATTAAAAGTCTTTTTCATTAGCTGTAATGTTGCCAAACTGTTTCTTAATCTCCCCCACTTCTTAGGGCATTCTTCTGGAATTAAAGTACATTCATGAAGGAGTTGAAGGCACCTTTGCCCTTTCCAATCTCCTTACATTAAGCTTCTAAAAAGAGCAATGTGGAATTTACTATTGATGAAAGTGGCTATTTATCCCTGTGATTCTATGTAGCCTATGAATATACCCCTCTCTCTAACTGTAGTTATAGTAATTATAATTACTAATTTTCAAAGCTATCTCTGTCCATTAGAGTCTAATGATAAGACTGATTTTTTAAAGGTTAGGTATCATATTATGCACTTTGTCTTTAACCTCTCAAGTCTTATGCAGTGTAAGTACTAAATAAATGTTTTGGAATTGATTAATCCTTATATAGGATAAGATTATGATACCTGTGATCAGGCTCAGGTTTTCTGGAAAACAATGAAAATAATTTGGAATAGCTGTCAATATTGGATAATATAAATACTTTCACCAAAGAAAAATATAATAGTTTAAATAGCTTTGGAAGTGTCAAAGTACTTACAAAACAAGTACTTACAAAATGGTTAACAGTTGAGTGTACTTGTCGCTTTGCATGTCTGCACTTTCCTACCAACCTGGCCATCACAATTACCCCTCTAATTGAGGAGTGTCCTCTGCCCTTATCCTGTGTTTTGGTTTGGATGTGAGGTGTCCCCCAGAAGCTCATGTGTGAGTCAATGCAAGAAGTTTCAGAGGAGAAATTATTGGGTTATGAGAGCCTTAACCCATTCAGTAAATTAATCTCTGATGGGATAAACTGAGTGGTTTCTGAAGGCAGGTAGGGTATGGCTGAAGGAGGTGGGTCATTGGGGCCTGCTTTGGGATATAATTTTATATCTGGCAAGTAGTCTTTCTCTCTGCTTCCTTATCATCATGTGAGCTGCTTCCCTCTGCCCCACTCTTCTGCCATGATGCTCTGCCTCACCTTGAGATCCAAGAAATGGAGCTGCTATCTATGGACTGAGACTTTTGAGCTGTGAGTCACCAAATAAACTTTTCCTACTCTACAATTGTTCTTGTCAGGTCTTTTAGTCACAGCAACTAAAGAGCTGACTAAAACATCCTGTTTCATTATTTCTCATATATATAGTGTGCCCCTGGCTTCCTTTAGACGCATAAGTTTCTTGCTTATCAAACCGTACTTGATTTTCCAGCCTTTGCTTCATGGTCTTGCTTATTACTTTTCAAAGATGACTTATAGAAATCTGCATACACACATGGAATCAATTTTCTCTTATTCTCCTAGAAAACATCTTTCACACTGGGATTTTCTTTAGAAATAACTTCTTGGTACACAACATTAAATTTTGATTTTATGGAGGAGTACAACATCACAGGTTTGATTTTGGTAGATCTTTTAAGTTCTAATAACACAAGCATATGTTTAGGATACTTGGTCATGACTGTAGGAATCAAAGAAATTGTAAGTTTCTTTCTGAAGAGGAACCAAAATTGAGTTTGTGACCCACTTTAGTCTTACCACACAAAAAAACAGGAATATTATGAAATAATATCACAGCATGACAGAAATACTTTTCAGCTCATCATACATTTACTTTCAACACTGACCAAATGATAAATTCTGGATTACAAACTATCTCTGGGAATTTGCAGAAATTGAATTTGTTTGTTTTGTGAGAGTAACTGTTGAAGGAATAAAAGTGGGCAAAGAAATTCAGATATTAAAGTTCAGCTTGTTAATAAATTCAGTTTAAATTATGAGAAAACATTATAAAGTTGTATATATTTTGATCTTCCATGATTGTTGTCCAGGTGTGGATGAAATATGGCAATACTTAAATTAAATATGGCATTTTGATATTTAAGTCACTGACCCAGTAACTTAACTGTGACAAAACTCAGTTTTTTTAAACATCATGAGTGCATAAAAATTTATCTGTTTCTCAAACAGGTAAAATAAAAAGAGAAAAAAGTATTCTAATTAGTAATGAATAAATAGCATGCCTAAAGCAACATTAAAGATGTAGAAGTTAAAAAAAAAATAAGTGACAAACCCAGAAATTGGAAACTATAGAGCTCTAAACCTATTTCTGGGGGCAATATAAAGTGTGATCATTTATGTAATTTATTACAAATGATAAAAATTTTTAATTACAGGAAAAGGCTTCAGGGGTATTCACTTGATAAAAATTTCCTCTTCTTAATCTGTTATTCTCGAATACTATGGAATATGCAGGATATGCAAAAACTACAAACATTCAAAGATCTCAAAATGTGGAACTCCAGGAAATTTTGAGCTCTAGGAAAATTTTGAGCACCTGTTACAAATTTAAGGACACATAGATGAGACTGAGATGAAGGTGCATACAGGGAACAACGGGGTCAAGGAAGGTCAGATGAACTTAGCCAGTGTCTTACAGTATGCACCATGTGAACCATCTGGCTTTCAATCTCCTTGGGAATACACGCTAGAACAACTGATGTCTCTCACCAAGATTAAATTATACTAGCACACATATCTCCTAATATATAACCCTAATGTATGTATCCATATATATGCCCATATATATAATGCATACAATATGTATTTATGTACATGTCACATATGCAGGTGTGTGAATGTATATATGTATATGTATGTAGGCTTATGTCTGTGTGTGTGAGGAGGGGTGTATGTGTTTGTATATCCATTCATCCATCCTAAGGCTCATATCATAGGAGAGACTATGCTTTTCATTGTCATTATTATTTTCTGGTAATTTCTTCGCATTCAGGATTAAGTGGGTGGAGACTAAGTAGGGCTTAAACAGTTATACACATAAAAATCAAATGTTTCAGAGAAGGTTCAGAATTGTCAACATGGTCCATAGTCACTGCCTGAGCAGGAGAACTTGATCTTCTGAAAGTCAACATTCACCTACAGTCTTCTGAAAGGACACTATATCCGATTTATATCATCTGATAGTATGTTCATATCCTTCTGTAAACCAGATGCACAGTGAAGACAACAAAAACATCTTGATATCCTTGGCACTATTAAGAAATATTTGTTATTGTTTTGCCTCTCACATGCTAGGCAGTATAATGATTTTTTTTTAAATGTAGTGCATGCAAAAATTATAAATAAAATTTTATTTTCCACATTTAAAAGTTGAAAAAACTTAAGGTTAGAAGATTCAATAACTCATCTAAAGTCACAGGCCAAAGTATTCATTGGTCTAATTGTAGCTCTGCCCCTCTCGGGAATATCAATTAACTTGAAGCATTTTTCTATGGATGGCTCAACCATGAGAACTCAGGAAAGAAAACCACCAGCTATGTAGTTACTTCCCCATATTTTCTAAGGTCACACACAGCCACACAGGATCATTTAGAACTCTATTTACTCACTTTAATTCTCACTACTATTCCAGTCTTACAACAGTAGTTTGCCTACCCCCCGCCCCAGTAAAATGTTATTTATTCATGTGAATTAAACTAAATTGATAATCTCTAAACCCTTATTTCTAACTTCAACCACTTTTTGCACCTCTGAAGTAAACACTGTGAACCCTTCAACCTGAGTGTATCTGCAAATGAACTCACTCCTATCCACTCATGCCCAAACCTTGCCACACTCTTTATTCTCAAGCTTAATATATCACTTCTTTATCTCTCAAGTGAGTCATCTTTATATCTTCATACTAAATGCCTGTGGTCACCTAGTACTGTTAATACTTTTCCTAGTATTCTTATGTATCTGTATCTTCACTGGCAATTCCCTGGTCTAGGTCATCAAGTGCTGATACTTGACATGTTGCAACAAATTTTCTTCCTGCCTTCTGCCTCCTAATATCAACCTGTGTCTTAGTTTTGCTTCAAAATTATATTTTGAAAATATGTATTCAATTACCAAAAGCTACTGTTGATTCATTTTGATAAGGATAATGTTCTTTTCTAGACTTTCCTCACACAATGCCTTCCCAAAAACATATTTCCAATTTACACTGTTCACAGATAAACAATATTGATATAAAGAGCTTACATGTATTGAGCACATGAGGTCATAGAGGTATTAATTAAAACTGAAATAAGGACTCCAACCCAGCAGACAGCTTCCTGATTGCATGGCAAAATCCACATATGCAGATAGGGCATGCCAAAGGCTCACTGCTCACATTTCTGAACATGTGTAATACTAGATAAAATATGTTTTTTAAAATAAACACCTACACCATATACAGAAATGTATATATTCCATGAAGCAAAAATTCTAAATATCAGAGACAAAAGGGGAAAACAATCAATGTAGTAATATAAATTGATAGCACGGTAGTCAGATAAAAAAGGAGGAGGCAATTTGTCCCTCTGACTTTGAATCAGCCAAAGATATCAAAAATTATAACTGTAAAGGAAAAAAATATCAGAAGCCAGGAAAAATTAACACAAAATTAGTCGTGATTCATTGAATCCCTAGGGCTTAAAAAGGAGAAAAGATGATTCCAAACTATAGGGAACTTTACAATTCAGGACATGTGGCCCCATCATAGGAAAATATCCCTAATAAGATGATCTCATATTAAGGGATACTACAGGCCAAGTCAGACACAAGGAATGTCAGCCAACTCAGCAAAGTGGGGGGAGTACCTACTTACTATGTAACTATGGATGACAGACAATGTAAAATATCCTAGAATATAAATATGTACAAAATAAAGAAAGGATAAATGAAATAAAACTATAATAAAAAAATCAGGACAAAGTGAAAAAGCATAACAGGCTGATATGAAAGAATTAAACCAATTTCTGACTCCAGAGCCCGTGCCTCTAGTGCATTTCATTTTTTTTTTTTTTGCCTGTTTTTCTGTAGCATTCCACGTTCCACACCACTATTCCAACTTAAGAAATCATGATATCTTCAATCAATTCTCAATAGTGTTATTGGTGTTCCTGATTCCAATCTTGTCTTCCTTCCTATAATGGTTTAGATACAGATTGTCTCAAAAGGTTCAAGTGCTAGAGGCTTGGTCCCCATTAAGACCTCTGTAAATTGAACTAAATAAATGTCTTCTGGTTTTTTTTTTTCATTTTTGTTTTTTTAATTTTGATTTGCTATTTGCATTACAATTCATATTACACATATAGAGCACAATTTTCATATCTCTGGTTGTACACAAGGTAGAGTCACATCCTTCTTGTCTTCTGACATGTACTTGGGGTAATGATGACCATCACATTCTACCATCTTTCCTACCCCTATGCACCCTCCCATGAACTACCTAGCCTCAGACACTTTGTTATAGCGACAACATAGACTAAAACACTTTCCAATTTGTGCTTTATAATGAAGTGAGTGTATTCAAGCTAAATGAATATATTACTTCCTTGATGACAACTATCCCATAGCACCCCATTGTAGATTGCAGGGCTCTGCATAATGTATTCCCACTTTCCTATTCATTTTCATTTGCTGTCACTTATCTTCAATGCATTCTGTTAGCCCTTAATTGTAGAACATAGGGTTCTTTCCATACCTCCTGACTTCCAATAGATCTTGGACTGGGACACTGGTTTTGCAGAAGAACCTTACTGTAAGTCCATAGTGGAGTGAGCTAGCCTTCCTCCATGCACATATACATCCTTGCTCTTCTCTTACATTCATATTTTCAATATTTAGTAGTGAGATCTCTGATCTCTAAATAATACCACTACAAAATTCATTTAATTATATGGCTAGTATTTAGCAAATATTTCATACATATTTGTTGAAGACACTAATTTATTTTCTTGTAGTTCTTTAGTTCCTATATCCTGTTGATTTAAAAAAATCCAATTAATATTGCAAAATCTACCTCAGATTATCACTTCTGTTGAAAACAGCAATTGTTGCACCTCCAATGTTTCCATATTACAATTATTTATTAGTGTAATTTACTGTATGGGTGATAGGTGATGTGTTCTCAATAAATACCTTATGAGGGAATATATGAACTAATGGTTAGAATCAACCAATCAATACTACTTCCTCACTAGGGTATCCATAAATAATACAAAACATCAGAAAAATAGCACTTTTTCAATTTTACTGTATTACCAAACCCTTCTGATTTTTTTCTATGAATACAATAGAAGTATAGCTCTCCATTTATTTATTTATTTTCCTTTTTAAAATTTGTTTTTGGTATACATGCCAGTAGGATGTATTGTGACATGTTATACATACATGGGGTGCAAGCCATTACAATTTTGATCCCATTCTTGTGGGTTAAACATAATGTGGAGTTGCACCAGTCATGTATTCATATATGAATATAGGAAAGTTATGGCTGACTCATTCTACTGTCTTTCCTATTCCCATCTTCCTCCCTTCCCTTCATTCCCCTTTGTCTAATCCAATGAACTTCTCTACTTCCCCCTCTCTATCCTCCCTTTGTTGTGTGTTAGTATACACATATCAGAGAGAAATACAACCTTTTGGTTTTGGGGACTGGCTTATTTCACTTAGCATAATATTTTCCAGTTCCATCCATTTATCAGCAAAGGCCATGACAGCATATCCTATTATTATATTTTCCATTTTATAATTCTTGTTCCTCCCTCTATCCCTATTTTAATATCAACAACTTTTCATACTCCCAGGAAATAGTTTACTCTCTAGGTACAAATTTATCTGCACCCAGAGATTATTAGGTATTTCCCCCAATTCTCAGGCACTGCAATTGCAAATGTATCCTGCTATTTTCTGCTTTTATAAAGATAATTGAACTCCACTGGTAAAATATGTATACCCCAGTCCACTGCTACCTGCTTCCTTTTTGAAATTCACATCTCTGATCACTTTAAAATTAAATTTAGGTTTTATAGAGTAAACTACTCCCTATTAATTAAAATATTAGATTGAAAATTGATTTTTATTCATGAAAATGCAATTAAAATCTGATGAAAAATATACACAAAATCCTAAGTAAATGGATATATATATGTCATGGTCATGTATAAAATACTCAATGTTGTCAAGATGTGAGTTACTCCCTAATTGATTGATAGGATCAATGCAATTCTAACCAAAATTAATCAAGTTATTTTTGAGTATCAAGAAAATGATTCTAAAGTTTATATGAAGAGAGTGAAATCCAAGAATAGCAAACTCAATATTGAAGGGGAAGAACAAAGTCAGAGGATGACACTACCCAACTTCAAGACCTTCTATGAAGCTATAGCAATCAAGACAGTGCAGCATCCATGAAAGGCTACATAAATAGATCAATGAAACAGAACAGAGTGTCTAGAAATAGGCAACCACATAAATACAGTCAATTGATCTTTAACAAAGGAACAAAGGCAATAAGATGAGGCAAAGAGTCTTTTCAACAAATAACACTGGAAAACCACACTCATAGCAAAAAAAAAATGAATCTAGACATAAATTTTAACACCCCCTGAAGAAAATTAAAATGCATCATATGCCTCAATTTAAAACACTGAACTAAAAGAGTTCCTGGAGGAGAACAGAGAAGAATATTGAGATAAACTTAGGTATGACAATGATTTTTTTAGATAGTACACCAAAGGCATACTCCATCAAAAAGATAAGTGAAAAAACTGAACCTCATTAAAATTAAAATCCTCTGCCCTGTAAAAGTTGAGATTAAGAGAATGATAAGATGACCCACTGATTAGGAGAAAACTTCTGCTAATGACAAAAGATTGTTACCCAAGATGTACATAGAAGTCTAAGACTCAACAATACAAAAACGAACAACCTGATTTTAAGAATGGCCAAAAGACCTGAATAGGTACCTCATTATAGAGGGAGGATATACAGGTGGCAAGTAAACATATAGAAAGATGTTCAACATTGTAAATCACTGGGTACTTGAAAATAAAAACAATGAGATACCAGCATACATCTATTAGAATGGCCAAAATCCAAAACACTGACACTACCCAGTATCAGCCAGGTTGTGGAACAACAGGAACTCTCACTCATTGTTTGTGGAAATGCAAAATGGTGCACCATTTTGAAAACAGTTTAACAGTTTTAACAAAATTAAACATACTCTTACCATATATGATTCAGTAAATATGCCCCTTAATATTTACTCAAATGAACTGAATTCATGTGTTTACTGCACAGGGATATTTAAAAGACTGCACAGGGATATTTAAAGAAGCACTTTCACAATCACCAAGGCTTGGAAGCATCCAAGATGTCCTTCAGTAGATGAATGGACAAACAGTTCTACATCCAGACCACTGGATAGGATACTATTGAGGTTTAGCTATGAGTGTCCCCCCCGCAATATGTCTGAGACAATGCAAGAAAGTTTAGAGAAAATGATCTGGGTTAATGAAAGCATTAACCTAATCAGTGCTTTAATCCACCTGAGTGGATTAACTGGAAGGTGACTTAAGGAAAGTAGGATGTTGCTGGAGGAGGTGGGTCACCGTGGAGGTACCTTTGAGATTGATATTTTGTACCTGATGAGCAAGAACTCTCTCTGCTTCCTGATTGCCAAATCCTGAGTTGCTTTCCTCCTACACAGTCTCCTGCCAGCATGCAGAAGCCTCCCCTCAGGCACAGAGCAATGGAGCTGGCCATTTATGGACTAAGACCTCTGAAATCATGGGCACCAAATAAATTTTTCTCATCAGCTCCTTTGGTCACAGTAACGAAAAAGCTGATTAAAACAAATACTAGCAAGTGCTAAAAAGAAATTGAAGGGGTCTACGGAAAGAAGACACAGGTCCATCATTAATAGTTATTAAATTAATTTAAATAATGTAGTTTTAAAAAATTGCTTCCTGATTGATCAGTTATATGAATTTTGGCAACAGTCTCTTGGAATGAATTGGACTGTTCATATTCTTAATAGGTTATAAGATTCTTAGAGATACTTCAGACCTTCCTCAAATATGTCCCTACCTTTCTCTGACCCACATATAAAATGTGCCAATTATTGCCTAATATGGTTTCAAATATCTGGAAAATTCTGTTTTATTTCTTCAATTACACCCCTAAAGACTACAGGCAGAAGAAAAGAACTCAGACTCAATTAAAATACTCCTGTAGGAAATGGGAAAATGACAAATTATGTAAAGCTGGTAACCATGATGACAATCAAGACCAGTAGGACTTTCTCACCACCAAAAGATGCTCAAAGCTAAAAAGTCACTATCAGAAAATTTTCCAATATCCCAATGATCAAGCATATTTCCTGGATTTACACCACAGGTGTTCCCATGGCATTTGGGTCATGGAGATTTTTTTTTTTTTTTTTTTTTGCAAGCCTACAGTAGACTTGTGAACAGGGCATGACAGAAATATAATGACAATGAGTAATTCTCATTTCACTAGCAGGGAAGATGCAGCTCAGGTACATGTAAGATGAAGGGAAAGCTGAAACAAGAACTCCAGATCACTGCATCTCATGATTTTTTTCTCAGAGTTTACAAGGACATTTCTGCTGTGTAATTTCAGTTTATCTGGGCACCCCCAATAACACCACTATTGTGTTTTAGCTTAACATGCCAACACTCACAAAAGCTCCTGATTGCTTTTGTGAATCCAGGTGGGAGTGGGGGGGTTGCGACCGCAGCACAGTTCTTCTGAAAAACAACATTTATTTAATGATCATTTGGAGCTGAGCAGGCATGGTTATGTAGACTGATCACCTTCAGCTCTTTCATAGTGTTTGAGCCCTTTAGATCAATCAGCTCAAATTTCTGCTCCTAACACACTGAAATGTTTGGCTAAGCTGACAAATTTGTGTGGTAAATATAACTGCCTGGCAGGAAGCTTTCTGTCTGCTGTAGTCAATGCTTTGAAATAAATCCAGCCCGAACCATTTGTTCAGGCAGCTTTGAAAGTCAGTGACACAAATGGATAGGTAACGTGTCCGTGCCTCAATGCTGTGTTTGAATTGCACAGTGGGTCGGGAAAGGCCACTGGTCTGGAAGGTCTAAAGGACTACACTGGCAAATGGAAGTGGCTGATACAGGTTGAAAGCAGCAGGAATCACTCGATAGATTATGTGTGAGAATTTGGGCCAGGTCACAGAGCCGGAAGCCCAGGGGAGGAAGTCAGTCAATACTGTGCATTCACATCCCAGGTCAGGCACTGCCTCACAGTGGTGTGGCAGCAGGGACAAGAGGTGAGGATGGTCCCATGCTTCCACCCTGGTCTGTAAGGTGTGCTATCTCAGTGCAGAGAAAGAATGTGTACCATGACTTGGAAATATTTCCATAACTTGTCCATGTGGCTTATTTTTTTTTTTCATTTAAAACTTAACACATATTTGCTAAGCTGGTTTCCTTTGAAAAGAAATATTGAGTGCTTCTGGGGGAAGTCAAAACAGAGACCTGTTTGGGACTCAAACTCATAAACATATCAGCGTGGTGTGAGAAACCTGAGTTATATAAATGTAGTATTAGGGGATTCAAAATAATATTCAAGAGAGAAATTACTTCTGGCTGATTAAACATGATTGTTAATGTGTAAACAAGCAAATTGGTTCAGTTTATGAGAATGAAACTAAGCTCTATGAAGTCTAAAGCTACACAGAGGGGGTGTTTGAGCTGAGTAGGATCGAATTTATATAATAAATGCAGTAACTCAAATTGGTCAGACCCTTTTAATTTGCCCATCCCTTTTATATGTCTCATTCTATGTGATCACCACAATATCCTTAAGATACACACAGAGGAGAAACCACTAAAAAATATCACAACTGAGAAGTGAGCTCCCTGAGATATCTTATAATTGTGTTAAGGTCATGGCTGGAAACATCAAGCTCTGAACAAGGGTCATCTTCCTTTAGGCACAACATGGACTTTTTATGGATCATGTAGGTTCAAGTAACTTTTGCTAAAGATGTGAGAAAAAGAAACAAGTGTCCATAGCAAATAGGAGCACTGCATAGTTAGAGGGGACATTTATATATTTTGTCTTAAGTATTGTTGAACTGTTTCGAGCTTTTTAGTAATTGATTGTGTACTCCATTTTTAGATGTAAATAGTGAAGAGAAAATATTTAAAAAATAAAGCCATAGACAATTTAAGAAATAGATAAAAATAAAAAGACAGTTCTACCTGGAATATGAAAGACAGGAGAACATGAAAAGTATACCAGATACAGGCAGAAATGAGCAGTACACCTTGTTCATGCAGAGTTGATATACTTCAAGTCTAGGTCAGCCTCAGTATACGATCCCATACAATTCCCTCAAATAATATTCTCTTTATCTACATCATTGGTCAATTTGTACATCCTCATATAGAATACTGCTCCATATTGAATGCACTAGCCAGCCGTACATACTTGAGCTGTACTGCATTGAAAACAACAATCATAAATATTTATGCCCCAAACAATAGAGCACCTATGTACATCAAACAAACCCGTCTCAATTTCAAGAATCAAATAGACCACAACACAATAATACTGGTGATTTTAACATAACCTCCCTTACTACTGGACAGATCTTCCAAACAAAACAAAAATGAAACTATAGAACTAAATAATACAATCAGTAATTTAGGTTTAATGAACATATATAACTATTTCATCTATAAATGGGCAAATACACTTTCTTCTCTGCAGCACACGAATCCTTCTCTTAAAATAGACTATATCTTATGCCACAAAGCAACTCTTACCAGATACAAAAAATAGAGAAACTACCCTGCATTCTATCAGATCATAATGGAACGAAATTAGAAATCAATGATAAAATAAAAAATAGAAGCTACTCTAACACTTGTAGACTAAATAATACACTATCGAATGACAAACAGATAGCAAAAGAAATCAAGGGTGAAATAAAAAATTACTTAGAGGTAAATGAGAATACTAATACAACATATCAAAATCTCTGGGACCCTATGAAGTCAGTCCTAAGAGGAAAATTATTTCATTGAGCTAATTCATTAAAAGAATAAAAAGTCAATGAATGAATGACCTAACATTACATCTCAAAGTCCTAGAAAAAGAGGAACAAATCAACACCAAAAGCAGTAGAGGACAGGAAATAAAATCAGAGCTGAAATTAATGAAAATAAAACTAAAGAAACAATTCAAAATATTGACCAAACAAAATGTTGGCTCTTTGAGAAAATAAATAAAACTGATAAACCCCTAGCCACACTAATGAAGAGAAAGAGAAAACTCCAATTACTAAACTACGTGATGAGAAAGGAAATATCATGACAGATACTACTGAAATACAGAAGATAATCAGAAAATATTTTGAAAATCTATACTCCAATAAAAAGGAAAATCTTGAAGACATGACAAATTCTAGAGACATATTACCCACCTAAACTGATTTAGGAAGACATACACAATTTAAACAGATTAATTTCAAGAATGAAATCATAGCATTTGCCTGTAAACAGATGAAGCTGGAGAATATCATGCTAAGCAAAATAAGCCAATCTCAATAAACCAAAGGCCCAGTGTTTTCTCTGATCTGCGAATGCTAATTCATGATGGGGGTGGTGGTAGGGAAGAATAGAGGTACTTTGGATTTGGCAGAGGGGAGTGAAGGGAGGAGATGGGTTTGGGCATAGGAAGGATAGGAAAATGAATCAGACATTATTACCTTATTATGCATATAAGACCACACAACCAGTGTGATTCTACATTATGTACAACCAGAAGAATGAGAAGTTATACTCCATTTATGTATGAGGTGTCAAAGTGCATTCTACCGTCATGTGTAACTAATTAGAACAAAGACAAAAATGAAAGAAAAAAAATAAGAATGCCTGAGAGATACTCAACAAATGAAGGAGAGAAGGTAGTGTAAATGAAATGTGAAATCTGTCAGAATCAAAATGGAACTACTAGTATTGACCTTAACCAATTAAAAAAAAAAAAACAGGAGGCAGGGGGTGATGAAGAAAGCATTCTTATTCACAGGATTGCCTGATAATAACTAGCACAAAAAACTTTACCAAACTCCAACTTTGAAGCACATTATGTAAAACATGCTACTACAAGGACATCTGCCCACCCACTCTCTGTTCAACCTCAGATGCACACCACTCTTGTTATTAATCATAGGAGTAAAGGATTATTGCTTAATAAATAAATAAATAAATAACTTCTATACTGGGATATTGTTTTCAAAGGAAGAGCAATGTATGCCTGCCTGCCACCCTATTAGTATTCATAACCCGAAGTGTAAGGGTATTTTTCAATGTAACAATGATACAACATTGAACACAATACTATTAGAGACATAACGACTTATCTGGAGAATAATAAAACTTTAATTAAAATATTCAGGCTATTTAATTATCTTCAGTTGGAAATTATATTTTCCCTTAAGAGTCTGCAATACCACTTTGCAAATATACATTTATTCTCAAAGACATGTAAAATAAACATGCCCTATGGAGACAGCTTAGTATAATAGAAAGTCTCAGACTAGATCCCTGGAACAGAATCTGTTCTCGGTGCATACACTGCTGCGAGGGCAAACTAGCCTTTGAAGGCCTGTGAGCTCTCAAATGTCACATAGCAGCATGGTGACTTCTAGCTCACTTGCCACACAGGAATAAGGAGCCAGAAAGGAGATGATTGGGAATAAAAATATGTACTTAAAAAAATAACAACAATAAAAAAAACTGATCAAAAATATATACTTAAAAAACAAAATAAAACAAAACAAAACTGATTATCCCTTTCAAAGAAATCATAGGTAAGGAGGAGAATTCAATCTTGATGTGCTAATAGACACCAAGTGAAACAGAAGATCTTTTGTAACCCATTATAACACTTCTCCCTTTGTAGGAGTAACATGGTCACATTGGCTTGCTTTAAACCTTTTTGGGTGTGGGTTATATAACCTACATAGTTCTTATCTGAAAGGATCTTGTTTAGAACCTTCTGCCACTAAATTATTCTGTGGTCAAAGAGCTTATATACAGATGCCATAACACAGGGACAGTTTTAAAAGAGCTGATTTATTCAGAGGAAAGATCAGTCAGACCAGCTGCATGAAATGGGCCAGACAGGAAACTGACCTTTGATGAGTTTGTATTGATACAAACAGAAGCAGTGAAGACAAATATGTGTATATATATATATATGTGTGTGTGTGTGTGTGTGTGTGTGTGTGTACATTTATTCAATTTAAACAGTGTTAGAATTCAAGTTTCTATCAAATTTTTCATAAAGACTATACTTTGGGTGTAACTTCGTGGATGGGAGAAGAGAGAAATACAAAATAATTGACAGAGAGAAATACAAAAAGATCATATGAATTAATGCATAGAGATATTATTATCTCCAAGTAGTACAGGGTAAGATAAAAAGTCTAAGTTTTCATGAATAGAAACCAGCCAACCACACCTCACATCTGGCAGACTACCCGTGTCAGGAGGTGCTCAGATATTTCCTGTCAAACAGGTAAAATGTCCCTGCATATTACAGCTGGGGCTTTTGCCTTTTAGTTCTTCTTTCTATGACAGATATATACCCTAATTTAGATTACAGAGATAGGAGAGAGAGCCTGGAAAAGAAGTACCAGGGATACCTATATAATGTTGCTCCAAATAACAAAGAATTTTACAATAAGGAAAGCAAAATCTATCAGTACCCAAAACGTTAGAATCCGTGACCTCCGCTTCCTTGACAAGAGCATTGTCACCAACGGGCTTGCAGGTTCCACAAAACTGGGACCAGGACCCCAGTGCAAACCACTGAGGGCTGGAGGACAACAGTCATCTCATTATCACATATCCTCAGGTCTTCTGTATCTCAGAGCGGAGTCTTAAGTGATGATTTGGAAATCGCAGCCGTTGGCATTGTGTGCTCCCTGTTCGCTCCAAGGAGCAGCACCTTGGAGTAAGAAAGCAACACTGACACAAGTAGTAGGAAAGCAATTATGAGAATGATATCCAAGGTTCTCTGCCTGTTCTTCAGAACCCTCCTGACTGACCTATGAACTGGTGCTGACCCTAATGGGTAGAAAGAAGAGCTTTTCCCACTTCCAAGAAACTCCCTTTGCTCCTCTCTTTCCAATACATGTGCGTTTATAAAATTTCAGAATCAAGAGCTCTTGTAAGTTGTATGAGACTCAAAACACATCATCACAGCACCGTCAGCTCTCAGGTTGCCGACAGCGTGTTCACAGAGCTGGCAGGGCGAGCTCTCCGCTCTCATTTCTGGTGGAGGTTTCACAGCAGTGACTTAGTGTACACAGGGCAGACTATTAACTGTAGCTCCACAGGTGAAGAAGCAGGAGTTGGCGTTTGCCATGTCTGGGATCAAAGCCTGATGTCTGAGATTATTAACCAGTAATGGTGTCTGGATCAGAGCTAAAGCACAGCATGCCCTGAGACAGCTCTGTATAATGGGCAAAAGCAGGACTCCTAGAGCTGGGCTGGGCTGGGTGTGAGTCTAGATTCAACTATTTCCTAGATATATGAACAAGGCAATTTATTTAAACTCTCCCTTTAGTTTCTTTACCTATAAAATGGGGAACAGCGATAATACCTATCATTTGAGGATGAAGGAGATGTGTGAATGATAAGCACAGGGTTTGCTATGAGTTGGCCCTTAAGGCATGTAATGTTTGTTAGGACAATCCTAAGAAGAGAAACTGTTTCTGCACAGCAGTAGAAACAGGTAGTGAGTAAACAGCCAGCCCTGCAGGGATCCAGGGTCAGTGAAGAATGACCTGCACATGAATCCTGACTCAGGCATCTGTTAGTTACCAGGCAAGCCATTTAACCCTTTTTCAATCTGTCTTCTAACTTGTAAAATTGGGATATGGATGCCTACTTTACTGCTTTGTAGTGAAGCATAAATTTATGTGAACTATCTTGCATGATGCCTGGTATACAGAAAAAGATGGATAAATGACAGCTATTGTTACTTAGTAACATGCATAATGCTAAAAGCTCCCACTCCCATTACATCTTCCAACTGTCGCGCACGCACACACACACAATCTCAAAGATATTACAGTGGCAGAATTAGGATGAAGAATTAACTGAAGACTTCATTAAACTTAATAGTTTTAGAGAAAGATAGGGGGCCGGGAATGATTTCTGTGGAGTACTTATAATGTTACTGTGCAGTAAAATGAAAGTCATTGTAGCATGCAAAATCATACCACATTGCAGATATTCAAATATCCTGAATCAGGAATAATATTCTTTCAGACTTTTCAGGCTCTTTTACTCTCCTTTAAAGATTCTTATGCTGCCAATGTTATTTTACTTTATTTAGCTAGAACTCTTACAGGAATACTCTTCTTTCTGTGTTTGTTACTTAATAATTTTTATATGGTTAAATTCCTTTCTGTCTTCAAGAAACAGAAGTTATTGACTCTTGCATGTCTCCTAACAAATACCACCACAGTGTACGCAAAGCTTGAAAATCTATGAGAATTTTTATAAATTCCTGAACATATGACTTCCATATTCAAGCTTCTGTTGCCAGAAGGTTGTCTCAAAGTGGGAACAGGACTCATGGAGCCCAGGTACCCAGGTATGGCATGACTCTCATCTCACACAGTGTGGCATTAGATGGCCCTTTCTATCAGATGGACTCCACAAGCAGCCTGAACCCAGTTTCCAAACTCCACATTCAAAAGTAAAACATTTTTTGAAGACTGAAGTGATAGGATGATTACTAGAAATTTGCCTCTCTGACAATAAAAAATATTCAGATACCTATGGTTAAACCCCACCTAATGAGGTCAGTAACAGTCTGAAAAACTTCAGAAAAAAAGACCCAGAGTAGGAGGAAAATTGTCACTGTACTAGATCTCCTATGGCCTTCTCACTTCCCATTGTAGGAAAATTTCATAGTCGTGTGAGTGTGCAGTGTGCTGCCAGAGTGGTCTTAAACGATGAGATTCAGAATTTGGACATAATAATGGGTTGGCTAATAAAAACACAGAGATATTTAGTATTAGTTAAGGGTAATTCATGCTTTCCTGAAATTCTTCTTGTATATTTTACTAATTTTTCTTTTACTATTTTTTTTAACAAATGAAGATATTTTATATTAAAAACGGTATGCCTTGAGCCCTCTTTTTTCTGGGGTATCTTAATATATTAGTCAAATTCTTGGAGACTTGAATATCTAATTCCTAATATGTTTCAATGCAAATATTTATTCCATCCAGAGTCAAAATAGAAGTAAGAGCACTTGGGTAACTGCTGCCAAGGTGTTGTTTCAGATGGGACCAATACTTGGGAAAAAATAATGTCCAGAAAAGATAAGAGTCTGAGTGAGGGGAGTTGATCAAGGGCCATATCTTGTCCCTTGGTATCTCCTTAGATTTTTGCATCAGAGGCAAGTGTCTCACTTGCATGACCCTAATTTCAGCTCTCGATTGGATTATTTGTTGCAATTCCTCATGTACCTACATCAACATTTCTGCTAGGCTTTCAAGGTGGTGGAAGGTACTTTCTATCCCTGCACTATAGACTTGGCCAATGAGGATGTTAGAAGACTGAATGAAAACACAAGCTTCTGTTGCCAGAAGGTTGTCTCAAAGTGAGAATGAGCCCAGGGTTCACTTTATGGGGCTTTCCCTCTTGCATTTTTGCTATCATTATGAGAACAGAATACCTCATGGAGCTGCAGTCTATGGCTGTTGTAACACAGAAGCAGTACATGGAGCAAGCTGGAACCCACACTATAATATGAATCTTGTTAGCCAACAGGAGACATCATGAACTTAAAGAGCCATGATCAGAAGAATACATAAATGCTGTTGAAAATTCCTGAGTTCTAAGGTAGTTTGTCATATAGCTTTATGTTGGCAGTAGCTCAGTAGAGGGGAAGCAAAAAATATGGTTCTCTACCTCTATCATACTTTCAATGAACACAGTCTGTTTCCCTAATCAACAAATATTTATTATGTAACTGAAGATGATAAGCAGTGAAATCCACAGATGGATTAACTGTTAGATCTCAGTTCATCAGTTTATCATCTAGTATAAGAAAAGCTAGAAATGCTAAGGTGTGATTAACTGTCACACATGTTGATATGTACCTCTATACTTGACTCAGCAGGCACAGAGTTAAAGTCACTAAACCTATCTGGAGAGAAAAGGTTTAGTAGAAGAGGAAGTGATAAATTGAACACTACCAAATTATAAGCCCAGATGTTCACAGATGCCTGGTAAATATAGGAAAACACTAGATGGGGATCATGGTCTTCAGAGAACACATTCTTGCAGAGAGTGAGCTGCTCCTTAGCCCTGGTCAGTTGTCATTACACTTGGATGGACACTCAACATTGCCACCGTTTCTAGTTTTTAAGATGAATCCAGATTACTCTGAAAAATCTTGAAATCTGAAAATTCTGGCCACTAACCATAGCTGTTTATACCTACTGTTCAGGCCAAAACAAACAAACAAACAAACAAACAGCTATATTACATCTTGCCAGTTTGGACAAGAACTCGGAGAAAATCCAAGTTAGCTTGTGCAAGGCAGAAGGTCCCTGCCTACGGGCAGTTGGGGCTGATATCCAGCCTTCAGTTCAGCCTTCCAATCCCAATATCCCTGGGAAAGGTTGCATCAACTGAGAAGAAAGGGTGTCTCTTTTATAATTTGCTCAAAGGTGCTTAGAGACATATTACTTTTCTTCATTTTTGTATCTTCAGAGCAAAACAAGAAAGTAATAATACATAAAGTGAGAACTTCTAATGTCATAGAAAATGAGGTAACTGCGTTTTTAGGTGTAGTCTTTTTTTTTTTTTTTTTTAAAGAGAGAGTGAGGAGAGAGAGAGAGAGACAGAATTTTAATATTTTATTTCTTAGTTTTCGGCAGACACAACATCTTTGTTTGTATGTGGTGCTGAGGATCGAACCCGGGCCACGCGCATGCCAGATGGGCGCGCTACCGCTTGAGCCACATCCCCAGCCCAGGTGTAGTCTTTTTGTAATATGCTGGATAGAATATCTCTTCTAACAACTATGCAAATTTCAGTCTACAAATAAATCATAATATTCAGGAAAGCAGATTGTGTTCGTATATTTTTCACTATTAAATTTGTATAGTGGAGAAAAATGGATTTTTAAAAATGTAACAGATTTACTCTTGTTTAAAAATCATCTATCTCAAGCAATGTTCATATACATCTTGGAAAGGTGTATTTTCTTGCCAAAATGTAAGTTCATACTTTTAAAGAAAACAATAGCACCCACACTGGAAGATTTGGGAGTTGTGTGACTAGGAGGGTAATAGTCAAATTTAGCAGGAATTTGTGAGTGATCCTCATTCAGAGATGATATGTCACAACACAATAATATGATATTTATTTAGCAGTATGAGAACATTTATATTCAGGAACACCCTAGTGTTTTTGATAGCTTCAGGTTTACCACTTCAGATGCCCCCAAGGAAGGTGATGAAATGCTATCTAATATGTATTACCTAAGATACCTACCTTATTTAATTGACAGGACTAATGTATACAGACAACTGTAATAAAACTTATGATTCCTTTAAGATTATCATCATGCTTATATTACAACACAAAAATGCCCAAGAGGCTATGGTAGGAGATGGAGTTATTGATCCATGCACTTAATGGCCCTTGACATATTTTATAACCTGGTGGTTCTTCTGTATCATAATCATATAACATATATGGACAGTTGCTTCTCTTCACCTGAAGCTTCTTTTGCAGTAGGTCTGGGGTGGGGTCCAGGATTCCATGTTTCTGACTTACCCCCACATGTTGCTCCTGCTGGTCTGGGCACTCCACATTATGCACCATTGCAAGGGACTTCCATTTCTTTTCAATAGATTTCTAAACTCCTTTTCCTTCACTCGTCATTTTATCAATGCTTTCCATATGCTTTTGCTTGTAAAACTCTTGGACAAAAACTAAGACTTCCTCTCTGGCATTTTTAGCCAAAGACTGACCTTTAAACTTGAGACTTTATTTGTAGCAACCACCCAGGCAGTTTTGGGTACAAAAACTGGTACTGAAGTTCCTGGTCCTTAGTGAACCTGCCTTTAACTTTCAAACTTAGAGAACTCTGGACTTTGAAGTGTGGATTCCTATGAAGTACAGACAATCCAATAGACCTTTCGAACATCTTTAGTTCTCTTCCCAGCCTTTTAAAACATCACCCTCTTCTTACATAGGCAAATATTGTTCTTTCATCATCCACATTACCAAAATTGTTTCCCATATCCATCTTTTTAAAAATGAAAAATTATTTGTGTAAAGGGAGATAAGAGAAATATTGTTAATCAGAAGTAATATTTTTTGAAGTAATATTTTTTTAACTACTTAAAGAACTTGTTATCAAACACTGACATTCTCATTAACCAAATATTGCCAGACCTTTTAAAAATTACCATTTACCAAATAGACCAAGAAAGCTCCCTTCAGTCTTTCTGAATGATATAAAATAAAAACTTATGTGAGATGTTCATTCTTGGTCTTAAAGTATCTACATTTTACCTCAAAATACATATAGGCCCTGTGTTAGTGATATAGAATGTAATTTAACGCATCAATTAAAAGTGAACAATGATAAAGATATGCAGATTATAAGTAATTTTTACTGTTTATACCCACAAAATCTATTTTAGTTCCAAAATATTTCACTAAACATCATTGATATGTCACCTTCTGCTTCTTTCTCCAAGCAATTAAAATACTTATATTGACATCATTACATATACACAATTATTATAGGTGATAGGAAGAAATATCAAAGGCAAATGCCAAGAATGATTTTAAATACTCGTTTTTTTTTTTTGTTTTGTTTTGTTTTTTTTTAAGAGAAAGAGTTGGGGAGGGAGGGAGGGAGGGAGAGAGAGAGAGAGAGAATTTTTTAATATTTATTTTTTAGTTTTCGGCGGACACAACATCTTTGTTTGTATGTGGTGCTGAGGATGGAACCCCGGCCGCACGCATGCCAGTATAGCGCACTACCGCTTGAGCCACATCTCCAGCCCAGATTTTAAATACTCTTGTCCTCAAAGTAGTATTATGAATGGAGTCCAAAGGAGAAAGAGATGCAGAGGTAATGTCATTCTAATGAACTATCTGGTCTTGCCAATGCCAACAAGGTACAAATTTAGGAGCTCTTCAGTGCTAAGCACATAATTTTCAAATAATATGTTTCAGAGTCTATTTTAGATGTCAACTATGTCTTTTTTAATTAAAAAAATATTTTTAAAGGATTGGGAATGTAGTTCAGTGAGCTCAATCACCAGGACCAAAAATAAACCTCCCAAAACAACAACAATAACAACAACAGAAATAAACTCCTAAATGTCATTTTTAAATAAGTACTATTTTGAAGCAAAAAGAAAATGATTACAATTTTTTATTAAATAAAAAAATAACATTCTATATTCCCCATCAGACTTTAACATTTTGGAATTATAGATTTAAGTAACTTTGTATCAATCTTAAATTAAATGAATAGAAAAATTTAGTAGTGCTTCTATGTTCTGAGTTACTGCTGAAATAGGAACAAATGAGCTTTATCAAAAGATATAAACAAAAACACCATCAAAATAATAATTGAATAAAAGTCACAGGTTTAAAATAAGACAGAGGAAATTAACTAATAATTTGAATAGGTACCCTATGATGTTTATTATATTAAATGCTTTAAATCTTCTATATAATTTAAATTTTCATGCAGCTTAGTATTATAGCTAGTAGACTCAGTATTAGTATCCAAAGGCAGAACATGTTTGCTTCAAATATCCCATAATAATAATCTACAACAACAGGAATAAGCCATCTTTCCTTGGAAGAAGCAATGTATTTCAAATTGGTTAGCTATGAACAAAGACAGGAACCACTGAATGCTAATGAAGGACACACCTGAAATAGTATTTCCAAAATAAATAGAATAATATTAAAGAAACTAAAAATAAAATGTGGCATTTGTACACAATGGAATATTACTCAACACTAAAAAATAACAAAATCATGGCATTTGCAGGGAAATGGATGGCATTAGAGCAGACTATGCTAAGTGAAGCTAGCCAATCCCTAAAAAACAAATGCTGAATGTCTTCTTTGATATAAGGAGGGCTACTTAAAACAGAGAGGAAGTGCATGAGAAGAAGATTACCATTAAACAGGGACAAGAAGTGGGAGGGAATGGGAGAGAGAAGGGGAATTGCATGGAAATGGAAGGAAACCATCATTGTTATACAAAATTACATATAAGAGGATGTGAGGGGAAAGGGAAAAAAGGAGAGAAATGAATTACAGTAAATGGGGTTGAGAGAGAAGATGGGAGGGGAGGGGAGGGGACAGGGGTAGGAAGGGGATAGGAAAGGCAGCAGAATACAACAGACACTAATATGGCAGTATGTATAAACGTGGATGTGTAACCAATGTGAATCTGCAACCTGTATACATGGTAAAAATAAGAATTCATACCCCACTTGAATCAAATGTATGAAATATGATATGTCAAGATCATTGTAATGTTTTGAGCAACAAATATAATATAATATAATATAATATATATATATGTATATATATATATATATATATATATATATATATATATATATACTAAAGATATTTTAAGTAAAATGTAGAATATTTAAAGTAAGAAGAGAGAACTAGAAAAGTGCTTAATTCATGAGTATAACAATCTCAAATTCTTCAACTGGTTGAAAAAGAAAAATCTCTAGAGACTAAGTTTATTTTTAATATATAGCAAAACCATCCAGGTGTTGTGATGCAGACCTGTAATCCCAGTGGTTTAGGAGACTGAGGCAGGAAGATCTCAAGTTCAAAACCAGCCTCAGCAACCTAATGAGACCCTAAGCAACTTAGTGAAAGCTGGGGATGTGGCTCAGTGGTAAAGCACCCCTGGAATCAACTAACAGTACCAAAAAAATAAACAAATAAGTGTGTGTGTGTGTGTGTGTGTATGTGTGTGTGTTTGTACTGATAAACTAAATAGCACAGAATATTAGTAATTTCATATATTTTTTATTTTAAAAATATCTACCTTAAACAAATAGTCTGTATATTTAGTAGCAAAATTCTGGAAGCTGTGACTATTTTCAAAAATCATAAAAAAGTAATATTATGACCATACATAGAAAATAGCAAAGCACAATAGTACTAGCATTTGTCTTTGGTTAATGAATATATGTATAATTGTTTGTTTAATTTTCTGTAGTTTTAAATTTACCTATAATTCATGCTTACATTACTTTCATAATGACAAAAAAAATTTATTTGAAAAAGAAAGCAAATATAAATCTACACATGCATATGCATGAGTGTATGAATGTCTATGTTCATATACATACATGGGAATATGTGTCAAAAAACACTTAAAGACTGTAATATTGCATTAATAAGTGATTCATATTTCACAAAGTTACATAATTTTAAATAATTGTCTAAATGATATCTTTATTAAACATAAAGGAATTATCCAGAATAATCTGTAGTCTTCATTTATAAACCATTTTAAATTTCATATTCCATAAATAAATAGTTTTTTGTTTACAATTATCTTTCTAGCTTTGTGGACCTCTTGTGGAGAACAACAGCAATAAATTTATTACCGGCTCTCAAAAGTGCTATACTTTTTATTCTTTGTTCTAAAACTACCTTTGAGCTTCTAGAGCATTCTCCTATGTATCATATTCTTGAATTTATTCAAAAAGCCCATGTTCTAGTATCCATCATGGACATGAATTTAATTGTGTCCCTTTTCAGTCATCATTTTTTCTTTACTTCTCATTTGGTTTCACTATTTCATTCCTTTGATAAAGTTTGTTAACCTTTCAGGCTTTTCTATTTTGTGGCCCAACTTTTCTAATGTGGCCCGACAAGAATCTACTGAATAGAACTTAGAATTCTTCTCCCAGTACAAAAAAAATATTGTTAGTTTTGTTCCAAGATTTAACAAAATCTATTTTTCAATTTTATCATGGTGACCTCTGGCTTTTGGATGACTTGTTGAATTGCCATTCTACACTGGTACAATGCATCAAGCTGCCATCAATTCAGGTATAATTTTCTTTAGAAATAAGCAAAATCAGAGAGTACTTCATTTTATCAGCAGTTTGGACTGTATTTCCTCAGATACATTACCTTATACGTTCCACAGCTGAACTTTATCTGCTATGATTTTGTCCATTCACAAAAAGTTTTGTAAATATTTTGCTTTACAAAAACTTCTTGTTGGATCCATGTGTCTCACATGGTTAACTTAAGTGGCCATGACCCTAAAGCTGTCCCAGAGTGGTCATAATGGCCTGTCTTTCTCAGTGGGTGCATGTTATTTCAATTGACATAACTGTAGCCATGTTGGAGCTACCTTCACTCTATGCTGGGTTTAGTCCAACTTCATGCTCTGATACTAATCTGATATACTCAAGAACTTGACGGTGAGATCATTAAGTCTGAATAGATGGTAGCTAACTCTAAGTCATCTTCCTATCCTGTTCTCTACCCTGACTATTCTTCTTCATGATCAAGGCCCACTCTCTACTTGAATTTAAATGACAGGTCCATGCCTTTGTACCTGACCTACTAACTACTTTTGTTCCCTTGGTTTAATTTTGAAATATAAATATTTTTCCCTAGTCCTGTTAATATCCAATTTCCTTTGCATTTCACTAGTTTGGTATTCCTATTACGACACAGTTCCCTGGGCCTTCACCCCAGGGATTCAGTTTCAGCACGCTGGGGCAAAGCCAATTAATTTTCATTTCTAAAAGGCTCATGTGTGAGGCCAAAGCTACAGGCCTGAAGACCATGCTTTGGGAAAAACACAAAATTACACAAAAATTTATAATGTTTTATATGCATATATTCATATACGTATATGCATACACACACACACACACACACACACACACACACATATATATATATATATATATATATATACGCATACACACATATACATATATTCCACCCCCCACCAGAATATTCCCTTGGTTACCCACCTATCTTGGGTTTCTCTACATCTAACTGAACAGTTCCTCTGACTATATATAGGAAAAATAAATGATACCCATTCCAGTTCTCCTTCCTGAAATGACGATAATGAGGATGACAATGAGGATAATACAGGTAATGACAATGAGTCTCAATTTCCTCATCTTTAAAATGGATAAATGAAGATAGAAATAATATCACCAGCATAGATTATTGAGATGATTACCTGAGAAAGAAAGATACTTTGCCTGGTACATCCCGGGTTCCTAATAAATATGCATTACAAGAACATCAATATGGATGATGATGGCAATATGTCATTAATTCAGGAGATTATTTTTTAGTTTCTGTGGATATAATGGATATAATAATAAAACAGGTAAGGACTCTATCCTGGTGGAGTTCACAGTTCACTGAGGAAACAGAAAGCAACACTGGATGAGGAAAGAGATAATAACTGGGGGTAGTGAGTACTATAAAGGACAAACTAACAGTATGGTGGGACAAAGCTCTTGGGAGAGGCCGATTTGGCTAGAAAAGACACAGACAACTCATAGCACTTGAGCTGGAAGAGAAGTCAGCATGGGAAGAGCTCATGGAAGAGAATTCCAGACACAGAGTGCTACCCCAACAAATGTCTCAGGACAGGATGTTGTTTAGTGTGTTTAAAGAAAATGCAGGAGCCAATATTGATAGACCCTGGAGAATAAAGGTAGAGGTAATAAAATTAGAAAGATGAAGATACCCAATAACATTGTGGTTTGTAGGATTTGATAAGGGGATTTCAGTTTCATCTATGAAAAATGGAAGTTCTCTGAGAATGCTTATTTTTAAGAAGGTGAATCTCATATTCTGATAATCTGCTCACAAGATCATTCTGGGTGAAAATGGATTACAGGAGAGTAAGAGTGAATGACAGACCACTTAGGAGAGTACTGAGGGACAGATTAGAGCAGCTGGATTAGGGTTAGGGAAGTCAGAACAAAGACAAGTAACACAGATTTGAAATATATTTTGGAGGTTGAACAATTATAGATTCAATGTAAGGTTTGCAAAATTGAGGACTTAAGACAGATGACTCAGCTTAATATATTGCAACACCAAAAAGCCATATTAATTAAACCAAACTATTTACTTATTTTGACAGTTTTCATATGCATTATTTATGTGAATGAAAAGTATTCCTTATTATATGAAGCTAACTTAATTGTGTACACTTATTTTCTGGGCAATTTTCTTAGTAACTTACAATGTTGATTTTTTTAAGAGTCTTTGGTACAGGGAATATAATGCAGAATGCTTCTTAAAATCCCTCAAGAAACTCTAATATTTTAGCTCAAATTATTTTCTTAAAAATAATAAAGCTATGTATGTAATGCTTCATATTTAGCAGACTCTGATTCAGACCAAAGCCCTCTGATAAACAGAACTTTCAAGCACCAAACTTAATTCATCCTCTTCGTTCTTGATACTTTAGTCCCCACATCCACAACTCTGGTTTATATGTTATGATAAATCTTATTGCCTTGCTTAAATTCTACTATCTATCCTCAAAGTCACCTGTAGCATGCTTTTTGATAAGTTTTTTTCCTTCTCCTTGAGTCATTCCAAAATATCAGGAGGTGTTAAAAAGCCATCAATTGCATGGAAACCTAGAACTTATGACATAAGATTAACAAGAGTTGATCTTGCTATTCTGTGTTTGAGTAATCAAGGAGAATGCATGTCAACATGCATGTACCTAAGGGTAGTAACGATAATGGTAACCATGCCACTTAATGCAATATCTGTCTTATCCAAGGTAAAGCTGGAGCATCCCCACCCACGTACTATTCCAATGAGCCTAATCCTCATGTCGTAACAGCTCTGCAGAGTAAGTGCCATTGGCCTATTGTACAGAAGAAGCCCACAGACTCACTGAGGTCCTCATAGCTCCTCCCCCAGTCACAGCATTCAGTGTACCCTAGAGGGGGTTAGAGGAGCCCAGTGGGAAACAAGGTAGAGGAGTAAGACATGTGGGTAGAAGGAATGATGAGTCACTACTGTACAAATGTGCCTAATTTTAGGGAGGCATGGATGAGTATAAAGCTCTTAGCAAGGAAGAAAATAAAAAACTAGGGACATACAACTGACATGAAAAAAAAGAATGAGAACTGACTTATTCCTCTATTTCTATGGAAAGGAGAGAAAAGGCATTGAGGAGAGAAAAATTCACTGATATCTTCCTCAGAAGCCAAAATTTCACTTATTACTATTTTAAAAAATCAAACAAGGAAAATGTCCCTCTTTCTAACATATATCTACATAATGACCTCCTTGCATATTCAATCTATCTTCCTGCAAATATCTACATTGTATACTCTTAATTCTGAATATATTTTGCAAGTGAAATTATCATTCTAAAGGAGAAGCACAATGTTATTTGCACAATCCCCACTTCTATCTAACCATCCCTTAAGAATCTCTCTCTCTCTCTCTCTCTCTCACACACACACACACACACACACACACACACACACACACATCCCCCAGCTCATTTAAAATCCTTTTGTTTTCATGCACTGAATTTTTGTGATAAAGTGTCCTTATTGAACACACAGCAGCCAGATTGACTCACTACTTTTTGAATATAAGAACATAGGAAGGGAAACTGACTTACATAATCTCATTCCTTAGACTAATTATTTTTATTACTGGTCCTCTAAAGAAGTGGTGGAGGCAAAATCACAAATGCTTTTTTGTTTATTTGGTTGTTTTTTTTTTTCTTTTTCTTCTTAGCAGGAGGGAAGTACTGTGTTCTGATTAAAATGGCATCATGTTGCTTCTTACAGAATTTGTAATGGGTCTGAACTCCAAGAACTAAATGACAACTGCTCCCATTAAATGGCAAAAATCCTCTTTTAATTGGGTATGCAGTTTCCATAGAAATGCATAGAGTAAGTTGCAACTGTATATAAACTGGATTGGTATAGCTTTGCTGCTTATATTGCTAGGTTCTTCCCCTATAGCACCCCTTTATTTGCAAAATTTAGAGAAAAAAATAGGTTTGATTCTAGAGCCTTGCTAACTGTACACAACATTTCCCAAGCTCTGCTCGTTAGAAACCCTGCAAAATCCTGCAGTTGACAAATTTGTTTAATGAAGCATTTTTCAAACTGGGGTGACCACAGAGAAATTTTTGCTTGTTTTGCCTTTCCTTGTCCACCCCTAGTTTCTTTTTCACTTTTGTTAGAAATATCTAGTAATAAAAACAAATTATCTGAAAAAGAAGTTTTGTTCTTTCTTTTTATTAGATGACTCTCTTAATTGCATAATTAAGGAATCTTGAACTTTGCCCATTGTATTCACACTGAACTTTTACCCACAGTGAGTTTCATGGGGAGTAACTACTAAAACATTTATTATGGTTTAGAACATTTTGTCATGTCTTAATTGTAGTGCAGTTAAACTGCATGCACTAAGAGTAACAGCTTTTCTGAACAACAACATCATAGATTAAAAGAGATAGAAGGCTTGGAGTCCAAGGATCGAGTACAAAAGATCCTTTTTTCCTCATAAGAATGTTATCTCAGTTTATCTGTACTGCTTTAGTAAAATGTCATAAAATGAGTAGAAATTCATCTCTCATAGTTCTGGAGGCTGAAGTCTAAAATCAGGGTGCCAGCATGGTTAGGTTCTAGTGAGGGCCTTCCTCTGAACTGCAGGTGGTAACCTTCTCACTGCATTCTCACACAGTGGAAAGGGCCTGCTAACTCTCTGAGGTCTCTTTTACAAGGACATATTTTCAACCATGAGGATCCAGCCTCATGATCAAATCACATCCCCAAAGTCCTACCTCTTAATACTTCAGGGAGTAGGATTTCAATATGTGAATTTTGGGGAATAGACCTCCAGACCAGTGCATTTACAGTCTGACTTTCTGTCACACACTGAAACTCAATATTTAGTACGAAAATCCAAAATAAATTTTGAAAGGGAAAAATGTGTATTCCTCACATTTTATTAAATACTTAATCCATGTCAACTAGTATTTTGGAGATATGAAAATGATCAAGATACAACCCCTTCTTTTGAGAAATCAATAATTATAATTATGTAATTATAACTCACTGTATGAATATTTTGGGGAACTGCCTACCCAGTGGGTTATTAGTGGAATTATAAGGAATTATGGAAGCATGGGATGAGACAGGGTCACCTCATAGGTGAATGCAATGTCAGATGGAAAGATTGAGGCAGGGTGCATCCATGGCCCAGTGTCAGTATAAGAGAGCAGCAAAGCAGAACAAAATAGCCTTTGTGACATAAAACATTTTTTCACTGATGTATATGATGACCTTATGCTGCCCTTAGAAGTTCCTCCATGTGGCATTCCATCTAGCCTACTTCTATGAAAGTGGCATACCTTACTCCACACACATGCCCATAAAAATTTTTAAATAATAAAAAGACAAATAATCTTACTAAAAAGTGAACAAAGGATTTGAATATATATTTCTCCAAGAAAGATACACAAAGGGCAAATAAAAAATTCTCGGAAAGATGCTCCAACATGGAAAAGCAGATCAAAACCACAGTGAATTATCATCTCACACAGTAGGATGTCTAGAATCACTCTTAGCTAACACTGGCCTTGGCAAAGATTTAGAAAAATAGCCATACTCATTCAATGCTGATGCAAATGGAAAATTATTTTAACTATTTTGGAAAAACAGTCCTCAAATCATTAAGCATAATTACTATAGGTACCAGAATTTCTACTTACAGTTATATATACACAAGAGAATTTAAAATATACATCCACACAAAAATGTATACACAATATGTATAAAGCACTATTGATCATGGCCAAAACGTGAAGGTATTCCAAATGCTCATGAACTGATGAATGGGTCAACAAAATATGGTATGCCCATACAATAAAATATTAATTAGACAGAAAAAGGAATGAAATACTTACTAAGACATGCTACAAGAATGAATCTTGAAAACACTATACTAATGAAATAAGCTGCATAGAAGAACATGTATTCTGATTCCATTCATATGAAATTTGCAGTGTAGGAAAATCTACAAAGACAGGAAATAGAAAAGTGATTGCACAGGAGTGGAAGGCTGACAGAGAAGAGAAAATGAGGGTGGGGTGACAGCTCAAGGGCATGGGATAGACTTTTCAGATGATAAAGGAGTTTATCATGATGTTGAGAAGGTATCCCACACAAATGTGATAAGACTGAAAATCATTAATTAATACACTTTAAAAGCAAAACTTCACAAATGTCAATTATATCTTTAAAATTTTGTTTTGCTTGTTTTTTTTTTAAGAAAAGCATTAGGTAAAGAAAATTAATGGATTGTCAACACACATTTGTCAAGTGAGTGAAAAAATGAATCAATCAACATATAAGTGGAAATTTCAAAAGCTTTAAAGTAAGTCTGCCACTTCAACTAGGTTTTAAAGTTGTTTGCTCTTTGCCCTTAGGTACACTGCCACCAAGTGGTGGTGAAGCTTTGGTCTTGTGTGATTTGAGGTGCAGGAAGGTATACTCTGATGATTACCTGCTCAAATATACCAGATTTCTAATAATTTTAAAAAAATCAATAAATCAATAAAATTTACCTTATTATGCATTAATACTGAAATACTTCACACATAAATGGAACAATGTCCAGACAAATAAATTCAATAAGTATATTAAGAAACATCTAGGAAGAATCTGCTTCATAGTCTTTGAAAATTGGCAGGCAAGACTGCTGCTAATGCTTGCTGTCTTTGATTAAAACACTCCTGTCTAATTCAGCTCAAGTCTCATGACACAGTCAACTTCTTTTGGATGAAGTGTAGCTCTGGTTCTTCAAGACAACTTTGGCATGAAATGCCCCTTTGGGCAGCTTTTCACAACTGTCAGCAATTCTCCTCTTTCCAAGCCACAGATGGTCAATTCACCTTGCTTAGATTGTTAGGGCTAATTAAAATCATATCCTTAGATTGCCTTTTTAATGCTCTGAATTAGTATATAGTCTCTCCCTTTTCCCTCTGGGGCCTTTTCTTCCTCTCTCATCTAAGAAAGAAAAAATTAGATTCATTGCCATCTCAAGGATAAATGCAAAACACTGTCCCAACTGCATTTTCCAACACAAGGTGGGAAGAGAGTAGAGCGCCCAGCACAAAGACCCTAAAATAAATATTTGTGTAGTCAATAAATAAGTTTCATCACCAATCCAACTAGTATTTCCATTACCAGATGTAACTGGCAAATATAGTACCAAATCATTTTATAACTAACCCCCTGAACTACAATTTTCTTCTTTTAATCCACATATACATTCAACAGAATCTTTTAGACAGTATTTGGGGCAGAGCTTTTGTATACTCTTGTGACAAACATGACCTTGTTCCAAAAAGTAAGAAAGATAAGTTATCTTGACAGTGATGGGAGGAAGCAGCTCACAAATTATTTTTGTTCCCGATTTAATTCTGCCCAGTGTGATTTTAGTAGCCTATATTTGGGATCATATCCCTATACAGTAAAAGGTTTAGCTAATTTCAGTATTATCCATTTGGCAATTAACTTGTGAAGGATAATCAATATAAACTTACCTAACGCACTTCTTTTATGACTATGACCATTAAAATGCATATGAATGTGTGGGGGCCTCTTAATAAGGGCAATTATAGATATACATGAAATTTAAAGACTACTACTTAGGCAGAGGTAGTGATGTTGTAAATTCGGAAAAACTCCATTCAAACTAAGAGTTACACATAGTAATAGAAGGATAAATATTATCTTAATTAATGTATTTTATGATACTATTTCCCATTTATGGCTAAGAGCCTAAGGCTAACATCCAACATTGGTGAGCAAATAAATAGAGGAGAATGAACAACTGTGATCACAGGAGATAAGCTGCTGGCTCTCCAAACAACTGGCTGGGTCAGCTCTCCATTTTTAGCCAAAAAAGTGTTATACATGGTCAGAAAGTAGCAACTAATATTGCATATTCTTCAGCAAAAAGCTATAAAACTAAAGCATATTCAAACAAACAATAATAAAAAGGAATATCAATTGGGAGTTAACGTGTCTCTATTCCCAGATACATCTGGTAGTTGAAGGTGGTATGCAAAGACATTGGTTTTTGTACATAGAAAATTGAACTTACAAGCCATATATAAGAATGGATTTAGAAAAAAAAACTGCTTCTTTATAGTCAAGAGTACATTTAATATTCAAATTGGGATAATTGAGAATATCTAAACTATAATTAGTGCTTCATACTTAGGAATTATTAAATGATAGTGGTGATGATGGTATTGAAGAAAAAGGAGGGAATATCAAATTTACGAGGACTTTGGAATTATTTAAAAATGTACTATGTCAATAGGAAGTTATTTTTGATCCAATGCTAAAAAGGATATATTTTTCCATATACCTGGAAAACTAAGATGATTGGTACTACCAATATGTAAACAATGTTGATAATGTATTTTTCCATTGTCACTCATTTCTTAAAAAAAAAAAATGATCAAAGGATATTTTTAGGGCATAGAAAGAATCTTGTATAGTGCACAGAGTAACTTCTCTGCACAGCTGTGTTAGTCTTCTCTGCCAGTCAACAAAATACCATGGGCTGAGTGACTTAGGCCATAGAAATGCTTTTCTCTGAGTCTGGAGACTGGCAGGCGAAGGACAAGGTGCAGCAGTGTGAGTTTCTAGTGAGCCATCCCTCTCTCCTCAGGGTGAAGATGGTACCTTCTCTCTGGTCCTCAGATGACCTCTGCTGTCATTTCTTTCTAGTAAGGATATTATTCTTAGCAGGTAGCCTTTTAAACTGATTTAACTTTGAGGATCTCCTAAAAGTCCTATCTCCACATAGAGTCACACTGGGCTTAACATACAAATTATAAGAGGAGGCAATTCAGATCATAAGAGTGGTGCATGAAGAAAATGTGACTCTCAATGGAAGGCTAGAAAATATTCACATAGAAAGATAACTTGTTTTATGCACAAATGTTATTGCCTACATTTAAAACTCAGATGCGCCAGCAACAAACCAAGGATTGAGTTACAAAGATAAACAAGTCAGGGCTTCTGTGTCTGAGTATCTTCCTATCTAGCTGGGAGTGTGGGGGGGGAGGTGAGGGGGGGGAGTGGGGGGGTGGGGGTGAGGGGGTGGACATGAACAGCAGGGTGAAGAAGCATAGAGGAAAGCAAAACTATAAAATGCTTCAAAAATGGATATCACCCTCTGCCACAATTCTAATTTTTGGTCTGTTTCTGGAGATGATTGCCAATGATATGTCTGTGCATCATTTGGACATCATTATAACGATCCCGCATGATTTGGGGGAATTATGAAAGGACCAGTTGTTGTTATATACATTTTGTAGATGAAGAAAATTGGGTCTGGAGAGAGTGCAAGGGATGTCTTAACATTTGTGCTGTTTAGTTGTGTTTTGCTTTGGTCTGTTCAATCCTTGCAACTAGGCTTGAGGCTTCTTGTTAGAACTGGAAGAGACCTTATTTCTTATTTCCCAGAACTCTCTGTGCCTTGCTATACTGAATAATTTTTTTCCCCTTCCCAATTCTCACCAAGTCCTAAAAGGAGTAATTATCATTCTTAGACAAATGAAGGAAATGAGGATTACATAATGACCAAGTTGAAAATACTAGTGAACTATAACTTGAAAACTTCCATGCTGTTCTCTTGCCCTTAAGATGAAATCCAACCTGACTGGTGGAACACTCAGGACCTACCCGTGTTTTCCAGTCTGGTATCAGATTCCCTTGTACCCACAAGCTCCAGTCACATCAAGTCATTTCCTGTTTCCAACCCACGCTCATCTCCCAACCTTCACACACTTCCTTCTGCCCAGAAGGCTAATGCCTACAGCTCCTATTCTCTCATCTTTGCTTTTTCAGGGGTCCTTGTTGCCCCCTTTCCAAATAGTTCCTTCGCTCTTTTAGTAATTGCCATCTTATTGTCTTTTCATCTAACTTTGAGTCCTGGAGCTGCAACATAGACTGCTTGGTATAATGTTCAGCACTCAATTACTGGTTGCTGGTTTACTAAGAACACTGATTCAGTGGTGTACCTGGGCCTGAAACTTTGACTGTTAGCTCACTTTATATAGTTACCATCTTTATTTCTATGCAGAGGTTGTCTCAGCATAAAGTAAGCTCTTATTTTGGACTTTTCTACCATTCTAAGCTACAAAATTGATGGTTTTTAGCAGGGATATTTAACATCCCCCATATCTCTTAATCTATTCTTGTCCTAACTCACTTTTATCTTATTTCTTAATCATTCTGAATAGCTTGGTAATATGTTTATTTGCATAATGAATACATTACTTAATGGCTAATATACTATATATGTACACACTTTAAAGAATATAGAAATAGGTTTTGAAGATATATTTCTTAGAAATATATAATGTGTGTATCATGTATAAATGTATGCATTATGTGCACGCATATATATATGTATAGTGACATTTCAGCAAGTGACAGACTGTAGATATCATTATGGTCCCATGAGATTATAATGGAGACTAAAAGTTGTTTTTTTTTTGTGTGTGTGTGTGTTTGTTTGTTTTTAACCTAGTTCATTTGCAGCTGTTGTAACAGGAGCATGAGTCCTTATTCACATGATTGTGGTGATGCTGGGGTAAGAAACCTACTGTGCTGCCAGTAGTAAAAAAATACAACCCCTATGATTATGTACAATCTATAATTCTTAATAATAATAATAATAATAATAATAATAATAAGTGACTATGTTACTGGTTTGGGTATTTATTTGTATTATTATTTTAGAGTATACTAAGTTTACTTTTAAAAAAGAAAGTATACTATAAACAGTTTGCAGTGTTACATAGGCTGTAGTCTCATGTATTCCGCAAAGAATCAAGAGACCACACCAAATAATTGACCTATCCCATCTAGGCTTGTAAAATTAGTCTCTAATGTGTGCTTGACAATGAAATCACTAATTGACACATCTCTCAGAAGGTATCCCCACCACACGACTGTAAATTTCAATATAATTTAGTGTGAATGTGCTGTCATTCTACTTAAAGAACAGTTCTGTGAAAGGTGGGGGTATACTCTACCCTCCTTAAACCATGACAAAAGGGTGGCCTGAGGGTTCTTTTCCTTTAAGGAAAGGACTGAAGCAGGGTACACCTGCCTCAAATAACTTCTTCTTAAAGGCACTTTCCTGGGAGAAGTCTAAGGCCAAGTACCATGTGAAGTGGTGTAAGCCACTCATAAATAGGAGGACATAGACAATGCTTAGTTTTGGTTTCCTGTTCTCCATTTTGTGCAAAAGGCTAATGTAGGAAACTTAGGTGCATCTTATAAAACCGGCCTATACCAACTATAACCAATATTTCTCTAGAATTTGGTAAGGCAAATCCTTGAGAAAATCCTCATATATAGATAAACTACAAATGGCATACATTACATAAAGCTTTAACGGTAATTCCAGAATACTTTGCAAAATATTAAAAAAATATTTCATTTCTTACTGGTGTTAGACATGATGGCTTTCACTGAAGAGCCTTTCCTGAGTGACTTTTCCACCCATTTCCTTCTTCATGTATAGGAGCAGTGCACAGGACCCAACAAAGTCAGACACGGTATTGACGAAAGATTAAATACCTTCTTAAAATATGCATTTCTATATTGATCCAGAAATGGAATCAATCCAGACATAAAGCAGTAGCAGCTCTCTTGAATGTTTATTGAGGTTTGACTTTCTATGTGCATGAAGATGTGTACGTAGATCAGGATGACCAGATGTAGGAGACCATGAATGGATATATTTCCCCAATTATAATCAGACTATAATTCTTGAGCCAGACAGCAGGGTACTTTGAAAATATGAATTGATAAAATGTCATTCTTTACTTAAAAAAATAAACTAGGTTTAAAGAATGAATAATCATGGCATTAGGGATTTAAACAAAATATTTTCTGGTGACAATCTTTTCAGACAGCTTCCCTGGGTACCCTTCTCATTAGGACCCTTCCTGTCTTCTATGAGAGATTATCAACTCTGTATGTGTTCATAGATCCAAGGCTTTCAAGCAATATGTAAAATGACTTCTTTATATTTGTTTTAAACAAGGTTGTCACTAATCTGGTCTAGTATACATTTCTCCAGATGGTTTAATGATTATGAACATTTTAATTTTCATTTTTAGAAGAAGGCAATGTAAATGCTAGGCTTCAAATTATATCTAATTATACTGACTCCTTGAAATTACTGTAAAAGGCAATGACATTTCTCTTTATCTTCTTGGATATAAAATGATGCTCTATTTGAAGTCTGTGTTCATGGAGGTTCACATTCAGAGCCAGTCTAAGTGTAAGAGAGGACCACAGGTTCAAAGGCAAAACAAGAATCTGATAAAATGCATGATTAAAGTTTTATAAGGGCAAGCTTAGATTTCTTGTGGGATTTTATCTTATGGAAAATATAAATAGGCTTAAATTTTTAAAGTTATGAAAAATAAATTTGAATAACATTGATAGTGAAGTTTTTTTTTTCTCTTCATTGTGTACTTTCTAAAAAGGTAATAAACCCTATTTTCCAAATAAATTCAGTTCAGTTACAGTGACCCTAACTTTACATTAGAAGAGTCAAAGACTATGTCACAGATTTTATTATATCGAAATTCATTTTTAAAGCCAGGGTAAAATAGTTACAACAGTACTCTAACCACCTCCTGAATTGAATCAAGCTTTCTAGAGTAGTTATAAATCATACAAGGTCTACGGGAGATGTTTGAAATTCATACATACCCAGTTACCAAGATGATTCTTTAAAAACAAGCAAACAAAAAGGAAAACACTAAGGCCACCAAGATCCAAGATGTAAACATGGCTCTCTCTAGTTTTTATTAAATTTGTAATACTTCTAATTTGTACATTCAACATGTAACATATCCAGATTTGAGGACAGAGAGTTCATTTAGAATAAAAATAAAAAAATCTAAAGGTGACAAAGCCAGCAGTCGTAGGAAGAGAGACTTGGCTCGATATTCTACATAGAGCACACACAATAGTTACTGCTCTTCCTATGTAAGGAAGTTCCTTCAAATCAATGAAATACAGATGAATATTTGAATAAGTGTGTAAATACTGACAGCAAATTCACAAAATGGAAATGCAAATTCCAATGAGGTTAAAAAAAGAAATTTTAATTTAATAGATATCCAAATTATTATAAGGAGAATCCAGTTATAAAATTGTTAGGTAAGAAAATTTTTGTGGGATGAAATATGCTTTTGTTGTTGTTTTGTTTCGTTTTGTTTGTAGCAGGGGCAGTACCAGGGATTGAACTCAGGGGCACTCATTCACTGAGCCCTGAGACACACCCCCAGCCCTATTTAGTATTTTATTTAAAGAGAGGGTCTGACTGAGTTGCTTGGCACCTCTTTTGCTGAAGCTGGTTTTGAACTTGTGATACTCCTGTTTCAGCCTCCAGAGCTGCTGGGATTATAGGTGTACGACACTGTGCCCAGAAGAGAAATGCACTCTTTTGATAAGAGGCAAATTCTGGCACTTCTGTTGAAAGTATAAAGACTTTTTGGTTATTTTTCTTAGGATATAAACAAATAAATAAGAAAGATATTAACAGTAGTAAGATATTAAGACTATTACAGATATTAAGAATGATTGGGTTAGTGTTTTATTTTTAATAAAATTTAGAAACACAATAATGTCTGACAACTGAAAACTTGAAGAACATACAAATATATATAAGCACATAGAGAAGAAGATACTATGATTTATCCTTAAGTGAATACACAGTTGTAATATGTACATCATCTACGTGGAGAAAATGTGTGCTGTGTGAGAGTGTGTGTGTGTGTGTGTGTGTGTGTGTGTGTGTGTGTCTGAACAGTCCAGGACTATGGATTATGTGTAAGTTTTATCATCTTGATTTTTAAATATGATGTTTTATTTTAATTTTCATTCTCCCCTTTTAAAGTCATAAGCATGTTTCTTCCCATACCTTCCTGTTGTTTTTCTGATTATAAAAATGATGCACACCTTTGCAAAGTACAAGCTACAGTTAAAGAACAAGCAATATTTGATACCAAATTTACCTTTCCTTTGCCTTTTTGTCCATAGATGGTATGACAATTGTTTGAGCCTCATTTTCAAAGAATAGTTTTATTCCTTTCTTTCTTGTTTCTTCCCTAAACTTTCTACTATCAAGGTTGTTACCATATGTTCTTGTATTTAATGTGACTAACATAACCAATTATTAGCTAAAACAGAAATTCAAGAATCATTCCTTGCATATCACAGAAACCTGGGACTCTGGACTCAGACTGCATTAATTTGAATCCTGAGTCTTCCCTTGAGACATTTATTCATCTTTCTGGGCAGAAATGCTTTTAATCATAAATCAGGGTTGACATTGACACCTAATGTTGGGGTTAGGGTTAGTGACTGCTTCTTCCTCAATCTGACATTTCCTTCCATGCAGAGGAGGCTCCTTTAGGATAAAACTCTTGCTTCTCCAATCCCTTCCCAATATTCACCCTTTCCTGGAGTCAGGAAGGTTAGATTAGGATAAAAGGCAAAATAACCTATCAGATCAAAGTTTAAAGACATCCCTTTCACCTCCTGTTCTCTTTGTGGAACACATCTGGCCTCCAGGCAATGAATACCACGCTGTCAGGAGCCCTACCATCAGTGACCAGATGGACACGCTTCTCTCAACACTGAGAGGAATCACAGGCTGAGTGGCAGTGTTTTAAAAAAATAAAGGTGATATTTGAGTCCCTCTATGTCATAATCTTTTTTGTTATTTCTCAGTTGGTACAAAATTATTAAACAAAAGCATTGCTATTTAATGGGTTCCGACTTCACAACCCCTGTAGGCTACAGTGAAGAGCACGTCTTACACTGTTTGTACTAAATAATTGCCATTTCTTGTATATATGGTGTGTGTGTTTATATAGAACGTACATATAAACACGTGTAAATGTATGTACTGGTTTGTATATGTATGTGCTTATACTTATAATTATTTAGAGATAATTTACATAGTTCATAAAGTAAAAAATATGCCAATATGTGTGCACATACATGTGTACATACATGAGGGTCTTTGCTGATTTTGTTTATCATCAAAATTCAGCATTGTTAAATGTATGGCTGGAGTACCAATGAAGCCTTACATTGTGCATTAATTTGACACAAAATTTGACCTTCTGTATTTGCAAGTAAAAATTTGATTATATCAATATAAATTCTCTTATTCTGTAACCACACTTGCATTATGATCAGTAATACACATTACAAGATAACTTCTAAGATAACTCTTTAGCGTTAGTGTACTTTGACATTAAAAATATGAAAGTCCTGAATTTTCTTTGTTTCACCAAGCTATAAAATATGATTAAATGAAATTGTTGCCATTTTAAAGACAGCTTATATTTTAGTTAAAATAATGTTACCTCTAAATCCAAAGAACTAAAGTCTTTTGCCCATTCTTAGTTTAATACTTCTGGCTTGATGAAAGAAAGAGCAACTCCATTGCCTAATGCGTTATATACATTATTATCCAGGGCACAGTTGAAAGTGTTTTATGAATTAACGTTAAAGCCAAAACAGATGAAGGATAGCATATTAACATTATGATACGGGTAAGCATATATAATCAGTTTATGATACTTTTTCATTTCTACTGAAGCCTATGACTTGTCCTGAATTCTTTAAAAGGAAAAATATTGATCCCCAAGGGGGAAAAACATAGTAAACAATTTTTAGTGTTGTTATAGGAAAAAAAGAAAGCGAAATAAAAATGCTAAGGCTCTTTCATCAAACAATTTAATTCAAATGAATCTGGAGTACACGATAAAATTTGGATTTGCTTGAGTACCTACTATGTGTAAGAATTATTAATTTACAAAGAGACACAGGTGACCCCACCTTTCTGAATAAAATGAACCTATCAACGCATCTTTAATTTCCTTAAATTATATTCTTATTGTGCAAGTTTTCCTTACTTATATTAGATTTTAGGGTCCATTTTAAGTATTTCCACGTAACTAAAACAATCTTACCAAAACACTGAATTTAATGACAGAGGCCCTTTCATCTTGAATGACATCTGCTTTTCCACTGAGGCCCATTTTTGCTTAATTTTTCCCATATTCTTCTTCATCTATTTCCCCCCAGATATGATATTTTTGAATCTTATACTTGTTGTTCAACACCCCTGTCAAATAGTAATTTGGGGAACTTCTCAGTTTATCACTAGAATAATTAGCCTAAAGAGTAATATATTTGCTTTTAATCAATGAACAAGTGTTCCACACTGCATTCAACCCCTGTGCAATTAATCAAAGCACAGCAGGGACACATGTGGTGTACTGGGACTTCACGATTCCACACTAATAAACATAGGAAGCAATCAGTGGCAAGCATTCAAAGTGTATTTTGAAGAGGACAACGTGAAGTCATCTGCAGTCAGTGACTTACCCAAGACTGTGAGCTCTGCAGAGGCACTAATGTTCTCATTTTTATATGTGACAACACAGGTATACGTTCCACTGTCGTCATCTGTCACATTGGAGATAAGCAAGTTGCTTCCACCCAATAAAGAGTACTTTTTAGACCTGTAAGACACCAGGCATATATAATTATACAGTAAATCAACACATGTTTGCAGGCAAAGTACTCAAGGTTTAAATGAATTTTGCAAACCTCAAACATAAAATTGGAAACAAACCCTGTATGAGAGGGGCTTGATAATATCTCACTTACTGACCTAAAATTAATTAAAAGGAAACTACTCGCACTGGAAGGCAGCATGTAGTAATCAGAGAGAAGAAATAGGAATAACTGTAGTGCTAAAAAAGAAACTTACAGATAATCTAGTCCATTTACCTCCTTTTAAATTTGAGAGACTCAGGGTCCAAAGAGGTGGTTCTCTTAGAGTGGAGGGCAATGTTCTGTGCCCTGACATCCAATTCAGTGATCTTGTATGAAGCCACAACTTATATTGAACCCAAACTGCCTAAACATATGCAAAGAGCATGTGTCTACTGAGGCCTTTCTTGAGAGATTTAATGATCCCAGAAAAGTTGTGATATCATACTGTTGTTATCTAAGTACATATTTGAGGTGGATGAATTTAAAGATTAATATATGATCTATGGACCTATCTCATCATAGAAAATCTAACGTGTTAAAAGGGAGTACACCAGTCCTCCCAATCAATGAAATTAATTTCTTAAGTGAGATCCATTTAATCAAAATGTTTTAGAATAAGTATTCCATCATATGAAGGGCTCACTTTCTAACTCTATCTTATTATTAATGCTCCAGTAATTCAAGACCAGGCATATTTTCCTGTCTTACCTTAAATATTTGTTACAGTTGGGATAGTCATGGGCAAAACTGGTGCTAAAAGGAATTGCTCAGACATTACGATGATATGCCACATATTGAAATCCAGAATTTTCAGTTTCTTTATTCCCTTTTTATTGAGGTATAATTGGGTATAATTGAAAAAAAAAGTGTATGTATTTATACAATGTGATGTGATGTTTTATGTTTATGTTTAAAGGATGAAATATGTGTTTGTACATATATAGACAAATGTCAACACACACACACACACACACACACAGAGAGAGAGAGAGAGAGAGAGAGAGAGAATGAACATCCAGCTAATTAACCTAAACATCACCTCACATAGTAATCTTCTGTGTGTGTGTGCTCAGAATGTTTAAGATCTACCTCTCTATTCCACTACCTCAGGATGAGATCATCCAGATGCCTCGTCTTAAGACTTTGGATGGGACCACCTCAATAACTATCCTGGCTTTCTCAATTTCCTCTCAGAATTGATCTTATGCATTTTGACTATTTTCCCCATGGGCTCAAGCCAGTGGTTAGATGCCATTTATATACTGTATCATGTGGAGGAATAAGGGGAAAAATCCAATTATCATGAGAAACCTAGCATTTCTAGGCATTTGTGTCAAATTAGAGAAAAGTAAACCATAATGCATATTTCACAGAAATCCTAAATGAGTGTACCTGAGTTGGATGACTTCCTGGCCCCGTAACCAGGTGAAACTGGGCGGAGGGTAGCCAGAAACACAGCACTCCAGGACAGCATCCCTTCCTTCAATGGCCACCACGTTGGATGGTCTTTGCAGAAAATACAGCTGCCTATGCAGTCCTGGATCTATAAAGAAAAAATATAGGATGAAATACTTTATGAAAAACATTTCCAAGATAAATGACATAACTGAAATCATTTTCCCCCTAAGAAGACACAATGATGGAGAGGAAAGAAAGAAAAATGGAAAGATGCCGGTGAAACTTATGAATAAACTCCTAAAAGAGTTTCCCCAATCCCCAGATTCTAGGATTATATTGGGATATCCTTAGCCATTGATATGTCATGGCATAAGGCAAAGGACATAGCTGGAGGATACAGGTGACTCATTTGGGCTATTGACCTTGTTAATTTGTCACTATTAGAGAAACAGACAACATTATTAGTAACTTTTCTAAGAGTTCTAATCTGAAAATTTTTATATGTTCAGTCTGTATGCCAATAACATCTACTTCACTTTCTTCTGCTTAGTTCATTGCTTTGGTGACTTGATACATATGATAAACATAGATAATAAAAATTGTGCTCCATAGCACAAAGGCTCTAAGGATTAGAATATAAGGGTTTTGCAAAAAATATCAGCTTTCTTCAAAAAGGAAGTTATATTGGTATAACTAAAGTTTGTTTGCTTGTTTTTTAACAATGTCTGGTTGTATCTTAACCTTTTATTTATATTTAATTTTTAAATATTTCAAATAGTGAGATTGTCCCTAGATCTGTGCCCCTGGGTGAAGCAGTGCTTGCACCCTTCTATTCATCTCACATATTTACTTGTTCTATGAATGCAGCATTACTAGTGTTGTCTGGCAGGAAATTGAAACAGTGTCTGTACAACCTAAGAGCTCATGTTATTCAACCTGAGAACTCAAGTGATTCAAAGCCATTAAGATATCAACAGATGGAATATGCAAAAAAAAATACAGTCTTAAGCACAGGGTTAAGCTCCATCAGAGTGAAGAACTTCCCTTCCCTCCATTATAGAAGCCCAGTCCTCCTGCCTAGGGCATACCAGTCTTCAAAGTTAGGTGGACTTGGAGGAGACTGTCCCACCTAAGCCAAACTTTCTGACATGACCTGCTGACCAAATTTCAATCCCTCTGAATTGATGTGTTTAAGATAAGATGCTGAGTTTCCACGTTTCCACTAAAATCCACATCTCTCTAGGAGATTTAATTAAGACTATTTTCAATTTAATGCATTTAGTGGAATTAGCCTTTCATTTGTCATGACACAAAATCAAAGGAAAATCCCGATGCAAAGAAAATGAGGCAATGAAGTCTTCAAAACTAAGATTGTGCTGAATGAAGAATGGCTGAGGGAGATTAGATGCAACTGTATCACAGCATAGGCTACTGCAGGTGAGGGAGGAACTGAGGTGGGAAGGAAGCTGGGACATGTTTTAACATTGTTATTAATTTCCGTTTGTCAGATCCAACTCCACAGGGTAATATAAGAATTGCAATTCTCAAATTAATAATTGGGATTATACTTGTCATCTATTTTGTGTGCAGAGAAAAAAAGTAAATTCACACTTTCTCAGTCTTGCCACATCTGTTTCTAGTTGTTCCAGCAACAAAAAATAAATAATCTTCACAATGAAAATATTGAAGGCATTTTCCAAATGTGTTTATCATCATTAAACCAATATTGTAGAAAAATGCCTCAAAACCTTTGCTAGTTGCTAGTGGCATGTTTTACTTCCTTTCTCTAAAATGACTTTTCAAATTAAATAAATATGCTTCCAAAGATAATAATGCTTACAAAAAAATTTCTGAAATGGACAAGTTCCCAAAATGTGTATATACAACTCAGTATCTTTGTTACAGAGGACCATTTATTCAAATTCTTTACTTTCACCACCTGCTCCTCAGCAGACATGTGTCCTCCACATACATCACAAATGCTGCTCTACAATACCTTGGAAAACATCAAGTAAGATCTACTAAGTGTAATATTTTAGCTAAAAGAAAATTTACCAGGGACAGGTAAAATGACAGGTAATTTATTTACCTGTGGAAGAGCCAATATTTCAACTCAAACGACTATACTTCATCAGAAAACAAAATCATGTAAAACAAAATGATTCAATTTTAGAATATTTTTAAAAATTGTTTTCATTTGACAAAAAATTGAACAGATAGTGAACAGAGTTTCTATATACTGGATCACATCCCATGTCACTCAGTTTCCCCTATTATAAACATCTTACATTGTTGTTACAATTGTTACAATTAATGAACCAATATTGACATACTATTATTAACTAATGTCCCCATTTTACATTAAGACTATCTGTATCTTGTATAGATTTTGACAAATGCATGTTAAGTATCCAACATTACAGTATTATGTAGAATAGTTTGAATACCCTAAAAATATAAACTTTACTTATTCATGCCTCTGCCACAATTCCTTCTTCCATTCATATGTCTTTTCCAGAATGTTCTATCATTGAAATCACACAATATGCTACTTTTCAGATGGAATTTTATTACACTTAGCAATATGCATTTAATATTTTTGTGACTTGACAGCTCATTAATTTGTATTGTTGGATAATACTCTATTGCATAGATGTATCATAATTTGTTTATGTATTTATTCACCTTATTGAAGGACACTGGCTATTTTCAGTGTTTTTAACAAACTGCCATAAATATTCACATATAGAAAATTTTCAATTCTATTGCATCAATATATACATTGGAATAGAATTACTAAACTGTATTGTAAAGTATTGTAAATCTATGTTTAGCTTTGTAAGAAACTGCCAAGATGTCTTCCAAAGTGGTTGTGCAATATATCACTCCCAGCATCAAGGAATGAGAGTGCCTGGCACCCATATCCTCAGCAACATTTGGTATGGTCATATTTTTAATATGTGCATTTTAATGGGTGTGCAATAATACCTTACATACTGCTGGTCACATTTAATATGCTATTCTTGGCATTTGTAAGCCTTTGGTGAAGTGTCCAAATATCTTTCCTATTTTTTTTTTAATGGTTGGTTTGTTTTCATACCATTGAGTTTCCAGAGTTCTGTATGTATTTTGTATATAAGTCCTTTATCATACTATACAATATTTTCTCTGTCTGTGGGTGGCTGTTTTTCATTCTCTTAGCGCTGACTTTTAAACAGTAGAAAATTTTAATTTTAAGAAAGTCTAACTTGTTTTTTTACATCCATGCATTTTTTTTTTTTTAGGTATTCTACCTGAAAGTTCATGACCATATCTGAGGTCACCTTGATTTCCTATGTTATCTTCTAGAAATATTAATCTTGTGGTTTACATTTAGATCATCATATCCATCTGAGATAATCTTTATGAAAGATGGAAGATATATGTCTAGATGTTTTTGATAGTTATGTCCAATTGTCCTTCTCCATGTACTTGATTTTGCTCCTTGGTCAAAAAACTTTTGATGGGGCCTGTGTAACTATATTTCTGAGAGCTCCATTCTGTTCCATTGACCCATCTGTCCATTCTTTTGCAAATTCTATACTGACTTGTCTATTGTAAGTCCTGAAGTCAGGTCCTACCCATCCCGTGACTCTAGTCTTCTTCCTCACGTTTGTGTTCACTATTCTGGGTATCTCCACATAAATTCAGAATGAGTTTGTTGAAATCTACAAAACAAATTGCTGGAATTGTTGTCCTTATATTAAAATATCTTGATATCACAGGGCTCCTGTTGTCTCAAAGCATCCTTCCGCTATTACATTTAAAATCAAATAATATATTCCAGAGTAAGCCAATACCGACCTGGCCCATTTCAGTTGCTTGTTATCTATGTCTTCATATGCACTGGAGTTTGGGAGTCTGATCATGTATATGCAAATTTCAGTGTTTGGTAGGGGATTTTGGTTTCGTATCCCCAAATATATTTCTCTATATCTCATCTAATAGATTCTAGTATTAAGAAAGTTCCCAAAAGAGCTAAAAGAAAATAGTTCAGGGGCTGGGGATGTGGCTCAAGCGGTAGCGTGCTTGCCTGGCATGCGTACGGCCCAGGTTCAATCCTCATCACCACATACAAACAAAGATGTTGTGTCTGCCGAAAACTAAAAAATAAATATTAAAACTCTCTTTCTCTCTCTCTCAAAAAAAAAAAAAAAAAGAAAAAGAAAATAGTTCATATGAAAATAGTATACAGCACAGATTAGCATGACCACAAAATGTCTGAAGTTCCTCCAGTACAGAAGTGAGTGTTCATTTCTCTGTGCTTCAAGTCTGGCCTGGTCCTATGTCTTGCTTTGACAAACAGATTTTGGTGGGAATTATGCTATGTGAGTTGTGGAACCAAGGACTCAAAAGGTCTTTGCTTCTGTGATTGCTCTTTGAGACGAGCATGTTACTGGACCCAAATAAAGAGTGACAGATCACAAAGATTTTAACTGAGGCCACCAGCCAACAGCCATGTCCAACTGCCAGACTCATGAGAGAGGCAATCTTGAATCCTATGTCTCAACCAAATACACATAAATGAGACCTAGTAAAACCAGAAATTGCTGAGGTAAACTGCAGAATTGTCAGAAATTGTTGCTAGGTTAAGATGCTGAATTCTGTAGTAATTTGTTATTCAACAACAAATAACTGAAACATATACATAAAAAATATATACACAAAAACAAAACAAACCCACCCCCCAAATTTAAAATGCCAAGTTAACTATTTTTGCCATTGTTATTTTAGTTTGATTTCAGTTTAATTGCTAGGGTAATCTTGAGTATATACAGAGACAATATTCAACTTGATATCTGCACATTTTTCTCCTTTAAAATACTTTAGAGGACCATTAAAAGTCATACTTATATTTTAAAAACAGGACAATAAAATAGGACAATAAAACACAGGGTTAACTTTTCTGTGATATATTTGTGGGTGGTTTTTATTTTCATCTTTGAATTTTTCTGTATTTTCTAAAGATTTTCAAAAGAACATATATTTTTAGGGTGAACAGTTATTTTCAACTCTAGTGGTACAAAGTGTATAGAAATTATACAAAGGGCCAAAAACATCATAAATGTTAATGACTAAAACTTCAAGCAAATATTTAAGAGCCAATGAAAGCTTTGTCTCTAAGCTCCAAATAGTAGAGAGGAAAAAGTACCTAGGAAGTGTGAACTTTAAATTCTAGCTTTATGACTCTTGTTGATTAAATTGATTTGAATGGAACTAGAATGGAATTAGTAATTACTGATAAAAACAATTTGTTCTCTGGCTGTATAGGCACTAACTATTCCAGTCAAATTGAAGAGAACAGGAAGAATTTCTCCAGTGAACAAGGAGCAAGGTTTAATTACAAGAAAAAATAATGAAAAACAATTTGTAATGTGGCTTCATAAACTGGGTGATAGGTACACACACATTTTACTTTTCTTTTAAACTGTAGATACTGTTCATATACTTTTATATGTGTTTGTGTGTGTGTGTATGGTGTGTGTATGTGTGTGTATATATATATATTTTAACATATTTTAAAATAAAACTGAAAGGAAAATACATGCGTGGATCCTGAAAAATATATCTGTAATCATTTCACCGGCAAACTAGCAAAAATTGACTTCTCTTCTAATATCAAATTTCCATATTAAAAAGTTACAAAGCAGCCTTATCTAATGTAAGCTCATGAAAGTAAACCCCAAAATATTCATTTTTCTAAATTGATTCCAAGTTATCATGATTTACTTGGACTAAAACCCAGTTTAGCTTTTTCCTGTTTGGGAAAAAAAAAAAAAAAAGATGTTAACTTCATTCTTTGAATTGGTTCCTGGGTCACCAGAGTAATAGTACAGTAAATCTCCCTCAGAGTGCAAGAGAGTAACATATAAAGGACGGCCATCATAGTGCTACCTTTCTGGGTCTACAGATTGCCTGCAGGAACAGAACTACCATATGGTGACACCTTGTCTTTGCCTGTTCTTCCCACTCTATCTCCTTTTAACTTGTTTTTCAATGGAAATTTTGGCCTACTTTGCTTAATCTGAGTAGGAGAGGACTGCTCTACAATCTATTAAAAAACAAAGAATAATTATTTAGATAGTGAATCTCAAACTGTTGGGTATTACTGAGGACCCCAGAGGGCTTTTGTTCATGTAGGTCATAGCTCCAAATATTTATCAAAATCAAAATTTATTTTTTAAATGTATACTTATATCTTATCAAAAAATTTTCAAAATATCTATAGTTTTAAAACAAAAATATTAGTGAGGATCATAAGCAGTTCTTTACATGTTTTCTAAGTACATTTATTGAGTGGTTTATTTAAAAATAACTATTATAATGTTACTTTCTTCATTCACAATGGTCTGTATGTGGTTTTCATTGAATTCCATGAAAACAACATGACTTCAAACAGATATGTAGCTGTAAAGAAAGGCATATTTTGACAGCCTTTTCAGATAATTGTAGATATTATCCTTTAACACCATACCAAATTTCAACAAGCAGTTTCTTGCAAGTTGGTTGCAATGTGGAATCTGACATAATATCAGTAAACGTTTTGTGGTGCTATAAAAATCCATTGCTCTATCTTGTACTTTGGATGGATCTTTTACCCATGCATGATTTTATCACATCAATCAATGGTCATTTTGAACAGCACACTGCATTAGACAGGTCTTCCAAATGTTGACACATATCATCACAGAGTATCAAAAAATCTCATTGGTCACTATCACCGCCAACCCAATAGAAATGACTTTTAATGCTGGGAAGCTGTCAGGGTCCCAGTGACAGATACAAAGTTTTCTAAATTTCGAATTTTAGCTTTAAAACATGGATTTCATCCTTGGCAGCAAATAATATTTTCCTTAAAGTGACCGGTTCACTTTGTTCATTTGTGAGAAAATATCTAACAAGCACCCAAGTCTGAATAGCTACAGTGTTTCTTTTGTTGTCCTTTTAAGTAAAAAAATATATTTTTTTTTTCATGAGGAAAATAAAATGCTAGAGAGTTTGGTTTGAAATTCAGATGATCGCAAAAGTGTTTACTGTGCAAAACTCTTTGTACTTGGATTTCCTTCATGCGTATTTCTCATTTTAGCATGCAGCATATTAAAAAAGATGTGCACTTAACATCAAGATTCAATAAAATTAGTAGCCTGTACTGCTTCATCAAGGACATGCAGGTGGCATGGTGAAATGTACAGCAGATACAGAAGCATGAGTGTTAAAGTAGGTTTGACCCCCAGGTCCCCTCAAAAGCAACATGAAGATCCAGTGGCCATACTGATGCACAGGGTCTCAAACAACTCATTACCCTTCGTGCTCACCATAGGAATAATTTTGCATCTTTCAAGTAAATGTGTATAATTATATTTATGTTCCTCCCCCTCCTTCCTAGCATTTTCCCTTTTCCTTCTGCCTCCTCTCTCCTATTATTATTTTCATTTTCATTTGGGAAGATAGTGCAACAATTATATATGTCCACTTCTTGTGTTTCAGCAAGTGTTTAGTAAGTCAGTGAGCCCTTTTGATCATTCTAATGTGGCACATTGGTCTACACTTAACACAGGCAAAAATAAAAACTATCTTTACGGCTGACACCCTAAAGAAGCATAAGAAAAGCATATTCATAAAAGTAGAGAGAATATTTTATGTTTAAAGGCATTTAAAAAACTTCTTAACATTAAAAAGTATTTTAACATTCTTTTACTATTAAACATTCGAGTGAGTCTATAGGGCCAGGTAAAAACTAGGTTTCACTTTCCACATTCACAGGTTTTCCTAAATGCCTCAGGTGGACATAGATTTCGCCTGCCTTCGTGGCAGATGACTACCCATGGAAGTCATCCTGAGACCCTATTAGAGTGAGAGGAAACTCATAATTATCATAGGACGTGGGTGTACTCGTGACCACCCCAGGGAAACTGAAATGCCCGCTCACCCTGTGATGACAATTTTCCTTTGATGGGGCCATTTTTCAAAATTATTATTTAGGAACCTCAACGTTAAATTTACAGTGCTGAATCTAAAGAATAACTGAGGCATACAGAAATTAAATTATGGACTGCTACCATATGTGTCAGCAAGAAAAAATAATGTCACTTTTCACAGTTTAATAACTTATCCTCAAAATAACCAGAAGTGGCTTTTAATTTTTATGCTTTCTGAGTTAAAAAAAAAAAAAAGTTTTTTTTCCTGGTTGCACTCCTTGGAATTCTTTATTAAGTCCTTGACTCAATGGAATTTCCCATTGGAAATGAAAGGGCACTGTTCTCTTTGATTGCTTCCTATGCATAAGAATTACAAATTAATTTAACTAGCTTTCTCTGCCAGCACCCTCAATTTAAGCTAACCTAGGACTCACCTACGGACTCCTGAGTTATCCTCCTTCTAGTTCTGTTCTAACAGGTACCATGAGTCTTCAAATACCAGCAGGCACCTTCTAGAATATGTGCTCCCAGTGAAAATTTCCAAGATACTCCTTACTTTGTGTTTAGAATTCTGTGTGTGTGTGTGCACATGCATGGGGCGGGCGTGGGGGGGGTGGGGTTGTTTTGAAAAACCAGTCTAATCCAGACTGATCACAGGAACTGGATTTTATTTAATAAAAAATGATAAGCTCCATCTGGCTGTAAGCCAAGCATCTTTGAACACAGAGGGAGAAGAGAGCCATTTTTCAGGAGCTATTATTTATCACTCTATGATTCTATTATTTCCCTTCCTCATTTACACCAATTCAGTACTAAAAATGACATTCCCTCTCTGCAAATATTCCTACATCTGTTCATATTTCCTCTTTCTTTTTCCATGTACACACACATACTGCTATTTGTAGTTAGAATTTGAAGGAAGAAGGGAGAGCATCTATTCTTATCACCAGCGTATGGCTCTAACCCTTCTGTCTCACAGGCAAATTTTGGTCTAACAGTTCCATTTTCTAGCAGGTCTGAAGGAAGTGATTTTTCATTTTTAGAATAATTTGAATTTTTTTTTTTTTTTTTTTTTTGCAGCTGACAGTAGAATCCCAGAAAACAAATGTTGCCATTACGATATGTCAAAGTTGTTTTGGGGAACTAAAAAAACTTCATAATTGATACACATGCATAAAGAAACACTTAAAACTTTCCAGAAAAGTAATGGGTTTTTGATTCTAGCTCTTGTTTTTGATAACGAACCAAAAGTATTTGGATTATTTCCTCTTTACTTAAGGTTGGATCAATAAAGGTGTGCCCATACCATGTCTACATATGTTTTCTTTATGCCTATGGAATAATTTGATGTCAAACAACACCAGAGGAGAAACCAAGGTTTTCTGTTTTTTTCACTATTTTCTTCCAACACCTGCATTTGCAGGTTATAGATCTGACATCTGTATAACCTTGGGGAAAGCTCCTAGTTTGTGTGTGAATCAGGGAAGGTTGCCTGATCTACTATCTACTCACCCAAGGCCGCTAAATGTCATATTCCTCGTAAATCCAGAACTGATGGTATCCTGGACCCAACAGACTTCCAGGAAGAGAAAGGCTCTCTTCTTACCAAGAAATATCCGTTTCTCTATGGGGAACATAATCTCAACTACATTAACTTTGCTTTTGACCTTTTGGGAAATAGTAACCTTTCAGGGAATGGTAGCTATTAGGGGATAATAAAATCAATACCTTACACTACTTAAGGTCAAGGGTGAAGGTAGAAAAAAATCGTGGATTTGGTGATGGGAAGTTCACGGGTAACATTAGAATTATAGGCACAGCAAAAAATATATAAGTATATGATCGATCTCTTAAACTAGGAATCCTGAACCTTATTGATGATCCCCCAAAGCACCAGGGGCCAAATAATTATTTTTTAACAATGTTCAAAAATCAAACAGATTTTCTATCCATAGTAAATTCATTTTATCTTACTAAGACATTAGATTTTGTTGCATCCAATAGAATCTGATCAACTCCAAGTAAAACAATGGTCACCCAACAGTGGTTAAAAGACCTGCCCCACTGTGACAAATTTGAAATAACATGATAGTCCATTAACTCTGGAGCAGGGCCAGCCCAGGTTCCTACAGAGGACAGGCTAAAGCGATCATCTGTCAGTGAGGAGCACATAATGACACAGATCTTGGTCAGATGTATATAATAAAGGGTATTGTATCTTTTTTTATATACTTTTTGTGACAATATAAATCAACTTAAAACTAAATTGTTATTCATTTAAAACTAGGACAACCCCTGGATGGATTATTTTGAGATTGACTTTTCATCAGTAGTTATTGCTTCACCACATGGTCTTCTGGGTATTAGTAACCAGAGTTTTTCTGACAAACTTGAATTCTTGAATAGTGGGATTATAAAGGCAAAGTTGGGGCTGAATGTAGAATGAAATAACACATTATATCCTTGTTAGTGGAAAGATCTAAAAAGCCTGACTGAGTCCAACCCTCTTCCCTTAACAGGAAAGGAGATTAAGGATTTTAGAGGATTCAGTAAATTGCTAATGGCTGCTGAATATCAAATGCTAGAAGCTTATTTAACTTTGGACTCCCATTCCTTAGGTAGTATCCCTAGCACTGTATCTTACTGCAGAAAAAACAATATTGGTGGAAACACAAGGGTGAAAACCATGTAGCAATGGGTTGTTAGAGAGGAAATAATGGCAGAGAAGTCTGGTTCCTCTTAGATATGAAAAGGAAATGCAAAACTAGACAGAGTGTGGATAAGTAACTGTCAGTTGACAAAGCACACTCAGATACCCAGAGTCAAAATCAGGTAATGTATTAATAGGTAAATAATATTGACATGAGAAAAAATTTTCTGAAGACTAAATAAGTTCTAAAATGCCAAGTAAGTATAATACCTAAGATTTCAAAATTCTAGGAATTGTACTTGGCCTACCAAATTTAACCTTTGAAACCACCCTATGAAATATATGGCACTCCAAATAAAGAGAGAATTTGGCTCAAGTAACTTGTTCTAAACTGTACAACTAGTAAGTGATGAAAACAAGATCAGTACTTAATTAGTTTGGTGTTGGGCCTCATGCTTTTAATCATTTATTATAATAATAAATCAAAATGGGAACTTGAAATACTCATTAATTGAATGATATTTACTCAATATGAGCAGGATATATGGAAATGGATTATAGGTAGTAGACAGACCCTTTCATGTAATCTAGATTAAATCTGATAAAATATCTAGAAAAACTGTACTTTACATGGTTTAAATATAATATAATCACATACTCCCTTTTCTAAGTATATATAAGAAAGGAACAGAGATTAACCTTAAATTTATGAAAGGCTAAGTTTATTAAAAACTGTCTTTTAAAAAAGCAAACTGTAAAAAAAAGAAAACTATAGAAAAATCCTTCAAAGTAGTGAAAAATATGAAAAATGAGACATTAAAATGTAATACATTAATCTGCTTTGTTTTTCATTTTTGTTTGTGTTTTTCTGTGTATATTTGCCAGGGTATCTGTTGTTCCAAAATGTTCAAAAACTGTCAACCATCAATAAAGTTAATTGAATCCACTTTCAATTCCTAGAGATAGCACTCAAGGTTCTCCATATTGTGAGTTCAACTTCTTACTCCACATTTATCATGTGCTATGATCACACTACAGCTATCATTTATGATCTAGAAGTGTAACTCTCTAGAAAGAAATTTTTCACATACAATTGATTCATTCCTTAACCATGTTCATTTGCAACTAGGTATGTTTCCCTGAATTGACCCTTTCCTGTCCAATGTTAGTTGTAGGGCACGTGAATTAAATACCTGGCTTGAAGGTCAACTTTAAAAGCAGATAATGTTGGAGTCCAGTGTGGTGATGCACATCTGTAATCCCAGTTACTGGGGATGCTGATGCAGGAGGATTGCAAGTTTAAGGCCAGTATAGGCAATTTAGTAAGACTCCATCTTAAAATTTAACAAATAAATAAAATGGGCTCAATATGTAGCTCAATTATAGAGTGCTTGCCTAGCATGTATAAGGCCCTAGGTTCAATCCCCAGAAGGACAATAAATAAGTTAGTAAACTAAATAAATACAAAGAAGACAGTGTGTCCCCTAGAGGTCATTACTTTGTATAAACTATAAAAATTGATTGTAACAATGGTATAGACAACTCTATTTGTTGTACTGTTCTTTACTTTGTAGATAATGATATTTTTTCTTTTTTAAAAACTAAAATTTTGTAGCAACCCTGGGTCTACTAATTCTGTCAGCATCATTTTTCTAACAGTATGGACTCACTTCATGTCTCTGTAACATTTTGATAATTCTTAAATAATAATGAAAAGGCTTTAATTATTGTATCTGGCATGATGGTACTATTGTAACTCTTTTGGATGCCATGAACAATGCCCATAAGACAGCAAGCTTAACTAATATATGCTGTGTGTTCTTAAGTGCTCCTCTAACTGGCCCATCCCCCTTCTCTCCCTCCCTTCCATCCTTCCTATTCCCTGAGAAATAACCATGTCAAAATTAGGCCAATTATGTATAACCATACAACAGCTTCTAAGTGTTCATATGAAAGGAAGAATTGCACATCTCTCACCTTAAATCAAAACTAGAAATGATTAAGCTTAGAAAGGAAGGTGTATCCAAAGCTGAGATGGGCTGAAAATAAGGCTTCTTATGCCAGGCAACCAAGTTGTGGATGCAAAGAAAAAGTTATTGAAGGAAATTAAATATGTGATACCAGTGAACACAGCAATGATAAAATCACAAAACAGCCTTACTGAGGACCTGGAGAAAGTTCCATCATTCTGACTAGAAAACTAAAAACAGCCATAACATTCATTGAAGACAAATCCCAATCCAGAGTAAGGCCCGGATTCTCTTCAATTTTATGAAGACTGAGAGATGGGGTGGAGGTGGGTATCATGGAAGAAAAGTTTGAGGTCAGAAAAGTTTGAGGTCAGAAAAGTTTGGTTCATGAGGTTTAAGGAAAGAACTGGCTCCATAATATGAAAGTTCAAGTTATAACTGCAAGTGTTAATTCAGAAGCTGAGTATGGTACTCAGAAGTCCGGCACAAACAACTGCAGAAGGTGGCTGCACTATACAACAGGTGACACAAGCTTTCTTTGAAAGAGTATGCCATCTAGAACTTTCATAGCTAGAGGGGAGAAGTCAGTGCTGAGCTTCAAACTTTCAAAGGTTAAGCTGACTCTCATTAGGTATTAATGTAGCTGGTGATTTAAGTTAAAATCAATGTTCATTTGTCTTTCTGAAAATCTTAGTACCCTTTGAAAATAATAAAGAATCTACTATGCCTTTGTTGTGTACATGGAAAAACAAAGACTGGATGACACCAATTCTATTCAATTCGATTCTCCGAACTCTAGCCAGAGCAACCAGGCAAGAGAAGGAAATTAAAGAAATGAAAATAGGAAAAGAAAAAGTCAAACTATCTTTGTTTGAAGATAAATCTCTGGGTATATCTTCTACATCTATTCCCCGTCCCCAAAAAAGCCAGAAAAATTCTAGAGCTAGTAAGGGAATTCATCAAAATAGCAAGATATAAGATTAACATTCATAATTCAAATCTTTCCTCTACTCCAACAATGATTCTGCTGAGAAGGAAATCTATTCCATTCATAATAACCTCAAAAAACAAAAACATATTTGGAAATTAATCTAACCAAAAACGTAAAAATTTTCTATGCTGAAAATTACAGAACACTGAAGAAAGAAATTTAACAAGAGATTAGAAGATGGAAGGATCTTCCCTGTTCTTGGAGATGCAGAGTTAGTGTTATTAAAATGGCCACATTACCAAAAGCAATATATAAATTCAATACAATCCCCATCAAAATAGCAATGACATTCTTCACAGAAGTTTAAAAACAACCTAAAATTCATTTGGAAGAATAAGATCCAGAATAACCTAAGTATTTTTGAGCAAGAATAGCAATGCAGGAAGCATCACAGTACCTGATCTGAAGAGTTAATAGTAACGAAATAGTAACAAAACCAGCATGGTGTTGGCATGAAAACGAAGAGTAAAACTAATAGAACAGAGGACACAAAGACAAATCTACATACTTATTTACAGTCATCTGATACTTGACAAAGGTATCAAAACTATATGTTGGAGAAAAAAATAGCCTTTTTAACAAATGGTGCAGGGAGAACTGGATATCCATATGTAAAAGAAGGAAACTAGATACCTCTCCTTCAAACTGCACAAAGTCAAATCAAAAACAATCAAAGACTTGAGAATTAGAATAGAAATTTTACAACTGCTAGAATAAAATGTAGGATCAAACTCTATCATATGGGTAGGTGTAAGAAGTGACTTCCTTAATAGAACTCCCAAAGCTCAACATATAAAACCAAGAATCATTAAGTCAGGTGCCATCAAATTAAAAAGGGTCTGCATAGCAAAGGAAATGATTATGAGCATGAAGAGAGAACCTACAGAATGGAAGAAAATGTTTGCCAGTCTGCTGCTCAGAGCATTAACAGCCAAGATATATAAAGAACTTAAAAAACTTCTCTCTCTCTCTCTCTCTCTCTCACACACACACACACACACACACACACACACACACACAATATGATCCAATCAAAAAATGGGCAAAAGAACAGACATTTTTCAAAAGAAGAAACACAAATAGTCAACAAATAAATGAAAACAAAGTTCAACATTTCTAGCCATCAGAAAAATGCAAATCAAAACTATGTTTCAAGCCAATCAGAATGGCAATTCTCAATACAAATAATAATGAATTCAGATGAGGATGTGAGGAAAAGGTTATAGTCATACATTATTGGTGGAACTGCAAATGAGTACAACCACTTTGGAAAATAGTACAGAGATTCCTCAAAAGACTACGAATTAAACTACCATCTGACCCAGCTATCCCACTCCTTGGTATTTATCCAAAATAACCAAAATAAGCATACTATAGGAATACGGCCACTTTAATGTTTATGGCAGCACAATTCACAAAGGCTAAGTAATAGAATCAGACGAGATGCCCATCAACAGATGAATTGATTAAGAAAATGTGGTATATATGCACACTGGAGTTTTACTCAGCCATAAAGAAGAATTAAATTATGGCATTTTCTGGTAAATGGATGGAACTGGAGAACATCATGGTAAGTGAATTAAACCAGACTCAGAAAGTCAGAGGTTGGATATTTTCTCTTGTATATGGAAGTTAGAGCAAAACAAGAAAAAGAAGAGGATCAGAATGTCATAAGGATATAGGAAAAATCAGTGAAGTGGAAGAAGGAGATTGAGAGAGAGGCAAAAGGGATGAGAAAGTAGAGAAAAAGTGGAATAAAATTAACAGAATTATATTATGTGCATATATAAATGTGCCACAGGGAATTTTACCTTTATGTGTGTGTAGAAAGCTCCAGTCAAGAATGAATAGATGAATGAGCAAGGGAAGGATCAGTGCAGTGGAGGGCTGGGTGCGGGTGAGGAGTGAAATGGTATAGGTCAGATTCAATGCATGTATGATTATAGGGGAATGGACCCAGCCACTATGTATAAATATAATTCTCTAACTAATACAAGGGACCGAGTGACTGCACGATAATCTAAAACATGGTTTACTGAATATTTGAGGTCCACCATTAAGGACTACCACCCAGGTGGGGGACTTCCTTACAAATATTAAAATATCATTGCTTATTGACAATACACCTGGTGACCCAAGAGTTCTGATTGAGAGGTATAATGAGATTAATTGTGTTTTCATGACAGCTAACACAACACACAATCTGCAATCCATGGAGCCAGGAGCAATTTCTCCTTCTATTGTTATTAATTAAAATACATTTCATAAGGCCACAGCTAGCAAAGAGAGTAAGACATTTTTTGATGATCTGGAAAAAATAATTTGAAAACCTTCTGGTAAGAATTCATCATTCTATATAGCATTGAGACTATTCATGACTCATGAAAGAAAGTGAGAATATCAACATAACTCAATCTGAGAAGAAGTTAATTACAGCTTTTGTGGATTATTCTAAGGGGTTCAACATTTCCCTGGAAATGGGGAATGGGGTGGAAATAGTAAGGAGTGGAAATAGTATGGAAACTAGAATTAGAAGTCATACTTAGAAATGTGCCTGAACTGCCATAGCGTCGCAATACAACTTCTATGGATGGGGAATTGCTTCTTGTGGCTTAACAAAGAAAATGGTGTCTCGTGGTGATGGATATCACCCCTGGGAAGATGCTGTGAACATTGTTAAAATTACTACCAAGGATTTAGAATACTACATACATGATTTGATAAAGCAGGGGCAGGATTAGAGGGAATGACTCTGTTTTGAAAGAAGCTGTATTGCATGTGCAATGGTATCAAATAACATTGCCTTCTACAGACAAACTTTAATGAAAGGAACAGTCAATCAGTATAAGGCCAAGTTCACCACTGTCTTATTTTTAAAAATTGCCATAGCCCCTCCAACCTTCAGCAACTAACTACGGGTCCGGTGAGTCAACAGCTATCAACACTGAGGCAAGATACTCCAAAACAGAAAGATAATGGCTCACTGAAGGTTCAGGTGATCATTGGAATTTTGTAGCAGTATTTATTAGTTAAAATATATACACTGTTTTCTTGGACATCATGCTAGTACACACTTAATAAAATATCCCACTGTTTAAGAATAACTTTTATATGTAGCAGAAATTCAAAACATTATGTAATTTGTTCTATATATTCACTGAAGTAATCTGGAACTGAACCTGCAATATTTCTAAGGTCTGAGTGTAATTAATTTTGAAATATAATATTTAGGGATATAAAAAGCTTAATACAATACTGAGTTGGTGAGAAATTCTTAGTGATGAAAAAAAGTATGAAACTATTTGTTTTAAGATTAAAAACAGAATTTTACTTTTAAATAAGATACGTTCTTGAGGTCTCTATTAATATTTATTTCAACAAAATAAATACCATAGAGAAAAATCATTCAAAATATATTTTAGTCCAGTTCATTCCATTAAAAGTCACTGCCGTGAGTTATACAGATATTTAGTTCCGATCTATACAGAGTCCAGAGTCATCTAATTGTAGTTAAACAAATGAACAATAGATTGAATTACCAACTAAGCAATTCAATTAGGCTATTAAGAAAACTGAAATAAGAATTCCAGTGTATGGGGCAGTTATTTTAGTCAACCTAGTGCCCAAAGCAGATTTATAATTCTGCAATTCAATCTGCTGCTGGGCATTCAGATGTGATGAACCATGAATAAAGTGAACTTGACAACCACAATGGCTGTTCCAATCCATCATATATTCCCCAACACATACAGTAAGACACTTGAAAACATCTCAATGCTTAGTGTGCTGTTATTGCTATTTTTTCAAAATCCATTACAATCTTTACTTCTAATTTACTCTATTAAAAACGGGTGAGTCCTTATAAATGAAATAATTTCATCAGTCAATATGATATTTTAAGTGAATATAAATTTTTTGAGGGTTGGCCATTCTGGTGTCACTTTTAATGCTTTTATGTCATGTTATTAATATGATGGGTTTCTATTTAAGTAACCCCATCTTTCCAATTTTGTAGGGGTTAGAACATAGGATGGATAATATGTGTATATAATCTAGTACTGCTTTAAATTGGTGCCTGTAGAAAGTGGAAATTTATTCAGAAAATATTAACATGAATTTTAAAATGAGAGATTCATGGAGTAGAGCAGCAGATCAGGCGGAGGGAGGTGGGAGGGAAAGGAAAGGTGCTGGGGAATGAGGCTGCTTAAATTGCATTATGTGCATGTTCACATATGGCCTAATGAACCCCACCCACTATTATGTGTAATTATTATGCAGCAATAAAAATGAATTTTAAAAGAAATATTTTTAAATTGAGAGAACCATAATAAGCAACTGAGAAAAGCTAGGCTTGAGCATTCAATCCTTCATCCTCTCACTGAGTCTTGTACTTATTGTGGATCTATGTGTAGATCAGCTCTGAGCCAACTTACTAAACTTTAGGACAAAGATCAAGCACATTAGGTGGTCACTGGTATTCAAAACAGGGCATAGGATATGTGTAATAAGTATGACAATAATGTGCATGTGTATTGCCTCTGCCCATGATTCTTTGAAGGTTATATTCGAATTCACAGAACTTAGACAATAATTCTCATTAGATGTTACTTTTTAAAAATAATTTAGTTTCCATTTATGGAAGAAATACCTATCTGCCTCAGCATACACTAACACTTTCCTGTTTTTAGCCAGATTACCAACACGGCTTTAAATAAATCTCCATGGATTACAATTCGAATGTGTTTTAAAAAGTGAACAAATAAAAGTAAATGGCGATTGGATGATTATGCCTCTGCGTCTTTCAAAATCCATTTAAAATTGAATATTTGATTAGTCCACCTAGATTCCTTAATACCACTGGAAAACAGACCCCTCTAGCATACTAACATAATCAAACATATTCTTTCCAGTTTTCTATGAGGCTTATCTTGGCTTCCCATCTGATTGACTCAACAGATGCATTATTAAGGATATAAGAATATAAGCATTTAAAACTTTTGTGAATGTAATGGATGCCTAAATAGCTATGTGCATGTGTTCAGAATAAATGCTACATTTGCATCAGTCACTGAAGGTAGATGGAATATAATCATCATACCAATAGTTACCAACACATTTAAGTCAATATCTTTGTAACTAATGGAGGATAGAACGTATAAAAAAGTTAGAAGTTTTAAAAATATCCTTATTTAAAGCACTATGAGGAAACTTCCAATTTACTACTTTGCTTTAAAAATGACTTTCTCTCTGCATAACTGAAATACCTGTGATAAGAACACACAGAGAGAGGAGCCAACATCTAGGTGCTTTGATGAGCAGTTCATCCCAATTACTCAAGTGTGTGCCTGTTTGTGATTCACATGAGTGAGACTACCCAAGCCTTAGCAGTGGGAATAAATGAGAAAGTAGATATGACATAGACATGTGAGAGCAGCAGTCACTGAAAGGAAGAGAACTTAGCATTCATTCCAACCTCTGATCATTTAGGAGAAGATAACGAGGTCAGTCAAAAATTAACTGGAGAAGAGAACGAAAAAAGAAGAGATACAAGGAAATAACGTTCCCTATCACAGTATGAATCACACTTTGTGGGGATCATTTCTATGTCTGTGTTCACCCAGAACCTCAATGGGCCAGGCTCTGTGTCAGTCTTATTCACTGCTATCTCCCTGGTGCTTCACACAATGCTTCTCAGGAATGAGTGTGTAAATGAATGGGTAGATGATTGTTCAATATCAATTTAGGGATGATTCTTAGTCTCACTAATCCTGTCTTTCATCTTTTGGAAATGAGGATAGTAACGGTCTCTCATTCTGTTATCAGAGAAAAATGAAACAATACACAAGAAATGCTCAGGAATGAGCTCTACACAAAGCAGTGTGCACTAAATATTAACAGGATGGGTAAATGAAAGAATGAATGAAACCAAAGTATAAACCTGGTTTTCCAGAAATTTCAACAAGACATGGAAAAATGATAACAGCTTTTGTTATACCCTCATCGAGTGTCTCTGTGAGAAAAAAGAAATCATAAACTACAAACCCAATGCACACTACAGAATATAAAGCAATCACAAGATATTTGAAGGAAAATCTGTTGTTTGACCTATTCCAGAGGATACATTCTGAAGGGAACAAAGAGCACTGAAATACCTGATAAAATCCTGACTTCTGCTTCATTTCCTGTTCTTGAGCTGGCTGGATTCCGGGCTGTGCATCGATAGATTCCAATGTCCCCTGGTTGAAGTCTGCTGATTTGCAATGCTCCAGAGGGCAAGACCACCACCCTGGAGTCTCCCGGCATTGGAGTGAGGTCTTGTTGATTTTTCTGCCAGTGTATGGTTGGCATGGGCTCCCCAATGACTTCACACTTGAGGAGCACTGTGTCTCCCATGAACGCAGTGACAGATTCTGTCTGGGAAAGGAATCTCAGAGGTCCTAAGGGCAAAACAAAGAAGAAAGGATAAATCTTTCTGATGAGGCACAATAATCATCAATAAAAATAATAGCACTTTGCATTTTTATGAAAATTATATCTTATAATGGATCTTCTCATATCCTATCTATCTCATTTGCTCCTCAGACATTACCGCATCAGGTGTCGGATGCTGCAGGTAGGTTCCATGGCTAAAAAATTGTGAAGATGTTTTCACTTATCTCTACTTGCTTGTTTTTTATTATTTTTTGAAAAATACACAGAGAAAGTTAAAATCATTTTAATTTTACCCATAAGGAAATTGAGGCTCAGAGAAATAAATTTCAACACACTAGTTATTGTATGGCAATCCTACAAACAGGACCTTGTTCTGAATCCTGTACTATGCTCTTCTAGTTACCCAACTTTGAACAAAGTGCTGTGAAGTCATGGGAATTCATGAAGGACTAGTCATACAGCATAACCTATGGAAGTTTCAAGAAGGATGTGTAATATTAACTGCCAATTATAAGAACAGAGAACAATTGTTTATGTGTACACTGCTTAAGATAAATAATCACCAGTATTTGCCAGGTATGGTTACAGTGGATTGAAATTAGAAGAGCATGTTTTTTTTTTTGGTCTGGCTGGGCCCCTACTATTTATGCATCCTTTGGTAACCTGTTTCATTTCTTGAGCTATAAAAATGGAATAATAGCTAACTCACATGACCACTATGATGTTCATATAAAATAATATACGAAAAATGATACATTCTCACAGACAGAAAATGAAGGGAGAAATAGAAAAGAAACTGGTTACTAAGCCTAAGCATGGCAAGAAGCTTTCTCCATCATGTTAGTATACACAAAGGGCAAAAGATATTTTCATCTTACCCTCTTGAACCCCTTTTATGAGCAAGTGGACATTTGTGAACCTACTCCTTTGACCATGAAAACCTTCATTACTTTTTGATGATTGCAACCAAACACATTTACATAAATCATATCATCATTGATAAATCACTGGCAATTATATTTTCTAGAGCTTATGGTACCTGATAATTTTAAATCTATGATTCTTTTTTATTCATCACAGTTATATTTTGATATTTCCAACTTCATTTTAATCTTGCTGGGACTGTTTTCATTGTAAGTACATTTCATAGTATAACTTGATTTCATCCATCAATTTCAAGTTTGTATCAAGTTTTACTAATTACATTTTATGTTATTGTGGTATTTATTTTATAGATTTACTTTAATTATGTCAAAATTTCCCAAGTCTGGGCTTAAATGAGTCAGAAAGTTTTGATTTCTTCTATCAACATTTAGTCGATAACAAACTCTATTGTGTTCCATTTTAACTACTGTTTGTTTGAACTTGGGTCCATTAATTCTCCAAACCTAATTTCCCTATAAACTGATAAAAAATTTTGCTGGGGACAGAAAGACAAACATAAAATGGCCTGGGTCAAACCACATTGTAATTTAATATGAGAAGCAATAAGAAATATTATAGAGAATTTCCTTTCCCTGGGTGAACGTAGAATTTCATGTCTCATGCAGTGATCAGAGTCTTTGAACCATAACTGTATCCAAAAGTATAAAATTACATTAGTATCACATGTGGAATGCTGAAGGCTGCCATCATTATAGCCATACCTGCATAAATCAACTCTAAATCCTGAAGATGCAATATTAAGGTATTTTTTAAGAAGAATGATTGATGCAAGAACGTTAATATTGATACAAATTTTAATGTATCAACTGAAATATAGTCAACATATATATAGGCACTAAATACTGATATGATTCCAAAACAGACTCTGCAATTTGGATCCGCTGAGCTCCCTGGGTCAACAATACAGATACAACTACAGAGGGCGCCAGTCACTTGCCTAACTCCATTCTTTTCTTTGATTATCGGAAGAACTAATCTATACCGTGGCTAGACCTACTGACTAAGAGAAAAACAAAATGAATTTGCTATACCCTGGCTCATCGTTCAAAGTTCAATTTCTAGGTTGTTTGCAGTATATGGTTTAAGTCTGTTCAAAAGAAAAGGAAAACATATATTAATCTACTACTGATATTTAAACAGGGGATGGTTTGCACATACTACACACAGCAAAACTGGAAAAAATAATGGCAGATGTGAGGTTTATGACAGACAACAAATTACAAATTTCTGACTTTTTATTTGATAGTTTTCTTCTTCATCTTCATCCCTGTGAGTTTTTTTAAATTTTGTAGTGAATTAAATAAAATTGAGAAATAATTTTCCCATACCCCAAAAGTTATATATTTTATAAATGTATGGCAGAATAAAATATTTTAGGTATTTTGATAAAGAATAAATATTCATATATATGGTTCTCGACCACAATTGGGTAAATTTAAAACATTTATTTTATATCTGATTATCTGTAGCATTCAAAAATGGACTTTCAAATAAGTTCTAGAGCACAGAATGAAATATAAAGAAGTAGTTCATATGATATTCAACAATCGTCTCCCTATGTAAATTTCATCTGGCTAGAAGAAACATACACAAGGCACGAGATTGAATATTAATATAATTAGACTTAATGGAACTGGCTCTTTCTCTGCATGTTTATTCAATATGCACTCTATGGTGATTTCAGATCTTAATAAACTAGGGTCAGAACTGTATCCTATTTAAAAGCTAACAATGCAATGTGTGCAGTACACAATGCAACTTTCAAAGAGTTGATTATTTGTCATAATGGAAAATTTAAAAAGTGATTTGTAGACTTTCCTTTTTTCCCTCTACAAATGAAACTCTTCACAACAAAAGAAGTAACCTAAGTTTAGAAGACCGTATATGGTTTGAATTAACACTCCCAACACAGGGTTAAATTTTAGCACTGACATATCATGAAGGTGTCACAAACCACCAAGTCTCAAAAGAAGAATTTATAGGCTATCAGCTTAGTGCTGCATTTCATTGCATGAGTATTGACATTTAGTAATGAATATTAGTTTCAATTTAACTCATAAGAATAAAATATATTTAGAAGAGTCATTTAATGCTCTAATGTAATACCAATGATTCTTGTTCTTCATACAGGTATAAATTTAATTAGTTCATAATGAAAAAAGTAGTTTCTGATCAGCAGAGAACTCATCAGAACATGTTGGATCCATTGCAACCAATTTCATACCTCTCTTTACTCACTCAAAGAAAGTTCAAACACTGTCAAAACATCAGTGTTCCTAAATCACCTAAATTTTTGCTTTGCTCAAAACTAACATTCCCCAAATTTTCTGGTATTATCTTATCCTCCCAAGGCTGGGTTTTTATTTAATTATATACCCAGGAATCTAGAACAATGTTCCTTTCAGGGTCATTTTAACTTTTGCAAAATAATTCTCAGATCTATTTAACTTACCCAGACCCTTTTAAACATGGCTTCCTCTGGACTGCACTTCTCACAGTGCTTCCTCTAAAAAGGCACACCCCCATCCCTACCATCTACTTATGAAATCTGCAGTTACTTTCAAGGTATTGAATAAAAAAACAAAAAAAAAAAATCACCATTTTCCTAGCCTTGCTGGAAATTATCTCTTTACCTTTTAAATTTTTATTGTGCTCATAATTTACAGATACTATAACAGAGTCTATAAATAAAAGTCTAAAAAGTGTTTCCATGTTTGTGTTGTCTTCTGCATTTTATTTCCACGGGGTATATCAAATATTTAAGGAAAGAAAACAACATACATAAATATTTGTTGAGAGTCTATGTGACTCTAAATATTTGGCAAAAAAAAAATCACATTTTGAAAATTGGGTTTGAATTCAGACTCTATCACTTCCCAACACACACTGGCACACACCTAGCGCCAGATTACTTGTGGTCATTTTCTCACTTCACCTTTTCTTTAGCTGGATGGCTTTGGGCATTTTGGCACAATTTTATAATATCACTACTCCAAGTCCCTATATAAATTAACTCATTTAATCATGAAGACAATTCTATATTTAATTTTGCAGTATTGGGGATTAAACCCAGGATTTTGCACATGCTGGGCAAATACTATGCCCCTGAATTACACCCCAGGCTCATTCTTTAAGTATTATGATCATCTCTAACTTCTCTATATAACCGGTATGGAAGCAAAACTCTTCCAAATGAGTACACTGTGGTATGATTATCTAACACATATTTAGTGCTGAATTATTATACTTCTTAAAAGACCTTATTTCTTCAATCTAGGTGAAAAATGCCTCACAGAGAATACCTTATATATGTCAAAATTCTCTATTCTAGCTCCCCCAGCAGCAGCTCAGAACTAGGTAAACTGTTTAGTGAATAGAGCAGGCTCTCTGTAATTATAAGTTTCACTTCCATATTCTCAATCAAGTACAGATTGAAAATATTCAGAAAAAAAAATTGTACTGAGAAGGTCCACATGTACTGAGAATGTACAGATTTCTTTCCTTGTCATGATTATTTAAACAATACAGTGTAACAACTATTCACATAGCATTTATACTGTATTAGGTATTAGAAATAATCTAAAGATGGTTTAAAGTATTTGGGAGGATATGTGTAGGTTCCATGCAAATACTATGCCATTTCATAGAAGGGACTTGAACGTTTAGATTTTTTTTTTTTTTAACTGAAGGCATGTCCTGGAGACAATCTCCTGCAGATTCAGAAGGACAACTATAGGCTTCTCTCTACATGGACTTCCTCAACTTCAACCTGAAGCATCACACTGCTAAAAACAGTACATAACCTATTTTGGTGCTCTCAGAGGGCTTCCATCTTGAGAGGTCAAGATTGTTGCGGGGAAGGACGGTAGTCCAAGTTCCTATCCTCACACCTAGCCTGGTCAAGGATGCCACTGCAGTATTAAATCTAGGGACACCTGGACTTGTTGGCAGTATCCCACATGAGTCAACTTGCGGGTTTAGACATTATCTGTTTTTCCATGCGTTAACAAAGTAGGAACCTATTAATGGTGAGCTATAAAAAGAAAATAACATTTTGCTTTACATATGGAAAAATCAGACACATATGGAAGCTCCATTTCATCACCTGCTCTTGAAGTGATAAACACAGACATTTTTAATTCCAATTTTATAAGTAACAAATACATGCTAAAAGTGCCTGGACTTTGGCATCAGAAATTTTATTGATGTCAACAATACAAATTATAGTTATACAGTAAGCATTCAATGTTGTTAGCAAGAGATATAGCCATTATGAGATTACTGTGGAGGAACAGGCTCACCCTGTTTGATTTCTTTAAAGAATTCCTAATTTATTATCTTACACTATTTTAACACTAAAATGATTTATTGTCTTTGTTTCTTTGTTAAATGCTGTTTAAAGTCTATTAAACACAATAATACCAATTTGTTTCTAGAACACTAACCGACTTTTACTCTTTTTTATCCCTTTGGTAACACCATGCTTGAATATCTGGGATTTAACAGCACCCATCCAGCATCAGATTCTCCAGTCCCATAGAGGTCCCCCTGAATCCAAATAAAACCAGTTACTCCTATAATAAGTCTCCTTTGTACCACTTACTTCCATTGTTATTAATTAATGGTGGAATATACTTTATATCCATCTTCCTGGCTAACTGGTAAGTCCTATAAAAGCAGGGTTCAGTTTTACTTTACCCTGGACTATGAACACTTTAGCACAATGCATGACAAATAAGTGGTCATCAAATATTTGTTGAATGGAAAAATATGTCTTATTTTTAGGATAGCCAGTTCAGACAAAATTCCAGCCCCAGCTACTGGGAAGTCTAAGAGAGACAGCAGTAAGTAGGGAGGAATAAAAGGTGAGAGGGAGAAAGCAGTCATTCCTCAGGACAAGTGAATGAGCTGAGGCTAATATTCAGACTCAAGTTTCCCCAACCTTAGAGCCTTTCATTTGAAGAGACTAGGGAATGGGGTCTAGGCCGAATGCATCTATGAAAATGTGACCTAAATCTCGTAAGTTTAAATTGAGAACAGTAGATAGTTTGAATAAAATTTTCCATTCCTCTTTCAATTCAGTGTTCTGAGGAACAAAGTTATCAGAGGTGTAAGGGCCAGCCTCCCTCCACCTGGGACAGCTTGGGCAGTAGCCACCATTCTCCTTCAGACCAATACAAACGTCCTCAGATCCAAGGGATAACCAAAATGTTTGCTGTCACCAAGGCAGGAGAAATGTTAATAGCAAAAACAGCAAACATTTTTCACTTGAGCTTTTCTTTTATGATGCTAAAAAAGAGAGAGGGAGAAAGAGGTAAAAAAAAAAAATCACTATAGCAATGAATGAAAAGCTACAAAATCTGGAGGGACTTCAATAGTGTTAGGCTTTTGGAATTAAAATAAGGAGAACAATAATTTCTCCCCCTGCTTCCAACCATGCATACATGCACCACACAGACTAAGAAAAATCTTCCCATCAGATCTAGGCAGAAAGAAAGTTGGAATATCTTAGACCTGCACTTTCGTTCATTCAATTCTAAATGAATTTGGATTTCAAGCGAAAGTGGAAACAAAGAATTTCTCAGTCCAGGTTTTTGCCAAGACTCACAGTTTCTAGAAAGGCCTCTCCTCCACCCATGCACCCCAGAGTGGGCTTCTTTTCTTCTTTTAAATTCTAATCTGAAAATGGCATATTCTTCTGATTTGCCCTCTAGCCTTGTTGGCAGACTATCAGGATCCACATCTTCTCCTATGGAAGGTCTAATTATTAAGTAATTAAAGTCCATTTAATAAAAAGAGATTTATCAATTGGGGGACAGACCTTGGGGTTGGAAACATGCCTTGATTTTAAATATTCAGCAATGTGCTAATATTCTGCAACTGCCAGAGGAGAACTGCTATAAATGCTTTGTTTGCTCCAAATTAAAGCCTGGAGGTTAAGTCCTTTCGAAGCCAGACTTAGTTTGCCCCTGTTTAATTGCAGAATTAGCTGAAGGGCAGAGAACATTGCAAGCCAAAGAGAAGTTCTCTAGATTGAGTTCTTCTCAAAAAGCAGCCAAAGACAAAAAAAAAAAAAAAAAATTACAGAATTTGTCAGAAGCTCATTTCTGCCTCTATACCCCATGTCCCTCTGGAGGATGTCATTTTCCTTTATTTTTTTACTAATTTTTTTTTGCTTCATTTTTATTGGCAAAATTATAGGTTTCTAGGTGGTTGGCTAAAGAGCACATACTTGAATGTGGACTTCATAATGTGAGTCCAGGAAGTATGCCTCAGGGGTGCCAGTCACATTCACCTAGTGTGTGACCTTGCAAGAAACAACCATGTGGTCAATTAGTTGAAATAGGAGAAATGTGAAGGAAAAGGAAAATAGTGTAGGCAAATTATACATAGTTTATCAGTTGAGCTCTGAAAGTTTAGCAGCACACATTGAACTCATCTCTAAGAGGCCACAAATAGTCAAGATGCAATGTCTTGGAGTCTTTCTTTTGCTCATCTTTGAAGATTTTTCCTACATAACATGCTCTGAACAGCTGGCCCTGTCCCAGATCCTTGAAGCACTTGAAGACTGACTATTCATAAGACCTAGAAGCAGGCAGTCATTTTGGGGACTCCACTAGTCCTGATGACCAAGAGCTAGTTTGCATGCTGGTTTTTTGTGATCTCACCTTGCAGCCTTGCCAGATTCTGCCTTATTTGCCCTTTGAATCCAAAGAATAATTCCAGATTACCCCAAATCATCCCTCTTATAAAATCCTCAGGGTGATAGTGTCATTATAAGAATTAGGAAAGCATGCACACTCTGAAGGATGAATTTTATAATGGATAAGCTGTATCCAGAGATGGTTTTGAGAACTCACCAAATTTTCCTGGCTGTGGTTATCAAAGTATGAACTCTACTCAGGTACTCATGGCTTAGTCTTCTTGATTTCATCATCAGCAATAAGACAAGCATGAGTCATCTTGACCCATCTGCATCTTTCATTACCTTCAGAGTCAGGGAGTTTTGGGAAGAATTGTTTTATGTAGCATTTTAATAAGTTCCCTTTCATCCATCTGAGTTATTATAAAATATCTCTTCCCATCACAAAATTAAATAGTGAAGAGCTTTACCACCTCTTCCTCAAACTCATATGGTATTGTCTTCCTGGATATAGATCTTTCATAAAATATAATGAAATTATAGAGAACATCAATGTCATTATTCTGTATGAAGTTTAGACTGGAATCCTTCTTACAGATGGAACCACACAGTCAACACCATATAGTGACAACTGCCTTTTACCTTAGTGTGCTGTCATATCTCTGACAACTAAATCAGACCCGTTACCTATGTGTATGCAAGGTGTCAAGCGGGAAGTCAAATTGATGCAAATCAATAATGAGTTGTTTATTTGCCTTAAGATTTTCTATAGTAATTTTTAAAGGGCAAACTTTGAAAATAGAAAAAAGCACTTCAGCTAATCAAAAACTGTAAATATAAACCAAAATGATATAAGACTTTAGCCTATCATCAGTACTGCAGACCTTTCTAAACGATAATTAACTATGCTTCTGAACGTGTGAATTGATACATTGCTTTTGAAAAGTGATTTGGCAATGTGCATCATTAAAAATTTAAGACAGTAATTTCACTCCTAGGAATCTATCCACACCAATATGAAGAAAAATTATACATATATATGTATATATATGTGAAATTTAGTACAATATATTCAATATATTTAAAATACTGAAAAATAGAAAATTGGTTAATTGAACAATTGCTACTTGTTTAGCGAGTTCTGGTACATCAGTGTATATAACATTATACAACCATAGAAAAGTATGTTAAACACTGTTAAAAGTGAAGGAAAATGGTGTATCTCATTTTTTTTCCTAAAATAAGCATACTTTTTTAAAATACAAAAACAAACTTTCTAAAGGACATAACACTCCATTCAGTGCATTATATTTAGAGCAAATTTCGAGCAACTCTTCATGAACATATTGATTTCCTGAAGAGATGTTTACCTCCATAAGCTTTGACAATAACTTTATTTTCATTTTCTCCTTTGCAGATAAGTTTCTTATTACAAAAACCTGAGCCTGGTTTATAATCAATAGTAATGAATAATTTTACAGAATTCAGGCTCAGGCTCTCCATCAAGCTTAAATCTTATCAGGCATGGCTAATGAATGGTTACAACACTCCTGAAAGTTGAGCATGAATGCAGCTGGTATTTGTTGGGCCTACTTGTAATTGCACATAACTGAAGGCAGGCAGATCATCCAAATAACAGAAAGCAAACTCCTAAAATTGGTATAATAGGTGCTGGGGTTGTGGCTCAGTGGCAGAGCGCTTGCCTCCCACATGTGAGGCCCTGGGTTCGATCCTCAGCAGCACATAAAAATAAATAAACAATAAAGATATTGTGTACATCTATAACTTAAAAAAGGATATGATATTCTGTTTGACATTTTGCCTTCCATAATTTATCTAGATTATCCTGCCAAGTACCCCTATCAGCACCAATGATGTTACCTCCTGGGAATTTCCAGATCATTCATTCATTCATTCAGTCAGTCAAAGTGATGGTTAATTTTATGTTAAAGGGATTGGGCCATGGGCAACCAGACACTTGGCTAAATATTACTTATTGTTATTTTGGATGTGTTTATGAGAATGTTTCTGGGTGACATTAACATTTGAATCAGTAAACTCAGCAAGGCAGAATGTCCTCTGCTATGTGGATGGGTCTCACCCAAATCACTGAAGGCCTTCATACGACAAAGAGACAGAATGAAAGAGAATCTCTTTCTGTGCCTGATGATACATTAGCTGGGCACTGGTCAGCTCCTGCCTTTGGACTCTGACTGAGTTTTCTTGATCTCTAGTTAGACAACTACAGATAATAAAACCTCCTCAACAGAACTGAATCAATTAGCCTCCATAAGAGAACTGAATCAATTCCTTACAATAAATCTGTCTCTCTCTGACAGCCTCTGTGTATGTATGTGTTTTAATCAACAAATACAGATATATAGATTGACCTTCCTGAATGCAAAAATGCTCCAAAATCCAAAATATTTTAAGCATTTGAGATGCCACATGGAAATATTCACACCATGAAACACACAATTATTTTTAAAAAATTGTAAAAAACTACCTTCAAGCTATGTGCATAAGATATACGAAACATAAATGAATTTTGTGATTGGACTTGTGCCCCATCCCTAAGACACCTCATTATTTATAAGAAAATATCCCAAGATCTTAAAAATTCTAAAATCTAAAAGACTTTGGGTCCCAAGCATTTTGAATAAGGGATACTCAATCTGTTCATCCAAGTGTCCATGTGTGTGTTTGTGTTTGTTCTATTATTGATCTCTTTCTCCAGAGAGAACCCACACTAATATTTATTGGGCATCTAATATATGTCAGGCTAAATCCTAATTGAGGAATACCATAATGAATAGTATAGTAGTTTCTTTTCTCAGAGAATTCACAGTCTGGTAAGAAAAGGAAATAATTAAGAATAATGCCCTGTGATTAACAGTAAAAAATATTGAGGGAGCAGAGCAAGGATGATACTCAGAGATGCTTATGAGAAACAAAAAATTAGGAAAGAGATCCTAAAATGGTAAATATGAATTGATCTTCAATAACAAATAGGTATTCCTTTGAACTAAGGGCCAAGAGACTATTCTAGACAGAGAAACAACATGTGCATAAACCATGAATCCAAATTCCATAAACATATTTGGAGATAGTAAATAATTCAGTGAATGATCTTTAAACCCATCTTGTTCTATCCCATAAAGACTTCTTGAATTTTATCAAAGGCAGGGGTTTTATCAAATTCTGGAAGCTATGATCCCTGTACTACTTCCTATGTACACAGTGGCACTCAATAAATATTGACTAACCTCTATATTACTGATCCAATAATTGTTAACTTTATGTTTCTGGTATATTAGAATAAGAGGTCATATCATGCTATATAATGTGACAGTATTTCATGGCAGTTATATTAACATAGAATTGCTGTTCAGGAAATGATTCACTCTTCTGGTTTTAGGGATGCCAGAATAACAGTATGAAATTCAACCCAGCATGTTTTCTAAGCTAAACATTACAAAGACCCAATTGTAGGAAAATCCATAAGCAGAAAAATTTGACCTGAAATCATATTATTAGTTTCAAAGGTCATTGAAACAAGAGTTGTTGGGTTATGATTACTTCAAACTTTTGAAATTGTTTTCAAAACAATAAAATTATCTTCTGTCCATCTTTTAACCAAGTGCAAATGTTTTCTTATTACCAGTAGCACCAATTGAATATATATTAGGAACTATGTAAGATACAATAGTGTAAATTATAGCTTTCACATAGCTGTAAATGGCTCAGCTGAAATTTTCTGGCAATATTCTTTTACTACAAATTGATTTGGTAAGGGCTAACCTACTTACCACATGAACATATTTTTTCCCCTTTGAAAGCATGTGCCTGATTTCTATCTCTAGAACTTTTAGACAAAGACAAAAGAAAAGAGAAAACTACATGAAACAAGTTTTCAATACACAGAGGGAGAAGAGAAAGGATTGTCAGTTTCAAGCCTTAATTTCAGTACATAATTCAATATAGTTAATTTGATATAGTTAAGATTTGCATCAAATATTCCAAAGGAGCCCCAAATTTTACCTTCATAATTTTAGTATTTTTTTCCTTCCCACGAAATCCATCTTATAATATGAGAAGAAACCCAGGTGGAAATAATTTTTTAATTTAAAGCCTCTGGTAAATCTGTGTAATTTAAATTCAGATTCAGAAGTAGCTACTCAGGGGGAAAGTGTAACTAATAAAATGCATTTATATGTTGCACTTTTGCACAACAAAAATGGAAAAACTAAAACATTTCTATTTAACTGCATATATACCATGTGATTTTTTTTTTTTTTGTATCAGGAATTTAACCCAGGAGTACTTCACTAATAAGCCACATCAACAGCTATTTTTATTTTTGAGACAGGGTCCTGCTAAATTGACTGGGACCTCATTAAGTTGCTGGGGTTGGCCTTGAACTTTTTAGCCTCCTGAATCATTGGTATTACAGGTGAGCACCACCATACCTGGCACCTTGTAATTTCCAAACTTACGTATTCAGAACCTGAGAAAAATCAAACTATTTTAAAAAACAATTTGGGTAGTTTGATGCAGACTCACCAATTGTAGCTGACATAATGATTCATTCACTAGCTGAGCTGTGCATCAAACTTACTTATATCAAAGTCCACCACATGAGCCAGAAGGGATCATTGACTCAGCACATCTGTTTGTGTGCTCGCTCTCCAAGCAATCATTTGGCAGAGGAAGTAAAAGCTGGAGAACAGTAAACATTCCTTTGAAAATCTTTCAATAGTGGGGACACTGTCCCAGGCCCAATTGTGTTGTATGATCCCAGGTCTAAGACAATGATGGAGAAAGGGCACATCTGAGAAGGCCAAGCTAGATTTTTGCCCTGGTTCCAAGACAGCCAGAACTCAGCTGTAGGTGTGTGTGGTGTGAAGTACACTAATTCTTTAGACAGGTTTAACCCTAAAGTTTCAGAGTACTCATACCATTTTTTAAATAGAATCAGCAACAATATTGTTTCCAAGTTTATGTATAATCTTTTCTAATGTTAATATACATAAACTTTTCTTACAAAAAAATAATGTATTAAGAAGCATTTCTTTAAAAATAAAAAAAAACATTATTCATCAGAGGGAACAGAGAAGTGGGCAAAGAGAAACAGGGCAGAACAGTAAACTGGAGATGTGGGCAGGGTAAATAATTCAGGTGCCATACACCATCTTAGAAAGTTTGCATTTTATGTCAACTACAATTGCATGTTATTGAGAGACTTTCAATAAGGGAATGACTATCAGATTTGTTTCTGCAGGATAATTTTTGCTCCTGTGCAGAGAACAGTTGGAAGATGTGATGGTGAATTCAAGAGTAGAAACAGAAAACTCACACAGAAAGTTAACAATAGTCAATGTGAAAGGAAATACAGCATCAGGCAATGAGGCAGCAGTTTGAACAGGGAAAGGAGAGAGGCTAGGTGTCTTCTGAGTTATGACCCACTAGACCTGTTAGGTGTGGCTTATGTAGGAGAGGGATAGGTCATAAATGAACCTGGACTTCCAAATGAAATTTTTAGGCTGTGATTTTGCTTAGGTTTTATGGGTAAGTGTGGTGAGATGGGCAACAGCAAGAATAAGACACAGAAGGAAAAGCTGTTGTATCAAAAATTGAGCAGGAGTAAATGATCAAGTATATTACTGGACCTCAATCTCTAAATCTCAAAAAGCAAAGGATTAGAGATGTTGACCCTCAAGAAGATTCCTTCATATATAAAATTATGTAATTTTGTGCTTCAACAACCTGATATATAGTCAGATCTTATATTGTAGCCCTCCATCATTTAACCAAACTATTGTAATAGATACACAGAAACTGAAAACACAGAAAAAATTAAAAATTCACCATCACTGTCTTGGTGGAGAGTCCAGTCTAGCAGAAAATACAGCATTTATCTTGAGGGCTCATGACAGAAGAAACTAAAAATAAGCTTGGAAATTATGGAAAGAAAGGAGTTAATAAACATTCCTTTATTATAAAAATGCACCCACAGCCATTTTGTTTGTAATTCTAAATAAATGGCTTTGTCATTTATTGTGTTTTCTCACTAATTTAGAATCATCTATTCTGATTTATTCTGACTATAGATAGGGCTCTGATTCTCAAAGACTAACCCACCATTATTTTAATGTCATTTAGCTTTTCAACAAAGAGAAAATCAAGAGCATAAGTTTGAAAAGTCTAGATACATCCTCAATTTTGCCATGTTCTTTGAATTTGCTTTGAATCACATTTTGCTTTTTTTTGAAGAAAACTCTTTGTATGTATTTTACTCTTCTTGGTCTCAGTATTTGAGAATTTATATGATAGTCTTTAAGGTGATTTGCATTTATCTCTACTCCAAAATGGCAATTCGGACAACACATTGGTATTTTATTGTAATATAGATTTTTCCTTTTGGGGAATCTGCTATTGTATTGCATATTAGGTCTAAATCATCTATAAAGATGTCATTAGAGTCTATCAAAGGTCCTTTTGAATAACATGTATGATATATCTTTAAGGTAATTCCACTCCAGTATATACAAATGGTTAACCTGACTTGAAGTGCAGGTGTCCTAGCACACTTTGAATAGCTCAGAGTTATTTCCCAAATTGTGTATCTGATATTTGTCATTGTAGATCATGTTTTTCTTGGGTTTGTGAGATCTTTTCCTTTCAATACTTGTCCCTATGACCCTCCTTTTATAACCTTATGTCCAACTCTTCCTGACCACTCTTCACTGAGCTCCCAAATATGGTTCTGTGCCTTCTCAGCTACTTCACCAGATTTGCCTCATTCTGCACTCTTCTGCCTGATTATTTTTCCTTTTGCCACTTCACGAGGGCTGTTATGATTGGATGGTCCAATATTATGTCCTGAGTCCCTGGTATAGTAGGTCTCAATAAATACTTTCTAACGTACACTAATTCCAGTCAACCTTCTAGATCCAAATCAAATATTTCCTTTCATCTTCTCCATTACATCCTAGAATTTACTCTAGTTGGTATTTGATTAGCAATCAATAGGTATTTATTGATATGGTTGCCATATTATCATGCTTCTCCTATCCAATTAAGTTTTAGATTGCTCAAAGATAAAATATATTGCTCTACATTTCTCTGAATATTTAGCATGTTTTGCAGAGTGAAGATATAGAATAATAATCTTGTTTTAAGTTTTGTCACATTGAAGAGTAATTATTTTTGTTTTGCCCATATAGGAAAGGGCCATCTATTAAAGAAACTCTAAAATATCTGTTTCAGTTAATTTATTTCATCTTAAAATTCTGATGACAGGTCCTTTTCAGTGAAGACTATATTGATGGTTGTCTCAATTTATGAAAAACCTCATTGTTGTATTTTAGAATTTGCAACTTGTAATAATTTAGACCCTAAAGAGCTGGTTAATCTTTGGACCAGCTATCAAGAAGAGGTGTTGTAAGCAAATTAATTGTACAAACTTGATTTACAGTATAAGATACATTATTTAAAGTGACTTCCTCTCTTGATTCTGAAAAGTTGGACTTAATATGTATTTTTTACTACTTATTAATCTCTGCTTTACCTTATGTTTTTATGTCAATGTCTTCGTTTCTTTCCAAAGTTATTCTATAAACTCCTGAAAAGTCAGACTTCAGTTCCCTTGTGTTCTCTCAGCCCAGTACAATTTCTCTGTGGTAGCATGTAGGCAACAGGGATCGTCTGATTCATTACTGAAAACTTGATCTTACATCTGTACTCCATTCATCATCTGTTCTCCAATAATCATCTAGCATCATTTCCAGAATTCTAAATTTCAAATTTCATGGTTTCATGAAAGGGGTGGTGAAGATAAACAAATATCATAGACATATACTCAACTGACACATCTGTTTATATGTATTTATACATATGAATAACACACGATGCCCCAGGATCCCATATATATATGATACCTACAAAAGCTTAAATTGAGCTCAATTTAAATTGAAATTTGGTTCCTATATATTCTCAACTGAAGTTTTCATAGGTTCTCTATAGATGGGATGCCAGAACAATACAATGGGTTTGTTCACACATGTGTTTGTGTGTATGTGTATATAAATAACTTAGAGGTTTGTATATATGAATAGTTATGCAAGTCTAGTCAAATACATATATATGTGTGTGTGTATTGATATATATGTGTATATATCAATCTATATTTTATATATACACACATACTACTTCACATGTATTAATGTGAAAACATCTGTTTTATTATGGAAATCAGTTGAGAATTCATCGGGCAAATCCATCATATTATCACTTGTTTAAAAAAAGCAATTTTATGTTAAATAAACTAAATAATTAAAAAAATTCTTTTTAACCATTAATGTATATGTAAATAATTTCCTTTCATGAAACATAAAACTTTCCATATTTGTTGGTCCTTTTTATTTTTTTTAAACACTGATCAAAACTTATAGCTAAAAATACGCTGAATCCAGTTTATTGTTTAGGAAAATGATAATAGTCTTATAAATCTTGAACTTGTCCATAAAAGGTTGCTTAATATAATTCAAACTCATCAGAGAAGATGTCTTATTATTTACACCAAGCTGAACTGCTAATTTTCAGAGACAAATGCACCTGTGGAAAAAGAAATCATATCTTTAAATTGTATTATCCATTGACAAGACCACATACTGTTTTGTCCTTGTTGTTAATACAGAAATCAGAGAGTGTAAATCTCTTCATCTTCCTGTCAGCACTTCTGGCCAGGGTGTTAATGGCCTGCAGCCAGGAAGTTGTACAGGCTTCCAGCCAATCAGCAAAGAAACCATATAATTGGCTTTTCAAACAGGAAGCACAAGGAGGAGGGAGGGGGCTGAGTGCTAATGCATTTAGATGAAAACATATTTTCAAATCTCCAATTAAAACAAGAGACAAGAGATCTTAATCCTTTGTGATATAAAATGGGTAGAAGAGACTCATTTCATTTATTAAGTGACAAAGGCTAATTTTACTGATTGAAAATACATTATCAGTGTCTTCAGAGATTTCTTTTTAAAGAATAAACCCCATTTCCCCCTGCTTAGATAGAAGCACTCATTTCCTCACTGAGCAGCATAAGAAAGGTGTCCTGCTTAGAGGGGAAAAGAGAAAGCCTAAGGGTGGATGGTTTGACTGGTACAGAAGCTCAAGAATGTGTAATTCTTAGATGTGGAGCCAGAAAATGATACCCCCAAATTACAACTTTTGACATTCTTTGGGGAAAAAAATGAAATAAATAATTGCCTAAAATAACTACTTGAAAAAATATTCTCTGGTATTCACAAGAATTGTGTTATAAAAGCATTGAACACTATATAAATTGTAAGCTACTTATTTAAACAACTGCTAATAAATGAAAGGGTATGTGATCCTTGATTCCATTTTTGTGCCTAAGATCTAAAAATAGGAGTTGAAAACTTCAACGTCCTTAAGTCCTAATTGCATAGTACTAAACTCTGAGCACCTTCTTCTTTTGCTGGAATGATGCTTTTGCAGAGAAGAAAACACAGGTGAATAAAACACAAGATCAAGCATCAGGCAGCACAAAGGCAGAAAATAATGTTCTTGCTCTCCATTTCTGTGTGTGTGTGTGTGTGTGTGTGTGTGTGTGTGTATATTGTAAGGATAGTTTTGATAAGAAATCATAGGATTTTTCTAAAATGCTAAAAGAGTTAGCATAAGGATAGATGAGTCTGCATTAATTAGGCCTAAAGTTGTGGAGTGAGATTGGGAGTCAGATAAAAATGCAAGACTTCCAAAAGGTCTTAACTGGAGATCTAACTCCACATTGGGTTTACATGAAACCTGTGTCAAGCTGCCATCTAACTGGAGATCTTGCTGTTCATTTAACATGCCGGTGAACTCGAGTCTTGTACTGTGGCCATGCCATGCCAACCTGGTCCTGTTCAGACGGCAGGAGGGCCTAGGAGAACACCACAGTCACCTGGAAACATCTGTCTGTGGCGGGGACCAGCCATCCAGAGCTCATGAGCCAACTCTTGTCTACTATCCATGTCTGTGAGGCCCACAAACCAACTATGGATGAGGAAAAACAATGTTTTTTGATGTGAAAATTATGTAAGATTAACACTTCACTATCTACTAAACAGAATGTATCTAGAACACTGTCCCACCTATTTGTTTACCTATTGTCTATGGCTGTTTTTGAGTTATTAGGGTAGCATCGACTATCTATGAAAAAGGAAAAAAAAAAAAAAAAAAGAAAGAAAGAAAAAACAGAGGCTGTCACACAGCCTAGAAATCTAGAGGTATTTACTACCTGGTTCTTTATAGGAAAAATGTTTACCAACCCCTTGATTATGGTAATGTTAACTCAGGGGCTCTAATTTAACCAATTTCACATATAGTTGATTGACATGCTTGGGAAAATCATCTACTAATCTGGCATGTTTGCCCTGAGTGATCAACTGCACAAAAATAATTGCTTAATACCCTAACCTTCCATGAAGACACAGCCCCAGAGGGCAGTTGGCTCCTCCAATTGCAACTTTTATGAAGACAATAAAAGAAGCAAAAGGAGAAAGAAGCAAAGCCTTATGAAATGGCTTTCTTCCACTTTCCTTTAGGTTGAATTTGATTTCTGGAGCTGCTCAGCTTGTAACAAGTAATATAATATTTGTTATATCAGCAATTGTGGAATTTGCAGCACCCGGTATTACAGCAGTTCAAGCAAGGGAGTCTTTTTAGTGTCCTTGCTCCCAAATTGCAATCAATGCAGTTTTTCAGCTTTTTCTTCCTAAGCCCTCTGTGTGAAATAAACTCGAGATGGGATTATAAAGCAAAGGAGTTTGTGTCTGGGTGTGTGTTAGATGTTCGGCAGCTGAGCAAGTTCTGTCTCTTTAAAACTCTTGTGTTAATAGTCTCATGGATCAAATATATATGAGGCCAACTCCTCCTTTATATACCTTCAGATATTCCAGAAAACTTATTTATTTGTTCAACAATGATATATTGAGAACCCACTATGTGCTGGGAATTACTCTAGATGCTACAGAATGTGTAATAAAATAACAGAGACACAATGACCTATGCTAGTAAAAATTACATGCATTTAAGGGGACTCAGATAAAAAGTAAATAGGTTAAAAAATATATGAAAGAGGGTCTTGACTGCATGGGGGAAAATCAGGACAGAGGGGTAAGTATGATGTTAGGGATCAAAAATCAATACCCAAAGTACAGCACTTAAATATGCGGAATACTTTGAACTAAAGGACACTGGGATGGATTCAGAAGCAGAGTCTCTTTCTCCCTCTTCTTTTTTCCCACTCTCATTTCTCCTCCAAGGCAGGCCACAGAAACTAGAACCTCTTACTCCAAAGCCAGCTATCAAACCTGGAAATCCCACGCTAAGCCATCTCCACTTTTTTGTGTAAGAGCTCACTACAAAGAAATTCTGTGACCTACCTTATCTGAGAGTAGATTAGAAGACCCTCATTCCAGAAAATGTCCTGCTTCACTAGTAATAGGAAGGCGCGCAGTGCAGAAGAGCTAAGAGCATGGGCAGACAGGCCTTGCTGAGTTTCCCTTCTCCACCTAGTACCATTAGGTCACCATCTCCTTGTCCAATCACATTTCCATATAGCTGTCCCTGCTTTGTCCAACCGCAGCACAAAAATAGACAGTTTTCCCTAGTTGTTTGGGTCTTCATTTCTAAAGGCTCCTGTGTCACATAAAACTTTGATTACATCAATTAGTTATGTTCTTTTCTTGTTAACCTGTGTTTTGTTACAGAGTGTAGGCTGTGACCCTAATGATGAGTAAGAAAAGGTATTCTGCCATGTGGGAACCCTGGGAATTTTAAATAAGGAAATTAGGAAAGGACATGTGGGGTGATATATTCCAAGCAGAATAAACATGTGGAAATACCTCAATGTGGGGACACCTGGGGAGCTGCCCGTGGATGATGCATTACAGTGCCATGAAAGATAGCATTTTTTCAGATTCAGAAATACAGTTCTTATAAGCATTCGGTTGTACAAAATGCATTAAAGGATCGCTATGAGGAGGGGTGGGAGGACAACGAGACCAGGAAAGCACATAATCAGAAACTGCTTGAGAGACACAGAAACTGATGGGAGAATATCACCAACCAGTGATGCTCCCACTCCTTGGTTTATACCCAAAGGATTTAAAAAACCAGACTCTATGAGTTTGATTAAATGGACTGATATTATGGATGGGTGGATGGGAAACTCTGGGAAATAAAATGGAAAACCAAAGTAGGGGGCATCAGGGTGGGAGGAGTAAGTTAGTGGAAGATCATAAATGCTGTGGAAGGGAGTTTAAATTTAACCCCACAGGAAAATGGAACAAATGTATATGACACAGGTATAGGACTGGACTAAAATATTCAGAAAACGATGACATGAACATCATGATTAACATAACTGTGAAGTATCTAATTGTTATACGTATTCAGATTCGATACAGATTCGATAACGAATGAGGGAAAAAAATTCACAGGAAGATAAATAGAAAATACCTGACAGCCTGTAATTTTTTAAAAATCTCATAACTTCCACTGAACCTAAGAAGTTTCTATTAGATTATTCTATCATATTTGACTAGAATCAATAGGTGACCAAAATGTTCCTAATGTTTTATGTTTTGATCCCTTAAAAATTTAGAAACATACAAGTGCATACACACACATACTTTGAGACCAGTGAGTTACAACTGTGGCTGCTTTTGATCTCTCCCCACAGAAATATCAACATCTCGCTGTCCCACCTTGGCATGGAAAGTGCTATGGACATTTATTTAGTAGAAGCCCTGGGTACTGCCAGACCTCCTATGATGCACAGAATGGTTTTCCACCACACGACTATCCAGCCCAGAAATTATCAGTGTTCAGGTTGATCTAGACCCATCCATACAGAACCACTAGTTTCTGAAGTAAGACTGCCAGATAAGTTGATTTTTTTTCATATTTTTTTTTACAATTCATATTTTTTATCCTGAGAAGTGTCTGTTCAGTTCTTGAGCCCATTTATTGACTGGGTTTTTTTTGTTTTGGTGTTGTCTTTTGAGTTCTTTATATATCCTGGAGGTACACATGGTAAAGATTTTCTCCCATTCTATAGGCTCTCTCTTCACATTATTGATTTTTTTCCTTTGCTGAGAAGCTTTTAGTTTGAATCCATCCCATTTATTGATTCTTGATTTTACTTAAACTACTCTATTTTATGTCACCCGAGTCAGAATGGCAATTATCAAAACTACAAGCAACAATAAATGTTGGTGAGGATGTGGGGAAAGAAGGTTCACTTATACATTGCTGGTGGGACCTCAAATTGGTGCAACCACTAGGGAAAACAGTATAGAGATTCCTCAAAAAACTTAGAATGGAACCATAGTTGACCCAGCTATCCCACTCCTTGGTGTATACACAAAGGGCTTAAAATCAGCATAATACAGTGATACTCCCACTCCTTGGTTTACACCCAAAGGACATAAAATCGCATACAACAGTGATGCAGCCATATCTATGTTTATAGCAGCTCAATTCACATTAGCTAAACTATGGACCAGACTAGGTGCCCTTCAACAAAAGAATAAATAAAGAAGTTATTATATATACATACACACAATGGAATATTATTCAGACTTAGAGAAGAATAAAATAATGGCATTTGCTGGTAAATAAATGGAGCTAGAGATTATCATGCTAAGCTAAATAAGCCAATCCCCCCAAAATCAAAGATCAAATGTTTTCTCTGATATGCTAATGCTAACACACAATAAGGGGGTGGGGGGCTAGGGAAGAATATAGTTATTTGGGATTTGGAAGAGTGGAAGGAAGAGAGGGGTTGTGTTAGGAAGTAGGAAGGTTGGTGGACTGAATCCAGCATTATTACCCTATATGCATACATGACTACACAACTAGTATAATTCTACACCATGTACAACCAGAAGAACAAGAAGTTATACTCAATTTATATATCATGTGTCAAAATGCATTCTACTGTCATATATAAGTAGTTAGAATTATATAAAAATTATGAGAAAAAAATTCTGCCAGTTACAATATAAGATAGTTAAATATGAAGTTCAAATAAATAATGTTTTTAGTATAAGTATGGCACGTGGAATATTAGAGACACACCAAAATTTTGCCCATTTTTTAATCTGAATTTCAAATTTAACTGGCATTTTTATTCTCTAGGTTTGACAATGCTGATTCTAGAGATATGGAATTTCCAAGGAAAGAGACAATAAATTGGCAAGGGAGTATTTCAGGGTACAACCCCAAAGCAAAAACAGTGGTCACTGTAAATGAGACACATGGAAAGCTTAAATTTCTAAGGCAATTTCTGAGAACTATGGATTTGGGTTCCATATATTTCCTTTTTTTTTTTTTTTTTTTGCTAACCACTGGGAACCTCACCCTCAATTACTAAAACAGAATCCATATTTATAAACATCTCCAGGAGATTCACATGGCATGTTCAAATCTGAGAAGCACTGATCCTGACTATTCTTTCTGGTAGCCATTAAAAGGCAGAATTAACCCTAGCAATTATAAACCTATAATATGGAAATTATTACCATGAAACACAGTTCCACTACTTGATCAAATACATCAAAATGTCCTTTATAAACTGTGACTTCTTATGTAAATGTAAGACTTTCTTAACAATATAATGGTTGAATGGTGCAACGATCAAGTGAAGAATTTATGTTTTTACAGGCCAATTCCAGTAAAACTGGTTATTAAAGTTAAGTCCTAATAAATTAGTGATGCAACTCTACATGGACATTTATCACTGAGAAGAATAATATAAGCCGGTGCCAAAGATGGATCTGGGAAAAGCAACCAAGAGCATCTGATCAATAAATGACAGATTCTTCCCAAATGTGACGTAAAAAATTAAAAATGACCACAAACTTTGAACTAGAGATATTTGTGTTTATACCTAAGGATTGATTCAGTTTCCCTCTATTATTTACTTCCTGGCTTACTCATAGAGGCTTGATGGAGTCCCACATGCTTAAAAATTGCCCTAGATAAAAGGTGTTTCACTAAATAGTAAAAACAAAACAAATTGTCAGAGTCAATGGGATACAGAATAAGGATGTAGAAGGGAAACGAAAGTATTGGGACTCAGAAAATGATACCCCATGAATATTTTCTCTGTTGTAATGAGTGCTTTCAACTAAGGAGAAACCAAGGTCTCCCTGCCCTCCTCCTCCTACACCCAATCTCACATCCTCTTCCTTCCTGACACTCCCTATGCACCCTTCCCCATTCTGCAGATACAGCTTCCAAAACCAAATCTAATTGGTATGAGTCTCCTTCCCAGGAAGCTCATCAACCATGGAAAATCTGTGTTACAGAAGAGATGGCAGGGGCTGGGGATGTGGCTCAAGTGGTGGCGCGCTCGCCTGGCATGCATGCGGCCCGGGTTCGATCCTCAGCACCACACACAAACAAAGATGTTGTGTCCGCCGAGAGCTAAAAAATAAAAATAAATATTAAATTCTCTCTCTCTCTTTAAAAAAAAAAAAAAAGAGATGGCAGGTGGACATCTCAGACTTTGCCACAGACTGATGAACCCTCTTTATTATCTGAGAGATATCTGATCTACAAAATCTGAGTCTTTTCTGCCTAAGCATTTCCACCATAGTTTGTTGCCACTTTTCCCCCCAAAACCCTAAGCAAGGCCTTATTCCCATGCTCGGGGAAAACTTCTATCATCTGGCCTTCTTAGCAGCTCACATCTTGTGGAACTGGTATTTGTATGAGATAAGTTTGTGTGTCTTTTCTCCTGTTATTCCATCTACTGTCAGTTTATTTCATGGACTCCATAATCAATCAAACTGTCAGTGGGTGGAGGGAAAGTTTTCTTCTCTCCTATATCAGAAAGGATGAAAACAACAATTTTTTTTTTTCATTTTAATTTGGGATTGCTGTCACTCAAAGCCCTGGGATATTTTGACAAGCCATTATGGGCTAAAATTTTCTTGACCCTGGGTAGGGGTCCAAGAGAGCCAACAGATGGGAATGACCCTTCATCCATGAAGATTACCCAGGAGGTCTGGGAACCACCAGGCCTCTGGGAGGTAGCCTAATTTTCTTGCCTTTAACTTCAATTTGGAGACAAAAGGCTTCAAAGGATACCACAGTCTGCTCTGACAAGGCTTAGCTCATTCCTCCTTATAAAAACAATAACAATGGCAACAGAACTGCAAACCTGGAAAATACAGAAGCCTCCCAGGGTTTATAAGGGCTGAGCATCAGAGCACGGTTATGAATGCTTTTCTACCAATTGCAAATAAATCAGTGGTTGCCTTCAGCACCAATGACAACATGAATATTTTATCTCACAGCTTCCCTGACAAAGTTTATTTTCTGTCAATAGCTGGGGATGATGCTTGAGACTGCAGGTCTCTTTGATTACCCATGATTATATTTTCTGCATTTATTTCTTAATGTTTTTTGATTGTACAGAGAATATCACGTTCAATTTCTACATTTCACATCTTTCACTCTCTCTCTCTGAGGAAGACAGACAGATTGTAATGCTACCAAAATTTCTTTAGTAAAAACTAAAACAAGTTATATTCAGTGCTGCATTGATGGCCAAGTTCAAACAATGACTTTGAGGAAGAAACTGTAAATTTATTAGGGGAAATTTCTATTGCTTCTGGTAAGAAATACTAGTAAGTAGCTTTTTTTTTTTTCAGAAAAAAAATTCCTATATTGTAAATATGTTCTAATTTTCTGTATATTGTGATGTTCTGACATCTTAAAATCCTTTCTGGCGGGGGAGGGGGAGGGTGTTCCTTTTGTAGTTAATCTATTCTTACTGATAACAAAGAATTGCTTTGGAATGCAGACTAACCAATCCAGAAGCATACTTCCCCAACTGACCCATGTAGCCTAGGTGATATTCCTGGGCCTAAATCATCCTAGGATCGAGGGTCAGGAAATTAGGAACCATCTTTTGGCCCAAAGCCCATAGAAATTATTCAATCTAAATTTTAGGGTTACCCAGGCCTAAGTTGTTACTCTGCCTTGCCTTGTCTTTCCCATAGAAATCCTGGAAAAGGCCGTGACCAACCCATTATCTTCCCCACATGGTCCTGTGTGGTGCGTCAAGCTCTTTCTTTAGAACTTCTTTGTATAATAAACTTTGTTTTTCTTGAACCTCTCATCTGCCTCATATCATAGCTGCATCTAACTTAAAAAAAAAAAATCAGTTCCAAAATCACAAACAAGCATTATTTTTGTGGTTGTTGTTAATAAATAAATTATATGTGTGTAGTAGCTATAGGAACCCCTAGAGGAGAGGTGATATAGATAGGGTGGGAACTAGATGAAAAATTAAGAACTTTCAAAGGAAACTCATCACTTTCTAAGAATGACACTTGTGAATAAAGAATGACACCCAAATCTCCATCATCTAGGATTATGCCCCAACTTCCTTAATAAGACTCTTACAGCACAAGAAATAAAATCATGAATCAATAAATGGGATGCAGTCAAACTTAAAAGGTTCTTCTCAGCAAAACGAATAGTCAGTGATGTGAGGAGAGAAACTACAGAATGGGAGCAAATTGTTACCACATTCACATCAGATAGAGCACTAATATCGAATATATATAAAGAACTCAAAAATCTTAACACTAAAAAAACAAATAGCCCAATCAATAAATGGGCCAAGTACCTGAACAGGCACTTCTCAGAAGATGATACACAGTCAATCAATAAATATATGAAAAAATGTTTAACATCTCTAGCAATTAGAGAAATGCAAATCAAAACTAAGATTTCATCTCTGGTCAGAATGGCAGCTTTTAGGAACACAACGATAAATATTGGTGAGGGTGTGGGGGAAAAGGCACACTCATACATTGCTGGTGGGACTACAAATTGGTGCAGCCAATATGGAAAGCAGTATGGAGATTCCTTGGAAATCTTGGAATGGAACCACCATTTGACCCAGTTATCCCACTCCTCGGTCTATACCCAAAAGATTTAAAAACAGCATACTACAGGGATGCAGCTACATCATTGTTTATAGTAACACAATTCACAATAGTAAATTGTGAAATCAATCTACATGCCCTTTAGTAGATGAGTGGATAAAGAATTTGTGGTATATATACAGTGGAATATTACTCAGCATTAAAAGAGAATAAAATCATGGCATTTGCAGGTAAATAGATGGATTTGAAGAATATTAGGCTAAGTGAAATAAGCCAATCTGAAAAAATCAAATACCAAAAGTTTTCTCTGACATGAGGATGCTGATCTATAATGGGGATGGGTGGGAGGAGCATGGGAGGAATGGAGGAACTTTAGAGAGGGCAAAGGGGAGGGAGAGGTAGGGAGGGATCATGGGGGTAAGAAAGATGGTGAAATGAGATGGACATCACTACCTTAAGGACATGTATGAAGAAACAAAAGGTGTGACTCTACTTTGTGTACAACTAGAGACATGAAAAACTGTGCTCTGTATGTGTACTATGAATTGAAATGCATTCTGCTATTATATATAACAAATTAGAATAAATTAAAAAAGAGAATGACACACCAAAAACAATTTTACTTTTGTATCTAAATATCTATATAGCATTTTAATATTCACAATGGCCAATTTTGATTATGATGGCTTAATAATTTATCAGAATTAAAATTAGACTGCTCTGAAAATCATTTTAATAAGTTAAGTAGGTTTTAACAATTTTTTAAGCTATGAAGGGTTCTTATTTGTCTATCACTAATAGTAATTTGTCTATAAGATAAGAAAAAAAGATTCATGTCATCTCTCTAAACACTGTTACCTCAATAGTATTTTGGGAAAATTTTTGCCAGTTTTGCTAAATTTATGATCTCTGTGTTACTACCAGGGACATCTATGAGGACCTCATCTCCATCTCTCAATGAATGAAATATGAGGGTATTTTTTCCTACAAAAAAATGAAGAGTAAGTACTCTACTGTTGGGGATCAGAAAATCATACTCCACAGTATAATATTTTGGAGAGCTAAATTCCTTGAAATAGAGGAGAAACAAAGTCTGCTCTCCTTCTTCTTCTCCCCCCATCGTTCACCCCGCTCCCTTTCCCAAAGTATAGGAAGTTGCTTTCTCTGAAGTTTCTCTGTCTTCAAAATGATCAGATCCTCCAGAAGATTCACAAGGAAAAAAGACTGAAGTTAATCCAGTACCCAGAGTTCAGGCAAACTTTGTCCTAGGCTATTTTCTATTCTTTGGGCCCGTTTACCTTCCTTAAAAATAATTTACTCTTCCTCTAAAATTGCCTGCAGACCAACTTCCTTCTCCCCGGTGAAGAGGGCATTTATGGTTCAACTATCTGGCCCATCCTCGAGTTCCATCCTGAGTGTGGCATCCTGAGCGCTTGCACAGTAATAATTTGGCATGTCTTTTCTCCTGTTAATCTGTCCATTGTCAGTTTGTTTGATAGACTAAAATTACCAAACCTTGGATGAAAAAAAAAATGTCCCTTTTGCCCAAATGTCCCTTTTGCCCCTCTTGTACTTATTGATTCTGATCAGAGGAACAAAGGTACAGGAGAATGAAGCTCTAATAAGAAAAGAACTAAAAGACAGTGAGTTTAGACCAAAGCCTTATACCTTCCTTTCTAAAACACCCCAGTAGAACAATCATTCATCTCATCCACTTTCTTTTGTAGGATGTGGAGCGGAGGGACAATCACTCCTTAGCAGACATTCATAATCTACTTGTATAAAACTTTCCCTTCCGTCTCTTATCCCAACTCATATCATTGACATCAATACTATCCATCTGCAAGCAGTAATGTAGTTATGCCACCCACTGTGTTATTAACTCTGCTTCTCTGTACACATGAGAGAGCAATGCTGTTTGGAAAGAATAAGCCATGCCAAATTAGCCCTATTCACTGTTAACTGTTCTATTTCCCATTTTTGGTAAATCAAAAAAAGATACTATAGACATGATATACCTTAATTGTGGTAAAACATTCAATAAATAATGACATCTTGTAGTTTATTCACCCAATCGGGGCTATGCTGTTGGCGAGGCCAAAAGGATTTAAATGTTAAAGCTTTGATCCAGGTTGAATGGGGGAGGGAAGAAATAACCTAAAACATTGTGTTCTAGTCTCCTTCGTGGCAAGCTGGTCTATATGCCTGATAGACATTTCTATATTTCTTGCATCTTGGCTCTATGTCCATGACTCTGATGACCACCATAAATAGGACTGGGTTTACTTAGCTCTATGCTGAATGAATGAGGTGCTTTTCCTCATCCTGTATACACTATTTACTGCATGAAGAACAAATCTAGCAAACATTGAAGAAGAAAAGCTTGAAGAGAAGAAATTTGACCCTTAAAGCCCATGACTATTACCCTAGAGTTGACCTTCATTTTAGAATTATTTGTTTATTTAGGTGTGTCTTTGGTGGGACTTGTGGGAATATGGCAATATATTTGTAGTAATTTCAAGACCAGTGGGCCAATGGTTACAACTTATAAAACTTGAATATCAGGATAAGTATAATTAGTATATTAAAAATAGACTGTCAATAGAATTAACACAATTAATGAGAATTAGATGGAGATTTCCAAAAGCCTTCTTATCATTAGTTTGTCTAATGATATTATGTCAACATAATGGTTAATTAATTTTTATAATTTGTATTTCTTACCTAAAGTGACTCAAGGGGTAAATAACAAAAATAAAAAGTAATAAAGGGTAGTAAAGATTGTTTTAAAGTGTCATATAATCACTGAGCTCTTAAAAGTGATTAAAGCTCTCTCTTAGGAACAGTAACCTCTATTTATCACAAAACATAATCACGGGTCAGTGCATTAATATTTTTATTAGCCCCTAAAATAACTGTCAGTGCGGCCAAACTCTTTGCCTTGAAGGTTCTTACCTTATTATATTTCCTGGACAAGTTTGACCTTATCAGTCATGTCTATCAGTTATAATCTACTAAAAAACAAGGGCGAAGGTGGGCCTCCTGTTTCTTGTACAAAGTGGCTCAGCGTGAGATCAATCCAAGTTATTTCTCATATAGGGATAAGTCACAGGAGGAGCAAGTCAAGCTCTCACATCAACCTCTTCTGTGACCCTGAGCACAGCTGCATTACTTCTAGGGGACATTTTAACATCTCTAAAGGGTGGACAATGAGTCTGTGGATACCTGGACTATCTTAGTAGTTTGTCATGGTGAGTAACTGAGATGATGCATGATGATGGTCTTTTGAGAATGGAAACTGAGTTTATGGAATGTCCCTGTTTTATAAACTTTTGTTTCCCAAGTCTTCCACCTCAAGAGAGCACTTTGGCCCATGCAGCGGCCTCCCCTCAGTGGCCCCATCTTTGCCTCCATCCCCTGCTGTGATGTGACTTTCCACAGAATTGACTCAGGAGGACTCAGCCTCTACCTCACTGTTTCCCCGTTCAGCTTGAAATTTCCGTCTGGGATGGCCCATTCCTATGGGGTTTTCCAAATGGCTATTCATCTTCCATTGGACTTCTAAACTCTCTTTGTAAGGCTCAGACTGGCCCAGTCTTAGGAGATGCCATAGGAGTAGGAGAAGCCAGAAGTAGAAAAGCACATTGGAATTATATAGTGGTATTAAGTGATATGTCACCACGTTTGGACAGTCCAGGCATCAAAACACCACCATGTATACATGCTCCTGTGTGTTTCAAGTTTCTCATGAGCAGAGTTCAGCCTGAGTCTTCCAAGTCAAAGCACCCATCACTGTCATAGATGCTGGTCCAGCTTGGGATAGTTTACAGACGGAAAAGTAGGAGCCAGTGTTCCTAAATTCTGGTTCCAGTGGTTGAATTTCTTTAAACCTTGACCAATCCATATTCCATTTCTCCATCTGCAAAACAGATATATACTAAACCTGACAGGGCATATTCAGAACAACTAGAAGTGACTGCTTTATTCAGTAAACAGCAACCGCTACCTGTGTAGATGATACATTTGTCTCGGCTATCTCAACGGCATAGGAAAGAACAGGAATTGTTTTGACGAGAAAATCAAGATGAGGTTCCAACCATGTACATATTTGTGAAAACAAGCCAAAGCATTTAAATTCTCCTTTTCCAGTAAGCAATCTGGCATTAATTTACATATATTGTTTTAACCAAATAATGAAATGATTTTTCTTCTTTGGAAAACTCATGGCCAACATTTAGTCTAAAATGGGAGTTCTAATTATGAAGAGATTATTATTTTCTCATTTTCATGGATTTGGCTCATTAGAGCTATAATCCTTCTCTCTCAGCCCACAGACTGAAAGTAACCCTTTTCTATGATTCTAGGAGTGAAACTGACTATTTAAACAAAAGTTCAAATTACAGTGACTGTAATGTTTGGCCAACATGATGCTTAATAAGAATAGTAACCAGAGAATAGTACGATTCTCATTTTCTGTTGGGGGGCTTCTTAGTGATTGTTCATGAGCGTCACCAGGCTTCAGCTTGGTGGCCTCATGAAAATATGATGTTAAATTCGAATTATGCTATATATAAAATCATGGTGTCTAGCCAGCCAAATACAAACGGCATTCAGTTTATACTTTTCTAATCTCTCCAAGTGCCTCACTGGGTCATTTATAGAATTGAGTCTTAATGGTTAGAAATTAAATTAGAAAGGAAATATGCATCATGCTTTACGGCACTAAAATGAAAACTTTTTTCCCTAGTTAAGTGGACCATCTTTCTCTTTTAGATATTTAACAGGAAAAAAAAGAACTAATTTAATGGAGTGAGCTCATTATGCTACTCTAGCCCATCCATTAGCATGTGTCTTTAGAGCACAGATAGCAGGATGCTACTCAAACATGTCCACATTGTGAATTTCCTAAAAGCACTCTCCTCTCAGACCCACCCCATTAGGCACTTAGTGTTTTTACCAGAGAATCCAATCTATTTAAGAAGGAATATAATGATATTATTTTTCACCACTTTTTTTTTTCTAAAATATAAAAGTAAATCACATGTAATGGTGATGGATCAGTTGAATACCAAAATATTTATGAGGCAAGAAAATTAGAGAGTGAGGATCAGCTTATCCACGTAGAATTTAACCACTGACTTAAAGTACCAGTATCAGGCTGGTGGAGGAATTTGTGGGTTATACCAGAATTTCCTATTACTTAGATCTGATTAGTTATATGGCAGTTGTTACTAATTTGTGGGCCAAGGGGCTCTAGTTAACAGTGGTGTGTGCCCTAGACTTAAGGAAAAGAGTCCTTGAATCAATGGGAGCACTGATCATTACCTCAAAGCCACAAACAATGTGACTTTCAAAGTACAACCAGAATCATTCTTCAAGAATATGAAGATCTGGAAGGACTAACAAAATAACTTTGATTAAAATTTTTACCAATTTAATAATAGATATTGCCATTTTAAATTAGTAACTATTTACAGGTGTTATCACTGGAACTTTCACGAAACTATTAAAAGGATTTTCTTATAAGTAGAAGAAATTGATTCATTTATATGTAATGCACGAGCATGTATACACGCAAAATATTTAAGTTAACTGCTGAAGTCATACAAGGGACTTTCTAATCAACATTGGCTTAATTTTGGGGGGAAGTGAACCCAGGATGCATTACAATTGAGATAGATCCCCAACTCTTATTTATTTTTAATTTTGAGAGAGGGCCTCACTACGTTGCTGAAACTGACCTCAACTTGCAATCCTCTTGCCCCAGCCTCCTGAGCAGCTATGAATACAGGCATGTTCCAGCATGCTAATGTTTTAAACAGACATTCTGTGTCCTAACTTGAATGATCAGGGTTACCTTTACTCATGCCTCAAATAAGCCTCCACAAAAATTTGAATTGTAATGTCATTCTCAGTCACCATTCTCATCATAATTTTCCAGATTATGCACATACTCCTTTAAAAATAATGTATTACTTAAATTTATGAGTATTACTGCTAAACATAGTAACAGCTCTATGAGTTATGAGTGATTATTCCCATATAACAAATAAGGGAACTGATTTTCAGAGAGGTTCATGGGTCTTTGCTTTTGTCCCTGGTGCCAAATACCTGGTAGACCTGGAGCTGAACCTGCAACTATTGTACCCAAAGTCCCTGGCTGGCCTTTGTACCATATCATGGTGATGTCCTCTCTGACAAAATGACTTATTATGACCTTCATTAAAATACCATTTTGAAATTTTATAAAGGTACACGCAGCATAAGACATTAGAGTGTTTATTGTATTTGTGAATGTAGAAATTACAGGAAGAAAAGTGATCTCAAAATAATCCATTTTCTCCCTCTCTACATCTTACTCCTGGATCAGTTGGAATGAAGAGAACTGTTGTACTTTGCCAGGGGTTGCTGTAAGTAGAAGTGGAATCCTGGGATATGAAGAAAGATAAAATGAAACTGGAATTGACCAACAAAGAGAGATCGCGGGGTGAGAAACCCCAGAGCCCAGGAGACAGGACAGCTGAGAGCAGTTGGGTAGGGCTGGGTTACTCCACAGAGTGCTCAGGGAAGCCAAAGCCTGGCAGTGTGACCCTTCATTGTTAGCCTGATTTCAAAGGGGTAGATCATATCCTTCTGATCAAAATATCCCTTCATTCCACTGTTAGCAACTGAGTTCACAGGCTGCCTAGACTGCAAGGCTGCCCCTGGAAGACATTTCTGACAGTTTCACTTAGGAAGCCAAGGTCACAGCTTTCACTCCTGTGGGGATCAATTATCTCTGCTCTGACAAACAGAAACACAGTCGGTCCTAGCAAGGCCTCTCAGAAGGCATGCCCAATGTTAATGGGTCAGTGGAAACACCTTTGGATGTGAAGACACCAAATATTTCTTTTCGAGAATTACACACAGCCCCAAACCCTGCTGGTGGGCTCCATGCAATGGATAACTAATAAACAACTTCTGTAAAAGCAAGGGCTTAGAAGATCTTGGAAGATGATTCCTTGCTTTTGAGCTGTTCCTCAGCTAAACACAGGCAATAATTCATAACTGCCCAGAGCTTGGTGCGTGAGAGTCTAGCAAGTAAGTCACCAGTTTTAGATGTAGGTTTTCTAATTAATGATTTAGGGATGGAATTTGACTCTACTCTTACTTTCATTTTTTTTTCCTCAAGAGTAAAACATGGGGAGAAAAATTATCTATGTGATCTTCCTGGATGGTCTAAGGTAAACTTATTCTCAACTTTAATTTTTAATAAATCTAGGAAATGGTAATTTCTCTGACTTCCCCACCTTATCCTGCAGTCACCACTCATCCAAACATTAACACCTATCACATCAAGAATAAGAGAGATATTTCAGAATCTGACTCAGATCACCATATTACTGGATACAAACCTATGGGAAATGAATAAATGAAGTGTTATAATTTGCCTTTTTGATTCAAAATAGGACCCAAAATGTCAAATCAGCCTATCTATTTGGAGAATTAATTGTGCTTCTCACTAATAAAGGTGTGGCATTGGAAACATTGAACAGATTACACAGCCTCAGCTCTGCTTCATAAATCTATTAAAATTCCATCCATCACACTGCCTGATGCTCAGCATTCCTACTTTGCAGATGGACAAACTGATAAACTGAGGTCAATGGACACTATTGGCCAAAAACAGGATGGCTAATTATTTGTATAGCGGTAACTAAGATCCAAATTACTTTTGCAAGGACTTTGAGTTGTGACTATGACTCTTGCCTTACTTCATTTATTAAAATAATAATAATAATAATAATAATAATAATAATAATAAAGACTGGCACTCCTGACCCTGAGTTAGGCAGGTTCCATCAGTGAATATCAGACTTGCTCAGGAGTTGCAATATGACCATTTTGGCATAAGTGATCAATCCTACCCTCTCTGTTCACAGGATCTATACTCTTCATTCCTCACCCATGAGTAGTGACAGCATGATGCAGAGATTAGAAATTCTGCTTTCAGGCTCTGGGCATCATACAATTACTCTTGTGTCCTGTGACTCTGGTCTGAGTCCTGGAGGTGAATAGAGCACTGAGGAATGATGTAAGTTTCCCAGTCTCCCAGAGTCATCTCTGGCGTGGGCTTTCCTGTGAAGGTCAGGACATCCAACTTCTCTGCTAGTTACACATCAGTAAAGTGTGTTGTTCCACTAGATGGTTGTGGAATTTAATGAAGGACTGTATGAAAAGCTGTTCAGTATGCTTGTGTGGAGTAAATGGGTAGCAACGGATGCTGCTTCCTTGAGTCTTGCTTTCCACCTCTTTTGAGACCAGACAGAGGGGGATGACTTTTGTTTAATCGTTCATGTCCCCAGTTCACACTGCTTGTACTTGCTGCCAGCTCTCTCTGGCTTCATCTGCAGCCTGTCCTGTGATGGCAGCATGAGAGTCCCAAATTACAGACCTACCCACTTTGGAGTCTCCTCCCTTGTAGTTTTTGGCTATGCTGTTTCCAAAGCTCAAGCTCCCTGTCACCATAACTCTGCCACTTGATCTTAGAAGAGAAATTGGAAAAATGCAATCAAATCAAGCTAAAGGATATCATAAAAGGAAAAGGGGAGAGCCAAAAACTTGGAGAATCAATGAATGAGATTCTTCAAGAGATAGAATTTTTTTGGGGGGGGCAGTATTGGGGATTGAACTGAGGGGCACTTGGCCACTGAGCCACATCCCCAGCTCTATTTTGTATTTTATTTTGAGACAGGGTCTCACTGAGTTGCTTAGCATCTAGATTTTGCTGAGGCTGGCTTTGAACTTGCAATCCTCCTTGCCTAGGCCTCCCCAGCTGCTGGAACTACAGGTGTGAGCCCCGAAAATGGACAATGTCACTGGCAATAGGTGGAATTTTGACAATAGGAAAATCACTATTATCTCGAGTCAATTCTATGACTTATTAGCTAGAAGCTAAAAATGCACCTGCCTCATAGAGTTGTTTTGTGGATTAAATAAGCTAATAAACACAATTTCCACAGTACAAGTTTATTAAATGCTGATTTTTAAATAATAACTACTATGCATAATAAGTATTTTCTAAATAGCCACATGCTTATTATTTATGTCACTTGCAGGAAAAGAAGTTCCCCAAATATTAAAGAAATGTGCCTGTGACCATTGTAACCACATAAAAATAATAGCTTGATGTCTCTTAGATTATTTGTTCAACATAAATTTATATGGACCTCATGTGCCTATGTAGCATTCATAGACCAACTATGTAGGATGCTATAATCAACATCCCTAGAAATACATAAAAGATGTTCACCTGGTATTGTTTTGCCTGTTTTCATAGAGCATTAGGAAAACCATCTTGCATAAACTGTACTGAGTGCCCAGAGATTTTGTTAGATTTTGTTTGTGTTTAAGCTTTCAAACTCTTATTATTCTTAATTTGTTGAACAATTTAAAAAAAATGAAAAAAATAAATAACAACCATCTAATTTTTAAAAAAGTAATATGAAATGGATGAAAAGATAAAAATTATTGCTCTAGTACATAGATGCAATATCTTACATCAATAATAATATCAATCATGGACTTAAATACACAATGATTTTGATTTCTTCTTTTGATATGCCTTTAAACCTTGTGAGATAGATTACTGAGTTTTTATACACACTTTTATAATTGGCCTCTTTTTCTTTAGATAGAAGGCCAATTTTCAGTTCAAGTTGTATTACAATGGTACCATAATTGCTATTCAAGCGAGAAAAAAATAAAATCAATCAGTTATTCTGAGTATAATATCTAAAAAAGGATGTGTGTATGGGCAGTATATGTTTTATACACATAAAACTATATTCAATGTGTCAAGTATTCTACCCAGAGAAAGTAGACTTGTCTCTACATAACAAGATGGTCATTTGGTAACTGGTTAAAACCTATCTCTAAGATTATATTTACTATAAAAATAGGTTGTTTAAATGGAAGTTTCTTTCTCATTGTCCATCATTTATGCTCTACATTTCTTTCAGTATCCAGCAGCTGGAATCAGCTCAGACACAGAGGAAGTACTCAATGAGTATCTATAAAGATGCAATCCATCTAGCAGGTCCATGCAGTGTCTATTGACCTTCAGCATCAAACTTGACATTCAAACTTGACATTGTCCATTTTCAGGTTCCCTTTTAGCTTGCTATTTACTTGGAAAAGAGAAGCAAGGTAAGAAGGCCAAGGAAATTTTCATGTGTAGGAAATAATTAATTCAATGAGCCAATATAAAACAATAATAAGAACTCTGTGAGTATATTTTTAGCCAAATATCTTTCTGTAGGCCACGATTACAAACATGGTACAAAAGAAAAATGACCACAGAAAATGTGACTTACTGGAGTATTCAAGTTATTTCCCAAGTCACTGCAAACAGAAGCTGAGTTGGCTCCCTGGGAATTCTGTTGCCTTAGAAATGGGCCACTTTATGGCAAACAAAATATCTTCTGGACTAAGACTTACGTACTTTTAAGAAAATATATATAATACTTAATAAACTTCACTGAAATTGGATACACATCAAGAATATTCCAAAAACAAGATACATAAAAATAAGAAAACAAGATACATAAACATAATCTTAAAAGAGATAAATATGTAGTAATATGTTTCAAATTCCCCTCCTAACCTATTGTGAATATTTTTGGGGGGGATCACTTTGCTTTCAATTAAGACACAAGTATTGACTCCAAGACATTGACAGATTCTAAATGTATCCTTGTAAACCTTTACTTTTGGACATTTCCTTCTTAGCAATTTAAAAATGATAATACAAGCCCTATTTATTTTTCATTTATTTCTAGATGCATAAAGAGGAAAAAGGAGGTACTAATGCAGATATAAAGCACCATTATTTTGTTGATATGGAAAAGATAAAAAGACAAATTCAACACAGTCGAGGTACTCATTAATTGGTCAGACCAGACTTTGCAAAACAGTCATCTGGATTTAGAATGCATGAAAAAATATGAAATAATATCTGACTGTAGAAGTTATTCTATAATTTCCAGCTTTTGAAAAACAATTGAACTCAAATGTCTCCGTAAGTCCCACTTGCTGAACTACTTTTATTCCTGTTCTTTTGTCAAAATCACCATAAATAGGCATGTGCTTGAAGGTGAGCTCCATTCAGTCAGAGGACAAGTAGGTGAGTATTTTCTAAGGAATAGAAGGAGGGGAAAAAACCTTCTGAAGGAATCATTATTAATCATTGTCAGTTGAAGATGTGTTCACTACATGTCCTAGTAATAGGCTCATTAAGAGCAAAGAGTAAGTCTCAATTGAGAATGTACATAGAGCAGAACTTCACTGTTCAGGAAGAGCTAATAATGGATTAGTTTTCCCCTCAACCACCTGATCAAGCAATGAGACAGCATATTTAACAATCAGCTGTAATAAACCAGTTAAAAATATGGTTAGAAGGAGGAGGTAGGAAGGTTTTAATGCCTATTTTTGAGAAATGTTTCTGAAAAGTTAAAGCTAATTGCTGAACTAATTACACTTCTCTTGAATTTCTTATACACAAATGATCTGCTTCCAGATTAATTAACTTTACTTCCGAAGAACTGGGAGTGATTCCAAATTTTGACTGTCTGATTACTTCACTTCCATGGAAAATATTCCTTCAAGTTCTGCCCTTGGGCACATGATGTTAGAGATGCTGTCATAGGGTATAAGCAGAAAGGCAGAAATACTTCTCCGACGTAGCAGACCTTACTTCAGGAGAGCGAAATGTAATTCTTGCCATCCAAAATTCAAGAGTCAAAAACAAACAAACAAATCCCAACAACTATCTAGATACTATAATATTTAGTTTGCTAATGACCTGGGGTAGTGGTGTGGTGTTTTGTAAGACGTTATCTCTGGTCTTGAAAAGCCCATGTAATGTCTCTGCTAAACAACCTAAATGTGAACCCTGAAATCAGAAGTTCGGTTTATTGGCTGGTATGTATAAAGCCTGTATCCCTTTAGCTCCGTCTTCTGGTTTAAGATTCTATGCTGGAATCTCTGCTCTAAAAAGATGGAAAAACAATTCAAATAAATAATCAAGATATAAAAGCTACTTTTTTTATGAGCTCTCCTGCGAGGGGCATATTCTGTTGCCAATGATGGTTTATTAGGGAAAAAATAAGAGTTGAGACTCTGTTTTGAGAACAGGTACAAAAGTTGTGAAACAGCCTGTGAATTTTTGTGCTGTATCTTTCCAATACTCTCTTCAGGTGTACACAAACTTCACAGTTATTGGATTTAATCTCAGCTGCTCAGCAAGGGGCACCAGGCCCGTCCTTGGTGATGACTGAAGTTTTCCCCATACAGTTGTTGAATGAAAGACTAACATGGGCCAATTGTATCCACGGTGGGCAGGGTTGTGAAAATGGCACGGGCAGGAGTCAGGCTTTGTTTTCCAGAGGAGAGAAGTTCTAGCTTATTTTCAAGAGGGAACCAAAACACACAATTAACTGGTGCAGGAATGACTTGGGGGCACATGGTAACAGCAGCCCAGTAGGAAGCACACTGCTATCTAGAATAACGATTCCTGCTGGGCAGTACTAATTCTCATAAGTAGAAGAGATTGAGGGAGCTTTTTCTCCAAAATTATATGAGTTTAAACTGCATGAATTTGTCAAAAACAAAAAAACTCCTAGAAAACACACACACACACACACATAAATCGGTATGCACTGAAACCAACTACCAAATACATATGAAATTTTGGCAGCAGGAAGAAAATGTTATCACTGATATTATTACTAATAGTACATAGTGGTGATAATATCTAACATTTTTTAAGAGTCTAGAATGGGTCAGATATTATGAAGAATTTTTTAAACATTATATTATTCCTTGTTTCTAGCAATTCTGAGGTACATGCTACTACTGCTGCCTTCTTAACAATAAGAAAATTGAATCATAAATAAGTTGCAGAATGTACCCAAGATTTCACTATAAGTTGCCACATAAGGTATGTGAACTTGAATATATAGACAAATGAATGAAAGATACTTAAAAGCCCCAAAACCACTTAATGTATTTGAAAAAAAAATATGTATAATATCAAAGTATTGTGGAAAGATGAACAAGTCCATAAATATTGTTAGAACAAACAGGAAATCATCTGGAAAAATATTAAAAAGTCAAAGCTAGACCACAGCTAATCAAACAGGATAAATTCCAGGATAAAATATTCAAGGACAACTGTAAATAAATACATGAAACTCCAAAAAAGCCATTAAAGGAAATACTTATAAATCAATCTAAATAAAAATTTTAAATGATTCTTTGGTGAAAATTATGCAAAGTTTCACTGATTCCAAAATGCATTATTTTAAACCATCAAGATAGATGCCCCTCTTTCCAGAACTATTTGCTGATGTAAATTGATCTAATAATTAAAATTAAAAGTCAAGAACATTATGAAATCAAAACAGTAAGCCTTTCCCTGTTTATCTTAACAAGTGCAGAATAAATGTTATCTTCCTCTACTTTTCTATGTGCAATTTATAAAAAATAAGCAATGTTAACTAAGTACCAAAACTGGGGGGATCTTAGAAATCAGTATCACTACTCCAGTTTTACAGATGGAAAATAAAATATGGCAAGTGAGCTGCTGGAAATTCACAAAGCTAATTGATGCTTATATCATTCAAGTGGGGTACTTTTTTTTGCTTTTCAGATCACCTCACATTAACACAGCAGAAGACTTTTCTATGGTTGAGGTAATAAAAAGAGATCCAATGGTCTCATCAGGAAAATCATAATTAATAATAACATGAATCGAGGCTTTCCTTTTGCCACTCTGTATTTTAAGCCTTGATTGGAGCATTTGTCCCACCTGGGAGATTACTGGGGGGTGGGAGGGAGAGTAGTCCCAGAGGTGAACTAATGATAATCAGGGAATTGTCATTTGGCTACTAGACTAAAGTCATGTTTGATGGCTTGGAGATTCCTAACTTCATTTGATGCAACATCACCATGATACTGTTTGCCAAAATAATGAGATTCTTCTATTTTACTATCAAATAGCTACTATTTGGTATCCTCTATTGTCCTAATAGCCAAGGACCATAGTCCCTCCTCCATGGACCACCTGGGGAGGAAGTACCCACTTAACCCAGGCCTTTTAACCAGGGTGGTTCCAGATTCTGCCCCAGCACAATGTCTGACAGTTATTATGATTGTGTGGTATTTATGCCTTGGAGATTGCTCAACATTTTGACCTAATTTCTGGGTATATACACTCAAAGATAGGTCTGAAGCAAAGAGATCAATGCAGAAAGGGAATGGTAAGGTATCAAAAATTTCAACCCCAAGTTTAAATTGAAAATATAAAATACTACTAGATACATGTTTTTAAAAGCGATTCCATGCAGCATAGAAAAAAATAACAATAGGCTGTAAATTGAACACCCACATATTTTATTTACACTTATTTATTTATTTATTTATTGGTGCTGGGAATTTAATCCAAGGGTTTTATTTTATTTTTTTAACTGAGCTACGCCGCCAATCTATTATGTTAAGACAGGGTGTTGCGGAGTTTCCCAGGCTAACCTCAAACAAGCAATCCTCTTGCCTCAGTCATGTAAGTCACTGGGATTATAATCATGTACCAGTGAACCTAGTGGAAAGCTCATTTCTGTAGAAATTGTACCATATCCAAAGGGATACTTTTTGCCCATAAAGTCAGTATTCCAAAACACATGCATGGGACTTCGGACTGTAGAGTAGATCACTTCTACCCCACCCTAAGTCACCCATTTTCTGCCCAGATCTCTGGTGAATATCCATCAATTACAGTTCTGATCTCAATGGATTTTTACACTCTGATGGAGTTTCCTGTCCACCAGTACTGTATGCAGTTGAGGCTCAGTCATCAGCCATTCGCTAGAATAGGTTAGACTTGATACACCTCCTAAATGCCTTCAATTTCCCATGAGCATCTAAGAAAGGCACCCGTGTGTGTGTGTGTGTGTGTGTGTGTGTGTGTGTGTTGGGAGGGGTGTTAAAGTTTAATTTTTCAATGCTCAGGCCCTCTTCATGAAACTCTTCTTATTCCATACCACTAGGTCATAAAGAGAGATTTTGTGTACTTTTCTTCAATTCATGCTTCCTGTGAGTGAAATGAGTGTTATGGGGAAATTCGTTCTTTTTCAGAAATCAATCCATTAAATCCCTATGATGAACAACTGAAATTAACATCTTTACCTATGTCATTTTTCATTGATTTTGCTCTTAAAAATTAATAATAATTGCGTGGCCATCAGGCAGAAACAGCTCTAGGACCTTGGGTTCCTACATAATCAAATGGAAGCCCAGTCTAAAGAAAAAAATGAAATTTAGACTTCATCAATCACAAAACACCAATTAACCTATAACTGGGAACTTTGCACCTGATTATGCCCAAGGCAGGCCAATGCCCAGCTGTAGACAACCAAGGGATTCTTCACATACGCTTTCCACCCATAGAAGCCCACTAAATAGGCCTAGGAGGCTTGTTGGTCCTGAGTGCTGCTTGATTCATGAATGGTCATTTGCTCAAATTAACTCCATTAAATACACTTTATGTTAAGTTTTTCTTTTATCACTTCAATGTACAAGTTCATTTTGGAGGCTCTGATCACTACCGTATGAAGGAGCAGATTTTGCATGCAGCTGAAGCAGAATAACAAAGGTTTCCCTTTGTTTTCAGGAAGTTGTGTCTTACCAGATGATGTTTATTCCACAGTTTTGGAGGGTCTTTCTTCTATGGGCTGGGAGGTGGCCTGCACAGTATCATTTCATCGGGGGTGATTGCTGCCTTGGCCACTGCTGCATTGTGTTATGATGGCTTTTTCTACTTAGTGGAGGAAAATTGCAGGTATCCCCCATAGTGATAATTATACTGTCTTAAACTATCTTTCAGATTTAAATTGTGACAATTGTGACAATATAAAGCTTTCTTTCAGAGTCTCTCCAAATCTCAGGGAGGGATCCAATGAGGACACATAAGCTCAGACTCAGTTGTCATTTATTTATTTATTTTTGATATCAGGGATTAAACTCAGGGGCATTCGACCACTGAGCCACCTCCCCAGCCTTATTTTGCATTTTATTTATAGACAGGGTCTCACTGAGTTGCTTAGTGCCTCTATGTAGCTGAGGCTGGCTTTGAACTCGCAATCCTCCTGTCTCAGCCTCCAGAGCTGCTGGGATTACAGGCTTGTGCCACCACACCCGGTCAGCTCAGTCTTCTTAATATGTGCTGCCTTCTCCTGTGACACATGGGAAATATTCGTGGAAATTGTTTGCAGACCTTTCCTAGGGCTGCTTTTAAACCTTACTCTTTGTCCTGTGTCTTTCTTTCCCCAGGGGACCTGGGATGCATCTCACTGAGTTCATTTTTCACTGACATCTTGTCAAGAAGGAGGTCAGATGCTAGCACAGATGAATACCTCTTGGACAGGTCTTTTCATTGTGTTAGGCAGAAAAATTGCCTTTCTTTAATGGCAAATTCTTCTCTTTCCTTGATCAACGAATATTTTCTGTAGTTACTCCATGGAATGTGCTGACCATATAGCACCAACACAAAGCCACTCACTCAAAACTTCTTGTCCAGAGACTTTTGCTGGCTAAAATCAGATCTTCTCTCATTGACATCTCTGGGTAATAATGTCAAGACGAACCCGAACCTTCTCGAATTGAAAAGGACTGGTCATGAATTTAAAAAAGCAATATGGTTTATCTTTGTAGGAGAATAAATTTTAGCTTTAACTTTCCATAGACCTATTTTTTTTTCCTTTGGACTAGTTCATAGTTATTTCAATCACTTCTTATTTCCTTATTTATTTACTGTAGTACAAAGATAATAATAGCGACCTAAATCTTTCAATGCAAGACCTAGTATATGGTGCAGTCTCCACATACATTAGGTAAATGAAGAACCAATAGATATAATGGTGGGTCAATTGAGGAAATAGGTACAAACTGCTGTGAAATATACCATGCCAAATGCAACAGCTATAATGCAGATTATTATGTCATATGGAAAATATAGAATGGGACCATGATTAAATAAAGAAAGGAGGAGATGACATCTCTTAAATACAGGACACATTAAGTTGCATAGAGTTATTACACGGGACCCCGAGTGAATCATAGCTAGCCACTGGAAGGCTACTACAACTCCCCAATCTTATACCCATCCACCCCCACTCACACATAAACACACGTATTGGACACATAAAAAATTCAATAAGAAACACTAAAGGGCATATGTAAGGTCAAATAACATTTTTTTTCTTAATAAAACACAGTAAAACACTTTTCTATCAGTTTTGACCCCTAACCAATGTGCACTTTACTAAGGATTCATCATTATGTCACTTACTACATATTTATTTGTTTACTTTTAAATTTTCTCTGTCACTAGAAAAGTATATGAGACCGGTGACTTTTTTTGTTTACTGCGATATCACCTAGAATAGTGACTAGTATGTATCAGCATACTTGATAATATTTGCCAAATAAATAAATGGGTGACTAAATAGCAGATGAAGGCTAGAATAAACATTTCCCAATTCTAAGTCTTCCTAGGATACCACTCTGCTTCTTAATGAAGCTAATTTGCAATTTTATGTTTTGACAGGAATTGTTATGAAACAGAATCAAATAGTCAAACTTGGAAAAAAATAATTTCCAGTTCTACTTTTTTTCTGATTAGGAAGAATGAAACTTCTTGACTTCTATCTACCGTTAGTGGATAGTGGAAGCAATCTCGGATTACGATAAGTATGTGAGTGTAAAAGAAGGTGTACGCAGCTTGGATGCTACTTAGATACAGAATAAACATGGCAAGATTCCCCTTTTTAAAAGACAAGCAAGCACTATATTGTTGGACAGCATGTAACAGCACATCAAATCTTAAGAGAAATTTATTCTCCTTAGCAGATACTTGTTCATCTAACACATCCCTGGTATTCCTGAAGCTCAGGACATGTCCTGCCTTCTAAGCAATGTTCTCAGTGCATGACATCTGCTATATTGTTTGATCCTCACTATAATCCTGTGGAGTGGTCACTTTACAAACAAGGAAACTGGGCAAAGAAAGATACATTCCCTTGCCCATTCATTTGGGAGGTGGGAGACGTAAGTCTTTATGTTGGACCTCAAACCCCATGTTTGTAAGCACCATACTATATCATGCTGATGTTGTTCTAAAAAGGATTTAAGTTGTCCAGAGAAAAATAGCCTTTGAAACATGAGTTAGCCTCCCCCCAAAAAACATGGTTTCCCTCTTCCTTATACATTTCCTGTTAGGGTACATCTGTGTCAATCCTTAAATAGTAGAGAATGCTTAAGATCTGTTCTAGCAATCTGCTTCTGACAACTGGGTTAAATCTGACATCAGAAGCCACTGACACATGGAGACCAGCCCGTGTGCAGAGCAGATGGCATTTTAATAGTCACTGAGGGATGAAAAGCTGCAGACACGATGATGCCTCATGTGAGATGGACTTCCCCTTCCTAAATTCATGAAAGAAAAAGAATCACAAAGGGAAATAAGAAGTGATGTTAGAAAAGAAGCAGTGGTGCTTAAGACATCATTCATCGTCTTGAACACCCGGAAACACAGTCTTGAATGCACTGGATTTGTTTAAATATATTTTAATTGTCTGACTATGGTAAAAAAAGATTTAAAACTTCTTTGAACAATGTGATGCTTGCTTTAGGATCACTCAAATGCTTTCATCTTCATATATGTTTGTGCAAAAATTGTCATTTCCAGGACACCTTCAAACTTGGCTCTTTGTCTTTGTCTGCTTCAATGCAGGGCTAAGACCTGCCTTCCTGAGATCTCACACTTTATACTCTTCCAGCATCCAAATATAGGTATGTAAAATGTCACCTTCCATAAGAAACCTGCTCTATTTAGCAGGTAAAAAAAAAAAAAAAAGATAAGAAAAAAAATTCTTTATACATTTTTAAAGCTAAATCATTCTTGAATTCTTTAATGAATAATTAGTATGATCTTTTTAACCATTTGCATAGACTCAGAACAAATAGTCATATTGGTAATTAATTTAGCTATTATTTGCTCTGTTCTATATATCGGTTTTGGGAACTGATAGGATTATTTTTTCAAAAATCTAGAAAAAGAAGTCCTGTGGACCTACTTTGTGCAGTTCTCAGTACATATGCAAAATAAGAGACTCACCACAAACCTCATACCTCTTGGATCCCTTTGAGGCCTTATTGTCCATATGGTGAAAGACCTAAAATGTACTCCACCAGTTCTGGCCTTATGTAAGAATTCTGATACATATGTATCTGATTACCTTCTTGACATTCCCACTTGGAAATCTGAACAGTACTTCAATCCTAACCAAATTAAAAAGAGAATGCTTGATTTCTCCCAAGGTGCTGCTCCTAGGAAATTTCTCCAACTTCCATCTCAACTAGTGGAACTATAAAGTCAGACAAATAAATAAAGCAGATACCCAAGAATCAAACTCCGTTTTTCCCATTCATTCCCTGTGTTAGGTGACATGTCCCTAGAAGGAAAGCATGGGAGGAAATTCTTCTTCATGTAATCCACAAGAAAGTGCTGTTACGGTGGTTGGCAACTTGGGCATGCATCAGAATTTCATGCTCACTAAACCCTCTATTTTTTCTTTCTTTACCAAATTCACGATTCAGGATAGGTCTGTAGTCTCACCTATATGAAGCATGTCATTTCCCAGAAGAAGAAATATGAACGATCAAAAATACAGCAAAGGAAACAATGAATACCGTGAGGAGAGAGCCAACAGATTGGTTGAAAATCTTCACCACCTGCACCTCCGATAAAGCATTAATCTCTCTGATATGTAAAGAACTCCCAAACCTTCACAGCAAAATAACAATAACCCAATCCATAAATGGGCTAAGGAACTGAACAGACACTTCACAGGAGAAAAAATACAATTGATCAATAAATATAAGAAAAAATGTTCAACATCTCTAGCAATTAGAGAAATGCAAATCAAAACTACTCTTAAGATTTCACCTCCCTCCTGCCAGAATGGAAATCATCAAGATTACAGGTATCAATAAATGTTGGCGAGGATGTGGGGAAAAAGGTACACTCATACATTGCTGGTGGAACTGCAAATTGGTGCAGCCAATATGGAAAGCAGTATGGAGATTCCTCAGAAAACTGGGAATGGAACCACCATTTGACTCAGTTATCCCACTCCTTGGTTTATACCCAAAGGACTTAAAATCAGCATGCTATAGTGATGCAGCCACACCAATGTTTGTAGCAGCTCAATTCACAATAACTAGACTAGCAACAAACCTAGGTGTCCCTCAATACATAAATGGATGAAGAAAATGTGGTATATGTACTCAGTGAAGTATTACTCAGCTTTAAATAAGAGTGAAATTATGGCATTTGCCAGTAAATGGTTGGAGTTGGAGAATATCATGCTAAGTGAAATAAAGCAATCCCATAAAACCAAAGGCTGAATGTTTTCTCTAATATGCAGATGCTAATTCACAATAAGGCAGGGGGAACAAGGGAAGAATAGCATTAAATTAGATTGGGTAGAGGGATGTGATGGGAGGGGAGTGGTGGGGATGTGGGGATAGGAAAGATAGTAGAATGAAACAGACATTGTTACTGTTGTGTATATGTGACTACATGACCAATATGACTCTGCAACATGTACACAGAAAAATGAGAAATTAAATCCCATCTATGTATGATATATAAAAGTGCATAAATGCATTCTACTTCATGTATAACTGATTAAAACATAAAATTGGCAGAAAAATACAAGAAAAAAATGTTCAACATCTCTAGCAATTAAAGAAATGCAAATTAAAATGACACTGAGATAGGATCTCACTCTTGTCAGAATGGCAATTATCAAGAATACAAGTAACAATAAAGGTTGGTGAGCATGTAGGGAGAAAGGTACTCTCGTACATTGTTGGTGGGACTGCAAACTGGTACCACCACTATGGAAAGCCATATGGAGATTCCTTAGAAAACTTGGAATGGAACCACCATTTGATCCAGTTAACCTACTCCCTTGGTCCATATCCAAAGGACTTAAAAACAGCATACCACAGTGACAATAGCCACATCAATGTTTATAAAGCAGCTCAACTCATAATAACCAAATTATGGAAACAACCTAAGTGTGCTTTAATGGATGAAGGGATAAAGAAAATATAGTGTGTGTGTGTGTGTGTGTGTGTGTGTACCCACACAATGTGTAATATATATGAATATTACTTGGACATGAAGAAGAATAAAATTATGAAATTTGCCATTAAATGAATGGAACTGGAAAATACCATTCTAAATGAAATAACTCAATACCAAAAGCCAAAGACTGAATTTTCTATCTGATTTATGGATGCTAATATAAAACAAGGGAGGTTGGAGAGGAGAATAATATAAATCCATTGGATTACACAAAGGGAAATGAAGGGAAAGTAGTGGGGAGGGGAATAGGCAAGATAGTAGAATTAATCCATCATTACTTTCCTAGTCTTTGTATACAGGACCAGGTTAACTCCATATTACGTTAAACCACAGGAGTGGGATCCTAAATAGAATAATATACTCTATGCATGTATAATCTGCCAAAATACAGGCAACAGGTTCCCAAGTATTTACAGTTCAAAACATTTACAGCTGTCTATTTCTTCTTCCTGAAAGCTTCTCTTCTGCCATCACTGCAAATCTTAACCTGGCCTTTAGCACGGAGGTAGAGATGGATGCCTGCTTCTCATTGATAAGGTCTCAACCAAAATGCCACCTCCTCCAAGAGACCTGCACAGATCATTCTACCTCAGTTAGCTCCACATCCTGACACTGCATCATGTGCCTCTGCTTTACTTCCTTTAGAGGACCCAGCCACTACTAAGTTATCTGGTTTGCTCCTCTGCTTCCCTGTTTATCATGTCTTTCCCCATAAGAATATGAGCTCCAGAGGTGCAGACTTTGCATCCACATCACCTCCAAGAGGGTTTGGCACAGAGTAGATCTTAAACAAATACTTCTGAATACATATAGGTGAGTAATATACATGGTTCAAATGAGAATAATATCTTACATTTTAGTCTTCATTTTTTTCTACCTGCTAAAGGACAGTTCCTTACTAATTTACATTTACATTGTTCAAGGGCAATTTGGATTATAAACATCTCAGAAGTCAACCTGATGATAAATTTGGTTAAAATAACCATAATTTTGTTAGGATAATGAATGCATTTCCATTTGGACAATGGTTCTCTCTCTCTCTCTCTCTCTCTCTCTCTCTCTCTCTCTCTCTCTCTCTCTCTCTTCTATCCTCTATCCAGAAATACCAAGCTGATTAGTTTGATCAAAGTTACAGTGGGGATAGTCTACAAACAATGCCAGCAAGAATTTAGACACCTGTGATTGCAACAGTGCCTGGATACGACACAACCAGGCAAGTAACCGAAGAAAATGACATTGATAGCATCATTCTAGGTAGAGCAATCCCTGATTGACTCATGGAAATCGACCATGAGGCCATAGCTAGAAAAATCAAAGAAACAGGTGAAACATTTTTCAAGGTACAATTATGCACAACTGGGATCTAGGGAAGCTTCTGGGGAACAGCCAGGAGATGAATATCTGGGAAAAAATATGAACAATTAAAAGTGACTCCTCTGCAATATGTAAATCAATGGTTGTGCAACTGATGTGATTCTGCAATCTGTATATGGGGTAAAAATGGGAGTTCATATCCCACTTGAATCAAAGTGTGAAATATGATATATCAAGAACTATGTAATGTTTTGAACAACCTACAATAAAAATTAATTAAAAAAAAAAGTGACTCCTCTGGATAAACAGCTTCACTCCAACATCAGCATCACCTGGGAATTTTTAAGAAAAGAAAGAGGGTCCTCTAGAGAGTTCCTGAAGGAGACACCATGGAAGTAGGGCCCAGGACTCTGTGTTTTTTACAAGTCTACAGATGATTCTAGTTGGCTGGAGTTTGAGAACCCCTGTTGGAGGGTTAGAGCCAACTCACTGAATTATAATAGGAATAGGTGAACCATGTTTTGTTTAAAGGTACTTGCGATTGAAAGTGCAAAATTTGGGATGAATTTAGAGTATGACATTCAGCTTTTAATTAACTAGGCTCTCTTCAGCAAAATATTTGTCCACTTATTGTATTTTCCATGTATAAACAAAATGTAACACCTGATCCTCAACATCACAGGCCCTGTCGCACAAACAGAAAGTGGCAAAGCACTCCAAAAAAGCACAGCTCTCTTAGGATAATGATACAATTCAAAGACATAGGCTGGATTTTGCTCTCAGCATAAATTTCTAAGCAATCATAACCTGTTTTCCCAAGTGAAGAAGCTTTACCTGAATTGCATTAAATACGTATTTGATAATATTCAGCAATGTTGTCAGAGGAGGGCTGGTGGGGAGGAGCTGGGTTTCTGAGAAAACACCAATCCACTCATCAATCTCCCTGGTTGTGCAATCACCTGCTCTAATAAGAGGTCTGTGATTGTCACTCACAATGATGTGACACGTCACCAGTGATTAGTACAGAAGAAAAAGATGTCTCCAGAGCAATATGAGACAAAGCTCACTGTATCCAGTCTTTGCTTGCCTCATGCCTAATTACGTGCATATTTGCCCCTTTTATTGTGATAAATGAAGACTCCATTACTCACATGCAGACACACATGCTTGGACACACATGCATACATGTGCACATACTTCATTACTCTACTTAATAGAGAACTTTTGTATTAATTAAAAACAAAGGAATGCTACTCTCACATAATACCAAATAGAATAGGTAGATTCACCTGCATAAGTTTTCCTACTCCACAGAAAGGTTTTATAGAAACTGAAATATAATTAAGAGGACTTCCATGTTCTTCAGTCTTTCACCTCTACAATAAGAGCTATCTCTACATAACCAATGTCATTTTCCCTGTAATTCCTCCAAACATCCTCTGATCTAGCCACAGTAACTTTCTCATTTCCTACTAAATAAGTACAGTTCATTTTCATACCAAGCTGTTTCCCAATCTCCTGAAAAATGACATGTCATCACACTCAAATTTGAGTTTCCCAAGGGTTGGAGAACCATTCTAGCTCATGTTTCTATTTTCCAAACTCCTGGGTCATTTACTGTTTTCATAGCTAATTTACCATTCATGAAACACATGGCTTCAATTTATTACACACTGTTACCATAAGATCAACTCTCTAAATATTAGTATCCCTTAGGTTAAAGAGCATTTTACATGCCACATTCCAATGATCCAAATAACATAAGGTTCACAGTAAGAATTGAATAAATACTTGTAAAATTATTGTCTTGTAGTGTTTAAAGCAAGCAGTTGGTATACAATGATATTTTCCAGTTCCATTCATTTATACAATTATAATAATCCATTTCTTATCATAAAAGTTAACAGTTCACCTCCCCTCTTTTTCTGGAATCTTCTACAGAAAAACTACAACTAGTGAAATCACGGACAATGAGTACATCTAGAAACATTTATTTATTTATTTTACTAATACATGTAAATATCAAAATGGATCCTGACCAACTCCAAACCATCAGTCACCAGAAAGGGATTCATATAGATTCAGTATATCACACTTTCTGAGGCAAGAGAGAACCATATTTTTAATTTATTTCTTCAATAAAATAATGTCAAAGCAAATATCCTTAGTAAACCAAGAGAAAATACTAAATATTAAAATATACTATCTCCTGAAACCTTGAGTGAAAATTGTATATAATTTAAAGATAAGGACAAATTGACAGTGTTTTTCCACAAATTGTTAATTATTTGAAAACAAAGAAATACAAATTTCATTTTGTGCTTTCCCGTAATGTCTACCTGAATCCTCTTTGGGAAACTATTAAATGTTATAAGATGTAAAAATATTTTAACAATAAAATTCTTATAATGAAGAAGTCTGAATCAATAAATGTGATTTTTGAAGCATACTCATTTTAAAAATCAGTTGGATTCCCCCCTCCCTCCTCTTCCTCCCCCTCCCCCTCCTCCTCCTCCTCCTCCTCCTCCTCCTCCTCCTCCTCCTCCTTCTTCTTATTGTACTGGATTGAATCTAGTGGTACTTTACATCTGAGCTATCTCCCTAGTCCTTTTTATTTAGAGACAGGATCTTACTAAGTTGCTTAGAGTTTTGTTAAGTTGCTGAGTCTGACCTTGAACCTGTAAACTTTCTGCTCAGTTCCTGAGTCACTGAGATTACAGGTGTGTGCCACCACATGTGGCAAAAAAAAAAAAAATCAATTTTGAATGTGCCAAATTTTAAGAATTACATATATATCTTAAAATCACAGTACGTGTACATTTACACAAGCACACACATATACATGGTTAGTTTTTTTAATGAATATACATTGAATCCATTTTAATTTGTGAAAGTGAAAAGTCTTTCAAAGCTATAATTTCCAATTCATTGTCAAAATTATGGACCTGGAATAGGATCTTATGACAATATAAACAAAAGTAAAACAAAATCTGCCTTCCAAAAATATTCAGTTATAAAATAGTTCCTTATACATTTCTAACACAATAAAATCAGCAGTTTATTTTAACCTCTGTGTGAAGAAAAAAATGTTTATCAGCAATATTTTCCCCATTTAAAATCCACATTTTAATATTAAAAGAAAACAAGTTTCAAAAGTCAGGAAAAAATTAGAAGGTAAATCACTTTGAAATAGCATGGCGTTCTCACTGGTGCTTTAAAATTGAGCTATTCTTCTGTTTGGAAACAAAGAGAACTGTAATATAAATTGCGTTTCTCCCAGAAATATCTTTCAGGATTTATGGAAAGGCCCAGTTCTTCCTTGGCCAAACATGGTATTATATTAAATAACTCACTACTCCAACTCCATTAATTACGAAATATTCTTGGGGATGTTAAACAACCTAAATTCAGTCATCTATGTCAGTGAATCAATTACCAATTAAAATGTGTTTAAAGAACTCTTTGCCAATGAAAAATAAAATAAACTAAGAATTTTAAAATGCAAACTGTTTCGCTTCATAGAATTCTATGAGGGAAGAAATGTTTTAATACTGGGCAGTTAACATGTAAGGAACAACCCACACTGATGCACGTTACACACACATAGAGACCTGCACATACCCACACATCTATATGTTCCTACACACAGCAGAAATTGCAAGTCATTTTTTTTCTAATCAAATCTTTGATTCTCATGCCTATCTAAAGTCCATTGAATGCGGTGGACAATTATAACAGAGTCTGATCTAAACACAGGGGAAACTAGACCTGGTAAAAGAAATGGTATCACTTAGAAAGTATATTTTTCTAATTCGTCAAATAACAATTTGATGATGTTGTATTGAAAGATTTTAATATTCTGTAAACCAAATTCTACAAATATCATATCCAACCTATTTTTCTTTTTTTTTTTTGGTAGGAGGGGCACCTCAGCTTGGGTACTTGCTTAAGACAGGTTCACTAAAGCTCACTAAAAGCTGAAAAATCTGGTCCAGGACCAGTATCCTCTAACTTCAGTGTGTTTTAGATTCACCCAGAGGACTTGTGAGAACAAAGCTGGCTGAGTCCCATCCTATGGCTTCTAATTCAGTAAACCTAGAGTGGAAACATCAGGCAAGGTCAGAAAGAACACTAATGTTTCTGATCTTGCATGACACTTTGAGAGCCACTGCTACAGTCTTTCTCTTTTTTAAAAATTTTTAAGTTATATATGGACACAATATCTTTATTTTGTCCATTTATTTTTATGTGGTGCTGAGGATCGAAAATTGGGTCCCACACGTGCTAGGTGAGCACTCTTCCTCTGAGCCACAACTCCAGACAACCCCCAACCCCCCACAACCCACAGTCCCACAGTCTTTCCTAAATGTCATATCAGGTGAGTCAGACACACCAAATTGTTTAAAAAAAAAATATTTCCTGAGACAAGCTCAAGAGCTCAAGTTATAGCGTGCTGACTGCAGGAAGAGCCATATGCTAGAGAGAAGAAGGTTAGTACCAATTTTGAAAATCCCAAAGCCTAATGTGTTCCTACCTCTGTGGAATTCCTGTCCTCTACACCATGGGAAGATACCAGTGAGAGGCCTATTTTCTCCACAGACTTCCTTGAATCTGCTCAGGTTAGTGAACCCTGAGAGTTCTGTCCTAGAACTGAACAGATCTGAACCCCTTGTTTTCTAGAAGGTGAAGACATGTCCTAATCACTTTAGTCCAGTCCTCATTAGAGTTGGGAATCCTTGTATAAAGTGTGAAAGAAATGGTTTTGGTTTGGAATTTTCAAAACAGCTGATTATAAATCAACCTTCATGGCTCCAAAATAGTCTCACTAGACTTCCAATGGATCTTTGGGTTTGAGGACCTTGTTCCTCAAACTGGTTTAATTACATTTTGAGTAATTAAAGCTGAGGAACACTTCCTGGCACCAGTTAGATTCCAGAATGTCTCAAATCTTTCCAAGGTTTTCATGGCAAAATATCTCATTGCTAAACAAAAGGCGATTTATTCTCTTTGTCTATCAGAATGCTATACATATGGCAACTCTAAACTTATACATCATTAATGTATAAGTTTAAAATTTTCGGAGAAAAATTGTGATATTTGCAATCACCATCTGTCTTTCGGTGGACTCATTCAGCCACTTGGCCCATAGCTAGTGTCTGTTTGCAAAGTTAATGTCCAATAAAAGAGCAATGAAGTCACAAATTACTTTGAATTGTTCTTGGCAAGTTTCTCCATAAAGTGATTATAACAATGATAATGGTGAAATAACTACCTTGTGTCTATTTGCTGCTTTGCTAAATAGTAGACAGAGTGTGTCAAAATTAATATTGAAGCTCATGAAGCTTTGAAAAAAAATCTGTTAAGGTAGTAGGACTCCTATTGAGTCAGGAGACGTGGGGTCATTTATTGAGACCCCCCCAGAAATCTAACTAAAATAATGCATGTTAATTTGGCAGGTACACAAGTGAATGCAAATTTCTTAGTAGGTAAACTTTGTAATTGTACCGAATAATAGCCCCCAAATATAGCTTTCCATTATGAGATTTGTATCAGGCCACGGTAAGCAAATGTGTGGCATGATTTTTTGCACATTTTGTCCCCTTGCAAAGCATTACTGAGCCCCTGCCCATGAATCCCAAATTTAGCCTCTACATGTGCTGCAGCAGAGTAACCCAAGCAGTCACTACACAGTGACAGAAGCAGAAGCAGTCACCACACAGTGTCTTATAAAGGGAAAATGAGTCGGCCTTCTTGTATTCTAGAACAGCATTGCAAAGTTAGAAGGATATGCTGGAGCTGATCAAGCATGTCAGGAGGAGATCCTGTTTTTCCTCAGGCTTTTCATTTCATATGAAGCAAAATCCAAAGAGTTTCCAATAGGCTTTAGGCACCTACAGGATCTGGCCTCATTTCCATTCATAGCTCATGCCCAGCTAATTCTCCACTGATGGCTCTGCCCTCAACATACTCATCACCTTGATGTGCTTTGACTATGACAGTTGTGTTTCTGACTTCAAGCTGTTGAGCTGCCTGTTGCTTACCTCTGCATGTTTCTTGTGCCTGGAATATTCATATACCAGAAATCCCCATGCATAATATTCAGACTTCCTCAGTTCTCCTTGAATCTCATTTTTTCTTGCAAAGTCTAAACCAAAATATCCTATTAACACAAGACTTACCCTATCTCTTTATATGGTCTCTGTTTTCTCTTTTATACTCTACTTATAATCTTCTAATAAGCTCTGTCAATTATTTATTATGCCAATTACTTCTGTCTTTTATCTTTTAAAATGTAAGTCCATGAGGACAGAGATATGTGTCTCTCTTGTTCACCAATGAATCCCAAGTATCAAGAACAGTACCTGACCCAAAATAGGTGTTCCATGTGCCTTTGTTTAATAGAATTGGATTATCATGGCTGTATGAAGTTAGCAAAGGTAGTAGACTTTTGGGGTCCCAACAGGCATAGGTATTTTAAAAGTTAGAACCGCATAACTTCAATGTACAACAAAAATTAAGCACTTAGCATTTTGTACTAAGCAGTTATATCATAGCTGTAAATGAGTGAAGAATTGAAAAGCAGAAGACCAGGCTACAGACAGCATAGTAAGCAGCTCTCTGTGAATAACTGTAAGAAGTGTGATGTCTGATGGTGGGATATCATTCAGTAGCCCCCTACCAGATCTGCTGCTTCTGCTCCTCCATACAGGCTATTCTCAGTACAGTGGCCAGAGGAATCCCATCACACAATACATCTCCTAAAGTTGCTCACTCAGAGTAAATAACTTAAACCCTAAAGTGGTCAACAGGACCTTAAGGCCACAGGACTTCCCGTTATCTCTCCACTTCAGTTTCCTCTCTTCCTGGCTCATTCACCTCCATTCATGCCCGTCAGACTGCTGTTTCTCCAACACAAGTGAGATACCACCTTAAGAACTTGCACTGGTTGTTGGCTCTGCCTAGGGCATCCTCCCTCCAGAAATCCTCAAGGCTTGTACCTTCTTGCAAAATCTTCACTAGGGACACTTCTCTGACCACAATATTTAAAATGAAACTCCCTTTCATAGGCCTTTCACATTCTTTTGCAGGTTAACTTTTCAACTTGTCTTTAGTACAGTATTTTTATCACTACTTAACACCCAGTTTATTTTACCCCATTGTCTTGCTTATCTGTCTCCTTTGCTTCCTATAGCATAAGCCCATAAAGGCATAGTCCTTGCTGTTCTTTTCTGTATTCTCAGCATCTAGAATAATACCTGATATAAAGTATCTGCTCAATAATTTTGGGAAAATGAATGAGTGAATGTGTAGATCTAGGCATACACACATGTGAACACGTTTCCGATATGAGCTTTTAAAAGTGTCATTTTCACTGCAATGAAGCTCTTGTTGAGATCCAAGTAGTGTAGTTCTTTCAGACTATGGAACCGTAATAGGAAAATTGCTTTCATATTTCTGAGCTCAGCCCTTCTTGTGGAGTGAATCAATAATATAAATCATTTATACTGTCCCCTCTCTCTGGAGGCATTTCACAAATTTACAGATGTGTACAATGTTGGAGATTAAAGAGACTTCAGTGATGGGCCATGATATCCCCTATACTTCAGAGATGATGAGTAAATAATAGATCTAAAGCCAATTAGCAAGGTATCCCAGCCCAGAAACTAGAAGTAGGTGCTTCTACCAGTGCACCAGTCTTGCTGTGAGCTCATTCTTGGATCTGTTATGGCACAAAAAGAAAACTCACAAAGCATGTTGAGTAACAGACTTTTGTCATGAATATAGCTTTATATGGGTGGGGGTAACTCAAATATAATATCATGTTTCTTGGCTAGTGAGGAGTTCTTTCCTGTATTTCTGAATGAATAATTGTTCAGATTAAATTCTGATATGGCTAAAGTATTCAAATATATATTTTTAAAAAATCTAAATAAGACAACAGCTAATCAGGCTACTGTTCAATTCAACCTAATGGTTTTATCTAGTAGATGAGAAAACTAATTCAGATTTTGTCATTTGACCATAAAGATGGTAGAGATCAAAAGCATCATCATCCTAACTAGACAAGTTACTTTTTTTTTTGAATTTTTTTTAGTTGCATATGGACAAAATGCCTTTATTTTGTTTATTTATTTTTATGTGGTGCTGAGGATCCATCCCAGTGCCTCACACATGCTAGGCAAGCACTGTACCACTGAGCCACAACCCCAGTCCCAATAAGAAACTTTTCTTAAAACTTTCCATAATGAACATAGTATACAAGAAATAATTGTTTCAGTCAGAAATCATTTATTATATGTGGTCACGCATCTGTAGATCTCTTACAGCTTCCTCAGATATCTTTGTTCTCACAATGCCAAGACACTAATGAAGAGAAATGGTTACCAGAAGAAGGATCTATACCAAAAGTACCTCATAGCTGTGGTAGACAGAAACCCTGCATTTTCAATTTGTACATTCCATTACAGCTCCTCTGAGGTGAGCTTTTACTGACTATAGCTTTAGGAATGTGTTTTCTTTCAGCAGAGGTCCTCATTACAACTAAGCAGGTCCATATCCCAACTCACAATGACAAGAAGGGCCATGATTGTATTTCTAGGCAGGAAGGGCAAAGACCATCATGGCTTCACTATTGAAATCAGAGACAAATGGCTTTAAAACAACCACAACAATTAGATCACATTTATTGAAACCATTATTCCTCTCATCCTTGTAAATGTTTCCGATTATGTTTTTCCATTGCTTTATAACGTGGTGTTATGAGTGTCTTTTAGTGGCAAGCAATTAAAATGGATAACAAAAATGATGGATAAAACCATCAAAACCTAATAAGATCTCAATAGTCTGAAATCATGGGCCAACTCTTCAAAGATGATGCTTAATTTCAATAAATTTAAATTTTCATATTTGTCTCTAACGATTTAAAAAAATCCTCATTAAGGAGATGTAGGTGCATAGTAGAATAAGACCTCAGGGTTTCTTTGGGCAATGTATAGAATTCAAGCTAAAGAGTAATGTGGGCTGTTGAAGTAGATAACACCTACTCAGGCTACCTTAGTACAGAGAACAGGGGAAGTGAACTATTTATGCAACTAGATCATACCAGAGCTGAAGCAAAGGTTTGCTCATTACATTTGAGTGGTTATACAAAATGGAAATTTATTTAAAAATTATTATGAATTTCAAGTCGATGACAGTAGAGCAATAGGTCCTGAGTAGAAGAGTTCTGAGATGGCACATGTAAACTCCGTCCTAATCAGATTCATGCTGGATCTGAGCCTTTATTTCCTGAGAAACCTAACAGGTAAACTCAGAACTAGAAGAATGCTCAAGATTTTAAGCCAAGTTATATGCACACTGAAGAATAAGGAACATTTAGAGAAAGAACTGGCTGAAATGGGAGTCTTGCCATTGCTGACAATAGTTTAAGAGCTACTACATACAATAAGGAGTTAGATTTATTTCCCATAACCCCAAGTAATAGAATTAATAGCAATGAATAGAAAAAATGGTATATGTTCATTTAATATTGGTATATTTGATGTAATCAACTTATTCAAAAGTGTTTGGGCTTCATAAGTAAGTAATGGTACCATGGTCACTAGAGTTGGTCAAAGCATACTTTGCAAATACACGACTTAATGCTAGCTTTGCTATGTAAAAATCATGTGAAACAATCTGAAATACTGTTTCCTGCCTCTCCCCCAAAAGGGCTCAGAAATTTGTACCTATTAGAGTCTCTAATTAGGGAATTTGGGCTTAAAACTGTGTATATTCTCCCAGTTCTTTCAGTTTACCCCTGAGTTTTTTTTCAGGAAGTGAATTCTTAGACACAGCACCAGTCCCAGTAGGACTGAGTTCATAGGTATCAATTAGGGTTAGAAACCTCTGATCCAGAAGAAATGTAAATGACAAGAGTTCAGTGAATCTGAGGAACCTTCCTAAACTCAGGCTGAGCAGCCCTTCCTTCTGGGCTTTGGCCGGGTGTGCTAGACTATGATGTACATACTGAAATTTTTCTTTTAATTCTTCCTGCAATTCATATACCCAAACTGATTCTGACTTCCTCAAAAACCATCACCTTGGAAATATTAGCTCAATAATGTTGACATTTGAATAAATGATTAACCACAAAGAAGGTCAAATTCATTATATCATAGAATATGTAACAGACTATTTTTAAAAATTCCTTCAAAGAGAAAATATTCACTCCTACAAAAAAGAATTTTTAAAAATATGATCCAAATTTGGAATATTCCCTTTGTATCACTAAACCTAAGATTCCAAAAATGCCCCAAGCTATAGCCAGCTAGTCACTAAGATAAAGTTATATACTTTGCACAATGAATGGCATTTTCCAAAAACGACTTAAAATTCCAGTATATTTTATGAAGATGTAAGTGACTTGCACAGAGGAAAATTACTGTATCTGCTTTTATAGTCTTCAGACACAAGGTTAATTATTTTCTACAATCTACATGTTAATTATGATTTGCAGTTCGCTTTTCTACTTTTCTTACTAGTCTATCTACTGGGAATAAGTGAAGGGCCACAAGCTAACACTGGTATCTAAGAAAGACTTGTGTTTCAACAGAAATCACCTGGCTAGAGAAGTTGCTGTTGTGAGTTCAGATTAGAGGATGCTAAATGTGGAGAGAGCAGTGTGTTACTGGATGAGGATCAGCATGCAGTTCCAGCTGAGGGCTTTGTTTACAACTTTATTTAATAAAAGTTGATTTCCAAAAACAAAACCAAACTATCAAGATCATTTACTGCAGATGTCTGCAATTCAATTGTTGAAATTTTAGCAGAAACGGAAAAGGCAGAGATACTTCTTCAGAATATTATAATGTTTTCATCTACTTTCACTAATGTAAAAAAATGGGTGATGTACATTATATATTTTGATTATACAGTATAATTTTGCAAAACTAATAGTATAACCCAAATATCTGAAAAAAATAAATTTCTCTCAACTTCCACATATCAGATGCAAGTCTACGTAAAATATCAAATTTAGGAATAATATGAATTGTTTAATATTGTTAGAAGAAGAAGACGAGAGCAGCTTCTTTTTAACAGGCAATGGGCTAATACATGAGAAGTCGAATAAATCGTCATTAAGAGTCTTTTAGGTAGAATCATGTCCATTTTAACAATGAGGAAGTCAAGAGATAAACAGGGTCAGCTGACCCATATCTCATAGCTGGAATGTTTAAGTGTGATCCTAGATCAGTCTCAATCTATGCACTGTGCTCCTTTTGCATAAACACCCACTCTACCCACTCCTTTGCATAGAATTTACCACAATAACCACTTATTCAATAAATTAATTTTATAGAAACCCCCTTGCAGGGGGTGAATAGAGAAAGAGATTCAAGTTTATTTTCCTGCCCCTATTTCAATGTTCTTTTCTTTATCACGAAGTCCTTAGACCTTCAGTGGAAAAGAAAAGAGACTTGCCAGCTCCTGAAGTCAAGAGGCTGAGAAATGGCTTGGTCCCTAAGCCACCACGTGCCACAGTCACACCTCGGGTATTTTTAATCCTCCACTGCTTTTCACTGAGATGAAGGGTTTTGCCATCTCTAAAATGGCAGCAGCTCTAAAAGATTAAGCCCCTAGCTTTTCTTCCATCTCCTTTCAATGTTCAAACATTAGAAAGATTTTTAATGCTTTTTTTAAAAAATTCAAGAGTAATGGTTCTGAAGAACAATCACACACAAGGGAGTAGCTATGAATATAGTTCTAAAGCAATCACTCTGTTTCCCCTAACTTCCCCCAGGAGTCCTGCCAACATCCCATGGTGTACAGCTGGAGTCCACAGTCTAGACAGCCTTTCCAGGGCCTTTATAATCATGAATAGGCAGAATAAACAGAGCACTTTGTATTTTTCCATCTGTTTATCTTTCCGTACCGTGTTGAAATGAATCTACCATTACATATAGACATGAGGAGAGCAAAGGGGACAAAGTAACTTTCTAGATCTCTAGTAGATTCTACTGGAAGTAAAAACTGAGAAGGAATCACTTTTTGCCATCATTGAAAACTAGTATATTCCTCATCAAAATGAAGAAGTGATTCACTTTTCAGAGTGGCAAAACCACCCTGAGGATAAATCAAGTCACCAGGGAGATTCTTTTACATGAGAAGATATTATCTGGCCTCAGATTTGTGATTCATCTTCTTTAGAGAATAATCGCATTTCTTTTTCTAACCTCCACTCTTTACCAAGAATGGCTCCCTATTGGATTTTGCTCCCAGGTGCTAACTCACTGCCCAGGTGGAACAGGTCACAGGAACCTGCAGGCACAGTCGATTCCCTTTGCTTTGTCATATGTGTCAATCTGTGGGCCTGAAACCATCAGGTGGCCTCATCCCATTACTTAGACCTACGCCTGCTGAAGGTCCCAACATGAGACTCTCCTACATCCAGGTCCATATTCAGTAAATAAAGATCCCATATGAAACTCTGGTTGTCAGCAAGTCTGATCAGAATTATGATTTTGATCTTTGGATTTTCCAATACAATTTATGAAAAGCTTATTTTTTTTCTTACTCTTAGGAAAAAAATCCTTGTGAAATTCGTAAGTTCATTGCATCTTCTACCTTATAAACTGAAATAGAAGGTAACCACAGACAGAATATTTCTTTGACGTTCAAAGGATTGTACAATCCTAGAAACTTTTAACTTTTTGAAGGCAACCTCTCAAAAAGGGGAGTAAATTTGGCCTAATACCTCTGGCCAGAGGTCACACTATAAATGTATTGCTTAAAAATATATTCCTGATGTATCTCTTTAACACATGAAGTAAAATATTTTCAACAGTGAAGACTATTGTGCCTACTGATAAATATACCTTGAAGTCAGCCAAATCCACAAGTTTTCAGTAAATATGGAAGGTACACAAAGACAAAAATGAAAGAAAGTTTGGGAGGGAGGAAGATTAGTTCTGGTTTATTTATTTATTTTTCCTGTTTTGGTTTATATTCTTCAAAAACTCTACTTCTGAAGCATTCCAACAGTCTTCCTCTAATGGCCTAGATGGTTCATTAATGCTAGAACAAATCCCTTTGCAAGCATCTATAAACATATATCTTAGTCAAACTTTTTGTGGATGAATTCCTTGAACCAAATAACACGTGTAGGGGTGGAAATAAAGATCTCTTCCACCACTCCATGGCCTGAATGCTAAAGGCTAGCATATTTAGAAGCACCAAGTGGTTGAGCTGCCAAATGATTTCATTTAAACTGTGGATCTAGTGTTTATCAGGGCCTCAACCTGAGGGGGTCCATGATGGTCTGTGTAGGAAGCATTTCATCTGAATGCAGTCAGTGGCAGAGTTGCTGATGGGTGGTTTCTTTTTGTTCAGAGTAAAGAATCAGGGTTGGAAGGAGCCTATTATTTTCATGGATTCCTGGTGTTAGTTTCCTTGTGTTCTGAAAGAAGAAATAAACCAAAGAAGGAGGCCTCCCAGCTCAGCTTCAGTTTACTCTGAGCTGCAGATCTCTTACTGCATCCTAAAACTAAGGTGGATGATTCAGGTCGATAGCTGGAAGGAGACCTTTGGAATGAGCTGGGGGTGGCAGGTGGCTGGTACCTCTCACACTCCTCTCACTGTTAGAACCTGGCACAGAAGAGCTACATGAAGGGGCCATTGCACTTCAGAGGTGTAGCCTGTTAGATGAAACTATGAAAATATGGGGTTTACTATTTTTGGTTGTAGTTTTACAAAAGTAGATCGAATTTACTCTTGTGTTTTCACAGGACAGGAACTCAGGTGGCCTCTGATAATTTGCTTACTCATTCCAAGTCAACTGGAGAGTGTTCACTCCCAGCTATGCCATTCAGAGGATATAGTGAAGGGATTCATTTCACATGGAAATGAAGAGATTTCAAAGCTCAATTATCAACTTAAATGGCAGACTTCTGGCTCTGGACAGAATAATGGTAAGAAGTTTCTGACTCCCCAAATATGACTTATTTATAAACACTTAATTGTTTATGATTGTATGATTTCATGTGATTTTTTTAAAAGTCTGTGACTGCTGAAATATATGACATAAGCCTCTAGTATATGCCAGGTACAGTTCTAGATATTGGGGACATGATAGCATCATGAAGACCTAGAATTATGCAGTACAGTGCTAGCTCTTAACAAGCAGACAAATTGGTTTAAGTAAATATATAGAAAATTTCAATAAAGAGAAATTCAATGGGGTCAAAAGTTTCTGAGTAGCTGAATAAAATAAGGATAAAGACATAGCTTTGGATTTGGCCAAGATGCAGATCATCAATGAAATAAAGGCATGAGACAATACCTGGAGGGCATTTGCTTCCAATAGCTTCGGTTAATGGTAGATGTTTTTAGAGTGAGGAGAATGGTCCTATGTGTAGTGAATGAAACAGTAGATTGGTAAAAAGAGGAATGGACCTTGGTTGGTAGGAGAAGGGGAAGTAGTGCCGAGAGGGGGGTTGGGTTGGGTGGAAGCAAGGAGGAGTCACAGAGGTGACAGGAGGGAAATAGATCCCAAGGGCCTAGGTGCAGGTAGGTAGGTTGGCAGGCTTGGTGCTGAGAACCTGAAAGCACTCTTTCCTCATTGCTTCCTTCTTGTGGGCAATCAGGAAATAGGCACAGAATAGAAGGAAAAGGAAGGGAGAGAGAACGCTGCTGTTTAGAAGAGAGAAACTATAAATAATCTCACAGAAGGAGACAGGAAGTCTTGCAGGGAAACAAGTAGGCTTGCTTCTCTTAGGGTTACCTGAAGATTCAGTTCCCACTTATTATGATTTTTCTCCAGGTAAGTTCACCTGTTCAGATGCCAACACAGAGAAGGTGGAGGACAGGACTCTTCACGAATAAAGGGATTTTGTAAGGGAGATTTCAGAATGTTTCCTAATTTTATAGCCTGAATCCTAACTTTCAATAGCTGGCATCCCTGGTGATAGATCTGAACAATATTGGTTGATTGCTGTGTGACTTAGCTAAGGTGCTCACAATATATTCCTAGGATTGATCATATTTCTTCTAATTTGCTGACTCTCCTGATGTGGCTAATGATCACATCTGAACTTAATGTAGCACCTGGAGGTGAGAATTTCTGGTCAATCCCAGGGAGATGCTTTATTTCTCCTGTTCAATTCTGTGGTCTAACTGAATGGACTAAATTATATTGTAGGATTTAGCATAATTTTGAAAGGACCCTCGAGCTAAATCTAGAATTTTTGTGAACAAACACAAATGTGTTACTTAATTACAAAAATGTTGAAAACGTCTATACTTCTCAGTTCTTCCTATTTAAAAAAAGAAAAACAGCTGCGTAGTTCAATGCAATGAGAGGGCAGTGGGTGTCTTCATTTGTGCATGCATATCCATACAGACTGGATGAAAGCATCCTCATCCTTTCTAAAGAAAAGTCTCATCATTACCATTATTAAGATTCTTCTGGTTTATCTATTCTTGTAGCTTAGGAACTACAATCACCACAAGCACAAGTCTTTTAGATTGCCCATTAACTTCTTCAAATACCAAATGCATGGGTGAAACTATGCCATCCAAGTCTCCTTTCATAATAGAATATCAAATGGGGTGAATGGAACTAAATATGTCCGCATGCAATGTAGAAATTGCTTCACCCAATAATCTGCTCACCCCCACAGTGTCATCACAGCACAAAAACTCAATCTCCTCTATAAAAGGAAAATAAGGTTTACTCAAAAGCATCTTATTTTAAAAGATGATTAATCTTTGATTAACTCCACCATACAATGTGGTTGCATTTAATTTTCTTTAGGTGAAAGATCCCCAATGCTCTTTGAAGACATCATGAGATAAATATAATAAGCTTAAAATAGCCTGCTATATAATTTTGTACTAATGTGTGATAATTTTCATTTGATTTTAATCTTGACAAGAAATTTTAGGTACCAAAACTATAAGAAAAAATATGCACAGATTTTAAAATTGAGAATCGTATATCCTCCTGAAAAATGGGAGAATAATATTGCTGCGTTGTGTTTTAGCAGGAGCATATTTTGGAATCTAAAGAGAGAGAATTTTTTTTTCTTTTTTTTATAGCTACAAATTTTTATTTGCAATGACAATGTGTCAAATCTACTCTACTAGCAAATTTCAAATACAGAATACAGTAAGGTTGACTATACTCACCATGCTGTGCATCCAATCGACCATGCTTAGTCTTTCTGCATAACCGAAACTTTGCATTCTTTGACCAACTCTTCTTTTTCTTTCCCTCAACCCAGATTCTGGCAACTCTACTCTAATGTCCATTTTTATAAGTTAGGGTAAAGGAGTACAATTACCAGCCCTATTTTTGTCCTACTGATCTTTGAACTTCTGTTTTCACAAGGATACCTCTACAAATTTTACCACACAATGCTTGACTGTACTATGCTAAATTGGGTGTGTTATCTACATGTAAAATATTTCTATATAAAGACTGGAAACCTGAGCTGGGGTTGTGGCTCAGTGGTAGAGCACTTGCCTAGCATGGGTGAGGCCCTGGGTTTAATTCTCAGAACTGCATATAAATAAATAAAATAAAGGTCCATTGACAACTAAAAATATATTAAAAGAAAAAGAATTTTTTAAAAAAGACTAGAAACGTCTCTAGGGGTGGAGATCACATCCTCTTATCTCTTTGTAACCCCTTCCATGTTGCAACATACACTTAAATGCTTGTTTTCCTAAGTTGGTAGTATAAGTTGCAAGCCTCTGATTCTTTACATAATTGATCCTGTAATAGTGTGAAAAACTGACTTACATAAACTTGACATGGAATTGATAGAATGATTCAAATATCAACCCACCCTTCAGTATCTGTTCTCAAAATAGTTGCTGCTATGGAGATATCTTTCATCATACCAACTGACTTTGATGTTCTTTACCCTTTAAAGTAGGCTGTGTTGTGTATTTCTTAGCAGATTGGGCCCTGAATGTTCTGAACAGCCAGGTATGTGGTTAGTACATTGATGAGTTGTGGGGAGTGTTGGTGTGAATCAAAAAGTCTGATTGCCATGTGTTTGTGGTGCACTTGCACTAGAATTTCCCCTTAGAGAGCATAGGGTGAACATGACCCTGTGCAAAAGTAGAGGGTTAACTGTCCCCATTTGCTATGGCATGTTGGCCCTTGGTCTCTCTGGGGAAATATCTAGAAATGTCAGCTTTAACCTTGAGTTAACCTGTCTCCTAGGAATAGATGACTCTGAACATAGGAAGATACCCATACTGTCTTGCCTGTGCTGTGACCTTCAAGTCTGCTGCTTTCCAGGAACTTTCTCACAAATAACCTTTTGATGATAAAACCTATATAATAAACACGTGGGAGCCAGCTCTGGGTCACTGTTCCTCCATCAGAGGACAGTACCCACCTGATCTCACCTTTCTCTCTAAATGTTTCTGTGTTTTTCTTAATCCCCCATTACCCCTCACCAGTTTCTGAATGAAGAGCCAGGCAGGTGATGACAAAGAGTGGTAATGAATAGATAGTTCAGGAAGGTGGTGGTGTTTGGAAATGGCTTTGAATAATAGGATTTCTTTTCAGGGATACTAGGGTTTGGGGGTAGATGGAATAATTTGAATAAGGCGTTGAATGGTAAAATAAGATATTTGAGAAGGTTGAAGAAATACATTGCAGGCAGATTCTTACTATAAATAAAATTAGATAGGTCTAGAAAGGAAGACAGCAGACAATTAAATATATTAGCAGTTTTGGCTGATCAGAAATCAATAAAAATAAAGTTCAACAGTATAAAAACACTGCCAAACAATATCAGAACCGGTCAGTGTCAATAGTGTTTGTAGGAAAGCATCTGGTTTTAGAAGTTATTTATATGTAGAAGAATATATTACAACAAATCCTTTGCATAAAACACCAAATTCAAAAATATATAAACAAGAGTATATGAATGTATATATATATATATATATATATATAGATAGATAGATAGATATAGATAGATAGATAGATACTGAGGAACAGAGAGAAACTGACTGTAATGATTTTATATTTTTCAAATACTGGCAGTTGAGAAATCTTACTTCTGAAAAATTTTCCTTAAACAATTTAGAATATAAGGAAAATGATAATAAAATATTTTCAAAGATATTTATCACCCAATCATTTATAATTAACATAGGATTGCTCTATAAAGATGATAACTAAAGGACTAGTAAAGTTGGCTAATCAATGGAATATCATAGACCCATTCAAATCATAATCACAAAGAGTCTAAGTATTGATAATATGTTTATGCTCTCGGAGCTAAGAAAGAAAAGGATGATTCACAAAAATCAACATAGTACAAATGCAGAGTTTATGAAAATGAGAAAAAAATACTCAGGAAATAAATCAAGATATATATTAGCACAAAAGTTTGATCAATCTGTTTGATCAACAGATCATTTATATTATTACTCCTTTTTATCTTCTAACAATGTATATATTGGGCACATTTTGATTTTCTAAACTCTTTATTTGTGACAATGAATACTATCTTAAGTGAGAATTGTAAAAAATAAAATATTTAAACTAAGGGGGATAGGATTCTAATGTAATATAACATGCAGAATATTATTTCCAAATTTAGCTAATGCTTTAAATATAGCTAAAACATTCAGGGAAGAATTAGGATGAAATGGTGTTGGAAACTTGCAGGATATAACCAAAATATTTGGTTTGGAGAGACACAATTTATAAAATAATGGGGACTAATTTTAAAAATAAATATGACCTTTTCTATCAAAAAAAGAAAATAAGTGTTATCTTTAAGGACACTCACATGAAAATAGAAGGATGCTTCCCTCTGCTGTTTCAGGAATACAAGGAGAAATTGGGGGCCTAGGGGAGATACAATGGCTATAGAACATTTGCATTTTTGTTACCTGCATACTTTGAAATATAAACCACCGGTCATATGTTTTAAGCTTTCTCAGCCTCACGGTCCAAATCTGTAAAGTGGGACTGTTGATAGTCACTGGGGTGATAGGAAAATGTCTTAAATGCTCTTTAGGTAACACAGCAGGTACTCAATAAATGTCAGCTTTCAAATGAGAAGAGTAGCAAATTAAGTAATAGATATAAATGATCTCAACATACAGAGGAATTCTGTAATATTGAGTGCTCTACACCTTGGAAAAGGCATCCATGGAAAGCAGGAAACTACTGTCATACCAGGAATATTCATCATAAGCTTGGATGGCCCCCCAGAGCAGCTCTGAAAAGAAGGTTGTTTTGTTGTTGTTTTTAATATTATTTGTTTGTTTATATGCAGTGCTGATGATCAAACCCAGGGCCTCACATAAGCCAGAAGAATGTTTTCATTGAGTAAAAATTCTGATACGTTGTGCCTTAAATCTCTTCCTTCTGTAAGATACATTGGTCCAGTGCAACTTTTCAACTGAAGCTTATAAAAATGTACAATTTTTCCCCTACAAGAATGGCTACTTGTGGGATTTATGGAGTTCCACTGCTCCTTCTCATTCACCACAAGTCCTCATTTCTGTTACAGCTATGTGACTGTGAACAGTTACTGATTCTCAACTTGCCTCTGTTCCATTGTATTAATAAAAGGGGGAGGGAGTTGGGGGGGATTCATAATAGCACCTAATAGGGTTGTATAAAGATTAATGAAATGATACATGTGAGGTGTGTAGACAGCACCTGGCACAATTCAAGTACTCAATAATTACCACTTAATATTATAATTGTCATTATCTACTAGTTGTTTGCTTGGTTTATCCTCCACTTTCATTAGATACTGTGGGTCAGTATTCATACCCTAACAATGTTGTTACCTGTTGCAAATGTGCAAACACTGATGGCCTTTGGACATGATCTATCATTCCCTGTAATTTTAAAGCTAAAAGTTTCTAAAGCAAAGTCAGCTGAAGTTATCAGTGTCTTTTGCAAGGTATTAACATCATGTGTCCCATTCTTAGAGATATGGCATAGTTATGAATTATTATTATTACATTTGCTCTACTGATGTTTATCTTGTTTTGTACCTTAAGTACAATGATTAATTAGACAGAGTAAATGTGATTATTTTATTTTGTAAGCATGGACATCACTGTGCTAGTTGGTTTGGGCTGACATAACAAACACCACAGACTGGGTAATTAAACAGAAGAGACATTTATTTCTCATGGTTGTGGAAGCTAAAACTCCAAGATCAAGGAGTCAGTTGATTCAGCTCCAGGTTAGGGCTATCATCAATAGCCCACAAATGGATGCCTTCTAATTGTGTCCTCAGAGACCCTCCTTCATGACCCCATTTAGCCTCTCTCACTTCTTTTTTGATCCTATTCCCAAATAGGTTTCAGTACCTAAATTTGGGGGATGTTATCTAACTTCCCACTCAGTTTCAGATAAAGTTAACAAGTCCCATGTTTCATTATAGTTATTAAGATCTATTTAGTTTTATCTGGATGCCATCTCTCACTATAAAGTTATTCATTTTGTCCCCAAATAGATACCCTAATTTGAAACCCCTGAGACTATACTCTTTCAAGTCACCTTTTATAATTTTGAACTTATCATTCACCTCTCTCATCTGTCATCCATTCTGAATGAGTCAACACATTTGATTGACCCATATCTTGAAGCAACTCCCAGAAGTACACCTTCATTTTGATTAACCCTGTCACCACTTTATGCAAGGGCCCTAATCATTTGATGGATCACTGGGACAGCACCCTCACTAACCTTGTCTGTTTTCCTACCCTCCAGAGCATCATGCACAATCAGTAACTCTAATATAATCCTATCTTCATTTCATTACTTGCAGAAAATTCTATGCATTTCCCATCATGTTGATCCTGAGAAAATCTCCTTGATATTCCAAACCCTTTGAATTCTAATCAGCTTGTATTCCCAACTATTTTTTGAACAAAAACATCACAGGGGTGAATATTGACCTTTGCTCATTCGCAGCATCTCTCAGTAAGTAGACATTTTTCATCCTGTTATTCATAGTAGATCAAGTCTTGTTAGCACTGTTTGAAACAAGCATCCAGATGTGACAGAGTGGACCCTAGTGCAGCCAATATGGAAAGCAGTATAGAGATTCCTTGGAAAGCTGGTAATGAAACCACCATTTGACCCAGCTATCCCACTCCTCAGTTTATACCCAAAAGACTCAAAAATAGTACACTACAGGGACACAGCCACACAATGTTTATAACAGCACAATTCACAATAGGTAAACTGTGGAACCAACCTAGATGCCCTTCAGTTGATGTGGATAAAGAAAATGTGGCATTTATACACAATGGAATATTTTTCAGCAATAAAAGAGAATAAAATCATGGCATTTGCAGGTAAATGGATGGAGTTGGAGAATATTATGCTAAGTGAAGTTAGCCAATCCTACTAAACCAAATGCTGAATGTTTTCTCTGACATAAGGAGACTGATTCATAGTGGGATTGGGCAGGGGAACATGGGAGAATTAGAAGAACTATAGATAGGACAATGGGGAAGAAGTGAAGGGAGGGGGCATGGGGGTAGGAAAGATGGTGGAATGAGATAGACATCATTACGCTAAGTACATGTATGAAGACATGAATTGTGTGACTCTACTTTGTATACAACCAGAGATATGAAAAATTGTGCTCTATGTGTGTAATATGAATTGTAATGCATTCTAATGTCATATATAACAAATTAGAATTAAAAAAAAAGAAGAAGTAGTTCCAAAATCTACAGTCAGCAAAGTAGAGACCAGGAGAATTCAATGTGTAGTTCCTGCCTGAGTCTGAAGGTTAGAAAACCAAGAGAGCTGATACTGTGGATTCTAGTCTGAAGACCAGAAAAGACCAAGCAGGCAGGCAGAGTTCTCTCTTCCTCAGATTCTGTATTCTATTCAGGCTCTCACCTGACTGTATGATAGGGCCAGCGTTCATTAGGAATAACAGTAGACCACTGCTATCCTCACAGACCCAGAAAAATAGCTAGGCACCACATGACCCAGTCAAGTGGACATATACAGTTCACAATCACATCTCAGTGTTTCCTTCACCTCTTATTGACTCTGACTTTACATTTTCATGGTCTCTATAAAATATATGCCAATTCATATCATTGGATGCTATAGAATCTTTCCTGATGCCTGGTTCATGACAATTGATGACTCAAGTGGAACTCACCTTGAAAACAGAAGGGGAAGGGACTCATGAGCTCCTCCACATTCTGCATTTCTCTTTTCCCTTGATAACACTCTCTTTGCCCTTCATTTACCCTAATACTTGGACTTCACTTGATGTTTTCACAGCAATTGTAGCCTACTCCTTTGTGGAATTTCTCAAGAATTTGTCCATGATTTTTAAGTCTTTAACAGTGTTAATCTGTTTCTTAAGTATATAACACCCTTCTAACCAATGAGTTAGATACTTTATATGAAGTATGCAAAATATTTATTCCTATCTTAACTATAGTAAATGTTTCTTCTTGCTCTGTCATAAATATGGATCTCCATGATACTTCTTTGGTTTGCAGCAGATATAAATGTATGCAGATTGTACTCATCACAAAGAAAGCCTGTTTTTATATAACAGACACTGGAAAAATCTTCTCTCTATATTATTAACATTGTCTACTAGATATTTAACTTATGAAATTTGAGGTTGTCCAAACTCCTCAATTTAAGCATTCTGGACTATAAAATACAAATGATATTCCCTGCAATTAAATTCGACTATATAGTACCTGAGCATGCACATCTACTAATTCAATTTATAACAGTACTACTTTGTTAATTACTAAAAGGAAGCGCTTGAGTTAAGCACTAACTGCTTTTCTATTTCAAACCCTTTAAACTGTCTTTTTTCCTTCTACACAGTTATAAGGTAAAAGATTTGGAGATAATATCCTCTCAATTTCTTTCGAACACATCCTTTGTGTTCTTATACTTTACTACTAGCGAACAGAGTTGCCTAAGATTTTCATAAAATGATCTTCCTGAACTAGTTGGCTTTTGCTGTTAAGAAAACAGTAAACACACCTACAAACATCTAAAAATGCTAGGAAATTCCTTCCAGAAATAGAGATTCATATTTATGTGGCATTAAGTATTAAGATTAAGTAACACAGCCAGGGATAATGGTGCATGTCTGCAATTCCAGCAACTTGGGAGGCTCAGGCAAGAGTATCACAAGTTTTAGGCCAGCCTCAGCAAGTTAGTGAGACCTTGTATTCAAATAAAACAATATTTTTTTTTCAAATAACATTTGAATAAAGCTCCCTGGGGTTCACCTTCAGAAAGGAAGGAAGGAAGGAAGGAAGGAAGGGGAAAAGAAAAGAAAAGAAAAAACTTTAGGCAATACAATTCAATTCTACTGAAGAGCAACAGCCGCTAAGTTTTGAAATTACTGCCTAACTGTATTAGCAAGACTCCTGGCATGAAGCAATGTTTTATAGGGAAAGATCATTAAGTCCACCTTTATTGTAGAGAATTAAGGAGACCCTACATTATTTTATGTTCTTTAAAACACACTCATCTTAAGCGCGTGCACTGCTTCATTGGGGTTCCCTAAGGCAAATGCTTCTGTCCTGTACCCACCGAGTGCCGTGGTTCACTGAGACCCTCCGCTGCGCGCTTCAGGAGCCCAGGGTTTCTGCCTGCAGATTCCCGGAGACCACTTCCAACACCGCAGAATTCTGGCCTTTCTTTACCTAGAGGCGTCAATGCCCAGCCTGATGTCCTATCAAACTCTCAGCCCCGTGGTGTTCAGCGGTTGTTAAGATCTGCTGAATTTTAACTGCGCTTCGCCTTTGGGGGACCAGGAGCAGCAAGTCCACAGCGTCATCCCCTCAGTCTCAGACCCTGATTACCTGGATCCCCTTTAATTAAATGTAAACTCTTAGGCGCTATTTAAGCTGCTGAGTTTTCTGGAAATACTTGCCCTTGGGCTTCGAATAAATAGATCTTCGGCTCTTCCAGGTTTGGGGGCATCAGACAAAAATCAATATTTTTTAAGTTGAAAGAGCTGAACTGAGTGGTAACTTCCCTGCCAAGTTCTCTCTGGGCTGCAAGACCTTAGCTGAGCACAACCTGTGAATTTCTGCCTTTTTGATGCATTGTTTGTGCTCTCCTGAAGACAAGCATTAAATAAAGTGAATTATTAGTTGTATTGCAGCTTCTCGTCTTCCTGCCTGCCTCACAAAACAACTAACTTGCCAACCTAAATTTAGAGAATACATGTTCTTTAAAGTATGGCAAACGTATTGATCATGGGGGAAAAAAAGTATTTTATACCTAAAGAGAGATCTTATTAAAAAAATTTAAAAAGCTGAGTGAAATGCACGTATGAAACAAAAATAATATCAGAAAGGGCAGCTGGGGTGAATTATAAAACATTCATTTCATCATTCTGCATATTGATAAAAAAACAACGCTCTACACTGAATTCAAATATTGTCAATCAAGTTCTAAAACATTGAGTGATCTCCTAACCATAAACCTCATTTTTCTTCTTGAACCATTTCTGCAGATCTTGCTAGTTCTTGGTCCTAATCCAACTTTAAAATTGAAAACACTTAAAGTTACCATTTGTAATAATCTGGGGTTTGCTTCTTTCTCAGAATCCAAAATACAAATTAAGATTTGAAAAAGAACATTCAGAATGGATTAATTTAGAAGTTTGTTGGCTTCTTTTTTTTTTCCTTTTCTAGCCCAATGTCTCTTGTTGATAAGGTAAAAAATAATTGAAAGTGTGATTGATGTAATTTATATAAGAGAGCAAGAGCTGAAGTAAAAGCATCTTTTAAAAAGAAAATTTGCCTATTCAGATTTAGATAAAAATAATGAAAACTATAAAGAAACATATAATACTGGTAATTTGCCATATTGATTCTTCTTCTTTTATGTTTACTAAGATTGTGATTAAGCTGCACTGCTAAAATTGTTTACTTTTTTCTCATGTTAAAAAAAATAGTTCCACCAGCTACACAATTCAGTGTATAAAAATAAATTTATCTGCAACCCAAATAAAAATATTAGATTTCTATAGTGAGTTTTTGTAAGTTATGAGCAGCTGCCCAATATAAGCTGATTTCATTTTCTAACATTAATTTATGTCACAAAGTTTTCTTGATTAATTTTTTTCTTTGTCAACAGCTCGTGCTATGAAGCTTGACATTTTTTTCTGTAATTACTTTCTGACGGCATTCTTCACAATTAGCCATCCATATAGTGAACTCAATGAATGTTGCCCTTAATAATGCCTGACTTGGAATTTTTATCACATACTCAATAAAATCTAAAGTGATAAGAAAAAAAATGTATCGTGTAAACATTCATAGGTCATCACCTTTAGTCATAAAACCTGCAAAGGACTATAAAGGGCATTGGCCAGTGTGCACATAGCTCTGTATACACGTTGATTCTTTAGGGGAAGGTGGTCAATAATTTACATAATATAGTTCCCTCCAACCTTTTTTTCCCCCAATTGAGAATATAACTACATTGAGTACTATGACTTTATACATCATTTGAATTTATGGATTCTGTGTTGCAGGAATATTCTCAGCATTCCTGCAGCTTTGTCTCTACATTCTCCCATCCACCCACCATTTCAGATGCTAAACAATGTCCCTACCTGTGCACATCAGTCAACTCAGTGCCCATTCCTGAGCACATTTTGCTGTCATGGTGCTGGTGTGAATCCCCTCCTTGTTTTAGACCTCTTTATCTGCATCCCATACCTCGGTTACCTCTTCTTTTGTCTTTAGAAGATGTTAGCCTCTAATGTCTTGAAAATCGGTGTTTTGTTTATAAAACACATATATTCAATTTGCTTTATTTTCATTAAAATAAACTTTTTGGAGAATATATTCCTTTTTCTTTTTGGTGGTTAAAAAAATCCTTTTTTTAATAAAAAGATAATCTGTGGTAAGGCTGATTGATTTTGTTTTACTGCATTTTAGGGTGCTTCTTTGTCAAAAGGTAAGTAAGATTTGATATTAATATTTTTACTAAGATGACAAATTTTGAATGTTCCAGTGATGCTCTCAAATTCTTAGCTCTCATTTCTGGCAACTTCTTGTGGATCCTATTCCACCCAAAGCCATGAGATAGGTAATTGTCCAGTGACACCAACAGAAAAACAGTCACTGACTGTTACACAGGTGGCTTCCTCTAGAAACCAGGATTACACAGGCATAAGCTTTTATAGACACAGACCTAGAGTTAGAAAAAGTGGAAACACTTTTAGTCAAGTTCATTGTGCCAAGTCCTACAGCTAAAGGAAGAGCTAAAATTGGTCACAGAGTACATGGGTTCTAACCCGCCAAAGATTTAGAAAAGAGAGAAAAACAAGGGAGAATAAAAGAAACTTCCAATCAAAAGAGGAGTTAAGTAAATACAACAGAAGCCAATTCAAGTACACCCTCATGTGACCAGCTGGATCAAGCTGAGAGTTTTATAATACAATTGAATTATGGGGTCCATACAGCAGGGTGACCCCTAGTTGCCCTCAGCAGCCATTGGTGCACACTCATTCAGAGACAGGCATTTTAGAATAGTGATATCTATCCTATCCCTTCCAAAACAGGGAGGTTCTGTTTATGCCTTTCTCTGGCCATAAGTTTTCTTTTACTTTTTTTAAATAGTGATATTAAATGATATTTATGAAATTGTTTTCTATCTTGTATTTTGTTATTCATGACAAACTATAGTTCCTAGACTTTTGGTGAAGTCAGAGGTTTGTAGAGAAAAACTACCAAATCCTCTTGATGGGCTCATGTGTTAGTCATTGTTTTGTTGTTGGAGCCAAATAGCTGGCAAGAACAAATGAGAGGCAGGACGGTTTATTTTGACTCATGGTTTTGGAAGTTCAGTGCATGGTTGGCCCACCCCATTGCTCTGGGCCTGAGGTGATGCAGAACATCATGGCAGAAGGGTTTGATGCAGGAAAGCTGCTCAACTCATGGCAGCCAGGAAGCAGAGCAAGAGCAAAGAGCCAGGGACAAGACATGGTCCAGACGTCACCGGAGCATCCTACCTCCTCTAGCCATGCCCCACTGGCCTATAGTTATGATCTAGTAGCCCACTCAAACAATTAATCCATCAAAGGAATGAATCCATTGATGACATTATAGATTTCATAATCTAATCGTTTCCCCTGTGAACATCCCTGTATTGCCTAACATATGAGCTTTTCATGGGACTTTAATGATCCAAATTATAATAACTATCTCAGAATTGTAGACTGCCTACTAGAATATCACATATGTAGTGCTTCCTAATGGTCTGGATGTCAAAAATGGATCATTTGGTAAATGTTCACCTTGTAGAAAAAAGCTCAACCTCACACAAATACTTTCCATCAAAAATCCAAAATAAGACTTTTAAGCACAGCAGTACCTCCCAGTGGATACTGGTTAAATGCTGACTGACCCCCTGTGTATGTACACACGTGTTGCAAGCAGTTTTCATCAGGAACCTCAGCTTCTGAAATCCCATCCATGCAGCGACGCTTGCTAGGGAATAACTGGAAGATGAAGGCATCAGAACTGAAGTTAAATGTGGATTTTAGCAACGCAAAGCATTAGTGGTCATAGCAACTGCAGAGCCAGGCCCTTGAGCCCTTTAATGTGACATCAGTCAGAATTAACACATGAAATGGGATAGGTCTCAGGAGGCCTGAACCAAACTACCAGTGAATGAAATATTTCTCCTATGTGCACAGGGAAGATTGAGAGAGAAGGTGTGTAATTGGATGATGCTTACACATAATAGGAAAATATAAAATCACATTAAACTCTTAAGTCTGCACCTATGTTAAAGCAGCATTTGGCAAGGAGGATAAACACCTGTTTGCAGTTCAATGTGCGAAAAATACCAAGTGTTATAAGATTATTATGGATTTTGAAAAAAAAAAAAACAGTCCAGGGGCAAAAGAGTATGATGGAATTGATTTATTTCAGACTGATATTTAATGAAAAGCAGATTCTGGGGACAAAGTTGTAATAATGTTTCTCCTTCCTTTAAAGCCTAAAGCATCTTTTGTCTGTGATCCCTTACTAAACTAATAGCTGGGCTTGCAATATTGCCGTCATTATTGCAAAACAAGCATGCACGTTCATATTTTTATATACAAGGCCTTCTTGTTAGCACTGTGTGTAGCTGAAGGAGGGAATTAGGGTCACAGTGAGGCAGAACACCTGTCTAGGAAATGGCTGTGTTTTAAACGTGGCTGTCCATATCTGACCTACAGCCAGGCACCCAGATGGGTTTTTCACCATGCTGCAGGTGCAGATGATTGGATGGGCCTAACAAGATGACAGATGTTTGTACACCAAAACCCAGGAAGATTCAACAAGACTTATTCCTCTTTTCTAACTGTTACTTTCTACCCATTGGCCAATCTCTCTCTACTTCTTCAAGTGATTTTTCAAAATACCTAGAAGGATATTGAATGTTCTTACCATAAAGAGATGATAAATACATGAGGTGATGGATATCTAAATACCCTGCTTGGATTCTTGCATAGTTTGTACATTGCACCACACTGTGCCCCAGAAATATGTACAATTGTTATGTTTTAAGTAAAAGCAAAATTAAATAAAAGCAGAAGATTCACCAGAAGATTCAAAAGCAGCTGATGGACTTGGGGGTGATATCACTGTGTCAATGTAGATTTTTCTGCTATAACAACAAAACCTCAATGGCCAGAGGCTGTTGATGGTGGAGCAGGTTTGCCTGTGTGGGAACTGGAGGTATGAGGAAACATTCTTACTTTTTGCCCAAATTTGCTGTGGAACTAAAAACTGCCCTTTTAAAAAGTACTACATAAAATTCATGAAATGATTTCTTACAGCAACTTTCTGGCTTATTCAAACCATACCACCATTTAATGGAGAGGTTATTGTTGTTGTTGTTGTTTGCCTCTTTCTATATCATTATCAAAGGGTTATGATTCAAACATGCCTAAAACTCCTTAACCTCTGTAATTATAATTTTTTTGGGGGGGCTAGGGGTACCAGGGATTGAACTCAGGGGCACTCGACCCCTGAGCCACATCCCTAGCCCTATTTTGTATTTTATTTAAAGACAGGGTCTCCCTAAGTTGCTTAGCACCTTGCTTTTGCTGAGGCTGGCTTTGAACTTGCTATCCTCCTTGCCGCTGGTATTACTGGCATGCTCCATCGCTCCGGGCTTAACCTCCTTCATTCTTAATCCTCTTAATGTCTTTAATTTGTTTCCTCCAAATGTATCAAACCCAAGTTGAAACTGAAGTCACCTTTCGGTCTCTTGAATTTAAAGTGGACTTCCTGTGAAATATGTAATCTGCACATCAGCTGGGCCTGCCTATTTCCTGAGATACCCTGAAACTTCCCTGGACCCTTAAGATGCTCAGATGTTTGAAAAGGCTAGGATGATTGGCATTCCTAGGGTCTTTCATACTTCCAGCATGCATTTCTGTCTCTCCTCATGGTAGTCCTGATAGGATATAAAACAGGTTACCAGCCAGCACTCATAAGCATGATAGACTTCACTGAAACTGGATTTTGTAGTAGAGTTTAAATCAATCAAATGTAAACAGTTTTGAGTTGACCACATGTGTTCCCATTTTTAAGATGTCTTTCTATAAACTTCCACACAACAATTCTGTCGGTCTACACAGCTTCCGTATCCTCATGTCACCTACTCTTTAGCTCTTTTCCCTCCTCCCAACTTCTCCACCCTTCTCTTGTCTCCTCCCTATTTGGGAGTGAAACATAAAATTCCTATAATTTTCTTATCCAGAACCATTTAACCTCCTCTTTTTATAGCTGGGTCTCCTGGTGTCTATGCCCTCAGAGTTACACCTTCCACAATGGCTTATTAAGATATTTTGACAAATAATGTTCCTTTCCTAAGATGAATTTTGGTACCGGCTGTTAAGATAACATACCTTTTATTGGGTTTATATAAGCTGAGTTTTATTTCATTTGTCCTGAAACTACATCATTTGAGTTAAAAGGAGTGGACGTAAGGAAAGCAAGAAATTATACACTGAGGACCTACAGTGTGAGCCCTTGGCCAGACACACTTGTGCCCATCTTAATGTTAACCTTGCCATATTCTCTGTGAGGCAGCTAGAGTTAAAACCCTTACTTCAGAGACAAAGAAACAAAGGCTCATAGAAGCTAAGAACTTGCTTACAATTAAACATTCATTTAGCAGCAGGGACTATATTTAGAAAATTCTATGCCAGTAAAAAAAAAAAAAAAAGTTTGTGTATTCTACCTATTATCAGAAGAAAGAAATATGGACAACTAGGAAAAACACAGGAATTTATGCTTTTTTAAAAGTTTTCAGGTTTCAACTAAAAAACCTGAAGCTATGTAACCTTGGGGGGAAAAATATCAAACTACCAATTCTAGTCATTCTTTTATGTAAACCTTCTGATCTTTCTGATCCAGCTGAGCGGTTGTAAGGATTAGATGAAATAATTTATGTGAGAGTATTTTGTAAATGGGGCATAGTTTAGTTCTGTGAAGAAGAACACAGATTTTGGCTATGGATGACCTAGGTTTAAATCATGGACCAGCTGTCACTTACAAATGGTATGACCTTGGCCTACTTACCCATCTCGCTAAGCCTCAATTTCCCCATGTGTTCAAGGAAAATAATGGGAGCCAACTTCTAAAGATGTGTGCACTGAATGAGATAAGGAATATAAAGTGATTAACAGAATCTGACACATGGGGAGATGGGAATACATTAGATATGGTTGTTATTATTTGTTACACTTTGAAAGAATTGGTGGTGACAGTTGTCACCCTTCTTCTTGAACCAAGGCTACTATGCATGATCATATTGGGTCTGCTTATGTGACAGTCACAGAATCTTGTGCAATATGGTGGCACTGTCTTCACCAGGTACATTTTACTAATAAAAACACCAAAAACAAATGGCAAAGAGTTGTTGCAGAACTTAATAATTTTACCCAACTTTTATCCCTAGCTGAAACATTGAAACTCACCCTCTCCCCCCAAAACAAATTATTTTAGAAAGATCTGGAGTATACATAAAACCAGCCACTCACATGGAGATTTATTGGCACATCCCTTTCTGGAAAAATGAAAAGAGAGAGAGAAGCAGGTCTGGTCCTTCTGGTTGCTATGGCCCTGTTGCCTGCTAACCATGCGGCTCTCATCAAGTCAATTAGCCACCTTGCTTTGGTTGGGAAGCATCCTTTCCATTATCTCATCCTCCTCCACTATCAAGTTTGCTCTATCCTATAATGTGGAAAGATAAGCAGGTGTCAACTCTATTGGGGTTAACTTCAAGGCATATTCAAATATCTTTTACCATATCATTATGCTTGTATGGTGTATATAAGTGTTTAATAGCAAGTTGAGCCAACCAATTGATAAGCACAACTGTGGTCACCTCTCTGTGATTAATCACTGATTATATATTGAAACTGCCTCTCACTGAAGGGTCCCAAGTACCCACCTAAGCTGCTGTATGTGTTTGAATGGCCTTGACTGCACCCTGCTATTGCTGCTGCTGGGCTCAAATTTGACTGAAAAACCCTCTGAATTTCCAACTCCACCTCACCTCCAGGCTGAAATACAGAGATCAATGTTTTTTGTGTGTGTGTGAAATAAGAGGTTTTTCTCTGGGAATGACTCCCAGCAGATTCCCCAGGTTTCTGAGTTTTTTGAGTTCCCTTCAGTCAAGTACAAAAGCTTTTCTAAATCTCTGGAGAGCTGGATCAGGATGGGTTCAAGGGTAAGGACTCCCTCCACTACTCTTAGCAAAAACATTTCCTCCATTCATCCATCTCTCATCCCTCTCACCAAAGGGATCATCACCCAGAAAGTGGCAAGTGCCAATAGGTTTGAAGGTAAGAAGGGACACCTACTAGTTCTGATCTATAAAAATGAGAATAAATATAGCTATCTCATTGTGTTTTTATGAGGATTAAATAAAATACTGACATTTACTCAGTTAATATTAGGTCATTATCTCTTCTTTCACAAGCTCCTGGAGAGATCAATGAATACATGCGTTAAATGAATATGCTCTGTCTCTTAAACAAATCAGCAGATTATATGTGGATATACATGCATTCATACTCTTGTTTATAGAAACACAATTCACAAGAGCCACATCATGGAACCAGTCTAGGTGTCTGCCAACAGATGAATGGAAGAAGGAAATAGAGTATGTATACACAACGGACTTTTTATTCAACCATAAAGAACAAAATTTTGTCATTTGCAGAATCAATGAGCATCATATTAAGAGAAATAAACCAGGTTCATAAAGCCAAGGGTCATATATTTTCACATATGTGGAAGTTAAATAACTAAAAAGGAACAGAAGGGGTCTTATGAAAATAGGAGGTTGGATAGCACAGGAAGGAGATCAGGGGAGAGAGCCGGAGAAGGAGGGGTGGAGGACAAGGAGGAGGGGGATGCTGGGCATTGAAATTGATCAAATTATGTTATATGCATACAAATTATGTATGAATATGCAACACACTATTTTGGGTAATTATCATGCAGAAATACCCACACATGTACCTAGACACAAATACACACTCACTTTATTTTAAATGAAGTTTTGTATGCTAAGATCTTACCTCCTCTGCCTGGATATTTAGATTCTCAGATACAGCATGATCTTAATTACAGAATCCCCCTTTCTCAAGGCTGTTACTCTGAAAATAGCAAAATTAAACAGTAGCTACTGAATGCTACAGAACTACAGATATCTTTCCCCAAGCTACCACCTCATTTGTATGTCTCGGAGGTGGTCTTTCTAATTTGACTATCTTGAGGTAAATGATTCAGAAGCAATTTGACACAGGTATAATTTTCTCTCAGTATCTTATTGCTATGCCATAGTACTATTTACCAACTGTCTGCACAGTTAACACTGTGTTACTGCTCAGAGGGACGTTGATACAAACAGAAGAGGGGGTGGGAAAAAAAGATAAAGAAGAGGGACAGAAGACTGCAATACAAATAAACTTGACTCAAAACCTGGAGTTGATTCATTACTCTGACTAGTTAATTTTTTTTCACTCCTATAAGGTCTTTTTTTTTTTGTACAGGCAAGTAAACTGAGATGTTATGTATTTTGCATATATCTTTATATTCTCAGTGACAGAAGTACATTTTCTATGTACCCCAGAGTAAATTGGCTTACTATGCAGAGTCTAAATTCAATAATACCCATTTTCCAAGCTGTGTTCTTCAGATTGCTACGGTTACATAAGATGTTAAGATCATCCATAAAAAGAAGGGTTTCTAGATTCCAAATGTGGAAAATGTGGCTAACACCCTTCCCTTCTGTAGAACTCACAACTTACATGAATACATTCAAAACTTCGAGTTATCTTACAGGGTAGATGGGTGGATAGGTACAGGATGCTTAGTCATTGTTTAACTTTGCATTTCCCACATTTATTTGACCAGGGAAAGCTCCTTTTGGAGATTTTATTGTTTTGTAAAATAGCTGCCCCCTGTGTGAAGCAGTCTCCTTATCTATAACGTAAAGACAATGAATGTCCAACTCTCATTGTTATTGTGAAAATTAATTGAGTAAAATCATGCACAGCAACACACTATCTGGCACACAGTGTGAACTCTGTATGTGATGGCTGTTATGGTTACAATTAAGTGACACCATTTGAAGATGAGGAAGCAGGTTGAGAATTATAATATTAGCCATGGGAAATTGGAAAACTGGTTGTACTCTCTGCTCCTTCAAAAGGAGAAGAGAATTTCTCTACTTCTTGAAAATCCTCTGGCTCTATGATGTGTTCTGATCAGTAGAATGTACAGACTCTGGTTTGTCTTCAGTCAAGGACTCACAAGACAGAATCTATACACCTGGACTATCACTCTTGAAAGCCTGCAGTCTCCAAGGACTCTCCATGCTAACAATCCTAAACTAGCCTGCTGGGGTAAAGGAGGCCAACTGGAGAAAGTCCCCATCTTTCTAGCCAAGACCCATAGATAAGCCACCTTGTCAATATCCCACCTGATCATTGCTACATTAGAGAGACAAGAGTCCTGGTCTACCCCAGAAGAACCACCCAACTGACCCACCAAAATGTGAATTAAATAAACAGTTGTTGTGAGCCACAGATGTCTACAATGGTTTGCTATGCAGCAATAGCTAACTGATTTATTAGGCAAAAAAAATCTCTGGTGTTTTTACTCTTATCTACTCTGCTTGCAATCTCTCAGGAACAAAATGTGCTTCTGAATACAATGTGATATGCTAACATGGTGGATGTTTTGGTATTTACAAGCAGTCACTGATCCATAAAAAAGCATGCAACATCTGTTTGGTGTAGAAAATGATATCACAAAGATTTCTTTCAAACATATTTATATCTGCATCTAATCACACCATCCACAGCAGCATTTTCAACCAAGATGACAACACTCTATGTACTGTCAAACACATTATCATTGTCACATTCACCTGTACATCCTATCCTACTAATGACACATGGAGTTAGTGAATAAAACACAAATGCCGAGATAAGATGTTGCTCAAACATCCCTGGGAATGTCATTTTGTAGAACAGCTCCTATTATTTCTCATTTAAAAATGGAATACTATCTTTTCTACTCCATCATTTTATGTAAAGACTGCCCCCCCCACCAAATCAAAATACCGGAATGTTTTGTTTAATGACATATTTAAACATCGGATGCCATATTGTATTCGATTCTATAGGCATTTGGATGACAGTATTAGCTGGGGAAGACTTACAGACTTTCAGGACACATTTTGCTAAAGGTGCATCCTGAACAGAACCCATGAAAATCTTTTTTCATTTGGAACCCTGCAACATCAATATTATTAATCCTCTAAATATCATAAAAAAGTGAATACTATTAGCATTTATCATAATAAATGTGCAACTCGGGAAAATTCTTTAAGGTAAATCCACAAATGTCTGTTGACAATTACTCTTTCTTAAAACTTTGATAACTGTCAGTGACTCAAAGTGAAGAGTAACATTCCTTTCCTCTGGGAGCTCCCAGTTATGTGAAAAAAAGAAAGTTATTTTACTGAAGAACAACTGAAATTCAGAATTCTCCACACCTGATAATTCCAACCTTGTCATTACCCAAACTAGTCACTAAGTCTATAGCTGATTCAATTATAATCAACATCATTTGTTATACTGCTAATTGTTAACAGAGAACCAGGAATCAAGCTATTGTCAAAAATTGGGAATATTTTCCCTGACATTTGTTAAGATATGAATATTGTGCACAGGCCTGACTATGATTGTCATAGCATTTGGGCATCAGAGCATCTGAAATAGCTTCTCAAATATGAACTAGTAGGTGCCAATTGAGTTCCATGAGTATTTTCAAAGTGGGCTAATTTCAGGTGTTTGGGCAAAACTTGCTAAAATCACAGAATATAGCATTCATGTTTATGAGTAGGGACCTCAACATGAGATTGATCTGGGTTCAGAATCTGATTCTACTCCATGAGCAGCTTTGCAATATTGAGCAAGTCACGAAACCTCCCTTTCGTTTGTGTCTCCTCTTTGTGCTTTCTCCTTACTTGTACACCTAAGAGCAAAATCTACATGCACTGTGTCACAAAGAAAAAGTATTATTTACCCTTAAATGAGTTTCTGATCTCTTTTTTTATAAAATAAGAAGTTCACTACTCCAAGGATTTCAAAATCTCCAACCACTAGAACCTGATGCAGTTTAACACAGTGGTAAGAAGAATGAGGTCCGGTGCTCTGCTGAATCTTGACCCATTAATGAGAGTACCAAGGAGCCACGGAGGAGCTGGTTTCCCACTTAAAGAATGTTAGAACTATTCCTATATTTATTAGGTTTCACAACAGAAAGACATTTTGTGTGAATTTGTGAGAGTTCAAATTCTATTTCAAATATATAACTTGCCCCTTATCCTCCATTTCTATTATCTTTTCCCCATACTTAATCCCTCCACGGCTTTCCCCAGTCTAAGAAGCTTCAAAGACAAACACACCCCACATTCCCTGATCAATTAAAACCGCTTCCTTCGGACTCACAGATGTGTGGATTTTATGCAAAGGACACTTTCACTGCCTCCCAGGATTCGCAAAGCCTAGTCTGCTACTTTCTCCAACCAGGACAGAAAGGTTTACAAATCTACGGTTTCTGTGCTCCCATGTCAGTCTAGAGACATGACTTGACAGTAAATCACTTTAAAATTGTGAAGCCTTTCCAAGGGGCCAATGAGAAAATGGAGTGGAGCAGAAGCAGTAGTGTTGTGCCTTCCACAGGGTCACCTACCTTTGCGTGGACCTGGACCACCAGCTGGACATATCTCTAAACTGCTGGTGCAGTTGCTGCATGTTGAAGCAGCTCTGTGATGGAATCATGTCTTTTATGGAAAGCAATAATGGCTGCTGGGGTGCCTGCACACTGTCAAAAATGCGGCACTGTTGGTGCAGAAGGTAATGAAAATGTACCTGATATGCAAGCTCTTGCTGCCCTAGACACACCTGCCAAGCATGATCATCTTGTCTGAGGCAGCACAGTTGGTATCTTCAATGGTGGGTCCTTAAACCAGATGGACATCAAGCCCAAGATAATGAGCCACTCCTGAGTGGGTTAGGAGCCAGAGGAACACCAACTGTCCTGGATCACTACCACCTATTCCTACTGTCTCATCCCAATCAAACTCCTTGCTTGGACAATAAAGGCACACATCTATAAAATGTATTTTTAAATTATGTATTGCCCTATAATGTATGGCATAGTATAACCCTCAACCCTTCCCAGGGCTTTGGGAATGAGGACTGTGGTTAACTAGTTACCCAATGCCTAAGAGCAAGGATTGCATCAAGAATGTCTCTGAACATTACAGTCTTTTACAGAAAATACACTCAACATTAGAATGCATACAACTTAAATTTTGTAACGATTCAGAAAGAATGTCGAGTCTTCCCAAACCTCAAGCAAAAAAAAAAAAAATTCTCATTATTAACACTAATCTTTATCATATATGCCTGTGGCAAGGGTACTGAGAGTCAAACTAGGCTACCCTGTGAGAAGTAATAGTGTTTTTATGTGTTTTATCTTCATGTTCTGAAGTGGAAGCAGAGTAAAAGTAAATCATTTTGGGTTCTGGATAAGCATGCTTACTGTAGTCAAGAGTTTAATAAAATGTAAAACTGCTTTCCAAAGCCGTTGCTAGAGAAACAAGTAAGATTGTCCAACACATTCAAATTGACAGGTTATATATATTGAACTTCTCACACAATTTTCAATTCTTTTCTTAAATGTTAGGGTCTCAGACTATTTTCTCTCTGAAAGTGCTTGTGGTGTAGGTCTGTTTTTCATTATGACATACAACATGTTTTTTAGAAACATCTGACAAACTGGGAATCAGTATGGTCTCTAGTTGTAGCTTCCTTGAGCTTAACAGGGCACCATCTGTCCAAAGATATTCAGAACTTTCAACAGGTTACATGATACAATAAAATTGTGGTGATTTACATTCCTTAGAAATCTGTCCTCTAGTTCTTCCAGGTAGTGTAGGGTTTTAAAGTTAAACATTAAAGTGTTTATAGTAAAATAAGTCCCCTAAATTATTCTGAAATATGCACCTCTTAAAAGAACATTGGGGGTGAAAAATCCAAACTTAGCAAATGTTTCTCTCCTGTGGTAACTTGGAGGGGAGGTAGGGAGGCTCCCTTTAAGCTGAGCGAAAGAGAGCAATGGGTTCAGGTTCAATAAGTTACAAGCATAAAATTGGCAAGCAGTAAACAATGAACAAAGGCCAAGAATCCAGGAGAATATTTGAGTGGCCACCCATTATTCATAGGGATGTGTTCCAAACCCCAGTAGATGTTTGAAATTGTGGCTGGAACTAAACCCCATATATACTGTATTTGTTTTCTAAGTATGCAGACTCATGATAAAGTTAAATTTATAAATTAGATACAGTAAGAGATTAACAATGACAATAAAATAGAACAATTATAGTAAAATGAAGATAATCTGAACATTCTCTCTCTCTCAAAATATGTACTGTACTATATTTTTAGACTACAATTGACTGCTAGTAACTGAGACTACAGAACACAAACCTCAGGAAAGCGGTGGGGAGCTACCATGATTGGGATTAAATGCAAATGTGTGGTAGGAACAATAAAAATATGGAGAGGATGTGGGCACAGTTCAAGAAGTTAGGAGGGAAGCAGAGGGTTTAGGGATAGACTTAGGGCACTAGTACGGGTCAAAGTAATCTTAGGATTGGGCTGATATGAAAAATGTAGGAATGAGAGGACAGGGTCATGGTGCAGGGGAGAAGAAACAGAACCTCATATTTTCTCTCCTGACATCTAAATACTGTAAGCTCCTCTTCAAGAACCGTGAAAGGCTGCTAGTTCAAAGAAGATGCTACAGACCAACCTATGTTACCAAAGTCGTCACAATAAAACGAACATTGTCTTCCTTTGCAGTCTAGGGAGAGTAGTATCATTACTTTCCAGTACTTTAAAATGCATTGCATTTGAAGCAGCCTGTTGAATTAAAGAAGGGTCCTTTGAAAAGAGTCTGTCTGAAGTGCACCCTCCTTTGTAATGATCCTTTTGTTTGGGAAGCACCTTTGTGCATAGTTCTGGAAATGCATTAACTGAAGAGAGGGTTACCTTTCCTAGTTCCACTCACTGTCTCCATTTGGTCCTTTTCAGCATTCAGAAATTGTTTGCTTTTATAAAAAAAAAAAAATTCATGCATTGTTTCTTATTGCTGACATTCCTCCTCACATAGTCAATCAGGAATGAACAAGATCATTATATTTAACTAATCGACTTTATTTAAATGCTCAGACTTTATGGCCTGGTAGAAAGAACAAAATAATGTAAACTTTATTTGTTCTTTTCACACACATACAGATGTACCTAATATTTTCAGTGATGAGGACATTGTAAGGACAAAAAAAAAAAGAAGATTCATAAAACTGAAGAAAACAATTGAGATATCTCCCCTGAAAGTTCCCAAGCTCCTCATCCTAAAGGGGTCCTGAACCATACCAGGGAGAAAGCCATGCTGCAAAGAGAGATGAAGAAAAACCTGAATAGAAAGTCTTTGCTAGATTGCCCCCTTCAGTCTGCTGCAATTAGATAATACCCTTCTGCCCAGTCACATTTCTATACAACTGCCCATTTTTCATCACACCTAATAGTTATCCCTGGGTGTTGGGCATTTGTTTCTGAAGGCTTCTATGTCCTACATAACTTTGATTAAATACATCTGTCATGCTTTTCTCTTACTCACCTGACTCTTGCTACAGGTATGTTAGCCATGACCCTACTCATAGGCGAGGAAATGTGTAACAACTTCCTGGGTCTGCAATCCCAACCCTTCCATCACCTAGGATTACTTTCCTTATATTTCCCTCTAGTAGGCTGCAAGAAATGCTCACCCAGAAGATAGCACCTTGAAAATTGAGGACACAACAGAGAGAGGAAAGTCTCTTTCTTCTTCCCTTCTCCCCTGAAGACTTTCAGATGACATTTGTTCTGCCCTATAACCGGAATAAAGGGCTATCCTATAGGGACCCCAAGAAGGATTTGAACAAACAGACTTTGCTGCCCCCCAAATCCTCTAATCAAACTGCCACATATCTGTCAATTCTTCATACGCCTCAGCTTTCCTTATTTCTTTGAGTCTTCATTTCTGAAGGCTCTTGTGTCTTGTAAAACTTAAATGAGTGTATATGTTTTCTCTTATCAATTGTGTATAGGGTTCTCAGCCATAAATCTTGCTAATGGTGAGGAAAAGATATTACTCTTTTCCCCTAATGACCATATATCTTAAAGGATGTTAAATAACAATCAGCCTGGATTAATAATGATTTTTAATAAGACAACCATGAATTTCATTAATTTTCAAATTGTTAAGTTCAAAGAGTATCAAGCTAAATTATCAAAATTTTTTAAAAAATGTAACTTTCCTGTGTTTTATCTATTTATCTATCAATCCTGTATCTGTCTATTGAATTCCACATAAAAGACAAACAGTTAAAATTAAATTAAAAATACTACTTGAAGTATCAGGCAAGACACACTTGAAATAAAAGGCAAAAATATACTTGGTGTTTTAGTCAGCTTTTTTCCTACTGTGACTAAAGGACCCAACCAGAACACCTGAAAAGGAGGAAAGGTTTCTTTAGGGCCTCACAGTTTCAGAGATCTTAGTCCACGGAAGACCAGCTCCATTCCTCGGGGCTTGAGGTGAGGCTGTACATAATGGTGGGAAAGTGTGGTTGATGGAAGTAGCTCACATCATAATCAGAAAGCAGAGCTGCCAGATACAAATATATACCCCAAAGCCAAGCCCTCAATTCCTATCTCCTCCTGTATATTTCTAGCATATACAACAATGATCTTTACTTGATATGTAATCCAGAAACTGTAACTGTAGAGCTTTTCAAACTACTACTTCAGTTACCACTCAGTTAATCCCTATCAGGGGATTAATCCACTGATTGGGTTAAGACTCTTAACCCAATCAACCCAATATTTCTCCTCTGAGCCTTCTTGCATTGTCTCACACCTGAACTTTTGGGGGACACCTCAGATCCAAACCATAACAGTTGGAAAAACATTGACTGATTTTAGTACTATTATCATCAAATTGATGATGTCGTTGATATAAGGATAGATGAACAGAATGCTGATACAGTGGGCTGAGTCCTGAAACACACAAGGTATTAAAGACCCTTAATGTCGCATGTTCATACTGCATGGAAAAGTCGAGGGAAAGGATGATCCTGGCAGTCCGTAGGCTGAGGACAAGAAGATACTGTCATGGGATTTGAAACCGAAACTCTATTTCTTGCATATACAACAATGATCTCTACTTGATACGTAATGCAGAAACTGTAACTGTAGAGCTTTTCAAAGATAATAAATCAAAGAGTCTTGATGACCTTCGGGTAGAGAAGTAAGGCAGAAAAACAAAACACTATTGAGATTTAAAAAAACGTTAAAATAGTACTTTGTTAAAATTGTTCCAGTACACAAATTTCATGTTGCCAGTATGCATTAGGGGTAGAAACAAACATTGAAAGAAAAACTTTTTAAAACTTTTATAATGATTTGACAGGGAAATTTTATGTTTATGAGTCTAACTTTAAATTTATGTTGGTATTCAGAATATATTTCATGTAAATTCATTTCATTGCTTCTTACTAAATTATCAGTAAATGTCTTTGGGGAGGAAGCTTTAATGGCCCAAAGAGTTTAAGAAGTAGTGAAATAGAAAATTTAAGATTAAAATAAATAATTTTTATAACATCTCAAGATTCATTAAAGGACATTACAAAACTAAAAAATGGAAGAAACTGGTACAGGCATTATTATTATTATTATTACTGATGTGTTAATGTACACATTTAAAATACCAAAGAAAAGAACTTAACGTGGGCTGGGGTTGTGGCTTAGAGGTAGAATACTTTTCTAGCACATGTGGGGCACTGGGTTTAATTCTCAGCACCACATATAAATAAATAGCATAAAGGACCATTGACAACTAAAAGATATTTTTAAAAAAGAATGAACTTAACATTATATGCAATAGTCTCACTCCCATAAGGGACTTTAAAATCTCCACTTGTGATTTCTATCATATCTCTAAACAGTATTTTTTCCTATCTATCAGTTTTAAACTTTATTTATTGACTTCTTACTCTGATGGATGAGGAATTAATTCATTTATATTGCCAGTCTGTGCCCAGTACATTTCCATTTGGATTACCTATATTGGTTACCATTGAACTTTAAGTAATATAATGCATGCAGTTTTTATTTCTTCTTCTGCTAAAAGTGGATAATATTTCTTGATTTCATACTTAGTAAGAAGAGGCTATTATTGTCCATATGCTTTACTTTTTTAAGTCTCTATTCCTTTTTACCATCTACCTTCTGCCACAGACACTGTTACCTTTTTGAAATAGATTTAATAATATCTTGGTCTTTGTCTATAGTTTGATTTCAAAAGGTCAGGAGTATTAAATATTGTTTACATTTTCAGAATTATGTAAATATTTCTTGCTGGCATGTCAAGTAGAATACAAAAGTATTTTTCCTTTTTGCTCTGACTTAAATTTTCTAGGCATGCAGATTTCTTCCTTTAAAAAAAAACATTTTCACTTGAATCTCACTTATTCCCCTAACTATTCCACCAGGTCTAGCAAGTTTCTTTTTCCTGAAGGTCTGTCTTCTAGACCTTCTCCTGTTCCAATTGTGTCTGCATGATCACTGGTCAACTGCAGAGGTGTCTGTTATTGTTTGTTCTTAACTTTCTTACTGTGCATTTACTGTTTGCTACTTGTAGTGAGCTAAAGATCACTTGCCTCCCCCCATTTAAAAAAAAATAAGAAAGAAAGAAAGAAAAAAAAAGGAGTCCACATTCTAATCCCCCAGAACCTGTGAATATAACCTTATTTGTAAAACAGAAAATAAATAAAAATGGAGTTTGTATAGGTGTGAATGTACATGCAGTTAAGCTATGGATCAGGAGATGAGATTATGATGGATTATGCAGGCAGGATTTATATCTAATGATAAGTGTCTTTATAAGAGAAAGGTAGGATTTTTCAGACAGACATACAGAGGAAAAGGTGGCCAGTAGGGAAGAAAGCATTGTGACCTTGGACACTAACAGATCAGAGTGAGGCAGATACAAGCCAAGTAACACCTGAAGCCAACAGAGGGTGGAAAAGCAAAGAATGGATTCTCCACCACAGCCTCCATGAGGGTGTGACTCAGCTGCTACCTTGATCTTGGCCTTACAATCTCCAGACCTGTAGAATAATGAGGGTGCGCTACTTGATTTGTTGCCGCAGCAACAAATCACAGGAAACATGCTCATCAAGTTCAGGACTGATATGGGTTAGTGAGACAGGTATGTGGGCCCAAAAGTTAATGGAGGAACAAAAACCTCAATTTCAAAATAAATAACATTTTATAATGCAATTTAAAAATACCTAAAAATGATGAGAAAACTTATGATGAATAACATATCAAAATTTAAGAAGGATCCAAAACTGTACTTGCATGACACATCTCGGGCCACACACTAGTCCTACCCACATTACTAATCAGTGACTTTTTATTTCCTGGCTCCTTGTAATTACCTGAGAAATTACAAGTAATTTCCTGGGAAAGGTTTGAGATATGTAATTTCTGAGACCTTCTGTATCAACATTCTTTTTTATCCTTACATGTGATCAATAATTTGGAAACTTATGTAATTCTAATTTTGGGGGAAAAAAATTCCCACAGAAATAGAAACAGTGCTTTATCATTTTGTAACCAATGTGCTGAGGAGCTCTGTGGTAGTGTTTGGCAGGATTTGTTTGTGCGTGTATGTGCCTTTCTCTCTGAGAACTTTATTTTCTTTGGTCAGCTGACTCAGTACTCAGCAGGTCATTTCAACTAGAAGGCGTATCAGGGGAATTATTTCTATTTTTGTAAAAGCACCCCCTGCCCCCATTCCATTTCATCTTCTCTGGTACTTTTGCTAGCTATATTCTAGAACTTTTGGCCGGATCCTCTTATCTTTTCCTTACCTCCACCATTTTTTTTTCTTTTAAATACAAAAAATCGTAGAGACTTGCCTTATTTTATCCTCTATCCCTTCTATTGATTTCTTTAAAAGTTCTACTAAAATATTTAAAACTTTTTAAGAGCTTGCTTTTGTTCTCTATTTCTTTTTCAGAGTTGCTGCTATTGGTTTATGAATGCAATAATTTCCCGAGTTTCTCTAAAAGTACTAATTAGTCTTTAAAAATTCTGTTTCCTTGAATATCCTGGGATTATTTTATTTTTCCTGCTGTTCACCATTGCCTTTCTTGTTCATGTAGCAAGAATTCTTACCATGCCTGGTGACCCTTTGTTGTAAATTTACATTTAAATATGAACAAATGGAAACCTTTCTCTGTGTATCTCTGTTGGTTGGAGGACTATCAGTGTCATACTCTGCTTTAGCTGATTAAGCTAAAGGAGCTGCTTCTTTTTTGGGAAAACTCTGTCTTAGACCTCCCAGAAAGTCTACTCATGGTTTTTCAAGAAATCCTTCCATTTTGACTTTGGAAGTAATGAATCTTGAACTCTTTTCTTCCTAATCCATTTTACAGAATGCGTTAGGAAGAAGATAACTGTTGGGGCAGGCCCCAAATGGCTATAGTTAGGCTCCCTAGCCTAGGATTGCAGCAGGCTATGTTGTTTTAGGTGTGTAACCAGGGCTAGGGAGCCAGCTATGTTATGCTTAGTCAAGACCAGAAACACTGATTCAGCAGAAACACTGATTCAGCATACATACTCAAGGTCATGAACTTTAACTTATGAGCATGCACCCCCTTTTGTAATGTGTTGGCAACGGTTCTTCTTTGTTTGGTCTGCATATAAAAAGTGCCTATGGAAAACACTCAGGGGCAAAATGAGGCTAATAAGTGGTAAAATGGAACTGGATGTGGGCCAAAGCTAAAGCTGGTGCTTAGAGGCTATTGACATCTCTGAATAAAACATGTCTACTATCCTAACTGTGTCTTGCATCTTCTTCCACCTGTGCAACCCTGAACCTTGTTTCCTGCATGACAACAGCTATGAAAACAGCCAACTAGACAGTTATTTATATTTCCTCCTCCTCCCTTTTGCCTCCTCCTTTGGGGATTTCCAGGATACCTAAGCTTCAAGATGCTACCAGGCTGATGAACAGTCATCCTCTCTTTCAATCCATCTGGGCATGCTCTAAGCCAGGGATTCTTAAACTTGAGTGTACAGGAGAATCACCTGGAAGGCTTGTTACAACACAGACTGCTGGCCTATACCCCCCAGAGTTTCTGATTAAATAAGTCTGGAAGGGGCCAAGTAATTTGTATTTCCCACAAGTTCCCAAGTGATGCTGTTGCAGCTGATCAGGGACCACACTCTTGAAGAACACTGTTCCAGGCCACAGTTTACCTAATCAGCCTGAATATCACAAACATCTGGGACTCCTGTTCCAGAAAGATTTCCCAAACCCCACGGCAATTCGATAATTACAAGTTGGTACATTTAACAACCATCTCTGGAGATTGTCATCCGGGAAAATTATTTGGCTACAACTTCATCAGCCTGGATTCATCTATCTCCCCCTGTAGCTGACATCTGTTTTCTAAGGAAATGTTGCAAGCTTTTGTCTATTGCTCTCTCACTGTTTTTCTTTATTATTTGGGGGGTTCACCTTTTCAATATGAATAAACTTGTTCTATCATACCCTGAACTGTTGTTGATGAGATAAATAAATATTTGGTAAATAAATCATCTTGATATAGAACTCTTGGGAAAAGGAAAAAAAAGAATTAAAAGGATAATTCCCTCCCTTTAGATAGCAACTTTACTGACATTCAGAACACAAAATTGTTGCAATGTCTTCTTCAATAAGATGATAGATTTTCCATACCAAGAGGCAAAAGGGCAGGGCCCTAGTATCTAATGTCTGTTAACAGAATCCTTAAAATATAAGCTAGAATTTTCTGACATCTAATGACCTTAAATCTAGGCATTTCCACTCTAAGTGTAATTTCCTTTTGCAAAGTACTACCCAGTTGCTTTTATTCGTCCCAGCAGCCTGGAGGATGTAGTTGTCTTTCCATTAAAATCATAAAGGGTTTGAAGTGTCACAACACACATCCAGTCGTAGGGTCCACCCACCTTAGCGGATCCATGTTTGTGGCACTCTGAGTACTAAGCAAATGAGCAATTTAAAAAGTTAAGTTTCTTGACAATGAAAATATGTGCCAATTCTTGGATTTATATACATATATACATATATATATATATATATATATATATATATATATATATATATACACACACACATATATATTTTTCTCTATGTGTATGAGTGTGTGTGTGTGTGTGTGTGTGTGTGTGTGTATCTTCATTAAATCTCCAAGACAAGCAAGGAGCAAGATGTGATCTATTCTACTTGAATTTCAGAGGCAAGCAATTAGGGACAAGATGCTTAATCATTTCTTGGTAAGTTTTCATTTCCAGTGAGTCTTTACAATGAAAGAAAAACAATACAACAACAACAAAATCAAAAACAATGAGGTAGATAATGTGCTTCTTTGGGCTGAATCCTTTTTGGAACTAGGACCCTAACCAATGTGAGTTGTTTTATCTTTAGGTAGAAATTACAACAAGCTAAGCCTAGCATAGTGGTGTATACCTGTAATTCCGGCAATGTAGAGGCTGAGGTAGGAGAATCTCAAATTAGAAGACAGCAACTTCATGAGATAATGTCTCAAAATTATTTTTTTTTAATTAAAAAGGGGTTGGGATGTGGTTCAGTAGCAGGGCACCCCTGAGTTCAATTCCTGATACAATAAAGAAGGGAGGAAATATAACCAACTCTGATATTGACCCTTTTACCCTTTACTTTATAATATTTTATTAGAATTTCCATGGTAGTTCCTCTAAGTGCCTTGGACATTAAATATCAGTGAAAGGGAATAAACTGAAGGCAGAATAAATTTTCAACTCTAAACTTATTAAAACTCTAATACAAATCAAAACATCACTTCTGCCATAAACCATGGCAATCCACAGAGATGCATTTAATCAGGCTCTCTCAAAAATAAATTACTGGTGCCTCACAATGCACACTTATAAACCTCTAGCTATTATTCTCTTGGTATTCATGGTTTACTAGGTGTTTTTAATCATGGTACATGAAATATTCTTGAAAGAATAACAGTTACATAAAGTCCCTAAACCAAGAAGTGTTCAGCATAAGTTGATAAATTATCACTTACCTAAGTGTTTGTCATTACAACATCTTCTAATAAAGAGCATCTGGTAGTTAATAGTTTCCAATAATAAAAAAAAGATAAAACTGTATTAAGTAAAAAACATGGGGGGGGTCGTGTATCACAGAGTAACAAATATGATGTTATTTTTGTAAAATTGAAAACTGTGTACATTAAACTTTGGTGTAGGTCAGAATTCCCTAGGGAGCCAATAAAGGAAACCACCTCATTGAGGCAGGGCAAGGCCTAGATCCTGTATTTTTAACGAGTTCCTACAGATGATTCTGATATGCACAAAAGTTGAGAATTGCTGAACATAGGAGTTAATTAAAATATGAGAGATGTGAATAGAGACAGAAAAACAGGAAAAAAACAATTCAGTGTTGTAGGAGGTTTTTGATATTGATATTTAATTAAATGGGTAAAGTAACACAGAGAAACCTTGGTTAGAGAGCATTCGATGTAGCACTAATATCTAGTATGAGTGATTGTGACAATCCCAAAGGTCTTAGGGTTCTGGGCATTGACTCACTAGTGTTTCTATGTGGAGTTTATCTGTCCAACCTTAGTGTCTAGGGAACACTGAGACTGTCTGTCCTCCACCTCCAGCAGGAAGCCAGAGGCTATCTAAGGGAGAAAGCACTAGAGAGATTACCAATGTCAGCCAACAAAGGGCTCAGTCAGAAGTGCCCCTTTTAATCTGAACATGTATTTTAAAAGAATTGAATAGAACAGAAAGTAATTAGTTTAAATTCTATTCATTTATGTGAAATATTAATTTTATGTGAATGAGAGGTTTACTACCTTTAACTATACACACACACACACACACACACACACACACACATACACACATTCCCTTCCTGCCTGCTTCATGTCCCATTCAGGACTTGTGCTTTTAAGGTAATCTCTCTAGTGCTTAGTTACCAGCTGACCCTGGGCTAGTCCAGGGCTCATCTCTTTCCCAAGGACACTGAGTAAATCAGGCCCATTGAGACTTGAAAGTAAATTTCAGAACATTGGAAAATTGCTTTCTGAAAGGGAAAACACATTTTTCCTTAAAAAGAGAAATGATGAAAGCCACCAATTTTTTTTTTTTTTCTGTAGAGTCCCCATAGAAAGGAGAGAACAAGAACACTAATGGTCTTATCTTCCTGGGCATGTCAGAAATCATCTACAAGGAACAAAATGAGCTCTGGACTATAGGACTTGGTGGATGAAGAAGGAAGATGGTTGAATCCTAAATAAAAGACTCTGGGTTTAACATCATTATAAGAGTCCTGACATTTATCTTTTCCAAATTTATTATCCTATGGCTTTCCAAATCCCTGCTCTTTAAGTTGGTCCTGCACTGGTGACTAAAGTCTGTTGACTGGTGATTTGATTACTTGATTCCCGATAAACAGAAAAGTTCTGGGCTCTAGTAATCTTGAATTTAACCCTCAACTCTCCTGCTATGTATTTCCATTCCAAACCCTTATAGATGATTTAAGTTCAGTTACTGTAAACAAGCCCAGTAGGACACACAGACACTGCAATATTCTGCTCACGGTGAATTCAGCAATGAATGATAGGAATGGTTTATCCTGCACCCAGGAAGCACTCAGCCCTGTTCAGGAGGCATAGGCTAGACAAATAGTAATAAAATTATAATTGGTAATTGTTAAGAAGGACACTAAAGACATAGTATATGACACTCATTAGGAATAAGAGCTGAAAATTCATCAGGATATCCTAGGGCAAGTGACACCTAAACAGAGCTCAAAAGAATGAACACAGAGGAATTAGCTAAACCCAAATTGGCAGGAATAAAGTTACTAGTGGAGGAAAGGGAGAGAAAGGGGGAGAAGGGTTGGTGAGAGAAGTCGGATTATGCAGAAATTTTCAAAGAAACTAAAGCTTTATATTTGTTCTAAAATCAGTTGGAAATCATTCAACAGCTTCAAATATTTTTAAAAGACAACTCTAGCCTCTGTGATGAAATAGATTGCAAGCTAATTAATAGATCATTGTAGGAAAAGCAGGCAAGAGATGATATCAGCTTCTATTTCAATGGTAATAATAGACACAAAAAGAAATAAGCATACTAAAACTGTTTTGTAGATAAAGTCAACTGATCTTTGACAAAGGAGCAAAGGCAATATTACTGAGAAAGAGTCTTTGCAACAAATGGTGCTGGAACAACTGGGTATCCACAGACAAAAAATATTAATCTAGACATAGATCTTACACTCTTCACAAAAATTAGCTCAAAGTGGATCAAAATTATAAAGTTAAAATGTGAAATAATAAAACTCCTAAAAGACAAAGAGGAATTCTAAGTGATATTGGGTATGGAGAAGACTTTTTAGATGCAGGATCAAAGACACCATCCATGAAAGGAATTATTGATAGAATGAAGAACCTCATTAAAATGAAAAACCCTTCTCTTCTAGGAAAGACATAGTTAAAAGAATGAGAAAAAAACACAGACTGAGATATAACAATTACAAAAGACATATCTGATAAAAGACTATCACACAATATATACAAAAATAATTAAAACTCAACAATAGGAAAATTTATAATTTAATGAAGAATATGGTTCAAAGACCTGAATAGAAGTTACACAGATGGCATATAAAATATGGAAAGATACTCAACAACTGTCTTTAGGGAATTGCAAATTAAAGTAACAATGAAATACCATTATAAATCTATTAGAATGGCCAAAATCCAGGATGTTGAACACATTAAGTGTTGGCAAGAATGAGCAAGAAGAACTTTCAATTGCTAGTGGGAATGCAAAATGGTCCAGTCGCTCTAGAAGGAAGTTTAACAGTTTTTCACAAAACTAAATATATTCTTATTATATTATACAGTAACCATGTTCTTTTTTTTATTCAAATGAATTAAAAATTTAGACCAAACAAAATAGAGAGCACAGAAATCAATCCACATATACTCAACATAGTTTTGATAAAGCACAGAATATACATTGTAGAAAGAAGAGAGTTTTCTCTTCTTTAAATAGTGCTGGGAATTTGAATAAACATATGAAAAAGAATGGAACTAGATCTCTATATCCCTATCTCTTACCATATACAGAAATCAACTCAAAGTAGATCAAAGACCTAAATACATGTAAAACACCCAAAACTATGAAATTACTAGAAGACATAGTGGAAAAACTTCAAGACATTTGTGTGGGCAAATATTTTTTGGATAAAACCCCAAAAGCATAGATGGTAAGAATAAAAAATAGGCAAAATAGGGTAATATCTAACTAAAAAGCTATACCACAAGGAAACAAACCACCATTAAAGTGAAAACATGGCAGTAAAAAGAGAGAAAATATCTGCAAACTATTTATCTGACAAGGCTTTCATGTACAGATTATATAAGGAACTCAACAGAAAAAAATAATCTGATTATGAAAATGAGCTAAAAATAACACATAGATACTTTTCAAAAGAAGATACAAAAATGGCCCGCAGAGTTCAATACCACAATCACTAATCATCACGGAGATGCAAACCCAAAGTAGCTCAATTGAAGTGGTTATTATCAAAATGATAAGTACTGGAGGGGTTATAGAGAAAAGAGAACTCTCATCTGCTGTTGGTGGAAATGTAAATTAGTATAGCCACTATGGAAAACAGTGTGGAGATTCCTAAAGACCTAAAAATAGAATTACAATATGACCCAGTAATCACATTACTGGGTATACACCCAAAGGGAATGAAGTCAGTCTATCCAAAAGACAGCCATGCTCTATGTCTGTGTCAGCACCATTCAGTTGTATGTGGAACCAATCTTATTGTCCATCAACAGATGAGTGGATAAAGAAAATATAGTGTATACATACACATGGAATATCATTTCACAATAAAATGAATGAAATGTTTTCATTTTCATTGACATGGATGCAACTGAAGGATATCATGTTAAGTAAGATACCTAAGGCACAAAAAGACAAATGGTACATGTTCTACTCATTTACAGAAGCTAAAATACTCATTTTCACAGACGAAGACAGTGGAACAGCGGTCTTCAGAGATTGGGAAGGCAGTAGGGAGAAGAAGAGAGGTTAGGTAAATGGGTACTAGAATACACTAATATGGGAAAAATGGGTGTTCTATATCACATTAGGGTAACTATACCCTGAAACAATATATGATATATTGCAAACTAATTTCAAAGATCCTCAACCCATAGAAATGCTTAATGTTTGAGGAGATGGAATACTAACTACCCTGACTTGATGAACATCATACAACACATATATGTATGGAGTTATTTACTATATTCCATAAATATGTACAAATATTATGTGTCAATAAAATACATTTTAAACAATTTAGTAACAAATAAAAGAATTCTCTATAGAGACAAGACACACTTTGTTACTTGCTCACAATGTCATAGTGGGGAAGGGGAGAGGGAGAGATTGCATTGTACTGGTTTCTAGCCAGGCAAATGGATGCATAGGAAGCCATTCACTACAATGGGACTAACAGGAAGGAAGGAGAAAGAGGTGACAATGAAGTGAGAGAAATGGAGAAAGAAATTGATTTATTTTTATTTTTCAATGTTTCTTGATTTAAACTTATTTTACTTTGAGACCTCAAGCCTTTTCATACTTCTTTTTTTTTTTCCAATTTGAAGGTCTTCATACCCTAACATTTTCCACTGAAAAACATAAACCACTTACAAGGTTAGGTTTTGCATGATCCTAACGGAAAATTAAAGACAGAAACAGATATCCTTGTTCATGTAAAGAAAAGCTTTGTAGATTAGAGAAAAGGGTATGGAGTCTTTAGACTCATGTTCTAAACCTACCATGGACATTGATTTAGCAAATCCTTTAAACCTCAGTCTCCTGAGGAACATTGTCTGCACAGTAGTCATGAGGAAAATAAATAACATGTTTCTTTCTTTTTTCTTTTTTTTGTAAATGGCACAATGTTGGACTTCATAAAATAGAAACAAGTGATGGGATTCTACATTGGGTATTTGTCATATTTTGGTGAATATTGCATCCACAGGACAATATTATACAACTTGGTAGAGTGAAATCATGTTTAACACATACCAGAAAACGGTTATTTCCTAGAGATATCCCAAACAAACCTAGATCAGTAGATTCTTTACCACATCTTCTATGAAGAAACTCCACATCTTTTCAGATAGTCCACATTTGATGCTTTGGGTTACCCATTCTAAGAAGTGAGTCTTCTTCAAGACCTGGTAGTACATAGTAATGTATCTTTCCCATTTGTGACTTCTCCCCTGTTCTTAGCTAATTGCTTTTCACAAAATAATTCTTCAGGAAATTTATCTTTAGATATTCCAAAGTAAAATGTGTAAAAAAAAAAAGTGTCTATATTTTTTAATGATATTGACTAAAAAGTATGGTAGGAAGGGGAGAAATAAGAGCTCAGGTATACAGACACATACAGGAAGAGGCAACAGCAAACAAGCAAGATCAGAGTGACTGTTAGGAAACTTTCGGTTAAAGATCTTATTCCATCTACCAGATGATACAAATGTTAAAATAGACAGTTTGAGACTAAGAAATCGCCCAACAATCAAGGACTTTTTTCTATAGAGACTTGGTGTAGTATGCCCCTTGGTTAGCACAAAGTCAGTCCAAAACACTGAGGGCTGTGTAACAAAACTCCTGCTTTCTCTATGACCGACTGAGTGATTTGTGTGACTGTGAGACCCAGTAATGAAGATGGGCAGCCCTGCCCTGAGTTGCCCACATTTGTACATTTTGCCCCCAAGGGCAACCTACCCCATGTAAGCCCTTTACCTCCAATTCTGAGGCCCAGCAACCTAGTGAAATGTATGAAAAGGTTACTCATGATAAACTGAGAAATGGATAGACTCATAATTTTTAAAGCATGTGAAACACATGTTCCCCAGGTAAGACCTCACACTCCAAATGTCAGGCCAGAGTGAATTCTTAAAGCTGAGTTATAAAGCTCTGAAAATAGAGTTTATAATGAAAATGTTGACAGGCTCTTGGAGCCACTGTAGTATAGAAAATTTAATATGTCACCTTGTTTTACAAGATTCTACTGGCATGGAAGAAAATTAAAACATTTAACATTTTCGCTTTGCCAAATTGCTTTCCTCCTCCAAACTCTGGTGCCATTTGTAGTGTGTTTCATTTATAAACATCCTTGTTATTGTCACCGTGTCTCACACACATTCTCAACCCTGTACTCACATTTTCTTTCCAAAGTCTAAAATGCTTATTGGGGCAGCAGTATTTTGCAATCTTACTCACGTTTTCTAAAGACAGGTTAAGTTATAAGAATTCTGGTGGAGAAAAGCCTGAAATTATTTACATAACTACACAGGCAAGGTAAATAATGCTGATCATAAAAATATTTCCTAGGAAAAGCTTTCAAGAAGCCTTTTAAGGGAGAAACATTTACGTTACAGATATTTACACAAATTGAGCAAGAGGGGGAATAAAACTTTGTTGGGAGAAGTAAATTTAGATCCTCTGGCAAAATGGGAAGACTGCTTGCATTTTTTTTAATACAAGTGGACAGTAAGTATAAAATGAGGAGTAATTTGCTATGTCAGTTATGAGTAATTAAGGTTTATATGAAAACACCTGTTAATCTAATTCATCATTGGCCTAAATTGCTTAACCCTAGTAATATCTTTATGTTTTTAATGATGATTTCCTTCCATGGTACATGAGAGGTCAGTTGCTGTCACCAGTCAACCTATAGTTCACTTGACTTTCTGGAAGCAGAAGATAGTTCTGAGGTTTGCGGGTGAAGAGGAAGCTCTTCAAAGCCATGGCAAACTTACATCTGACTTTCACCAAGTGAGAATTAAGTGGTGCGCTAAATATTATGCAGAGACTTGCTAGCATACTTGTTATTTTATTAATCCTTATCTTTTCAGATGGAGGTATCCGTGTCGAAAGCTTTACAGAGGCTTGTGTAACACCACGTGTTTACACAGGGTCTTTCTGACCAGGGAAGAACCAGACACTGCATAGGTAACAGGCCAGCGATGGAGAAGCAGGAAACAGCAATTGTGTCCACTTAGGAAAACAGCACTTTTTTCTGGGGCTTCCCTCATCCCATTTGCTGTCAGTGACTTCAATACTGTTCTAATACTCTATTTTGCATGAAGCTTCATGTATTGAACTGTTACTTTTTTCCAGGCCCACTACTAAGTATAACTTATGGTCAAGACAACTTTACAAGGTAGATATGATCCCAATCTGCATTTGGCAGATGGGAAATGTAAGGTCAGGCACCAATGACCAAAAGGAGGCAGATTAACAGGGCTACTGAACAAGGCTCTATTGAGATTTGCTCCTGAACAAGGCTCTATTGAGATTTGCTCCCAGGTGAGACCCTCCAGTCCAACGGAGCGGGTCCTGGGAATCACGCAGTCTCAGCTGGATTGGAAATTTTATTGGGCTTAGAGTAGGAAGGGAGGGCTTGGGACAGGAAAGGGAAGTTTTTAGAGTACCTTGTCATACTGAGGGAGCTTGCTGAGATCCAGGATTGGCCAGGAGACCGCGCTGATTGACAGGTGGTTCTGTAGGTGGTTGCCTGGTGCTTTGTTCCCTTGGCCACCTCAAACCCACCTAACAGGAAACTGGGTCTAGGACATATCCATATGTGGTTCAAGTGGACAGAACTAGAGAATGGCTAGAGATAGGTACTGAAGTCCTCTCTGTGTGGCTGTGAAGGCCAGGTTCCTAAACCCCACATGGTACCATTCAACTATCAAGGTTCTAAAGAGCCAGTCCACCTAGAGAAGCTAAGACAGAGGTACTGTGGTCTGTATCTTCAGGGCATCATGGCCCAGCTGAGGAATTGTGTAAGTACTATAAGGATACAGTGGAATATGTTTCATGTTGACAGGGGAAAGCACAGTTAATATGAGCACAGAGATGGCACCCTGCCTTGCTTATGGGGCCAGTCAAAGATTCTAGAAAATGGGCTGTATAAGACTGAGTATTTTCTTGTGGGGGGAAAGCAGGAATTTGAGTGATGGGTTAGAAAGTACTACACATAGAATCAAGTGGGCAAAGGCATGGTTTAGCAGATTGCTGCAAAAGCTGAAGGGTTGTGTGGATTTGGTTACTTTAAATGAGGCCAGAGGTACCATCAGAAGCCAGATTGGAGGTCCTTTAGGCCAACAGGAGAGGCTTCCATTCTTCTGTGGTTTGCTGATAGGACTCAATGCCATGTTGACAGTAACTAGAGCCTGGGAAATTTCAGTGTAGATCTAAGAGTCCTCTCAACCTCAAGTGCGTTCATGGAGTGATACTACAAAAAACTTCCTTTAACAGAAAGCAGAAGAGAATCACATCACTACAGGAAAATGCAGGACTCTGATAAGATGCAATCCTCTAGGTTGTTGTATATGTAAGATTCTCCCAGCAAAACTTGTGCTGTTCATTAGCAGGTCAACTCATCATTACTCCTATGGGAATAAGCAACAGATTTCAATGACATTTGCAAGTTAGGGGAGAAGCCAGCTCTATTCACCCAGTTAATGGCAGTAAAACAATTCTGGCTTCTGGTTTTCAGACACAAAGCTATTCACAGTTGAATTCTTCAAACCTAGGTACTTCCTGGGCAGGGTCTCAAATGCAAAAAGGTTTGGAGATAAAGCCAAAATGTGAGTTTATAAAGAGTCGAATACACTGTAGAACCTAAAGTGATTTCTAAAAGTACTGCCTGGATCAAAAAAATACTATTTTTTTTTTTGTCATGTTCTAGCCTTTATAGACGAATTTCCTTGCAAGAGGGCCACAAAAATCCAATCCAATAAAATCAACCAGCACTGAAATTTAATGTTGAAGCTGTCTAGGCTTTATTAATCTTTAACACACTTTCTTAAATAGGCTTCTCGTTGGAGAAATGTTTCAGGTGGAATTTCAGTTAACGAACCTAATAGGTCCTCCTCTGTAAGGGTAGTGAAGCCTCAGGGTTACAATGAAACTGATTTTCTTTTCCTTTCTTTTTTTCATAAAAAGTGATTTTGAAAAATAAGTGTAATAGAACAAACAATAATGCAGTGGTTGTAAATCAAAGGGTAGGTTTCAGAGTTGTGGTGTTTATCAATAGATTTAAGATATAGAGGCTTAGGTAGAAAGAGCCATTTAAATGGAAAGGTGAGGGAGGTGTGTGTGTGTCTGTTTTCTGTATGCATGTCTAAATGTCTTTAGGTGAGTTGGGTGAGGATGGAAATAGAGTAAACCCAATCGTTTAGCCATCATAATGGAAAATATACAGATGATAAAACACAAACCGTCTCATGCTTTCATAACCCCCCAATACTGACATCTATCAAACAATTTAAATGCAGTTACTCTGACTCCAGCCCACTGAGATTCTGAGCGAGGCAGAAACTTGGTGCTTAACTGCCCTCCAGAAATGGAGCTCCAGAACTCCATATGGCCCACTTAGAGCAGGTGCCTCCATGCCTGAGTTGCATTTAGAGAAAAGCCTCAGATAAGAACCTAGCATAAATTTTGTGTACAAATGGCTGCTGCTCAGATGCTGGGAGAGGTTTTCTTCTTCTTCTATTTTTTGGAACCGGGATTGAACTCAGTGATGCTTAACCACTGAGCCATATCCTCCTTCTGTTTTAATATTTTATTTTGAGACAGGTTCTTGCTAAGTTGCTTAGGGCCTCACTAAGTTGGTGAGACCGGCTTTGAACTTGCAAACCTCCTGCCTCAGTTTCCTGAGCCACTGAGATAATAGGTGTGTACACCATACCCATCTGGGAGAAAATTTTATATCAAGATTTTCAGTGGAGAAGGCTTTGGCCTCAGGTTATTGAATTTAACAGTAATGTTCCAAACAACTTTTGGCTATCACACTGGGACTCACATTTCTGTGTATGTGTGTGTGTGTGTTCATTTTCAGCAAATTATAAAATAAGGAGATAAGTTGGTGATCTATTGTAGTTATTTAACTGCTGTCAAAAATAGTTTTAACTATTTTATTTTATTTTTTAATGCTAAACTCATAATTCCAGGTCAAACACAAGTTTTTTGCTGCATCAAAGAATATGTGGCTGCTTCAGCAAATAGGTGGCTCTTACCTCCACTAAATAATAGATGTTTAATAATTATGAGATAAATGGACAATTGGCTAGTTTGCTTATTATGGATTATATAGACAGATTATAAATATAAAATTAGGCTATTAAAAACAATAATTTCTCAGCAGGAAGTAAGTACCTCTGTCACTTTCATATATAGTACTTTCACCTATATATGCTGCTGATCATGATAGGAAAAGATTAAGATGATTTAGGTACTAAATACAATGAGATTTTCTTTTTTTTTTTAATTTTATTTTTTTATTGGTTATTCAAAACATTACAAAGATTTCAGAATCACATCGGTTACACATCCACATTTTTACATAATACCATAATAGTAACTGTTGTATTCTGCTACCTTTCCTATCCTCTACTATCCCCGCTCCCCTCCCCTCCCATCTTCTCTCTCTACCCCATCTACTGTAATTCATTTCTTTCCTTATTTTTTTCCCATTCCCCTCACAAACTCTTATATGTAATTTTGTATAACAATGAGGGTCTCCTTCCATTTCCAAGCAATTTCCCTTTTCTCTCCCTTTCCCTCCCACTTCATGACTCTGCTTAATGTTAATCTTTTCCTCCTGCTCTTCCTCCCTGCTCTGTTCTTGGTTGCTCTCATTATATCAAAGAAGACATTTGGCATTTGTTTTTTAGGGATTGGCTAGCTTCACTTAGCATAATCTGCTCTAGTGCCATCCATTTCCCTGCAAATTCCATGATTTTGTCATTTCTTAGTGCTGCGTAGTACTCCATTGTGTATAAATGCCACATTTTTTTTATCCATTCATCTATTGAGGGGCATCGGGGTTGGTTCCACAGTCTAGCTATTGTGAATTGTGCTGCTATGAACATCGATGTGGCAGTATCCCTGTAGTACGCTCTTTTGAGGTCTTCAGGGAATAGTCCGAGAAGGGCAATAGCTGGGTCAAATGGTGGTTCCATTCCCAGCTTTCCCAGGAATCTCCATACTGCTTTCCATATTGGCCTCACCATTTTGCAGTCCCACCAGCAATGTATAAGAGTACCCTTTTCCCCACATCCTCGCCAGCACTTGTTATTGTTCGACTTCATAATGGCTGCTAATCTTACTGGAGTGAGATGGTATCTTAGGGTGGTTTTGATTTGCATTTCTCTGACTGCTAGAGATGGTGAGCATTTTTTCATGTACTTGTTGATTGATTGTATGTCCTCCTCTGAGAAGTGTCTGTTCAGGTCTTTGGCCCATTTGTTGATTGGGTTATTTGTTTTCTTATTGTTTAATTTTTTGAGTTCTTTGTATACTCTGGATATTAGGGCTCTATCTGAAGTGTGAGGAGTAAAAATTTGTTCCCATGATGTAGGCTCCCTATTTACCTCTCTTATTGTTTCTCTTGCTGAGAAAAAACTTTTTAGTTTAAGTAAGTCCCATTTGTTGATTCTTCTTTTTAACTCTTGTGCTATGGGTGTCCTATTAAGGAATTTGGAGCCCGACCCCACAATATGTAGATCGGAGCCAACCTTTTCATCTATCAGACACATAGTCTCTGATTTGATATCAAGGTCCTTGATCCATTTTGAGTTAACTTTTGTGCATGGCGAGAGGAGGGGATTCAGTTTCATTTTATTGCATATGGATTTCCAGTTTTCCCAGCACCATTTGTTGAAAATGCTATCCTTCCTCCATTGCATGCTTTTAGCCCCTTTATCGAATATAAGATAGTTGTAATTTTGTGGATTGGTTTCTGTGTCCTCTATTCTATACCATTGGTCCACCCGCCTGTTTTGGTACCAGTACCATGCTGTTTTTGTTACTATTGCTTTGTAGTACAGTTTGAAATCTGGTATCGCTACACCTCCTGATTCACACTTCCTGCTTAGAATTGCTTTTGCTATTCTGGGTCTTTTATTTTTCCATATGAATTTCATGATTGCTTTATCTATTTCTACAAGAAATGCCGTTGGAATTTTGATTGGCATTGCATTGAACCTATAGAGAACTTTTGGTAATATTGCCATTTTGATGATGTTAGTTCTGCCTATCCATGAACAGGGTATATTTTTCCATCTTCTGAGATCTTCTTCTATTTCTCTCTTTAGGGTTCTGTAGTTTTCATTGTATAAATCTTTCACCTCTTTTGTTAGGTTGATTCCCAAGTATTTTATTTTTTTTTGAGGATATTGTGAATGGGGTAGATGTCCTCATTTCCAGTTCAGAAGATCTGTCGCTGATATAAAGGAATGCCTTTGATTTATGCGTGTTGATTTTATATCCAGCCACTTTGCTGAATTCATTTATTAGCTCTAGTAGTTTCTTTGTAGACCCTTTTGTGTCTTCTAGGTATAGGATCATATCATCCGCAAATAGTGATAATTTAAGTTCTTCTTTTCCTATTTTTATGCCTTTAATTTCTTTCGTCTGTCTAATTGCTCTGGCCAGTGTTTCGAGAACTATATTGAATAGAAGTGGTGAGAGAGGGCATCCCTGTCTTGTTCCAGATTTTAGAGGGAATGCCTTCAGTTTTTTTCCATTTAGAATGATGCTAGCCTGAGGCTTAGCATATATAGCTTTTATAATTTTGAGGTAAGTTCCTGTTATCCCTAGTTTTTCTAATGTTTTGAACATAAAGGGATGCTGTACTTTGTCGAATGCTTTTTCTGCGTCCACCGAGATGATCATATGGTTCTTATCTTTAAGTCTATTGATGTGGTGAATAACGTTTATTGATTTCCATACATTGAACCAGCCTTGCATCCCAGGGATGAATCCTACTTGATCATGGTGCACAATCTTTTTGATATGTTTTTGTATACGATTTGCCAGAATTTTATTGAGGATTTTTGCATCTAAATTCATTAGGGATATTGGTCTGTAGTTTTCTTTCTTTGAGGTGTCCTTCTCTGGTTTGGGAATCAGGGTGATATTGGCCTCATAGAATGAATTTGGGAGTTCTCCCTCTTTTTCTATCTCCTGAAATAGATTATGGAGTATTGGTATTAGTTCCTCTTTAAATGTTTTGTAAAACTCTGCTGTATATCCATCCGGTCCTGGGCTTTTCTTGGTTGGTAGTCTTTTGATGGCTTCTTCTATTTCCTCCCTTGATATTGATCTGTTTAGGTTGTTTATATCTTCCTGATTCAATCTGGGTAGTTCATATGTCTCAAGGAATTTATCTATGCCTTCACTATCTTCTATTTTATTAGAGTATAGGGTTTCAAAATAATTTCTAATTATCGTCTGTATTTCTGAATTGTCTGTTGTGATGTTGCCTTTTTCATCCCGTAAGCTAGTAATTTGGGTTTTCTCTCTTCTTCTCCTTGTTAGTGTGGCTAGTGGTCTATCAATCTTATTTATTTTTTCAAAGAACCAACTTTTAGTTTTGTCAATTTTTTCGATTGTTTCTTTTGTTTCGATTTCATTGATTTCTGCTCTAATTTTAATTATTTCTTGCCTTCTACTGTATTTGCTGCTGATTTGTTCTTCTTTTTCTAAGGCTTTGAGGTGTAGTATGAGGTCATTTATTTGTTGGCTTTTCCTTCTTTTAAGGAATGAACTCCATGAAATGAATTTTCCTCTTAGTACTGCTTTCATAGTGTCCCAAAGATTTCGATATGTTGTTTCTGAGTTTTCGTTTACCTCTAAGAATTTTTTAATTTCCTCTTTGATGTCTTCTGTAACCCTTTGTTCATTCAGTAGCATATTGTTTAATCTCCATGTGATGTAGGGTTTTTCCTTTCTCATTTTATTATTGATTTCCAATTTCATTCCATTATGATCAGATAAAATGCATGGTAGTATCTCAACTCCTTTGTAATTGCTAAGCTTTGCCCTGTGACATAATATATGGTCTATTTTTGAGAAGGATCCATGTGCTGCTGAGAAGAAAGTGTATCCGCTTGATGTTGGGTGGTATATTCTGTATATATCAATTAAGTCTAAGTTATTAATTGTATTATTGAGCTCTATGGTTTCTTTATTCAATTTTTGTTTGGAAGATCTGTCCATTGGTGAGAGAGGTGTATTAAAATCTCCCATGATTATTGTGTTGTGGTCTATTAGACTCTTGAACTTGAGAAGAGTTTGTTTGATGAACGTAGCTGCACCATTGTTTGGGGCATATATATTAATGATCGTCAAGTCTTGTTGGTGTATGGTTCCCTTGAGCAGTATGTATTGTCCTTGAGATTTTCCATAATTTTATCTAACTAGTTTATTACTTATTTTAGAACATTTTCTAGGTTTGGATGTCTTCTTAATTTGTAGAAAAAATCTGTATGCAATATAAATATCTGAATTCAAAGTTTTCCATATAATATTAAATTTAAGTAGTACATTTTACTATGTACATAAAAGGTGTAATGGGAAAAAAATCAGTAACAGAGATAGGTTCATAAAAGTAAAAATGCCTTATTAAATTTATAATCATTCATAATTTCATCAGAGACTTGCAATTATGCTACCTAATCTTCCTATTTATTGATAGGGTATAGGATACAGTACCACAAAATATGGCATTTTGGAGGTCATTCTCTGACCTCTGTCTTTGTGAGATCTATGCATAAAAGAGTTCTCTGACCTACCTCCCCTCAATAAAGGTTATGAAACCCTCATGTGATAGGTATCCTGTCCCAATATCTGGGGGGAAGAAATGTGATACAGACACACAGAAAGGAATCCAAGTAAACAGGTTGTACTATGTTTCTCTCTGGATTGTTACCATTGTATCACTGAAGCAGATCATATTTCAACACAACTATTCATTTCCTCATCAGATTTAAAATGCAGTCCTTCTCTCCCACACCCAGGTCTTTGGCTCTTCATTTCTGCAGGCTCCTGTGCCAAGTAAGACTCTGGTTAAATAAATCTGCTGCGCTTTTCTCTTGGTAATCTCTTTCCTCATAGGGGTGTCAGCCCTGACCTTCTGATAGGTCAGGGGAAGATGTTACATTTTCTCTGCTACATTATCATGACTTACATCTTAGCTAGCCTCACCTCTATCAAGAAAATCAAGCTTTTACATTCCAGTGGGCTCTTCTGGAACTCAAAATAGTTTGGTTACTATCACAGAATTATTTTAGATATTACTCCTCAACGTTCATGACAGTACCAGCAAAACCCACACTGTGGATAGCTGAAGGGATGAATAAAAGAACAGTGCTCTTAAGATACTGATTAAAATTGGAGTGAATAATTAGCTATTCCCATTGTCACACGAACTAGAATTCACAATAAAGAAAAGGAAATGAAAGGTTGGAAGATTTTTTCAAAACTTATTTTGTTGATGTTTCTACTAAAAAAAGCCCTGTCAAGTTCTCTATTGTAATTTTTATAATGTAGAAGATGTCTTTCCACTCTGAATATTTTTCAGTAATACATATATTTCTATTCTTTTTTTTTTTTTTTGCAGCGTTAATTGATTTAGGAAGGAGGGAACTAAATCCCTACCCTTTAAAATGCAATTATTTAAGTTGAAGGGGTGGGGGTATGTGGGTGAGTAGGCAAAGGAGGCATGTTAGTGATCATCACAGTTTTATCTGGCAATAAAATTCAAGGAAAAAAAGATCGGCACACATATAACCTTTACACATAATGCTGCATTCCTTCCTTACATTTTCTTTCCTTCATGTTTTAACAACAAAACAATAGGAACATTTAGCTAAATAGAGATAATTAAGAACATTAAGAGATGTGGAGTCAGAACAAATTATTTTCCTGCTCATCATCTGAAAATAAACAATATTCCTATCAGTGTAAAATGGAAAGCTTTGCTCTGTAACTGAACCTTCCCAAAATAGAATTTTCAGAGTATTCAAGAGCCCTGGGATACATTTTCCAAACTGCGTCAATGGATGAACTTGACCTTCTAGGCAAGATTCTTATATTTGCTCCTGTAGAGAGAAGGAATATGAGCATTTTTCTTGCTGTTTCCTTTATATAACATTTGAGTGACCCGAGGCGATGTCGTTTATTCTCCTTTCCTTTCAGACAAGCTCCTTTTTCTGCTTCCTTTTAAGTAAGAACGTAAAGGTCAGGTTATCATTTCACAAAATGCTTCTTTCTGGCTTCTCTCACCATAATATGCTTTCACTAATTATTTCATAACTCATTTAAATGGGAGGCATTCTGGAAGGGAATTCACTGAAACAACTCCTCAAGTAACTAATTATTTTTTTTAAAACACAGGGGAATTTTAATTACAATGCCTGTGTTATTTAAAAGCACAGTGCCACAATTTGCATCTTGAAACATCTATTGTAACAGGGAAGAAAAAAAAACATAAGCTCTGAATGAAATAACAACTCAAGTAAATGCAATTTAGTTGGCCTTTTAAAACTTGTCCTGATTTATAAAACCACTTAAAAAGATTAAAAAAAAAAAAAACACCTAAATGTGTTCCTAGAAGACTATTTATGAGTTTGTTTTAAAAATTATATGTTCACCATTTTTCAGTAGAGATGTATCATGTGTCATTATTGAACATATAGCTATCAAAGCTAAGTCTTCTCATCTCAAAAGAAAACATTCAAATACTATAATTTCCCCATAGAATTAATATTTTTCAATGAATTAAACTAATAAGTAAAATCAATTATTGTTGTCATTATTGTTTTCCCTTAGTTATATTTTAGAGAGTTTAATTGATTTTAAACAAGTGATTGACAGATGACTGAACAGGAAATTACCCAATGTCCTTAGATTGAGAAAGTGATGAGAATATTGTGCATCCAGCCTTGGGCAATCTAAGTTCTAGTCTCTGCTTCTAGAATGTCACCTACCTGCTTCCCCTCTGCTATCAACAAGGGTATCTATATCACTGAACTTTTTTTGAGAATTATGAGATAATGCACGCAGACCTACTTTTTAAAGAAACACAAAAGGCAAGTCAGTGTGGTTTTAATGCTGAGATGTAAATACTCAAAAATTAACAGAGGACAAAGCTACCTGGACACAAGTTCTCCATAATGTGTCTTGCAGTCATTGTCACTTTACTTAAAAAGGGATCTTCCCACTGTATTCCCAGAAGAGGAAGGATAAGCAGAAGCCACACTAGGTTCCAATTGTGTCCCTCAGAGCCTGTGGGTGAAGCATGTGTGCAAGTAATTGAATGAGTAAGTAAGTATGTGGATGGGTTGACAGGTTTGTTCTGGTTATATCAGTTAAAATGGAATAAATGGGTCCTTCAAGACTATTCAGAGAGCTTTGTTCCATTTGGTTTTCTTTCACATTGATATCTGTGTTAATCAGCTTTTGCCTCTGTGGCATAATATCCAAGAAAAGCAACTTAACAGGGGAAGGATTTATTTTGGTCACAATTTTGTGGTCTCAGTCCTTGACTGGTTGGTTTCAGTACTTTACGCCTGAGATGAGGGAGAACATCATGGCAGAAGGGTATAGTGGAGGAAAGCTAATTACAGAATGGTAGCCAGGAAGTGTGGAGAGAGAAAGGGCAGGACAAGATACAGTCTCCAGTGGAATGTCCCCAAGAACCTGTTCCCTTCAAGTAGGTTCCACATCCTATAGTTCTTACCACCTCCCAATAGTTCATTCAAATTAAAAATCGGTCAGTGTATTAATTCACTGATGGAATTAAATCCCTCAAGATCCAAGCATTTCCTAAAAGCCCTATATCTGAAAATTGCTGAACTGGAGGTCAAGGCTTCAAAACATGAGTTCTGGGGGGGGGGGGACTTTTAACCCAAACCATAATAATGTCAATTTTTTTTTTTCCTAGAGGAAGAGAACAATTTGTGAAACTCCCAGTCTACATAAAGTCCCATGAACCCTACCTCAGTGAATATTTTTCAGTGGAAAAGGCATTAAAGAGAACAAGAAGATGGCTAAGAATCTCTGTCAGGGAGGACTGCAATACGTGCTCTACCTAGAACTCCTGATCTGGTCAACACGAATTATACTGACTGCACGGATATGATCATAGATCAACTCATCAAAAATGAATCTTTCAGTCAGAGGGATTTAAATACTTCTTGAACTGTAGCCTTCAGCTTCTTGAAAACTAAGTTAGGGTTTGTCACTTTGCGTTCAGAGATCACAAAGGCAGATAACTGAACCAAGATTACAAAATTTAAGGTTCAGTATTTGTAACCTATATTTCATTCCCCCACCAAAATGAAAAAGAAGTATTTTCCACAATCACATGGGAACATTAAAATTTGTTAATTCTGACTAGTAAAAACTGTAATAACGCTAAAATAACCACTACTATGTTTATTTACAGTACTCTTGCTCCATAGAACTATGTTCCATTTAAAAATCATTATAGCCTTAAGAGGTTGGTTATTATTTTGTATATTGAAGAAAAGAGAATCCAGTGGCTTGGAGAGCTGGCAATATCTGGAGCAAGGAAGATGGACATGGTCAGATGCAATGTTCCAGCATAGTCCATTAGTCAATATACCAACCCAAAGTCCTTAATCATTAATTTAATTTTAGACTCCTGAGACATAAAGCAATCTAACACAATCCACCATGAGTATATTTATATATGCCCAGACATAGGACAGCTTAATCTGGTCAAATCCAATATGGAAGAAGGAGTGGGGAAAGAGGAGGGAGAGACGAAGGAAAGAGGGGATGACAAGGACAGAGCTCTCCATATATGGCATAAAGCTTTATGTTTTCATTGGCAAGATAAATATCTGTTACTAAACATTAAGGTGCTTTATTAAGTACAGAGTAGAGAACATGGTTGAAGAAGCATTATAGATAACAAAGTGTATTTTTGCTTCTCTTCAAAATCAATCTTATGCCTAAACAGAGATATATACATGGCAGGAAAGACCTCAACATTTTAGATTAAAACTTACTGGGTAAAAATGAAATTTTCAAGTGTCAGCCAGTACTGGTGAAATTGCTTTCAAATGTATATTTGATAACCCAGGAATTCTTTACTAAATGAACTCAAAATTACTAGAAATACTCATGGTCATTAACCTGTTGCACTGTGACTTTTAACAACTTATTGGATGGTGTATTAGTCAGTGTTTTGTCCCAGTGTCCAAAAGTCCCAATGAGGACAACTTAGAGGAGAAAAAATTTATGTTGCCTCAGGCTTTCAGAGGTACAGTCCAGGTTTGAATGACTCCATTGTTCTGGGCCACAGGTGTCAGAAAACCATGGTAGAAGCAGAGAGAGAGGGGAAGGGGCCACTGGGAAGATAACCCACCTGCTCCAGCCACTCCACCTGCCTACAGTTATCACCCAGTTAACTAAAACTAGGATGGACTGATTAGATTGCAACTCTGATGACGTCATTGTTTCTCCTCCAAATATTCCTGTATTCACACAGGAGCTTTGGGGGGATACCTCATATACAAACCATTATCTTTCCCACTCTCCTTCCCGCTTAAGCCAAGTGTGCACTCAGGGTTTAAAGAGTACTTGAGAAGTTCCTAGAAAATAGGATGAGTGACACATGGCGAAACCATTGCATAAAATATTCTGCCTGTTAAAAGATTTCATCTGCTACATTTCTTTTTATCAAGACACATTGAGAAAGCAAAAGTGGAAGAGGGGCGTTGTATCAAATGGGCACTACACTGCCACTACACCTGAGGTTAGAGAACATTTTTTTTTAACCAAGCAAAGCAGACTGTTACCTTTTAGTAGTGACTGGTTTATTGACTGCTAATGCTTTAAAAATGAGATTAAATCAGGTCCATGGTCTTTATTACAAGGAAGATATATGCCCCTTGTGAATTCTAGTGGTTTGGCAATCTTAACCTCAGCAGACATAACATTGATGTATTCTGTGTTGCCAAACAGCATGGTAAGTGTTTAAAATGCTGTGAACAGCCTTATTGCTTTGAAATGATACAATCTAATATTAGATTGCAACTCAATGACTGAATCTGTGAGCTTATCCTTGTGCAGAATACTAAAGTCAAAGCTACTTTATTTTAATATCTCACAGGGAAGGAATCGTTCTTCATTTCACCATTGAAACAGAGAAGACATAAAAGTGAATCTAGATGGTAGAAAAACTGAAACTGCAACATATGAGGCCATTTTCATTAACAGGGCAGATGCAGCTGCCTTTTGTAATAGGACATCAAAATGCCAGCTTGATTCATTTGAATCAGCAGAACAACTTTGGTTATAGACAACTGATGGGGGGGGGGATCTGTAAATCCAGAAATTCCCAAGTGATGGAAAGTCAAATTGTGCCCTTTCCATCCCATCTGAAGCATTCTAGGAATGCAGCTTTGCCTGATCCTCAGCACTTGTTCCACTTAGTCCTCTTAATCAGCCATAATTATCATCAACTTCCAGTCCTCTCTATACTTGATACTCATTAATCAGATTTCAGACAGCCATCACTCACAAGTCCCCAGGTGGCTTAAGATAGAGTTTTTGTGATCAGGATGTCACCTTACCTGTCTCTTCAGTCTGTCATTGCTAAAGCAGGCAGGGTTACCTCTAGGTAGGGTGCTAAACATCCTAGTTTTAGCCAGCAATGAAGGGCTTCCTAGGACAGGGAACTTTTCAAATGGTAAACTCAGGGTAAATCAGAATGGTTGGCTACTCTACCTGTTGGTGAAGACCCTATCACCAGGACATCTTTACTGAGGAAATCTCTAGACTAAATGGATATGAAAGAGTCTGCCTTTGTTAGTTTGGCTGCTAGGACATAGTACCATAGACTATGTGGCCTATAAAGAAGAGAATTTCGTTTCTTACAGTTCTAGTGGCTGGAAGGCTGAGATTAGGATGCAGCAGGACTGGTGTGTGGTGAGGACTCTTCTGGATTGCCGACGGCTGACTTCTGATTGTATTCTCACATGACAAAGAGTGATGGAACTCTCTGAATTCCTCTGTATAAGGGTCCTAATCACATTCATCCCTTAACCACCTCCAAAGGCTCCACCTCCTAATACTATCTATCACATTGGGAGTTGGAAATTCAATGTAGGAATTTTGAGGGAACAAAACATTCAGTCTAAACAGTCCTTGGAGGAGAAAAGAAATTGGACACACAAACACACACACAATGGGATTGTGAAGCTGAGTTCGAGGGCTGATGGAATAGGTATGTGTTATAGTTCTTACAACATCTTTCCAGGATTTTAATAGGCTTGAACCAACATGGAAGAGTGCATGAGTATGTGTGCACACAAGCACATGTGTGCGTGGGGGTCCTGTCTCATTGTCCCAGTTGCTATTATTGTTGAAAATGAGTTCTCACACTGACCATTCTCCAGGAGGAAACTGGACTGAATGAAATCTGGGAAAGAATTGAAGGGCTAAGAGCCTATTGGCTCATTTTTTTATGAAGAATTAAAGATTAAGTTTGGAAATAGTCCTTCAAATCTGTTTACCCATTTGATGGTTTAAATTTATTTCAGGTTGGATCTGTTGGCTTTGTTTAATGTTCCATATCAAATTTAAAAAATATATCACAGCTCAACATTTGGTTGAATCATAATAGAAACAAGTAAAATCAAAAATCCTTTTCCTTTCTCTGTAGTTCTAACACTGCAAGGGCCAAAAGAATTAATTATGAGTTGCCTTCTGATCGAAATAATAGAGCAGACATAGCAATGCCATGGATTCCAGAATATTCCACTGTTCCACCAGAGTCTACATGCCTTCAATATATCCAGATGAAAGAAATATACTGAGGTTATCATCCTGCCATTGAGCCAACATGTGGCCAAGAATCAAGATATGGAAAAACAAATAGAAATTTTTATTTCTCATGTTGTAACTTAAGCCATATAAAAGGTCTATATTAGGAATTAATTAGGAAATTATTTTTTTCATATTTTTTTCTATTCAAAAAGCCCTTCCATATACTAAGCAGTGAATCAACATAAGCCAGGTTGGTTTCTTTAAAAACTTTCATAATACTATGTTGATTATTAAGGTCCTTCAACTGTTTTCCAAGCTAATTGGAGGACAAAAATCAGTTGAGAGTATGAGACATGAATCTTTACATCCTTTCTTTGTCTTAACAATGCACATTGCTGATGGGGAAAGTAAATTAGTACACCCATTATGGAAAACAGCATAGAGGTCCCTCAAAAAAACTGAAAATAGGTAAACTGAATGATGCAGCTATATTACTACTTAGTAAGTTAGGTATCCAAAGGAAAGAAAGTCAAAATAACAAAGGAGTATCTATATTCCCATGTTCATTGAAGTATTATGCACAATAGCGAAGATGCAGAATCAACCTAAGTAACATCAATGGATGAAATTATAAAGAAAACACACTGCATATGCATATGACATATACATGTATATATTCATATAGATTTATGTATATCTGCTAGAATATCGTTCAATCTTTAAAAAAAGAAAATTCTAATATTTTGACGACATGGGTGAGCCTGGCAAACTAGGCATAAAAAGACAAAGGCTGCATGGTTTCACTTATACATGAAATCCAAAAATTAGAGCACAGAATACTATTTACCAGAGGCTTGGAGGGTAGAGGGGAAGAAAGTGGGGAGATGTCTGTTGAAAAATACATGGTTTCCATTAGATAAAAGGAATACATTTTTCAGATCTTTGGCATAGATTGATGACCACATTATTTATATATATATAAATTTTGCAAAAAGAGTCATTTTAAACATTCTCACCACAGAAAAAACAAGGATAAAAATGTGAAGTGGTGGATGCATATACTAATTAGCTTGATATAATTATTCTACAATGTATACATTTATCAAAAACTTCACTTAGCATATAAAAATTGCTTTTCAATTAAAAAAATAAATGTACATTATTTCTACCAATATTATTTTCTTATGGCCCCCTTCAAACAAATACAAAGATAGCATAGAAAAAGGAAAAGAAAGGACCCGCTTACCTGCTACTGCAACTTTTGCTATCCGACTAATAATTGACCCAGTCTCTCCCAAAGACGCCTCGCATTGGTAAAGTCCCTCATCGGGCTTGTGGTGTCTGGAATGAAGTATGTTCTGTATCAACAGAGACCCGTTGGGAAGCTGCTGCTTCCTGTCATCCATTCCCAAAGCTAGGTGGATGCCATCTTTCTTCCACTTGATAACGGGGACTCCTCGATCGGACTCCGCAGAGCAGTTCAGGAGGACATTTCCTCCCCTCATGGTGACAGCATCGGCAGGCTCTGATAGGAAGCGCAGGGATGTGAAAGATTTAATTTGGAAACCTGCAATGAAAGATCACAGGGAAATATGTTCATGTAAAAAGTCTGATAGTTAAATTCCTTTCCTTTAAAAAATATTTTCAAAACAGTTGAAGCATTCGAAAATTTTCCTTGAATAAATAAACTTAAAATCAGGGACAGCGTGTAAAACAAAAGATGAAGTACCGTGGCCACAAGGAATGAAAAAAATTGGCCCCCAAAATGATACAATGAGAAATTAAGAATTCAAAAATCCCAGATATGGCCATCATCCTATATCAGTCAGTTCTTGAAATTTTAGACATAAATAATGAACCCGAATTAAATCCGAGACTATTAAATCACAACAGTCAGCAGTATGGTGGTGAAGATTCAGGCGACTATTTCTACCTGTTCCTTAAGGTGAAGTATCTATTCAGTTTTTTAAAAAGCAACTCAGATATAGTGTTTCATAAAATTAAAAATCAACTCAATAGTGTGAGCAGAGTTATTTAGAACAATGTCCAGATGGATTTTAAAATAGTAAATCCCACTTCCAGAAGCAAATAAAACTACTATCTAAAATCCCTGCTAAGTTGGCGTAGACTGAACCCAGTGACTAAACTCACTTCACCACTGAGCCACATCTCTAGCCCTTCTAATTTTTTATTTTGAGACAGGCTCTCTATAATTTGCTTAGGGTTAAGCAACTTGCTAAGTTGTTGAGGCTGACTATGAACTTGTCATCCTGTCTCAAACCCCAGAGTTGGTGGGATTTCAGCAGGTAGGTTTTATTCATAAATAGAAATGAACATAAAGAATCAATAGGAGGAATAAAAAAATCATTTAAGAATATTGAATTATTGAAGCAAGTATAAAGTATACTCATTTTGAGGCTGCTAGTGTTGTGTTTTAACACTTGGTTGTTAAATTGAAGACTTTGAAATGATCTCAGGAAGTCACTGGGCTGAGATTTTACTCAGCAGGTGTATACCCAAACCATTCAAGCACTTCTAATTTCATTTTGAACAATCTCTTAGGCTAAAGATTCAACAATGTTCATTAGAATCTTGTTTTCAATATTTAATCATTTGTACTGTCTAATGATTTTTTTTTTGCCACTGTTTAATCCCATTTTCTTTCAAACTACCTGGTGTGAAACAGTAGAAGCAATGGACATTTTCCTGTATGGGTCCTTTATTCTTTTGAAGCAGCATTTCATTTCATTTAAAATACCCACTAAACTAAGTTTTAGCCTCATTATTCTCAGAATTACAACCTCAGTTTCAGTAGCCTACTTAATTTTTCTGTAATAGGAGCACTTTAGTGGTACTTTGTAAAAACTTTCCATCTTCTATCATTCATTGTCACTTACTTATTCTATCCAACTCGGCCACTTGCCCCCAAAAAAGCACCTAGAACTTTATTCTCCACCAAGTGTTAAATAACAGAGTATTTAAACCTCGGGTAAATTATATTGGTAAAGATTCCAAATGACAGCAGACTGGCCTTCTCCCCACAGATCCTTTCTGTGTCCCCACCTGCATCACTTAGGTTTGAGTCACTATGACCAAAATATCTGACAAGACCAACTTGGAGAAGGGAGAGTTTATTTGGGGCTTGTTGTTTCTAAAGCCTTGTTCTGGGCCCAAAGTGAGGCAAGACATCATGGCACAAGGTCATGGTGAAGAAGTGCGGTTCCGTTCGTGACATCCAGAAAGCGGAGAGGGGAGCAGGGGGAAGGGAACACAGGGAAGATATAACCTTCCAGGGCACAGCCCAGTGATCACCTCCTCCAGTCACGCCTCAGCTTTCTGTAGTCACCACCCAGTCAATCCACTCAAATTGGGATGGACTAATTATGTTACAGCTCTCACAATTCAATCATTTTAATTCCAGACATTTCTGTGTTAACAGAGGAACTTTGGAGGGACACCTTATATCCAAACCATAACAGCACCCAATTATATAGTACTTCCTGTTCTAGTGGAAATTATATCAAATTGAGAGTCTGGATTTCTGGCCCCCAGTCCTAGCTTTATTACTTAAAGGTAAGTGACTTACAAGGGTTTTTGTAAGTCCTTAGAACCTCAGTTCCCTCATCTGTAAGATGAGAGAGTTGAACTGAATGATCTTTAAATTTAACATCTTGTTGGAAACATTGGGTACTAGAATAGGTGGAACACATTCATCATTTGAACCCTGCTCTAAGCTTACGGAGTAAGCTGATTATGCTCTAAATGCCTCTTCCATGTTTACAGCCTCCTCTTCTTCCAGAAAAGAAAAACAAACTAACAACACCTGCTTAGAGCTACATTCAGGATGAGAAAGCAGAATGAAGTACTAATGTCGTTGAATGTCAAGATATTTCACTAGAATAACACACACAATTTCCATACAGGTAGCATTAATAAGGGAGAAATAAATTTAGAATTGAAGACCAGGCAACTATATTAAAAAGCACTTATTGCTTTTTTGTTCTTCCTGGGGCCCATATTTTAAACACAACTTCATGTTGAGCACCTTATTTATGTCACAGAACACATAATACATTTAATGCAGCTGTTTATAACAGCATGTTAATGAGCATATGTGCCCATTATCACAAATAAATAATCCACTTACTCTGAACCAGGGAAGTTATGACAGTTTTCAGTGCTATGAGTACATGGTTTAGGAAAGTTAAATAAAGATTAACTTTTCTGTAATACAATTACCCTTGCAGTTCTCTGGCAATTTGAGCTCTTTGTACTCCTTATCACAATTACATTTTGAATATTTGGCTCTGGAGTAAAAGTACCTCTTGACTTTCAGTAATTTGCATTACTTACTTTTTAGAAAAGATAGATCCAAGCAAAAAGAGTTCTTTGAAAAATAATAAATGTGTTTCCAATTGGTTCCCTTTGCAAAGTCTCAGCCCAAGTAAGACACAGACTGCCTCTACATCCCCTGAGATGTCTTCCATAGATGTCTAATAAATGTTCTACTAATACATTAGTTACATGGACTTCAATTTGGGTTACCTACCTCTTCTTTTCTCTTATAGCACTAGTCCCTCTTGGAGGGATTTTGCCCACCAAAATCTATCATATCTTAGTATGAAATAATTTATCAAATCAGTTCATCCAAGAATCAATCTGAAATTCACTACACTGAGTTAATGAGGAGAAGAAGATAAATAGATGATAAAATTGAGGCAGCCAAGTAGAAATAAGTTTTGAGCCTGTAGATAAGAAAGTTGTGGTCTGGAATTGGGGCATTCATGAGTTCCATTAAAGTCCACTTCTTCTGGGAACTGGGTGAAAGAGGTCCTTGGAAAGCAATAAGATACTTTTGAGAGTTAAAACTGAAATGCCTACTTTACCAGGAGCCCACAGATCTTGCATTAGAATAACAACTGTGGGGCTTTTGTCCAGGAGCAAGCCATTAGGACAAGTTTTTGTTTTGTTTTGCTTTGTTTTCTTGTTTAAGAATCGCAGTGGCAATTTCTCTTGAAACCTAAACTACATTTTCCAGCCTTGTTTTGTAAAAACATTAATCCTTTTGGACCTCCTATAAAGTTATTTAAGGCAGTTATAATTTTTTGAGAAATATATTTGAAAGTACCAAAAGCCCATTCATTAAAAAACTTGTACAACTGAAACTGATCACAGAGTTCAAGATAAGAATTAAAGATCCTCTAGCCCTCTGTCTTCCCAGACGTTGGCTTGGGAAGGATTCTAAATCTTTGCCCAGAACATGGATATAAAGCCATATATACCTTAAACTAATGGCTAGCTTTGCTTATCTGAGTTGGTCTCAAAAAGATTAGAGAATCATCCTCTTTCTCCTTCTCATTTTACCCCTCTTTCTTCTTCCCTTCTCCTTTATTTTCTTCTGCAAGGCATCTTCTTGTAGGCAGATACAAAAGCCTTCCCTGTTTTTCTAATGAGGGTACTAGAGAAAGACATATTCTGTAGAGGTGACCTAATGGAGAAATATTGTCATCTATTTATTTTAGTTTTCTCAGTCATGAGTGAGCATCAGACATAATTCTGCCAAGGACATTTCAAGTGTATATTAACTGAGTATCTACAGATGGAAAAGATTCTAATGTATTTTACAAACTCGCCCAAATGATCAAATGGTAAAAATGTTTCTGTAAGCCTAAATCCCTTTGTGCTTGCTCTCCTTATCATATTCTTGTTCATTTCAAAGCCCAGTCAGTCACGGGGCAGCCGAAACTGGAATGGGGTTTTTAAAGTGTGACATTTTATCTACAATCTCAAACATTGTTGAGTGTGAAAAATAATTCCCCACGGAGTCAGAAATCCCTTTCTGAGTCCAAAATGTAAAAGCTACTAGTTAAGGCAATAAAAGCTAAAAATGAAATTTATGAAAAATACTATGGAGATGAAAAGAAGTTCCTGAAAGATTCTGAGATTAGAAAATGTCATCCAAATCCCCATAGAACTTGCTATGCATGATTTTATCTCTTTTTATAAGAGATAAAATTTAATTATAAAAACCCTCTCTTTAGGATGCTTGGAGTTTCTGATAATGACCGAATACTCGTAACTGTCTCCCCAAAACATGTTACCACCATCTTGTCTTAGAAAACCATGCCATTTCTTACCTAAGAAATACATGCTACCATATCTGCTTCTTTGTGTGTTATGACAAATGAAGAGAGCTCTAAGAAATTTAAATAATTGCATGGATGATGAAATAGGATCCACTTTCCATTCACCAAACGTCAATACACGTGCAACTGTAAGTCTGATCTTCAGCTCTGACAAAAATCTTAAAATACTTGTGAGGCTATGGAAGGAGCAGGGAATTTGAGAAGCTAAATCAAAGGAATAAATTAACAGAACTTCTAACTGTACCTGAACTTCTAACAGAACTTCTAACCATATGTGAACTTCACTGGGTTTAGGATATAAGAATATACACAAGGACAGAATGGGTCTCAAAGTACCACTAGACTAGCAAACATTGGGAAGGTTTCCAAAGTTTGGGCCAAAACATACATATAAAACTATATATGCATTTAATTCCCAGAAGCACCACCTGGGAGACTGTTAGACACACACAAGCTCAGGGCCTCCTCCACTATTCAATGAGCAGCTTTGGGGAGAGAGAAAAACAATCATGCTTTAGAAGCTCTCTAGGGGATTTACCTATTAACTAAAGCTTTAGATCTCTGCTCTAAGACACCTGGTCACCTGCAATAACACAAGGGGCTTCCAGTGCCCCTCAGACTGTCTTGGAACAATTTTGCATTTGGAGAATTTGTGTAATTATTTCTGTAAGGAAGGAGATGGAGGAAAGGAGATAATCTACAAAAGTAAATAATTGAATTCCTTTTTCAACATGTATTTTATTTTATTAATACTTACATTTCTTTTTAAAATGCCGAAGAACAGTGGGGAAAGGGCCAAGAAAGAGGGCTACTGTTTATAGTATCTAGTGTCACCTCTATGGTAACCAGCAAATGGCACTACTTCATTAACCAAAATAAAAAATTCCATGATTGTACATCTAGAACACCTCTTGGAATATTTGCACAAGGAGTTATAAAAAGATGTATTTAAAACAGTTATCATGGTGACAATCCTTTCCCCAAAGAAGTTTTAGCTCACGCAGTCTTCTTTATCACATTGCCTTTCTTTTATTAGATTTTTAGCTCCACGGTATAATTGTATCCTTTCAGAATCTTGGAACTTGACAGCCTTACCTGACTGGACTGCCCCTTAGTCCAGTTTAGTCTCAATAGACAAAACCATAATAGCACTTATTCTGCTGTAGCCTGAGGATGTTCTCTGAGTAGTTTGTGTTTATATAAGACTAACTTCAGCCCACAGAGAAAAAGTGTAATGTCACCAGTGGGCCAGCTCCAGTGAGGATGATAAGACCTGGCCACAACCAGATACAAATCTCTTAAGTAACAAAGTACTCAGGTTGTCTTTCAGGGAAAGTCTCCAGAGTCTGTCAAGAAGGGTGTGAGACCAGCTTTTCAGCAAGGGACATGTTGCCTAAGAATGCCAGTTCATTAGACAGATGACCTTTTGATATCACAAGCTCAAAATCTCCTGCATAGAGAGGATTGAAAACCTCCCCAAGCCCAAGTGAAGAGGCAGGAGAACTGACTCTGTGCAAATGAACCCTGTAACCCCTCCCCTGGCTTTGGTCATCCAATCAACAAGCTGCTTCTCTTACCCCCCTCCTTCTAATACATTCCTCCACAACCAATCAGTCAACTGCAGAGCCCCTTTTGAGCTTTTCCTCCTGCCCCTTTTCCTCACAACAAAGTTCTTTTTGCAAAAACCAGTGCCGTGGTATTGATTTCTGTGCACACCATGCAGTGAAACCTTGGTCGCTATTGGTGCTTCTTCTCTTTTTAAAAATACTTCAATAAGAAACAAGGTAAAAATAATTGTCGAAGGACATGAACATCTTTTTAAAAAAGACTATGTTAACTCCAGTCCTTGCTAGAAACTAATGTACTTCGAGGCCATTTCACTTTAGTTTTCATTACTAACAAACGGAAATCAGAAATGAATCAGGTTTTGTAGAACTTATTCTAGAATCTACATAATGCAGAGGAAGACTTACCAGACAGGAAACTATGGACATTTCCCTATGGGAACTTATTAAGGATCATTAAAATATGGGGAAAGTCTGGATAAAAATTTTAATGAAAAGTGTAAAGAAATAGTCAACAGCTCCCCCCGGCATTAGAGCTGCCAGATTTAGCTTACTAAAACTAAGGCCACAAATTATATTTGAACTTCATATCAACAAACATTTATACTAAATAAGTATGGCATAGGACGTACCTGAACTAAAATATTATTTGTCACTTACCCAAGACTCAAATATATTTATTCATATATTTATTTTTACAGGACTGGAACTAGAACCCAGGCCCTCACATATTCAAGACAAGTGCTCTGTCACTAAGATACACGTCCAACCTCCCAAACTCAGATTAGCTTGGCATTCTGTATTTTATCTGATCAGCCTATCCCCCATGAAATTCTCTCTCCAGATCATGGCAAAAGTAAGCAAATAGCGTATGAATTTCTGCTACCAGACTCAGTTGTCACAGAACTACAGAGAAGAGTAAAGTCTTGGAAAGCCACCATGATTCAATCTGGAAAAGTGATTTTAGTGTCAGGACATTTGGGGTCCTAGTACAACACCGAAAAATATTCACGTGGAAAGGTTGCTGAACCCGATTTGCTCTTCACACAATGATTCTCTTTTTCTCATCCCTTTACAAGACAAGAAACAAAATTCGGAAATAAAAATGCAAGATGTGGAGTTCAAGAAGTAACTGCCCCAGCAGAAATCTCTCAGGGAGCCCACCCAGCGGCTACATATCAGAAATTCTGAACAAGTGGCATCTTCCACAAAACAGAAGAAGCTTTGTGGAGATCTGAGGTTTCTATAGGGCAAGAAGTATGCCCCAGGCAACCCTCTGAGTGTCCTCTGGCTAAATCCAATGGTAAAGAAAAATGATAAGGGCCAAGTTGGAATGGGGAGTAACTTCCTCATCCTTTTTTTTTTTTTTTTTTTTGCTTCAAGAGCTAAATCTCTAAACCACAGCTTGATTTTGTTGTATGATACTGGGAAAATTGTAATGGGATTTTTTTTTCCCCAGCTCAACAGGTAACAAGGTTTGACATCTAGGTTATCATTTCCCAGGCCTCATGCAAAATTAACACTTAAAAGAGAAACTTTCATGTGCTGTTTAATCTGCCCTGGGTTTGAACCTTCCCCTCTTTCAGTTTTGTAAAATGTGAGCTAGCTTTCTCTTCCTTTGTGTTATTCATCAGTCTTTCTCAAAGTAGTGGGAGAATGGCATTTATGAATGTGGAACTCTCAACTAGCACACTGAAAGGGTTCTTGAGATTACTTACAAAAAATAGGACTTAGGGAATACCCAGTGCTGAAGACATCTCCATTTGAATGGCAGCAAATGGACAAGCATTGTAGATGCCAATGAAGGGACCAGTCACCTTTTAGTATCTTATTATTAATCGAGTTACCTATATTTACTGTATACAAATAAGAAAACATAGACATAAAAGCAAATACCCATAATTATTGTCCATCATTGGGGTTTCTCAATGAAAACCACATTAAAGTTTGTGGGTAGTTCTTTCCAAAAAAAAAAAAAAAAAAATTCTTTCCTTGATTCTGATTTCTTTTTTTACCCATTTGGAAGTAAACTTATTTCACACCTAAATATGATCCCTGTTTGTGTAAAGACCCTTCTACACCTATTTTTAACTGGATTGTTTCGCATTAGGTGTCTTAAAAGGGAACTGATTTGCACTATGTGCCATGGATTTCACTACCTTTTGGGAAAAAAAATGCTTTCTTTTCAGTAATGCATCTATTACAGTATTTTGTCAGTAAGCTTTTTAAATATGAAATTTTACATTAAATAAGGGACAAAGGAAAAATATGCACTGAAAAAAAATAATTGAGATAATGCCATTTGAAATACTATTTTGTTTTCACTATAATGTTTAACAAAAGTGTTAAAGATCTTAAAAATATTCTGTAACCATAATTTTCATGTACTATTTATTGAGCAACTACCACAACAGACATTGTTGAAGAGTGAGGATACAGCAGTAAAACAAACAGCATAATGGCTTTTATCATTCTAGGTCCTATATTCTAATAACAGGAGATAGCCAACAACAAACTAACTTAGCAAATACATAAAATGTTAGACAAGGCTAAGAGCTACAGGGATAATCAGGGGATGCTAGAGAAGGCTTGGGGGAAGGTAAGATTAGGGCAAAGCCCTGAACATTATGAAGAAAAATGCTGTTTTAGTTGATTTGGGCTGCCTTAACAAAATGCAGAGGCTTAGAAATTACATTTTTTTTTTCTCACAGCTTTAAACCAGTCTAGGGTCAAGATGCCAACAAGGTGGGTTTTATTCTAAGACCTCTTTTCCTGTCTGGTAGATGGCCATTATCTCACTGTGTACTCAAAGGACCTCCTCTTTGTAGGAAAGGAGGAAAGGAAGCAGGGAGAGAGAGAGAGACGAAGAGAGAGAGAGAGAGAGAGAGAGAGAGAGAGAGAGAGAGAGAGAGAGAAGAGAGAGAGAGAGAAAGAGAGAGCACATGAAAATTCTTTTGCCTCTTTCTCTCTTTATAAGGGCACTAGTTGCACTCTGGAGACCCCATTCTATGACCTCATTGAGACCTAATTATCTCCCCAGGGTCTTCCCTCTCAACACTGTCACACTGGGAGGCTCCCACATATAGATCTTGGGGCACACAGTCAGTCCTAACAGATGTTATCTGCGGGGTGATCTCTGGGGAAGGACTCTGCAGCTCAAGGAAACTTGGAGAGGGAATGTGATGAGCTTAACCCAGGAACAGCAAGAAGTCCTGTAACTCCATCAGGTTGAGCCAAAGAGAGCTCCAGGGAGCAAGATACGGGAGAGGAGGGAGGTTGCTAAGGACCTTGTATACAAGCAAAACAACTTTCTTTAACTCAGACAAAGATGGAAACCTAGAGTTCTGATCAGGAAAGTGAAAGGGTCCAACTTCTATTTTAAAGTATTAGTTCTCAACTAGGGAGCTATTTTGCTCTCAGAGGGGCATTTGACAATGTCTGGAGACATTTTTGGTTGTCACAACTGGGAGGGGTGCTACTGTCATCTAATGGGTAAGGTCAGGGCCATGACAACTCCTCCGTGATGAACAGACCTTCCCAAGAAATAATTATCCACCCCAAAACATTAACAGAGCTAGGGTTGAGATATCCTGTTGTTAGAAAGTTTGTTGTGTGTTGAGAATAGAGGTCACTGGGAGTTGTAGGGAATCCAGTTAAGAGGCTACTTTCAGATTGTAGGTGTGAGATGATGGAATTTGACCCAAAGTATTTGAGTGGAGATAGTAAGTCATGGTCAGGTTCAAGACTTGTTTTAAAGGTACAGGCATTTGGGATCTGAGGGGAAAGATGTGGGTACTTCATAAAAGAGTCTGCAGTGACCTCTAGTAGATCAATAAAACAAGTAATTTAGAAAAACAGCCAATCGCAGAAGAAAGTTCTCAGCACACAGGGTAGGGGAGAAATTTTTGTCTGATGTGCTGCTTACTAACCTTCTGGGTGTGGGCTACACCAGGGGGAATCAATTTACTCACCAATAAAACAAGGAGGTTGGACTAGATAACTTCTGGCTATCTTCAGCTCTAATAAAATAACAGTGTATGAATTCACATTTTTGGTACTTACAAAAGTTACCCTCAAATTTAGGAGGAAATCTATTATATGAAGAGATTTGCTATAATCACCCTGTGATCAGTTTATCACAGACTGAAATGAGACCAAAAAGAGTCACAGTTACTGGAAGTGCCAAGAGACCAACAACCTTCTTCATTAGCCATAAAATAGAGTCTAATCTTTTTTCTCTTGAAGATAAAAGACGGCAGAGGTCACTCTGCTGACAAAGCATAGACTGCTTTATTACGATTCACGAGAAATGAAGTATTCATCTTGTGGAAACCCCTATTACAAACAGGAAGGATTAATTCCATAAAGGTCTGACAGGTCCAGAGAAAACCTTAAAAACTCAGCAAACCTCGTGGTTGACATTGTGGCAGAAAGTGTGATGTGGGGAAGTAGATTGACAAAACATTTGTATTATAACAAGTCCAATTTTCTCAAAATGGAGGCTAAAAAATGTCATTAAAAGGCTGTCATTCATGTTGTTGTGGTATTTACTGTATCTTGTCTCAGCAGAAAGGTGATATTTTCCTGCTTAGTCCATGAATGACATCAAAAATAAAAATCCACTAGGCATGTTAGCTTTGGAACTGAGAGCCAGTGAGCTTTAAAATGCTCAGGGGATCAATACCTACTGAAGAACCCTCTCAGATAACTTGTTTTCTCAAATAATGGTTTAGGTTCAGTGGGAGACAACCTGCAGAGTGGAATGAAGTCTCATTGGAGGACGAGGAACATTAAGGGGACTTCCGTACCTGATATGTGCAATATGAACACTATCTATAGGAATTTCAAGGATGAAGGACTTATTCATGTGACCTTACCTTAGGGAAACTAAGAGATGAAGAAATGTGCATATGTTATCTAAAAAGACCAACTGCATACAGGATTTAGTTGTAACATCTAGGCAAAGTCTAATTAGAGCCTTCCCTAGAACAAAGTGTTTGGCACCTTGGACCCTGATATCATACTAGCAGGCTGGGAACATTGCTGAAGTCATTAATTTAACATCCAATGGGGATAACTTCCAATAAAATCTCAGAATTAGTTATGAATCTTAGGCCAAATAATACACATCAATCGTCACTAGGTTCCCATTTTATGAAATGGAAAAGTTAGTCTTGGGCCTTTTCCAGAGATAAAAGTCCTCATTGAATAAAGTGACAGACCCCACTTAGAAGTGATGGCTTCCCACTGTAACTCTCTTGAGTTTTAAGCTTCCTATTGCACATCATGTTTCTGAATATTTGTTTATTATTATAATGGAAACACAAGGGAAGAGAAATGAATCATATTTATCTATCTCACACACCCCTGAATAGCCCTTACCTAACTCAGAGATATTTAATAAAAGTCTATTAATTAAGCAAACATATATAGACCAAAACATAAATATTTTGTAAAAATTTACCTAATTCACTAAAAGAAAATCATAACACAGGTTAAAAAAAAAAAGAAAAAAAAAGAACCTAATTCTCCTAGGTTGACTATGAATAATTGAAATACTGAATATTGCTGCCAAGAAAAAAGCTTATCAGTATCTATTTTGTAACATTTCCTTATAAATTCTGAGATAGGTAGCTGCCCAACTTTTTCTATTAAGAGCCAGATGGCATATTTTTTTTTTTTGGCTTTACAAAACAAGAGGTAAAATTACAGATAGTATATAGATACTTACATAAATATTTTTTAAAATGTACAGGCCATTGTTGTAAAAACAGGGCACTCCTTTGGGCTAGGGTCTGTCACCCTGTTCTAAAAGGATGATGCTGTTGATTCATAGTGAGGAGATCAAGCTTGGAGCTGTTATCATATGCCACGCGCTCCTCAATACTCCATTCCTTTCAGTAATGGGTTTACCCATGCAAAAAGCTTTAGCAAGGACACAGGTCCACAGGCTGTGTGACCAAGTGGAGATGTTTGTTATGGGCACTCATCCACACACATCCTCATATGCCTATCAAATGCCTGTTAGCTTTCCACCCTCCTCATTCTAAGAGTCCACTAATCCAGTGCCCCAGCCCCTGGGCTCCATCTCCTCCCTGTCTAACACCCCTGCAGTCTCTGTCCCTTCCCAGAGGCTTTGCAGGCAGAACAGTTGAGGGAGTCTATGGAAAATGTATTCCAATTACTGATGATATGTAGAGCATATGCTGTTTTCATACCATTTCCTAAAAAGCTTCAAAGACTGTGAAAACAGTATTAATTAACCTTGTTCTTTAACGTACATGAGAAAATATTCAAGATGAAGGGAAACACTGTTTCTTCAGTTTTCTTACTGCAATGAAGACAGCGTGGTCTAGTTCTCCCTGCTGTGGCACAGTGTAATCTTTACTGGCTTTCAAAAGACATGTGGGCACCTTACAGTCCAGAAGAGCTATGAAACAGTCTTAGTATCACTGATAGGGCCCACATAGGTTACCCATGTCACTTAACTCTCATTTTAATCATTTTTTTTGGATAAACTTCTATTCAGCTTCTTTTCATGAATTTATTTTATTTTTTCCACATTTCTGATACGAATAAAAGTAAGAATCAAAGCAATGGAATAATGTCTTGAGCCACCATTGAGGAACAGTAAAAACCTAATATTTATCTAAATAATAAACATCAGGACTCCTGGAATGATAGAAACTGTAATGCCATTGAGGGATCCAAGTGTTATCATAAAACACTCAGAAGGAAATTTATACACAATTTTCAGATGAAAAGCAAAACCAAGAGCAGAAAATGTGCTGAGTTTATTGAGTGTAACACACACAGGTCTCCATCTCAAATGTGGGATCCCCCACAATTCACCAGCTAGACACCCCTTTCTGCCATCACCTGAGACCCCAAACAGCAGCACATGGTTCCTCCCCTCTTCTCTCTTAATGTGTTTGACTTTTTTAACCTTAAGATCAGAAGCCAGGTACTTGATAGATATCACAGAACATAAAAAGAGGTCCTTTTTATTTTATAGCACTTTGTTTGTATTATATCTACCAAGATAGTAGTCTTTAAGATCATCATTAGTATAAATTTTATATAATTGAACCAAACCAGATACCATCTTTTTAATATAATTAAATAAATAACATCTTCTTTCTTTTCTCTTTTCAATTCCTTTTCTTTCTAGTTTGAAAACACACACACACACACACACACACACACACACCCCAGCATGAAATATATGCCCTTGATTTTGCATTGCCAGGGGAATGACTAATATAGACATAAAAATAATTGGTAATGATAAGAGTCCCTTGCACATGGAAAGTTTTCTTTTTTTCCTATTGTGCCCAAGTTGGTCTGATGGTGAAGATATGGGATATCCACCATATTAGATCATTGTTTGGGGTTATATTATAATTTATCAAAGGTTTATGTTGTAGTTTATAAACATAGAGGGGTATGTTTCTCTGTTAATTTTTTTCTTATATCTATAATATCTAATTTAGAGTGATTCAGGGTTTTCATGGCTGCTTCTTTTGATCCTGTTGGCTTTGGGAGACATTGCTAACCTCATTCTTCAGGTAGGACAAAAGTCTCAGACAGATTAATTGTCCTGATGAAGGTCACACAGCTCAAAGGAGTATCTAGTAATAAAATCTAGACTTGTATGAATTCACATCTGGGATTTGTTCAGTTACCGTTCTGTGTGTGTGTGTGTGTGTGTGTGTGTGTGTGTGTATGAATTTTTTTGTTTTAAGAAAAACCATATGCTCTTTAAAAAGTATACTAAATAAGCAGAGGATTAGAGTCAAACCAGCTCAGAAGTGGAATAGACAAACAAACAAACAAACAAACAAAACAAAAGTATTAATACAGATTTCTCCTTAGCTACTATGATTCTGGAAAATCTATAATGCAGATTTGGGGCACATCAGCCTCTTTGTCATGTACATATACAATCTGTTATGAGGGACAGAATCAATTACTCTATGATATCCCAGAGTGCTCAGTTTAATGGCCTTTCAAACTATAAACTTTGTCAACCAGTCAGACCTGTAGGATGTAGGAGCCCAGAATTAACACAGTGAGCATTGGTAGGGAAGGACCACCCTGAAGACAACCTTTCTGTGCTTCCAGCATCAAACCAGAAGACCCCAAGTGTCTGACAAGGTCCTGGCTAGGTCCTAGCAAGGTCCTCACAAGAGAGTCCCCGGAATGCTAGAAAAACAGTACACAATTCGAGAACCTGTATCCAACTTTATTTTTTCCTCAGGGTTATACCTGAATCCCAAGAAGCATGGGTTTCTAGTTCATAATAAATTCTATGAAGAAAAAAGCATTTGATCATAAGAATTTATAAGTATCAGATCTCCCAAATTTTGATATAGCCCAGAGAATGTTTTCATCACATATATTTACATTTATTTCTTACTCTGAAAGTCAAGAATTATGCCTAAAATTGTGCAGAAATCCCTTTTCCTATTTGTTTTTAGCAGTGATGAACACTTTAATAAGTAGTAATTGTATTGGGTAGGGTTGGTTTCAAAGAAAATATTTTTCCATCTTTAATATTGTGTTCAGTGAACCAAAAGAGGACAAAGGAGGGGAATGAACATTTAAGAATTATCTAAAGGAATTAAAATTCTACTGGTCCAAAGTTTGGTTTGTTAGCTGCAGGTCTCAAGCTGAAGTCCCTCACTTATGGGCATGTAGGACCAAAGGAGCTCATATACAGACTCCAGAGGTTAAAGGCATCAATAAATGCTCACCTTGATATAAGATGACCCTTGCCCCAAGATAGAAAGTCAGTTACATAGTTAACCATCGTTTCAAATTTAGCTTTTAGATGAGGTCACTGTTGAACATTAGCACATCCATCTTCTATTTTTGCCCAGGATGTAAAATAAAGTAAAATTTAAAAATAACAAAAAATGTAGATAATTTGAAAACAGGTTAATTATGACTCTGTGTAGTTTGTTTTTCACAGATCTCATGCTAATCACCAGGGCAATTACTAGGACAAATAAAATAATTTATTACACAAATCATTCATCATTGAGACTAAAAGGAGATCAACTTATTATTACACCAGGATAATGCATTATTTTAGCCAAGCTAAAGGGATGCATGGCCCACTATTTATCACTGTTTTAAAGATGGCACAGATGTTTATAAATATTATATATTTTTTAAATATTTATTTTTTAGTTTTAGGTGGATACAACAGCTTCATTTTATTTTTATGGGATGCGGAGGATTGAACCCAGTGCCTCACATGTGCTAGGCAAGCGCTCTACCGCTTGAGCCACAACCCCAGCCCAAATACAATGTTTTTTGAAATCCATTTATCAGATGGTAAGAAATCTTGTTAGGCACTAGCCACATTTGGAATTAGTTATGTTGAAAGAAGATATATATATATATATATATATATATATATATATATATATATATATATATATATATATATTTTATATATGAAATGTGCAATTTACTCTCATACTGCTATATGTTTAGTTAAATGAAAGAGAATTATGTCTCACACTTATCTAATTGTTTGTTACCCATCAGTGGAAACTTCTTTGGGAACAGATAAAGGGCCAATGTTTACTGGAACACCTCCTGGTAGTAACTGGAAAGGGATGGCTGCAGGTCACATTGGAATGTGCTGGAAATGAACTGAAACTAAATGAGCAAAACTGCGATGGGTCTGAAGGAAGGAGATTGTGGACCAAAAAGTATCACACTTCCCCGTCAATCTGCAAAGAGACTGTGAAAAATGACACATGAATTTGGTATAAAGGACTGCAGCCACTTAGATGCTATTAACACCGACTGGTTTTGTCCATGAAGAATAATGGCAGAATGAGGCATCGAGTTGGGATCACAGGGGACTCTCGCTCCATCACACTCGGTGACTCACACTCTATGCCCTTCTGCTTAATAGTGGTGGGTTCAGTGCTTTGACACAGATAGATGTGTTCAGAAAACCTTGGCAGTCACTGCTAGTATCAGCAACTAAGAGTGCAGCATGTTAATGGCGAAAACCAAGGAAAATTGAAAGAAGATGGACTTGGTAATTTTTGGTTATATTCATTACTAATTCACTCAAAATACTTTTTAAAAAATTTACATAATATACTGGATCTTCAATTGACCACATCATGTCAACATGAAAGTAACAAAACACTAATAACATGTTTGAACATTTCTTTTTATAGGAGGAAGAAACTAGTGGATCAATGCTCAAGCCTTTTTAATTTTCAACTGTCTGATAAAGTTTCATATGTTTACTGTAGTGAAGAAGAAATTGAACCTGAAGCTGAGCTTTGTAATTTGCCCAATGAATGAGTTTAATTTTGAAAAAAACTAACTTTGACTCAAAACTCTATTTCTGACAGTTAGATTTGGTTCTCTATATCAAAAGTCTGCAAGCTTTTTCCACAAAGGGCTAGATAGTAAATATCTTTAACTTTGTGAAACAAATACTTTATTCTGCTTTTGTAACAGGAAAGTAACTATAGATAGCAGGAAAATAAGGGAACATTACCACATATTCACATCCAGCTGCTTGCTCCAAAATAACTAGCAAAAATGAAAGCAAATAAGCAAAATTAAATAAAATTACATAACACCAGTAGTTGTAAATATCTTACAGTAATTTACCTTAAATACCTCCAGCAAATAAATATTGCATAAAACACAATCCATATTTATTTTTGAGTTCTCTAACCTCTCTTTCAAAGCATAACACCCCCCCCCAACTCCTCCTCATTCTCTAGTGACTTCTAAATGATATTAGAGTTTTCTCTCTGATACTCCATCCAGCCCTGCCCTTCCTGGTTGAGACATTTTCTAAAACCTCTGTTTCTTTCTTTACATTTTTAAAACCTATTCAAAATAGCATCATCTGTGACTCTGCATCATGGAGGACTAGAGGAATGAGAAGTTGTGCTCCATTTGTCTATAATGTGTCAAAATGCATTTTGCTATCGTCATGTATAACTAATTAGATCAGCAACAAAAAATAGCATCACCTAGTGGAAGGGGGCTCACTATCTTTCACTTATATTATGTACAATTAGCTAAAACAAATGCCACTAAATAGGTGGCTTCAACAGTTTTGGCCATTTAAGAGGGCTATGCAGAATTAATTAAATTCATCAATTATTTTTGAGTCTATATGCTAGACATTGGGAGTTGTGAATGTAGCTAAAGATAGTAATAAGTAAAGAAAGCCATAAAGAGATATAGACTCCACTATTTCCATTTCCAAGAAGTTATCTCAGGAAAATAATTCAACAGCACAAAAATAACTAAAAATATTCAAAGAAAAGATCATTAAAATTTTAGATATCATGGCAAATCCTGGTCCACAGAAACACAGTGATTGTCTAATACTAGGGAAATAGAGAAGCAAATCAGGACATAAATATAACAATACATTAGAAAATAATCAAAATGATCACTACAAAGATCAGGAAGAAACCTGCAATAATACAGACAACAATTGTGATAGCTCTGTTGATCGCTGGTTTGGGGATGAAGCTGCTTTCCTGCTACACCTTCAATAATATCACAAAGTCAATAATTAATTGCATATGGCTGTGTCAAAATTTCAATATGGTTCTAAATTACTATGAATATGCTTGTGTATATATAGAGAGGAAATAATCTCTGGATTGCCCATACTGAACCATTTCCTGGCAGAGACAGGCATGTGGCCTGCTAAATCAACTGCATGGACAAGGTCCCTGTCAGATGACAGAAGATCCTTTTTGTAGCCATTAACTATGTTACCAGCTCTGAAAAACATGCAACAGCACTTTCTTCTTGTGTATTATTTTCTTTTCGCTGCCTATTCCCTCATTCTTCAGAGGACAGTTAGCAATGCCATAAATTAATTTGTAGCTTGGAGTGAATTCTTTAATCCTTTTTGTTCTCTCACCTCCCAATCAAATACATACTCTTACATTTGCATGAATTAACATAAGGAAACATTAATTACACAGTGTCTAGGCTGGGACAGGCAAACAGCTTCAATCAATCTCAATAACTTGCATCAGAAAGGTGAAAAATACTGCCCAGCCTTATCAGGACCACATAATAGACACAAATACAGGCTCAGTGTCTGTTGTGGGTGTGATTTATAACCAACATCTGAAAACAAAAAGCAGAAAATTACTAGGGGACTAATCAATAACAATTATCTTAATGATAGATGGACAAATTTCATTCCTTTGTTGGGTGGTATTGTCAGTGTAGTGGTTGGTTTGCAACAGGGGATAAAGATTAGGCAGACTGCTCTAAGGAGACCAGTGCTGCTCAAAAATGCCTACCTCCTGAGGTGCAGATTTGAATTGTGTGACTTTATTTTAGCCCCAAAATTGTGAGCGTACACCTGAACCATAGAAGGTGACTTCCAGACCTCACACACAGCCCCTCCATGAAAATGGGGTCAAGTTTCTGAGTCTTTCTAGATGCTACTTTGTCTTCCCAATCTCTCTCCACATGTGGATAATTCATCTTCTTAAGAGAATCTAAAGTCCACCAGTGTCAGCCTGCATAGCCATATTGCGCATAAAGCTAGCATCAATTCTGATCAATGGTTGCTCAACAGTGCGGGTTGTTAATTATGTAAAATAGGTCCACAAAGACACATGACCAATACTTAACAGCCATCTTCAGTATTTCATATACTTTTGAAGAGTGTTTTACAGATATCAAGTATGGGGACAAATAGGAATTTGGATCTATAGAAGCCTATTTCTTGATATTGGTGTTTTTTTTCTTCTTAGACCCATGATAGATCAGTGGGGGAAAAAATACGAAAAGGGAAGGACAAAGGGATGCAGTAGCATTTCTCAAATATGATACCTTCTAAGTCCATATTTTCTCAGTGATGAGGCTGTTGACATTGTGGGTCAGATAATTCTTCATTATAGAGAGATTGCCTATATATTACAGGAAGTTTCATAGCATCTCCTTATTAGATGCTTGTACCTTTCCCTCCTTCTCTTCCAGTTGTGACAATGAAAAACTGTTTCTAGCCATTACCAAGGAAGCAATATCATCCTGAGCTAAGACCTCTTTAAGCTCTTTCATACAAAAATAACATGCAAATGCAATGTCCATACAAAAAAATCATTAAAGCAACTGAAAGAGATTTATTATATAGAAACTTTGTTATTAAACATTTTTTGAAATAAGTGGATTTTCCTCAGCTCCTAAGTCAATATTTGAAGGTATTGATAAAACATTGTAAGTCAAGATTTCTTCTACTGATGATCCCATCCTGACTGGGTGGCCTTCAACCATTCTAACTCTATGCATAACTTTCTTCCTTTGCATAGAAAATGGCTTGAACAAGGTGATTGCTAAGTTCTTGCCAGATCTAAGGGTCCACCATTCAACTATTAGAAGGGTTAACCAGGACCATCCACATGCCTCCCACATATCCAATCCAGTGTCTGCCACAGTTCTTCTTTAGACTTTTTCTGCTCTGAGAACTGTAATTATTTCCCTTGCCAAATTCAGCATCATCCAAAATTTTAATTCCACAAGAATAAACAATTTCTTACATTAAAATCTGAACATGTAACACATCAAAAGTAGGGGAAGCTCCTCTTTCTGTGTACTAAAAGAGGAGACAGTAACATCAGAGACTGATAATTAGTCTGGGCTTCCTTATAAATTTGGCCATGATGACAAAGCAAGCAAATTACCAAACATCAACAACGAAACAGACTATTAAATTAAGCCCTATCTACTGCCTGTTGTGCTAATGCTTTCTCTCTTATGTAATAGTTTATTCAAGGTAGAAATTGTGCTTAGAGAGAGAGAGAAGAAAACTTAGATAAATTCAATTATTAAAAAAAAATCCAATTTTCCTGAATTTGACCCTATGGTGAGTCAGGTCTCAGAAGCATATGCTTTCTGATTTGTGGTTCTCAGAGACCATTAATATTTGTAATCACTTCTCCAAATACACACTATTCATATAGATCCCTGGGGATTCTCGAAACCAATTTGCCCTTTTGACAGCTGTCAAATCCTTGTTTGCATGAAAGATGCAACAAGTCAATGAAATCATCCTCCTGGACTCTAAGCACTGTCAGCTATTGGCTATCGGGATTCATCCGTCCATAGGCCCTCATTGGGCCCTTTCATAACTGATATGCTAGCTGATGCATTCCTGCGATTGCTCATGTGAGTACAGAATGAAACAACATGACAGAGACACAGCATTATAATTCTCTACATCCAGAGACTCAAGTGACCTGCCTGCCAATACACCACAGTGTGTTCCCATTTATAGTGCATCTATTTTAACAAAGAGTTGAAGAAATAATCCTTCAAATAGGTTATACTTGTCTCTTTCCATTGCCTCTCTATCTTCCTGCAAGATGCATCAAAATGCAATGATCTTTACATTTTCATGTGTAACAGTCTTGTGAGAAGAAAGGCAAGCTATCTCCCTCTGAGAGACAGAGGACAGAAGCAATGACACTATATGGAGAAATCTTTAGTCTGTGCACTCAGTAAAGGATGTGCTCAGAGCCTGTTAGCTGCTTTGATGAAATAAAGAACTTTAATTATAAGGCCATGAGAACCAAAAAATTTGTATCAGGAACAACGACTCATTGTTTCCAAGCCCCTTATTCTTTCTTGAAAATAGTTCTTTATTTTATTCACTAAGATGGGGGCAGTGAGTGGGGAGTCACCCCTAATTATAATTAGACAGAAAAGTCACTTCAAATCTCAGGAATCATATCCTCATCAATACAAAAGCTACATGTTTTTCTGGCTATCCACCAACACCCTGAATAGAAAACTACCCTAGTTTGAGGCAAGCATTGACCAGGCATTGGAAAAAAAAAAAAACTCAAAAACAAAAACAAAAACAAAAAAATGGCTACCATTAGGTGAATAGATTGCATCACTGTAATGAAATGGGAGAGTTGGGAAAATAAACAGCTAATTCATTACCAATGCAAACCCACTCTTTCTCCATAAAATGAAAGCCACAATAAAGCTGATGGGCCATGGGTTATGAATACATTGTTCTGGGTTTTCAAAACCCAAAGATATTTTAAAAACCATAATCCAAACATAACCAAACCATAAAGCATCCAATAATAAATGTGTACATTTTAGCCCTGCCGTTCCGAGCAGCACCACCAGCAAAATGCCCCTTTCACGCTCTTCTGACCAGCTGTATTTGGTTACACTTCATGAAAAGTCACAGCTTCTATATCTCATTTTCTTTCAATTCAGTGGATTTGGCAATTTCAACATAAAGAAATTAAAATTTAAAAATAAATAAATAAAAGTATCTGTGGGTCATAAACTCTCAGGCTCAGTAGTTTTAATGTTTAAAATAAATGTTTAATGTCCAACTGCAGGATCAGGTGATATTACAAATGTGATCATTTTTTTTTTTCTTGGTTGTTGTTCTGAGATGAACAAAGCGAATAAGAGGAGGAAAAACAATCAAAGTCCCAGGATCCCGAAACTCTTATTCATCACATTGTCAGTCTCATGTTGAAACTGGTTGTCACATTTCTAGTCTTTATCTCATCTCTTGGAAACTTGCTAATTTACTAGCCTGGAGCAGTCTCAGAAAATTAAGAGATATCCCTGTTGACCCTATTAAAAGATGTTAGTAAACCACAGTTGTTTCAAAAGACTAACACTCTATTCAATATTAAATGACAGCAAAGGGCTGAAAGATGTCACCTGCCTACAAGGTAGAGAAAAGAAAATGTTAATTTCCAAAACCAATCACTTTGGATTTCCATTTCTTAATGGTTTCCCTGTGAAATCTATTATTGCTACATCAACATAGGTACTAACACCAGCATCAATTGAAGGGATGACTTTCATCAAGCCATCTTGGATTGTATGGTAAATATCTTATTTATTACACTCTTAGTTAGAAAGTACCCAAGGATTTTCTAAGCAAGAAAAACTTTAAGCCTTAGGAGTGTTCCAAAGCTGGCAGCTGCTTCTGCATACGAAGGAAACGTGGTGGAAAGAGATGGAGTGCAATAGGAAAGTAACAGTCCTTTCTGCAAAAATCACTAGAAAATAGGAGGGGAATTGGAAGATTCCAGACACAAAGTTAAGAACAGTGTTTGAGACCACAGACTCTGGAGGCACACACAGCTCAACTCAAACTTAAACTCTGCCACTTACCAGCTATGTGGCTTTACTTATCCTCTCTTTTATCTACTCCAAAGCAGGGAAAAGGTCACTACTCCTCTTCTGGGGCTACTGGGAATTCTTTTGTATTAGTTGTTTAACACATTGACTGCAGTAAGAGTTCAACACTTTGTTGTTTATTGTGATAAATATCAGTCACATGTGATCTCTCATCATCAATGTGATCTTAACTAAATTAATTTATTTCTTTGTTCTTCTATTGACTTACCTTTGATTTGGAAATATACTAGTATTTCATCCTGTTCCACTGGATTGAATAACATAGTCCATATAAAAAGACATTTTTTTTTAAGCACAAAGGTGTACCTATAAGAGCATATACCAGTTGAGTGGCAGATCAAGACATTCTAGTATCAGACTGAAGCAATACTCTTTGATTTCTGATTCACAGGCAGGTTAATCTCTACTGAGAAAAGAAGAAAAGGAAGGACTAACATTGAAGAACTGATATATATTATATTTCCACTGTACCTTTTCTCTATTGCCTTAGCTAGACATGTATCCAGTGAGTCACCCATTCAATTCAATCTCCTTTATTTAACACATGGATTCTTTATTCCTAGGAAGATAAAACCATTTCTTGCCATGAGTTGCACATGGTCCTAAACACTCAACCCCAACCCCAATTTGGATGTGCTCTTTGCACCCTCTTTCCCATCACCGGTAACACCTCAGCTTCTCTCCACTGCCAGCACACACTGCTACCTTCTTCTGACAAACAGCAGCCCGGATTGCATAAACTGTAGGAGCAGGAGACCCTGAGATAACTGCTCTGTAATGATTTCTCAGATGAACATTATTGTGTTGTATTCCAGTCTACCCAACACTCTTGAAAGAGCTTGAAGCTCTTGAGCCATCTTTACACTCTCTAATCTTTTACATTCTGACAATCACAATTCAAAGACAGAATGGAGTCTTCAAGGGGAAGTATTGTATACAGCAAGAAATGAGATGAATCCTGTTCACTGTGGCTCTCAGCAGGGCACACACTGCATGTCTGCACATTTCTTGGTTAGGAACCTTCTCCTGAGTCTATATTCCCTCCTTCTTGCAAAAGGTGCACTAGCCTCAAAGGAAATGTGGCCATCTGTGGGCAGGTATCTCTTAAAGGCTATTAAAAGACTGCTATTGCTGTGATCTTGTGGGCAGCTTGAAAGTTCTTGAAAGAGATTGAAGAGGATCCCTGATACCCCAAATTTACTTCATAGTTAGTTGTTCCCTTATTGGGTAGAAAAGATTTTCATGTGGTCACTTTTCTGACTGTAAAATTTCAATTTTAGCTTCTATGAATTATTTTGGAGAAGTTTTTAAAGGGCTTGGGAAATCAGTGACAATACAGAAGGAAAGATGTATATAATGATGGCAAAGGCAGCCCCAGTGACTGCAGCACCCACTTTGTAGCAGCCAACCTCTGCAGAAAAACCAGATCAGGACACTTTGCAGAAGAGCTCCACAAGAGGAAAAGACTTGCAGGTCTGCAAAATTTGGAGAGCATTTAGTGATTTAAGTGGAGGAAAGAAAAGTATATTAAAATCAAGAAAAAAAAATATGAGGCAATTTTTAACTCCAAAGGGGGAAGAATTCTCCAGGAAAACAAAGTCATCATCATGTAAGATTCAGTATTGTGACCATGGAATATTACTCTGAACAAAATTAAGATTTAACTTTATTGGGAGTCTGGAGATGAGAAGAGGGAACTGTATGGTGGAGCTGAATGGGTGAGTGGATATAAAGGAATCAAGTCTGTATCTGTCAAAGCAGGAAGTCAGTAGATAACGTCTCAAGTGGAAGTATGGAAAATGAGCTGCAAGCATGCTACTTAGAGAAGTGGAGAAAAATTCCATAAGAATCTATTACAAGAATTTGAAGTTTATTTATTTATTTTTTAGAAAGAAGAGGAATCCAGATGGGGTAGAAAAGGAATGATATTTTTAAAACGAGCCTTGTAGAACTCTAAAGACTTTTAAACTATGTATATGCACAACTTTGGTGAAAAGGAATGCAAAATACATCCTACTTAATTTCAAAAAGTTATTCATGGTATGTCTATACACAGGAGATCATCATACTTAGAGAGAAAACAGGGTGTAGGAGGCACACATGAGGAGAATCTCTGTGATCCTAATGACTGAAAGACTGTCCCTTAGTAAAATCTTTCCCACCTCACTTCAGGACAAAAATCACTTGTATATCTGAAGATAAATTGAATTATCTCTTTCAAGACAAGATATTATCTAAGAGTTAAGAGGTGGCTTCAGATAAGTAGGGCTTATTCCCACAAAACCTAGCACCTAGCTGATAAAGTCAAGTCAGACTTAATCTTTTATGGAGCAAACAGAACTGTAACCCCCCCCCCCCCCGCCGCTGTCCTGTTAAGCCCAAAGTTTGCTCATAATAACATTATTTTTAGAATTTTGTGGGCTTGAAGGGAAAACAGAAGGAACAGCCCAACATTAAATTACTCACTTGGATGACTTTCCAAATTGAAATCACAAAGATTGCAAGTACAGAGTTGTAACTACACAGGAACCCATTTAAAATAATTTCAGATCTGAACATTGCCATACGGTCCTGTTGATTTCAATGGAGGCAACCTACTCATGTGGATAATACTATGCAGATGGGGCAGTGGTGCTGGGGGGCCTTCTGCCAAGGCCATCCCTGCCTCAGTCCGCCTCACACCAAGATTCCCCTCATAATCTCTAGGGATTATATATCTTTTCTTTTTGGGGGGCGGAGGAGAGGGTAGCAGTGTTGGGTTGGAATGGTATGTATGTACTTATGAGAGGACTTCTGCTCTGAGGACCACGTGATTCCTCTGTAAGTAGGTTCTGTCTGCCAGGAAAGCAAACTCATTTGCTTCAGTCAGATGCTAGCATTCTATCAGGCAGTGAGTCACAGCAGGAAAAAGCTGGATATTAGAGGATCCTGTAGTAGAGGATTCCATGCACATCTAGCAGATCAATTTTACATGTATGATTTCTAATAACAAATTAAATGATCATAAAAATTATTTTCATGGGTAGGACACATCTTTCTATTTACCTTCTTATTATTGCCTTCCTTTCGCTTAAAATCCATATACTCCCCAGATGGAAAACAAAGGTAGTTGTCAAAGACCATCTCAATTAAGATTTAAAGGAGAGGGCCACATTTTCTGGAAGGACATTGGGTATCCTGATGGTTCAGAGGTAACATATGCCAATATTTATAGACCCAACAGACTGTCCCCTGACTAGAGGCCTTGCCATCTTGTGTGATAGAATCTTCAGATCCTAATTAACTCACACCAGAGTCACTATAGGACATGTCCTCCTGCCTACATCAAATTCTGAATCTATACTCCAAACTTGAAAGTCATTTCAGATATTTAATAGCAAAAGAACAGAAAGCACACAGGGAAATTTAGATAAGAACCATTTGAAAATTGTTTTCATTTCATCTTTTTAAAAGTCAATTCTTTATGAATAATGGAGCTGCAGAAATCTCTTCAGTGAGGCTTGCCTCAAGACTGGGAAGTAATTCACTGGGAACCTCCTGGTCAGCTAAGGCAGCAGGAATAGATCTTAGATCAGGGATGCTTCCTCTTTGCCAAGGACTCTTCTCCAGCTCACTTGACTCTGTTATCATATTTAGCCTGCAGGTACCAAATTTTCTGGCCCTATCTCTTCTCCAAACATTAACTAATAGGATCATCTTAAAATGTAATTTAGAACTTTCCATGCCTTTGCTCAAAACTTTCTTGGTTTTCCTGTTAGGGGAACTCCCTGTTATGGTTTAGATATTAGGCACCCCTCCAAAGCTCATGTGTTGTTAGTCAATACAAGAATTTTCAGAGCTGAAATGATTAGATGATGATAGCTTTAGCCTAATCAGTGATTTAATTCGTTGTTATGGATTAACTGGAGGGTAACTGCAAGTAGCTAGGGTGTGGTTAGAGGGAGTAGGTCATTGGGGAAGTTCCTTTGGGGTTCATAGTTTGTCCCTAGTAAGCAGAGCTCTGCTGCCATATCCTAAGTTGCTTTCCTCTTCTGTGTCCTCCGCCATGATGTTCTGCTTCACCTTACCCAGGGCCCATAGCTTTGGAGTTGGCCAAACTATGAAACTATGAGCCCCCCAAAAACTCTTCCTCCTCTAACTGTTCTTGTCAGATCTTTTGGTCGCAGCAATGAAAAAGCTGACTAAAACACTCCCCGGTTCCAGATTGTGAACTGCCATGGTGTGCAGAGTTCCTGAAAGCCATCTTCATCCTGTGTGCCCTGTGGGGCCTCTCACATGTCCCATTCATGGTGGCTCCATTCTGCCTATACCTTTACTGCACCTAGAATGTTCTCCCTCAAATGCACATCTAGCTAACTCCTATTCATCCTTTGGCTTCAGACTGAATAGCATTTAAAACTTTTCTGGCAGAACATCAAATCCAAAGCTGAGCCTACTCTCAGTATGAATCTTTCTCATGGTATGCTGTGTTGCCCTTGGAATATTCTGCACAATAGACTTGCTCTTGTTCTTTAGATGCACATTGGTCTCCTCCACTGGACCATAAATGCCACAAGAACAGATTGTTTCCTTAACTACCCTACATTCAGTGTCCCGTAGAGTGCCCTCCGCAACTCAAGGAATCAAAGGTGATTACTGAAAATTTGGAAGGGTGTGCAACCTTCTCCAAGCCCTGATTTATGAATTCTTGAGAAATGGCACAAAGCTCTATTCTCCTGATCACTCACTTTGCATTTATTTTATGCCCCTGCAGAATTTCTTTTTTCTTTCTCTTTTCAGAAAGTTATCTGTAGAGGATTGATTATTGTCATCCTCCGAATTTATATTCTCCCAGAAGGTCAGACTGTGATCCCATTTGGACATAGATCCTGCGGAAAGATCTCAAGAAAAAAAAAATTCTGAATTTAGGGTAAATTGTCTTCTTTATAAGAAAAGAAGTGGTCACAGAAAGGTACTCAGGCAGAGAAAGAGGCAAGGTGAAGACAGAGGTGGAGATTGGAGTGGTCCAGGCAAAAGTTGAGGAGTAAAGAGAATTTCCTAGAGCTCCCCAAAAGTGAGAAAAGACAAGGAAGGCTTCTCCCTCCAAGTTTCAGAGAGAGAATGTGTCTACTGATATTTTGGTTTCTAAATTCTGTCTTTCAGAACCACATGGGAGTGAATTTCTCTTGTTTTAAGTCCCCTAGTCTATAAAATATATGTAATATATAATATATATTTACTATTTTATCCATTTTTAAATATAATGCAGTGGCACTTTGTATGGCACCCTTATAAAATCAATACTGTACTCTATGAGGAGTGGTTTAGTATTCTGTAAACTTTATAACTTCCTTCCACAAAACTACTAAACAAGTATAGGACACAGAGATAAGGACCCGCATTTGGTAAATTAGTTGACAAATGCACAGAAGAATAGTAGCAATAGAATCTTGCAATGAAGAGGTTAGTGTAGGTTACTTTGTGTAGTTTCTCCTTAGTAGAATCAACCCACACAGGACACACTTCCAGGTAATTTTCTGGCCTTGGCTAGATGCCAAGAAGCTCACTCTCCTACAAAGTTACACAGTAGCAGAACTCTGAAGGAAATGGTACATACTTGGTGTAACCCACAGCTGACTGTCAGATTAATCTTGACTGCTTGGCTGCTGCCACAATGTAGGCATCTTTACAGCTTCAAAGACCCAGAGCACTTTCAAAGAGTGGCAAGAGTGTGGTTTAAATTTTGAAAAAAAAAAAAAAAAAAAAAAGTCTTGCCCTGCCTTCTTTAAACCTAATTCAACTTTTGTAAGAAAGAAATAATAGAAGTATTATCCAGTGACATAATTTTATTCAATTATCTCTGTCCAAATCCCCATGGTGACTAAAGAACAGAATTCATTTTTTTTACTTGTGACCAACACCCCAGTCAAATTAAATCAAAGCAACTAAGACTTATTGAGCACATTTTTTATAAGATAAATGCTTTCTAAAAGGAAAACACTGATCTCAAAAAGCATGCCAGTCATGGTGCACAGCTCATAATGTACAATGACTCTTCACAGAGTGAGACCTCTGTGTGGTCAGCACAAAGATGACAAATCGAAATCACCAGCATTCCATAGCCTGCTCCTGCCTCCTTCAGGCCACCCATAGCCTCTGATTTCAAACTCAGTAGACAAATTGTGCTCGGGTTTATTTATTTATTTTATTGGCCTTTGTGTGCATGTGACATACTATAACATAGAATTTATCATTTGTCCCTTTCTAAATGTACAATTCAGTGCCATTAAATGTCCTGCCTGGTTTCAATTTTGATGTAAAGGGAGTCATGCACAATGTACTTCTGTCTATGGCTTCTTCCATTTAGTGCCCATTTAAATCATCTCATATTTCCAAAAAGATAGTGAAATAAATGTCTTTAGGGAATTTTATCTGTTAAAGATCAGCACCAGTGAAACTCTCAAATGAGTGATGTTATAGGTTAAAAGGCCCCTAGAGACATGTATTGGGTCTGGTGTCCATTATACATAAAAGTAGTTTTGAGGCTATCAGATGGCTCCCTTGGTGACATCTGCACCCTGGGGATGATATCTCACTGTCTGTGCTCTCTAAGCATTTGAACTTTAGGTCTGTGACTGCAGTGAGACATACCATGGTTGAATGCTGGATGGAGGTTACAGAATCCCATACGTGGGCGGACCTTTCCTTTCTGGAACAAACAAGATGTAGAAATTCTCTTAATTTAAATCCAAAAAAGGTTAGAAGTGACCTGAGCCTCAAATGCCATAGTAGCACCTATTAAATGAATGATAAGCTGCCCTATAAACCTGAGCTTCTGATTTACAGCGTGTACCGTTTTAAAGGTTAAATGACGTGGAGTTTAATGACCTAAAATAAAACATTTTCCTTTAGCATTATGAGCCTTGTACCACTAAATATCACATTCCCCTTCTCACCAAAGGTTGTGGACCAGTATTTCTCATGTAGTTTACCAAACTAGACAACTCTTGGCCAATTTGCAGAAGCACAGTTGACTTCTGTTCCTTGGAGCCCTCTTGCGGTCAGTTGTCACCAGGGAGAGGATTCAGGGATGTGGTGTGCTACCTGTTAACATTTCTCTAGATAACTGAATAAGCAAATCACATGGTAGCGGGTGGGGGGGGGACAGTGGGAGGGCAGTGAAATAGCTCCATGTTCAGCTTCTGCGTCACTTGTTATACCATCTATGTGCCATCCTCTGCCCTGTTTTTAATATTTTAGAGCCTCCTGTGAAGAATGATAAAGCTCCTAGTTAAGAAAAGTTTTAAGATGCAAAAAATTGCTCACCTATCACAGAAATTGTAGCCTGCTCAGAGAAACTGAAGAAAAGTAAAACATGTGCATACAAGAAGGGCAACTGGGTAAACACATTGTAGGAATCATGGAATCACACGGAAGACAGTGAGATTCTTCCACAGTAGCCCAGTACAAAATCCTATCTTCAACCCCTTGTAGGTTGAGCCTTTTCCTGACAGCCAGGTCATCAGTGTGGACTGGGGTAATTGTATGGTGCTCTTAATTGGGCATCGCACTGACTTATCTTCACCATCCGTCACACAAAGACCTTGCCAAACACAAGACTCAGACCCTCAATCAAAAGCCACATGTGAGACTACAGAGGTTTCAGTGAGCAGCTGCCACCGTCATATCCCATTATGTCTTCAACAGCTTCCTCCCCTGTCCACCAGTGAAGTCAAAAGCATGCCTCCTCCCCTTCCTGTCTGTCAGGGGTTCACAAGGGAGCCAGAGAAGAGCTCCAAAAAGGTGGCATCCAAGGACGCCTGGGGTCCACGAGGTGCCATTGATTGCCAAAATGACAGATTGCTTGCTTCAAATGCAAAGGAGAAGGGGAAGAAGTATCCCAGGGGATCTCACTTCTCTGCAGCAGGCAGACACAGCCTGTGGGCATTGGGACTTGTAAGCCAAAACCTAGCAATGGGCTCTGTAGAGAGATGATCAAAATCAAATGAACCGAGAGCAGCTGGGTTCAGGCCTGAGCAGAAATGAGAGAGTCAGAGAGGAAGAAAGAATGTTCTTGTTACAGATGAGGAAACAGAGACTGAAGGGGAAGCCATTTCCTTGGGATCGTGGGCCTGCTTAGGGACAGGGCAAGAAGGATACTTTAGTCAGCCTTTTCACAGTTTTCTGTGACTAACAGACCCAACAAGAACAACACAGAGTAAAAGCTTATTTTGCCTCACAGTTTCAGAGTTCTCAGTACATTGATGGCTGTAACCATAGTTCTGGGCCCAAGATGAGGCAGAAAGTTGTGATGGAAGAGTGTGGTGGAGGAGAGCTGCTAAGAACAAAACAGACGGACCCGAGAGAGCTCTGCTCACCAGGGACACAATATAAACCCTAAAGTCAAGCCCCTAGTGACCTATGTCTCCAGCCACTTCTTACCTGCCAATACTTACTGCCCAATTCATCCATCAGTGGAGCAGTCCAATGATTAGGTGACAGCCCTCATAATCTTATCATTTCAACTCTGAACCTCCTTGCATTATCCCACACAGGAGCCTTGGGAGCACATCTCATATCGAAACTACAACAAATGACAACACAAATTGCTGGAATTCTAAGCTAGAATGCAATCTCTTGTACTTGTAGACTACCAATCCAGAAAGAAACCACCTCTCTTGGGAAGGAATCAGTATAAAGTGCTAACTGGTGGCTGGGCAGAAGGCAGAAGTGGCGGATTACATATTTGAAATGTGTATGAATGGACGCCAACCCATGCACAGTCAATGTATTGGCCTAAGGCAATTCTGGTTGAGGAGAGCTAAACTGTAGTTAAGGGTCAAGGAAGACAGAGGCTCCCAGAGGCCCTCAAGAGTCATGTGTGAACCTCAGAAGAAATTATTTGTTTATATGAAATTATTCCCTGATAGCAGGTATTCCCTATAATGACAATGATTGTGACCCGCATTGGCATGTTCCAGTCCCCTAAGAAAGGCAGAATCCGAATTTTATGCTGAAAACAATTCTTAGTCTCAAGAAAGGAAGGACTGAAGATGAAGGCATTAAATGGCAAGTACGCCCATGAGGTTCCCCAGAAGCAATTATGATCTCTTAGTTAACACAGCCACCCAGAGTAAACACTCTGATTCCTTCTATGCAGTCATAGACTTGACTCTGGCTTTCAATAGAGAATTGGGTGCATGTTGTTAAATCTTTTATTTGATTAGTGAATACAGTGACACAGACTCATTTGTGCAAAAGAATTAGTACCTCTTTAGCATGAAAGATGATGGGCATTCCAACATTCTTCTAAAGGAATGGTAATAGCGTGAGTATTGATGGACTGTTTGCAGTCATGTAATATAGAAATTTTCTGCTCTGGCTGCACATTAGATCACTTAGAGGAGAATTTTTTTTTTAAATGTAGAAATGGGGACAGTCCAGAGTAATTATAGTTGGAGGCAGTGTTCACGTGTTATGATGATAAAATATTTTCTGATTTATTCTAATGCACAGTGAAGGTGGAGAATCACTGATATAACCAACCAAAGCAGATTTTTTTTAAAAGAATCAAAGAAATAGACCTGAGGAGAATGAATGACTTCCTTCAGGTCACTTCTGTAGATGTAGCAAAGAAAGTTAGAATCTAGGACTGCTAAATACTACTCAGGGATCCTTCCCATATCCAGCTCTTACCCTTTGTAGTAGTCATATTTCAAATGGAATAGGGATTCAATGTGGATGATATACATACCCCTTCCAGAGAAGCCTGAACTTCCCCAAATTTAAAACAAACTAAGGGGAAAATGGAAACTAATTTATTTCTGCTATCAAAGGTGGCAACATTTTTCAAAATGTTCCAACACTTGGAATCTCCATAACATTTCTCTTTTGATTAACTGGCACTTCCAGAGAGAGTGGGGGGTGGGCAAGGGAGGGAGAGGGAGAGAGAGGTGAAAGGGGAGAATAAAATTATCAGCACAAGTAATTTCAATTTGCAAAGAATCCTTTGTTAACATGTAATACATTGACTCCTTTTAATGGAATAACCAGAACCTAATAGTCAGTAATCCAGTGTTAGTATTAGGGATATGTATCCCCATAAATAATCAGAATTCAAAGAGATGAGATAATTATCCAAACAATCAGATCCTCTCAACTCACTTATTCCCCCTCCAGATGTCATTCTTTTTCCCAATATAGTATTTCCTCTCCAATTCAATACACTATCTCCTTCACTGCTACACTGCTTTTTATTTTTTTAATATTGCAACATTAAAAAATGTTAATTTAAAAATCCTACTGTACTAAATCAACTGTTTCCAGTGTTGCTTGCTCTGTCTTGCTCGTCTATTTAGATGGATTTTATACACTTATAAACATGATGCTCACTGAAATTTTCCAACAGGGTAAAGCAATGGAAGTCTGTCCCCAAAGTGCATTTGCTGTGGAACTCTATGGATGTTCCAAAAGGGTTTAAATGCTATCCTTACTGTGGAGCCTGAGGTCTGATGGGCTGCACCTTTGCTCTGCTTCTCCTTAGTAGTGTCTTTAGTATCACCATCCACTAAGTGGGACAGGAATATTCACAGCATTCATTATGTAAAGCTCTTGCAAGGGTTACACAAAATGCATGTGGCATTCCTAGCACTATGCCAGGAACATATAGGAACATAGAGGTAGTTCTTAAATAGAGTGTAAGTCTCCCATGACAGTTTGTGGTCTTTAAGCAGAACCCATGCAATTAAATATTTATAAAACCTGCTCCCTTACTGACTGTTTTCATCTTCTTTCCTGAAAAAAAAAACAAAAAAACTTGTAACATTGGCCTGTCCTGGCACAAAGTATGTTTTGATTATGCACATCTGCCCGGCAAGAACCAAGTGCCTCCTTGCATTTCACTTAGCACAGTGCCACGTGTAATTACAGGCTTAACACTTCCCTTCTGATGATAATGATGATGACAGTAACAGCACACCATTGATAATGGCTAAGAGATGACAAATAACCTGAAATTCAAAACTTGCTCAAGGAGCGCCCCCACCCCCAGCTCTGGGCTGAGCACAATAACAATGATCATTTCAATCACAGAGGCAATTAAACACTTCACTGCAGGAAGCTGAATCTGAAAGATCCATCAAGTGCACGGGGGCTACCCTGGGGTCTGCTTCATGTCCTCCTCATGCTACAGACTGTGCTTCAAAATATTAACAGGCCATCAGGCGGCCAAGACCCAAGTGGTACCCGGGTGGCTACAGTGGTCTCTTAAAGCTTTGTCCTTTTTGCCTTAGGTGCTCTCATTCTCTCCCCTTTGCTCTCTCCTCCTTGTAGAACTCCAGTTCGGGTTTAAAGGGGTCACTGGTTTCCATGGTTATCCAATGCTTCTTGAACTCCCCTACTCTTCCGTATCAGCCTTTCGGTTTGGTTTTGTTCTATCTTCATTGTGAGCCCACGTGAGCCAAGGATGCACTTTGTCCTTTCCCTCGCCTAGTCTGTAATAGTATCTGAATATGATAAATTAAAGACACACTGCAGGAGAGAAAAGACCTGACCTCAACAAGCCAAAAGAATCGGGCATCAGCTTCCCCAGATCCCTTGGCACTCTCTCTATCAACAGAGCTTTCAGAAATTTCCCAGCTAGGCACTAAAGTGGTTTTCTATCCCAAATGGCCTCTCTCTATCAATTAGGAAAATTAATTCAAAACTCAAAAAGATGGAATAGAGTGAGCTTCGTTTCCCTTAGAGGACATGGGTAAAGAATGAGCTGGAGGCCCACTCAAGACCAGCGATGAAATGCATGGTGATGGATGGTGGCGGGGGCACAGGCTTGCTCAGAGACTCCTCATGTTCACAGCCCTCTCAACAAAGCGTCTTCGCAGATCTCCCCTCTGCCTTTGCCACACAATTTGCTTACATGCTTAAAGCAGACCAAATTAGGACGTCAATTGACATATGGCTGAAAGGCAACACCGTTAACTATGTAATCCTGGATAATGAAAATTAAGAATGCCAACATGCATGTTTCAAAACATCAAGCTGCTCAATGGGACTTGACTATTTTCTATGGACTGTTGAGCCTACTTCCAGCTCCCAAGTACTTGTAGAATACTCAAGATGCTTAATATTTCACGATGGTTACATAGAATATGAATAGAATGCTATCTACTTAGAGATCAGTCACACTTGACTTGTAATAGACTCATTTTTCTCATTTATACAATGGGATAAAACATATTTCTCACGAGGTTATGAGAAAGGCTGAGTAGATAATGCAGGAAAATCATTATAAATATAGCCCCAGCATCAAATGAAATATTTTACAAATGGTTGCTAGTAACAGTAAGGAGAAGTCAATGTAATTAACCAAAAATATTACATTAGACCTATATAACCATATGACTGATATTGCTCATTTTAAAAATTAAGTAGGTGGGAAAGCATTTGACTTTGATGCTTTTATAATCCACCTAGATACTGTGGGACTTACTCAAACAGTGAAATTTACATATTTAGAATTGCTGGTACTGGTCAAAGATATAGAAAAGTATTTGATATCAAAGTAGGTATTGCAAAAATAGTAGCAGGTGGAATACAGGTTATGCAATTGTGACAGGGACCCCAACCATAGCATCTTTCCCATGTCTATCTTCTGCATCAGAACAGCAAGATGAGGATATGGTGGGAGAGTGACACCTCACCTTCCCCTGAGTCAAGTTAATGAAATCAGAGGTGCCAAGGTTTTAGGAGCCTAGTACTCCCTCCCTGACATCTAAATCTATGGTCAACCTGAAATCTGAGAGTACGCCAATGGCCTTGGCAAGTCAAGACCAGAATACCAAATCTAAAGGTTAAATCCTGACAAATAGATAATGAATTCATTACTAAGTTTTTGATCATTCAACAAAAATTCATTATGACTCATCTTTGATCCAGCCAGGTTCTCAGTCTTCAGCATGCCGCTGTGAGAAAGGGTGTCTGCCTTTAGGTTCTCTAGAGTCCATGGAAAGGAGATGAAAAACAAATAAGTAAGGGCAAAGTACAACCCCACTGCCATGGAAATGCCACAGAAAGCCACAGTATAGACTGACTGGTGCACAGATCAGGGCATGTCTACTTCAGTTCAGATGGTTTTCCATCAGACACATAATCAAGCCTAAGGCTTTCATGTGCTCACTGGAAAAATAAACTTATTCGGTTGATTACTGAGTATTATCTCCTAATCAATCATATAAAATGTCCCAGAGACCAACTGCTCTCCTAGGTAAGCAGTAATTCCCAGCTGACATCCTCTCTCCCCTTCCTTGACCCTAGATGTAGATGTCAGGAGTAGAACAGGGATGTGCTTCTGGGAGCACAATAGGGTTATTTCTGAGAGCAGTTAAATCAAGGTAACCTCTCTTACAAAATCTTTCTTTGAAGTTTGTATTTTTAAATGACTTCTCCACTTCTTTTGTGTGCTAAAGGAACATACTTACATATTGTGGAAAATTCAGAAAATACAATGAAGAATGAAGAAAAATCACGATCACAATATCAGGACCCCAGACTACTGTTAACATTCCCATGTGTACCCTTTATGTTTTAGTAGACATGCACGCATGTGTGGGCACACACACAGGTCACACTGCACATCTATTGTTTATTCTATGTTTTTCTCTCAACATTTCATGTACAGTGGAATTGTTTGATGATATTTTAATAGCTAGAGACCACTTTGTCTTATGACAACAGTATAATCAGCCATTTCCATATGGAAACTATGAAGGTAATGCAGGCTATTTGCAATACTTCACTGTTAAAAAGGCAACTGCAATTAGCATCTTTGTAAATAAAGTTTGGTCAGCATCTTTAATTATTTCTGTAAGATAGATTCCAAAGAGTCAACAGGGAGGATAGTAAATGTTTTTAAGGTCTTTAAAAAAAAATTGTCAAATCAATTTCAAGAAAATTGCTATTAGGCAATTCTACTATCTGAGAATGTCTCTTTTACCATATTCTCAGGAGAACAAATGTATTATGCCTTTTTAATTCTGGTATTCTAACAGCAAAAAAAAAAAAATAAAAAACTATCTTTTGATATTAAAAATTTTATTCATTTACTTATTCATTGAATTGAAAATGTTTCTTTCTACCTATTACAAATTTGCATGGTTTCTTTCCTATGAATAGTCAAATTCACATAATTTGCCTGTTTTTCTAATGGATTTGAAATCTGATTTTTAATTCACTTAATAATAATTGTACTGGATAAGGATCCTTTCAGGTACTCAGTGGTGGTATTAATCTTTAAAACATATTTAACTCACTGAGAAGAGATTTCAATATACAGTTACTGTAGCATACATTCTATAAAAACATCTAGTGCTGGGAGATTCAAAGAAAGCACCCATTTTCACATCTGCCATTACCCTGAGGGTGTTAATGGGTGTGCCTGCATCTGATCACCATGCTAGCACACACAGATCACCCTCCTTCCCACGGGCCCTGCAATCTCATTGCTGACTGGCATGGGCTCTTAGCCCTTTTGTACTCTTGAGATTTGGAACCAGACTGCAATATTATGTCCTATGTCCTCCTTTGACCTCTTTTGACACTACTGTATTATCCTAATCCACTCCAATTTTTAATATTAATTTTTTTGTGTGTGTATGTATGTGTTGTACTGGGAATTGAGGGGCCTACTACCACTGAACTACATTCCTAACCCTTTTTATTTTAAGAAAGGGTCTCTAAATTAGTGAGACTAATTTGAACTCATGATCTTCCTGCCTCAACACCCCTGAGTAGTTGAGATTATAGATGTGTACCACTGTGCTGGGGCCTTAATATTGCTTTTTGAAAATGTTTTTTAACCAGATTTTTATTTGGGAATTTAAAAGTCAATCTTTCTGTATGTTTTAGAATATGCACTTGGAACTGAACAGATATTAAATACTGACTATGTATTCACTAGCATTTTAATAGCCTTCTTACCTGTAAAATAGAGATAATTATAGGTATCCTTCCATGTTTAACAATGACAAGGTACTGTGTGGAAAGTAGGGGTGGAGACAGAAAGAGAGCAGATGGCCAGAAACCAACAGGATGCAAAATGAATCTGATATATGTGTACTTGTTTAGCTCTTGGCTTTCTAAGAGTAAAAACACCAGTTGTCAAGCCCATAGGTTTGGGTACTAAGCTGCACAGATTCAGAAAAGGCTCCCATCCCTGAATTAGGAGAGCTACTTTAAACCTTAAAATGATGACAGAATTAATGTGTTTTACACAAGCAAATTGAAAAAATAAAAATATAACCCATCTATACACACACAGAAGGCTCCCAGGCCAGGCCGTGGATCTCCACTCACTCAGCTCAGGATCCTTTTCCTCAAGCTCCAAAGAGAACCTCATCACTTGATAGGTTTGTTGCAATTCTGTTGCAAGTAACACTTTATTAAAATGTGTAACTTTTAAATCCCCAAAAGAAATTTGATTTCTCTTGCATGTTTTCTTTCCTCTTAGCTTTAATTTATTTTTAGAAAATGGCTTATTGGCTCTCACATGAGCCAAGGAACATCTTCTGGACCTTCTGAGGGCTGAGCTAGCCACAAACTCTGGTGGAGTGATCATGGTCCTATGGCAGGAGGTCATTCATGTTAAGTCTCAGAACATTTCAGAGGGCCACTGCTACAGCTCTGTGTTCACACGCTCCCCAACTCCCCTCCATTGTGTCTGTGCAAATGATCTCTGAAAGCCTAGATTTTGGCCTCTGCCAAGGAATGTGACCCTGTCTACCAAGGTTTTGGTACTGTGTTAGGATTTTTTCAAATATCACTTGAAAATTTTTCCTACATTTAAATTTTTTTGTTTTCAAATAAACTTGTATAAACTTACAGTGCACAATATTTTTTGTTAGATTCATACATTGTGGAATGGCTAAGTCAAGCTAATTAACATCTGCATCACCTCACTTAGCTATCTTTTGTAGGTGTGTGTACGTGATGTGGACCCTTAAAATCTACTCTTTTCACAATCACTCCATAATCCACTCCCATTCCTCAGCTCCTGGTAGCCACCATATTACTCTCTGCCTATATAACTTCATCTTTTTTTGGATTACGCATATATATGAGATCACGCAGGATTTGTCTGTCCGTGCCTGACTTATTTCAAACAGCATAATTTCCTCCCAGTTCATCCACATTGTCAGAAATGACAACATTTACATCTTTCCGGAGGCTGACTGGCATAGCAATTTGTGTATCTACCATGTTTTCTTTTTTCATTAATCTACTGATTGACGCTTAGGCGGATTCTTCACCTTGGCCATAGTGAACAATGCTGCACGAAACACTGGAGTGTAGCCATCTCTTCAGTATCCTGATTTTATGTCCTTTGGACATATTTACTTAGTAGGGGTTGCTGAATTATGTGATAGTTTTCCTTTAATTTTTTGAGGAATCTCCATACTGTTTTCTATACTGGCTACACAGGTTTTTTCAAACGTGCTAAAGCTACAAAATTTTTACTAGGAAAGGAAGGGGTATAAGAAAAATTTTTGCAATGTCAAAAGCAACTTAGAGACATAAGATGAAATAATAGAAACCTAACTATACATTTTTTAAAAGTCACAAAATCCTAAAATCCTACCATCAAGCCATACCTGTTCATCACGAAGGTAGTTTTCAAACCTTAGTCTGACCCTATTATAAAGATAGTTAGAGGACAGCCATCACACCAGGGCTGATTTCTAACTACTTCTGGAACCAACCCAGAGAATCTGAATATGCTGGACTACTGCCCCTGACCTTTGTTCCTAGAGTTCAAAGTTCTAATGAGTTTTTTTTGGTAGACATAGAATTTCTTTTCCAATTTGGATTTTTATCGTCATTGTTTAGATGCAACATAACTTTGTACTCTGTACACATTTCTGAATGACACAGAGGCTCACTAGTAGCCAAGATCAGGCAAATTTCCATTGTGGCCTAATTAAGATGTCCAAATAATATTTCCTGCATGCTAAAATGTAGCAGTCTGCTCATGGGCATCCTTCCTATCCATACGTTGCCCAGTGGCCCCAGGCTCTTTGTTATGCATTTGAACATCAAATCATAAAATGTCTAGCATGAACATGAAGATTAAGCTTCAAAATCTAATAACAAATTCTATCATAGATGTATAATAAGTTAATTATAAATGCACTTATTATTCAACAGTTGTTTTGTGAATATTTTCTATATGGCTTAGGCAGGACACTCAACTCAATGATCTGTGAAAAAACATAGAGTTTAATTATGAAAAAAAACTAGACCAAGATTGGTGATTTAAGAACCCCAGTCTAGTGTGCTTTCACTGGACCAATTCCCAGTGTTTCCCAGACCTTATTTTACTCATGCAGACAAATTATCCACTTGAAAACATTTGACATAAACATTTGACACAAATCTTGCTCTTTTAGGGTAAAGATTACATGCCTATGCACCCAGCACATTGTCTTGTCCCCTAATGGAAAAAAAGTACAACAGGAAGCATTTTTACACAGGCAACATTTCTTCTTAGCCACCTTGGTGTCTTTTCAAACACAAAATATCAAAGGCCATATTCAAGAAGCATTAGAATTCCTAGAACTCCTTTAGTCCTTTAGTCTTCTTCCTGTCTTTTCCCAGAAATCTGTTAATGGAGTTTCTGCAACTGTTAATGAGCCAATCTGCAAACCAAGAGTCTTCAATTCAAGGGATCCAATTTAATATTAAGGTATCTGAACAATTAAAGGTAACTTCCCAGCTCTATCCCTAAGAGAGGGGTAGATATAAAATATGCATAGGAAGCAGTGAGACAAGTAGGTATGTATGATGTATGAAAACCAGCTATGTCATATTAGAGCCACTTTGCATAGCATAATTCCTTAAGGGGCTCCTAAGGGATTATGCCAGGGACTCAGCTGTGGACACAATACCCAGGATAATTTCACCAACTGGGAACCAAGTGCCCCAAAGCTTCACATTAAGATTCATGAACGATGCCAGAGGCATGGTTAGTCATAAATGAGGGCTGGAATAAAAATGGCCAGGCTGCAACACATCTTCCAGCTCAAAGAAAAGACTCCAAAAAGGCTAAATTTGGAAGATTGAAAGTAAATCCTAAAAGTTTCCTACACCAATACATACGAAGGTTGAAAAAGGCATCAGTAAAACTAAGATGTTCCATTCACTGGGACATCCTTTATTCATAGAATAAGAAGGAACTTTCCCTGTGTGACCAAATCCAAACAAAACAAAAAGACAGAGGCCAGCCTTCTTAATACCACTGTAATCCTGTCTTGATGGCGGATAGCTGGTGTGTTGTTCCTATATCAAGAGGGCCTTCCTTTTATTTCACTTCTAATGTGGGCTTTAGCACTTAGTGCCCCAAACAAAGCTCATGATCTTGAGTGGAAGCCTTCAATCACCATTTTTATTTATTAAAACTTGAACTTTCAGGGTAAGAGCAGGACATCTCTCATAAATGTTAAATATAATTAGAAACAGTCTTCGTATAATTTTATTTAAAAATGGCTATGCATAGGAAAATTACTGCAATTACTCTTGATAGTCACAAATGTTTATTAAGTCAGGACCCCAATTTATAAGTAAGTGAATTATCAGCTGCCCCTGTCTTCTTCATCTTCATTTTCTTCTTCCTTTTTGAACAAATGGACTATTTAAGGATACAGAGCAGATAATAAGCTGTGCTGTATAAAAATAAAATATTTTCCTGCAGCATTAGATGACAGATAATTATTGCATTTGAATTTCACCACATATAAGGGTTGAGAGCTTTATGAGGATGTAGACAGAGATTTGTAATGATATTACCTTGCATTTATAAAGCTCTTTCACACCTATGAACTTCGTTAGACTTTCTGTTATAGAACTATAGAATGTTAGCATTATAAGGGAACCCATAAATGATCAGGAAGTCACAATGATATACATCTACTTAGTCTTAAGATGCAGCATAAGAATATAGATATAAATGTCTCCTTGATTCCAAGCTTACATTGGGAAGAGGGAAATGAGAAAAGAAATCAGATGACCTGAATCCAGTCATGGATTCCTGGACCCTCTGTGTTAATTTTCCATTTCTCCCCACAATGTAACGATGGAAAACAATCAGTGTTACCTTTGTTCATTATTTTGCCTACTTTATCCAATTGATTTTGTTTTATTTTCTTTTTAAGGCAATAGTCATGTCCCCTGAACACACACCTCTCCACCCCCAAGAAAAGCCTCTGCAATAATTTTAAGGTAACACATGGACCTAACAAAATAAAATGAAATCAGAGAAAGCAGTGTGAATTCAAGAGGCTAAAATCATAGAGTCCATCCTAAATTTCTAGACCCTTTTCTGTCATTCACCCTGAAGCCTAATATTTAATCACCTCTCTTAATATTCAAACCTGCTTTGCTTGTATAACCAAATTTAAGAAGAATGAAAGAGTTAAAAAAAATAAGGTTGTTTTCATGCTGGAAATAAAAATTGTGGATGGTGTGGCCAAAGACAATCTGTAAGAGGAGGTCTATAAAGACAGCATCAGATTTGACAAAAGGGAGACCATCAATGAAATGTGCTAGGATAGACTCAGTAGGAGGCACCCAAGTATAGGGAAGGAACCATTATAGCCAAATATGAGGAAGGGTATAGTTCTGTGTCAGAAAGAAAGGAGAGGGATTGGAGAGGGATCAAGAAATATTCTTGTTTTGTTTTTAAGAGGAAATGGCATATGTCAAGTCTGCAGGGTAGGAGCCTGTAGAGAATGAAATATTAGAAATTCAGATTAATTAGAAAATTAGGATAATTGATGGAGTATTGCAGAGAAGGGAAGATCACAGTGAGAGTGATTAGCCTTATATTAGAGGAAGAAAAGTTCTTCCTATGATTCTGGAGAAAAAGTGGGAATAACATACCAAACTATCTGTGTATAGCAGATAGTTTGGTATGTTATTCCCACTGAGAGACTTAATTTTCACTTCAAAACAAGAAGAAAACTCATTTGAAGTTTTGCAACAACTGCTATGATAAGTGGGAGCAAAAAAAAAAATGACCAATGCCATGTAAATGGGTAGACTAATAACATTTAGGTCCAGGGATAATGGAAATCATCAATGTACAATAGGAAAAATTTGGATAAACATCTACCTTTCTAGGATTATAGACCCCAGGAAGCACATTATTGGTTTGACCAAAGGATGAAAATTTGCAATGTGAATGTCCACAAATCAAAGGGGTAAGAATTTTGAAATGGAAGCAAGAAAGAGACCCAAGGGCCATGACAGGTCTAGTCTGAATAGATAGGAAATTATATCAATTTTTTTTAAAGTGGAAGAAGTGCAGTCAGTCCTTAAAATGTTAAGAAGATCAAAAGCAGAGATATCACACAGCAAAATAAAACATCTGACCATGAAGGGGGATGCCTTTCACAATTATGTCATTAAGACAGACATAAACAGGACTGGCTCAGAAAAAGTGAGGGACTATAGTAACCATACTCAAGGCTAGATCAGACAGTATCACAGGATTGGCAGCTGTGATGGTGTGTGATCCTGAAGCTAGTCATGATGAAAGTAAGAGTCAGGATAATAGGAGCGAATGCTGCATTACAAATGCTGGGTAGATTTGAGAGAGAAAGAAGACAAAGTTCATGGACAATTATCGCAAATAGAGTTGAAAGGTGTATGACAGCCGAACAGGGACCTCGAAGAAAGACCGAAGATTCACTGAGCTGGAAGAATAGGGATCAGGAAAAAGTAATAAAGATTCAACACGATAAAGATGAGCCAGGAATTCCATGTCTCCTGGAAACTGGAAAAAAAGAAGAAAGAGCAGCTATTCAGATGGGCACTGGTTTCATTGTATGTAAATGACGAGGCCTAAAAGGACAAGAGTCTCAGGAATATTTTATGGGTATTAACTCTTTTGCTCCTTTCTAAAAGAAAACGGGAAAACCTGGCATAGAAATATTCTTGTTGTCACATTTCATATTCTCATGGTTTACAGCACCTGAATTTTGATGATATTGTCTAATGGTAGGGGAAGGAGACTCCCATAGCTCCTGTGTATATTTCTGTATGCTGATAATTGTCTTAGGGAGCTCAGGGGAAGGAAACTCCACACGCTGGCCTTTTGGTGCAGTTAATGAGAACACAAGCTTTTTCCCAAGGTTATTTCCAACTTTTTGGATAAGTAAACATTTCAGTATTACGGCTGCTACAACTAGGATATCAATAATGATCCTATACCTTGTTAAGTTAAAAAAAAAGGGAAAAAAAGAAATTTATAACTATATTAGCAAAGGCTCAATAAAAACAGTTGCAAATGTTTCTAATACAATATAAAGGTAACTGATTGTATTGAAAAATGGATTTCGGCTGTCTATTATATTAGATAAGTCCTTATCAGACGTCACCATATGTTGCTTAACTAGAGTATCTCCCAAACAGTCTTAGTCATTGATCAGAGGCTACCATAGATACAATCAACCACAGTCAGTAAAATTTACCATGATAATATGTTTGTTATACAGCTCTTCGTAGAGGTTTAATTTTTAACTCCCACTGGAGAGCCATATGTAATTGTGCACTTGCAATGCAAGTCAGCCTCTGCCATGCGACACTCGGGGCACTAATGACTGTGCTTTAAGGTACACAGCTGCTATTACAACAGTCACTCTCTGCCCTGGAAATTCCTGATTGCTTTTATTTTCAAAATATTTGAGCCTTTATAAGCTGACTGGCAGTTGGCACAGGAAGAATTTGTCTACATTTTAAGATACTAAGTCTATTTCTGGGTAATTGTACATAAGAGACTTGACAAATATCCACTGAGTACAAGTGGCAATTGATGTGTGGAAGAGACAGACATAGTTTATAGTCTTACTCGGGGATAAAATATACCTGTGAAACTATTATCTCAGTCTGTATCTCGAAGGCAGCCTTTGTCAAGGCAGAATGAATCTAGCAGATATTCATGAGAAGGGGTTCTGGGGGGTAAACTCCAGGTAGACAGTAACAATGTAAGACTTCACTGGAAGGAAAAGGAAAATTTGAGTTAGAGGTCATGGAACAGTGGTGTGTGTGCATATATATGTATGTGTGTGTATGTATGTGTGTGTGGGGGTGTGTGGGTATGGGTGTGTGTAAGAGAATAAAGCTCTTTCAAAATGGTATGTTATAAAGCATTTCTTATGTTTGATGATGTGTGTTCTTTTTTACATAAACAGATCACTGAAAAGAAGCCTAAAGAATATACTGCTGTACTCTTAATGTATACATGAGGAAACCCAGACTCACAGATTTATCTGCAATAATGCAGACATTTCAATCAAACAAAATGAACACAACTTTGTGAGTAAACAAAACAAAATAAACAAACAAACAAAAACCCCACAGTGGATTGTATATGATTGATGGATTCCTTGTATGGGATATGAATGCTATTTCAATGAAGCTGTTGCTAAGCATTGGGAAAGAGCAAAGTTGAGAATGTGGCAATAGGCTTCATGTTTACTGATTTCCAATTGAGAGGAAAAAAGTAATAATATGCTAGTTGCTCCAATAGGACCATAAACCTTAGGGGCTTTCTACTGTCCTATCCCTCAGACCCTGAATGTGAGCACAGGGTTTGGAAGAATTTGCCGACAAACAGGCTGCATCTCATTTGTCATTTTCCCTGAACCACAGATTGATCAAAACATCTGGAGATGACTAACAGTGATTTAAAATTTCTTCTTCCTAAAGTCACTTGGATAATTATAGTGATACCATCTGACTTGTCATCATTCCCACCATCACAGTCACATCTGGAGCAGGAGGGAGACTGATCCAGACAGTCTTCCTCTGTTGTCACAGGGCAAAGTGCTGAGCAAACCCCTTGGGTGCCATGGCCCTATTCATGGTCATTTGAGATACTGAAGTATGACCCCCCCCCCATGAGCCATCCTTGACCTGAAGACCACATAAGTTAGCTGAGGGCCAGTGTCTTATGGGATGGTTCCAGTTGGCTTGCATACTAAGAGCTCTGAGATAGTAAATTGTAAAGTTAGCCTATAAATCTCACACCCTGGACTGTGGATCTAGCTCAGTGGTAGAACACTTGCCTAGCTTGCATAACGCCCTGAGCTCAGTCTCTAGCATCCTGCCAAAAAAAAAAATAAAAACCTTACACCCTTCCCTTCCTACCACTCCTAAAGTTTGGGAATTGTTATTTCCTGGACCCATATAGGCTGAGGATCTTACTCACACTGTGTTTTAATTCTGTACATTTACTTTCCTTTTAAAGTTAATCCTTAGGGAAGAGCCCTCATGCTCACTCAGTTATTTATTCATTTGTCTAAGCACATGTAACTTGATTCTACATGATTTGATCCCGTCCTGAAAGATGGTAATGCCACCCTGGAGATTTTTTTATGCCCTGGAAATTCTGCCTTTTAAATTTTTAGGACCTCATCTAACATATAGTTGATATTCTGTATTTACAAATCCATGGAGAGCATTGCAGAAAATATGGAACTGGAACTGCTACTGGGGTTATAAAACAGGACCAATTCCATTGACAATCATCAGATGATCAGGTATATATAGAGAGTTAGGATTCTCATTGACTCGGGGGGGGGGGGCGGAGAAGGAAGAAGCAGGAAGAAGAAGTGGAGAAAGGAGAAAAATCTCATTACTTCCCTCTCCCTGAAAGCAATAGGTATTATTTCTTTGAAGTGATTCAGCTGTGAAGCAGATACATTATTCAATGAGGCTGAAGTAAACTAATATTCTCCCCAAAGCTAAAGGAGGAAAGAGAATCACAGTAAATAATTTTCAAGAAGGTAACCATTTTTTTGATCAAGCAAAAATGTTGGGCCTTTCAGATTATTCAAAGCCACTCATGACTTGGTTATTGTTCAGGGTTACCTCCTTTCTCTCAGCTGATCTTGGGCTTTGATTTTGAAATGCTGTATTACTCCCCGAGGGTTTCATTCAACACAAGGAATCGCTTCTTGGCAGTAGAAGTGACAGAATGCAAGATACTCAATTCAACACAGGTCTTAAACTTGATGAGTGGTAGCTACATCTTGATTTCTCTCTTTATTCCAAAATTAGATTCAATTCCCCAGTGCCAAGATAGGTGACCTTATTGTAAGAGTGTGAATTCGAATTAAAACACAAAATGAAGAGCAGATGATACCCTTTAATGATAATGAAGAAAAATACAGGAAAAATATAAGAAGGTGCCTGTTATATCCAAAATAGACTCTCAATCATACTTCCAAAAATGTCTTCCAGAAGGCTTTAACAGCTGTTCTTCAATGGAATTTCTTGGATAAATGATTACACTCCGTATTAAATTTTATGTTTAGAAGTATAGCATTTGCAATTTCTTTATTTAACAATGCACTTATCTATCTAACTCTCTTTAAACCCCACACTCAAAGTTCTTACTCTGGACATTGAATGAATGAGTCTGCGATAACATGAAGATACTTTTGGATGAAAACTCAAACAAAAACAAAAAATAGCTATTTTATGAGAAATTCAAATACAAAAGTATGTTCACATATATGAGTTAAAATAATTGTTGGATTTAATGGACATGGTCTTTGAAGTGTGAAATACCCTTAAAGTTATACAAGTATACCTAATTAAGGTTAAAGAAATGGGATCACATGGGACTTTGAAGACTTGCTGTTGCACTGTTGATACAAGACAACTGCTTGGAGAATTCCTTTGTGATTATGAGGGGTTCCTTTTCCTTTACTTCTCTTCAACCCAAAATCAGACTGTCCAGCAGGACATCTGGAAGGATGCAATAGAACCAAATGCATAGCCCTGGACTCTAGGATCAAGGTGAAACAGGAAGACCTATCTTGTTCCATCTCCAGAATGAAATAACATAAGTCTCTGTGTTCTGAAGTTATCTGCACAATGAGATTCAGTGCTCTACAATCCTGTTCTAAGAAATATGTGCTCAGTGTGACTTTAGGGACTAGATCACATCTTCTCTATTGAGGGAATGAGACACAGGGAAGTGCCAAAAGTAAACAGAAAGACCCAAATGTTTTCTAAGAGGGTGAAATAGAAAGAATTTCAGTGGAAAAAAAAAATCAGCTAATGCTTCATGAGTGACAGGGAACATTTAACCTGGGTCTTGATATAAATGTAGTATTTTGGAAGATATGATCAGGTGCAATGCTAACATATAAATTATGAGGACCTGGAAACGAAGCCACAGAAGAGCATAGACATGGGTCTGGTGGAATCCCCAAACAACTACTCATGGCTGATTGTGTCAGAGATGCACGGGAAAATGTTTCCAGCGTTAGATTCTCCAACTTTCAATTACATACGTGTAGGAATGGGAGCAAGACCTGCAACGACAGCTTTGGTAGTTAACTAAATAGATAAGTAGGCTTGGGTTAGGGAAGCAAGGAACATGAAAAAGACAATTTGCAGCAGCTTGTGAGGTTTCCTGAAGTCTGAGGAGTCTGACTTTACTCTATGATAGAGGTTCTTAACAACTCTATTCCACAAAATTTTGATCTCAGTCGAAACCTCTGGGAAACTCAGAATATTTTCACTGAGACACAAAGTTTCTTTAAATATTCTTTTTACTACAAACATTTAAATTATAATTTTTGAATTGAGGAATTAGAACTTCTGACTAAAAGACAACAAACACAACAAACACGTGTGAACTAAAAACCAGGAAGTTTACTATGTTATAAACACTAGTTACAGGACTGTTCCAATAATAATGGATTTCCAGCTGATGATGATGTGGGTTGGGCTATCTACCTGGGGACTGGAGGGCCACGGAAGGGCTCTTATCTTTGTCACCAACTTGAGCAAATCAAACCTCTCTGTGCCTCGGTTTCCCCCTATGTGAGGAGTCTATAGCAATGCCTGGTGAGTATCAAATGACCCAATAAGTATTACATGAAAAAACTAGATAAGAAAATAAATCCAGCTGTTAACAGGAGTTATAAACCCCAGCATTACATGGAGAGGCATGCGCAGCCAAGTGTGTCTGGGAATACTTTCTGACTCAAGTCCCAGAAATGGAAGCCCATTTTTCATTCCCTTTTCAAATATATATTTTAATATGTAAATAGTGTCAGAGCCTTCTTGGGATCCCTTGTTCTGCCAGAAGCCTGAGCCCCAGGGGCACCTTGCAGCTGATCCTTCCCTCTCCGTGGCCACAAAGAGCGGGGCAGATGTACAGAAGGAAGGATTGAGCAGCTTATAATTGAAAATCTAATTTACAATAAAATAAGAACATGTGCCAAATGTACAGCCTTGGCTGAAGAGGAAATTTCTTGAAAAACCTATTTAATACAAAGCCACACATGTTCAAAATAGTCCCAAGTTATCAATCTTCCACTAAGGTGCTCATTAAATCACAACCATAGCCACAACTGTGTTTTTATCCCTTGATGCTTTGGTACCCCCAGGAGAAAAACTGCCAGTGACTTGCTAGTTGCTGATTTATGAACATAACCATAAATCATGTCCAGCCAACGACTACCTTAATACTATCTCCCCAAATCCTTTAAGTTCATATTAGGACAAAGTAAATATATCCTGTTGACATAATTCAGGTATATTTCAAAGATATGAGTGTTCAGGAACCTGTTCTTTGACCCTCTCTAACATCTAACATGAAGGGTCCACTGTCATTTAATACTTGATGGGTATCAGGAGGCCAGAAAAGTCTAATCATCATCCACCAGATAAAAAATTGAAAGAACAAATTGCAACCATGGAATTGCAGGTGCTCCATTCATCTTCATAACAATGCAAAGTAATTATTTCTAATCTCCATATTATAACTGAAGAATTTGAGGCCCATAGAGGTTAAGTAAGTTGCTTAAATTGTCATGGTTAATTTTTAGCAGTGTCAGAGCTATGCTAGGTAATGCTTGAAAAAAGAGGTAAACTCACTTTATCCAACTTTACGGCTGATGTCCAAACTGAGTCTAAATGGGTTTCCTCTCACCCCAAATCAATTTCCCTGGGAGATAATCCTTGGTCCTCCCAGCAGGTGTCACTGTGGAGCCCTAGGCATGGCATCCTCTCACACTTCTGGAGATTTCCACCATTTGTACATGATAGAGAGCCAGTAAAATTATATGTTACAATGGAAACCTTAGGAATTTTAATCAAATTCTTCATTTTACAGATAAATAAATTTGAGTCCATAGTAATGTGACTTGCCCAAGGTCACAAGCTGATTGACACCGAGGACTAGAATGGGCTTCCCGTGAGAGTCACAACTCAATGGGGAGAGAGCTAGGGCATTGATGTCTTCATAATTATACATATGTTCACATACATGGGTTATTATCTGCAAATACTGGGCTATGTTACTCAGCTCTGCCTTCCCTTTTTCTCAGCATAATTGGCTGTTTGCTGTCTGGGGTTCCTTTATCTGCAGTAAGCCCTGATACAATTTCTTATCTTTGTAAGAATGCAAAGAAAACATGTAGAAAGAGGCACTTTAAAAATAGGAAAAAATGGAGAGAACAACACTAAGTCCTCGAGTTCATCACCTCCTTTAAGATATCACTGTAGTTCACCTCAATAGAACATTAAGGGAATCCAAAGCTGGATGGGACCGAGCTAGCTGATCCAATGATTTTCTTTCCTTTTTAAAAAAATTTTATTCTTCTTTTTATCAATTAAACTCTAAATTTTATTTGAATTTTACCAATTTTTGTATTAATGGCCCTTTCCCACATCATATCTAGTTATCATGTGCCCTTTGCACTATTTAGTGACAGTTTCTCAGTCTTTCCTTTGAGGAGTACAAGTCAGATTTTGTAAAATGTCTCTTGGTTGTATTTGTCTATTTTTTTTTCCTCATTGTTAGGCTGGAGATACAGGTTGGGGAGAATACCACAGAGGTGAAATGTCCTCGTCATCACTTCATATAAAGAAAGGGTTACATGCTGCTAACACAACTTATGGTGATCTCAAACTTGATCACTGGACTAAACTGATAGCTTCCAGTAGTACTGACTGAAAAGTTCTATTTTTCTCCTTTGCAAATTGTATCAGGGTTTTCTGCAGATAAAGTTTTAAACCTTCTCCACTTATTAATATTCATTTGTTTATCTCAGTATTACTAATACATGATTCCTCCTAAGATCTCCTGGCATGAATTTTCTTCTCAGACCATATGTGTGTGTGTGTGTGTGTGTGTGTGTGTGTGTATGTGTGTGTGTATATATATATATATAAAATACTATGGGTTATAATCAAATTCTACACTATTAATTTTGTTCCTCAAATTGGTTCCAGCTCTGAGAGCTGAGAGCACTTCCATATTGTGTCCAGTGTCGCTCTGACATCTTTTGTTTTTCTGTTTCCTTTGAGCAACTCCTGGCTTTCTGGGAGTATGAGATGCTATTGGTTCACCTGCTCCAGTTATCAGGGAGCCATTTGTGCAAGGAGCCATGGTTCCTTTCCCTGGAGAATAGTACTTAGGAGCCAAGAGTGAAGCACAGGAAGTGCTTGTTGGTACTGGTCCATTGTCTCTTCTAGTTCCTCTTAACGTACAGAGCTGGGACATGCATGTATGCATAGCAATCCATATGTTCCCACACATTTATTTACATCTCTGAACCTGTCTTTATATTAAACTAATCAAAAGTTCATGCTAATGTCTCCAACTCTAATCCAACATTTCAGGGTTCTTTCAAGTTGTCTCCTGCCTGGGCTGCAATTTCTCTTTCTAAACATAGTAAATCTTATTTTCACCACCCACCATCCATATGCTCATTAATAGCTTCCTTTTACAGAAAATAAGGTTGAGGAGAGAGGGCAAGCCACTTGTACAAGGTCACAACTCACAGGAGTAGCAAAGTTTCTTCTCGCCTCCAGACTACAGACGCTCTTTCTAAAATGCCACTTTTATTCCTAATGGATGCTTCTTTTCTTCAACCACGCTTATCATTTCTGGTCCCTGGTCTTATACTTTTATTATTTTATACTTGCTACTATCTGACTTTTTCACTTGAAAAGGTGTGTGGTATAATTCTAAGTACCTTTTCATCAGCAACTTAGAATTGCGGTAAATGAACATGACTTCTAAAATAGAGTCACAAATCAGCCTGGAATGCAGGATCTAACAATAGAAGTGTTCAGGGATGGAGAAGTTGCTGGTCTGGTTACAATGGAAGGCCAGGGAATTTCTCTTGCAGTTTTATTTGCGGCAACTTACATTACACAGAAAAAGTTCAATACTTAGCAAACATACTTTAGTTCACATTTGACATATGAAGGAAAAATACAGAATACTCTCACTGCTCTGGGTTTGTATGCGTGAGGGTGGGGCTGGCTCATACCCTCCTCCCCAGATCCCCTGGCATGACCTTGCTTCTCAGACCACAGTCCATTCCTGCAAACTCTCTTTACTACTACTATTGGATTCTTAGCAGAACAACAATTGCAGCAACTTTCCAACTGCACCTTTAGCAACAGAGAGAAGATTTGCTATTTGGAAATAAAAATAAATAATAATAACCAAGTTATTTAGGGGGAGACTCTTATGACCTCTCCTACTTTCCTTCTCCCTGAGGTATTTGATGTAAAATGTCAGGTCAGTTACAAGCAAAGATACTTTAAAGGGGAAGAAAGGCTCTCAGGTCAAATTAACTCAAATGCAGACACAATCCACCCTGGAGTACGGATGAAAAGGAATCCTAATCTGTGGTATCTGTGAATGTAAGGAAAGAGGTGTTTTGCAGATGGATCCAAGTTAGGAACGAGTCATGCTGGATTAGAGTGGGCCTTAGTCTGAGACTGGTGTCCTTTTTGAGGAAGAGAGGATGCTGGAATAGGGAAGAGGTGCTGGAAGATTGATTCAGAGATCTGATAGAAGCAGTTAGGAGCTGAGGAAGGCCCACGATTTGTAGGTGTTACCCAACTACAGAGGGAAGAGAGAGTCTTCCCTAGAGTCTTCAGAGGGGGTGTGGCCCTGCTGACATCTAACTTCCAGAACTCCAAGAGGAAAACATCTGCTGCTTTTTGAGCCACCCAGTTTTGGGTACTTTATTCCAGTAGCCCTAGGAAACTACCACAAATGTTCACAGAAGTACCGTTATCTTGAGGAACAAGTGAGTCTTGGCCAGGAGACTGATGACCTGGCAAGGTGGTCCCTGATCACAGGAAAGAATGCCTCAGTCTCCCCACTCCACCCCACCTCTCAGGCAAGAAATTCTTCTAACCATCTCTTTCATATTTGAGCCCACAGGTAGCAGCAGTTTTTATTTTTATTTTTTTAAATTTTCTTATTTTTTCATGGACCCTTGTTTTATTTATTTATTTACTTATATATGATGCTGAGAATCAAACCCAGTGCCTCACATATGCTGGGCAAGTGCTCTATCACTAAGCTTCAATCCCAACCCTTGTTTTGTTTTTTTTTTTTTTTTTTCGTTGTTGTTGTTGTTGTTTTGGAACGAAGGGGCTTCCCTTGAATGTCTACTTAAAGGGAATGAGTTAACTAGTCTGGCCTGAAAGTATTCTTGGGGACATGGCAGTGACATTTCTTATTACAAGTTAATAAGTCTGTACACACTGCTAATGCCAGTATTCCCTGGAGAGACAGATCCACCTACATGCTGATGAAGTCAGGTTTGAGGGCTTTCGAAGCTGGGGACTTGACTTCAGTTGTTAGTAAATCCACCTCCTGAGGAGTCTCTTGGGAGATAACACTGACTTTCTGGATAACACACATTTATACCGTAGATTTCTGTTTTCAAAACTTCCTCCAAAGCTGTTTCACTTTTTCCAACCCCTTCTAGCGTTTTTGTTTTGTTAATTGAAGTCTTTTGGTTGCATGCATTGATTTATACAGTGTCCTTGTTCTCACAGAGCAGAAGCTGGTTGTCCACTTATCACTGAGTGATGAGGCATATCACTGAGTCCCACAGAGCCTCAGCTTTCCTACCAATAAAATGGGGCTCACGCTGACCTCTTTGCCCACATCACATGTATGGATCAAATTAATTACCATATGTGAAAATACTGCTAAAACCATAAAGCAAATGCACTTTGTTGTCATATAATTAGTACCTTGATTTTCAACTGTTCCATTTCTTAATTTTTTTTCAATTTTGCCACAAAGTGAAAAAGTTTATATGAGGTATCCTCAACCATTTTATGTATGCAAAGCATGTTCATCCTTCAATAACCACCTTGAAAGTCTCTTGTGCCATGAAGCTTCCTGTGTCTGCAGCCCCATTCCTACAATCCTTTATGGTAGGTATTTGTCCATCACTTATTTTATGCAATCTCCTTTGAGTTTTTTTAGTACAGGAATTAAATCTGATCTCACAGTGCTCAGCCCTCAGTGCCTTTCCCGTGGTGTTCTCAGGTACGCTGACTGACTTTAAACCAGAAACTGCTATTATCTCACATGGTGCTTGAGGGTCAGGAATCTGTGCCCAGCTTGGCTCAGTATTCCAGGCTCACAGTACCTCATGGGGCTACAGTCAAGCTCTGTTTAGGCTATGGTCTTTGGAAGTCTTGACTAGGCTTCCAGATCTGCATCTCAGCTCCCTCATCTCTTGGGAAGCCTCAGTTTCTTGCCACGTGGGCCTTTCCCTAGGGTATTCACATGAGAGCAAGCACTGCTACATTGATTTTCATGACCTAGTCCCCAAGCCCTGCACCACAACTTTCTGCCTTATTCTATTCGTTAGAATTGAGATATAAAGTCCAGCTGGCCCACAGCAGGAGGGACTTATACAAAGGTGTAAATACCAGGAGGTAGAGGTCACTGTGCATCATCTTGGAGGCCAGTTACCACAATGACTAACTGACAGAGTGAATCAATATATCACATTTATCTTTAGCATACTTTCCACTCAGGACTTTTTGCTTCCAGATGACATAGACTTGAATTCACTCTCATTGAAGCAGGCTGAGGAGTGCAAATGCAAACCAGTCATTAACATTTATCTGATTCTAAAAAGATAATCTACAATTGAGAAATCAGAAGCTAAAGGAGAAGGATACTTTCACATTATCCCATCACTACCCCTTCTACCCACATTTCCATGTTACTTATACTTAAGTGATAGAATTAACTTTTATCCAAATTAAGAGAATCTTTTCAGCAAATTGTTACCAATAAAGTGAACAGGTATATGCTAACTGAAATCAGGTAGATATCTGCTTTTGTATATTCTAACTTATATTTTCCATTCCATTTCACATCAGATCTGGGCTCATCACTCATCATCTCCTAGTGAAGAGCCCCACTGTATTTAATAAGTCCTTACATCATCCTTAAGGATATGAAGTGAGGAAAGGACACGAGGTCCCTAGCTTTATTTAGATTTCAGTCTGGGAAGGAGAAGAGACTAATAATACACAAGCTTTCTCTGGGATTTTATCAGTTTACCCAACCTCACTTACAATTTCTTAATATAAACCTTTGTACTATGATCCCCTATTCTTCTCCATATACCCAAAACTTCCCTATTTTTTAATTTTTTAATTGTTGATACATCTCTATTTTATTTATTTATTTATTTATTTATTTATTTATTTATTTATATGTGGTGCTGATAATCAAACCCAGTGCCTCACACATGCCAGGCAAGTGTGTTACCACTGAGCCACAGCCCCAAAACTTCCCTATTTTTTTTTGAAGATGACCCAAAATTAATGTCTTCCTTGAACTTTTCCTTAAATGCTGGTGTTCCCCATCACCTTTGGCTTCCTTGAATTTCTATAGTAAATTAGCACTTAATTACGAACTCTCCTGCCTTTTTTCCCTCACATTACTTCATGTGATTTAGTCATATTGCCCCAACAGATGGCAACTTCAGATCCAGGCTCCTTCCGAATATTTGGAAGGCACTCCATAAATGCTTCCCAGTTGATGGTTAATAAAGATAAAATGTTTACTTGAATGTCCTAGGCCAAAACTCTGCATTTGAATCTGGAATAATAAGACTAGTTTCTGAATTAATATTCTAGGTGCTTAAAGCTGAGCCTAATGTGAATTAAAATTTACATAAATTATTTTAATCAAAATAAATGCACAGTGCCATAATCTTTTCTGTACTTAGGATTTATTGAGGAAGATTAATAAGTTACTGTTGCTTAGTGGAGAAGCTTAGCAATGGGAATGTTAAATATGCCATATATTTTCATAAGTACACAAAAGGAGCTACTATTACTTCTGCAATGTTCTTTAGATAGAACACTTTAAACAGTCTATTGTCTTAGAAAAAATTGGGCTTTAGAGTCTGACATACCTGGGGAAGTCAAACTGTAATCACTCTGGGCTTCCATTTTCATATCCATAAAATGAAGATATTGCTATTTGCTTTTCCGTGTTATGGTAAAATAACAATGATGTGTTTCAGTCATGAGTCTCACACTAGATGTGCCCATATTATTTCTCTCTTCACTAAATATTTCTCTAGGAAACATTAAAACTATGTTGACCTCAGGGCAAAAATTCATTATAAATCATCCACTATGCAAAAAACAAAAACAAAAAAACACAAAATATTTTCAGAAACCTCTTATCAAACAAAGCCTCCAGGGTTGGCCAATCTAACAGTGCTCTAAAGGAAATGATAGGCAATTTAGACCCATGGTTTCCTCAGATTTCAATGGATCGTTAAACAGTCCTGAATCAGACATGAATCAGAAAAGCTAGAGAAAGAACAAAGACAAGTAAAAAGTCATGAAAATAAAACAAGCATTTTCTGGATTTTGTTGTTGTTGTTGTTTCTCATCTTTCTTTGAGTGCAATATCCTTTTTTGTTCTGATTTGTCTAGCTTCTCTTGAGTGTTCATATGTGTCAACACTGGGCCTCTGGGTGCAACCACAGTTCCTGTACACTCTTTAATTCTAAAATTATTTAAAATTCTAGGTGCCATTGCCAATTCCAGAAAACATTTTAGTAGCAATATTTGACTTTGAGTTTTCAAAAATTATTTTGTTGTTAATCTTTTTAGACTGCTTGCTAAAAGTGCATGGTATTAAGAAAAAAATCTCAGGATACATTTCAAAGTTTTATGTATATTTGATGCCTAAATTAAATTGCGAAAGCATCCATATACTTTAAAAAATATTTAGTTCATATTCCAAGAGAGAAATTGAAGCTGCCTATATATTGTTTGAGCAAATTAGATTAAATGGAAGTCTTCATTATAATCACTTTTTAAGGATAGATTTTAACTACAGCACATTCATTTGACAAAGAAAATTTGTTGGGCTGGGGTCTGGAGATGTGTGTCCCAAACCTTGGCTAAATTAATTGCATTCAATAGTTAAGGAGACTGAAAGAAGACAGTGGTCACCCTGGAGGAAAAGCAACCATCCAGGAAAGAATCTCGTATGAACTTGGCACAGAGGGGCAAGGTGATCCATGTTGTGAGTGTGACAAGAATGACACTGCGTCAGATGCCACCTACTAGCTCAAACTCTCATTCTCTCAAGAGAAAAACTGAGCAGAAAGACTGGCAAAAATATAATCAAGGGAAGTTCCCCATGAGGGTTAGTGCTTCATCCTCTGCCTGGGACAGAAGTTGATTCATCTCCATCCTTCTTAAATCCACCTCACATGAACTCACATTCTTAGAGTGATGTGCCAGGGAGCTCACAGAACATGCTCAATTGATTTGAAACTTCCTCACAGCTCACAGGAAATAGTGAAAGTTGACCTGTGGTGATAATTAGCTGACCTAATGGACTGCAATAAGATTTTCCTCTGGGGTCTTAATTATCTGTGTGTGGGTTTTGGATACTTTTTTTTTTTTTTGGAAGTGTGAATACCCAAAAACATCATCCTGAAAACGCCATTTGGACTAACCCAACATGACCAGCTACTATAAAGCTTCTTTGAAAATAAAAGGGAAGTGAGCAGTGCCTCCAAGTAGGAAAATTCTTTTAAAACTGAGATGTGATGTGCTATAGGCAGTGGTGTAGAGTCCAGCTAGAACAGAGGTCGGCAGTGTAAAACACTGCACTGAACTGCAGGAAAATTCTCCATGATGCTCCCACCCTTGAGGAGATGTAGCCAAGGTGAGATGTAGCCAGCGGACCTGACACCTCAGAGGACTGAGAACAGCCTGACCATCAGAAAAGAAGGACATGAAGAGATTAGCATCCAACACCATCATATTCTTAAAGATATGAAAAATTCCAGGGGTGGCAACAAGAGTAAGATTCCTAACTTTTGAGGAATAGCTGAATTACATTACATTGGCAGTGCTGACATGAGACACTTGGGGTGGGATATAGTGGGCCTATATTCCTTTGGATGAAGGCAAAATTTCCTCCAGGGTGGATGCTAATGCAGGAACGATTTATCATCCCTCATGGAGAAGGCTTGGACTGTGTCTACTCCATATCAGAGGTTCCTGATAGAATGAATTATTATTTTCCTCTTTTCAATAGCTATTCATGTACATATCATATTTCATCGCCGGGATGGGAGCTCTGTGAGTGTGAGTATGGCCTCTGAAACCTCCTCACCTTTCCTCCTTGCTAGATCACGATGTGAAAATAGTACAGAAGCAGCAAATACTTAAGGAAGGAAAGGAATGAAGAAATGAGGGTCAGAGAAAGGAAGAAAGAGAGGTGGGAGGGTGGAGATATCAAACACTATTATTCTAGTAGTTCCAGGATTTCCTTTTCATGAAGCTAATGGATCTGTGGGAAGGGAAGTTTCATTTTGATCATTTGCTTTCCAACTTATAACTTCCATTATATATTAACTATGTCTTCAGGGTCTTATACTTCATGTGCTCATCCGTTGATTCATCAAACACTTACAAGATTCATACTATATGCCACATGTCTAAGAACCAGTTATAAGTAATGAACATGAGACACCATCCTTGCTCTCATGCAACTTACATTTTAGTATAAGTTTAGAGAGCACATAAGTAAATCAATGAGGCAGAAAAATATTGAAACTCTTGCAAAAAATGAACATAAAATGTGCAATGATCTGAATGCTCACTCCGCCCTTCCCAAATTCATAGGTTGAAACCTAATCACCAATAAGTTGGTTTTATGAGATGAGGTTTTGGGAATTAGTTAGTTTGTGGAGGTGGAACCCCCAAATTGCTGACTTATCCCTTTAACCATTGGAGAACACAGCAAGAAGATGCATTTTATGAACAAGAACGTATATCTTCACCAGAGATTGAATTTAGTCTTGGACTTCCCAGGACTATGAGAAATCTATTTCTGTCAAACATAAGTTTAGAGTACTTGGTTAGAGAGGACAGAATGGATTGAGACAGTAAGTATGTCCACATGTTTGTTAGTGCTCTCTCTCCCCTCACTCCCTGTCTCTCTCCATGTTTATCTCTAACATAATTTCTTTCACTTAGTGTTTTGAAGTAGCATTTCTTCTAGATCTGTGGGAAAGAGTGACTTGCCATTCAGGAGTTTCCTTAGATCAGCCTGAATGAACTAAAACAAGGTGGCATGATAGAAGGTGACTAAGGGTCAGAACAGGCCTCTCTCTGAGGATTAGGAGATGGGCATTTCATTTGGAAGGAAGATGAATGCAAAGACAGTCAGGCAAGAACCACCTTGGGGTGTTCAAAGAAAGACACCCCAAAAAAGATATGGAAAGAATAGTAAGGAAAAGGAAAAAGGACAGTTAGGAGTGAGGGCAGAGAATAATGATCTGGGGAGGAAGACGGGGCACACCACGTTGAGCTTGAACACAACTGACGGAGTTTAGATATTACCCTAAGCTTTCAGCAGCAAAAGGCGTAATAAAAATCATGTTTCAAAAGAGTGTGAGAGATTGTAAAATGAGTGAATTAATGACAAGATAATGTCAGTAGTCCTGGGGAAAGGTGGTAGTGGCATGGAGGTGGTAGAGGTGTGGGCTGGGAAGAGGGCTGCTGTGTGTTTTAGATGTCCCGATTCTCGGTCACTGATGGCCATGGTGGAAAGGAAATCACAAGAGGAAGCACAAGAGCTCCCATTGGCTGGTCCCGTGTTTTAATTGGAGCCATTGATAAATGCTAGCATTTATTTAGAGATTTAAATAAGACTCAGATAGACTTGAGAGGGAAGACCAACTTAAATTTGACATACTTCAAAAACTATTAGATGTTAATTAGATAGGTAATATGAACAGATTAAAAGGTTTGTTTTAGAATTATATGGAGGGAAGTTAGAGTGATGAAAAGAGATTTTTAAAAAATTCATTTTGGATTTGGGGTCAATGTGACTATCATCCCACCCACAGAAATCCATATCATATTCTTGTCTTAATACATACTTTTTTTTAAAGAGAGTGAGAGAGGAGAGAGAGAGAGAGAGAGAGAGAGAGAGAGAGAGAGAGAGAGAGAGAGAGAGAGAGAATGAGAATTTTTTAATATTTATTTTTTAGTTATCGGCGGACACAACATCTTTGTTTGTACTTGGTGCTGAGAATCGAACCCGGGCCGCACGCATGCCAGGCGAGCGCGCTACCACTTGAGCCACATCCCCAGCCCTTAATACATACTTTTAAAAAATGATCAAAAAATCAAATTTACAGGCAAGCATCAACTTATAAATTGTGAATATTTGCTAGAGGGCAAGAAATCCCTCATATATATTCTGAGAGGGTAACAAAAGAAAAGAAAAACTTAATCATAGGATAATAGATGAGCTAACAACTTAAATATACACATTTAGTTTATTAGTACATTGTCAGAAGGCATGGACGTGTCTCATTCTATTGTATCAGAACGTAAACACAGTACCCTATATTGACTGAATTAAGTGGAATGGGCATATGTTTGGCACAAAATCTGTCTTATAAACATAAGAAATAAAATCATATCTAAATAGTGGGGAAAAAAAAGAATTACAGGCATACATCTACCTGTCCTTAATTTGAGGAACAGATGAATACTGAATGATAATCACTAGTAAAATTAGTGATAAATGTTAGGAAAATGGATTTGAATTTCAGAAATATTCACTTGGCATAAAAACTTAATAAATTCTCTTAGATTATAATTTGTGTCATTAGTGGTATAAGCAGATTAGCCACCTGTACACTTGAAGGCCTTTTAAAAAGATTTTGTTTGTAATTTTTTTTCTGAATATTTCAGAGGCTTTGGAAACTCAGTAAAGCACAATCCCTGCTTAGCTGCTTCTTGCTTTCATCCCTAGCTTCAGCTGGCACAAACCAGATGGATGAGTTTGCCCAACCACTACAAGGGACAGTTGGAACACCCGATTGACTGATGTTATGCAAAATGTCAGAGACTTCTGAATCTGATCTTGGCATAATATGATGGAAATTTTCCAAATCCAAGGATTGCAGAGAGCTGTACAATCACGACACAAAGGGACTGATGTGTTGCATATTGAAGTCAGGCAATGATTACATATAATTGTATCATTACCATCATTACCTAGAGTGAGATTAATGGAAGCAACTATTCAGAAAAACAAGAAAGAAATTAGCTTTGAAGTAGCATAATGAAAGATTTTAATTGTGGGAAGAATTCAGTCACATTTTAAAATTACTGGTTGTGATTCCATCAAACTTGCTAACCCCAAATCTTATTCACTGTTTCAATGTGTATGCTTTATTTCATTTGGGCCACACAATGATTAACAAAGGTCAGATATCCATGGAATATAATCTTGCCACAAAGCTAATAAACCAAATCTGTCCAAAATGTTTATTTTAATAAGTGGGCAGAAAGAGTCATAAGAACATTCATGGAAAAAGCCAAGGAATGAAATGTTTCTTGTTTGTTTTTTAAACACCATTAAAATCCACACATCAAAGATACAACCCCGGTTAGAAGCAAACTAATATACTGCAGATGAGAACTATACATTTTTTCATATCAAATTGGAAATATTTAATTCAAATGCATCCATGTGATCTATGTAGAATCCCACTATGTGTTTGTTTATTTGTTGTTCTTTGTTTTAAGTGAGACTGAGTGACTTTTGCAACAGGAAATATAGTATCCTTGCTCCCTTAACAGTGAAGGGTGAGTTCCAACTCCCTTAGTCGATGCATGAAAATATGGCTAGTAGAAAACCCTGTTTATACTACTTTTTTCCTATACATAAATGCCTATGATATACCATAATTTATAAATTAGGTACAGTAACAGATTAACATTAATAAACAATAGTAGACCAATTGTAACACCATATTCTAATCAAAGTTATGTGAATGTGGTTTCTTCTCTCTCCCTCTCTCAAAATATCTTACAGTATTGTACCCAACCTTCTTCCTGTGATGTAAGATGAGACAATACCTATGTGTTGACACAAAATGAAGTAGACATAGGGACTTAGCATGAAGTCAAAATCTAACACAAACATGGCAATACTGTAAGTGGATCTGATAACCAATATGGCTTCCATATAACTAATGAGCAGGTAGCATATACAAGTAGGATACACCGGACAAAGGAATGATTCACATCCTGGGCAGAAAGAAGCTGAAGGGGATGAGCTTTCATTGTACTTTTCAGAATAGTGCATCTGGAGATGTACTTTCCTCTCCTCCCTGCCACTGAAGATTATTCAAGACGCTCAAAATGGAGCTCTTAAGGGCTGCGGAGAGACTTAGCATCCTATGATCTGGGAATGGAACTGAACACTTAGCTCCATATCTAAACAGATTCAGTTATAGGGTTTAGATACTGCTAAAATTTGGAGTTTTCTCAGTGAGTTCAACTAATAAGTCAATTAATATTCAATCACATTTAACAACTAAATTACAAGATAAATAACCTTTATTGTGAGTTTCTTTACATTGCCTTATGTTAACTTTCTACTCACTTAGAAGAACAAGCAGCTGCCTATCTTGTAGTCTGAAAAAAATTACAGTGTTCAATCCACGCACTCTGGAGTAACGACAGCTTACCTATGATGTAGCACTTTATATATTTATATATATATATATATATATATATATATATATATATATATATATATATATATATATATATTTAAAGTCTCTTTTATATATCTATTCTTTACAAAGACCTTAAGTGTTAGAAAACCCTGAAATCATTACTTGATTTAAACATAAGGCCTAAAACAGAAAAGTGGCTTAAGGGGGAAACAGATACCTAAAAATCATTTTCTAGTTCAGATTCTTTTCAAAAACAGCACTCACTGCCACTCAGAACCACATGGAAATAAAGACCAGGTCTAATGATGAGATTTATTCAGATTCAGCCTCATGCCCTCTGTGGTCTGAACCACCTCATCTCTGCCCAGGCAAGTGGGATCGCTCCCTTCCTGGTCCTTCACCCCTACTCTTGCCTAGTCTCATCTCCTTTGCACCTGATTGCTAGGATGGTCTTTTCAGCCTGATATTCTGATCATGTTTCTTCTCTTCCTGAGACTGTTCAATGATTTAGCACTTGCTCTGAATCAGAAAGGCTGAGACCCTTAATACTGTCCATTTGGTTTACATTTCTGTTCAAATGCCACCTTACCCTACCAAGTATTCTCTATGAACTGGAGATTCTTCTACCTAGTCCCTCTCTCTGATTCCCCTTAATCTGATTCAGTTTTCTCTATAACTTGGTCATCACATGACATCTTCCATACTTATCTGCTTAGTTTTAATTACCTGTCATACCAGGACTTTATCAGCTTTGCTCATTTCTGTATCCTCAGAATAACACCTCATAGCAGATTCTTGGTGTTTCCTGGGGGTTGGGGGAGGGGATCATGAATTCCCTACCCTGCCCTGCAGAATCCAGTTCCTGCTTCATCTTTCCAGTCTCATAGAGCATTTTGTTCTTGATTCTTTAGGCTCATTACCCTTCTTCACTTTCTTTGAATATACCAGACTTCCTCCCATCCCCTTGGTTCTAAGCCTAGAATTCATTTGCCTCTAAATCCTTCTTCATTTATTGCTTTGTTTTCCCCACTAGATTATGCTTCATCACAGCAGGATTTTGTTGTTTTTGTTACTCTGCTCACTTTTGTGGTCACCAGTGACTGGTCCACAGAATGATCCTCACTTGGATGGGGTGTGCCTATTTATTTATACCTCTATAGGTAATGTATTCTATTGAACGAAAATCCATTCAACATTTCACATTGACCAGTTCATATTTAAAAGTACCTGCATGAGCAAACGGGGTAAAGCTAGGTAATCCATAAACTGCTACACACAGAACCCCATTAGTAAATTGCCCTCTATATTCCAGCAGTTAGCAATGGCAAGTTTGGTGTGGCTTTCACAAGGCTAAATGCTTTTAGTGCAAATTAAGCTACCACATTCTTAGAGGTTCTAAAATAAATCACGTCAAAAAATTTATTAACTGCCTAGATTTAAGTAAGATAAAATTAACCTTGAAATATTTTATAACAATTGCAGCATGCTCTTAGTAGGGGAAGAACCCAATCAGAAACTGGGAGAGTCAAATTTTCATGTTAGAAGCTGCACGAAACAGTTACTTATCCCTACTTTCTGATGTGAAGGACACCCTGAGTTGCCTCACAAGTTCTGTAATCATATTATTGAAGACAAGACTGGATCTGGATTCAACTCAAGTGCATTCACTGCTGGTCAACTGCTGTGTCCCTGCACCTGAGAGTCCCCAAACTGAGACTCAGCAGCAACTCCTCAATATGCTGATAATATATGTTGACAAAAGGAACTAATCAGAAGGGCTCCTTACTTCAAAGAAGTAACAAAACATGATTTCACCCCAAACCAGACAACCGATCCATCAAAATCATTTTCCTACTTCTTCTGAAACATTTTGTCTGGTGTTATCCCTATTGAGAATAAGGAATTTCAGTGATATCAATCAAATAAATGAGTATTGTTAAAATTTTGGGTGTTTGCTGCTGACACATCATTTCCGTGATGCATGGAAACACACTGGCAAGTTCGAACTCTAAAAATAGTTGATATAGATAAACCAGTTCTAAATATTCAGATGGTAAATGATGACAGAAAGAGGAATGGGGTTATGGGAAGAAAATGGTTTTGGGGTCAAGCTAACCTGAGACTGATGTTTAGTTCTTCCACTTACTCACTGTGAGCTTAGAAAATGTCATTGAACCTGTCTAGAACTTGGCATCTTTTTCTGTAAAATGGGCCTAACAGGGTATAGTAGATATTAAATACATGTTGGTGTAAGTTGAAGGGAGGGCCTAAAGACTGATATGAGGTAAGCACTTGGTAAATATCACCCCCTCCGTCCACCAATAATAAGTGATTCCTGATTTTTTTTTTTTTTTTTTTTAAGGAACTTCAAGCACTGTAGTTGGGGTCATGTAAAAACTAACTGGTATTTTTCTTCTATAACAATTCATTTAAAAGGGCTCTTCCTCATGCTATATATACTAGACAAAAGCCTAAAGCTATAGAAGATATATAGTAGATACAGGATTGTGAAAGGCAATGTACCACAAAAAGATTCATTTCCTTTAGCAATGTCAAAGACAGAACTATGAACCAGACCACCTTCATCATGAAGGCAGGGGAGGCAGCTCCCTCCATACCTGGCAGGATTTGCAAGTCCATATACCCATTTATTAAATGGCAAGGCACAGCGTGTTCCATGGGAATAATGTAGGAGCAAGCTAATGTCCCTTCCTTGATGGAGCTAAGAGTATAATGACGGAGAAAGTATTAATCTTGACTAAAGTGTTAAGTGATACTGTTTAATATACAATTACAAATTGAGACCAGCCTCCTCAAGGAGGGAAACAGAGAGCTGAGAGAATACAGAACAAAGGACCCATTTAGATAAAGAAGTCCAGGAAAGCTTCTGTCCAGAATAGTGCTTTGTGTTAATGGAGTGAGAATTCACATGGAGAGTCAGCAAAGTCCCTGGCCTTCTTTCCTGGGAAACTCCTGCATCTTGTAAAGCAGAGTTCCTGCAAGTCACTTGGTTCCCTGAGCCTGCTGGGCTGCTTCCTCCTCTGGGCCCCATAGACGCTGTCTATCAACCTCTGCTTCAAATTTGCCACAGGAGAAGTGTTTGTCTCTCCCATGTGGAGGCCAAGAGACTGTGTGCTTTCCTGTAACATCACTGCTGATTCCTAAGAACCAGTTGGCACCCAGGAAATGCTTCTTGAATGAGTCTATACCTGCCTAACCCTCCCACAATACCTAACCATTTATTTTAATTAAGTTAGGGTATTTGAAGAGTAGTGTTTTGTTTTGTTTTTATACTGATCACTTGATTTTCTATTGTAGACACAGTATTATTTATACAAAATACAAAGATTTTTTTTTTTTTAAACAGCTATTAGAATGCAGGGCATCAGAAATTAGTGCTTCATTTTAATTAGCTAGCAAGATGAACTTTAATAACCTAGAAAGATCCAAATGGGACCAAATCCTTGACAACAAAGTTTTGATTCAGGGAACTAAACCCACTACACCATTTTGTAGTAATAACTAAGCAAGACATGGATTCTTTACAGCAATGATTAAACTGAAACTGCCAGGAAGTTCCATAAGGCTAAGTGGTACTTTGTCATGCAATAATAATTCTGTTTGGTTCAGCAAAAATGCATAGAATTTCAGAGGACGACTCTCCTTTCCAGGTTTGTGCATTTCTGCTTAATCAGAGATACACACCACGGGCCCTACTTCCCTCATAGCATTCTGTAACCTAGCAACCAACATGTCCAGGCATAACGAAGATGGGGGCCATGTGAATATATAGCCTTCCTCTGTTTTCACAAAAGATTAGAGAAAATGCAGTGGGAAAAACAACTACAAGTCATCAGCAACAAAAAAATGATAACTTCTGAAAGTTTGCTTGGGAATGAGCACATTATCAAAAAAAAAAAAAAAAAAAAACCATAAAGCTGATCTACATGTCATCTCACCATCTTCCTCCAGAAGAGCACACTTGCTGTATTTCCAGGTCTTTTGTAATATCTAAAACTCAAAATCATAATAATAGTAACCTTATAATGATAATTATGATAATAAATTCTTTCCTAGTCCCATTTCAACAAATGATACTTTTTTGTAGTGGATTTCCTTTGCTTTTATTTCCATATAATATTTATGTAACAGAAATTGTTATGCCCTGGGGCAAAAAAAAAAAAAAAAAAAAGATTCAAAGCTTTATCCCTGGTACACTACCAAACTTTTCAGTTGATCTTGGACTCCAGGCTCAATATGGATTTTTCAATTAAAAATTTAGAAGGAATAGGGGATGCAATAAAGCAAGAAACAGCAAAATCTGAAGTCTGCAAGTAAGGTGCCTGCTGTCGGACATGGAGAAGAGCAAGTAGCTCTGATGTCAGCTGGCAAATTTAACAATAGAATCATTGATGAAAGAATGGGCAAAAAGGAGAGGGGGGAATGAAAGGAGAGGGACGGAACAAAGTGTGGGAGCCACAGGGTGAAAACAGAGAGGGGGGTAATGGAGGCCGTGGGCAGAATGGGTTTCCTGGTGAAAAGGTTAATTAAATCTTCCGTGGCATGCGATTCGTAAAGAACTACCCTTCTGCCTATGTGTGTGCGTACACTCATGTGTCCTTTGTAAACACACAGAGATGATAATGATTTTCTCCTGACATTCTTTTTTACGCTGATGCTTTGGAGCATTTTTAAACGAGGACAATAATTTTGTTTCTTTCAGCTTTTTGCATGTAGAACAGAAAGAATTTTAACCCTGCTGACCTGCAAATAAATCTTAGGAGCCAGAGTTTGCTCTCTTTTTTTCATTGTTCTGCTTTATTCTCTCCAAAATTTAAAATCAACAACAAAAAGCAACCTCCTATCCCTATTAAAATTAATGGCAAAATGAATGAACTCTTTCAAACAATAGAAGAAACAAACCCCACCGGGGCTCAGGAGCTTCAATACTACTCCAAAGAGCATGAGGCTGATTTCAAAGCTGAAGAAATGATTATAGATCATCCCAGGAGGATGCCAACCAATAAGATGGCAGCAGCGCTATTTGTTTTCTGCCTTTTGTGTGTTTCTTAATGTTAATCTCACCATGCTGTCACATGGATTCCAGCAGCCCAGGGCAGGTGGGGGGCCTGGGGAGAGAGGCTGGAGTTTTTGATGTCAGTGGAAAGGGCAAATGCTGATCAGTGTAATCAAGAGCACCATCCATTCAGGCTTGAAGTGGTGTCTCCATCATTGTTGCCCTCCTGGGCCTCTCTGTGCAGTTCATACACATTTCCATCGCAAGGTGACACGTGCAGTAACTACCATCTTTTTCGTTTGTTTGTTTGTTCTGTATTTAGCCTTAGCCTGGACTTTAAAAAGCATTTGATTTATTTGTTTTCAGAAACCTGAGCTATTCTGGCTACTGAAATAATTGCTGTTGATCAGGCTACAAGTTGTAGGAGAAAAAGTATTAATATACTTGTTCAATGAGAAGCTCGCCTATCTAGACCCTCCTGTGCTTAAATAGAATCCTTTCATGTGGAAAATCAGAAACAACAGAGTGTGGCAGCTTCCTCTTCCATTTTGTCAGAAAGTAAATGTGTGTGTGTGTGTGTGAGAGAGAGAGAGAGAGAGAGAGAGAGAGGAATCTGTCACTCACATTTCATTCTGCCCTCGAGTCTGATGAAAGTTGCCAATGGTTTCATCTCCAAAGAAAAGCATGTCTTCCTTCTTCACCAGTGAGAGATGATATTAGTTTGTGAAAACCGGGTAGGATGAGTATATTTAGAAGTGGAATGAAAATTAATAATAACAACAAAAATGGAAGAGTCACAAAGCCACGGATGGCAAGACATGGCATAGCAGCTTCCCAGAGTCATGCTCATGGTTGCCTGGCCTGTGGAGACTCTTCCAAGCCTGCTAAGTCTTTGAACAGAATCCAGAACAGGCCTTCTGATACTTTACTTCCTTTTTTATTTTTCATGTGTGCTCACTTACTTTCCCATAATTATGGGCAAAGTTAGTTTCAGCATTAATGAACTAGCTCTGGTGACACCACCTTGATGAAAGGTTGGGCAATATTTGTGACTGAAGAATTCACTTAAAGAGTTCAAGACTTCTGCATTAAAAAATAAAAATCAAAAGACCACCTCATGAGTGAAATGCATTGTGTCATGTCTATTGCAAAATGTTGGCTGAATTCATTTGCTGTTGCCCTTCTCTGTTTCTTCGAGCTCTTTGTGCTACATTAAAAAACTATTAGAGGATGTACTATGCTCAAGTTTCTATAGTAAGAGCATTAAAAAAAAATGAAGATATCAAAAATGCTATCTCTACCCTCAAGGCATTTGCAATCTAGTTAAAACAATAAAATTTATATCTCCCAAATGACTTAAATTTAAGGCAGAAGGAAACAGACCTCTAGGAAAAGATTGTTGGGTAAGTAAAATAGGTCTGTTCCTATCTTCTGAGCTGGGTATATTAAGGTCCATCAGCTGCTAAAAGAAAGCAAAACCAAGAGAAAGCAGAAACACAAAACTTTGTACTTGGCAGTGGCTGGGCCTAACTTGCCTCTGCCCCTGTGCTCCCACAGAGATCTATGACTTCTCAGAGAGAGAGTTATCCTCAGTTGATTCATTTGTAAAACAAATGAACAACAAACAAGAACCCCAAACCAAAAAACAAAACATCTTGTCTCTTGGGAGCCAGGATTTATTTGTAAAAATTTCTGAGCTATGAGTCAGACCCTGTGTATACAAGTCATTTACAGACATGTGTTAATTACTAGAGAATACAATTAATGCATTATAGAATAAAGCACTTATTATTGGTTTGATTTTCTTTTACTATCAATAATTATCTTAAAATAGCAGTAGACAATATTAATTAACCATTTACCATATGACACATGCCTTTCAGAGCACTTCATCCAACTCAATTTAATCCTCTCTAAGCCCATGTGCCAACTATTACTATTACCACTTACAGATAAATAAACAAGCTCGGGATCACTAAACCCCAAAGTTTGTAATAATGGAACTGGGATGTGAACATTTTTCTGCCTCTGATTATGTAATTTCTTTGCTACTAATCACAGCTATCGCTAACTCTTCCATTGTTGTATCAAACTAGTCTTAAGCATCTAGCTAGTTCTTCTAAATAATAAGAGTTGAAAGGGAAGGTATAAACTAATACTAACAAAATACAACACAGCAATTTTTGGGTTGAATAATATTTAAAGGTCACAGAGAATCCTCATTTGATAGGTAATTAAACTAAGGCCATTCATCATTTGATGAAGTTTAGCCACCTGCACGAAGATATGAATCTGGTACCCAAGCTGATAAACTGGTCCTATTCCAGGCCTCTTTTATTTCTTCAATACAATTAAAATTGTAGAATGCTAAAGAAACAATAGGCTTCAATAAACTTGATAATTACCTAAGAGGTAAAATATAAGCTCTTTCTATGTTAACTCCTATAGCTGAAAACTTTTCTAAGGTTTGAGTTTGATCTCCTGCTTCAATAAACACAGAGTAAGAACAAAATCTCTCTCTTGGCTTCAACAGTGGAGATGGTACTGAAGCAGGATTTATTGGGGTCCTACTCTCAACTTGGTCATTTTCTTTGCAAACTGTAGAGTGTTACAAGAAGGTTTCCTAGGGAATCATATGTTCCACGATGCACTCCCTTGTATGGTTCCTATGACAGGATTTTATGAATCAGCCTAACCAGGCTTTGTAGTGCCAAAGATTTGGCTAAACACAATTTCTGGGTGTGTATCTAAGGGTGCCAAATGTTAGCATTTAAATTGGGCTGATAAAGCAGATCACCCTCCCCAACACGGGTGGGCATCATCTAATCTGTTAACACTCGAATAGGATAAAAAAAAATGCAGACACAGATGCAATTTTATTTCTGTCTGATGGCCTGAGTTGAAACATTAATGGTGCTCCTGGCTTTCAGGCCTTCAGACTTGGACTGCAACCTACACTGCTAGCTCTCCTAGGACTCCAACTTGTAGATATCAGATTAAGGAGCTTCTTAGCCTCTGCCACTGCAGATGCCAACACTTTATGATTAGTCTTCATTATATGATTGTGGGCCACTGGAGAACCCTGATTAATACAAAACCACTTCACTGACTTTGAACTTGGTCATTTGATTGGTGTTGATCAACAGTGAATCTGAAAGTATAGCAGAGGCACATTGGGGAAAACTGTGGTAGCCACATGGAAAAGCCCAGACTGTCCTTGAATATAAACAGTCACAGGTGTGACATTCCCCTCTGCCTAGTCATTGACACTGTAGTTGGGTCAGTCCTCAGCTAGTCCTCAGCTGTGCAGCCCAGATGCCACCCACTTCTTCCAAGCACCTGGTGGAGACACCACCAACTATGAATATTAAAGATTAAGAAACTTAAGGTAGAAAAGTTTGCCCAGTTTTTTTCTCTCCACTTTCAAGAGGACAATATTTCTTCCTACAGGTCTTGAGCATTCAGTGAAAAAAGATTAGCAATGTGACCCAAATCTGGCCACAGCTTGTACCCATCCACACTGTTTTACCAACCCAAATGGGCAAATCTCTTCCATCCTCTGAGGGTGAGAAACTTTGTGACTCACCTCCAAAGGAGAGAGCACAGAGAGAGAAAACTATTAATTTACAGTGGATAAACTTGCCAAACACTACCACAGCCAAGTGAGGAAGGTCAACATCACATGATAGGGCCTGCAGATACTACTCCAATTTCAAGGTCACAGGTATCTTCATCAAGTTCATATCTCTTGTATCCATCCTCAGAAAACATAAACTCAGTCTAAACATGAGACCAACATCAAACAATCCAAAATTTCAGGGCATTCTACAAAATCTCTGACCAGGACCCCTCAAAACCATTAAGGCCATAAAACATGGAAAGACTAAGAAATTACCAGTGACCAGAGAAGGCTACAATGGCATGGAAGATAAATACAAATGTGAGATTCTAGATTCCATTTGAAAGAGAGGACATTAATGGAAAAACCAGCAAAATAAAATTAAATCTGGAGTTGAGTTTAAAATGGGAAGAGCTGTTACCATATAAAAGGTCCCACTTTCTACCCATACAAAATAAATTCCTTAAAATGCATTATCTTAGAGCTATAGGAGCATCCCTGCATGTGGACCACCTCAAGCAGCAAGATTTTGTGACTTATCTAGACACAGAATGAACCGCATTAAGTGGGACTCTCGTTGAATCTAAGGTCTTCTTTAAAGTGGGGGCGGAGGGGGTGATAACAAGGAAAAGAAGGAAGAAAGGAGGAAAGAACAGAAAATCAAATGATTTTATGGCTTCTTTATTTTTTTAAGTATATTCCTCTTCACCAATTTTTCCATAAAAATTAGAGTACACAGAGAAAATCCACTTACTGTGGAGTTAGTGAAAAAATTCAGGGTTACCTTCTAGCTATTGACATCTTATCATGATTATAATGTAAATTAAAGTGTCAACACACATATATACCCATATAACTTTTAATAAAACCATTTAAAATGAATCTTCATCTGAAATGTTTTTATTAAATATGATTAAGTTAGTTTTAACAAGTGAGAGATCTTCTAATATCCATGTTCTGAACAATTGTTATTCTGAACAATAAAAATAGTTGAAGTATTGCTATTTTCTTATTTTGCACATAATGTTTAATATTGGGCCATGTTCACTAATAATATTGATTTACCTATAGTACTTTAGCAAAATGGTCTGGGATGGAGATGGGGAGAATTAAAAAAATTTGCAAAGGTCTACATGAATAGAAGCTTGCACTTTGACAAAAGTGCATCTGGCGCTTTAAATATTCATGAAAATAATACTATAAGGCCTCTGCTCTGTGGGATATTTACTCCCTTTTCAACAGTTTAGTCCTGCAAGTGTGATTGGGAAAAGGTTGGCATATGATGCTGAATAATGCTATTGTGATGAGGAGAAAGAGATTCTGAGGGGAAATGACATCATCTGTGCCTTTTGGTGTTTTTAAGGGCACATTGGAAAGAGATCAGAAAGTGTCCCTCAGCAAATAACATAGGAACAAGCTAACAATGGGAGGGAGCAAAGGCAGACAACCGGGAGGGTTGTGCTCATTCCAAATATGTCACTTCCAGAATTGTCACACCCTCCTTCAAGTGTTCCTCCCCAGGAGTGATGGTGATTCTTTGTAAACCTTTAATGGTGCGAATGATGATCAACTTGGAATATCCATTGCCCTAGATCAGGAAGAACTCATATTTCAGAGCTGAGCATCTCTTTTGCTGAAATCCCAACTTTGAATCCAAGGATGATTATCTTAAGCCTCCCCAGCAGGGGTCACTAAGCTAATGATAAATATAAGCTCTGTTATGATATATAATCACTGTTCCATTGAGGACAACAGGGGAAAGAAAGCAAGATGCCAAAGGCCTGCTGGGGAAGCTTTGGATGGAAACAAAATGCTTCTCAGTAAGAGCAACAGGATTTAGTAGAGTCAGAATGGAACAGTTGCACTCAAGTCTAATATTTATAGAGAGTGCAACAGTGTAAGAGGCTGGCAGCTTTTAGAGTTCCACATAGATATTTTGACTATCATGACTACATACAGGGAAGAGAACTAAAATGGATAATTAATATTTTCCAACCATGGTTTTGCTTGACTTTATACTTAAATAATTTGACTATCCAAAGGCAATGAGCTTTCCTTTGGACACGCCCTGGGGTCATTTAGGACTTCGTATCCCTGGTCAGCCTTTGTTTCCAACAATAGAGTTGGTCACCTTGCTCTGGTATTCTCTCCTGATATTTTCTGTCTTCTCCACTAGGGACTAGTTTGGCTTTGAATGGGTAACATTGGTGTTAGTAAAAGTGAAGGTTTGAGAGCTTTCAGTTGAAAATACAAATACATTTCCAGGGAGCCAGGCACAAACCAGTTTCTAAAATTAAAAAGACAGGATGGATCAAACAGGTTGTGACATTTTGTCAGCCAACAAATTCAAGGTCTTGACCAGGGCCTGCAAGGGCTCACAGGCCCCAGCCCCTCCTACCTCCCCTGGCTTGCTCACCATGCTGCAGGACACTGGTTCTTTGATGCTTGAAGAATACACTAACCATTGTTCCCTCAGAGCCTTGGTGGGCTCTTCCCTCTCAGGAAACACTCTTCCCTTAGACATTCCAGTAGGTAGTTTCTGCCCCCATTTAGTTGCCTCCTTGACTGTTATTTTGAGAAAGAGAACTTCTCTGACCGCTGTTCTCAACTTCCTTAAAATACTTCATATTTCTTCAAAGCACTTGTTACTTGTTGCTTACACCATCTTCTGGATTTAGTTGCTGTTTATTATCTGTGGTCCTCTACCATAACAGTAAGCCCCATGAAAGTGGACATTTGATTTGATTTGTTTTCTGCTAAAAAGCCTTGCATTAAGAAGCATACCTGGTATAGTGGTAGCTCAATAAATATTTCCAAATAAATAAATAAGCAAACAATCTATGTACCATGTATTCACAATGTAGAAGGTAACAGAAGACAGATGAGACACAGATTGTGACCACAGGCATTTCTATCTAGATGAAGAGATAAGAGTTGAACACAAAATAATTTCTTGTCCCCCTATCACTTTACTTAAACCAAACCAAATAACAATAGCAGAAAGATGAGCTGCTTTTCATTTACCCAAATGTTAAACTTCTGTATGAACCTCTGGCAAATTGATCAGACATTGGGAAGATTTGTTTTAACTACACCTTCAATTATTTAAGAAGTTCACAAAGAAAAAAAAACTATACTCTGCCAGGCAAAGTGACACACACCTGTAATTCTGGTGGCTTGGGAGACTGAGGCAGGAGGATGCAAGTTCAAAGCCAACCTCAGAAACTTAGTAGACCCCAAGCAACTTAGCAAGACGCTGTCCCCTCAATTTTTTAATTTTAAATGGTGGCAGAACAATGAATATGTGGCTCAGTGGTTGAGCGCCCCTGGGTTCAATCCCTAATCCCAAAAAGAAAAAAATAAATTTATCTTCATTCTTAAAGATAGATTTGGGGACTGGGTATTGCACTGTTCTAAAACCACATGAAATTTCTTAGACTCTTCTTATTACATTTTTCTATTTAAACTTTCATCTAAAAATTCATAGCATGGACTAGCACATCAGACACTTTCAAGATGAGAAATCTTTTTGTGAACTAACAGCACTTAATTAAAATTTTCTTTTGCCTCTTTTCCTTTTGCAGATATCACAAAAATGCGAGTAGATGTGAAAATGACCTTTTTTTTTTAACTTCCAGTCTATGAATCAGAGCTTTAATATCTAAAATCAATGAAATTTCTTATTCTCCCAAACTTCAAATTAAGTATTTAATCCTGCTTTATTTTGGATATAATTGAAAAATAAAAACAAGGGAGGAGCCCTTCCTCTCTGGAATTTTCAGATCTGTGAAATTCCCCAAACCTCTGCAGAATTTTACTTCTTTTTCCATTCTCTACACAGTCTCCATCCCAATAATAAGTGTTTAATTGATGCAAATATCCTGTTTGACTTTCCAGTAAGTTGCCAACCTTATGTTCCCCTCCTGCTTTGATAGATTCATTCATTTTTTTCTCCACATGTTCCAAAAAGAAAAATAGTGGGGAAAAGTAAGGGGTTAAAAAGACACCCCGTAATGAATGTGTTCAGTAGCTGACACATCCTCCTTCTCCTTTGTTGGATCACGGTGGCACACGCACTGTGGCTTTCATTGTTCACTCTGAAGTGGCTTCCCATTGTTCCACCAGCCTCTACCAAGGCCCACTGACAGATGACCTATCAATGCTTCCTCCTTTGTCTTCCAACCTCCTTGCCATTTCTTCTTCTTCTTGTTTTGAAAAGACACAATCTGCTCACCCTCTGGCTCTTCTTTCTCCAGGGGCAGCATTTGGTAGGCCGGGGCCCTCCCCAAGCCAGGGACTGTTGTGCCGAGCGTGACCGGATCCCAATTATCTAAGGAAAACCAGTGCATAAATTAGTAGATAGTGTTCCTAAAGCTGTCAGGGATAAATTATTCTTGTTTTCTGAAGCTGTCATAGGGAGGAAGGGGGATTCAAAGATGAGTTCTGACACCCCTGTTGCTCCTGGAAGACAAAGAGCCCGCAAAGTCTCCTGCCAGGGCCTCAGCCAGGAATTGGCTTATGACAGGCGAAACTTAGTACAGAGTGTTGGGAAACAGAACGGAACCAGTGCTGTGGTTAGAAGGCAAGTTTCAGTTCAAAGTGGATAATCAGCATCTATCAATAACAGTAACTCTTTCATGAATCACCTGGACTATTTAAGCTGAGGCCACTTAGGTGACATCGTCTGTAGCCGGAGGAACTCCACTGCAAGATGGGACCATCAAAGTTGCCATGGCTCTGGGAAGCCTGCTAGGCCAGAGTAGTGAACGCTGAGCTTCTTCCAACCTGCTTGAACACGAGTCTTCTGAAAGTTCCTCTCTTTACTGGATTCCATCGTTAGCCTGATCAGAAATCTGCTCTCTTCCACACTCTATCTCAGAAACTCAGAACTGTCATCCTTTTGTCTCCCCACAAATTTTGACATTCAGATTATACATACCATCTGATGGAGGTGACATCATTTACAAATAATGTTTTTTTTTTTTATTAGATGACCCACCACACAACCATATACTTACATATATTTACACAATTTCCTGAGATAAAATTTTGAAGATTTTCTATCAAAATTGTTATCTTTTTGGAAGAAAAAAAAATTGTCCTCTATTGGAAGGAAAAAAAATGTCCTATTTTACCTGTGGGCTCTTCAAAGTATTAGAATAGCTCATTCTATGAATGAACTTCTGTGGAATAGATCCTCCTCAAAAGCAACAGAAGTGATATGTTATCATTTACGGGTGATGTGGTGCTAATAAGTTATTTCCTACAGACAAATTAATTCTGTGCTTTCCAAATTTTTGTGAAATTTTGTCAAAATACAACGACTTGAATTGAGCAAAAGTACTGCTAACAAGAGATAAAAATAAAATAAAATTTTAAATTGTATTTGATATTTGATTGACAGAAACATGAGTCATAAATATTTTCCTTTCTGTAGCATTTCTATTTAAATGATGATTCTCGGCTTTGCTCTATTTCAAATGTATGTAAATATGAATGCGTGTTCTTTAAGAGAGGAAATTACAGTTTATTTACCAAAACTGAAGATCAATTATTGTGTTCTTTTAGCATCAGATCCTATAAATATTAGGTTTCTTGCTTACATGCCAGAAAAGCAAAATCTACACTGCTAGTTTCTGTAACTGTTTCTCAATCTCCTTAAGTAGAAACTTCATTATGTTTTCAAATGTCAGAGAATTTGATACAAATGAAGTACATAAACATTTTTAAACTGACAGTGAATGAATCTGAGTATTTGAACTTCTAAGCAACAGCACCTTGGATTGAATTCTAGATCCTTTCGAAAATGCAGGCATGGTACAGAAAGTGTTGGCTTCATAGGCAGGAAAAGAAATTGCTGCCCTCAGAACAAATGCGAAATGTTGTCCACTGCTTTTGGTTCAAATGAGAAATTGTGCTTTGACTTTCTAAACCTGAAGTTTGTAGTAAACTATAATTACCAAAATATCACTGAGGTATAAGCTAATTTATCCCTACACTCGATATTGCTGCATCACTGAAAATATGTAACTATTGTTTTTCAATAGATGGTATAAATCAGGCTCCCATTAAACAGTTACAATTCACTAACTTCTGGATGACATCCAAACTCTTCAAGCACATCTGCTCCACACACCAGCAAAATGTACAGCAACTAGTGCAGCACAATTCAACATAACAATTTAAATATTTCACATAATTAATGATATGTAATTAAACTTAATGTAATTACATTTGGGTTCTCTGAGGTAACTATTTTACAATTAGTATTTCATCAACAAATAGCTTTTCCAAAGCATAGCACCGTTCTTTCTATAGGAGCAAACCATGCCCAGACGTGTCCCTGTTAAAGTAAATAAATTGTAGAGCAAAATCAAACATTTTAATCCATCAGCCCTCAGCTTTTGATTATGTGAGAAACAAGAGGCTGTTGAGTTCCAAAACCACACATCAATCTAGATGTTCATGGCTTTGCCTATAGCCTTCTAGAAAAGGAAAAAGGGCTCAAATCTAGGAGATGGGCTTTCTGATAGCTATAAACACAGTCAGTGACCAAGGGGCCCATAAAGGGATGATGTAACATTCTGTAGTCATATCCCAAACAGGACCAGTACACTCATCTACTGACCTGCCTCATTTCTGGGGATCAGGTTTGGATGTAGAGATTGGAAGGAGGGCACTAGTACAACACCCTTGCAGGCATTATACCTCTGTGGAGTTATTCCACGACTCGAGTTCAATTAAATGAACGGCCATAACACAGAGATGGATACTGTCACCAGGATTTTTACTTTAATACACTTAGATCAGTGAACTGATTTGTAGAACAAATAGATGAATTTCATACCATTGCCCAAGATTTGTTTCAGTTAAAAAAAAAAAAAACAGTAGGTAATAGTCACCTCCTCTTATATGGAGCACTCAGAAGAGAAGCTATCAGGAGCAGCCATCCAGATTTAGTCTTCTAAGTCTCTTTGCATGTCTGGCAGAATCCAGATTTTTCTTCTACCCATTGTTTTCTCTCAAAATAATTCCATCTTCTCTGACTGTATCCAGACTAAGTTCCCTTTATTTCTTTCCTCTAAAATTTTTATTAGCAGAAAAGTATATGTCCACAGTAAGCATCACATTGAACTTCCAGGTTATAATCATAAAACAAGTCTTTTTAGGAGTGGCCACTCTTAACTCTTATCAATTATTCTCTTATTTCTAAATAACACTCCTATTTCTTGATTTTTTTTCATTTTAAACATTGTTAAGTGCATTTATACTACAAAAATGAGAATGTAGCTATCTCACTCATCCCAAATTCTTTCCTTTTCATCTTCTCCCAATACTGACATAGCAGTTTTAAAATGATATTCATTAATATGGCTATGTACATCGTAAAGACACACAGCATGCGATGAAACACATTTTCTTACACAAATTTTTATTTTAGCTGGGGCTAATCTTTTTATTTCCCTAATTGTCCACATATTTATCAGTCATTAATGACCCATATGGTCATATAGAATAACAATATTTTTCCCAGAGAAGGGGAATATAGCAGGGACCATTTAATGGTCCTTTTCTCCTGAAACCATCTATCTCACTCCAGTTTCAGCAACCTGCCATTTGGCTGTCATCTAGAAGCTTCCCTTCTAGCACCATCTTGAGGATTCCCTTTGCTTCTTTTCTACAGAAGATCCTTGTTATTGGTTCTCTCCCATTTTGCTAGAAGCACATGCTCAAGTAGCTTCCTGAGAAGGGTTACATAAAAGGTAAATGATCTGAGACCTCAAAGTTAGAAAAAGTCCTGACACTCATTTAAAATGTAGCTGCCCATAGAATACTACTTTGGCAATCATTTTTCCTAATACAGTGAATGTGTTCTTCCGTTGTCTTGGTTTGATTAGCATTGCTATTGAGAGGTGTATGTGAAAGCTATGGTCTGAAGTTTGTGAATGTGGAAATCCTAGCCCCTAAAGCAGTGGAATTTACAGACTGCAGCAGTGGTTAGGTGAGGAGACAGAGGCTTCTTGAATGGGATTAGTGTTCTGCTGAACGAGATTCCAGAGGGCTGCTTTACCCATCATAAAGCAGAAAGCAGGCCCTCATCAGAGAGACAACCTGCTCTCACCTTGAGCTGGAAATTCCACCTACAGAACTAGGAGGAACAAAAATTCTGTTCATGAGCCATCAGTCTATGGTATTTGGTTATAGCAGCCAAAATGGACTAAGATAGAGAACATGGGATCCAGACAGCCTTCCCTCCTGCCAATCTTCCTTCCTTCCTTTAGGCATGTTTATTCCTGACATAGTTATCCCTAAAGTTCTGATATGTCATCATGTCCCTTGGGGTGAAGGGCAGCCTGGGGTAACTTGTTTCCCATAAGTGCCAACAAGTCTATGAATATAATGTTTGCCTCATGGTAAAAGAATAGAAATCTGTTCCCTCAACTTGAGTAAATGACAATCCACAGAAACAAAAATCTCTTATTTGATTAGTTAAGAGAGACTAATGGGCCATATTAAACATTTTCTCCTTTAATTTGTGATTGCAGCCACAGTTTTACCACTGAGACCCCAGGGGTGACCCTCAGCTAAGTTTATTCTTTTGGGTTGACTTTATAAGTGTTGTAACTTGAACCAGAACAGTGTAATCATATCCATGATTTAATAGTCAATATTAGTCCACTTGCCCCCAGGGCAGGTAATTGGATGGTGTTTCTGCTTTATCTTCCTGACCTTGTGGTTTGGACTTGAATTGATGATTGGTTGTCCCTCCTTTTAGTTACAAAACCAAAAAAAAAGGAAGAAGTAAAAGGCATGGACACAAAAGTAATATATTTATGGAATATCTTTGATTGTCAAACCAATAAGAATTAACAATAGTAGAAAGACCTGGGGCAACAGGAGACCCTCTTTCCTTCAGAAACCTACAGATATGTTCACCAGTCAAACAAAGCTGTGGCATGATACAGCAGCAACCCTGACATGGGACTCCATAGGACTGGCTCCTAATTTTTCTCTATACTTACTGGCTAGCCAAGAACTTCTGGATCATTTTCAAGTTCTAAACAACTTCAAGTGGTTTGACATCAGCAAATCTCTTAATCAGTGTATTGCAGTTGTCTAATCTATAAAATTGGAATAATAAACTACAAAATACCTAAACAGTTTTCCATGTGTTTTTTTTAATAGTTATCATATCTATTTTCCTTATCAATGCTCCTGTTATTAGGATGAATGTGTATTATCACAAGGCTTTGGGTATCCCCTCCCTTCCCTCTTTAATTTTTTAACTATAATTTTACATTAAAAACTACTACAAAACATAAATGCATTGGGTTCAAAAGCATCTGTGGTGCTGGAGTGATTGCCCAAGTGAAGCATCACTAGGAACTGAAATTCTTTACCACATTGCCAAGTTCAGGACGTTGGCACATGTTCAACGGTCACACTTGTTTTGGTCTGGCTCATTTGGTTTCTGACTATATGAGTTCTTATTAGGATGACTTTTCAGATTAAAATTTTAAATAGCTTCCATCAGTGAAGCAATGCATAAACACAAATAAAAATCAGGGTATTAGAGAATGCAAGTGAACTTCCTTATCACTGGGTTAAGAGATTTAGCTTAGAATCCTGAGAGGAAATACTGCATAGGGCTGATCTAGGGAAGGAAATCAGCAGGTTCCTCCAGGCAACATGCATAGGCCACTCGGTCCTACTTCTTTGCTTTGTATAGGGTCCTGGGAGATTCGCTCTTGGTATATTGGATTATCATTCATTCCCACAGTGAAAGGTTTACTATTAAACCTTAAACACCTATTCACTAATTGGTATTAACTTCATGAACAAATCTGGTATCTGACAGTTGCTTGCATATTTACAGAATTCTATCTGTTTTCACTTTACTTTCTCATTCTGGTTGTAGAAAACTTTACAAAACCTGTTTTTGTTTTGGATAAATGATAAATTCTCAAATGTTTATCAAAAGTAGACATTGGTCATGAGCTAAAACATCATCATTGTTTTGGATTTTTTTAATTTTAAAATTATTATCAAGACGCTTCTTTTCAATTTGCATGCAGCTGTGTATTGAAGGACAAGTAATGAATTAAAAAATACTGATTGAAGCTTCATTGGAATCCAAGGGGTCTGGTTAAAAACAATTTGTAAGAGAGCCATTTTCAAGACTATAAGCTTTGTGTGGCTGTTTAAATACCAACAGAAATATACTATGAAAAATAATGAGTCTTCTCTAGAATGGATGCTCTAAATGACTTTAAAATACTTTCACATTCCTATTACTATACAACAAAATCTATAAAACTTGCACACACTCAAAAATATTCTGCTATGGTTTCTTCTTGTGGGAAGGAAATGTATAGAAAGGAAGTGATGAGAAGTGACTTTTTAAAGTTTTTTACTTTTTAATCATGCTCCTCAGATTCACTTGGAATCAACATTTCATAATCATAACAATGTAGAACCAGACAAGCAAAGGCTCATTTCCAAGTCCTGAGGCAGTGCTACAAACTGAAAGTATTTAGTCCCAGTTGTAACCATTGACATCTCTTGATTAAGAATGGGAAGGGGATTCCACAATGTGCCCCATGTTATTTAGTGAAACGGTTCATGTAAAGATGGAAGGCACCTTTGAGACTTGGGTTATTTGTTCTTTTGTTTAAAACACAAGCCAATTGCTTTCTGGATTCCTTTTGAGAATTAACCATAACTTGAGTGAAAACTCTGAGGGAGACAGCGGTTAACTTTTCTACCCAGGACAGAAGCAGTTGATGCCCTAGATTCACACTCCACATCTTACTCACTAATATGTTTTGTGACATGGAAAACAACTCAGCCTCACCTCCCTTTGTAATGGATAACCCAAAGTCAAGACAATCACTCCAGAACATAGGGAGTAAATGCCTCCATTAGGAAACAACTAAGACTTTGGAGTATGTTTGTCTCTGTCTGAGAATTAGACCAAGAGTTATCCCATATCAAAGGGGTAGGAATGTGGGATGACATCACTAAAGTGGGATGATTTGTCACTTCCATCTCCACCACCTTACAAGTTGAGGTATGGACAGGTTAAGTGACTGTAATGGATTCTAGCCAATATAAGCCAATTCATCAACCACAATATTCATGAGCCCTGGAAAAATGCAAGCACTAAGGAAAAAAAAAAAAAAAAGGAATGAACAATTTCTACTCACTAGCAGTCCACTGTTGGACGTAGAAACAGATGTATAAATATATAATTGCAATGCAATCTCTGCTGCCAACATGGGATTAGGACATGCAGCTCTTGGTTTATCAGTGACAAGTATACCAACCCAGCTGTCTTTAACTCACTGCAATTCTGCCCTAAGTGATTCAGATCTCTTTGAAGCAAGACAGGCAGACCATAGTGAAAGAAAAACTTAACATCCCTTTGGGTATGTTGCAGGTATCCATGAAAAATGTTGGAGCCCTGCTGGTTAAAATAAAATCCCAACTATTAATATAATACAGTGATCACCTGCACTTAGGAGACCTTGACCCTCTCCTGGGAGGCCCTCAGCAAAATCTTTCTAATTTAAAATCCCAGGAAATGCTTGCAGCTAACACTGAAATGTAGCCTCTGCCATGTGGCGAAAGCCAGCAGCTTAATTTCCACCAGCAATCTTCAGCCGGGAGAAGCCAAGAGAGGAAGGGCCTCAGCCAATGGGAGCATTTGTGCAGGCTGAAAAACTGTATTTGTCACTTGCCTCACACACACTGTGGGGGGACATCAGGGAGGGAGAGTGTGATGCAGGGAACCAAGCATTAGGCTCAGAGAACAGCTTGATTTTTGTCTCAGCAAGGACTCAGTCTTGCTACATGATATTGGATCACTCACTTTAATCCCCAACATTACCGCTTCTCTATTGGTACAGAAGGGAAAATAACAAGTTCTCACATATTATGAATATGATGCACATAGAGCAAAGAGTCTCTAAATGTCTGTCCAGAAGAGAGTCACCATAGGAAAGTGTGCTGTCCAAGGGGTACAAAAGGGACATTAACAACCCCTTCATTTTGGGGGGCATGCATTTTGATTTTTACTTATTTGCTACTCGCAAACACAATCTTCTTGGGAACTCAGAAGAAAGATTGAAGAGAAAGAAAAGAACAGAACATGAGTGTATCATCAAGGCTGGCTTTGGCCTGATTCATCATATGTTCTTATTAAACAGACTCCACTGAGCATGTCTTGAGCCTAGGATTGTAGTGAGTCTCACTGGTGGACCAAGTCAGAGGGCAGCCCTGGAAACCACCCCACATTTCTTTTTCTTTCCATGGAAGCTGCCAAGGCATAGCAGAAGACTCAAGGCAGAGGGAGTGTTCTCTGTGGGGAGGAAATACGATGCCAGGTATAGATGAGGAAGAAATACCATACCAGGATGGCAGTGAGGAAGCAGGAATAGTTTCCCTATTGTTATGCAACAATGCAAACAAAGCTCTTAGTGCACACTGTGGCAAGTTGTGGTGAGGCCATCTCCACCTAATGACCTGAGGACATCCAAGAGGAGGTACCACCAAAGCACGATGGACATTCTTTCAGAGGGTAGGATGTCCTTCCCGGAGAACTGCAGAAATCAGTGTGTCAGGATCCTTCAGACATACAGGTGGAAGCTCTCTGCTCCCAGAAATGGAAAGACTCTCAGTATATAAAGTAATGTTCATGAAGATTAATTTTTTTAAATGGAATTTTGCCATGAAGTAGTTGTGGCCTGGTCTTGCCTGCAGTATAGTAGTAAATATGTAAATGTTTAACTGTGTGGGAGGAACACTGTTGCTACAGGATATTTAAATTGAGGGATCATTCTAAGTTTTTAATTCAATTCAAGGAAAAGGGAAGTGAAGAGGGGAAATTTTCTGAGCAAATAAAATAAAGACACAGGATGTGCTCAGAGAACTCTCTATTCAGAGCACAGGCTGCGTGTGGGATAACATTAGTGAATTAAATTGCCTTGGTGGAATAATAAGATATATATAAGGTTGATCACAGGCACATACCCTCATTCTACCTTCTCCCTCTCAAGCATCTAACATTCTGTACTGCATACACAGAAATCCAGAAAGACATCCCTGTGAGACATGGTTTGAAATACGATATACTTCTCCTATTTTGCAAGTGGGAAATTTCAGACAGAGAAATGCTTTCATGCACAGGCACTAGACCAAGACACAAGATAAGCATCCAGACCCTTTTCCTATAAGTATGTCATTTTTAAAATCAGTTCTATCTTTGCATGAAAATCATACCCCATTTCAAATGTATACAGTCAAGAATTGTGTGGCTTTGTATCAACTTAATGGTTTATCATCTTATAAAAGCAAGGTAGTGAGTGATTAGTAGTAACACCAGACTTTACGTTTTACTGTACTCATGCATAATGTAAAACATACAACAGATTATGTATTATGCATATATAACAGGTAATATCCAACTTATACATTTCATTTATATTGACCTGTATTTTATCAATTGCTTTAATCCATTTTATTTGCTACAATAAAATACCATATAGATTGGGAGGAATATAAACAACAAAAATGTATGTTCTATAGTTCAGGAGGCTGAGAATTCCAAGTCCAAGGCTCTAGGATCTCAGTGTCTGCTGAGTTCCCAGACAGTCATTGAGGGAAGCCCCCGGGGTCTCCTTTATTAGGGTGCTAATCCTTTCATGAAGGCAAGGCTCTATAATCCTAATCCCATCAGCACCTTGAGGGTTAGGATTTCAACATATGAATTTATAGAAGACAGGAACATTCAAACCAAAGCAGCAATATATTGCATATATCTATATGAATATTTAATGTAGGGGGCTGGCAGCGACAAAGTGTGCTTAGTATTTAAAAAAATGCCTAGTTAGCTAAAGGATCTCAGGAATATAGCCAATCTACGTTGGAATCTAAGGAATTCAGCAAAAGCACATCACTGAAGCCTCCTTACAAAAATATTGTGTTTTGTTTGTTTGTTTTCAATGGATTAACTATTTAAAATTTTCCTCCAAGGTAGACTTTAGTCAATTTTATTAAGTTATTTTTAGACAAACATTTTATGGCTTTGATTTGTAATACATGTAATGATGTCTTTGAAATATCATTACTTATTCAATTTGCATATAAAAAGTTGGTTTTATAGGTCATTTTCAACACTGCATTAAATAAAAATAGCTATTTTTCTATTTTAAAGATTTTTAATAATAGACACAATAAAACAATATCAATATCATTCTTTCCATGGCTCAGAGAAGACAATGAATTAAAGTGCAACAACCCATTTGTCCATTTGTCCAAGGACAGAGGAATCAGCTGCAAAGAGAGTTAATTTTTCTGTTTCAGATTCCACTTAGGTCTCACCATTTTCAATGAAGGGAAGTAACTCTTCAGCTCAATTATTAATTTGTCAAAGCATTAAATAAGATAGGTTTCACTTCCTCTTAAAACTGCCTGACTCTATGTTCCGCCATGAGGAGTAGGCTTAACAAGCCCCTGGTGTCTCGTTTCAACCAAGCAGAACTGTGTTTTTCATCAACAACAACTGTGCTTGAATGAACTTTAATTTACTGTTCTGAGTCTATGTTCTTCTTGTCTCCCCTCTTTAAAAAAAAAAAAAAAGAGAGAAAGAGACAATATATGAAGGAGGAGATTGCTTAAAGGTAAAGGTGCTTAGTGGGTTAATGTGAAAAGGTACAGATTCAACCCTCCAACATGGCACTTTCCCCTTTACAAATGCTTCAGTTCTACAACTCAGGACAAATGTAGTTTTGTGGTGATGCACGGGGAATGAAGGCCATGTGGTTTAATTTATAGCAGAAGCAGATAAAAAATAAAAGCAATTGAAAGGAGCATGGGCAATAGAGTCCTTTGCTGGAAGAGGGGACCTCAGTCTTGAAGCAGCATGAGGCATTTTCAAGCTATTGTAAAAACTGTCATGCCTGGAGTTCAAAGCTTGTAACCTCTCACAAGTCTATCCCCATATTTAACTCTGCAGAGAGGAAAAAGTGTGTTATGGGTTTAATTGTATCCCCTACAACACACACCAAAATTCACATGTTGAAGTCCTAACACCCAAAAACCTAGGAATGTGGCTATATTTGCAGATAAAATCTTTAAAGAGGTCATTAAGCTAAAACAATGCTTTGGTGTAGGCCCTCATCCAATCTGACTGGTGCCCTTATACGAAGAGGAAATTTGCATGCTCAGACACCAGGGATATACAAACAGATGAAAAGAACATATGAGTTGCTTTTGCTATTCTGGGTCTTTTATTTTTCCATATGAATTTCATGATTGCTTTATCTATTTCTACAAGAAATGTCATTGGGATTTTGATTGGCATTGCATTGAACCTATAGAGAACTTTTGGTAATATCGCCAATTTGATGATGTTAGTTCTGCCTATCCATGAACAGGGTATATTTTTCCATCTTCTAAGATCTTCTTCTATTTCTCTCTTTAGGGTTTTGTAGTTTTCATTGTATAAGTCTTTCACTAGAGCAGATTATGCTAAGTGAAGCTAGCCAATCCCGAAAAAATAAATGCCAAATGTCTTCTTTGATATAAGGAGAGCAACTAAGAACAGAATAGAGAGAAAGAGCATGAGAAAATCACCACTAAACAGGGATGAGAGGGGGGAGGGAAAGAGAGAGAGAGGGGAAATTGCATGGTAAAGGGAGAAGACCCTCATTGTTACACAAAATTACATATAAGAGGAAGTGAGGGGAAAGGGGGAAAAAACAAGAGAGAGAAATGAATTACAGTAGATGGGGTAGAGAGAGAAGAAGGGAAGGGAGGGGATGGGAGGGGAGGGGGATAGTAGAGGTTAGGAAAGGCAGCAGAATACAACATACACTAGTGTGGCAGTAGGTAAAAAAGTAGATGTGTAACCGATGTGAATCTGCATTATGTATATGGGGTAAAAATGGGAGTTCATAATCCGCTTGAATCAAATGTATGAAATATGATATGTCAAGAACTTTGTAATGTTTTGAACAACTAATTAAAAAAAAGAAAAGAACATATGAAGATACAAAAAGATGGTGACCATTGCTAGGCTATTAGGGAGGCCTCAGGAGACACCAAAACCTGCTGACACCTTGGTTTTAAATTTCTAGCCACAGGAACTGTGGAAAAAAAATTAATTTCTGTTGTTTAAGCAATTCCGTCCGTAGTGTTTTGTGATGGTAACCTCAGCAAAGAGATACAGATGCAAATGACTCTTTCTTCCTCATTCTTACAATGCTGTCTTCCTACCCAATGGTAATGGCTTCACACTGGTGGGAGTCATGACTAAACTAAGTCCTTGTATAAGCCCTCTCCTATCCACCTTTATTGCTTTAATATTGCTCTTGTGATAGTTTCTTCCTAACCAGACTGCCTGCTCCTCCAGGCCATGATACCTATCATGGGCTTCAGAAGCAAGAGTGGTTCTATTGCCAATATGTGGGGTATTTCCTTCTTTAATTGTGCAACTTGGTGCTACTTTCCAGGTAAGAGTATAACATCAGCCTCTGTTAAAATGAAGGAATAATTTGTCCAGCAGGAGGAGCCCTGGATAAGTAAGCTAGGAAACTGCATAAATGCATCCCTTTAAAAATGCAATTTAGATTTTATCACCAGGAAAGAATGAATACAAAGGCTTGAAGCTCTAAATCTTAAGAGATGGATTGAAATGCAAGAAATTTAAAAGTAGATTCAGTTCTGCATGTTGTTTCCTGGGCAATAGAAATAGGGAGAGCTACCTGGTTAAATGTCTTTAGTCTTAGACTGAGAATCATAAATTAATAATCAGAATCTATATGCCAGTAACAGGCAAGGTAAAAAAAAAAAAAAAAAAAAAAAAAACCTTGGAGCACATAGCTCATGGGAACAAAGTTAAATATGTAAATGATTTACAAAAGTCAAATTTCAACCTTTCCTTGGAATGTTCTTTCCTGCCTGGAAAACTTCTACTCATCTTCATCTCCCTAGATCTGTGTCCTCCTCTCTGGCAAACACTAATGAACTCCTAGAAGATCTGTGTTCCCACGTCCTTTGTGTATACCACAATTCTAGTGTTTAAAAGTTTTGTGTAGTCATTATTTACTGTATTTAAGCTTAAAACATTGATTTAAGATGTGCTGATATTTTATATGCCAGTAAGAAAGATGATTCTACCAAGGCACAATCCATTCTTACCTCTTAGAATTTTCAGTTAATATTTATTGAAAGAACTGTTTTAGATGTGTTTAAATGTAAATTCCTTATAACATGTCAATCTAGTCATCCATACAAGGTAAAACATAAGCAAAAAGCTGAGCAAGTTATTCCTAAAAGTTCTTTATACTCAGAATCTGACTCTTGTTCGTCACTTTTTGAGTCAGGGTTGTGAATATCTATGATTTTTCCATACATTTTCACCCTCTGGTCTCTGTACCACCTGTGATACAGCATTTCTTAAAAAGAGAGCTTCCAGATCATGTCAAGGATTTTCTTTTAAATCTCTGGGGTCACTCACAATACCTTGTGCATTTCCAAGGCAATAAGAGTCATGTCACTTTTTCTACCTTCCCATCAATAATTGTCATATTCAAAGATGGTAAAACATGAATAGAAAAAAGTGTCCTTTAGAAGCAAGGAAACACAAAAAAGGGCTGTTAAACCCATTTACCTCCATCATGAATTATCTGTTTTGTTACACTCTGTGCCTTTAGAACTTAGGCTAGTGGTATGCTTGACTCCTTCAGGAAGCTGAGGAAATTCCCATGAGCATATTGAAAAAAATATCAAGAAATAAAATATTCTTGTTGGGTTCCTGAAAGTAGGGGAGGGAGGAGGGGTTGAGATTGTTGTACTAGAACAAAGAGGAGTGCAGTATCTTTGAGCAAAAGACGTGCCTTCACCCTGCCCACAGCAATCCTGACCCTAAGCTGCCCAAGAATCTGTCCACCCAGGGTCTGCCTTCCTTTGATGACTTTTCTTCCATGGGCATCAAGCATAGTATTATAGGAAAGCAAAACCTCTGCCGTGATGGATGGATTGGGTGAATGCTTCAGCTGGAACACCAAGTCCCCCTGTTCTTGTCTCACCTGCACTTTTAAATATTTTGTAACCCAAGTCTCCTCTCCTGGGCTCATGGAGCACTCTCTTTTCTGAAATTGTACTTCACATTCCACCCAAATTTATTTGGGCCATTTCCTCCTCCTCCAGTTCGTTAGGGCAATATTTTTCTTCTTGTCTTCTTTGAAAGCCTTTACTAATTCTGATTCCTTTTCCCCCAATCTTAAACAAGTAGATTCGTCCACCTCTTTTCAATCTTCCTATCTTGCACAACCAGCTAGCAAATGATCATGTATCCTGCCCACCCCCACACCAGCCCTGAAAGTCAATGACTGTGTGGCCCTCTCCGGAGCTCATATCAAATGAGGACTGAAATAAGGTGGACACTCATCAGCACTTTTCCAATGCTGTAGAAATGAGCACATTCCTTTCCAATGTTCTCTAAAAAAATCTATTCATTTTATTCATATTTGTTTAATTATCTAGGGAATGGATAAATTATTATATGATATGATCTGTATTACACAGCAGACAAGATTCAAATGTGTAACTTTAATTTCGAAGATAGGTACATGCCACATTAATGATATATTTATGTGAATTTATGTAAAAAAGATAAAAATCAACTGCATAATATTCTTATATAAAATTTTCACACTTTTATATGTATATGTAAAAGTGTAGAAAATTAATGATAGTGGTTGCTGGAGGCTAGGGTGATGGACAAGATAGGAGATAATGAGTGTACAGGAATTTTAGCTATTTTTTTCCCATACTATTTCCATAAAAAAAAGACTGAAAGAATTATGCTTGTTAATTTAGGGTGGGAAGACTCTGGGTGTTTGTTTTATTATTCTTTATACATCTTGTATTTCAAAATTCTAAATATAAGTATTTCTCATCTCTTCAATGAAGGGGAGATCTATTTTGTAGAAGTGAAAAAAAAAAAAAGTATCAATATGTCATGTTGCTGACCTGTGGGACTTTCAGCCTGGCATCCCCCTGTATATGTCTGTGTTTATTGTTTGTCTGTGCCTGAATGGTTAAACTACATGAACTTCTCTTTGTCTGGATCCTCAGTCCTAAACCACCATCTGAAATACCCTAGGCTCTCAAATGAATGCTCGCTGAATAAATGAAAAATTACCCTGTCCATCTGTGTACCTATGAATCTTTTAGAGATATAATCCCATTAATGTGGATTTGGAATAAAACTTTAGTCAAAGTTCTTTTACTGTTTTAAAATATATTATTAATGCACTTCAAAAATTACATGCATATTCCCTTGTGCAAAATAAAACGTGCATTGTTTTCTGCATGCTGGTGGGGAGGGGACTGTTAAAGTCTAGGAACAAACAGTCAACTCAGAGAAGCAAGGGAGCTCATGGTGATGATGGCCATGTTTCTTATTGACACAGTAGTCATTCTTGAATGCTAACTCTTTCTATTTATCAAGAATTAAATGTCTAAGAGCCAGAATTATACTGGTTCTTTATATATGGAAACATCTTTTTTTTTTTTTTTAATTTTATCTCAGTGAGTATCCCAAGATTCTACATGTACATAAAGCTCAGAGGACTCTTTTACTTAAGATTATACAGATAGTGACAGCAAGAGTATCAATCATGGTCTGTTGTACTCCTGAGTTCCAGTTCTTAGCCACTGTACAGTTGTTACATTTAATTGTCTTTTCTTTCTTCCTGCTGATCATCGGGAACATTTCAGTGATGGCTCACTCCATCAGTTTTATTGGATTCTCACAGCCAAATTTATAGGGCTGAAGACTTATAGGGTCGGCAGGGACCTTATCAATCAATACTCTCCTGCTGTGATGTATAACCAGATATTTATTGGCATGTAACTGTCCACTCTAGACCAGTTACCATCTTCTACCAGCTGTACAGAAAGCATTTCCCAGGAGGCCAATGTACTTTGTCCTAAGTGCCTAGTAGAGTTGTGTCAGTGTCAGGCAAGCTTTCGAACCAGAGTCCAAGCCTGACCTGGCCTTCAGAAGCCTGACTTTGTCCGTGCTGCTAAGCACTCGTTGCCCTCATGCCTCTTGCTGAAGAGTTTCTAAATCATGATCCAAATTCCCGCACTGCTAGTAACAGTGCAGAGATCAAAGGCATTTCTTTTCAAGAAACTTGAACACAGTTTCCCTTATCCTTTGCCGGTATTGTTTAAAAATGCTTGTTTTGGTAACTCCAATCATTGATAGAACCTGCTGGTCCAGTCTTCTACCCCACCACTCCAGGCTGTGTCTGCTCAGTCACTATTATCTTATCCATCAATTTTGGCAAATGGAAGGGAAGGAAAGGGGAAAGTAAGATCTCCATAAATGCCTCCATGTCTGGTGGAACTTCTACAATGACAATCTTTTGTGGGGTAAAGCATAGAAGAAAGCTGAAAAGATAAAAATGTGGTTGTTTCTTCAGATTGAAACAAATAGTCATCTAATACTTAAGTTTCTTTTCTTTCTTTCTTTTTTCTTCAATTTTGAAAGATACAGAATCAGAGAGATTCAGGAAAGAGGTAATGCTTAAAGAGCAACTACCTAAGTGTTTTCTTTTCTCAGGACACTTATCCTAGACCAGTTAGCAAGACTGCATGTCAAAGGTCTCCCTGCCCCAAAGGCATCTGTCTTTTTACAATCTTGAAGATAATAGAATTTTTTTCTTTTAAAATGTCTTTAGTTTTGCCCTTGAGGTTATACTTTTCCAAGTTTATTCTCTCTCATTTCTCATTCTCTTTTCTTTGACTAGTTGAAAACAGAAACAGACATCAAAGATGGGGCACACAGTCCAGTCTCCAGTGTGATGCATGAGGAGACCCTTAGGACAACAGGATTTCAGCAGAGCTGCTAAGAATCTCAGCTGCTAAGAATCCTCCTCTGACCTCTGCACATGGTGGTTCACGCCAAGAATCATAAAGTTCTTTGACATTAAATTCCCGCAGAGAATTCTCATTTCCATGGGTCCTAGGACTGCCTGTATAACTGTGTGATGCTGGGCAACCCCTCTGACCTAAATGAACTACATGTTCTTATTTGATAAAAAGCAAAACTAGCAATCTTCTGTAAGAGCTTCACTCCAGCCACGCGTGTGCTTAACAGCTAGTTCTCTGGTAGAAAGTGGGAAGCCTAGATTTTCAGTATTTGCCAATTTCTGTGGTGTAAATAATCTGTTGAGTTTGTTTTCAACTACCAAATGTGACAGTAAGACAGATTAGATGTGCACAGTTAAGTTGTGAACTGACAGCAGCAGGGTCCAGAACACAACTAACTCCCTTTACAGATGAGTAATAGCACCTCTGTCTTTTCTTTTAAGCATTTACTCACATACTTCCCTTAAGCAGGAATCTTTCCTCTTCTTTCTGAACATATTCTTCCTCTTCCTAATTCAAGATCGAGCCACAATGTCAGCACTTTCACAGATATTTCTAGAATCTTTTGCATCAGAATCAATCATATCTATCATACCTCTATTTAAAACTTATGCCATTGTTTTCTAGTATCTATTCATGATTACAAGCTGACTTGTGCTCTAGTCTCCTTGTCTAGTACCTGCATAGTCTCTGGGTTCCTTCCCACTGCATAGCAAACTCCTTTTTACATAGCCAGAGCTGATCAGAGTTTTTTGAACCAATTAGTGACCAAAATGACTTTGAAAAACACTACAAAGTCTAACAAGAATTAATTATCCCCCTAAACAGAACTCCTTGAAGACAGGGTGGTGTTTAATTTAACTTTATATCCTTAGTATGATTCCTGCCCAATGAAAGTTTGGAACTAAATAAATGAAACCAGGCAATGGTACTTCCAAGGTGGCTGTTGGGCAGAATGGGACTGGGAAGCCCATTTGTCCCTACTTACAGACCTACTTAAAGAATTTCAAGGAGGCCCTTTTTCTGTATGGAGTCCATCTGCAAATCCCGGACTTGCAACCAAAGATTTATCAGCAACACGGAAGAGCCTTAGTTAACATGAGATAGAAAGGACTAACAATACTTCCCTGGGGTACAGCCAGTCTCCTAGCTCAGACGCTGACCACTGGAGGGTATGGGACAATGTCCTTCCTCTCCTGTAGTTGTGCAGTGAGCAGAAGTAATTAGGGTGCAGGTTGGGTGGACAGAAGCTAGCCTAGATGCACAGGCTGGAAAGCCAAACCAAAGGCTATAAACTGAAGGAGGATCAAACTCCAACCTTCCCATAAGGCAGAGATGGAAACCTCCAAACCAGCTCTGGTCTCATCATGGATGACCAATTCTTGACTGCTGGCATGCTCATGTGCAAGGTGGAATAACACTGTGATATAAAAGAAAACACTTTAGCTCTGTGTCCCTGGTTTCTGGCACACAACTCCTGAAACCTTTGGAATTTTCTGAATGAAAGGAGTGTCTTTCCTTATTCATATTGAGCCCCTTCCATCACACATGAGCTGACCTGGGATTGAACCCCTAGATAGCCTCCGGATGGGACTGGTCACCAAAAAAGGTCAAATGATTAGAAGACTGGAATTTTCAGCCCCACCCACTAATTCCCTTCTTGAAAGGGAAAGGATATGGATTCAACTCTATAAACTTTCCAATAACCATATTGATGACCATCCTGTTTGGTGATGGCATCCATGTACTGGGGGATGGATGCTTCCCATCTCCATGAGAACAGAAGCTCCTGTACTTGGGGCCCTTCTGGATGACATCCTCTGTCCTTGTTCATCTGTATTCTTTATAATGTACTTTATTATTTACCAGTAAATACCAGTATATACCCGTAAAACTTAGCTTAAGTTCTGAGTTTTGTAATCAATTCTAGAAAATTATTGAACCTAAGGAACCTAAATTGGGAACTTCCAATTTATAGCTGGTCACTCAGAAGTACAGGTAGCCTGAACTTGTGATTAACATTTAAAGTGAGGAAATTCCTGTGGGACAGGGCATTTAACCTATGTGATCTACACCAATTCCAGGTGATTGAATTGAATTGTAGGACACCCACAGAGAATTGGAGCACTCCTTGGTTTGAGGAAAACCCCCACACCTTAAGTATCAGAAATGCTATGAGTAGAGAAACAACTTTTCTTTTATATGAGTATTTTAAAATGAACATATGCAAAATGTAGAAACTATGCTGATGATAATTGAGGTATAGCTACTTAGGACGCTGAAGATGACAAATTTGAAGCCAGCCTGGGCAACTTAGTGAGACCTTATCTCAAGTAAATAAAAATTTTTAAAAAATCACAAAAGGCTGGGGATGTAGCTCATTGGTAGAGCGCTTGACAAGCTTATACAAAGCCCTGGATCCAATTTCCAGAACTGAAAAAAAAATTCATGAAAACTTTAAAAGGCATTTCAGGAAGATTATCGAGTTTATCCATGATATACTATAGGGATAAAATAATGTATGCTGGCTTACTATGTGCCCCTTCAGGAAACGGAGGGTCAAAGAAGTCAAGAACTTGCCCCAGATCAGACATGGTGGTGCTTGGACTGTCAAAATCTAAACCCCTTGCTCCTTTCCACTATGGCATCATGTAAACTAAAGGAAAAACACAGTTCTCAAGTACTGCCTTCCTCTTCTTTACATAGCTTAGGGAAGTCTGAAAGGACTCCAAAAAATGGTAAGCACCTAGATTCCAAAGGTGAGTACTCTGAGGACTGAAACTGATGTGGAAATTGAAGCTCTTGACTAATTAAGACACAAAAAGGAAGGTATATTACAGACAAGACTTGTATATCTAAAAAGTGTTGCTTTTTCAAAATGTGGAGTCCCAAATGGCAAATTGAGGTAAGTTTTTCCCATTAGATTTCATTGCATGTCAGGAACTTACTGAATACTCTGCTACTACTGCAGATCTAGCACAGGCCACCTAGTAGATGTGTGCTCATGATAGATATGAATGTGCTATTGCTTTCATCCTCTATGATGGATCTGGAATATTCCTTTTGTCTTCTATGAAATGGGCCAAGGTGAAGATGCGCCTCCTTCTGGACAACCTTCAACTCTATGACTTCCATTGCTCTAATTTTTTATGTTTGCTGTTTTTCTTTTTAATATTTTTTAGTTGTTGATGGACCTTATTTTATTGGTTTATTTATATGCAGTGCTGAGAATCAAACCCAGTGCCTCACATGTGCTAGGCAAGTGCTCTAGCACTGAGCTACCACCCCGTGTTTACTCTTTTAAAAATATTCCAAAGCCAATAATTATATCCAGTAATCTCATACTGTTTTTAAAAGATTACTAAGAGCCTTTATACCATACCCTTCTGGACATAATACAAATATTAGGGAAGCAACATTTTGTCACAATAGCATAATAGCTGGTTAGGTTGTTTATGTGAAAAGGAGTATACAATTTAATGATCCTGGAACATTCTACAACCTTTTAAAGCTGAGAGTTATTGTGATCTCTCAGCGAAATCTAGGCCATTTGCGTTTTCCAGTCTTAACTTGCTGCAATGAACTATTTAAGTTTAAAGGACTGTTTTTTTTGTTTGTTTGTTTGTTTTTAACACACCAGTGCCCACTTGAATCTCAGTCAAAATCTTAGGACTCTTTTGTATGCATCAGGAGGTAAAAATCAAATACAATGTCTCCAGGAAAGTCAGTGTAAGAACAAATCAGCGGATAAACCAGAATCTTACCAAAATAAATAAGCAAATAAAAACAGCAATAAGATACTCCCCACAGACACTTTTTTTCCTAAATATACCATAAAATATATTCAAAGGAGAAGCTGCCTCCTAGGCAAATCTGCCACATATGGGTCAATGGTGTAGTAGTGTTTTCTGTGTAGTCTATCAGATAACTCTTAACCAAATTCTGCTAATATTTGCACACATTTTCAGTGGCTACGGCCACTGATCTATTTTTCTGCCTCTAACTGTACATACAATCTTGGGAAATTGATACTGATATAGCCCAAGAGGGTGCATGATGTTCATGTGTTGGCTCTGTAAACACACGCTTTCCCCTTAGCACAGCCCAAGTGGACATCAGTTATGATCTTCCTACATTATTGAGCATGTTTTCCTTGGAAACACCCACTACATTATGTCATTGTGACTTCTTTCCTCATATGAGCTCCTCTTCCTCCTCTCTCCTCTCTTCTGATAATATGTTCTAAAAAGCATATACTTTTAGGGAAAAAATTTGTTTTTCTCACAGTAAATTTCCTCTGTGTTACTTTCCCCATTTTATCATACTAAGGACCAAAAGGATACTTTACCCCTCTAGAGACAGGAAAGATGGAAACTGGGCATTCCTAGAGGTGGAAGGGATGGGCAAGGCATCCTGGAGAGGAGGGCATGACCTTTTTTTGCTGGCCCTTCTGGCTCCATTTGTTTTCCTAGATGCCCTTGGTGGGAGAGAAGCTAGGGGCAGGATTACCAAAGGCTTTGGTCCACTTTCAACCCTGCACATAGAGACAAGGTTGAACTAGGGGCCATGCCGATGACCTCCTTCTGTTCTTGTTTCCTTATGTTTCCAAACCATCAATCAGCTTCTAAGTAGTGGGCATTCCTATAAAGGGGTTTTGGGGGCTGGGGACCATAGTAAGCTGATGATTAGGATTTCAAGAATTATATTATTAAGAAGAAAGGGAAATTTTTGAAAGGTCTATAGGTTAATTTTAATGAGTATTGCAAAGCATGATGAATTACCCTAAATATCCATATTTTTCAAATGTTCCAATAATGTATATTCAACACTTTGGTTTCATTTTCTGAGTATAAAAATATAGGGAGAGGGTGAACATAGTATTTTCTGACTCAAACCAACCACAAAATTCTCTTTGAGAAGGTCAGCTATTAAGCATCCCAGTGCACCCGTAGTAACTAGGTCAACAGCTTGGAAATTTGGCAGGTAGAAAATCTTCCTGTCTGAACTTTCTCAGCTCAGACAACCCTTCTTAAATTACAACCAAGCAGTGAGACTATATCAACTGGTCTGGAGACATTGATTTCCTCCCCTTTTATGAAGCTTTTCATCCATCTATAAAACACTCCTCTCTTCTTTTGGCATTGAAGTTTCTTTCAGATGTTTATAAAACACACTAATTTGAGAGGTTTGGATAGATAGCCATTTTCAATTCCTGATTGAATGATTTAATTTCCCTTTTCCTCAAAGGAAAATAGTTTAAGGAAATTAAACCCTGAAGAATTTTATCAAAATTTAGAATTTTTTTTCACTTAAAAAAAAAAACAGAAAAAAAAATGAACAAGAAATATTTGCTGTATTCCCTATTTGTACCCAATATATTTCTTTGGGTTTTGGGGGAAAGAAGCTTAAGACAGCCATGATCTTTGCCCAGAGGGAGTTTAATTCTAGTTAAGAATTAGCACATGAAACAGGAGAGTAACAAGGTCAAGGTCTCATTGATTTTTTTCATAGTTACAATGGAACTTGAGTCAGGAAGGATGATCTACATAGAAATATTAAAGTAAAATTTGCACTGGATGTGCCTTTATGAATGAGATGGAGTGAAGACTGAATTTTTACATTTCACAGAAATGTGGACACCAATTATACACAGAAAGAATAATGATCACTATAAACACATTAACTTTCTTCTTAAAAATTATTATTTTTCTTTTAATTTAAACCACATAGCAACTTTTTGCTTTGCAATAGAGTTGGTGTGTTTTCTTTTTGTAGCTATCAAAATGTGGATGGCTTTGGGTTTATATTTCTAGGAGGTAAACTGAAGGTTTTGTTTAGTTCTTATTGCCTAGGACTGTGCCTTGCTAGGTAGGGGTTGTTCATTTCTTTTAATACTAGTGAGAACAAATTGCCCTGTATCAAAGGGCTGTTTTGAAGCCACAGAAAGCAATACTTGCAGAGATTTTTGAGCTTCTTAGAGAGAGGTGTTATCTGAATCAAAACCTGTGAAAAGAAGAATAGCTATAACATTTTCTGACACTGAGAAACTATTGTGTTGTAAAATAGTTTCTAAAGGGAAGAGTGCTCTAGACATTATTTGTCAAATTTAGAAGAACAAGACAAATCAAGGTGCCAGGAACCACTGGAAATAATGCAATTTCCAGTAGAATTGAGAAAATAATTCATTACTAATTTCCATAGCCCCATGTTGTAAGAATAGTGAGAGTGAGGCCAAGAGTCATTCAAAAGAACTGAATCCTACACTTCACTGGAAAATTTAATTACTGAAGTAACTTCACTCAAGTCCATAATTTTACTGTATTATATCATCTCCCCACTCTAAGAATATAGAAAAGAGTAAATAATAAAATAAAATAAAATAATTCAAAGGTCTAAACTCTTCGCACATGGGGAAAGGTTGGAAATATGAGGGAAAGAGAAACGAGAAAGCCTAATTTAGAAGATCAGTGTATACATTAAAAATGATTCAGAGAAATAAAATTTTCAGATCTCTACTACTAAATCACGCTGTTAAATAAAATAATCCCTCACTATAATTTAATCTGTAATAATGATTGTCATTGCAATTGTGAAATTGAACATTCAGTCTTCAAGGAAACATCAAAGTAATTCAGGGTTTTTTTTTCATGTTTGCTGTATACTTTTATATGCTATTTTCCCCCATACACATGCTAATATTTTTTTTCTGAAATTCAAATGATAATAAATTATTCCCATTTCCCCATCATATGATGTATACACTCTATGAATATTAATATTTTTTCTAATACTTTTTTAACCAGAGTCATTAATATGATAATACTTTGGTAATGAATTTACAAAAATTCCATACAAATACTACATGTGCTAATACAATGAAATACCATGGAAATAATATGCATAATGCATTAGGCTTTGTTACAGATGCCTGCCAAAAATAGTGTTTGGCAAACAGTAGCATGCTTGAAAAGTGCCTAACCGATTAAAATTTATTGCTGCTGATAGACCCAGGGCAAACACTGAACAATCTATGCTATTCATGCCCTGGCAGACCCATCAGTTCACTGACTGCTCAGATTATCTCTGAAAGCTTCTGGACATCACTAAAATTAAGGAAGACACTTAATGAGATGTTTAATGCTGAAGAGAGTGACTCCTCCAAACAAAGAATCCCCCATATACTGCATTTCATCTCCATGGATGTCGCACATGGCATCTCTACTCTATCCACCTGCCATGGGCAGGGCTGCTCTGTGCCCTTTCCATGGCTCAGGCTATCTTTTCACAGACAATTTCATTTGCAAGTCAGGGACTGTCTTCTTCCAGTCCTATTTCCGGTTGATAATACCCAGTGCTTTTAATTTCAGTGCCATTTATATTTTTTATTTTTTTACAGTTGCATCTTCTGTTATTTGCATTTCTTTCACTGTTATAGTGTGGTTGGAGAAGGGAGGGGGTATTCTATTCTTTAGAGACATGTGGGAAAATTGCTGAACTCTCGGGTAGAACTTTCTAAACCTGGATTTCATCTCCTTTGGAATCTATAATTTGACAGCACAACCTGCAAATCTCTCATTGCAAATGAATCAAGATTCATTTGATTTCTGAAAGATCACAGATTTATCAATTTTCTGAGGGTCTTTAGCACTGTAGAGGCTCTGAATTAATTTAATTTAGCCCCTTTATTTTGCAGATGGGCAAATTAAAGCATGTAAAGGGGAACCGACTAAGCAGAGGTTACACAGCTAATTAGGGGCAGAGTCAGGAAGACATCTCCTCATTCACAGGGTGGATTGGCCAGCTTGCTTTTCTGCAGAAAGAAAAGAACTTGGCCAATGTGTTAGTCAGGTTTTCATTTCTGTGATCAAAGTGACTGACAAGAGCCACTCAGAGGAGGAGAAGTTTATTTTGGCTCATGTTTTTAGTGGTCTCAACCCATGGATGGCAGACCCCTGAGGTGAGCCAGAACATGGAGAAATGGTATGATAGAAGAAAGCTATTCAGCTCCTGGCAGCTGGTAAGCAGAGAGTTGGGGGGACCAAGGACAGATATAGTCCAAGGTCACATGTCCTCAGTAACCTACCTCCCTTAGCCATGCTCAACTGCCCTGTAGTCCATTCAAATTAATCCATCTAATGTATTAAGACATGGATGGCTTAATATAATTTTATAATATAGCTCCCATAATTTTGTCATTTCATCTCTGCACATTGCTGAATTGCCAAACACATCAGTTTTCACAGCTACATAACATAAATCCAAACCATAACAGATATCTAAAGTACCCACCTATCTGCACCCGCCATAACCAGTCCTCATGATCACTGGTGCTGGTTAATCCTTCAAAGGACTAGAGGAGAGAAGCTTCTAGATTGCAGAAAACCAGAATGAGCATGTTCTACTGATGAACTAGAAATGGGATAAATTCTCAAATATGTGTTCCAATAGATAAATAGATACAGAAAAGTTAGGGCAAAATATAATTTTTGGTCCTTATATCCACAATGCTTTTCATTAATATACTTTTTGTTACTGGAAGAAAACTAATTAATTAGCAATTATTTGAAAAATTAGAATTATCCCTGAAGAACATCCTGGTCAGAAATAAAGAAAATCCACAGTTCATAAATGGATGCTGCAAGTGAAATTGAAATTTGCCTCAGTTAAACTTTGGAAAGAAAAAGGACAAGGAAGACCATTAAGGAAGTGCAATCAACCAGATACCTTAAAAACATAAGCAACACAGTAAATAATATTGGGCAAACCATAAAAAATAAGCAGAAGACAGTTAAAGGATCACTAGCAGGAAGTAGAACAAATGGGCATGTGAAACCACAGGCAAGCTCACAATCACAATGCGGGAATTGAAGCCCAGAGAAGGCAGGATGTATTCATTAGAAGGGATAACAGAGAAGGGAGCAGCCAGCATGAAATGTGTTGAGTCCAATTTCAGTACACCGTGAACTTACTGAGAGCCACCCATGTGGAACAGAAATTTCAACCTTGAAGCAGCAGGTGTCAAGGTGCTTCCTCAACAGCAAAACAGAGAAATTTCTCTGGCATTCCATTGAGGACTAGTTTCTCTCTGGCTCCTTATTGCTCTCATGCAAGTCAAGTTTTAGTGAAAAATCTGGTGGAGCTGGCATTCATGGTACTTCAGGTCATTCATTCAACTCATTTGTTAATTGATTATAATGTGCCAAGTATTCTGTTAACTACTGGGGGCAGAAGAATGAGCAAAGATGGACACAGTTCCTATTTTCTTAGGACTCACTGTGTAGTTGGGAAGCAGGAATGAATTAAGACAATTTCATCCTCATGAATGTATACTTACAAAGTCAATAATTTTTTTTTTTCTCTCAGAGGAACACAGCTCTAGGACAAGTTTGATAATGACCAATAGACTGGAAATCTGGAAGGACTACTCTGCAGGAATGATACTGAAATTGACTTGGGAGGGATGAGTGGATGAAAGTTACTTGGAAGAGGAGGATGTGGGAGATGCTTCTGGGTGAAATGCAAGTACAATGAGGGTGGACTGGAGGAAAGACTTCCTGGGGCTACACAGGGCCTGAAGCCCCAGGGCCTGGAACACAGGCTGTTTCTGTATCTTCATGCCATTGTGACAAGACTTGCTCTCCAAAGATGGATGACTGAATTATCACTTGACCTCAATGAGTCCTTCATTTGGCCAATCAATATAATCAGACACTTTCCCAATTGAAGTGAGAAGATCAGCAAATTTGGATGTATAAACCAATTTACACTGAGTTGCAAACCAAGTCACCCAACGTACCTCTTTTTCAAACCAATGTGACAAAATCAGTAAAAACCCAGCCTGATCCTGGAAGCCATAGTTAGGAAAAGCTTAGCCCACCGGGTCCCCTGGGGAAGCCTTCCTATTCTGTGAAAATTGGCCAGACACCAAATTGTGAGATTAGAAAAGGGGCTGAGCCCAAATAAGATTAGCGTACCTCCCCCCAGTTAAGATTTCTTAAATTAGTAAGGCTGGGTAATGAAAAGAACAGTACCATACTAGAATATAAACTGGCTAGAAGCCAAGAAAGAGCCTCTGGCTGTGTGAGGTGATGCCTTTTTTAAAAAAAAAAAACATCCATTTTGGAGACCTCTTATTAAAATAACCAATTTTATTTCCATTTATTCATGCATCCTTCCCCCTAAGCTTTTTTCTTTTTTTCTTCTAACTCTCTTTATTAGTCAAGCCTGTGGCTATCATGTTGGTATGGGGAATGTTTAATATAAACATAAAATTAAATAACAACTACATGTTAGCAAATAATAAATGATAGAATACAGAGCCCCAAACTTGAATGCATTTATTTTGAAGGCATTTTATTAGAACAACTCTATTGCTCACTCTCCACAGGCCAAAACACACGTGGAGAAATAGGCTTTCAAACAGATGCTGAAGACTAGTGGGTTAAGACACCTGAGAGGTAGGAGAAGAAGGGAGGTCTTTCTATGAGAGAGGGGCTTCCCCAAGATGCAGGATTAGGACCAACTGAAAATGACCAGCATACTCAAGACCTGTGACTCATACCCCCAACAACTTTCTAAATTCCAGGCACTTGTTCCAGGGTTTATGTTTCTAGAATATTGGCAAGAAGGTACTTCACAAAGATTATTGGGAACATTACTTAGTAAAGGCCTTTTAAACTCAAGTGGGGGTGCCTTGTCCTATGCAAGGGAGTGAGCTCACATGAATCAGGGAGTTGTGCTTGAGTGTCACTTCCTGCAGTGTCATCACCTTCTGGTATATATCCTAGCTTCTCATTGCTTCTGTCTAAAGATACTGTTAGAATTAACTAAGCAGGTGAAATTGCAACTGTCCTCAGATAATTATACCTAAGTCTCCCCTTCATAAATGTCTGTACAGAAGCCAATGAAAATCAGCTTTGTTTTGTTTTAGCTAAGCAGCTTTGCATTTGATTTCATTCATTTTCTGGCATTCGGACATCCATCACATGTTTCACTATATGCATGACACTCTGCTTCATAATTTTATAAGCATTATCTTAATTAAATTTCATATGGATATTATTGTTACTGCACTTATAAATGAGGAAACTGAGGTTCAAATAAGGCCAACTGCTTAAGACTGCATAGGTACAGCCCATAATCTAAGAGGAAATATGTATTTTTTTTTTTTTTTTTGGTGTGTATGTGTGATACCTGACACCTAGATTATCCAAGCTGCAAAGAATCTGATCCCTAGAATCCGTAGCCCTTGCCTACCTGAGTTTAAATCTATTGCAGGATTAACACCTAGATTGTATACCCCCACACTATACTCTTTCTTTCATCTAAAACTGACTACATTTTTAAGGGTATTATTTGGATAAGTGTGTTGTTTTTATTCATATATAGGTTTCATGAAAGTATCTTCAAAAAAACATATTGGAAGTATTTCATATAGTTTTTTTTTTCTCCCATCATTAGTAAGTCCCAACACACCCTAATGTCTGAGTAGTACAGGGTGCTAACTTGGCCTTGTCCACACGTTAAGCAACAATTTTCTGAAGTAAAATAATTTAATTTAATTTGAAAATAAAAATGTTCAACAAAAGTATATGAAACTTGTTTGTCAAAATCAAAAAGGTGGTAAATTGGATGTTGTTGTTTTTTTCTTTTTCTTTTTTGCAGTAGTAGAATTAAACCTTAAACCCCAGCCCTCGCACTTACTAGGCTAGCTCTCCACTGAGCTATAGCCCCAGCCCTTTAATTCTTCTTATTATTTTTTTTTAAATTTTGAGACATGTTTTTGCTAAATTGCCCTGTCTAGACTCAAACTTTTGATCCTCCTGCTTCAGCCTCCCAAGTAGCTCTACAAGTGTGTACCATCATGTCTGACTGGTGGTGGGGGGGAAACTCTTTAATCCTTTTTAACAAATAACTATACAAAAAATAGGAAGGTCACCATTCTAAGGTCAGAGCTGTAAGAAAATACTTTATATCACATACTTACAGACTCATTGATAGATTATTTATTGCTTTCCTGTGAGATTCTTACAAAGCCTGATTAATTTAAATATCTCCCAGTTCTTGAAAAGATAGGCTAATTGTGAAACTGGGCAGACAAACCACCTCCTCCATCTCCTCTATCCCATAATCATATCATCACAGCTGCACCAATCTAAATATGTTTGTTCAGGGACACGATTAAAAAGAATGGCTTCAGAGAGTGGGGCATATCCATGCTCAGTACTTGGGAGGTCAAGTATGACTTGCTGTTGTATTCGGAGCACCACAAGCACCTGACATCCAGTTTGCATAGATGCATAGCATAGGTTAATATTAGCACCACCTGTGCTTTAAGTGCCAGAGCATTTTATTCCCTGTGGGCCTCTGTTCTCCCAAGACTCTGAAGCTTCAATTTGAAAATCTGTAGGGTTGGGATTGGTTATCATTTGAAAGAAAGGCATATTCACCAGCTATAATTAACCTACAAGCCCATAGTTATTAACAAGGTCTGTGAGTCTAAATGACTACATGAATAGTTACACACACAAAGGCAAGTTTATAACAGGTACATATTTGCAACCAGCTGTCTAGTATATTTAAAAAACAAACACTATATATCAGAATATGCTCACAAGGCATTGACAAAGTTAAAAGAACACTTTGCTTACAGCAAGAGGCATTAGATGGTAGAACTATTGTATGTGACTGGTTCACATAATATTTTCCTAATAAAGGTCCTAATTATATTAGGGAATTTCAAATAAAAGAAGGTTTCCAAGCATGCTGATTTTTTTTATAAGCACAAGGAAAAGAGTTTTGAAGATTCTTCTCTTTGGAAAGAAAAAAAAATGTTTCCAAGGTCATCCTAATTGAAGTGCTCTAATTTAGGAAGAATTCAGAGCAAAAGGAAAGATGTGGGCCATTTCCACAGTTGATACAATCTCAGACTTGGAGACAGAGAATGAGAATTGCAAAGGTTAAAGGCAATTTTTCTCACAATGTTATATAAACACATCAAATACCTTACAAGGCAGAGCTGCCAAATTATGCAGAACACCAAAGTCTTCTGAAAGCAAGTGAGGGCCACAGGGATCATAAATGTATAGGATACCAGGGAGGCTGCCAACATGCAGAGAAAAGCAGGAAGTGAATGGCCCCAGGATATCAGTCGCTGGTCAAAGGGAAACCAGAAAGAGCCAGTGGATTATGTGGGACAGTAGCACCAATGAGTGATCAGGTGCACTTCCAAACGGTGGCTCAGTGGCTGGCAGAGCATAAATGTGATGAAGACCACTCTTATGTGAGAAGATCCCCTTGATTATCCTCAAAAGATGAAATTACCTCACTTGCTTTTTCCCTTGCCCTTTGAGGAGCAGCTAATGGATTTTTTTTTTAATTTATGGAAAGAAAAAGTCATTCTCTGCAGTGTTAAATGGAAGAAGCTCATCTGAGCAACACTGACTACACAATATATTTTGTTGCTTCTCTCTTCATACGTAACACCTCATAATCACACCATGATCATTTTGCATTTAAGAATTCGGAGACCCATGCAGAATTAGTTGATAATTCTATTTAACCAGCAATTTAAAGACAGTTTTTGGTGTCTCTGAATCTCCACATCCCTAGTGCTACACAAGCATCTTACTTGTTCCTGGTATTGGCTGACCTCTCATCTCATCCCACACCAATTCTAGGTGCTCATAATACAGTAGTGACCAGAACAGAAAGAAGACTTTACAATTGTAGACTTTAATACTGGAGGAGTAGATGGACAATAGTAAAAAAGAAAATTTAGAGCTATTGCAAATTGTGAAAAATTCTCTAAAGGATACGAAAGGAAGTATGCTAATTTGGCCATACTTGAGGTAATGTAACCAAAAAAACACCTCTCTGAGGAAGAAAGATTTAAAGTGGGAATTAAACTTAGGAACACATAAGAAAACTTGTCACAATAAAACAAGGACTCTGAAATATAAAATAGCCCAGCTTATCTAAGTAATAAGGGAGAGCGAGTACCCCCTGAGAGGGGTGGACTGAGGAATAAATAGAGAGTATTCATTTGGAAAGGTAGACGGTCAGCACCAGATCCTGGAGGACCTTCTAGGCTTTGGCCAGATTAGCTTTCCTCTGCATCAGAGAATAGCTGAAAGGTTTTAAGAGGGCAATGATCTGATTTAGGTTTGATCATGCTGGCTGTGTGGTACCAAAAAAAAAAAAAAAATTGGCAGTGGCTGGAGTGGGGTGAAAAAAGAAGCTGAGACCAATTGAACAAGGCCATTACAATACTACAGGAGAAGGATTAAGAGCTTGGATCAACTTAGGCATGAAAATGCAGAAAGAGATTGGATTGGATATATAGGTTGGAAATACAGCTGGGAGGATTTGCTTGTGAATTGAATGAGGTAGGACAGAAGTCAAGGGGAAAGCAAAGATCACGTTTTTCTGAATGTGTGAAACCTTGAGGAAGATCAGATTGTGGGAAGTCAAGAACTGCTCTAGACAGAGGTTGGTGTATTTATTAGGTGTCCATGTGAATGTGTCAAGCAGGCTGTTTGGTAACTTCAGTAGAAAAAGGACAGGGCTGAGAAAATCATGCTGGTTGTCATCAGCTTCTAAAAATGATATGTGGTATTATGATATTGATAACGATTATCTAGAAAGAATGTGTATACAGAGAAAAGAGGAGAGCTTAGCACAAACTGTGTTTATAGCGAGCATTTAGGAGCTCCGTGTGATGAGCCAAACTAGTGGAACAGGAAAGGTGGAAATCTGGAGGGGCTGAGAGTGTGTGCTAAATGAGAAAATAGGGACCCGGAAGAGGTTTCTTCCACCTTGCTGGGTTGTGAATAGGATTGGGTTTGGGGTAGTGTCTATGGTGGGCTGTAGTTAAGAGGTTACTTGTTTGTTGACTTACATTATAATGGAAAGTGCAAAACGATGTTAATATAATGATGACATAGAGAAATTCATGAACTAGGAACAGGAAAGAGGGAAACTATAGGAGCAAAGTTATAGGAGAAGGCAGGAGGGACAAGGATTGTATCTCACTGGTGGAAGATCAACCTGGACAGGAGAAGGAAGCATATCCCATTATAATAGAGGGAAAGCACAGGATGATAAGGAAGCATACAGGATATTTCGTGATCCTTGAATGAAAGAGTGAATGCATCCTTCAATCCATGAACACTTCTGCAATTTCATGCTTCTTTCCCACGGTCTAAATAGTTTAAAAATCTCTCAATTTTACATCAGGAAAGCTTCCATACCTCATAGTTCTTTCTCTGAATTCAGGAAATACTGTCTCATAAGCCCCTTGTGGCTTCACATGCATCTCTGCCTCGTTAAGCCTGTGAGTGTCTCGCCTCCTTAATGAGATGGTAAAGGCTGCCCCGTCCTCCTGGGCCTCCAGTCATCACAGCATAGCAGAAGTTCAACTGGTAGGTGTCACTGATTAATCAGAGTTCATTTTCCAAGGTCCTGTCTTATAATGCCACTACTAATGATGCTTCTAGTTCAAATATTGTATGACTCTCAGGCAGCTGATTAGTAAACATGCATTTTTGGTCACCAAACCAAATTGTGATTGTAACATCAGTGAAACCACTGGCTAGCTTCTGGTGGTTGAGACTTCTCATGACAGTGTTCTAGAAAAAGAGGCAGGAGTGGGGGATGCTGAGAATACAAGGAAACAAAACCCACTCACATTTCAGTAGGGAAAATAAGCTCCTGATACCAAAATCTTTTCCCATAAAATCTTCCCCAACCTTCATTACAAAACAGTTGACGCTCTATTGCTTCTCAGTAACACCACTGAAAGGTAATTAGACTTTTCCATTCTGAACTAAACTACAGAACAACAGAAATGACACCATTGCACTCACACCCTCTTGGAAAGCGAGGGCTTAAACAGAATAACTCATTTGTATTTGGATATTTATATTTGGATTCCTTTATATATGGAATTTTAATTACAGGATGCATGCTTGTGATTAATTTAATTTTTGTTTCAATTTATGAGGATGCACTTGGTTAATGGAGTGCCTTTGAGAAAATGCTTTATTGAGGGATCTCATCTGTGTGATTTACTGTCTAGGTACATGTTAAGTTCCTTTCATTACGGAAGAAATTGTTATGTGCCCTTGAAGTTGAATCCATGGCCCAGGTGGGGGAGGAGATGCCACTACTTTCACATAACCTACTATTTCCCAGGAATGCTGCGGATTCAAAAGAAACCTTGTTTGGATTTCTTGTCATAAACCTCTTTCTCTGTGTATTCAATACACATATGTGCATTGCTGATTAATGCCCAAATCCTTGCTGACATTATGATAAGCTTTAAAGCTATCCTGTCAGAGAGAGAGAGAGAGAGAGAGAGAGAGAGAGAGAGAGAGTATTGCCTTTTCTTGTAGACAATATCTTAAAATGAAGGTTAGAAGCAAAGGAAAAGAATTGGCAAGTAAAACTAAAATGGAAACACTTGAAAATAGAAGAAGAAAACAGAACACAAGGGGCCAGAGTCCTACTCAAGGAATTATCCTTGAATAACCTTGTTTGGAAAATTGTAGAAAATAAGCCAATCTATGTAATCCCTTTATGTACTGTTAGTTTAAGGTTTTAGTCACAGAGAAACTGTGTAATGAGATTAAAGCACACAAGAAAATATGGTTGTCTGCTGCATGTTGGAAGAATAAAACAAAGAAGGCAATAAATGGACCATTATAATCCATTCCTCTCCTCACACCCGGCAGAAATAAAACAATGAGGAAGGAAGGTCTCCTGATAATGTAAATGCCAAACTCCACTCTCCCTCAGCTGCACATCTTTGAAGAGCATGCATCTGCTTCCATTATTCAGTTCCTGATGCTCTTTTTATTATCATGAAAGGATCATGTGTTCTTAAAGGGAAAGAAGCATTCTGAGGACTACTCTCCTAGTCTGGAGTTCCCTTTTTGAATACCTATTAAGATGATGTATGGTGGAATACTCAACCGGGTTCTAGTATTTCTTCCTCAACCCCAATTCCAATATCAGCTTGCAACACTCTCATTTTATTTTTTTTTTTTCATTTTAGTTACAACTACTTGACTTTGCCATTGCAGTCATAGGCATTACAACTTCACAAAGAACATCAGTCAGCTTGTGGGTGATAGTTTGCAGACCCCTGGGTTAGAAGATGAGAGAAGTGGAATGAAGTATTTGGGACACTAGGTGAAAATGGATCCCTTTCATTTTATTCCTAAGTTTATTTTTTTTACAAGTCCTTTGTGAATTTATAACATAGGTATTTCACTAAAGGGTCCAGGATGCATGGAATTGACAAGAAATCAAGAACAAATGTTCCCTCTCTGATCTATTTTTCGCTCCCCAAATCAAAGGTTTGTTAGTGAAGGGAATATATATATTGGGGGAAATGATGGAAAGAAAGAAAATGCCTTCTATCCTCCAAATGGGCCATTGGGTTAGTGCCACCATATGGGTAAATCTGCTAAATGAGAATGGTTGTTCGCAGAGGCAAACCCTATGTCAGGAGCATGAGATCACCTGAGTAGCAAGAACACCTGAGATCTTGTTGAAAATGCAAATTCTCAGGACCCATATGAGCTAGTGACCTAACATCTTTTGGGTGGGGCCCAGGAATCGCTTTTTACAGGCCCTCCAGATGCTCCTCATAAACACTGAAATTTGAGAATCAGTTACCTATTCTATACACTCTTCTATTCCTCTTGGCGATTAACTATCTACATCAAATAAAAAAAAATAGCAATTCTGTTTTCAATATCTTGTACATTCCTATATAGAATTTTGGGTCTTCACTGAGATAAAATGAAGAACAATTCAAAATGGCAATAGAAAGTAAACTTTGAAGTGTATTATTCTGAATTCCTTACACTTTATATTTGGAGACAAATTTTACATTCCACATGGGCCTTAGATTTTGATGGTTTTCTTTTGGTTGCCTAATCTTTTCATCTCCTTCTCTGTCTCTCCTCTTCAAGGGTATTCCTATGAAGCAAATTTTCATTATTAGCAAAAAAGAAAAAAAATAGAGTTTGGAAACAAAATACAGACAGAACCATGTACTCTCATGGTAAGTCAGGCATCATCATTTGGAATTGTGCTGTTCTGTTGTTCAGCTTTTCACCTTCACGTCAATGTGAGCAATACTGGATACACAATATGGCTCATCAGCTTCTCTTTAAAAGAAAGGTGCGAGAAGGCCTCAGCTATTGTAATTATCGGCTCTGAGGCAACTTTGGTTAAAAGCAAAGAGACCTGCAAACATCCAAGTTCACACTTTGAATTGTGTCCAGATGGGAACTACTTGCCAAGCAGAACCTAGAGCCCTGGAAGCAGATATACAGCAGCAATATACTCCTCCCTCCCAGCCCTTAGGAAGGTCAGCAGGAGCTCCTTTTTTGCAAAACTGCAATGCCCTCTCCAGTTGCTCAACTGCTCTGCTTGTGGCCAAACCCTGAAGCACAGAAAGTGCATCAGTGAGGCTGTAAGCTTTGGGTAGAGAGGACTGAGGCACAGGAAGTCCAGGAAGGAAGGAGAGAAAGGCAAGACTTCCTCACTTAATTTTCATCTAATGAGCCCCCCTGAGACCCAAACTCTGCCCACAGCTTTCTTCCTTTGGCAATTCAGACACAGAGTTCTAATCCCCTTTTCAAACTCAAGTACATCACCAGTGCAGTTATTTCAGCTGTGTGTGTTAAGCAGCTCACAGTGTGGTGTGGCAATATCCATTTCTACAGGACAATCCTGTTACAGGAAAATCGATTAATTCAGTTTGCTGGATTTCCAGTATTTGGAGCCCAGCAGTGTCTAAACACATTAACCAAGTTAAAGAAAAAGAGCAGCAGTGGCTAATGTTGACTCGGTAAGGGAGACAGTAGTTCTGGCAGTCACCAGCCATTCCCTATTAACTGCACCCATAATCCACAATCTATAAGCCCTGCAAGTTGGCGCTGCAGGCTTCATGCTGAGTGGCCGTTTCTCCAGCCCCTCACCTGGCCTTCTTCTGACCAAAGCTTGAATGGAAACAACTTGGAAAGAGAAGTCAGAGTTCTGGGTCAAATATCCCAGGTTAGAAAATTTAACTTTGATATTTAAAATGAGTAATTTGCCTTTAGCATACATGAAAGGCCAGTATGAAATCCAAGCTGATATACCTTCCTTGTTTACAACATCATCCATGTAGTTGTGTATGATAGTACAGAAGATATTGGCTCATTCCTTTTGCAAGTATGAAATTCATACATTATAGTTATTTTTCTTTTTTAGTTTTTTCACAAATCACCTACGTAAGAGGGAAAAACTGCCAAGCATGGTGGTGCATACCTGTAATCCTAGTGGCCAAGAGGCTGAGACAGGAGGATCAAGAGTTCAAAGCCAGCCTCAGTGAAAGCAAGGTGGTAAGCAACTCAGTGAGATCCTGTCTCTAAAATACATACAAAATTGGTCTGGGGATGGGGCTCAGTGGGCAAGTTTCCCTAAGTTGTTCAATCCCAGGTACCAAAAAAGAAAAAAAATAGGGAAAAAACTTCAAAGAGGAATAAGAGAAAAATTAAAAATGATTCTAACTTAATATATAACTAAAGAGTAATTCAAAATGTTCATAAAAAATCAAAATGAGACTAGAAACCAAACCATCTCAGAAACCAAAATTTTGAGAAGGAATTACTCCTCACCAAAGAACTGTGTCAGTTATCTTCTATATGTAACTGTAAATAGATATATGGAGAAATTTAGTGAAGGATCAGTTTCATGACTGAGCATCCTCAAGATGGGTTAGCTTAAACATGGGGAAACCAAGACCTCTACTTATATGCCATGCTCTGCAGAAATATCATGAATTTCAACAAGTCAAACTCTGCAGTTAGTAAAGCTGTCCTCACCCCTTCTCCAATTAACAGAAAGTAAACCTAGAAGAATTGATTCTAAATATCCAACCTCTTCAGCTCAAAGATAAGGACAGAAAGTGTTTGAAAGGTGAAAATTTTGCTCCAAGTCATAAAAGTAAGATAAACTGAAATAAATTCAGTCTCTGAATTCAGAGTTTTTCCAAAAATCGGGAGATACTTTTGACATGACATAGTCATTTAACTAAGAAAAGAAAAGAAACAGGGTTCTCAGCTTCTTCGTACATATGTTGAGAGGGCTCCAAGGCTCTTCCAGGTATTTCTACCATTCTAGAGGAAAGCAAGAGTTTCACCCAAACATCCAAGTCTCTGGAATCTCCCCTGTAGCAGAGTAGAGGGAGTTTTAATAGCCAAGTTGTGGACATTAACTTATGACAGGGCCTGCCTCTGATCATTCTCACAGACAGGTAACTGCCTATTGCAATGGACCAAAGCTAGCAGAGAGACAGTTGGACAGTGAATCTGGATTTTTTTTGTGAAGAAAAATGATCCAGGTGCTGTTTCCAGCTTTCATGAAACAGGTTCCTTACTGCTTTTTAAAACTTTTTTGTATTTTTTTTTTTTTTTTGTTATACATGACAGTAGAACATACATGGAGTACAACTTCTCGTCTTTGTGGTTGTATATGATGTGGAGTTACATAGAAATGTTATGTCTGATTCATTCTACTACCTTTCCTATTCCCATCCCCCATCCCTTGCCTTCATTCCCCTTTGTTGAATCCAGTGAACTTCAACTCTTCCTGTTCCTTATTGTGAGTTAGCATCTGCATATCAGAGAGGACATTCAGCCTTTGGTTATTTGGGATAGGCTTGTTTCACTTAGCATGATAGTCTCCAGTTCTTTCTATTTACCAGCAAATGCCATAATTGCATTCTTTATGGTTGAGAATATTCCATTGTGTATATATACCATATTTTCTTTATCAATTCATCTGTTGAAGGGCACCTAGGTTGATTCCATAGCTTGGCAATTGTAAATTCAGCTGCTATAAGCTTTGAGGTGGCTGAGTCACTGTATGCTGATATTAAGTCCTTTGGGTATATGCTGTGAAGTGGGATAACTGTTAAATGGTGCTTCCATTCGAAGGTTTCTGTTAAGATAGGAATTTACAGAAGACTAGGTATAGGAAGTCTGGCTATGGCACACATCTTGATGTTTTTTAGGGTCCTTAACAGTATCCTCATTTATAGACTAATTTTGGTGAAATGCAAGTACAATTAGTTGAATTTCAATAAGTTGAAAATTGTACCAAAGAGTATTGGTAAATAGGATCACCCACACTCAAGGGGAAATCCTTTGAACCCTAGAAATTCCAAATATTGCTACAAAACAATCCCCTCAGTATTTGGAAGCAGGGAGTGTCACAGAGTTCTGTCTTGGTCATGTTCAAGTTCAATGTTTTTACAAAGAAAATGATCAAATTAATAAATAGAAAGGAGAAAAAAAGATCTCATATGTATGTACATTTGCTGCAAGCGATGCTAGATATTCACCTTCAACAAAATGTTCAAACATATCCATGCAAAACAAAGTTGTCAAGAATCTCTTAACAGATTAAAACAATGGACACAAAGATGAAATGTAGCTCACTAATGACCGACTTTTAGAGTTAAAGATAATCAATTGGAAAATAAAACCACGGGAATCTTGTTCTGAAAGCAGTTAGGGAAAGCTGCCTAGGGAATGTGTTGGTGCAAAACTCTGACTTGAAAGTCTGAGGGAGATTCTAAAAAGAAGTTCAGCCAATACTTGCTATTAATAAAATATAGAGTATAGCCTACATAGAACACAGCAGAAGAATTACAACATTTTTGTGCACTAAACTCCTTTATGAAACTTGAGAGACAAGACCATGAGGACAAAGAAGCTTTATCAGCTGGGCATGGTGGTGCACACTTTCAATCCCAATGGTTCAGGAGGCTGAGGCAGGAGGACTGCCAGTTTAAAGCCAGCCTCAGCAATAGCGAGGCACTAAGCAACTCAGTGAGACCCTGTCTCCAAATAGAATACAAAATAGGGCTGGGATGTGACTCAGTGTTTGAGTGTCTCTGAGTTCAATCCCCAGTACCCCCCCAAAAAAGAGAAGTTGAAGGAAGTGGTATTTAGTTGGCAAAGTTGTCCCACTAAGTAAATAAGCTATTTTATAATATTTGATGAGGCACTTTGGGAATTATTATTAAATTTATTTGTAGATATCCAAAAGAGAACTTAGCACAAATGGGCTGAAACTAGAGAAAGACATTTTTTAGTTAAACATAAAAAGATGCCCCAAAAGATTAGCGTCTCCAACCATGAAAGGCTTCTATAAAAATATGTAGTCACCTCATGCAAAGCCACAGTCTGTGACCATCATTAAAAAGAAAAAAAAACAGTTATTGATTTGCCAGGAGGCCAGATTCTGTGATTTGTAAAGTTTCTTCTGTTGCATTTTTAATGTTTCTATGAATAAATTTTTCTTTGTTAAAGAATGATAGTGGTGATGGGAATTTCCCTTCTAATAGGAATCAGGTCAGTGATGATATCTGCTCACAAATTTATAGTAATAGCTGCTTGCTGCTTTAATGACTAAGGGGTCTCTAATGTAAAATAATTAGACTGCATTATATTTAACATAGCAATTGAAATTATTTCCCTACGATTCCTTGTTTAACACTCAGCACGGATTTACTGTAATAAAATTAAATTTCTCATATTAGGTATTTTGTCATACCTTTGAGCCAGGCCTTAGGCTATATAGAAACTGATCAAATGAATGAGAAGCTACTTGATGTGGCAGGCAGCTTTTCAAAACCAAGTCCATTAATTCTTGCTATTGAAAACTGCCTAAAATAGTAATAAGGAAAATAAGCTTACTTCATGCCTCATTGACAAGCTGTAGCACTACTGATGCTTGTTATTTTCTTTTCTAGGAAACAGTTCAGCATATTTTGCAATAGTAATTAAAAAAAACAACGACAACAAGAGCACAAATAAAAAGCAAAGTTAAAATAATATAACAAACAAGCATCCCACTTCTTCCCTTCCAAAACTGGACTAGGAGAAGAGGATCATTAAAAAAATGGTCTCCAAGATATTTTATCCTGTGGTCAACCACTACCCAAAAGCACTAAATGGAAAATTCCAGAAATAAGCAATCTATAAGTTTTAAATTGCATGCCACTGTAAGCAATACAGTGAAAGCTCCCGGTGTTCTGCCCAGGACAGGAATCACTTTGGGGAGAACATATGCACAAGGCACACACCACTCCCTCTCAGTCACTAAGCAGTCATCTTATTGTCATATCAACAGTTGCAGTACTTAGTGCTTGGTCCAGGTAACCCTTGTTTTACTTCATAATGGATGGCCCCAAGGCACTGGAATCATCATTGATCATGGCAATTTGGATATGTCAAGGAGAAGCCTTAACAGGCTTGTTATAAGTGTAAGTTCTAAATAAGGAAAAAAGAACCACATGCCAAGTTGCTAAGATCTATAGTAGGAATGAATCTTCTATCCGTGAAATTGGGAAGAACAAAAACAAAAACAAAATATGTGCAGTTTTTGCTGTTGAACCTCAAAATGCAAAAGTTATGGTCACTGTGTGTGATAAGTGCTTATTTGTTCACCTTATCATGTAGGCATTGCCTAACCTCACATCAGCACAAGAAGGAATATGGGTAGAGTTCAGTAAAAGAGAGAGAGAGAGAGAGAGAGAGAGAGAGAGAGAGAGATATTAGATCACATTCTTGTTTTTTTTTTTACTGTATATTGTTACAATTGTTCTATTTTAGTATTGAAGTTAATCCTTTGCTGCAACTAATTTATAAATTCAACTTTATCATAGAAACATATATGTATGAGAAAACACAATGTATGTGGGATTCAGTGCTATTCATGGTTTTAGGCACCACTGGGCTCTGGGACTCTATCTTATCTCCTACTGAGGAGGAAGGAACTACTATATAGAAGTGAACCAAGATTCACACTGGAGATCACTCAAAAGAGTTGGTATAAGCCAACTCAACTGGACTGAATCTCTTCAGATGTCAGTATCCTCACATCAAACCTATCCTAAATGTGGTCCTCGCCAGTCTTTATGTTTAACCCCTGGTTACTTAGGTCTTTTTCATGCCTGATAGCATAGACAGGCATAACCTATTGAAGCATTCACTAGTCCCTACCCACATTCCACACATACTTTTACCCTCTTAATTAATGAGCAAATGAAGTCCATCAAAAATGAACCTCCACATCACTATTCTTTCTTTCTTCTTCTTCTTTGTTTAAAACCCTTTTAGTATTTTCTTCACAGTGGATTCTTCTGCATCTTCTAGCCATACCATGATCTCCTGTAAGAATCACCTTCACAGAACATTCTCCTGACCATGGTACACATAGTCTAGTTCTCTTCAGAATAAGCCCTGCCTATTGAAAAAGTCATTCGCTCAGCCTGGTATTTAAAGCTCTTAATTCAACCTCTGTTCAAGTGCCTTTCTCAGTCTTCTTTCTTACAAACCACCTTTAAGCATCTTATTTCGCAGTGCTCTCTCTACTGCCAAAAATAAACTCACTGCTCACTTGTTTGCATGTTTGGAATCATATTCCACCTTTCTCCACACATCTGACATCCATCTAGAATACCTTTCCACTACTTTTAACTTTCCAGACTCTTAAGAGCTAAGAACACTTCTTTCCCAGTTCCTGCAGCATTTGTTTTTGAAGTGTATGGTGATAGATATCTTCTAATTTTCTGCTAGATTATGCACTCCTTGAGAGGTGGGTTGTTTCTGAATGCCACATAGTATTTGGTTTTAGTCAATATTAAATATTTGTTCATGGATAGTGGGATGACTATCATTACTTTTCCCCTCCCTATAATGCAAATGTAACAGGCCAAACACAATGTGGTTACACAAAGGAAAAGCAGTTTTCTCCAAATATTGCTTATGTCACACTCTATCACATCTCCCTCAATTTCCTCTTGAAGCTACCTCTGGTATCCATGGCTTTCTGGTCACTTTGAATTATAAGAACATTCTCCTTTAGGTAAGCAACTCAGATTCATTTACAAATATTAAAATACAATAGTCCAGTCTAAACCAACCTGAGATCTCATACTGGGGCCAGTATTCCACAGGGTGATACAATAAAAAGAAAGGATTAGAAACAATCACAGACCAGTGGGAACTGAAAGACTGAAAACTAAATGCAATGTCATGTCCTACTTTGAATTCTGAAACAGAACGAGAGCAAACTGGGGAAATCCAAATAAAGTCTGGAGGTTAGTTATTACTGAATGCACAATGTCAGCATTGGTTTCTCAGTTTCACATACATATCATGGTAATAGAAGGTGCTACTAATGAAAAAGCCTGGGTAATGGGTATATGGAAATGCTTTTATCTTTGAAATTTTTCTAAAAATCTAAAATTAGTCATAAATATTTTACAGTTTATTTCATATCTCCTACATATAATAAATATATGTTTTTATAAAATCTCTGGACTTCCAGTTCAAAGTTTTCCTCATCCTATTTCTCTCCCTGACCACCTTTGCTATTTTTTTTAGTAGCATAGACATGCATAACCTATTGAAGGTCCCAAGCAAAGGTCTTTGTAATCATCTCTGGGAATTCATCCCCAGTACTTCTCAGTTCATGGTGGTTATTAAAATCAAATGTCCTTGATAATTATAAAAGTCCCATTTACAGTCCTCTTACATGGAGAAAAGGAATTGTCCGCTGGTAATCTGCAGTGAAGAGGACATTCTGACAACAGACTTAACAAAATATGATCCTGATCTACACAAAACGATCAAGATTCTGACAGAGATCTTTAAAGTGTGAATAGATGTTGATATGCATGACCTGGGATCATGTCTAAAGCCAGAAGATTCCAGATTGTTGAGGTGCCCTATTCTTGCCACGTGGTATCTTTAAATGACACTTTCCAAAGTGGGCATCCCCAACACTTTGAATCTTGAAAAGAGAATTACTAGTATGTCTAAATGGCAGGGAATCTTAGGCCTGAATGGGACACCCAAAAGAAGTGACCCGAGGGTGACAGAGTTACATAAATCTGTCAGTAACTGACAAATTCATCAGAATTTAAGGACATTCAGACAGTTTCTCAGGTTCTGGGTTGTGCTCCGTCCTGAAGCGCGTTTCCAATGCTTTAAAGCCAGCGTTCATCTCACAGACAATGGTGCTTTTACTTGGAATTAATATTTTCCAATGTAGTTAGTATTTCAATGATTTGCAGCTATCAACTTTTAAGAGAGATGTGATCACGTAGAAAGAACTCTGACATTTCCATGACATTTTCTGCTGAAAAGGAAAAAAATTATTATTTCTTTCTTTCATTTTAATTCAATGCTGAATTAGAGATGGAGTGGGAAAAAAAAAGAGGGGGAAAACTTCTTGCTCAGAAATAGCGTTCTCATAGTTGCCACCACCGATGATGACATGTCCCAGCGTTCCCTTTTATGTTACTATTTTCTGGAATGTCTTCTGTCCCCTGATACCATCAGCTGAAGACACATTATAGAGACACTTATGTCATTGTGCTGTTGAAATTTGAGACTTCTCAGCTATAACATGCTTTATGTTCATGGTCTTTAGTCACATGGGACCATCTTCCTGGTCTTGTTTTCATTATTGACAGGGGAAATGTTGGCCAATTTTCCTTTTCCATCTTTTCTTTTCCCCTGGCATATTTAAAGAAATAATAAAAATAGAAAAAACAGTGAGGCGCAACTTCAAGTTCTATGAGGAATGTAGGGCTGAGGTATCGTCCTCAAGGTAAATGTCAAAATGCATATCTTAGACAAATTGCTGGTGCAGCCAGTGACATCATTGAAAACAACTTCTCACTATTTTTCTGTGTGACTGAAAAGAGCAGGCTACTAGGTGTTCCTTTCATTACAAAAAAAGCAGGGTGCACAGGCGATATGCAGTCTCCTTGGATAAGAGCTCTAGAGACCAACACCCATCTGTTTTACAAGGAGTCCCCAGAGTTCCCAGTGAAGACCTCATCCTGGTTAGGTCACCTTTTAACATCAGTAACTCAAACTGTAGCACAGACACTCCTCCTAGCCAACCTACAGTCATCATCTTAATACAATCATTTACTTATATGCTTTAAACATATAAGGAATTGATTCACAAACAGCAACTTTGGAAGTCAGACAAGAGAAAGAATCACTCACTGGACCTTTCCAGTCTTGTTCTAAAAGTCTGGCTTAGATGCATGGGAGACCAATTTGAAAAGTGTTGGTACTGGATAACCTCTTCTGGAGCAGTAGGGAATCCATCTGCTCTAAGCTTAACCTCCTGGCACAAACACCAACACATTTCCCAACATTTCTATTCTAATTGAAATTCTAATTAGTTCTATTCTAATAATCGTATTCGAATATTCCATGTGCTCTGCCTGCAACATAATGATGAAGAAGCCTTCCCAAGGCAGAATGTACCACTGCCAGCCTAGGAGTGAGTGTGTGTCCTTTTATCTGTTCTCAGCCAATATTCTGCCTCTCTTCCACTGGGTAGAACCATACAGTTCACTGATTTGACTAAAGGAATTCATGGTTCCTTTTGTAGAATAGAAAAGAAATAACGAGGGGCTCAAGTAATATAAATGGGTAAGTATTAGACCGGCTCTCGGGGTACTTGCTTCCTAGTTCAATGTCGACAACACACCAACTTTTTAAGAATATTTTACAAGTCTCCCATGAACTAACTTCTTAACCATAAAGAGAAACAACAGCAAAGCCTTCTGTTATAATCAGGATTTTGTTGTGATATCCCATAAAATACATTATGTGAAATTATAAATGTCCTATAAACGAAGCATTTTATTACTGAGCTTTCCTGAGGAGGGCAGTCCAGAGATCCATGGCCAAAGGTGAACCCACTGTGCCTATGAAAGCAGAGAAGGGGCTTTGTTTACCCCTCAACCTGCTTGACAGATGGCAACCCATTTATTCCATACTTTTTTTGCAGATCGTGAACAGCAACAAAACGAATAAAAAGCATTGAAGAATTTGATGGCAACTACCCCCAAACAATGTTCAATGTTACATGCAGAATGATTCTTTCCTTCCCAACAACAGAAGTGGCTTTTTACTGTCTTGCCAACCATTCATCCAGGTGCTATGCAAGAAATGACATAAGGCAAAATAGCAAAATGTTTAAGGTGCCAATGTACACTTAGGAGACATGCTTTCTAAGGGAAAGGGAATTATTCATGATCAAACTCATTTAAAGAAATGCTGTGCATGCAATTCAAAAGTAACACAATTGTCAATGCTCCACAGCCAGAGCTAATAAAATAAAACCATTGTGCCTAATATCAAGAGAGTGAAACAGAGAATCAAATCAAAAGAAGCTGGTAAGGGAAGGGCCTAATCAGGTAAGGCCTGATAGCCCAAATTAAATAACTTAGACTCCATCCAAAAAAAACCATGAAATTTAGTGAAGGTTTGAAGCAGAGAGTAGTAGGAACAAATTTGTATTAAGACAAAAATCAAAACCACTCTGATCATGGTGGCAGGATGAAATTGGAGAGAGTGAGAATGGATATAAATGATGACAGTGGTGTGGAGAAATAAGGTTAGGAGGTAAAGTAACAGAAACTTTGTGAGATTGAATAGTATGATGGGAGGTGGATTGGTAGGGGGAAGAAAGGAAGAAGAAATGGAGAAGGCAAAGAAGGAGATCCAGGAAATTAGATGCTGCACTGGATCATGGAGGTAACTGTGGGACTGACTAACTGAGCAAAAGACACAAGAGCAGCTAGGGATTTCCAGTGAAGATCAGGGAGAAGTTCACTAGTGTGATTTTGAGATTAACTGAGGGTAAGTTGAATAAATTATGGAATATATACCCTTGGAGTGAAATTCTGGGTCATCACCTTCATGAGACACAGAAGTATGTCAACACACAGAAGTATGGCTGAAAACTCTGCAAGACTAAAAGCTCAGAGGGAAAAAGCATAGAGTAATTAGAACATGAAAATCATGCCAAAACAAATCTGTTTCTCCTCTAACTTAATGCATTGTCTGCTTAATGCCAAAGTTTTTTTGTTTTTGTTTTTGTTTTTACATCCTACATGATTATTTATGTTCTTCATATTTCTATCGAAGTAAGCAAGTAATCAGTACCATTTATGTTATGCAGAGTGGGTCATATAATTTAACTTTATTTTATCATTTGTTATGTAGAAATTATTAATCCCATTTTAAAGATGAGAAAATTGAAGCTGAAGAGTTTATTCAACTTCCCTAAAGTCACACAGCAAGCATCAGAACTAAAATTCTAATCTAGGCTTGATTGCTAAAGTAAATGGTCTGAACCATTTATTGTCTTCCACTAGACCATGCTGCTGTTCTCCATAATTCTTCAAAAAAGCTAATGGAATATACTCAGCATAAAAATCGAATAAGATGGCATCTTAAGTTTCAGAATAGGAACATTTGACTAATTCAGTTCATCAGTACATGATACCCACCAGTGTATGTTCAGAGACACTTTAAGTAAAGGGATGATTGAGGAATTAACCAACGTATTAATGAAGGGATCAATCTGCCCTTCAGAGAACTCAAAAGTACATGTGATAGCATATAAATGATTGGGGGTAAAACTATAGTTCCACCTAATTATACACTAAAGAATGTCTATGAAAATTCTCAACAGGTATGAGCAGCTGGTGAGACCTTGAAGACCACCTTAGAACTGTTAAAGAAAAGGCAGAAGAGAGACAATTCCATCTCAGCTGCATGGGTAAATGTTCACATCGGGACATGCACCATGTGTGTTGGGCCACTAGAAGTTTACAGTGGTTGTGACAAGATGTGGCTGTCAGGAGGGGCATCACTCAAAGTTTATTACTTGAGAAAAGAAAAAAAGATGAAGAATATGCTCTCAGTAAAATGATCTAGGTGTGTTTCATTGGTGGCATTAAAAAAAATGATCTAGGTGTGTTTCATTGGTGGCAAAAATAATGCCACCAATGAAACACACCTAGATCATTTTACTGACATTTATTTTTACCAACTCAGCAATGAAGATTCCTAAATCTCTACCAAAAGGGGATAAATCTAAGACTGAATCAAAAGCACATGAGGAAGAAAAGTCAAGTATTTGACACTGTAAACCACAATCAGCAAACTACAGCTAGAGGCAAAAAGTAGCCTACCACCTGTGGTCACATTATTTTGCAGAGAGAAGGGTGTTTACAGATTCATATGCTTAAAGCAAAAGAAGGATATTTTATAATATGTAAAACATATGAAATCCAAACTTCAGTGTCTCATAAATAACATTTTATTGGAACACAGCCACATTTGTTCTTTTGCATTGTGCCCATTTCCATATTGCAGTAGTAGGATCTGGTGATTGTCATCAAGAGCGCCTGGCCCACAAAGACTAAAATACTTAGTATTTGGTCCTATAGGGACAAAGGCTACCAGTCCCTTGTATAGACAGAGAGGTCCATGTTATTTTTAATGACTGCTCTCCTGTGCATTTTTCTATTAGAAAGGATTATTTCTGTTCAGGAGATTGGTATATATATATTTTTTGTTTGAATGAAATAACGAATTTGAACTCAACCCTTTAATATTTTCCAAACCTTTAGTTCTATGATAATCTTACCCAATATAAATCGACTCTCTCCACAGAAAAGACAGTCTTTTAAAAGTAAAGAAAACAGACATTGTGAACACCTCCTTTAGAAAACAGAGCAGTTACCCATTTTATCTTTTTTAAGATAAAAATTCTTCCAAATCCAGACAATAAGACTGTCATTTTTACTTTATACGATGAAAATACCATCAGCAGACCATGAACTTGGCTCTGGCTTCCTGGATTGTGTTCGAGTAAGGGATTTCAGTTCATTTAGTGTGCTGTATCCTCCAGCATTTTTATTCTTTGTTTTCTGAACCAAACTTCAGAACACATCATGGGAAGAGAATGTTTTTAGGTCCTCTTCCACAAGTAAGAAGTAATCAGACCTCTATGGCAAAGAATAGATTAGAAATTAGAGTAAAGTTGATTGGGGGAAAACAATAGTGAGAAATGTTTAAAATCAGGACATCCCCAAAAATCTAGAATATACTAACAGTAAAAGTCAGCCTTCATAGAGGCCAGGCAAATAATTTTGACTCTGTTAATACTAGGTTCCATCCAATGAAGTTACCTGGCCCAGGACCAATTCAGCATCCCATCCAAACCTGGGGATATTTTATAAATGTCCATTACAAATGGAGTGAGTGGTTTGCCTAAGTCACCCAAGAAATTAGATGCTACACCAAAATCAGAGAAAGACATCTGCTCCTTCATCTCAGTCCTAACACTTCTCTAAATCCCTAAACACACACAGAATTGTCAACACAGCTAAATTTTCTCCTTTGATAAATTCTATTCAGTTTGTTTGCCTTTCACCCTCTGATCTTAGTCCCTATTTGTAAGAAACTTGTTTCTGAAATTTCTGTGTGATGAATAGCATTCCTTGAGTTTGTATCCATGTGAAAGAGGCAAAGCATATTAAACATATGAATCAAATATTCCTCCCTGTCAAAAAATAGCAAAACATAACTTTATATTTATTTAGATTTACAAGTAATATGTCTCACTCTGTGCATGCCTGGATTCATATCTTATTGAAATATGTTGCCAGTCTAAGGTACAGGCTTCAAACACTCACTGGAGACTATGGGCCTTGCTACACCCTCAGGAATTCATGTTCAGAGGAAATGGGATTAATTGCCTGGTGGTCGAATTTGATGTAATGAAATTGTGTTGAGTTGTAAGACGCATTTCAGAGCAGATGGTGACAAGGCACAATTTGGTTCTTACAGTGCTTCTGCAAGTTTTAGATATTGCCTGCTCCTCAAGCAAATTCAAGACTTTATGCTTACCTACAATCGTTCATAATGCAGAGCTTAAGGACAGAAATGGTTGCTTTCTAGAAATGACAGAGATTGCATTTTTCTTCCTATAAAATTCTGGTTGGTTAAGTTGGCATTTGATGCCCTTCCATGGCAGGATTCTACCTACCTCTTCCTTATTCTAATAGACTTACTGGTAATACCAAATCCCTGAAAAAATAATTTCCAGCATTCTCTTTTACCTTTTTCCCACCCGTATGTATCAACTTACACAGTTCTCTCTGTCCAGAGGTCTCCTAACCTTTAAGTGACCAGTCCTCCTCTTTTTTTTTTTTTTTTTTTTTTAATGAATCAGCTCACAGGTCATCCTCTCCAGGGGGCCTCTCTATTTCCTTGGGGAAATTTGAGTTCATGATCATCTTACATACCAAACCTTCCTTTATCTCTGCTTTTATCTATGTTGGAATCAGTTGGAATTTATGTATAGTATCTAGCCCAACTATGAGGTGTTCAAAATGAGGTCTGTCTCATATTTATTACAAAGTTCCTTTGCCTTACACATACAGGATGCTAATTAATACTTGTGGGATAGTATTCCTACCACCCAAAAGTTTACTAGAAATTATGACTCCTGTTGATTAATAAAGAGAATGGTAACTGATATCACACATATCCACACAAAAATGTACAAGAAGTACAGGGCAGAGAGGGAAGAAATAAAGAAGATGGTCATGAGGTATGGCATCAAAAAATCACATTTCTCTCCAGATTTTTCTCCAACATGTAGAAAAAAAAATATCCTTGAAAATAGGTCCTGGAGACTCCACATAGGCTCCCCAGTGAAGCATGTCACAATCATTCCTATATTTATGCCACAACACACATTGCTTGCCTCATACCAAAATATCATCAATCTTTTCCACTGCTCATCCAATTTCAAGGCCCAACCTAAGCTATTTTGCCTCCTGCAGATCTTTCCCTGTTTTTGTGATACCTACGTATCTAGTCTTTTATGTTCATTTATTTTCAATGCTTATGGCATTTTTCTTGCATGTCATTTCACAGTGAACAGATATCTGAGTATTTTAGAGTGTAAATACTTTTATGGTTACAACATTATAAATTTCTTAAGAGATGGTTGTCTTAATACACTCATGAAGTCCCTATGGTGTGAAGGAAAATACAGAGTTCATCTGAGTGATTTCATTAAGATCAAATAAACCCAAAACATAAATCAGGTGAAAAGATGTGAACAGCTTGACCTGGAGGAGACTTGGAAGGGAACATCTCCTTGCCCCAAGAATTTGCCTTTCAGATTTGAGCTATATTCACCTGGGTTAGCAGGTAATGATTTTATCACCAAAATGTATTCTGTTATGCTTATTTTGAGAGTGCTCCTTACCTCCTTATTAGCCCAATTAGATCTTGGAAATCCAGTCTTTAAATGGTACCCCGATGTAGTAGGAATTTGAAAGGATCACATAGCTGGCTCTCTTGAAAAAATTGAGTAAAAATTTTTAGCACGTAAACATGCATGAAAATTATAGGTTCATACAAAATTCTCTTCCCTCCTTCTTTAGTTCACAGAAGTTTTAAAGGGGTTTGAAAAAGAAGAAAGTCACAAACAAGAAAATCAGGAAATCACCACAGGTTTTTATAGTCTGGCCATAACTTTGCTTTTGAAATATTTCCACTGACCTCAGTCAACCTGGAACACTCAGTTTGTTGTTTCCCAGGTCAGTGGGGAAAAGAAAAAGATTCTAATGTAAGTAACAAACCAGATAGTCTCCATGTTCCATATCAAACACTAAAATTCTAAATTGTCTGTCTAACTCCTTCCCTCTCTCACGGCCTGACTCGAGTCTTTAAACTTTTACAAATACTTCCTTAATTGAATCCTAGTTCACAGTGATCTTCACCTGCTGTGAAATATTTTGGCATTTGTCACATATTTCTGCATGCTCCTTGCCATCTTGTAATTTGCTTCTCCTCCAACTTACATTGTCGAGATATTGAGGATAATGAGTATGTGTATATGCACATATTTAAGAAGAGAAAAAGAGGGCTAAATAATATTATTGATTTAGAATATCCACTTTATTCTAGGCACTGAACAAGGTCTTTGGTTTCATTCTTGTTCTCCTTACACAGTTCAATAGGGCAAGTATCATCATTATTTTATGGATTAGACAACTGGGTCTATGAGTTTAAGCAACGTGGTCAATGATACCCAGATAGCAAATGGTAGAAGTACGTGGCACTAATTGCTTTGTGTTCATCAAAATGCATTTCATCTTTCTCTTGGGATCACAACTAGACTACATTCTCCAATCTTTCTTCTTTGAATATAGAAGTGGCAATTTCACTAATTTCTGGAATGTTTACTGTAGGTTATATCCAGGTCTGGCTCATCAAAATCACCCACATGATATTCAGGTTTCTTTTTTCCCATGTAATTCCATTGTACAGTGATACCTAGGGTGACCTTGAAAGTTCCATATGGAAAGCAACAGAGGTATGCAGAGGCTAGAAATACCAAATGCATTGGATGACTGCCTGGTAAAGAGATCTCCACCTCATCCACTGACATTGGAGTCTGCATGACCAAGATTACACTTCTGTTGTGTTACCGTTTACACTGGGAGCATTTTGATATCACATTTAACCTATATGCAGTAATACAGCATCTGTTCACAACTTTGATCTCTGGCAATAAATGCCTTTCTATTATGTACATTCAGATATTTTGAATGGGGTTTCTTTAAAAATGTGTTGAATTACTGATGAAAAGAAGCATTTTAACTTCTTAAAAATAAGTTATCTGCAAATTTTGAAAATACTTCAGCTAATTATATGAATTACAGATTACCAAACTTGGAACCATTTTTCCTCATTTCTCTTCCCCAAAACAATGGCACATATTGAAAAAGCACTGCAATCAGTTTAACTTATCAACTGCTTTTGAGTTTCAATTTTTAATCTTAATTGTTATAAAAATACATTGTTATTGAATTCTTCAACATTAGATAATTTATAAATCATTTGGAAATGCTAGGCAGAAATTAAATGATGATAAACAGGAAATGGCATTTATATTTGATGTCCAATCTTAACACATCTACAATCCATGTCAAACAAATCTCAAGTGGAATATTGTAGATAAAAAATTTTAATGACATTTAGTGAATTTGGATTTATCATAGAATGTTACATACTTAAATCACCAAGGACAGGCATTTATGTTTCTGTTAGAGGCATTACTAGGCTTCAAGTATTCACTTCTCAGATGGTTATATGCATACTCTTGAGAAGTTAGGAAGAGCTTTGCTTTGGTTTGGCCACAGGTGTAATCGGGATTCATGCACTAAGTTGCCTGTACTCAGCTCTCCCAACATATTCTTTCCCTTCCATGGTGATGCTATAGATCAAAGATTCTAGATGCTTTGGATACTCAGCTGCCATAAGAAACAGATGCCATAGAGAGGTACAATGACGCAAAGTAGACATCCTATGATAAAGTTATTTTTTTATATTAAACCATTGATAACAGAAACCAAAACAAATAAAACAAGAGCTAAAGTATCAGAATCTTATTTCATTTTCTAGGGGATAAATTTTTCCATGTGTGTGTGTGTGTGTGTGTGTGTATACTTATATACATATATATATATTATATATTATCTTTCTTCTGATATCTTCTAGAAGTGACTATTTAGCCTATTAAATAATTTTATGAGAATGTTAAATTGATGTGGTCACTTAGGACTAGTTAAGACTTTTCCTGAAAATTAAATGATGCAAGTAAAACTTGTAGAAAACATTATCATGAGGAATATTGATACATTTACTTGAATCCTTTAATTAGTTTGAGTGAAAGACTAAATTCTTAGAATTGTTAAAATATAAGTGATCTGAATATTATAATCTATAATATTTCCCACATTTTTTATTGGTACACTATTGTTGTATGTGTTGATGGGCTTTTTTGTTACATATTCATACATGTACACGAAATAATAATATAGTTTCATCAGTCTCTCTCCCAGCACTGGGATCACATGGTAGTTCCATGACAAGTCTTTTGAAGAACCTCCATACTGGTGATTTCCACAGTGGCTGTACTAATTTATAGTACCAACAACAGCATAAAAGTGTTCCTTTTCCTCCACAATTTCTCCAGCATTTATTATTATTTGTGTTCTTGGTGACTGCCATTCTGACTGGTATTAGCTGAAATCTCAGTATAGTTTTGATTTAAATTTCCCTAATAACTTACAACATCATTTTCACTTTTTAAAAATGAGAAAACACAAAGTACCTAGCCCAAACACAAGTTATCTATACCATGTTGCATAAGATTACTGACTGTAATCTTAGTCATTAAAATTAAATTTCTTAATTACTTCAGAATGAAGTAACTATAGATTTAATGGTAATTTCAAGTGTATCTATTTTCATTATCCTTAATCAGATATGTCATTACTCAGGTATCATTCACTCTGATACATCAAATCAAGTCCAATCTTTAAATGGAGCATGGTAAGAGAGCTATAGTAAGTAGGGCAGTATCATCCAACAGAATCAGACATGGTGTGGTCCATTCTTTATTTAGTATCTATGTCTGAACACCAACATATGGCTGAATGCTACTGTCCATATATTTTGTAAATTTGTTATACTCTATGTTCCACCTTCTTTAATTGAATACGACTTCTTATTAGACTATATTTTCTGCAGTTCTACATTTCTTCTAAAGTGCCACATCTTTTTATGCTGCTTGCTGCTACAATAATTTCTGAACAAATGGCAAGTTAATCTTAGTAACTATAGAAGCCATTGTGAAAGCCTAACAAATCGAATGCAATAGCTTATTAGTTGTAATTGCTGTCTCTTTCCTGGTTTAGTTGTACCACTTTAAAAGAAATGTCATAGGAGAATAACTTTCATTGCCTCTTGCAAACCTGTCACTTAGCCTATTTCTCTTCCAGAATTTTTAAAATATTATATTAAGAATGGTGCTTATTTTTCCAGTCTAGTGCTTAATTGTTTACAACATGTTTTTCACATGCATTTTCACATTTATGTCTTAAATAAGCCCAATAAAGTAAGTTTTATTATTGTCCCCAACATTACAGGAAAGGAAACAAGTCTTAGGGAGGTTGCATAAGTTAGTGACCATGGATATATCGATTAAGTGGGAGATTAGTGACTCAAATTTCATTCAAAATTTCCCCGAACCTAATCTCCTTATAGGAAATCACAGTCCCGCTAAACAGGTAAGAGTGTGCATTAAATATATGCCAAGAGACCACTTTGGACTAATTACCTTGAGGTATTCAAACTGAGAACATTAAACTCTTCTCTTAAAAAGTTTGCAAACTAATTGAAGGGACAGTTTGTGCCATGATGGCATAAAGCAGATTTCAGGTACCACAGGACTGCATAAAATATAACGAAACAACGGAATGACAGTGATCATGAGGTGAGTGACCCTGTTGAATGGCAGCTCTAATCCCTTTGCTTATGCTCCTCCCTTCGCCTTCCACCATGAAAGCAACAGAGTCAAAGCTTCACTTCCAGGTGTCCCTTGCAGCTAGACATGGTCATATCAGGCGTGATTCTGTCCTAGGGGATGTAAGTGGAATTGTGGGGGCAGGACTTCCAGTCAAATTTCCTTCCCATCCAAACGGACAGATGGTACAACACTCTTCCATTCTCTGTTCTTTCCACTTTGTATTCAGAAATAATGGGAAATGCCACTTTACTGACATAAAGTTAAATATGCATTAGTTAAATAATCACACCAACTTTATTCCTCCAGACTTCTAACTGGAAGGAGAAGATGTACTTAAACCTTACGGTTTCTTATAACGGAACAAAACAGCACGGAGGACGTGTAGGAAAGCCCTCAGATGCTCCCTGTTCCTGGACAAGCTACTGACTTGCTGATCATCCGAGATGAGACTGAATGGTGGAGATGATGATGTGATGAGGAAAGAGATATTTGTTGAGGTTGACAAAATGAAGCCAGCCTTCAGAAAGACTCAAATGCCAAAATGAAGCTTTTAGTTCTTGAATAGCATAGTTACAGGAAGAAAACATATTTTAATAAAACCAATCTAGCAGTGGTGGGTGAAAAGCTTTGTTGAACCAATTAATTAACAGAGAGCTTTTCTACTTATCATCTTATTATGACCCCACTTTTTAAACCTTTTATATATTTATTACACTACTGTGAGCCTACCTATTATTGACAAAGAGATATAAGCTCTAGTAATAAATTTAAAAATTGAAAAGAAAAGCTATAAATTTCTTAGTCAACATACATGAAATAAAAGATAAAAAGGGAAGAATAGGAAAATCTGTTTAAATTAAATTAAGAAAAGCTTATATTCTTTTATTTAAACCCCTCCAGGGGAAAGCTTAGCTTCTATCATTTCAGGTTTTCTCTTTTGTAGTTAAAAAATTTATACTGTGAGATCTAAAACTTGTGGCATTGCTCCTTCCATTATCCTTTTTTAAATTTAACTATATTTTTTAAGGGGTGTGTGTGTGTGTGTGTGTGTGTGTGTGTGTGTGTTGTGTGATCTACACCTTGTTTTGTCTACCTATAGATTAAAAGAATAAACAAACTGTGTGTATATTTATTAACTTAACTTCACAAAGTCATTGACTGGATTTCTCATAAATGTTTGTGGTTGTTAAAAGGAAACAAGAGCCAGGCATGGTGATATACTCCTCTAATCCCAGTGTCTTGGGAGGCTGAGGCAAGAGAATTGTGAGACAACTCAATGAGACCTTGCTCTAAATAAAGTACAAAAAAGGGCTGGGAATGTGGCTCAGAGGTTAAGTGTCCCTGGGTTCAATCCCCAGTATGATGATGATGATGATGATGATGATGATGATGATAATAATAATAATATAAGTAACAAGAAAAACCACAACTCTTTAAATTCAATTATTATTTTGTTTTTAGCTCGATGGTTTTTATGAAATCTGTCTACCTAGTTTTCCCAACTTGATAGTTTTCCTATTCTCTTTTTCTTTATTTTCTCCAAAATTTTAGAGCTGGAAGGGAATTAGAGATCACATACTCCTACTTCCTAATCCAATAATGAGAAAGCAGGTATCTAAAGTTAGACAAATAAATGGCCCAAGGTCCCAGCTGTCATCACCTGGAGCTGGAATAGGAATCATCAAGTCACAGATGTCTTGCCAGTTAGTTGTGTCTGATGCTAGTATGTACTGGTTTACCTGCAGTAATCTTATTTTAAATATCAGTGTTTCAGTCTCTATCCCTGGAGATTCTGATTGAGGAGATCTCAAACCGATTCTTGAAATAATACCTTAAATATCTTTATAGATGATTTGAGGCAGGGAGCTCTGGGGCTCGGATTGAAAAGCACTCATCCAAACCAGCAATACGTACTCTTTTCCTGTCATCATGAATGTATTACTTTTCATATTTTCATATCTATAGATAGGAAGATCTTGTCTGTCCTTGATAGTTTACATTTTGTCAGACAGCAATATTTCCAACATAAGATAATATTACAGGTTAAATTTTACAATAAACTGCACCACTTCATTAGGCAAAGCAATCCTAAACAAGTAGACATAAGGTGTGTGGAAGGAGGTACTATTTTGTCAAGTCCTGATAAATAGTAAGTAACAATGAAATAACTAGAATTAAATGGTATTTCATCCAGTATTTTAAAACATAAACAGTTAAATCAGTTTGTAGTTATATTTCCCTTGAGTATGAATATGAAGGGAATGCAATTAATTCCTCACCTTGCATTATTTTAATAAAGGTATATGCTTAAATGAAGATTTTAAGTGTTATGCACACAATTTATTAAACTTATGAGTTATTCTTGGCAAGTAGAATGTGTATACTCAATCAGGTGTCACTGATTCCTTGTAGGCATAATGTTGAAAGGGAAAAATTAGCATTTAAAAGAAACATTTTACAATTTTAATTCTATTTCCATTTAAAAATCCATTTGCTATTATGGGGAAGCAGACACTATCATTTGCTAAAATTAATAATAGTAAGGAATAAGGTAGAAGAGCCTTCCTGGATAACTATATAAGTTTCAGAAAATATATATCTCTTTAAAAATTGCTCCATCCCCCTGGATAAAGCAAGGCTTTCAGCAAATGAGCACATATTCAAGCTAGCTTATTGTTTTCCATTAGAAATGAGACCCTTCCCTTAGCATCACACATGATGATAGTTTTATTTAAAGAATGAATTACAGAGTGTTCATAGTAGATATATTCATATATAAATAGTTGTGACATCACCTTTAATTTCTTTGCAAAACTGCTATGATGAGTATTGACCCAATGTAAAGGACAGTCACACAAAAGCAAGTGGCTCAGAGCATGGGGGAAATGAAAGTCATTAGTTTATTGTACAATAAGCCAGAAAGAGAGCGGAAATTAGAGAGGAATGCGGTGTATTGAGTGTTCAGAACTCAAGTTTTATCTAACTATGGATTTCAAGGTTTTAGAGTCAATTTTATGTAAGATTGAGACAACAGAAACCTATACACACACACACACACACACACACACACACACACACACACATAATGATATAGGCATACAAGTAGATTTGAGAAAAGAAGTATTTGTGTCACAATAAAACTGCAGGTTTTAAATTAACTATTGACAATATGTAGGAGAGAAGGTTATAGCAGTTTCTCAGGATGGCTGCAATAGGAATTGGTTAACACTAACTAAAAACCTCAGAAGGACTGAGAGTTCAGAGAAGAACCAATCAGCTATGTGGCATTAGGAAGAAGGAAAAAGATAAAATGAGAAATTCCTTTAATTTGGAATTAGAGGCTTCAACTAGAAGTCAAGATATATAGAGGAAAACGAAATAAACTTGAGCTATTGACGGCCTGCCTTAGCGGGCAGGCTAACAAGAGATAAGATATTTACAAAGGCAGGTAAGCAAGGCAATCTATAGCCACTTCAAAACAGGAAGAATGAAACATGTAACCTGAAAACTGGGTCAAAATTTCCAATAAGTGTGACAACTTTGAATCTAAGATTTGATCACAAGTGAAATGATCAACACACATGTATGATAAGAGATTGTACCTATTCTATTAAATTCAATAGTTTATGTAGAATAACAGACATTTTCTCAAAAATATTACTAAATTTATATAGACAGGAAAATTTATCCCCTTAGAAAATAGTAATTTAGTCAAGTAACTCTGCCATTTATCTTATGTCTTTTTAATTTCTACTCATAAGTAGCACATGAACCACAATGTGAAACTTCTTTTAAAAATTTTTTGGATGTTGATGGACCTTTTTGTATTCATTTATTTATATACAGTGCTGAGAATTGAACCAAGGGCCTCACACATTCTAGGCAAGTGCTCTACCACTGAGCCACAACCCAAATCCCAGATTTTTTTGTGTGTGTATGGTCCTGCAATTTAACCTAAGACCTTGTGTGTCCTAGGCAAGCACCCTACCAACTGACTATATCCTCAGCCCCCTAAAACTCCTGTTTTTGATTAAAAAACATACAAAAAAAAAAACATGGATTCTCTTGTTTCATAATATTATCACTGTGAAACTTTTGCTTATATCCTAAAACCCAATTTACTCACTGTAGCAAGAATTTCTAGCACACATAAACTCAAAAGATATTTTTTAATGCACAAATGTTGTTCTGGTAAATTGGCAGAAGTCTCCTAAGAACACATAGTTCTGTTTTGTAATTTTCAAATATCAATGAAAAGAAAACAGAAAAGCAGGCTGGTCAGTTAAAAAATATCCACAGCCAACAATATTCAAGATTTTAAAGGAAAAACATTGTAAAATTTTATTGAAAAGAATTAAAGAAGATTCAAAAAAAGGAAAAAGAAATAATACCCGAAAAGGTCATCTAAAAGAGGACTCAGTATTGTTATATTGTTCTCTGTCCCCATATTGATCTATTAATTCACAGCAACTCTTTTAATTCCAATGAGCAAAAAATAAGAAAAAAAATCCAGAGTCAAGTTCACACGTATATGCAAGCTACAATTCTTGGAGCAGTGAAGCAATGGTGATATTTTTCAATAACCAGGACTGCAAGTGCGGTTATCAATGTGTATGCAGGATCAAATCAGATTCAAATTTCAAATCGTATTCAAAATTGTATTCCAGGTAGAGTAAAAGCCTGAATGTTAAAAAGAAAGCTTTGAAACTTCAAGGAAAACACTACTATAGGAAGATAGCTTGATAATTCTAAGAAAAAAAAAAAGATCTGGTAAACATGACATATTTTAAAAAACAGCAAAAATCATTTTAAAATGTTGAGACATATGACTTTATTAAAGGGTTTAAAATTCAGGCTTTAAGAATCATAAAGAAAGAAAGTCATGATTATCAAGGAAAGAGGAAAAAGGAGAAGAGCTATGTAGAACAGGGGGGGCAGCAAAGTACCACAGAGAGACCCAATGCAGTGGGCTGCCTGTTTTCATCGGGTCTTTGAGCTGGGATTGGATTTTTGCATTTTTAAATGTTTGTAAAAAATATCAAAAGAGGAATAATATTTATTCGCATGTGAAAATTTGTGAATTTCAAATGTGGATGATTGGAACACAGCCACATGACTCGTTTTTGTATTGTTTATGGCTGCTTTCACGCTACAATGGCAGAGTTGAGGAGTTGTGATGGAGACCATATGGCCCTCAGACTCAAAATACATCCTATCTGCCCTACACAGAAAACGTCTGCTGACCGAGGTTTTTAGAAAGAAATGCACTGCTCTATTATTTATTCTGCTCACTCACAATATCCTACCACACTCTTGGTTTAAGAAAGGCTTCAAAATATGGCTCTGCCAATACTTGTCTCCTTGAATCCAGTCTTCCTTCTCATGCCCTCAACAGAAAACAGAACCTGTGTGCCTTAATCTTAACTATCTCACAGTGAGAAAGTAAGTATCTGTTTTTCACAAATTAACCGGTGCCGGGTATTTTGCTATAGCAACACACAACCAACTAAGACAGCACCCAAATACAAATTTGCATTTGACTAAGAAATTGCTACATGGGTTGTGCTTCAAAGAATAGAGTCTGAACTCCTCAGCATGCACAGAAGGCCTGCAATTGGCTCTGCAGACAGGTATCTGGCCACTACTCACCTCTCACCACTTATCTATGCTCCATTTTGTCAGCTATTTATGCTTCTACATTCTGCTTGAATACATCTTGTGTTCCAACCTGCATGCATTCCTGGTTCTCCTTACAGTTCTTAGACTATCTTCCTAGAGGAATGCTTCCCCAGCATGTTTACCTGCCTACCTCGTTCCTTATTGCCTGTAGCTAAATATCTCATTTCCATCAGGAAACCATATCAGCATTCTAGAATGGAAATATGTTGCCCTTTTCTGGCTTTTCCAACCTTCTTGCTAAATAAGAGTCTTATTTATCCTTTTAGCTTCAGCATTTACAATAATGCTTGGCACATAGTTAACAGTAAACAAGCAAACAAGAAATCTATGTCAAAACTAAATGTTATTAGTTTTATTAGTTTTTATCTGAAATTAACCAATTTAAATAGTCTCAAGTTAAACAAACAAACAACAACCAAAAAAACTTCAAGTTAAGAAAACTGAGACTGAAGTTAATGTCTTGCTTAAGGGCCACACAAGGCAAATCAATGACTGAGCTGGGACTTAAATCCAGTTTTAATTGACTTCAAAAATGTATGTCATGCTGCCTAAAATGGAGATAACAAGGTTGCTTAGATGCAGATGCCAAAAGCCAGGGAAAAAATAATTGGAAAAATAAAAGAATGAGAAGGCACTAGATTGATAAATGGAAGGACACCCAGGTGATTCAGTGCTATTAGAAATCAAACAAGTTCAGATACTCTGGAATATCTTCATCATTCCCCGACTCTGCAAAGAAGCTCACAGGCATGAAACAGAAAAAAAAAAAAAAAAAAAAAGACTATTGAGCAGAACTGTAGAGCATTTGCTCAATGTCCCACTTTAAAATCATTAATGATAAACTGCTTTGAGTTCCTGCAAACTGTTTCCAAAGGATTGATTATTGTGTTTGCAGCCAGTGTACACAGATAAGAGGGTGCACACGTTCCTATGGCTCTTGACTTTGATGTTTTGCCCTCCTAAAGATTTTGGTATTTCACTAGGCTAAATCTTTTCAGCATCCTAAACCAAGGGTTTGGTATTTAATAATTCCATGTCTTCCCCTTCAATTTCAGACCAGTTTTGGCAGCTAAAAGGAAGATTGGACAGAAAAAAATTGCTGAAACCACCTAATTGGTGTGATCGCATATTTTCTCCTTTGTGAAGAGTAGTAGAAGCAATATTGACCCATCACTGCTTCTTGACAGTGAAATGTCAGGACAGGGCTGCAACAATATTATCTGTAATGAACCAACTCTGAATACCAAGTCGAGCGGGCCAGTGGAAATCAAGTGAGAATGAAAAAGTATAAACACTTCTGATTAACAGCCAATAGCACCAGCTGGAGCAGACAGTATAACACAAAAGGGTCAGCTCCAGTGCTGACAGGTTTGGCAAGGCAACCTCGTTAACAGCAAGATGAAACTTCATTTGCTCACAATTTCATAGGTTGTTTCAAAGACGCCTCCCGCCTCCCGCAAATTGACTTTAGGAGATGGGATCGCATTTAGCTGGACTTTTCTGGCAAAAACAAAGAATTTTGTCTGTATTCTCTTCATGCTTGCCGAGATTCAGATTCAAAAGGGGAGCAAATGATAAAACATAGTGGGAGAAAAGCCACGAACCTCCCTGAAAAAAAAAAAAAAAACCTGGGAAATGGTGCCCGAATGCACTTTGGCATTTGCTCAACTAAAACATTCAAACAGGGAAGCAAACCCAGTGGGTAAATAAACGTGGAGGCTCTTTCATGGCTCCTGGTGTTCAAATTGAAGTAGAATAAGATTACTGACCTCAGCCTGGGAAGTGGGCATGTAGGGGGGATTTAGGTCTTAGCTGTGGAAAATTGAGGGATGTGAATCCCACATATGTATAAAGCAACCTCATTGGCAGGGTATGAGAACTGATAGAATATTAGGTTCAGCTTTATTCTGATATCATCACCATCCAGGTCTATTCTGTCTTTCAGCAGGTCATCTTGTTATTCTGGGTTTCAGTTTTTCCATTTTATAAAGAATAGAGATTACTGGTTCGAAGTGTGTGCCAGAGTCATCTGGAGGGATTGTTAAAATTCAGATTACCTGGTCCAAAGTTCCTGATTTAGTAGATCTGTGATGGGGCTTTAAAATTGAATGCAAATTAAAATTGAATGTAAATTTCTAACAAGTTCTTTGTGATACTGATGCTGCTGATTTGGGGAATCATATTTAGAAATTTACTGGGTGAGATGATCTCTAGGTTTATGCAGATTTGTTGTGGTATAATATTGATATACATTAGTGAGGTGGTCTAATTTAGATCATCATTTGGAGTAGAAAAATAAAGTCCAGCTTACTTGGACATGTTATATTGGAAACATGTTTCCTATGTGTGTGTAGAATCTGGCATCAGAATGTTAGTTCCATTACTTGGAAATTCTTATGATTATACGGCAGGCCTATAAAGAAGGTTACCATTAAGTGAACACTATAAATAAATGAAATTAACAAGGGACTAGTTCCTTCTAGATCTATTACAAGAAAAGAATGTAAATGCTGAGTAATCCAAATAGGAGCCAATAGTTATAAAACATAAACCATTACATAAAAGCTCTACTCTGTACAGGTTGTAACCTTTTTAAAGTTTCTGAATATGTTTTAAAATGCCAGTATTAAATCTCTTGACTTCAAGGGAAGCATCCAGAAGAATTAAAGGGGAAAACACTTCTTGCCTGAGATTTCTTATAGCTGAGCTTCAGAATTCAGAAGCTCTGGTTTGGCACCTGCCAAGTGAGTTCTATATCCTCCTTTGTTCCTGCTTATGGACTTACATGGGTATAAAAAAAAAAAAAACATGACTTCATAAATGTTGGATTAAAAAATGATCTCATACTCATTGGGATGAAACCAAGAAAAGATGTGAGTGTAGGCAGTCATAATGAAAGCACTAGGAAGATGCTGCTAGGTAGCAATGAGGAGGATAAACTGAGGACTTTCATGGGAGGTGAAATCTCCATTTAATTTTGAGATGTTAAATTGAGAGAGTGTAATGTTTAGAATAAGTGTGTGGTTTGGGGGGAAAAAACAGGAAAAACAAGTTAAGTTATGGGTGCTCAGGACAGATAGGAATCTGGCTTGATGATTTTAACACAAATGCCAGGAAAACAATTAGAGGTCACCTACCTTAGAGCCAAGGCAAAGCTTAGACCAGGGGAATATCCATCACCAGGGACCAGCAAAAATTTCAAAAAATAGATCAAATGAAATACATGGGCATTCCTAAGGAGTTGTTATGTACAGCCCTTTATAGTGATGGGATTTTTTTTAAGCCTGTAAAGAGATGATCAATCATTTAGCAAAATCCTGTTAATATTTAGCCTGTAATTTTTTCATCCCTCTGGAAATGGACCATGCTTTCCTGTGATCCAAGAGACGCTGACAAGATGACCCTGCTCCAGTATTGGAAAGGGAGGCAGTGCAGCCCAGAGAAAAGATTTGAGGTTGGAAAACCTTCTTTACCTTGATCTTTCATGTGGTCTCAACAACCACCACCACAACAAAAAGTCTGAAGTAATCAAAAGACAGAATCCTGTATTGTGGATTGTAAGGTGAAGAAGAATCAATCCAAGAGAGGTCAGCTCAGTAAGAGAAGGAAGCCATGATGTCTCAGTTCCAGCGTCCTCTCCAACAGGCAGCCTAAGTCAGGGCTGGAGGTGGATAAGTTGGACCTAGGCAGGAGTGAGAGGGGTGTCAACAGCCAAAACCAAGGGGAGGACTCAGGGCTTCCAGACTTGGAAAAACAGCCCAAATAATGAGATATGAATGACCAAATAGCAGTGTGCCGTGGTGATCTGAATAATTCTGCTGAAGGAAATATGCTTAATTTGAGCCATTATTAAACACCCAGCTACATATGAGACAGTTCTTTATCTAAGGCCTCCAGAAAGCACAGCTTTTACACAATACCCAACTTGGGTGCCTTCTTTCTAGGATTTTTCTCCCTAGATCTATAATTTAGTATAACCTTTTGCTTAAGGAGGCAAAGTCCTTGATAAAATAATAAAATAAAGAATGATCCTTTAGGGCCCCCTCCTAGTCAACTGGCTTCTCCCCGTCTTTCCAGGAAGATATATTTGATGTATAGCCTGACCAACTCTTCTGCATTAAAAAATACGGCCTTGCGGATCTTTTCTGATTTTCCAACATCTTTTACATACAGGAGAAAGTAAACTACAGGAAGGTAGGAACTTCAGTGTGGTCATTTCCCTCAGGGGTTCATCCTAGGTTTGAGGAGTAAACAAGCACCTATATAGGTCAGTGGTTTTGGGAACCATGGATTGAACTCAGGGGTGCTTAATCACAGAACCACATCTCCAGACCTTTTTTTTTTTTTTTTTTTTTTAGGTTTTAGGTTTTGCTTTGAGATACTCTCGCTAAATTGCTGAGGCTGGCCTCAAATTAGCACCCTTCTGTCAACTTCCCAAGTCACTAGATTGCAGGCATGTACCAACACACTCAACCCTAGAGAGGCAGTTTTGGGAGAGGGAGGAATTTTGTACCCCAGGGGATATTTGACAACGTCTAGATATGGCCTGAGTCATCAAAGAAGGGAGGGAATTGCTACTCATCTAATAGGTAGAGGCCAGGGATATTGATAAATATCCTAAATTACATAGTAAACCTCCCTATCCCACACATGACGAATCATTATCCAGCTCTAAATGCCACTAAATATAAGGTTAAGGGACGCTGATATAGGTAAATAAAATTTTTTGTTAAGATTAATGCATTGGAACTAACATTATCAAAATGGCGATATTACCCAAACTTCTCTACAGGTTTAATGCGATGCCAATCAAAATCCCAATGGCATTTCTTGTAGAAATAGATAAAGCAATCATGAAATTCATATGGAATAACAAAAGACCCAGAATAGCAAAAACAATACTAAGCAGGAAGTGTGAATCTGGAGGTATAGCGATACCAGAGTTCAAACTGTACTACAAAGCAATAGTAACAAAAACAGCGTGGTACTGGTACCAAAACAGGCAGGTGGATCAATGGTACAGAATAGAGGACACAGAAACCAATCCACAAAATTACAAATTTCTTATATTTGATAAAGGGGCTAAAAACATGCAATGGAGGAAGGATAGCATCTTCAACAAATGGTGCTGGGAAAATTGGAAATCCATATGCAACAAAATGAAACTGAATCCCTTTCTCTCGCCATGCACAAAAGTTAACTCAAAATGGATCAAGGAGCTTGATATCAAAGCAGAGACCCTGCACCTGATAGAAGAAAAAGTTGGCTCCGATCTACATATTGTGGGGTCAGGCTCCAAATTCCTTAATAGGACGCCCATAGCCCAAGAGTTAATAACAAGAATAAACAAATGGGACTTACTTAAACTAAAAAGTTTTTTCTCAGCAAGAGAAACAATAAAAGAAGTAAATAGGGAGCCTACATCCTGGGAACAAATCTTTACTCCTCACACTTCAGATAGAGCCCTAATTTCCAGAATATACAAAGAACTCAAAAAATTAAACAATAAGATAACAAATAACCCAATCAACAAATGGGCCAAGGACCTGAACAGACACTTCTCAGAAGAAGACATACAGTCAATTAATAAGTACATGAAAAAATGCTCACCATCTCTAGCAGTCAGAGAAATGCAAATCAAAACCACCCTAAGATACCATCTCACTCCAGTAAGATTGGCAGCCATTAGGAAGTCAAACAACAATAAGTGCTGGCGAGGATGTGGGGAAAAGGGTACACTTGTACATTGCTGGTGGGACTGCAAAATGGTGCAGCCAATATGGAAAGCAGTATGGAGATTCCTGGGAAAGCTGGGAATGGAACCACCATTTGACCCAGCTATCGCCCTCCTCGGACTATTCCCTGAGGACCTTAAAAGAGCATGCTATAGGGATACTGCCACATCCATGTTCATAGCAGCACAATTCACAATAGCCAGACTGTGGAACCAACCTAGATGCCCTTCAATAGATGAATGGATAAAAAAAATGTGGCATCTATACACAATGGAGTATTATGCAGCACTAAAAAATGACAAAATCATTGAATTTTCAGGGAAGTGGATGGCATTAGAGCAGATTATGCTAAGTGAAGCTAGCCAATCCTTAAAAAACAAATGCCAAATGTCTTCTTTGATTTAAAGAGAGCAACTAAGAACTGAACAGAGGGAAAGAACATGAGGAAAATATTAACATTAAACTGAGACCAGTGATAGGAGGGAAAGGGAGAGAGAAGGGAAAGTGCATGGAAACGGAAGGACACCCTCATTTTTATACGAAACACATATACAAAGTTGTGAGGGGAAAGGGGGGGAAGGGAGAGAATGGAACAACAACAGATGAGATAGAGAGGGAAGATGAGAGGGGAGGGGAGGGAGGATAGTAGGGGATAGGAAAGTCAGCAGAATACAACAGTCACTAATATGGCATTATGTAAACATTGTGAATGTGTAACTGATGTGATTCTGCAATCTGTATTTGGGGTAAAAATGGAAATGCATAACTCATTTGAATCAAATGTATGGAAGATGAAAAAATAAATAAATAAATTAAAAAAAAAGATTAATGCATTGATCTCAGGTTAAGTATGTATCTACAGATTTTTAAATCATTAAAGTAATAATTAGTCAATTATTTACTTTAAAATAACAAAGTTTAAAAAAAAGTTACCAAAAGATAAAGAGCTAGTAGTTAACAGAAAACAGATACATTAACTGTTAATAGTTTCCGAACATTTCCTTTTTAAGAGAATTTCCTGAATCTTTCCTTTTTACGAGAATTTCTAGATAAAAGATTACAATCCAAACCAGTGGGATCCAGGTGCTGAAGGAGTTAGGTGTAGGGGAGGGTATAGAGCACACCAGGAGAACAATCAATTTGTCTCGTTCACAAAGTACTGACTTGTGTCTTTAGAAAGGGGTCAGAAATTGGCTTCTGAAAAACTCAGCAAGTTGGAAAATGGATTTCAGAGAAGCTTAGGCCAACTTCTCAGCTTCAAAAATATTTGAGAAAAGTCAAATCGGAGAGTGAAAAAAAAAAATTCTACAAGATGATTTCAATAGCAAAACTTAATAGTAGATCCCACCCTGAATCTTACAACTGAAGAAGGCTGTCGATACCTAGTGCCTGGGGATTATGGTGAAGGGGTAAATCTATAGACAACATACCCTTTTCTGTGCCCCAAATAAGCACAGCCTTGACAGTAGAAATAAAATGTGCCCTTTAATGTCTTTTTAAGCAAATCAAATAATGTCAAATGTGTAGACACTGCCCTTCCTTCCCACTTCAGGGTCCTCCTTTCTTTTCCTTAATTCTACCAGGAATCTAAAGATGAGATTTAAAGTTCAAAAATCACCTACTTCCTTTGACTGTTCTGTTCCAACCACAGAAGAAGTCAGTGTTTCTGTAAGTTCGCCCGGAGGAAGGGTTATTAGAGTGAGCCTTCTTCAGATAGATCCCACTGGGAACCTAACTGGGAGCATCTGACTTCAACAGCACAAGTCAGTCAACAGATTGCCTGGGGAGTCTCTGTCCCCTTTAAGGTCATTTTGACCAGGATCTTTAGGAAAAAAAAAAAAAAAGAAGAAGAAACAGACAAATAACTATGTTAAATCAAACCCTAGGACTTCTGAAAGAGGTTCTGGAACAAGTTCCTTCTGTAGTGCCCTAGAGGACTATTGATTTGGCTATTTTTAGTGATTAGTAGTTCAATTCCAGATGTAAACTGAAAAGAGTAGTTGGAAAAGTTGGGAACTCAGTGCTGGTCTTATCTCAAATGCTTTCCTTTTGTCAATGCAGATGAAAATAATGGCAAAAATGAAAAGAGAAAAATAAGGACTGGAACTTGTTTTTCAACTCAGATTAGAAAAATGCTTTTCTATTTATGTCAACTTGCATGTGACTGTTAGCAATCTTTCCAGGGACCACACAGCTACCTATGAAATGCTTAAGAGTTGGGAAAAAAAGGTAAGTTGGCAATATGCAATGAAGACCTTAAAGATATGTATACACTTTGACCAAGCAATCTCATTTTCATGAAATTACTAAGAAATAACTAAAAACACAGGAAGGCATGAACAATGAACTTATATTTAAAAGTTTTAGAAATCAAGGTTATAAACTTACTTTCAAACATTCTGTAGAAATTATGTTGTTGTGGGAACTACATTAATGATGTATTAAATTTCTCAAAGCAAAGCAATTTGTAAAGCACCATTGTTAGTTTATTTTTATTTTATCTTAAATATTATACTAAAAAGCCTAGAAGGATACACCTCACAACATTAACAATAAATTAACAATAAAAGGGTAATTACATTTATTTTCAAAATGAAGAAATATTTATGATTATAATAAAATTTATTTTAAATTTTAATAAAAGACTTGTCTCACTCCCATGATGAACATGCATTATTAAAGAGCAATTACAAAAATATAAAAATCTCAAAATACAAAACATTTTCATAGATGTATGAGCCCTCAGATCATAGCAGGTAACTGGTTCTTCTTTCGATAAAATCAATACTTTTTAAGGCATCCAATTTGAAGAATGGTATACATTTTCCATAAGTATAAATGATAAGATTTTTTTTTGGCAGGGTTGATAAAACTTCAATGTTTTTGATTATATAACTGCAGAACAGTTTTAATGCAGTCTGAATTGCATTCTTTATTGATTTTTAAAGGAACAACCTATTTGAAGACATTTATCTCCTTGTAATCGACAGTGTATAATTCATTACTCTAATAGCTTAATGGACTTTTAACTAGGGGGAGAAAAAGCAACCGTTAGACTATAAACTCCTTTTGGGTCAACTAGAGTTGGTAATGACTTATCTATGTATTTTGCTTTGTAGAGCTTAATTAAGCAGACATGTTTATCAAGTATTTACTCTGTGCTAAGCACAGTTCTGGGCAGCTTGCTACAGGGGACACAGGAAACAGGGCATGTGGATGGTTGATGACCACATCCATGTTGCCTGTTTGGCACCACTGCTTAAATATCCCGAGCATCACAGCTGAATGTGGAGGTGAAGTCAACCTCCGCATCCTCAGTACTTGTACTCTCTTTACTAAGACAAAACCACTAGTCTGGAGGGGCTGGGGTTATGGCTCAGTGGTAGAGCAATTCCTACCACGTGTGAGGCACTGGGTTTGATTCTCAGCACCACATATAAATAAATAAGATAAAGGTCCATCAACAACTAAAAAAGTATTAAAAAACACAACAAACAAACAACAACAATAAAAAACAGCAATCTGAAAACAGGCAAATTCATGCCCACACCAGTGAGGCTGCACAAGTGTGACATTATGATCAGCCTTCCCTTCTCCAGGACAGAAAAAGGTTTATGTATGTTCCCATTGGGTCTAATTTTTTGTCCAGCACATGTTTAGTAGCCACAACATTTGGTAGTTTGTTAGTTATGAATATCACACTGAGCAACCCAGGCTTGGGTTCGGTGAAGGCTTTCAGGGCTTGAGAAATTCTTCTGAGTGACACATCATTGGATAATTTTGTACAAAAAGTAAACAGAACCTGGATCAAAATTCCACATTTCTCTTCTAGTGAATAAAGCATGGTCTTCAAATTGTTTTCAGAGCACTATGCTATTTTATTATAGAAAAAATATATTTTAAAAAAAACATGGATTTTTTACCTAAAGCATACCTGCAAACCTTAAATCAGATCAATAAATCATCAACAAAGAACTCAACAAGAAATCTCTCTTTCTTCTTATAAACTATTCTCAAGTAATTTTTATAAACTTTGACAACATCTTGGGACTTATCTATGTTGGCTACCAGCAAAAGAATTATACAAGGCAACTTGCTTTAATTCCACATATAAATCCCTAATAAGTTCTCTGTTTTCCCTAAGATAACTATTAATTAGTCAATAATTGCTTGAAGGCTGCAATTGATTGGCACTATAAACAGAAGAAGGCTTATATGGTCGTTTTATTTCTGAGCTGTATTTAAGATTAAGTAAAATGTTAGCAGCATGTTATTAGACAGAGTGAAGAGGATTGTACAAAACCTACAAAGAGGCATGATTAAACACATGGCTGTATCGTCCCTCTCTGCTTCTCAGATTGAAATAAATGAGGACCATTCTTATGTGTATTAAAAACACATCCAAATACTGAACATCGATTGTCTTGCCAGAAAATATGAATGCAAAAGGCTTCAAGGAAATTCAACAAATGACACTAAATACTTAGAGTGCTTTCATTACTGGGAATATGGATTACATTTGCATCACAGAATAGCATATATAGTACAATATATAAATAATATATCTAACAAAACATAATATTGTCATATATATAATATTATGATATAATAATATTTTTTTTGCAGTACAAGGGATTGAACCCAGGGCTTTGCACTTTCTAGCCATGTGTGCTACCACTGAGCTACATCCCCAGCCCCTTTATAGTATAAATAAGTTTCTTTGGCCATTTTGTTTCTGGAATTGCTTTAATTATTCATTAATGTCAAATGAAAAGCAATTGTAGCCCATATTTTCTCTGAAGTTTCATTCTACATAGATTTCCATGAAATTCTCTTTTGTTTAGCTGTCTCGTTAACCACTAGGGCCCAACACACTTGCTGCCGTTGCTGAGTGTTTGAAGTTTAGATCAGATATAGTTCATCAATCATGAATACCAGGATCATCCAGGGTCAACAATCATAATTTTCTAAAGCATTTTAAAGCCAGATCATTTTCACTAAAACTAAAGGAGACATGATATATTCCTTCCATAGGCATCCACTTTTCAAAACCACTGTTCTACTGGATTTAATTATTCTAAAGATGAGTAAAGTATTCTCTTGTCTGGAATTTGCTAAGCAATAAGTAACTGCATCTGATTGGTCAGAGTTGTAAAGAAGATTGAATAGCCTTAATATGAAATCCTTGAATGGCTTCTCAGTGCATTTAGGATGGAGACTGAGTTTTGAAAGTGGTGTGAGCCTTGGGTTACAGTTTTCTTTCAGCAATGTTTGCTTCCTCTTGGATCTTTATGCATGGACAGTCTTCCTGTTTGTCCTATCTTTCTGGACATCTATACACCCCATATCTTTGTAGTTGCAGCTTAAATTTCTCAGCTTAAAAACTTGGTGCCCCTGCTTGATGCAAATTTCTTTACAGAAATTACCATGATTTGTAATTGTGCATTCACTAGTATAATTATTCATTTATTGATGTAATTATTTGTTCGATACCTCCCTTTCTAACTAGACTATATGAAACGCAAGAGTACTTAGCATTTTGACTTTTTTTCACTAGTGTCAGCCCAGTATCTAGCAAGTCTACTACCCTGTAGTCCTTCAATAACAGTTATTGAATTACTGAATAAAAATAACTTTCTGTTACTTTGTGGACTCCTACAGGCATCCTTATATAGAGAGATCAAATTAAGAGGGAATAAAACCTACAGCTTTCCTTAAGGCATAGAGTTCCAATAGGTCTACCATTCAAACTCATTCCATATAGCTGAAGGAATTAATGTAAAGGGACCTGGTGTGTTCCTGGGTTATAAAAGTAGCTTGCTGTCATTAGATTTTCTGTGGAATTAATAGGAGACTGACTGGAAATTCATATACCTTTGTTCCAAGCTGCAATAACAACATAGAGTGAAATACCCTTATCATCATCCAAACACAAGGAAAAATACAAATTTTGTATAAGTGACTTAATATTAAAATGAAAACTATCAAGAGCTAGACCAGATAGGGAAGGTGACTACAAACTCTAGAATAAAAACAAACCAGAGACTTTATCGACGTAGGATGCCACTCATATAAATTTTTTGAATACAACAGAAAAAAGGGTCCTCTTATCCAACTTGCCCATCAGTCTTTTACAGACATTTTAATATTCTATGAAAAACATGTTCTGTTGAGCCAGATTAGGTCTTTAGGCAATTCCTTAAAAAAATGCAAGAATCTCAAAAGCTAAATGGTATCCCCAAAAGTCCCTTGTGAGAGTTGAAAGGTAAAACATGAAGAAAGTTTTCAAGCTTTACGATTACAGCCACCATTGGCTAGCTTTGCATGTATGATAATGATCTTGATCAATGACTGTAATTGTTGTATAACAATACCAAGAGTGTTACAATAGGGTGGCCCTGCCATGCTTTTAATTATAAGCTTGCTTAAACCACATTCATTAGAGTTGGGTCCTTGTTATAAAATGAGGAAAGTAAAAATTACGTATATAAAATTTAGGCCTGTTTTTAGTCTCAATTAAGAAAAGAAATGTGTCATAATAAAACCAGAAAATTTCCATTCAAATAGAATTATAGCATTACAATTGGAGAAAATAAGTGCAAATAAGAACAAAATGACTAAATTTGTTAAATATTCTTCAGTAATGCTGATATTGGATTACTGAGATTCAAGTCAATATGGATTTATTGATCTACCAAGTGTCTGACTCTCTTAATATCCAAATGTGGCCACCTTAATATTGGTACTGCTGTAGAAGAGAAAACTTTAGAAATTAATTGATTAAGTTTTTCTTCCATTTCTATTATTGATTTAATTATTGAGTGAAGAAGGATGAGAAAACTTCCTTCAACTTAGACATGCATGTACATCAAAGAAGTGTCCACATTGATTTACCTAACATTTCATACCAGGAGCCCATCTTCAGTTAGTATCTCCCTCATTGACTCCAATTTAAAGATTTCCTTTAAACTAAGAGATGATTATTCATTCCAATGGAAAGATAAACAAAACTTTAACTGGCACAATTAATTATTTGTACTACTGTAGAAAGACTACGTGACTATTTTAACTCTGCCATAAACCTCAAACAGTATCTCTCCCCCAAGAAACTCCCCCAGAAAATCTCTAGATCTGATAAACAAATCCAGCAAAGTTGCAAGGTACAGGATCCACATACAAAAGTCAAAAACTTTCTTATATACTAATAATGAGTCTGCTGAGAAATAAATCAAGAAAACTATTCAGAACATCTCAAAAATAAAACAATAAAATAAAATAAGTAGGAATAAGTCTAACCAAAAAAGTAAAAAAAAAAAAAAAACTCTATAATGAAAATTATTACACACTGAGGAAAGAAATTGAAGAAGACTTTAGAAGATGGATAGACATACCAAGTTCATAGATAAATTAATTTCACCAAAATAGCCATATTACCAAAGTCCATCTATATAGTCAATGCAATCCCCATAAAAATATCAATGAAATTCTTCACAGAACTAGAAAAAGAATTCCTAAAATTTATATGGAAGAAAAAGACCCAGAATGGACAAAGCAATCCTGAGCAGCAAGAGTAAGGCTGGTGGCCTCAAAATAAATTGTACTACAGCTATAGCAACAGAGTTATAGTAACAAAACAGCACAGTATTGACATGAAAACTGATATAAAGACCAATGGAATAGACTACAATACACAGAAACAAATCAACACAAATAGTCTTCTGATACTTGACATGTGTTGGAGAAAAGACGGCCTTTTTAATATATAGTGCTGGAAAAACTGGGTATCTGTATGTAGAAGAATGAAATTCCTACTTTTCACCCTTCACAAAAATCAACTCAAAGTGGATCAAAGCTCTAGGAATTAGTTGAAAAATCAGTGAAACAGAAGAAAACAGCAGCAACACTCCAACATACTAGCCCAGGCACTGGCTTCCTTAATAAGATCCCCAAAGTTGAAGAAATAAAACCAAAATCAGTAAGTGGATGGCATTAAATTAAAAAGCTTCTGCACAGCACAGCACAGAAAATGAGATCATGAAGAAAGAGCCTACAGAATAGTAGAAACATTTTTTCAATTACTCTTCTTACTAGAATATATAAACATCTCAAACACTCTATATATTACCAGAATATATCAACAACTCAAAACTTAACACCCACAAAACTAATAACACACTCAATAAATGAGCAAAGGATCTAAATAGACATTTCTGAAAAGAAGAAATAATAATGACCAATAAAATATATAAAAAATGTTCAACATCCTTAGCAGTTAGTGAGATTATTACTATTTAGATTGAAGTGCCCCCCAAAATCTCACATGTGAGACAATGCAAGAAAGCTGAGAGGTGAAATTATTGGTTTATGAGAGGCTTGATCAATCAGTGTGTTAATTCCCTGATAGGGATTAATTGAATGGTAACTGTAAGCAGGTAGGGTGTGACTGGAGGAAGTGGGTCCTTCGGGGCGTGCCTTTGTGGTACATATTTTGTCTTTGTTGAGAAGCACACTCTATGATTCCTGCATCATGTTATCAGCTGATTTCCTCCACCATACTCTTCTGCCATGATGTTCTGCCTCACATCAAGGAACCAAAGAACGGATTGAGCCATCTATGGATTAAGACCTCTGAAACCATGAGCCCTAAAATAATGTTTCCTTCTCTAAAAATTGGTTTTTGTAGGTCTTTTGGTCACAGCAGTAGAAAAGCTGACTCAAACAGAGATGCAGATCAAAATTACATGAAGACTTCATCTCACCCTGGTTAAAATGGCAATTGTCAGAGTATAAATAATGATAATGGCTTGTGAAGATGTGGGAGAAAAGGTAGAATTAAACATGTTGGTGGTACTGCAAATTAGTAAATTACTTTGGAAAGAAATATGAAGATTCCTTATAAGACTAAGAATAGAACCACCACATAATATCTCACTCTTTGGTATTTATCCAAAAGATTTTAAATCAGCATACTAGAGTAATGCATGCATACCAATGTTTATAGCAGCACAATCCACAATTGAGAAGTATGAAACCAACCTAAATGCTTATTAATAGATGAAAGGAAAAAGAAAATGTGGCATATATACAGTATGGAGTTCTACTCATCCATAAAAGAGAATAAAACTGTCATTAGCTGGAACTGAAGAACATCATGCTAAGTGAAATAAACCAAACTTGGAGAGCCAAGGGTTGAATGTTTTCTCTAATACACGAAAGCTAGAGAGAAGAAAAGGAACAATAAAATTTAAAAGTAGATGTTGTGAAAATAGAATAAGCCATGTCCTTCATCCCTTATCCTTTCCTGGTATTGAACTTATCTTACACATTTTTCACAAATTTTATAAATTTTGGCATGTTACTGTTTCCATTATTATTTATTAATCTACTCTTTTTCATTATTAGAAATGGAAAGAAAAAGGGAAGGTGAAGAACTGAGAAATGAAGTTGACCAAATTGTGCTATGTGCATGTACGAATATATCATAATTCCAATTTTATATATAACCATAATGCATCAAATAAAAATAAATAGAAAAGAGACCAATAGAGTAGAGGAAGGGGATTGGTAGAGAGGAGGGAAGCGAGACTGGGGAACTGAGGATTAAAACGGTGTAAACCATGTTGTATGCATATATAAATATGTCAAAGTGAATCCCACTATTATGTATAAATATAAGGTACTAATAAATGTTTAAGAATTGTATTGGTGCATTATAACTATACACAATAATGGGACTCATTATTCCCAATTTGTACATATGCATAACATTATTTGATCAGTCTCATTTCCTAATATCTTCCCTTTCCCTCCCCTCTTCTTTCTCCTAATCCACTTGTTCTACTCTATTCATCGTTCATTATTATGTCAATTAGTAAACTGTAATTATATATAAGTAGAATTCATTGTGGTATATTCATACATGGATATAGCATAATTTGTTCTATTTAAATTCTAAACATTTTACATGTGTTAACTAATTTAATTATCATACAAAACACTACAAGTTTGGGCACATTACTCTTTCCATTATTATTTGGTAATTTACTGCTTTTCATTATTAGAAATGAAAAACCTGAGGACCACTAACTTGTCCAGGGTTAAGCTGCTAATAAATTGATAAACTGGAACTTGGACCAAGGCGGGCTAGCTGTATAGATAAATAGGTCTATAATCTAAACCACTGCACTATAGGATTGGTTGCAAAGACTCCCTGAATCCAGCATTGTGGTGCATGCCTGTTAACCCAGCAGCCCAGAAGGCTGAGACAGGAGGATCATGAGTTCAAAGCCAACCTCAGCAATGGTGAGATGCTAAGCAACTCAATGAGACCCTGTTTCTATATAAAATACAAAAAAAAAAAAAATAGGGTTGGGGATGTGGCTCAGTGGTTGAATGCCCTTGAGTTCAGTCCCTGGTAACAAAAAAAAAAAAAAAAAAAAAAAAAAAAAAAGACTTCCTGAAAACAAGCAGTCGTTTGGCTTCACAGAAATCATCTTGATCTTTCCCCTTTTGTTTCTCTGATCAAATTAATATATTTATAAGTAATTCTAGAGTTAATGCTCTTAATTCTATTTAAATATCCCTCCAATGGACCAAGATAAGTTAATGCATTGACAAATCTCTGTGATCCTGAAGAGAAATGAGACCAAAGTGCTTGCTGGAAGCTATGTACCTCATTCCTTATCCTTTCCTGGTATTGGATTGACCTTACACATTTTTCACATTATAGAACTCAGCACAGGAGAAAAATTAGCCTTTATAGTATAGGTGCTATTTTGGCTGGGCAAAGGAAGTCAAATTCCTTTCTCTAGTGTATTGCAACTTTCAGATGCCTCCAATTTCTCAGCTTATTATAAATCAGGTGCTTCAAGAAACATAAATTTTGAGACATCCAGTATATGTATCTAGGCAGTAACTACAGAATGTAGGCTTCATTGAAGAAAAACACACCTTAGAAAGAATAATGCAGAGATGTAAACATAGTGAAAGAAAGGAAAAAAGAGAAAGCAATTAAGGTTATGGAAATGGGACATTGCTACACAAGGTGAATTATATTTGGAGGCGGCTTGTCAAGTTAAAAATATTTTTTTTCAAAACCCTCATAAAAGTCATATATTATATTATTAAATCTGAGAAGATCTGTAACTATGAGAATTAATACGAACTTTTATGCATTTTGCTTTTCATTAACTTTGTGACTTTTAACTGTGATAATGACATATTATTCAAATTATAAGGTGGCAATATTCATGTTAAACCAAAATGGCAATGATAATAAACTTTGTCAAGGGAAAGCTCATTCTTCAAGACAACATTTAGTAACAGATCATAATGCAATTTCTTACTTAGATTGATCAGTGGATCAATCTAAATTTGCATATCTCTATATTTTTTAAGTAAAAAATAAAAGTACAGATGAGCATTTGTTTTGATAAGATGTTTTCTGTTAATCCCTGGTACTCTGACAAGTATTCAAGAAGGCTTGATATAAAAGGGATTGATTTATTTTGGGGAACTTTACTCCAAATGCTTTTGAGCAATTTAGAGGGAAGGATTTAAATGAACTATTTCTTCTCTCCAGTGTTTAATTTTTCAAGTTCATCAACATATATTTATGGAGTACCTGTGACATGCTAGCTACTGTAGACACTAAAGTAGCAAGAGAGGAAAAGATATATTAAAAAAAATTCATGTCCCCATAGAATTTAACCAGATCATTAGGTCTTTATATAATCGTCAGTTTGTAAAAGAGATTCCTTTAGGACCATGTTTTAAGAGCTTGGAGTCAGTGGCAAAAGTCCTCATCTGGAGTCTCCATCATTCAAACACTGGATGCTGCCTGTCTGGATGCTGCTTGCATTCTGTGTTTAGAAACAAAACACCCCCTACCTCCACTGTGCTTTCTGGAGCCATACAGCTTCTGTGTACTTCCACAGAAGAGATTTATTAAACCGTTAAGGACACTGGAAAGAAAAGTTGTTATTCTTTCCTTTCTCCTTTCTTTCCTTGGGCCATCCCTAAAACTTTCTCCTCTTCACTGACTTCCTGCCTAGTCTCAATTTCACAGCTGGTGATGAGCTATAAAAGAGTATCCCATTTGGGGAACTTTACAGCAATGCCTGCCCTATTTTGACATATTAAAGTCATCCAAGAAAGTAATGGCCCTGTCCAAGTCATCTTCTACCTAGCTTCCACAAAGTGATAGAGAATGAGATAGTAAAAACACAAAGAAACCCAGTAGTAATGCCAAGCCCAAGCCCTGTCCTCTGATTCAAAGCTTTAGGATGGACGACCAACACTTCCACGACAGGGCGGCATCAAATACAGGTACATTAGCTTATTGGTTTGCCGCTACCTATCCAGTCTACACATATTTCAAGAACTCCACAGGCTAAATAACCAGCAGAACTTCAAGTAGAAGGACTAAAGGTTCTTAATGCCTTTAAACCTCAGAAGCCATCTACTTTCCATATCAATAAGAGAGAACCTGTGAATGCCAAATGACAACCCCCTCCCCATTACAGGAAGGTACCCCAGAGGATCCGCCTTTTAATATAATATGTGGATAACTATGTCAGATGACTAATAAAACACCCTTCATTAACTAGCTACCCTCGACAAACTCTGCAAATTTGAGCATAAGGGAAATTGGGCTGAAGAATTTCACTTCAGAGGAACATATTCAGAGTTCAGAAATGATATCTAGACTGCGTGCTCCATCATATGTGTGTGTTCATGATGAATTAATAGAGCTTTCTAGATGTCATTTTGTCTACTGGATTATTTACATCGCATTATCCTGATGGACCACAAAAGGAATTATAAAACTTTGAGTGTGGCAAGAAATCAAGAAATCATGGGATGAAGTCCTTTGGTTTGGATGTTGGTGTCTGGTGTGTATTAAATGCATGATAAATGCCTGAGATAATTCACCATCCTAAGTCTGCTGAGTAGTTTCTGGCTACAGGAATATACCATCTGGGCAATAGCACCTATCTTACTGTTTAGAATTTTTTTTTTTTTTGGTGCAACTTCCAAATATTTTCTGCAAATATCATGATTGTTAAGAAATCATCTATAAATTCTAGTTCAGGATCATCAGCTTATTTCTGAGGGTATGCCTTAGACATGTTCATGGGGCTGCTGAAAAACAAGAGAAGACAAAAAGAGGGATGTCATAAAGAACAGGAAAGGTGGGAAGTGGTAAGAGAGAAGCAAAAAGGAAGAGCAGGTGACATGTATGGGAGCGGGGATGCCATCGAAGTCATGATCAAGTCTCATCACATTCCTGACTTACACAGGCTGCCACTCACTCCTGAATTGAATCCAATCCGCAGGTATGTATGTGTTCAATTCTAACTACATGCAAAACTTCAGTGCTATGGGGAAAATGCTACGTAAAAAAATGTAACTGTCTCTTATAGATAATTTATGAGGTTGTAAACTGTGTCTCAGCTTATCTAATGTCCCTAGCAATATTGGGATTTCAGTATTATCTTGACCACATTTCTGATGGGAGAAGTTAAATGGCTTTTCCTGAAGTCATACCACAAGCCTTTTATTGGAGCAAGGGATATCAGATATCAATCTCTGTCTTTTAGCTCCAGTCCTCTTTCTTAAACCAAATCCAAGATAAAAACAAATAAATGCCTATTCATTCATGAATATCTAAGTCACAATTGAGGCCCAATTACTGAACAATCCTTGTGGACAGAAAGATTCTTTCCAGCTGGGAAGAGAAAGGAGAGCAGACCCCTGAATCAGTCGTACTGGGAGCATCAGATGCTGTGATGGGCTCAGGCTGGTCACATGGTCCACCCTGTGGAAGATGAACCAAAGCGGCCACATGAGGTTGAGTGAGGAGCATGAGACCCAGGAGGAAGGCAGAGCAGCATCTCTCCCCATCAAAGAAGAGTGAACAGGGCCAGGTTATGGCTCAGTGGTAAGGTGCTTGCCTAGCACGTGGGAGGCACAGGGTTCAATCTTCAGCAACACATGAAAAAAAAAGATGAAATAAAGATACTGTGTCCACCTACAACTAAAATAAATAATAAAAAAGAAGAGTAAACATCAACTTTAAGGCAAAAAGATATGTCCAAGAATTAGTATATATTGTTGTCCTTTTCTGGAGTGTTTAATATTTCTTTATCCATTCCTCCTTCTTTATTGATCCAGTACAATTTTCTAAGTTTTTTTTCTATAGAACAAATTAGTGATTTTGAAATAATTCTTCTGCAAAGTAAATAATTAACACCCTTCTATTTTTGCCTATCTACCATCACTTGTATCTTTTAAAGTTTGTTTATTTTAGGCTTTTAGTTTAGTTTGACCAATTTCTAGATAGATGCATTGCAAACTTCTTAGGAGATGATTAATATACAAAGGCCATTAAGAACTGAATACAGGTTGAAGGTTCAAGTTCAAACTATGTTTTTTAACCCTTAGTCTTAATTTCTTTCCTTATAAAATATAGCTATTATCTGTTCAGCCTAATCTCAAAGGGTTGTAAGGATTAAAAATACACACATACACACACACACACACACACACACACACACACACTTGTAAACTACAAAATGAAAGGTATTTCAATTTTTTTTTAAATTATAGGAGGAAGAATAAAGAACAATAATCTTCAGGGCTCTACATTGCTCCTAACATGCTATGCCATTTAGAGCAAGTCATATTTGAAACAAGGGTTAAAATTAATTATAAGACAGTTCTAGGCAGACACTCTAGGATATTCTGCAGTTTCTTATCTGAAATGAGCATTATTGATAATTTATATCCTTCCTTATAAAAGAAACCCCCAGAAAAATGATGACAAAAATGAGAAATCAACCTGAAATACTCATGGAAGTAAATTGAAAACATTTTATTTCAGCTTACAAAATAATGATTATAACCTCTTTATAAAAAAATCCATTATTTTAAGAATGTGAGCAAAGATAGTCTTAAATATGTGAATTTATTTTGTTATCTAAAAGATAATTTGAAAATTTATAGGGAGTTTGCTTTAATTACCTAAAGTTCAACTGCTTAATCACCCAATTTCTCTTCTAATTTTGTTTTGCAATGTACGTTTATAGTAATTTTATTTTACAGTGTACTTCCAGACAGTTCTGTAAGGCTAGTACCATAGACCTCTCAACAATAGCAACCTAATTGAAAGGAAGAGAGTGGTAGCACTGAGGACAATAAAGGCAAAATAAAAAGTAATGATGGGCATCACGGATACAAAGAGTTACAGAGGATAAGAAAACACATATCCACACAAACAACCAAAAACAAGAAGGAAAGAAAAAAAAAAAATCTTAAATGTCAATGAGGCAATACGGGAACCTAAATCCATAAAATCTATCATTAAATTCAGTGATACACGTGGACCAAGAACAAGGACAATGGTGTAGACTGAGGACTAGGCTCTGGTTAGGACCAAAGCTAAGGCTGAATCTCTGGCTCCAAATCTAGTGAATCTAAGGACTCCAGGACCTGTCCCACTTTTGTCATAGAGATGTTCAGTAAACCCAGAAGAGCTCCGTCTTTCTTGCCTTCATAACAAAGGTATAACTGTCTAGGCTGACATCTGGACATAGGCAGAGGACAATGGCGACAATGGCCTGTCATCCCCACTACATCCTGCAGGCCACGTGTAAATAACCACGTTGGAAGGAACAGTACAATTGCTTCAGGAGATGGAGGTAAAGCCTGAGGGATGCGTGTGAAGAATCATCCTCGTTGCCTTGGTGATCCTTGGTGAGAGTCAGGGGTGTAATGAGTTGATGGCCTAGAAATCATTCTAATGCCGTATTCAGCACTGCGCAGTGAAATCGGCCCCCTCACCTGTCACCACCTGCACTCAATCGCTGTCCAAAGGCTGGCTTTTATTCTTGTTAAGTCTGTCATCTCAGGAAGGCTCTCTTTCCTAAATTCCAGTTAGGTGTCACCAGAAGAAGTTGAAACAACAACAATCTTTGCCAAGAAGATGCCTGTTTCCTCTGCCAGAAGGGAAATTCTCCAAAGCTGAGGGCCAGAAACGATCTTCCCACATCCTCTCTTCCTCAGAGATTCCTCTAAGCTCTACATTACAAGGCTTGGGGCTGGGGACGTGGCTCAAGCGGTAGCGCGCTCGCCTGACAGGCATGCGGCCCGGGTTCGATCCTCAGCACCACATACAAACAAAGATGTTGTGTCCGCCGATAACTAAAAAATAAAATATTAAAATTCTCTCTCTCTCTCTCTCTCTCTCTCTCTCTCTCCTCTCTATCTTTCTTTAAAAAAATAAATAAATAAATTACAAGGCTTTCCATTAGTTTATCTGAGTGAATAAGAAGATGAGAACAAGAACTGTCAAAGACTTTGTCTGGAAAAGAAAAAGAAATTTGAAGAGAATAAAGGTTTTCAATTATATGACAGTTAAAAATAACTATTGAACCATCAACTTAAGAATTCAACTTTGGGATTCTGCCTGAACTCCTTATTGCAAACATTAGTACAGAAACTCTCAAGTGGCATTTTATTTAATTTTTTTCTTTTAAAGTGAAGCTGTTCATCCACTGGAAAGAGAGCTATAATACTTGAAAAGGTACTCTAAAAAGCAGAAATCCTAGTATTGATAAGCATATGAAAAGGTGTTCAAGCTCATTAGTGATTTGTAAAATGCAAATTAAAAATTACCTTGAGTTATCATTACTCATCCAGAAAAATTAAAACATCTGACAACGCAGATGATTGCAAAGATGTACAGCAACAGAAAATGTCCTTCTTTGCTAGTGGAAATATAAATACGGAAATTTGAAGATGACTATACTCTATATACCAGCAATATGTCTCCCAAGTACATAAACTGAAAATGCTCCTATCCAAATACATCTTGGTTTATGCAAGAGAATGTTCAGAGCTACATTGTTTGTAATAGTTGTAAACTCGTGATACCCCAAAGTTGAATGTATTCATAAATTGTAACATATTCTAAAATGGAATATTATACAGCTAGAAAAATGAAATAAAATCACAAATCAAATGTGCATGAAGCTCACAAATGAGATACTGAATGAAAGAAGCACAAGAAAGGGTACCTCAAACATGGATATAAAAATAGACAAAATATATTATTTTGTTTAGGAATGAACCGACAGTGGCAAACTTGAGGGGGGAAGGAGTACACATCTAAGTTCTAGATGGTGGACAGCAATCCAGTTTCTGCCTGGATGGATTGTGTATTTGCTCTCTTCACACTTATTCTATGTATAAACTCTAGTTCACAGTAGAAAAGAAAAAGTCACACTCCTCTATATGTTCTCTATGCCCTTGCCAATGACAGAAGGGTCAGGGAAATCCCTAGACCACAAGGCAGCTGCCTCTTGTCCAGATTAATCTCCAATTCCACACTTTGTTATTGCATTATGGAGATTGCTGCATTAACCATTTTTTTCTCTTTACTAATGTTCAAGGAAGTCTTTTAGTAAGCACAAGCTGTTTTGTTTTGTTTTTCCCCAGTATCTTCTCTTTTTTTGACAGAATTTACCTATCTTGAAGATGACTAATGATTTTGAAACTCAGGCCACAGATATATTAGAGAACTGCAGAAGATCAGATTGCTAAACTTGTGAGCGGTGGATACCGTAATAATAACCCTCATGATAAGAACGTTTGAGGAGAAATCTTACTGAGGATACCCATGGGAAAGAAAAGCACAAATGCTATTTTATTTTTAACATGTATTTATTGCTAGAAACATTTTCTCTTCTGTTGTTCCTACTACCTTGCCACATTTCTTCAATGACATGACTCACGAAAGGCAAAGAACATATTGAACCAGGTAGACGGGGCAGATACAGCTTAATTCTTGTAATTCTGACATACAAGTAAAACGATAAACCACAACTGAATTTCCATTCCACAGAGTAGTTGTGATGATGCCAAATGAGATAACACATGTGAATTATTATAGAAACCATAAATTGCTTCTTTAAAGGCACTTATTATTAGCACTATCTGTGTAAAAGTTACATTCTAAGTGTGACTCTTTTTTTTTTTTTTTTCCTAACAAGGGTAAGTAAAAAGCAATTACTGTATTAACCTAAATGGTCAAAGAATAGTAGGAAATCACATTTAATAGCCTCTAAGTTTTAGGAAAGAGTAAAATCTTAGGAACTGGTCTCTAGAAAAGAATAAAAAACAAAATACTGTGTGGCTGACACCCAAACTTAAAATTGCACATGTACCTCCAGAACATTCCTGACCCACAGATGCACTGGATAAAGTCAGTTATGTACCTTCTGTACCACCCATCCTTCTGGGCTGCAATTCAGTGCATCTCTATCCATTATCACTCTCTCTGTCACTCAGGTTGGTCTCTTCAGAATAAGAAGAGAATGGCTGCATTTCAGTAATTAACCCCAAACCTCCAAAGTTGTCAAGTTAAGTTCTAAGTTCTTTTGCAGAATGAATATGGGATGAATGTGGAAGCTAATTCTGGTAAGTGAAATAAAATAAAATTGGTTCAGAAATATGGGACTCGCTGAAGACTTAAGTCCCCCACCTTAAGGACAGGAACAACCCCAGTAACATCAATTGGCTACTAAATTCCAGGGGTCCTGGTTAATTATGACCATTAATTTTAGAAATAATTCCATGAGGTAGGTACTATTTTTCTCTCCATTTTAAAGGCCAAATAGCTGAGCCTTGGAGAATGTAAATGACCTTCCCAAGTTTGCATATTCAGTAAGTACAGTCTACTTAAATTCAGAGGGTCCATGCATTTCTAAACACACATTAAATGTACTTTATTTTTACGGAGGTCTCTTCAGATATGAAAAGTTGTTGGACACTGCCTCATGTTAGGCTTACTGTCTTCATTATTAGCTAATACATTAGGCAATAAAAACATTAATGTTTCATATTGGTAGAAAAAGACAAAATGAGTGACTTCAAACTGTGAACTGTGAGCAAATAAGAAAAAAAAAACAGAAACAAAGTTGTTTAGTGGAATTCACCTTACTTTCTTGGCATAAAACTATAAAAGTTTTATAGTTTCAAACTACATTAAATCTATGATTGCATTGGCTTGGCGGGTTGAATTTATTTGAGTGCAATTTCTTCTTACACTTAAATCAGTCCATTTTTATAATTCACTTCCCAAATCCTAGACTCTTCTACATTTGGTTCTAAAGAACTATTCCACAGCTCTACCTAACAGCTTTATGAAAAAGGTTATAATATTATGCTTCAGTGGCCTTAAGGAAAAAGTATGTTGCTGGGAAAGAAATATTGCTAATATTGATGGAGCCTTAGAATTCTCACGGCTGTTATGAATTCTCTCATATCAAATTTTGTTTTGTCCCCAATGCCAAAGTGTGCACTTTCATTTAATACACACCCACACTCACAAATGCAAGCTTCCACACTTACATACTCTTCTCACTCATGGTTAACCAAAATCCCGATGAGTTAAAAAAAAAAAAAAAACTTTAAAAAGACCAACATTTCACAAAGCATGGAAAATGAGGAAGCAGAAAGCAAAATACTTTAAAAATTTTTAATAACTTGAGAGAGTGATTTATAAAATGAAAATGGATATTGTAGATAATCAAATATTTGCTGAATAAACAAATGAATAAATGATTGACATCATGAAAAAATACGAAAGAAGATGAGTCTCAGCCAACTGTAAAGATATATAGTGGACATACAAATTAATTCACTGGTTATATGAATTTTTAAATTTCATAATAGGATCCTTAGAAGTCATGAGGAAGGAAAAGAGAGAGAGAGAAAACACAGAAACCCATGAGAAGCCGTGGCGTAGTACAGCAACCATTGGTCTTGTTTTTCTTGGGTCCATGGTATTTCCAGAACTTTCCATGTTAAAAGTGAAAAAATCCCTGCTAAACTGAGAAGATCTGGTCACTCTCAGTGGGAAAGGTCTAGAATTAGGAATCTGGAAAATTGCCATCTACAAACTTCTGACACCAATGCAGTCTATGACAAACCACTTAATTGAGTTAATTTCTTTATCCAATTTAAAGGGGAGACAGTGCACAAGATAATCTTCTTGGTCCTTTCCAAATTTAGAAAATTCTTTCCTCCTAGGTATACAAGGGTTGTTGGGCCAGGTCAAAAAACGAAATAGAGAGTCAGCAGAAGACCCAATCAGAGAATAATTCGACCTTTGAAAATGAAAGAGCAAAGAAAAAAAAAAGAATAACAAATCACATAAAAAATTCCATGAAAATTAAGATATAAGCTTCTGAGCCTAGAATACTCTTATACCATTGGTTGTGTGAAGTTACATTTTAATTTGGTTGTGAGAACACAATTGCAATGCATGTATCAAGTAAATACTACCTTCTTTTAAAATCCTTGACACCTGTCTCTATGGTCCATTTCACTTTAGAAGAAATGCCTTTAAGCATGATTTAGTTCAGGCAACTCAAAGGCTTGAGGACAAAGATACAAGCTACCCTACCTGCCCTTCTAATTCCATCAAATACATAACTATCATTTCATTGTGCTCACTATGTTTATATCTAAATATGAATATGCATTATAACTTAGGATTGATAATGGATTGTTTATTAGTAGTACACTCTCATGCTTGCATGTATTATCTCATTCCTAATAGGACATTATGTGGTGTTTATTACAGTATACTGTTCACCTTCCCAATACTAGATGACAGCAGAATGATGCTTCTTCCTCCGCACCCACAGTTTCTGTTCAACTTTGGCTCTCCTAGACCATGGTGCTTAATAGGTTTTCTGGCAGCAGACACTGAACACTTTTAAGAGGCATTTAATGTGAAGCATTTGTTTACCCTTGGCTTCATTATTAATGAAAAGGCAGGCAATGCACAGTTGAAATCAGGCAGACATTAAGTGGATCAGTCACTTGCATTATTAAAATGTACCCTCAGGGAATAGGGATTATTCTCCACATTCAATTATTCCTAATGTAAGGAACCCTACTCCCATCCCATATCGCTCCCAAGAAGAAAGCTTGCTGTTTCCCTTGACCTTTCTAAATGGACACAAGAGTCTTGGTCTCCCACAGAGAGAACTGGAGGTGGCACAGAGGCACCGCTTCTGAGCAGGGCAGGCCCTCCCCCAGCATGCCTTTAAAGGCAAGCCATGGGGAACAGTACAAGGCCCTGGACTGAGGGTCCCTGGGCTGCAGAGGGTCTGGAAGCTCTGACACAGGATGTCTCACGAGTCTGTGTCTACATTGCCAGGAGGCAGAATTCTGTCAGGGTACATGCTTTGGCTGTCATCAGCTTAGACCTCAGAATTCAGGTGAAGACAGGCTCGAGCTGCCTTGAAATCTTGATGAGGCAGAGTTGGAAAAGCAGACTAGTGAAAAATGAGACAGGGTAACAGAAAATGTAAGAGTAGCAATTCTTCCCTTCCCTCTTCTCTGATTCTATAACCTGCGAGTTCCCATGGTCTATCTGTGATGTGGGTGATATTTATAGCCAGCTGTCCACGTGTGCTTCTCTTTAGCTTCTCTGTTTATTGCCAGTAGACCCGGATGTCTATTTAAATTATAAATTCCTGCAAGACCTGAATTATTTCTATAAAATTTGCAACAGAGGACATAAAAACTAAGACTTCTGATGTTCAAAAATTAATTATTTTTCATGCAGTTAAAAATGTTAAGGCCTTCCAAAATACTTTTTATTATTATCTTTAATCATAGAGTAATTTATGTAAAGTGTACGTTCTGTGTGGGTTCTGATTTTGTCATTAGATTGGTCACTTGGCTAACTCAGTACTTGTCATTAAATCATTTAGCCTCCAAAATCCTATGAAATCTGTGCAAGCTGCCAGATAACATTGCAACTATGGACAAAATAATGGACAAATTCATCGAGGCTTCTATCGACAGAACCACCACATAAAGGCCTTCAACACGGAAGGCTTTACTGGGCTTAAAGCAGAATCCCTGATATGGATCTGACCAGATAACACCTCACCACTCTCTACCACCTTAATGCCCTCAACCTGTTTTGTGCCAATGGCCACAAAAATAAGAAAGTGATGGGGTGAAAGGGTGATGGGAATGGGAATCTCTCACAATCCATCAAAGTTTGCAATATTGCAAAGAAATTCCAATATGTGGTCATAGATCATTTTCAGGAATAAGATTGAGTGACAATTGAGAGGTTCTCATTATTGTTAACTGGGTCTGGAAAAGCAAACTGGGAGATGAGAGGGAGAACAGGGAGACTTATCTGCTTGTGGGAGCAGGTAGCTTTCCCAATGGGAGCACAAGCCATGCCTGCCCTTTTCAATCTGGAAATTGCTTGCCCCACTCACAGCAGCTACCCTCTGACCCCTTCCAAGATTCTTCCACGTAAACATTTTCAATTTCCAATCAGATTTCCCACAGTGAAGTTTGGGGGCCTGAGTCATGTTCCTGGCAGATTTCTGGTTGGTTCTTCATGTCTTTCAGATATTCTTCTATTCTTCAAATAAACTTGATTTTTCACTCAAGCTAGACAAACTGTTTTGAGTATCTTGATCATGAAACATAAAGTAAAAAGTCAACCGATGAATAAAGATTTTGAGTTACAAATTCTAATTTGTAACAGTTATTTATAATGGTTATTTACATCTATATAAGTAAAACATGATTTTGAAATTCAAAATTATTGATTTATATAGACTCCTTTACCTTACAGATCAAATTATTCTTCTGAAACTACTCAGGAAAAGCTCCAATTGGTCTTATTCACTAATAAAAAAGGATAAAACCATGGTATCAAACCTCTTTGAGGTTTACTATGCTAAACTACACAGGATAGAAAGAAACAGGATAAAAGGTATTCAGCAAAATAGTGACAAATATTTCCCCAAAGTGGAAACTTGTGTGTCTGAATCCTTAAAAAAATATCAATTTTATATCACATATTAAATCAAATTATCAGGACCTATCTCAATGAATTTAGTATAAGGAGAATTAATTGCTGCTTGTGCTCAAATTTTTAGTCCTGTTCTAAACACCACAATTTAAAATCAAAATGTTTTCCACAAGTGTACAAATCATGCTAACAGATTTGTTTAAACTTCTGGTACTCATTAAAATTGTTGGGATTGTCATCATTGTTAATGAACTCAGAAATCAATTTGCTAAAAGGACCCAATGCATTTAAAGTACATCTTCCCCCAGAAATACCAAGAAATGGCCGTTTAGAGTTTGTTTAACATTAAATTTTTATGCAAAACTAACAAACCATGGAAACATCTCAAATCAAATTGACATTTTAAACCCTACATCTCTTTTCCTTCCAGTATCTAAATATTTCTGTACAAATGGAAGAAGTACCTGCTTCCACCTAAGCAGACCAATAGGAATTTTGATTTAAGTGTCATTTAATTTTTATTTTCAAGCCATCAAGTAAGCCATGGCAGATAATCCAACAGGTAGAATGTGTCTAATTATGGTGCTTCAAAATATCTGCAAGATCATTAGAGGTTTGTTAGCTCTACAGATCTTGCAGTTTAAAATTTGAAATGAAAATGTGCTTAATAAATAGCAATGATAATGATCAATACATGCTGCTTAAATTTAGTAAAAAGCCACTTGAACTTTCCTAATTGATAACAAGAAAAGTGTGTGTGTGTGTGTGTGTGTGTGTGTGTGTGTGTGTGTTTAACTAGCTAACTGATTCTAGGATCTTAGTAGTTTGATTTCTAATTTAGTAAACTTTTGCCATTTTATTTTTCTTCTTTGAATTCACCTACAACTTGAAGAGCAGAGACATTAAAATTGTTCTATAACTTATTTGAACATTTATACACACACACACACACACACACACACACACATATGTGTATGTGGCCAATGCATACTGTTGTGAATACACACAGACACACCCACATACGCTACCTTGAATCCCTGAGTACTGGAGATCCAACCAGCACTGATAAGCTATACATGTTGCTATTATTTTTTTTTCACCCAGAATTTCCTTCATGAGCTATCTGCCCATAGCACAGTTAATGCTAATCTACTGAGATCCTTGTTCCCCCAAGTCCACCTGATCCATTTTCATCTTCTCTTGATTTTATTTTCCCTAGTATCATTCTCCTCTGAGCACAGTGCCAGGAAATAAACATCCATCTCTTTCTACAGCGGCTCAGTGAGAAACCTTCAAGTACTTGAGGACCCAGAGGAAACTCCATTTTGTCTGCGAAATTTAATGCAAGGATCCTAGACTGTATTTGATCCTACCCTTAAATAGTAGCTTCTGTACAGGAGTGTGACTTCTTTGCATTTCTAAACAGTTTGCATTTCTTTTTCTTGAAGTCTCTAAATCCTGTTTCCCCCAGATAATCACAGCATACATAGAAATGACAACTGACATGTACAGAACACTTTGCACAGGCTGGGTCCTGTGACAAGTCCTTTTCCTCTGCCACTCTATAAGGCTGATAATTGTCCTGTGCTCATTTCATACAGGTGAGAAACTGGAGGATTGGAAGAGTTGAATAATTTGTACAAATTCAGACACTTCAAAGAGATAGTGCCAGGATTTGAATCCAGGTGTGTCTTACTCTAGTGTCTGGCTTCAAATGCCTTATGTTCTTCTATTATCCAGCCCAGCATTTCTCACCCAGGACAGATTGATGGATAAGTACTGGCTGGCTGTGTAGCTGGCAATAAAAGTCCAGTAAATCCTGTTATGATATAGCTTGTTATTACACACACTTATAAATGATTCAAAGCATGTTCTTCCAAATATAACAACTCCATCATAAAAGCTGACTTCGCATAGTCAGCACATATGGTAAATATGAGTCTTGCTTATATCCCAATATCAGGGTAGGATATGCACACGAACACACACACACACACACACACACACACACACACACACACACACATCACAGTGTTTCAAAGCCCCAAGAAAATCCCACAGTAATTGTATACTCTAATCAAATTGAAATTTTAGACATTCCTTGCAAGTTTCAACTTAGACTTTTCAAATAATATCATTCTAAAACTGCAGCTCTGTAGCTTCAGGGGAGTCACCATTTTTGTTATCTGTATTCTTTTGGTTTTTATTAATTACCACTTATATTAATAGTTTGCTCCTTTTTATTGTTGGGGAGTAGTACATGGTATGGATGTTCCTGGTTATTGACTCAGTCGCTAAAGGATATCCTGGTGGTTTGGTGTCCTTATGATGAGAAAGGCTATAGTTTTGTGTGAGCATATTTTTTTCATTTCTCTAGACAACAAAACCACAAGTAGAACTGAGTGGCTCATATGATGTATGATACATGCATTTTTTTAAACTTTTTGTTTTGAATTATAAACTCACAAGAACTTGCAATATTAGTAGTGAAGTCTTTTTCTTCCCAATGCCCACTTTCCTGTGCTATACAGAATTATTATTATAAAAAAACTTTATCAAAAACAAGAAATGACAATGGACCAATTTTCTGACGTGCTGTTTGTGTGTGGATGTAGCATGCGTGTACCATGTGCCTATGAAGTTCTGTGATTTTATCATGCTTACGGGTTGTATAGCATGACCACATTCAAGACAAAGAACTGTTCCATGGTTCCAGGCCAAGAAAGGGGCTCCTCACCTTTTAACATAAGCAATTTGAGGCTCAGAGAAACATAGTAGCATCTGAGCCTGAGTTCTGACTCCCTCCCTGTTAAGTGGTGTATCCAGGAGAGGAATCCTGGCAATCTTGCTCCTGCGTCCTTCCTCTACTGTAGAACTCTGCCCTGCCAATTTGGTCATTTCCACAGTATTTATAATAATGGGTAAGAGAGGTTACTTGGCAAAATAGTTTTACCAGTAGACACAATAATATTTATTTATTTAACAAATATTTCACTATATGAAATTTGTTTTTAAAGAAACTTCAGGTTTATATTTCTAATGCCTGGAAGGATGATTGAAATTCTCTCTGATCTTTCTAGTAATATTAAGTTGAACTTGGTGTAATTACAATTTTGAGTTAAAATCCAGTTGAATGTCAACATTCTGTAGGGCTCAATCTAATTTTAATAATGACCAGCATTTAGGTATCACTCTCCTAGGAACTTTATAAAAGTTAATAATTTTCTTAAGCTCACTTTGCTATAAAAGGCAGTTCTTAGATTCAAGAACATGAAAAAATCATGCCATTTCTGTGGTGCTAATGCATAGGTTTAGGTATTCTAGCAGTTAGAACTTTAGGGATAAAGCTATGGCACAAGGTATAACTGACAAAAATGTCCAAGTTAGATTGTATCCAAATTTCTATAGCTTATGGATGGAAATCTCAAGTAAATAATTTTACTGCTTCCTACACAAGTTGCTCATAGCTGTAAATTCTGTCATTGTCCCCCCTACCCCTCAGTGCTTTAGGGGTGTTGGTTTGACCTTCTTTGATTTTGTGAAGTCTGTCTTTTCCCATTTTAGGCTTGACAAATTAACGTGCCACAATTACAATATCATTTCTAACCATCTTGAAATGCAACAGGGACATTCACAACAAGGTTTGTATGGTCTGAGAAAATACAAATATAGCATAAAGAGATGTTTAAAAGTACACAGAATCCAGATGGGTCCAGGTTAGAAGGGGAGACTTCTGCTGTTACCCCTATATCTAATTGGATCACTTGTTCAGCTAAGTTCTACTTCTTTCTAGGCAAGATCTCCTGCTTAGTGTCTTATGAATTTTGCATTTTGTTTCCTTGTAATAGGTTTCCTTTGGGCAAGTAGTGAGAGTGAGAGGGCCAATTCCTTAGCGCCTACTGACATCTACATGACTTTCTAGTCAGATGCTCTAGTTCTGCATCTTGGTATTGGGTGTCTTGAGCAGTCTGTGTCTTCTACAGAGAATCTTAGTCTAGACCTGTTCCTAGTATTGGATTCCAGGATCCCAGATAGACTTAACAGATTCCATGTGATTGCTGGCATTTCATGTGTTTGTACACATGTACATTTTTCTTAAATTTGAGTCTTTAGCTATCGCTGAATGCTGAAAGATATCCTTCATCCTCAAAATAGAATTAAAATAATCCACTTTCAGGCCCAGGAATCAATGAAAAGCAAATCCTCTCAACTTAAGAGACTCTTGTCCTCCTGTTAATGACGGCACGCATTCTTAACATTTCTGTTTGAAGAAATAAACTTTAAAACTCTCGTATAATTTGTCAAAATACGTTTTAAAAGTCGGAATTTGAAGTAGTGAGGTCAGGTATAGATTATTTCTTATATTGCTACCATTAAATACACAAAAAAATTGAAGAGTATTCATCCATATGTAGGTATTTTGAATCTACACAAGAAGATCACACATTTAATGAATTTGAAAAAAGAGCTAGGGATTCTCAGGCCACTAATGTATTTCAAAAACTACTTTATTTCTTTGGAAGATACTTAGAAAAATGACTATAAAGCACATGGTTTCCTGGAAATGTATATAAATGAAGCTTCCAATCTATCATAAAACTCTTCTACAATGTGTGTGTATGTGTGTGTGTGTGTGTGTGTGTGTGTGTGTGTGTGTGTGTTGTGTTATTGTTTGCTCTAGGATATTTAGAACTCTAGATTCTTTGGGGAAACCAAAAAGGAGAAAACTTTTAAATGTTAGAGAATCTACTCTCTTAATAGATGGCTTTAATTTCAAGAAGGTCACGAGAAAAAGAGAAGAATGCTGTAATCTGAAATGGATGAATATTGGCATGAAATGAAGGCTAACACTGTTGTTTTGTGCTCCTTTTTGCCATTAGGAATATTTGCATTGTTGCCTCCGATATAGGTTCCCAAATTTTTGTCAATTGGGTAGGACACAGGTGCTTACCCTCTGGAACTCTGGTGTAGAACCTTTCTGAGCAGAACTTCAGGATTTGGCCAAACAGCTGATCCCAAATAGATGTGCTTAATGGAACATACTAACAGGAACACTGGGAAACAGAAAAGTGCTGATACAACTACTCAAGAAGACTATTTTAAAGAAAGGATTGAATACAGGTATAGAGAAAAATGTAACTCAATGTTTTTAAAGCAGCACAGAGAAGTCACTCACTACATCCACTTTAATGACAAATGGCCCTTTTAATTCTATCCAAATGCAGAGAAACTCATTCAAAGCATAGTCATCAAGGAATAACTGACATGAAACCCGTTTTTCATGGAAGATTCCAAAACTTTATGCCAAAAGGTCACCTTTCCCATCCTGACTAATGTGTGCCTCTTTCAAAAGGAATGTTTCAACACAGTGATGTATAACACCGTGGGGATTACACTAATATTTAGACACACCCCTCCTTCAGATTTGAATGAAATGCTTGAGCAGAAACTTGGCAAACTGTCACTGGTGCCAATTAATTTTTAAAGACAGGGTACGTGTTTTTATACTTATGGATTCTGACAACATGAACACTTGAAGACGGGTTGATTTCTTCTGATCCCTACATTCCTGTTAGGAGGAGCAGTTGGGTTCATTGACAAGAGTGACAGCTATAATTAAAGTGAAACTAATATTTACTGCAAATTAGAAGTCGGCATCAGAAACCCTGCATTTAGATGCAGTTCTGATTACTCCACAGAGACCTGGTTCTAGATCACGGAGACCTGACTTCATGCTGCTCTGCCCTCCCTTCCTTCCCCTCATGCAGGTATCTGCTTTACAGTCATTGAGGATGTAAGAAGAACTGCCACTTGTACATGAGTGAGAAAATGAGGTTCTTTTTTTTTTTTTTTTTTTTTTTGGAACCAATGTTTGAGCTGGTCATGGACATTAGGATGATGTCCTAATGTTTAATGACAATCTTTAACAGATTCCCAAGGCAAATGTTGCTTGACAACTGCATTATCCTGGTTTTGTTTTTTTTAAAAAATGATCTAAACATCCCTTCCCTTTTTGTTTAATAGGTTAGATACAGCTAAATCTTGTACTGTTTGGGCTTATACTTGATTAAATGCATCTCTCTACTTTCTCCTAATCATGCCAATTTGTAAATCATAGCATGTGGCAGCATGTTTGGAGATGTAAAATTGAATACCTTCTATCATTTGGTTCACAGGAAGGTGAAAAGGAAACTCAATTCATTCGTTACATTATAATTCTCTGACCACTCTACATGCCTCCAAAACTTGGCAAGGTCATTTTTATTTGGTATTTCCTATTCATTGGAATGAATAGTGATGAGGCTAAATAAAGCAAGAACAATAGTTGATAGAAATAACCTAATCCCTACCCGTATAAAGCAAGGAATCTGTAGTCTGCAAAGGGTTGCTCCTAATTTTAATTGTCAGCAAAGCTGATTTAGGCTTTAATAGCAGTGCCACATTTATCTCTACATCAAATTCACACTCTTGCTTTAATGAGAGATCATTTTAGGAGAATGTGTCAGAGTATTAACTTCCAAACATTTAGATTTTGATGACATTTGCTTAAACACCTCTCCTCCTTTTGGGGCAAAGTAAAAATTTTAACTCACCCGTAAGTCTGATTTTTGCCACACTCATTCAGTCTCCTTCCTCCGAAATCAATACCTTCAATTTTGTACTTAATTTTGCATTGGTTTTATTTCCCTAACCAGCCTTTTGTCTTTTGAGAAGTGCTACTCTGATATCTGTCTTTTGAACAGCATTTTAATGTAGGGGTAGGCATAGTGATCTCAAATTATTCCCAATTAATAATTGCAAAATGGTAAAAAAAAAAACCCACATATTCACAGTCTAGTGAAAGGAAATCTAGTGATGAAAACAGTTATACCCCAATTGAGAAATAACCTCTGAAATAAGATGACGAAAAATGAACTGAGTGGTTTCAGAGAACTTGAACAGATAACTGCTATTGTTGGCAGAACACTTTTCAATTTATGAAGTGCTGGTTACATAGCTTCTTATTTAGTGTACAACCCACTATCAAGTAAATATCACCATAAAACTTCATCATAGATCTAACACTGAAGTTCTTTATTTGAACAGAAAGCCCTAGGTTGATTGCTAGAGTAAGCAAGTACATTGCAATGTTCACAATGTCTACTGGCTCAAAAAATAAAACTCCATCTATTTAGTATTTCCACATTGGCTTTGTTAGGCACACTTATAACATGTAATACATATGTATGTGTAATTATACCCATATACACACACAAGTATGAATAAGCACACATACTAAAGTATGAATAAGAGACTACAGATTAATACCAAAATCAAGTGTGTGTGTGTGTGTGTGTGTGTGTGTGTTGTGTGTGTGTATATGCATATAGTCATTGGATTCTAATTATGTAATTAGAATTTCAATGTTTCTAAAATACAAATAGATATTTTACTTTAAATCATATTTAGGCATTCATAACCATAAAATACATTTAACTCAATTCAAATTCCTGGATAATACCTGTAAATTTCTAAATTATCATTTTATACACAATTAAGAAATTAATAAAACCTTGAATAAAGTTGGTTCAGCATCTTCTTTTCCTTTGCATCAGAGATTTGAATAACACCAAACATCTGGATATAAAAGTGAAGTGTTCATCCCCCCCATGTGTTTCCAAAGATCCAGATGTTTATCATCATACATAGATAAAATTACAAAGAGAAAGAAATACAGAAATCTGTTAAATACAAGCTTGAAATCATTCTTTCTTTTGAGCAATCTGAATTTTAAAAGTTTATGTTAGTATATTTAAGAAAATAAGCAAATATTTCATATCACCACCCCTGATTTCTCTTTCACACTGCACAGCATTTTCATATCTAAACAAAAGATGCATGAGCAAACATCTCTAAGGCAGAAAAATGATAAATTTTAAAGGAGTTGATGCACAATGATAATTTATCTTTAAAAGATGACAGCAATGAGAAAAGGTGTATAGGTTCATGGGTGGAACAATAACAACTCAAGAAGGATCAAGGTCAAGAGTATTTATGAGGCACACATCTTTGTCTTTCTTTCATTTTGTTTTCTGCTCCACAAGAGGAGAATGCAGTGTGACAATTTGGGAGAGGCTCACTGGTTAACAGACATGCTTATTTGTTTATTCAAGGCACCCTGGTAGTAGATCTTCACATCCTTTCGATAAGACTATTTGATTTAGCTCGAAGTTAGGAAACTAGGGCTCTGGGTAAATGTGCCTCATTTTGTATGGCAGGGAACTAAGAAGGGTGCACTACATATTTTAATTATTGAAAAAAATCAGAAGAGCAATATTTTGTGACATACAAAACTATACGAAATTCAATTTCAATGATCATAAATAAAATTTTGATCCCTGAATTTGTTAACCAACCACACCCATATGTTTACATATTTCAACGCCTACCTTCCTGTGATGGGGTTAGAACTAAGTAATTTCAACAGAGAATACATACTATTTAGGCTTTGATCAGTTAGAGAAAAAGTTTACTGATACTGGGTTTAAACCAATAAAACTCTACCACATTGGAATTTTTCTTTATTATTTAAAATAGCATCCTAATAAAATAAACAAAGTGGGAGTGAAGAATACACTCAATAAATAACTACTAATATAAAGTGTAGAAAATACTTTAGTCATTCCTATATAAACTCCAAAGATTTTGGCTATAGTTTACTGTTCTATGAAATATTAGCTCCTAGGAAGCAATAAATAAAAAGTTAAAAGCTAACTACTTTTATTCCAGCTGATTAGTTTCATATAAGCCTTTTCTGTGTGTGTATATGTATGTGCATCTCTCTCTCTCTCTCTCTCTGCCTCTCCTCCTTTCTTTCTCTCCTCCACAATATGGAAACATATTTAAGATTTATGTGAAAAGCTTTAGAAGCCTTCTAAAATTTACTTGGATGAGGAAATACATCAGCCTTGGGGCTCCCTTTTATTCTAAAAATAAATTATTTGTGACCTAAATAAATACCGAGTTACAGCTAAAAAAAGACAAGAGCAAGTACTTCTACTATGGTTTGCTCTGCGTGATTTATATTATTCCATGTTGCAGTATCTTTGCAGTATCTTGGTTTTCTTTCTTCACTACTTATTTTGATTTTAATTCTTTTGTGTATTTTGTCGGCATTTCATGCTAAGCTTTATAACTGTCTCAACACTTTTTGCCAAGAAAAAGGAGAAAGGGAATATCTTTTTAGAGGAATCATTTTATCTCCAATAAATATATGGAGATAGAATTATGTATTTAAAACAACTTCTCAGTAATGAAGCATATTAACATTTAACTTGAAGGAAAACAAAGGCAGTGTCTTGCTTGAGATAATGGACAAGCTAGCATTCAGAAGTCAAGACCTCTGCTCCTAGTTGTGCATTTATTTATTATACGACCTTAAGAAAACCACATCATCTGTCCCATCTTCAGCTGCCCTGCCTGGTCTGTCAGAGGAGTATTCCAGCTAACCCAGGTTCTGTCTAACTCCACTGTCCTGTGCTACACACTGTGTGTTCACCAGATAATTTATGGGAACATAATTAGCCTATTCATCACTGAAAAATGTCTTTTCCATTTCAGGATCTGGCTAGAAATTACAGAGAGACTCTTTGTTTTTCATTTTTCATTTAAAATTCTGATAGATATAATTAAACCAGAAATCAGGAGACCTGGATTCTCCTCCTACTCCCATTGATCAGATATTTGTTTATGAAGAATAGAAGATCCTGCCACAGGGGGTGTGATGTCAGGCTTGTTCTACTGGTCTCACCATGTTGCTAGGCGTTTCTTAACAAATCACAGTATGCAATGAGGAAAAATACAGATGATACTGCTCCTTAAATATAAAATCTGGAGAAGAAAATGCCCATCTCATTTGCAATTATGGAAATGATAATTTCCATATATGTGTACATAAAATACATATAAATAATACTTATATATGCAATTTCATGGAAAAATTAAACAGGTAATGTGTACATGAATTCTGTATGCTTCGGGAAGCTATGCTCAATATAGCATTATTTATAATAAACTGTTATTTTTTCATAGAAACAAATCTTCTTTGACCATTTGACTCATAGCTTCTGGGAACTATGTTTAATATGGTCTTATATATTCTTGTAAAAATCTTTTTACCCAATGAATTTATTATTATTAGCAGTAGTTTATCACAACAATAATATTATTGACAATGTTATTTATACTGACAAAATTACTTTCTTCGGTAATAATGTTTATTTTTTTCCAATAATATTACATTTCCAATAGTAGTTAAACCAATGATTAGGACTACAAGAAGGAATAGTATGATTATTAAAATGCTAATTATTGAAAAGTCTGTATTAACATGAAATGAAGACTTATCATATAAAGTTCTACAGAAAAATATAAATTCGACCAGAAAACGTCAAGAACTAATACATAAATTCAGAAAATTACTGATATAAAATCTGCACCCATAAATCAAAGGCATTTCTGTTTATCAGTGACAAATCCTCTGAAAGGGAAATAAGGAACACTACCCCATTTATAATAGCTTCAAACAAAAAAACAAAAACAAAAACAAAACAAAAAAACAAACAAGAAAAGAAAAACATGTGGGAGTCAACTTAACAAAAGAGGTGAAAGACCTCTACAATGAAAACAACAGAACACTAAAGAAAGAAATTAAAGAAGACCTTAGAAGATGGAAAGATCTACCTTATTCTTGGATAGGCAAAATTAATACTGTCAAAATGACCATACTACCAAAACCACTATACAGATTTAATGCAATTCCAATCAAAATCCCAATGACATTCCTCATAGAAATAGAAAAAGCAGTCATGAAATTCATCAGGAAAAAAAAAAGAGACCCAGAATAGCTAAAGCAATACTTAGGAAAAAGAATGAAGTAGGTGGCAGGGCTTAAACTATATTATAGAGCAATAGTAACAAAACCAGCATAGTATGGGCACCAAAATAGACTAGTAGACCAATGGTAGAAGAGAGGACACAGAGACTAACCCACACAACTAAAGTTATCTTATATTAGACATAGGTGCCAAAAATATAAATTGGAGAAAAGATAGCCTATTCAACAAATGGTGCTGGGAAAACTGGAAATCCATATGCAACAAAATTAAATTAAACCTCTATCTCTCCCTATGCACAAAACTCAACTCAAAGTGAACCAAGGACCTATGAATTAAACCAGAGACACTGGCCTAATATAAGAAGAAGTAGGCCCCAATCTCCATCATGTTGGATTAGGCCCTGACTTCCTTAATAATATTCCTATAGCACAAAAATTAAAATCAAGAATCAATAAATGGGATGGATTTAAACTGAAAGGCTTCTTCTCATAAAAAGAAACAATCAGTGAGGTGAATAGAGAGTCTACATTTTGGGAGCAAATTATTACCGCAAGCACATCAGGTAGAGCACTAATCTCTAGGATATATAAAGAACTCAAAAATATTAACATCAAAAAAACCCCAATTAACCCAATCAATAAATGGGCCAAGGAACGGAACAGATACTTCTCAATCAACAATTATATGAAAAAATGTTCAACATCTCTAACAATTAGAGAATTACAAATCAAAACTACTCTAAGATTTCATCTTATTCCAGTCAGAATGACAGCTAGTAAGAATACAAACAACAATAAGTGTTGGTGAGGATATGGGGGAAAAGGCACACTCACATATTGCTGGTGGGACTGAAAACAGTGCAGGCAATATGGAAAGCAGTATGGAGATTCCTTGGAAAACTAGGAATGGTATCACCATTTGACCCAGCTATCCCTCCCCTCAGTCTATACTCAAAGAAATTAAAAACAGCATACTACAGGGACACAGCCTCATCAATGTTAATAGCATCACAATTTACAATAGGTAAACTGTGAAACCAACCTAGATGCCCTTCAGTTGAGGAATGGATAAAGAAAATGTAGTATATATTCACAATGGAATATTACTCAGCAATAAAAGAGAATAAAATCCTGGCATTTGTAGGTAAATGGATGAAGTTGGAGAATATCATGCTAAGTGAAGTTAGCCAATCCCCCCAAAATCAAATACTGTATGTTTTCTCTGATATAAGGATGCTAATTCATAATTGGGTTGGGGTAGGGGAGCATGGGAGGATTAGATAAACTCTAAATAGAGCAAAGAGGAGGGAGGGAAGTGGGGCGCCTGAGGGTAGGAAAGACCGTGGAATGAGATGGACATAATTGCCCTAAGTATATGTATGAAGACACAAATGGTGGGACTCTACTTTGTGTACAACCAGAGATACGAAAAACTGTACTCTATATGTGTAATATGAATTGTAATGCAATCTGCTATCACATATAACAAATTAGAATAAAAAACATTAAAATAGTTTGTTATTATTTGTGTTCTTCTTCTTTCTAATACATAATCATTATCCTTAAGGACCCAGCAAACAATACACCATGTGGAACTGAGAACTCTAACATCATTTCATGGAGTCAACTACTATAAAACAATTACATTTTTCTATAGATTTTAAATTCTAATTGTGTTTTATTATTGTCATACTTATCATATACCCTTCAGTAAATATTTGTTTTATGAATGAATATATTCTTTCTACCTCTAAAATATTACCTCAAGTTTCTATGTAATTAGGTAAATTGAGTTTACAATTTCTAAAGTACATATAAAATAGTACATAAGTATTATTACTTTTTATAAAATAACTTATCATAGATATTTTTATGAAAACAGAAAGCAGTATTATATAACTGCCTCAAGAATCAGAAATTCCTGTTTTTCTTACTCCTGGCTCCCAGCCAGACTTGTATCAATCACCTACTGAATAACTCATTTCACTGAAGTTCACAATAAGATAATAAATGTATATGTTACTATACACAATAGATTTGTTCTTGAGGATTGAACAATCTATGTACTGTTTTACATACATAGTAGGGGGAACCAGCATTTAAAGAAACCCTGGGCTCTACTCTTTTATAACTAAACTAAAATGAATAATCATGTGCGGACATATCTGTTTTATAAACTGTCTTCATATTTGGGATTGCTGGAAGAAAGTTCATATCTGTTCTTTCTTTAAGAAATGGAGATAATATTTTTAAAATATTTAGGAAATACATATTATTAAATTAAGTCAACCTCTGTGTATTATTAGATAAATTTAATTTAACCAAAACATCAATGGGATTTAAAGCATAACTAGATCCTAACATAATAAAATCCTTGCCATGTTACCTATTTTATCCTATGATGCAGTATCCATATTCCTAGTTCAACAGATAGGCTGTGGTTGCTTGAAATCCAGAATGCTATTATTCAAAGGAAATTATATTATATGTGATTTTTGCATTTCTAGGCCTTCTCAACAAAAGTTATTGAATCCATTCATAATGGAGATGATCTAGTTAATACTACCATTAAACAGATAATACAGTTATGGCAACAATTGGGAAGCTGGGAAGTTGCTTTGTGTTACAACTTGGTATCCACAATTTACAAACCAATCTTCTATGAGCTTCCACCCCAGTGACCCGCAGAAATTTCCCCAGCCAATGTAGAAGATGGGTTAGAGTTGTGTCTAGAGGCCATTCCTACATTCTTCCCTTTGTAATTAGAAGCAGCTTATAAAGTTCCTGGGGAAAATTTCAATAAAATTTCATTTAAGATAAATTGGGTATCCTTCATTAAAGAAATAGATGCAATAACTCAATGAGCTAAACATATCACAATATCATAGCAAATATTCATAAAGTAGCACATAATGACTGTGGGTAATGGAATGACTCTAGATTTATCAAGAAGCATTATTAATGAATAATTACATCATATCAATTTCAAAAGGAATAAATAGTTTCTAAAAATGCCAGAAATAACATAGTCTGTAAGACACTTTTTAAACAATGACTTGCTCTTTCCCATTAAGCCTAAATGAATTTCAACCAGATGCTGCCCTTTAGTTGATATAACTAAATGATATTATATCTCTAAAAATAAAAATTCAAGGTCTCCTTAAATAAGGCAAAATTATCAAAATAAAATCCCTATTAAAAAAAACTTGAGTCCTGCTTCCTGTGTGCATTATTAATAGCTGATATCAAAACAATCATGCTCCCTGTCTTCACTATATCCTGTTTTGTTGCTATAGAAAGATGAATGGTACAAATGAGAAGTAAACAGATTATCTCTTTCATTCCTTTTTTAGCCTATAGAGCTCTCCTGGCATCACAAAAGAAAAAAATGCTAATTGCTTTCATCTTATGTTTCTGTATACTCTATATTAAGAATCCTACCCTGATTCTAGTATACATGCTATTAATTCTTCAGATCATTAATAAATACCAAACTGAATTAGTACTCAAACTTTGCTTGAAATTCCCCGTGGTATAAGATCCTGGAAAGGATTTGACTATGAAGGATCATTTAGAACACTGTTGGGCTTCCTTCAGGTTTATGTTATTCCTGATTTTCTTGGACCAGCTTTCAGTCCACATCCAAAATGACTGCTTTGCTCTTAGGGTTGGCCAGTTTTGCTTTGCCAAAACATACAAATTAGCATAGACTCATAGATTTTTTTTTTTTTTTTAGATTTAGAAGAAACCTTAAGATCCATGTAGTCCAGCCCTCTCCTGACAGAAGTTTCTGCTATGGAGTCTCCACCTGGTGCAATCAGGTTATCCTTGAGAGACTGAATTGCTCACTCACTTACTCCCCTCCAGCTTGATCCCATGAAGCCATCTGAATTAGAGTTTACTGGGTTCAAGCCTAAATTCTACCTTTTATCTTCCTTCATTTTAGATTGAGCCTTAGATTCTACACAAATATATTTAATTCTTTTACTTCATAACCACTTTTCCTATGTTAAAGGGTAAAATGATTCCAAGTCTCTTATTTTTCACATCTTATTGTATTTCTCAAATGAGAGGACTAAGTTCCTTTTACCAGCCCCACAGTGATCTGTGAATTTGGCTTAGTTTGTCTATAAATGTCTCTTAGAACTTGACACTAGAGATTTATTCCAGCCAAAACAGAGAGGAAAGAGACTACCACCTTTAGCATTGTAGGTATGCTTCAACTTTATAAAATCTAAGTCACATTAGCCCTGTGTTCCTGCTGACTTACATGAATGGAATAACTACTACAAACCCTAAATATTAATTTTTCACATATGTTCCTACTTAGACATCTTCACCTGATCTGTCACTGATTTTGTGTAAACTCATATCTATCACTCATGTTCCAATTTAAATACAATCTTGTCAGATTTAAACAATCCCTTCAGTTATTCAACCAACATCAGTTGGAAGCTGGAATATGACACTGCAAGTCATGGCACTCAGCCCTTCCAGATCCATGTCACCCTAGACTTTCATAAGCATTCATCCAGATTGATGAAAAATGTTAATTGGGAGAGATTGGAACCTGTGGCATGTCACTAAAAAATATCCTCTAAAAGGGAAAATATCACAATTCAAACCCTCTGGGTATTTCTTCAGTTAGTAATGCACTAGTCATCTTCCTTTCTACATTATTATCTGCCATATTTCCTTTAACTTAATGCCATTCCTGTTTTGTGATCCAGCAATATCTCATTAATCATCCTAAGAGTAGCAGCTAACATTTATTGAACATTTATATTACTTACTGCAATAATCCTTTGACTTAGTCTATCATTAGTCCTATTTTACAGATATGAGAACTGAAATGTTTAGAAGTTAAAAAATTATCCTAGATAGAAGAGATGATACAGTGTCAATAGAGACTGGAACCTCAGTTATTTCCTCCAAACCCCAAGCTCTTCATTGCTATCAGACAGAAGCACGTGAAGCCTCGTCATGTGGTACCGCTTAGCATACATCTTTTGTTGCAGGTCTTTGCATGTCCTGTTGTATGTCTTTACACATTGTTTCCTCTGAAATGACTTGTTCTGTTAGTCCATTTGGAAAACTTCTGCATTCTTAACAAGTGCAAGTTGCCTCCTTCCTGTTAGTCCCAGCTTGCCACCTCTAGAATCCTCTGAGCTTCTATAATTACCCTCCACACACCATCCATACTTTCCACTTTGCGCTTCCTTCCCAGAGCATGTGATGCCCTGACAGCAGGCTCCTCACTCATTCACTTTTGTGTTCTGAGAAATTAGCACAGTGCCTGCACTTAGAGCTGAAGGATGAACATTTGTAGACTAGTCATTCATGTTGCCCTGTGAGTCATTGACCTCATGATCCATTTTCTTTGTGTCCTCTGGTCAAACTCGCTTGAACTAGTTCAGGGCAGCTTCACAATTTATACCTCTTAATCCCCAACCCCTGCCATCACTTCAGCTCCTGCTCTGCCCATCTTACAGATATTCATTCTAAGAATCCTCACATCTTTTGGTCCTGGGTTTAGAAACAGAGACAGGACCAGAGCTAGGTGTTCTGCTGTCTCTCTGTCATGAATTTTCCACCTTCAGTGGCTAGAATCAGGTGACTCCCATCCCCCCTCCTTTTTTTTTTCTTCTGACCAGCAACAACCTGAGAACTTTTTAAAATCTTAACTCAAATTTGCATCATTTAACCATATACTTTGATTGTTTCTTCCCCTTTGAAATGAATGACATGTGCCAGAATTTTCTTAATGTCAAATTCAAAAGGATATTTCCTCTTGAACTTTTAAGCTGAATTGTGCTTTGATCCAAAGTTTATGGAACTGCATATAACTTTCCTCTTCTTAAACACTTTACTGCAAATAAAAATCACATTTATAAAATTTAGGTGTATTTACTTTCTTGTACATGAATTATCACTAATGGAAAGTATGAGAGATCCACTTTTTGCTTAGTTCTTTTCCCCTTCTAGTATGTTCTTTATGTCTTGATATGTACCCTGCATTTGTCCATGTAGATTGAAGAATTAAGATCATTCTCTGAATATTTGAAATAAAAAATTCTTAATCACTTAGATAAATGAAGATTTTTTTTGTATTTGTATTACTAATGTAGAAAAGTTTTTAGGCAATGGGATAACATCTACATATTTGCACAGAATCTAGTGAGATATTCTTCCTTTCTCTGAATTTTAAAAAATGAACTGTGAATTTAATTTCTCTCCTACTTAGCCATCCTCTCAGGTATATCCGCAACTCAGGCACTGGGATGGCTGTACCGCATGAATAGTTTTGCATGTAGCAGGGGTCTTGGAAGAAGTTTTCTTTTCTTGTAAACAAAATCCTTCTCTGGCTAGTGCCTTGCATGAGATTTTGGCCACTTTTCTTAGTCTTCCTGGTCCCTGTGGATCTCCATTCTCCAAATTCTCTGAGAGTCTACTTGTCTTTCACCTTCAGCACCTTAAACCTACCTATTTCATGTACCTATCAATCAATCTACCACTTTTACAAACTCTAGATCTGTAGGTGTCCTCTACCTGAAAAGCTCTTTCTCACTTGACCTTCTTTGTTTCAATGGTTTATATCTCTGAGCCTCTGGGCCTTGATATCTAGAAGTCCAGGAGACAGAATTTTCTTCCTGGTTCCTCTTACATGTATTAATATCCACTGCACCAAATACAAACTCCTGAGGGCTCCAAGACACATATCCCAGTACAATAAGAGAAAAACATAAACTATCAACCACGTAAGCATTGACACAGACAACCCTACCCATTGGGATAGCTGAGCTACCAATAAGCTATCGAAGCACAAAGCTTTGCCCCTTTCCATATGTCTTCTATTAGGAATATTAATTTATGCTGCAGAGTGTGTGGGGGTGGCAATGGGAAGAGAGATGACATGACCTTTACATTTTCTTCTAATTTATCACTTTATGAATTTGAGTAGCTCATTCATTATTCAAAACTTGCCTATAAAAATTAGCAGTCTTGTTATTGAAACTTTCGTTAAAATATCTTTCCTCCTTTTGAGCCTCTAGATCATTGTCTAATCAACAGAAGAGTTTTTGATCTTGTTAATTCTTATGTTTTGGTAGCATAATTTGTGCCGCAGAGATTAAACATTTCCTCAAGTGTAGTCATGTCACTATGTTAATCTGGGGAAGAGCTTCAATGAAGTTTTTTTTTTTTTTCCTTCTACATTTTCTGGATCATCTTCCAAATGCTGACTATCCACTTCATTGTCAAGTTGAAGATCATTGCCACTATTAATATTTCAAAAGTATGATGCCACCTTGCCACCTTTCCTTTTGTTCTGAGCCTTTGTACTTAAATCGTACCCAACAGAGTTGACATTTCAATTAGGAGAAGGCTCCTGCCAAGAGCTTGTTGTGTCCGCCCTGCCCTGACCTCTGTGGTTGGCACACGGCTCTAATGCTTCGGCCACTGACCACATTCTCTCCTTGTTGGATGATTTCAAAACATTTTTTTGACCTTGTTTTCTGCTGTAATACAGAGTACAATTGCTTCTGAATTGGTAAAGCAGGAACATTTCATTCACAAGATGTAAGTGGATTTGTCTCTACCCTCTGCACATACCACTTGTCACAGGTTATCTTTATCAGTCACTTTATAAGATAAAATTCCAATTTTATAATAGTTTTAGATGCACAGAGAAATTGTAAAGCTATTACAGGGAGTTCCTGTAGACTTCACACCTAGTTTCCCCATTAGTCACATTAGTATATTACCTTTGTGCCAACTAATGAACAAATATTGATATATTATTAATAAAAAGTTAACATGTTATTCAGATGTTTTTACATTTTATTTAATATCCCACCTTTTTTTCCACGGTCCCACATTCCATTTAAACCCCTATACCTGTGACAGTTTCTCAGACTCCCCCAGCTTGTAATGACCTGGACAATTTTGAAGCATACTGGTCAGGTTACTTTATACAACATTTTTCAATTGGAATTTGATATATGTTTCATGATTTGAGTTACGGTTTTGCATTTGGGGGAGGAAGATCACAGGAGTCCATTCTCAGCACATCATGTTGAAGGGTACATTGTATCATATCACCTCGAGGTACCACTGTTGATGTCAACTTAGCTTAAATGGTGTTTGTTAGATTTCCTGACTATAAACTTCCATTTTTCTTGCCTTTTCATACTGTGTGCTCTTCTGAATTAAGCCATTGCCTGCAGCCTACACTTCAATAATACAGTTATGTTCCTCCTCATTGAGAGAGGGGTGTGTCTACAAAAACAACTTAATAGTTTTCTGTGGAATATTTGTCTCTTCTCCCTAACATATTTATTTCAACATTCATTGATGCCAGCATGAACTCATGGATCACCATTTGCTTTGTAAAACTCATGTCAGAGTTGGTGACGTATTTCTTTTCCTCAGTCTGAAGCATGTTTCAGTGTTCACATTTTAATCTCTTGTGTCCCACGTGTGCTCTGCATGTGGTAGGATGAGGAGAAGTGATGCTCATAACCACTACCCTGGGGCTCTAGGGACTTAAAGATCACATCTCAGTTCGACTCTATTACAATAGGAGACAACGTGGTAGAGTGCCTAGCCTGACTGACTTTGAATTCTGACTATGCTGTTTTGTGATATGACATGGATTATTTAAGCTCCCTGTATCTCAGTTTTTCATCTGCGAAATGGGAATTATAATCACACATAACATGTACTATTGTGAAGATTAAATGAGATAATCTCTGTAAAGGGATAAGAGCAGTGCTTTGGAACCAAAAAAAAGTACAAAATAAATGTCAGCCAAGGAAACCATGGTTTATATTTTAAACTTCAGGTAATGCCATGCGTAATAAAAGATGCAACTCTGTGTTAATAAGACTGCTTGATAAAAAAGGAGATGCTATTACTCAAAGGTGAAATTAGCCATTAAATTTCACTATGGTTGTTTACCTTCCTACTCTAGCATCCTATTATTTACTCTAGCGAGGGTGGCAGGTCTGAGGCAACAGGAATAAGCAAAAAATCCGGGCTCACTGCGTGGAGAACAAGTTATGAGGACTTCTTCTGCTGGTATTCAGGAAACAGGTGCAAAGAAAAGGGTACAGAGAAATAAACCTGCTTATGAGTAAAACTGTACTATGCCTAAGAGCTAAGTGGCTAGGCAGGGGAGTGCCTGGGACTGTTGAGATGGAATCTTTGCTTTTGTGGGAAGGAACTGGCTAGAAATGGAGAGAAAAGATTTGCTAATGGAATGCATCGAAATCAGCATTTTGCCAGGTGCAGTAGCACATGCCTGTCACCCTAGCAGCTCAGGAGCCCTCAGCAAGTAAGTGAGGCCCTAAGCAACTTAGCGAGACCCTGTCTGTAAATAAAAAATAAAAAGGGCTGGGGATGTGACTGCCCCTGGGTTAAATCTCCAGTAAGAAGAAGCAGAGGAAAAGGAGAAGGAAAAGAAAAGAACAAAATAAAAAGCCAGCATTTCCTCTATCTCCAGTGTGTAAAGCATGACTCGAGGCATTGCATCAGAAAATATTCACTAAATTTTTGGCTTGACAGCATATGTCATAACTTGAATTCATTTTCATCTATATATTCACTCCAAACACCAATCAGGAGCATCATATAATAAATCAGTTTCCATTACTGAGACTCATTTGCTTGAGTACAAGGAAATAGTACCTACAGAGTCCCACATCAGAAACTTATATGTCTTTTACCTAATATCTTTGTTTCATTGATCACATTTAAGCACCCCAATGGCAATTTCTTCTCGATGACAAATATAGCTAGGAAGAATGCCATACAGAAATGTCTAATTCCAAACAAATTTAAATCAATGAGGAATATGAGGAATATTTCCCAAAACATGTCTAAACACATGTTGTCATCTTCTCATAGAAATATTTAATTATATAGAGCCTAAGACTTCATTGGATATGTTTAGTCAAATCATTCGTATCTTGTCTGCAAATATAAAATTTCTATAGAATTTAAGGATCCCAATATTCCACCTAAATGTAAAAGTCTTTGCTGAAATAATTTGTGAAATAATCCCCAGGGTCTTTCAAGGTTCAGCTAGACCATGTTGGGGATTCTGAGATATTTTACTCATAGCTTACAACTCACCAATCCAATTTTAAAACTAAAAATTAAACACTGCCACAGCTCACCTACTCTTTCTTTGTAGAAGATACTTCTGTAAAACAGAAATAATTTTTGTTCACTCTAACCACATGTAACTTTCCTTTATCCCCACTTTGCAGTTCCCTAGTCTCCATGGGTAGGTTATCCAGGAATGACATGCACACTTGATTCCCACTTGGGATGTTAATGTTAAATGATCAGGATGAAGAATGTCTCTGGCTTGTCCAGCAGTGTCTCTGCTTTAGCTCTGTAAGTCCTGTGCCCCCAGAAAACTCCTCAACCTTGGAAAAGTCAGGGTACTGGTCACTTAGACATGAATATGTTTGATGGGAATACATTAATTATTGACCTATGTCATAAGTCCACTTACCCCTCTGAAGTTGTGTAATGTATTGGCCTCTATTAAAGTTGAGTAAGAAAATGTTACCTGTACAATCTTGGAGGTAGCAATTCTTATATTTAAAAAAGGTAACAGAACTGGGAATGTAACTTAGTGATATAGCACTTATATCACTTAGTGATATAGCACTTCTCTAGCATGCTAAAGACCCTGGGTTTGATCTCTAATGCTGCAGAACAAACAAAACAAACAAACAAACAAACAAGAAACATGCTAAAAATAAAAGAAATGTCAGTGTTGCATATAAGATATTAAAATTAGGGTAGCTCACTGAAGGCTTCAGATATTCTAACTAGGCTTCTCTTTTAGACTACTTTTTATAATATTACTCTGTACACCAAGTCCATGGACTCGAAAATTATAGCCTGAAGCCCAAATCTAGCCTCCTGATTGTTTCTATAAATATGATTTCATTGCAACACAGATACAAACATTTATTTATGGATCGTCTATGGCTACTTTTGCACAAGGCAGAGCTGACTAGCTGTATCAGAGATGATGTAAGTAGAAAGATCTATATCATTTACTATTCATCCCTTTACCAAAACTTTTTGCAAACTATTATCCCAATAAAAGGAGTTCATAGTCCTCCCTCCTTCTAGATCCTTTCAACATCCCACCTTCATTTCTCTAATAAAGATTAAATTTTTGTCGGGCACGGTGGTGTATGCCTGTAATCCCAGCAGCTCAGAGGCTGAGACAGGAGGATTATGAGTTCAAAGCCAGTCTCGGCAAAGGCGAGGCACTAAGCAATTCAGGGAGACCCTGTCTCTAAATAAAATACAAAATAGAGCTGTGGATTTGGCTCAATGGTTGAGTGCCCCTGAATCCAATCCTGGTTTACCCCCTCCAAAAAAAAGAATAAGTTTCTAAAAAATCTTTATGAATAGGTCCTTACTAAAGAGATGCATGGGGAAGTGAAATAAATTGGCTGAAATTAAACATGTGTCTTGCAGCTGTATTTGAACTTACTCCTTTCCTGCACAATGCTCCAATGCTGTTCCTTCAACTTAACATGCCCTTCCCTTTACTTTCACAATCTAAAAATCCGACTGTAGTAAGTGGGTTCTGCAAACTTGAAGCCCTGTGCATCTGGCAGCCAAAAGTAAATATTCCTTTACTGGTCTTTCAAAAATCCAAACAAAGCACCTTATGATGCATTCAGTTATTTATGTAACTGGCTTTTTCCATTTTTGACTATTTAAATCCTATGAGCAGAATTTATCTTTAAGTCTCCTGAAGTTTCTAATAGATCGTTATGAATGAGTCCTCACTAAAGAGGTGTTGAATGCATTCATGTGTTCAGATGAATGTAGAAGTGGAATAAGTTGGCTAAAATTAATATGTGCCTAGCAGCTATCTTTGAACTTATTCTTTTTGTGTCCTTTTGAATTTGCAATAATTCCATGAGCAGGGCAGGGCAGTAACATTGTTACTTACAATATCAAGAAAAGAAAAAGTCCTAATAAAACATAGTACTATATGGATGAGTGCTAGCATCAGAGGCAGTAGAGAAGCAGCTTGCAAACTTGGCCAAGAGAACACAGAGAACATAAGTCTGAATCTGTAATTATATGTCTTCAATAAGAACCCAAGATTATTTTTTAGTATAAATGCAATAGTATTTTATTATTTTATAGGGATTCTAACCTTATCTAATGATTTTACTGATGAGCAACTTTAGGTTAACTAAATAAATCATATAAGGGCTGCTGGTTAGCATCTCCAAACAAATTGGTGCTCTTATCACTTACCTAACCTGAAAGGTCTGGACAGGTTCTGAGTACAACTCGGTTAGCTGCTCATGTTGCAACAGACTTCAGAATTAGGTTCACTGTGAGCAATTTGGTAGAAACAATTTTCCTTTGGCATTTGGTCCCCAAGCTACATGCAGTCCCCATCTGCTTTATAGATTCACAGAGCATGAGAATTGGCCAGCAACAGTCCATGTGTGAATTGAAAATTAGAAGGACATGATAAAAAGACCTTGAGACATAGTTCAAGATACACGTTCCAATTCCAGTTTTATACTTTACCAGTGCTTTTTACCTTCTTTGGGCTTTGGTTTCTCTTTTGGTAAAATGAGGGACTAGCCCAGGATGATGTCCCTGCTCTGTCTAGTACTAGCATCTTTTCATCCTGCTACTAGGCTGGGCAGTGGGCATTCCTCTGACAAGTTTCCCCAACCAAGAACAGTCAGAAGAATGTAGGTGTGAGAGGGCGGATGCTCTGCACAATCATCTCTGGACAACCAAGGCTGTGCTATTCTCCCTAAAAAGAGTCTGCTTTCATTTGTTTGCTTTCCCTGATTTCTCTTCTCTGTCAATCCAGGGTTCCAGATCTAAACAGCTCCATCTATCTTCTGTTTTAACTATAGAGCTCTTGAATACTTTGTTGACATCATCTTATTTTATATTCATTTTGTATTCACTGTTCTCTAGTGGGATTTCCTCTGTGTATATGTTCATGCACTTATTCACGCATTTGGGAAGGCTTCATTCAAATCTAAGGCAAGCCTATGCCAGTAGAAATCATTTGCTTTGCTTTCTTTAAAATTCTTTATAGGACTTAACAAACATGCTAAACAAGCAATGTTTATTTGACATTTAAATGACAGTTACCAGGTGATTTTTAACCTCTTTGCTCCAGACTGCACTTAACACAATATAAAATTGAAACAAGTAGCCACTGACATCAGAAACTCATCCAAATGAGTAGGGGTATATAAATGGGGTATGTAAGTGCAGAAAAATATTTACTGTGTTCTGTTCCCAAATTCAGCATTCATCAATAAAAAGCACATGGGAGTCTATTGCTAAGATACAAAGTTAGAAAATGCATGACCCTCTGGTCTTAAGATCTTAATAATCTTCTCATGGAGGTTTTTTCTTTTGGTGGGGGAGTGGGTAAAAAATTCCCTTTTTCAAGTACGATCCTTGTTGTACTAATTTGTGATAATTTGTTGAGCCCTATCTAATAGACTGCTTTGTAACTCTATCCAGGTGAAGGGAATTATTTTCTTCAGTGTTCCTTTAACACTGTTCAATGGACCAATATTCCAGTGGTGAGATCCTAAACATTTTACCTACATTCTCCAAAAGTACTAGGGTGATGACCACGAGGGAATCAAGATGACTTGTGATTGCTACCATCATTCTGAAGAGTCACACTCTCACTGGGTCACAGACATGGAAGCCATCAACAGAATCTGCCCTTTTACCAGCTTCCCAGTAATATGAAAAGTATGGAAAGTACCAGGGTAGTGAAAACTCCCAATCCCTCCAGCACTTTGGATTACATCTAAGAGCACAGGAAGGCACCTCAAGATGTTTGAAGGCCATCACAGAAAGTGCCCTTCAGTTTCTGTTTCCCCTCAATCTCCAGGGAGTGGCTTCCGAGAGTGACTCAGCATCTCTCAGAGGCTGATAAATGGGATCCCCCCAAAAGCCACTCTTTTCCCAGATAGGAAAATGACTACCGATGAAAGAGGATCTTGCTTCCACCATCTAATGGAACATCTTATCATCATGGCAGATTGGATAGGCTCTTGGTTGCTTAGAATAGTTTATTTTTTTCATTTCTTCTTCATTTATCAAACACCTCTGAACTGCTGACTGTTTTTAAAACCATTCTCAACTGTTCTGCATCTAACCTGAGCTGCAGCAGCAACTGCCAGGGCATGATACAGTCCACTATCACTCTCCATCTGCTCACCTTCATTAGGTTTGATGGGTGAAAATAATAGCTAAAACTCAGGGAGAAAAAGAAACCTGTTTGCCTGTTGTCAAACTCTTAACTTTTCTAGGCAACACTCAGTCAATCCAAGAGGGGAAACTTTCTTTTTAGAAGATAGAAAATGTGTGTGTGTGTGTGTGTGTGTACATTTATGTACTTATTACATATACAAACCCACAAAGTTCATGTGTGTGTATTTTTTTCAAATAACTGCGAAATTATTACACAAGGGACTAAAACCTCACAAGTTTTCTGCCTGCTCACTGTTCTAAAGCTTTGACATGCATAGAAGAGCAGAAGAAAGCCAGACCTATGGGAGTGAACACAGCCCCAGCATGCTGAGTCATTTATTCTTGATATAAAATGTGACCTGTATGATCATCAGCATTTAGCACCATGGGAGGCAGGCAGCAGGGGAGGAGTGTCTTGTGGTGCCACAAGAAAAAAAAAATGTGGAAGGAAATGCCAATGGGGATGACATTATAAATAGACCAAATGACCTGCTTCTTCCTTGGCTGGTGTCAAAACATTCAGTGCTTCAATTTAGTTATCACCAGGTGCTCTTCCCCCAGTGTGACAAGGTGAGAACTTCAGGGAAGAGCCACTGACAGCAGAAGAAAAAAACCCTCAAATGGTGGAGAGAGAAAATAAGGACTTGGCAAAATAAACAAGAGAAACAGGTAATGTTCAGTTCACATCCATGAAGGCTATTTTAGGCAGGAGAAAGATGTATATAGTTTTTGTTCTCTATGCCTCTCCTCTGGCCCTCTAAAACAAGAGGGTCAAATTAAACCCTTCACAAGAAATGTGGTCAAGTAACTCCGTGGCCAGGTTGGTTAATCACAGGTACACTGATGCCAGTCTTCATGCTTTGAACAGTAATCCAACCGTTGCCATTCTCTGGATTTTGGACAATGAGTTTATGGCATTCATCAAGTTCTCTGACCTATAAAGTTTAAGAATCACTTCTGAAGATTGCAGTCTGCTGTTACTGCAGAAGCTGACTCTGGCCAGTTGCAGGTACACTACTGCCAGGAAGTGTCTTAGGAGGGCTCTTGGCCCAACGACTGGCTGAAGTCTAGCTTTGCTCCCTACTCAACCTCCTGCCTTCAGGTGGAATAAAAGTCAAGGTCAAGGTCACATTTGGTCTTTTTTTTTTTTTCTTGGTCCAGAGAGCCCTTGGTTTTATAATTCATACAAGAATGGTATGATAGAGATGATCTATGATTGCTCATCTTCCCCTTTCCTCCACAGCTCCAAGGGCTTAGTAACTTCCCCATCAGCCCAAATCAGTAAGCTGACCCTAAGAGTCTTTACTTAGAAAATGTTAGTTTTTCTGCCCCTGTACTATTCAAATTAGAGGAATTTCTTGAATCCTAGCAATTTAAGGTGGTTTTGTGATCCTTTGCTCTAAAAGCATACTATCCAACGCAGTAGAATCAAGCTACAGATAGTTCTTAAGGACTTGAGATGTTGTTGGCCAAGAATGAGGTGAGAAAGAAGTTTAAAAAACACGTAGGGTTTTGAAGATTTATGAGGGAAAAAAACCCAAATCATCCTATTAGCTATTTATTGCTAATTAACATTCCATTTATGTTGGATTAAATAGTATAGCATATAAGGCAATTTATATCACTATTTCTCTTCACTTTCTTTAGTATGGCTACTAGAAATTTTAAAACTCTACACATTGCAGTTCTGTTGACTTTGTACTTCTGTTCAACAGCACTTGTCTGATTCGATCTGTCCAGACTTTTGACAAAGTACCTAGCCTCCCTCAGGGATTCCATTCTTCTTCTGACAGATCTGATGGGAAAAAAAAAAAAAAAAAAAGCGCTTCTCATACTAAAGTACAATCTGTCTCTCTTGATCTTCTTAATCTCCAGGTTGAATTCATGGAATTATAAGGAGGCAGTTAGGCCTGATTCATTTGGGCAGAATTTCAAATATTCTATGGCATTTATCACAACTCCTAATTTTCCTCTGGGAAAAACACAACACCTTCTATTCAACCTCTTCTAACAAATCTGAAGCCCTTGTTCTAGCTACTTTGATATTCTGTGGTTTGTTAGACTAGAATGCCAACCTCTATCCATTTGCCCTCTTAGTTTATTCGCATGTTTTATTGTTAATTTTTAAACAGAAATCATGTAACATCTGTTGTATCACTGCATGAATGATTCTCTAACTTCATACTTAGACATGTTGGTTCTGTGCTTTAATTTAAATTGCTTAAATTACTTTCCCATGTTTAAAGTTTATCCAAACCTTAAATTAGTTGTGTATTATTTACTCTAAACATGACCTTATTAAACATTTATACCTAAGTATTCTTTCAATACCTTTTAGGAATACTACTGAATGTGATTTTTTTTTTCCATTTCACATGTTGCATTCAAGATGGAAGCTGAATTATTTTCAAGGAAAAACTATACATCACATTACATTTTTACTTGAATTTAGCAGTATCAGTCCTGGTATATCCTTATTTTAAGTATAAGTGTAGTATTAAAACAAATGTAAAAGAAGCAGCTTCATAATGAAAAGGCACATATTCTCTTGGAATAACAAAACTTTGAGACTTTTAAGCCACTTTTCCAGCTTCAGAGCAATCGAAAAGATTTGGATATAAGAACAAGCCACAGTCACGGTTACAACCTTGGAGAGAAAAGAGGTCTCATGAGTTTCAGATCTGCTGAAAATATTTACTAAGAATATTAATGATGCAAGGCCAAGTCCTGCCTCGTTATCCAGGACTATGGCCAGGTGAAGTCCACCATTCTGTCCCGCAATTGAGACAAAACTCAAACCCAAGCCTTATAAATAATTGAGGTTAAAAAGTTTCATATGCCCATCTGTCCATGCCTTTATTTCTCTGGTTCTAGGAATAAGCACTCAAAGAAAGAAAATGACATCTCAAAGGTAATAGAGTTAAAACCGAGCACTCCAGAGTACAATTCACAATTTCTCTTTGGATTATGAAAGCTGACTCCAACCATGTAAAGAATAGAAGCTAAGTATTTTAGTCCATCCAACTTACTATTATTATTATTGTTATTCTGGCACTGAAGAGATCAGCAACGCTGTTGAGGATAATGAGAAGATATAATTAAAATCATCTTCACAGTTCTGAGCTCACATGCTATTGCTTGGTAAAGCAGATGGAGAAGACCAGATGGTCCTTGAACAGGGTAACTAGTGAGGTGGCCGAGAATGTTGGGTGAAACACTGCATTGGAAACACCAAGCTCTGGCTTCTCCACCTGTGTTCAATGTTATCTGGGTAAGACTCATAAATTCACTAAGCCACCTTAGTGTCATCTATAGAGACAACTCTCCTGCTCTATCTGACTTATACGATGACACAGAGGAGCAGTAGGATCATTGAAAAGGTTTTGAGAATGGGTTGATGCTTCCCAATGACCACTGTGCCTTTACCTCCCAGTGTCCAGAAGAAAAACTGTCAGTTCCAATTTGTCCTCATAGACTTGCCCTTGAGACACATCTTTTCCTTCAAGGAAGTGGACTTCATCCCTCCCTTTCATGTCTCAGCCAGAAGGTAAGGCAGCTAGCAGCTTAACCAACAAAAGTATGGGAAAGAAAAAAAAATTAGGAAATGTGAAGATTCAAGTTGGTGCCAAAGTCATTTCACATAATCAGTTTAATAACAACAACAACAAAAAAAAAAATAAAGCACCAAAGTTTCACCTTCTTATAACAGAAAATCCCAAGTAAAATCTCCACAGAAGAATCCTCACTGATAGAGATATATCACTAATTTAGCTTCCTTTAAATAAGTGATACTGCAATTTCAGTGCAAATCCAAATGGTGAATAATAAGTTATTCTGCAGGGCTTACAAGTGAACGAATAAATTATAGTGGTCAGAAGATATTTTTAGAAATAAGTATGAATAGGGTTTAATTTGTCTCTTGACCATACTTCTATTTTTACCAATGTTTTTCTTCATTTGGTGTCCATGAGCTTCACACATACACTCATTCCCATTCTCTCTCTCTGACAATGTGATATAATTCAGAGTATTTATGGTGAAAAAATAGATGGCAATCAATAACAGACACATATAGTAGGGTTACTTAAAAGAATTTTAAGGAGCCTACTTTAATTTTGACATCAACTGCACAAAGACTACCTGAACATTCTAATCTTCCACAAATCATTCCTGAGTTCTTTTTTGAAAATTTTTAAATTTGTACTTATTTTGACCCACACATCAAGAGGGTATATTTTGACATATTATACATACAGTGGGTATAACTTATTCTAATTAGGATCCCATTCTTGGGTTGTACATGACATAGTTTCACTGGTCTGCATTGATATATGAGTATAGGAAAGTTATGTCCAATTACTTTTTTTTTTTTTTGGTACCAAGAATTGAACTCAGGGGCACTCAACCACTGAACCACATCCCCAGCCTTATTTTGTATTTTACTAGAGACAGGGTTTCACTGAGTTGCTTAGCACCTTGCTTTTGCTGAGGCTGCCTTTGAATTCTCGATTCTACTGCCTGGGCCTCCTGAGCTGCTGGGATTATAGGCGTGTGCCACTGCATCTGGCTCCAATTCACTTTAATACCATTGGTGCCACCAGATTTGGGGGAACTCTGAATTTCAACTTTGAGCTTGCCTGTCCTTGTCTCATTTTGTTCCCACCATCTTCATATGGAAAAGCAGGTACCTCTTCTCCCATCGCTGTCTTTGAAATAAGCATGTTCTGACTAAGAATGTGGAAGTACATAGAAACAGATTCAAATTCAACCAGTGTTTCCTGAATCCCACAATAATTACACTGCGGACATGAGACTAATACATCTAAAACAAAGGATGAAATCAGAATGATATGTTTAATCTGATAAATCAGTTCAATTTGTACAATTAATAGGGCTGGCAAGGTCCTAGGAAAACCAGTTGAAGCTGTTATTTTCTAAGAAAATGGAGAGTGGGGGGAATATGATATGGATTCCTCTCGAGGAGAAGGGGTGATGCTCCTTTAACAGCTTCTCCTTCCACCAGGCTGCCCTCTGCCTCCAAGAGCCACGCTTGAGATAGGCCTAACGTGAAACAGCAGAATGCTGAGACTCAAACTTGCCCTTCTAAGAGGTAAACTCATCTCCACAGAGTATATAAGTCAGAAAGTTCTCCAAATGTCTATTCTTCCCACTATCTTCATCTCTATTTTTCTCCTTTGTTCTTCAAATCAGAAGCCCTGGAACTGTTTTCCCTCAAGTACTTGTGAATTCTCTCTTCCAATGTCTGCTTTGCCCCCTGCTCTGGGTCCTTCATAAGTTCTCTCTTTCTCTCTCTGTCTGTCTCTCCTCCACCCCCCCACCCACCGCCCCCCATACATTCACACGTCAATCCTGGCTGCTTTCTCACTTATAAAAGTGCTACCATCTGTGTATAGTAGAAAGCGACTCTAATATGTCCCAGATTATTCCCAAAGGAGAAAATAAATGAGAACTTTACCTCTAATTGCACATTTAAAGATGAGAATCCTAGAAAGGAATCACTGCCCACGTCATATCAAGCCTACACACTCAGGCTGGCATTCCAGGATCGCCACCCAAAGGCATATGTACCTTCCTGAGAACCTCATCCCTTAACGCTTCTCAGCCTGAACCTGTCATTCCCTGTCAGGATGGCCCTCTTTTCAACCTTCCGCACACCCCTAAGTGTCACACATTTTCTCCTTTTGAGAATGATTTTCCCCTCCCACTCTGCTAACTTCAATTCTACCTGAACTTGAAGTCTTCATGCATGTTCTGTTTTGGCCATAAAGATCTCGGTGACTTCGTGTTTCCCACCAGCAGTTCAATGCACCCTGCCTGGCATTGCTCCAGGATTTCTAAATGAGTTTCTAAATCTATGTTTTCAGATGGTAAGATAGTAGGGATCATACTACCTACTTTTCTTTCATCCACCCACAGTTTTTTTATGTATTTATTATCTGTATTATTTTACCTAGAATTAAATCTGTCATTGTTGGACGTAGTGGCACATGCCTGTGATGCCAGCAGCTCGGGAGGCTGAGGCAGTAGGATTGCAAGTTCAAAGGCAGCCTCAGCAAAATCAGGGTGCTAAGTAACTTAGTAAGACTCTGTTTCTAAATAAAATACAAAATAGGGCTAGAAATGAGGCTTTGTGGTTGAATGCCCCTGAGTTCAATGTCCAGTACCAGGAAAAAAAAAAAAAGGAAGAAGAATTAAACCTGCCATCAATATGAACTCTTCAATGGAGCAAGACCCTGTGCTAGGTGCTAGAAGCTAACCTCAGATACTATAGCATCCCTATTTTGGAGCCGGTGACAGTTAACTAAGGAAGGCAATCTTAATAATTAGCTCCTAAAACTTCCTTCCTTTCTCTTTTCTACTATTATTTACTATTAACAAAATGAGACTAACTATATCTAACTATTGTGAAATCTCCTTTACAGAAAGAACAGTAACCCTACCTAGGGGCAAATGCCTTGATTCCACTAAATTTGAGTGACCTTTACATAAAAGACAAAGCAATATAAAGGTAAAAGGAATGACATTGTTTTAAAAACAAGAGAAACATTAACTTTCAAGGTTGTACATTTAAAAAAATGAGCAAACAATAATGGCACTGCATTATAGAATAGTTCACTTTATCAAAATAACACCAATACACATCATCTGTCACAGCCAGAAAAAAATGAAAACAGCCCCTAGAATTCCAAACTGACTGAAACAAACAGAATTTACAAGTGAGCTTTATCTATATAGACCTGAATTATTAAATTATACATTTTAATTGACAAAACTCACAAAAATGTATCATGTACAGTATGTTTTGAAATTCGTAGAAATTGTAGAATGACTGAATTAACCAGATTAATGTATGTATAATCTCACACACTTTTCATACTTAAAGATCTACTTTCATAGCATTTTTAAAGAATAAAATACATGGGTATTAATTATAGCACACGTTGCACAATAGATCTCTTGTACACTTTAAATCAAGCCTATTTTTCATGGATTGAACTTGAATTCCTCTTGAGCCTCAATAGAGAATATTTCATTCAGGAACTCTGAAAATTTTTCCAAAGAATTCATTAATCCTTCATATATCTGTGCATGGTTCCAAGTTCACTATAGTTTAAATAAAGCACCCTGCAATATTGGATTTTAAAAAGGAACTCCAAAATGAGATTGAATCAGAGACAAATGTTGGGGAAATCTCAATTCCAGTGCATGTTCTAACATCAAAACCCAAATTGATTAATAAAGGGTAATTGCAAGAATCTAACTTCTTTCCATCTGGCAAGAACAAGAAGCTTATTTTAATTTTTTATTTCATAACAGCTACCAACATCATTGCTGTGGCTGTGCCCCCCACCACACAGGGCGCAGTCACTCACTCATTCAATAATCTTTATTGAAAATCTACTGTCTGATACTTTGTAAGACTATTTGGGAAAATGCAAAAGGAGAACAGTAACCAATACTCTGAAGGAGTTTATAATGAAAATCTAAAGAAAAAAGAAACATCAATAGGAAAATATTAAAGACATATACTAAGACAAGTGGGTGACTATAGCAGGGGCACAGCTTTCTGATGAGATGGCAGCAGGGTTCACCTTACCCTGTCGAGCTGGACATGTCCAAAGGGCTACTGGATGCAAAAAGATCAGGAAGACTGACTTGGTGTATGGAATTTCTCCCAGTTTGGGGGAAGGAAGGATAGAAGGAGACATATAAATTGAGTCAAAATATAAAGCAGTATTTATTATGTAGTAAGTAATAGAGTCCAACACAGGCAATATAGAAAAAAAAAAAGGATTAAAGTTGAACAGCTTATATTAGGAAATAGTCATCCATGTGAATGATATTAGGCCTATATGTACAGAATATATGTGTATACATAGTGAATGTATTATTTTATTATAAAAGTAATATTTAATGAGATCTAGAAAAGTTTTAAATGGATAGGATTTGGAAAATATAACAAATGTAAAAAAAAAAAAAAATGTGTTAGGATTGACTCAGCAGTGGGAAGGAGGTAGAAAGACCACAGGCCTTATGTCAGGGCCTTATGTTCTGCATCAGTAGCCAGAGGCAAGCCAGTGAGGCTAGTGCAAGAGCCACCTCACAGAGACAGGGATAGGGGTGTGGAGGGCTGATGCCTTGCTGGGGATGGAGGAAGTACTGCCAAACCCAGCAGCTGGAATCAAGTGTTTTGATCTGCTTTAGGAAGATCCTCCTGGGGTCAATTCATTAGCAGCTGTAATCCTGGGTAGGCAACTTAGTGGAGTGGCCATAGCTAGCTACTAAGGAAAGGGTAAAATGTGGATTGTTAGCAAGAAAGGAGAATGCTGCAGAAGGGCAGAAGACAAAACAATCCTACTGTTTGTGGACAAAGTCTGTATTTGATTGGAAAGGTGAAACAGAACTTTCATGTGTGCATGGAAGGGGTTCCTTAAAACACAGGGGTGCTGCTGTCTGGCTTTGAATAACCAGCAGGAGGCATAATCAGAGTTTCTCAAGGGTGAAAGAAAGACTCCACCCAGCATTGACAGGCGGTGGGAAGCCTTATGCTATGGTCTCTAGGAATCTACCTCTTTGTTCCCTTTGTGTTTTTTCCTTTCCCTCTTTCTTTTTCTTTAGTCCAGGTCTGTAATATTTAGTGAGATGAGATGGCTCTAGGAGGTCCAAATATATGTACATGCTGGGAACAGTGGCTGCTTCCTCTAGACAGTAATTTGAAGTCTCCAAGTTCTAAATCACAGGAGATATTTATATCCAGGAAGAAGATTTCAGCTAACTATGTGTTTGCCTGCAGGCAGCAGCCTCAACAGGCACTGTTTACTCTGCAGCATGAATGGAAAACATCATTTTTATAAAGCTAATTTCCAAAATCCCACCCCACAAACAGCATAATTTTAGAACCTACGAAAGTTAATAATTTCAAAATTCTACCCAATGGTTCTTGTTTATGTTCTGCAACGCAAGTCTAAATATATCATAAAGGAGATTTTATGTGTTTGTTTACTTATTATTGTATTCATTTATTTATTTTCTGAAGTAAAAGCGCAGAAATCTGTCGTTACTAATTTGTGTTTGTCCTCCAGACTGGAGATGGTTTTTCCCTAATAGGATAAGGAAGTGGGAGAAACTCAAATGAAGAAACATCAGAGTTCCTGATTAAACTCTCCAGCATTAAAAAAAAAAAAAAATCAAATGCAGTAACCCCATATTTCAAGAGCCTAGCCTTCTGCACCTTCTTGTTGATATATTCTACCTTCTTAGGATTATTGAAATCAGAAAGACACTACAGAGTCTAAACCTTACATGAATAAAATAATAATCAAACCTGGTCCTGTAAAAGCACCTGAGCGTCAGCACTATAGAACTTTAAAGAAGCGATTATTTTAAAAGCGTCCAACTTCTCTGTAAAAATGTTTAGGAGTCTTCCTGAAAATTAAGCTTCTTTCATAAAGCATTAAAATGATTCTTAAAAACAGCAAAATCAGTAATAATAAGGGAATAATGTCATTCTCGCTTGAAAACAGAGGAGATATGTTTTGGGAATGGATGGAATTGGGGTATTTCCAAACTTGGTTGTAAAGAGGTTTGGATATGGAATTAAATAAAACACAACACAATGACCTCTGCTGCCATTTTTGTTTTTTCTTTTTCTTTTTCTTCTTATTTATTTATTTATTTATTTTAAGATTGAAGCCCTGTTCAAGTCTGGAATGGAGACTACCTATTCCCAAGGAACCTTAAGTTTTAATTTGATTGACACCTTGAGATTTACTGAAAAACCTTATACTAATAAAATAGCACTTCAATCAATTTCCCTTTGGATTTGTGGGGAAAGACATCTCTGGTGAGGTTTGTTTCTCTACAAAGTCCTTTGATGGAAGAAGTTAAAAACTTGCAGTGAGTGAAATACCTAAGACAGGGGCAACCGACCCCCATGGAGCCCACCTGCCCTTGCTTTCCTTTTAGTCTTTTCTGCTCTTTGTGATCAGAACCAAGTGCTTCTTGAAGTACCTAATGGGCCTATTCCTATCCACTCTGGAAGAACCTCTCATGTGAGTGCTTCATACTCTAGCTCCCACATCCCTTCTCCCTCCCACCAACACACCCCAGGCTCCTTCCTCTGCTTGCCAGTCACAGACCACACTGTTGCTTGAAAATTCCGTGTTCTTTTTATTTCCAACCCTATGACAAGGTCAGTCTGATCTTGAGTTTGGAAGGATCTTTTCCCATTTTTCTTCCATTCTCAATTTAAAAGTCACCTTCTCATTCAAGGATCCCCCCAGCCCCTTATATGTCCTCCTCTGTATTCTCAAAGTACTTTGAACAATCTCTCTCATGGCATTAGGCACTTTGTACTGTGTAATTAGGCATCGTTTTTTTTTTTTTTTTTTCCTTTTACCAGATATTTTATTCCTTACAGGGTAGGAATCTGTTCTCCTAGTACATAATAGATATCAAGTAAATGTTTGTTAAGTGACTGGGTTTCTAAAATTCCCATGTAACCATAGAAGATATTCTTTTTATTTCAAATAGAATGGATTTTGTAATTTTAATATTCTCTCCGTTGAAGAATTGTTTTAGTGCTTTGTGAAAACGCTCTTTTTCCAATAAGCCTCCCAGACAAATTTCCCAAATTAACTGGTTTTATGGAGACCATACCTTTTATTGAACACTATATTTTATTGGACATGATTTCAACATCTAGTTATGAAATTTCTGCCAACAAGTTTCACAAATGCATCAGCTTGATTAATGAGGAATGTGCTGCAGTGATATACCCAGTAGAATCTTAGCTATACACAAAATGGGATACAATGAGTAATAAGGATTTAGGCAAGGACTAGAATAATTGTGGTTTCCTTCTCTCACATTTGATTTTGCCCTACTGCTGCTAATCTTTCCAAAAAGGTGGAAACCCAAGTAGGGATATTCCATACCCCAGGCTTATTCCAAACCAAGGGCACGTTCAGGACAATGGCAAAGCACCCCCATATCCAGCAACTGGATCTTGCAATATTAAGCCCTAAGTGAATATTCCACAGTGGAAGGTGATGTATGATTACTGTCACTGGTTCTTTGATTGATTATTGATTGTAATCATCTGTTCTCTTCCATGATGGAGCTGCCCATAATTCTTCCACGCAATGACTGATAATGCCACATCCCTTCTTTACTAAGGCAACTTATGCATATTGCTGCTTGAGATAAATTACTCATTGACAGTGGGGGATGGGAGAAAGTGGGAAAAGAGCAACTGAAGTTTATTAGTGACTTAATGATATATTGCACTCAATATCTGTATCCCAGCTATACATAATGAGTTTGGACAAAACTTACAATAAGAAGCCAACATGTCAGGTGGTTTAGCAATTGGATTCTTTTTTCAGTAAAGTCAAACAACATGATGCATTGGACCAGCTAAATAGAAATTATGTTTTCAAAATAAGTCTTAATAGTTCACTTATGTAAAAAAATTAAAGATCATTAATAAAGTACCTTAAGTATTTCTCTGAATTGCTTTAATTAGGATCCAGAGAAAATAAGTACTAAAGATAAAATTTGACTGTCAATATGCAATGTAGTACTTAATCATTGCTTTGGCTAAATGTGTGACCTTAACTAAGTTAATGAGCCTTTCTGGATCATAGCATCTATTGCAAGCCTAATGCTTATTAGGTTCTCAATAAATATTTGTGCAGTGAATGAATGAATCGTAATTTCTTTACCTACAAGATGACTGAGAAAATAACTCAGGTCTGGCAAGCTCAAATTCTTCATTAGGAAAAGCAGACCAAGTTGTGTGAATTAATCTAATGGAAGGGAAAGAAGCTCATAGCAGTGTCTATGGTGAGTTGGAGATATTACAATTTTGTTTTCAAGATTGACTTAGCCAAGTTAAATTTGTCTTCCTGTTAGATTTATTATCTTTTCTATAAGATTAAATTTATGTGTGAGTTTCCAGTTTGCCTATCATGTCTTAGGTTTACTTCTATGAGAACATACATATAAAACATCTAATATAGTCCCTGGTACTTTAAAAATAAAGCTATACTTGTTGAATAAGAAGAATTTCTAAAAGCATTGTTCTTACCATCAAGCATATTTTTTCATTAACTCATGAATGGATAAACAAAACATGTTATATCTATACAAAAAGCATTATTTTATTTTACAAAGATATGAATTACTCATGCATGCTACAATACACTCACAAAGGCCACATATGCGGATATACCTCTCAAAATTGCAAAAATAAAAAAAATAGTGACAACCTTTTCAATTCTGGTAAGGATGCAGAGAAACTGTATCACTCATGCACTGCTGGTATGACCATAAAATGGAAAATCCACCCTGGACAAGTTTGGCAATTTATTATGAAACTTATACATACTTACAATATGGCCCACTGATTGTATTCTTTGGCATTTAACCCAGATAAATGAAAACTTATATACCATGATATTTATATTTAATGGAAAAACAAATTTATGCATGTAATGACTTTTTTTTTAGAATTAAAAGCATGAGCAGTACACACACACACAAACAAATGAGCACCAGTAAACTGGGGAAATCTGAAAAGACTGATGGGTTGTGTTGACGTCTGAATCCCAGTCATGACATAGCACATAAAGATGGTGGGTGTTAGGCTGAGAATGTGGCTCAAGCGGTAGTGCGCTCGCCTGGCATGCGTGCGGCCCAGGTTCCATCCTCAGCACCACATACAAACAAAGATGTTGTGTCTGCTGAAAAACTAAAAAATAAATATTAAAATTCTCTCTCTCTCTCTTAAAAAAAAAAAAAAAAGATGGTGGGTGTTACAATGGTGGGAACTGGGGAAAAGGTGCTCAGGACTCCTCTGTGGTAGTTCTACTAAATGACACTTGAATCTACAATTATGTCAATAAAAATAGCTGCAAAAATATTTTAAAGAGACAAAGTGCATTGAAAGATCAGGGGCTAGGAAGGGAGTGGGGATGGGTATGACTGCTCAGGGTTTGATGTTCTTTAGGATGGTGAAATGTTTTGCAGTTACATAGCCGAGACGGTTGTGCAATGTGGTAAAGATATTAAAGACCACTGACCAGTACACTTTAAAAGGATGAATTTTATGTTAACCCATCAATGATAGTTTGTCTCCAGATTTGGAAAGATGTCCTTCAGGAAAAAGCAAAAAGAATAAGATGAAGTTTACAGACAGCTCTCTTCTCTCTCACTATCCCATGGACAAAACCTCCTTACCTTTACCTTCAATGAATTGCTCATTTGAGAAAAGGGTTTCCCATGCATATACCCTTTAATTGATGGTGATGAACATTTCTAAGCTGTTGTCTTCCTACTGAGAAGCACCTGAAACCAGCTCCAAAAATATGTCTCAAAAATGCCATGTGCCATGTATTAGAATCATATGAATCCAAATCCTTGTCAATAGTAGTCTACACTTTGAACACTCATTATACAAAACAATTTGTAACAATTTATCAAGTTCTTGAATTTATTTTAGTACAACTAAAATGTTATCTGTCCAGCTTGAGCAATTTAAAAAAGAAAACAAAAAGCTAAGGAATTCTCAAGAGAACAGATACAACTTCAACAGGAAATGCTCTCACTCATATGCATAATGCATACACCTTATGTGCTTTTTATGAACTTGTTTTCCTAAGAGCTAACATAAATATTTCCTTCAATAACAGGAGAAACTGGAGAATAAAAATAATTTTGGAGCTTAGATAAAGCTCTGTGCACATGTCTCATAAATACATGCATTGGTCCAGAAGCCACTAGAAGAAACAAGCAGGTTTGGTGGATGACTGTGAGGGTAACTACATCACTATCATAAAATTACACTGACATCTCTCCTTTTTTGTGCTGTGCAAGGTGAAGGAGTGAAGGTGGTTATGGAAATGAGATGGGCTCACAGTGGTAATCATTGCATAGCACAGCATGTTGGTTTAGGGGATTTAATTTGTCTGTTTTTTTTTTAATTTTTTTAAGATCAAGAATAAGTGATGGACCTGGTTTTTCTACTCAACACCTTAGAAGATATTAGCACAGATGTTCAGCTTAGAGAAAGTGATGACTTAAGGTACAATGAAGGAGGAGAACCTACAAAAGGGAGGTAGGAAAGAGTTTGAGTGTCAGGGGAGGTGACTGAAATTCACTAAGGTAGCAGTACTGAGTAGTGCTCACAAGCCAAGAAGAGTTTAAGGGAAAAAAAGAAAACGAAAAAATGGAAAACTCATTAAACTATTGGAGCCAGACAGGCTATAGATCAGAGGGAGGAAAACATATTTCAATTGTCTACTTTTAGGAAGGAGGGAGGTATGATATATTAAACATCTCTCCAGGGAAATAAGTTTGATATTTTTAAATGCCAAATCCAAACCATATTATAATGAATACACTGCCTTACTTTTAATATATTTAAACTAGTTTATCTTTTGACTACCATATTTCTTTATTTAAAGCTGGTAGAAATGATTTTTTTTTTTTTGGCAAATGTGAAATGGAACTTCTACTTTTTGAGATTTATAGCACTTCTTTCTTTTCTGGAGCCAAGCTTATATTGTAGCTTGTACAGCAAAGTCTGTAGGCTTCTCTTGTTTATATGCATCACACATCTCAGAGCAAGTTTGCAGGGATTGATAATACACCAGATAACTGGCTTGACTCCTCCGTTCAAAGGCAGAACTGGAGAAAAGGAATTTCCCCCCACAAAAGACTAGAGGACAGGAAGCTGTTTATATGCCATGATTGCACAGGGGCAGATGCACAAGCACTTGGAACGGCACCTCAATGATACTGAAACAGGAGAAAATGTCCTCATTCCTTCACAATCTCTCTTGATACTTCAGTGTGTTTTCCATCTGGATCCCCTCATCTATCTAGGGGGATATTTAATATTTGTCTATTTTTAGGACACTATAGCCCATAAAAATAATCCAGACTGATGTCATGGGAAGCTGACCCATTCTCCTGCTCCTGCTCTCCTCTGCATTTTACAACCAGGGCACTAGGAAGAGAGAACTTAGCAAGTATCTAGCACCTTGCACCGTGCTCTGAATGTGTCAGGATTCTGAGTAAATGCTTTGGGAACAAAGGTGTTGAAGATGTACCACCTCTAATTTTTGGCAACTTCACTCCTTTTCTCCAAGAAAACAATATTTCCCATTGTTAAAGTACAGTGGAGTAGGAAAATCACTGCACATGAGGGCTAAACTTTTATTTGTGTTTACTGAGCACCTCCTATGTACCAGTTACCAAGAATGTTTTATATAAATTATTTCCTCTCTGTTTTCATGAAAGTTTTATAAGAATCCTCATTTTGTACCCAATAAAACTGAGACTTGTTTAGAATGGTTTAATAACAACCACAAAATCCTACAACTAGAAAGTGGTAGAAATAGGATTTAAACCTACAGACAGATCCACCCAAAATCTCATTCTCTTTCATTCTGATTTACTGCTGTTCTTGCTTGATGAGCTTGGAAAGATCATTAATTATTCTTGGTGTCATGCAGCTCCACATCCAGGACACATCTTGTGTGTGTATAACATGTGCATTGTGTGTGTGAACGATGTGTCATTCCTCAGAGAGAGATGATTCTTCTCTACTGCACATGGTTGGTTGCAAGAATAAAACTCAGTAATACACATGAAAATACTTGTGAAATATAAATATTCTAAAAGACCATTTTTTAATATTTTAGCATATAATATGGACTACTTTATACGTAGAACATCTTAATTTTACTAAAACATGTTAGTAGCTTTTTTGTTGCATCTAACTTTTGAAAGTTTTGACTATAGCTTTATATTAGAGATCTGTGCTACAGATTTTTGCTGAAATTTTCCATTTGATTGGAGAGAAGCTTTAATCATGGTACTTTTCTGGAAAGGTAAATGGGTTAAGAGAAGTACTTGCATTCTTTTCTCTGAAGTACAGCATAAGAAATCTCCCTGAAGCTGATATTATCATCTTTGTTTCCACAAGGTGACTCTGGGAGATAAGAGGAAAGCTAGGAGTGGATTCCTCTTCTAGGCATAACTTGCCTGATGGGGAATAATTCCTACATATGAAAGTCCTCAACAAGAGTGAGTACAACAAACAGGTCAGCACCTGAAACTTTGAGGAGCAGGTGTCACCAATGGACTCCATAGCAAATAGAGGGACTTTAGGAATTAACAATTTTCTGTTGCTGTAAGCAGCTGTTTTAAATGCCAGTAGTAACAGGAGTGCAGTTAGTGTCTGTTTAACCTGAGGGGGACGGTCCCAATCATGATTACTAATTAATTATTTTAGATATCCAATATTTGCTATTGAATAGGAATAAAATAGGAAAGTATGTCATCTCTCCTCTTGGAAAACTAAGCGCAGATTCTTTTTAACATGAGGGAACTGGTCCCCATCATGATTGCTAATTAATATTTTTAGATTTCAATATTTGTTATTGAATTCCAATAAAATAGGAAAATATATCTTCTCTCTTCTTGGAAAACTAGACACAAAGAAGAGTGCTCGCTGACTGGCTGACTTCTGATTGTCACAGTCAACTGAAAAATCTATTGTAGTAAAAGTCTGACTGGAGAACCCTACAGCCTCTTGTGTTTAGAATGGTCCTCAGTGATTAAATCATTTGGATCCACTCGGTGACAGTGGAATAAGAAGTATTGAACATGTGACCCAAGTGAAGCCAAGATGAATGCCAGCAAGTTTCCTAACTCAGATATGGGGGACTGATCACGTGAATCATAACTTCCACCTTAGAAAATCACTGCAGATATATCAAGTTGATCAGCTGATAACCTCACAGTAGTAGATAGAATTGATCAATGCTAAAAACTATCAGTAAGAAGAAGGCATTGGCAACCAAAGCCTCAGAATAATAGTGTAAGCAGAGAAGCAGAGGAGTAAAAACACATGCTCCTGAAGTGTGAAACACCACAGAGGAGAGCAGTGTCTTCTGCCCTGAAGGACAGATGTGAAAGAATGTATCTAGTTCCTGAGGTTCAATTCTTAAGCCATGCCCCAGTTTCTGGGACTCTGAAAGTACTACTGTTCTTTAAAACCTGATAATATAGTTTATATTTTCCCCTCCAGATTCTTGTACAAAACCCAGATATAGGGTGCAAATACCTGACTTCTCTATTTTCATGTGTTATCTTTATAACAAATCTCTTGTTAGGTCAACTGGGTTTGTCCCAGTTCCTAGCAATAAAAACCATCTGATATAGGTATAGAGATATAGATCTATATCTTAGTTTTGAAGAAAAATGGTATAACTTATGCAATAAATATTTATTGAAAAACTAATGAGATAAAAGGAAAGTGAGAGATTTTTGTTTCCTATGCAAAAGGCCAGCCTAATGCATGATCAGTTCATTACCCAAGTATTCTTATCAGAGAACTTTTAAGACATTTGTGCTCTCAACCATAAAGTCCATAACAAGACTCTACATTATCTTTAGTGTAATGAGGAACAACAAGAAGATTTTAGAGCTTAGAAATTCAGCATTTCATCTTGGCCTTTGCAAACGCAGGCAAATTTGTCTTGCTGACCCCTTGTATTAAAGGTAAAATGGGCTGCCTAGAAAATCATTCTGTGGAAATAAGGCAAAGCCCTTGAGGATCACACTAGCTGCCCTCGCTCCCCAGAGTTGGCAGTGGCTGGATGCTCTTGACCCGATGCCCCACTGCATGCCAAGTAGGCAGAGTAATTTCATTTTCTTGAAAATACTTTCACCAGTCACAAATAGACCAAAATTAACCTCAGGACAACCTGAACTTGTGATTGAAATGGAATGGCTGTGTGTTTATCCAAAAGTAAAACAGCAAAGGTTTATGCAGGATTGTCTGCAGAGTGATGCAGGAGATGGTCAGCTTCTTCCAGCACGTACATATTAATGGCCTAAATTGCTACATATGTAAACATTAATAAGCTCATTTAGTAACCACTGAACTCTGCATTTCCCTAACACATTTACATTCATCCCTGCCCTGAAGATAAACAATAGGGGTGTGGGGGATTCATCATTTAAGTGCAATTATGCCTAATAATTACTCAAACTTGTCACCCATAAATCATGACCAATGAAACATTTCTAACCAACTGCTCATCAGTAGAATCGCTAACTATGCTTCTACTATATATTTTTTGAAAAAAAAAATCACATCATTTCATGTGGTAGTATATCACATTCCTTTGTTTAAAGACAGAACATATTTGTTTCTTTCTAATCATATGCCCCAGCATACTGAATACGGTAGATTGATATCATTACTATCGGGTTAAAAGGGGGAAGAACAAATTGCTCAAAACTGAGCCTTCCATTCTTATGACATGACACTACCTCTCAAGGATTATTTCCTTCATCAGAGAAAGGGCAGAATCATTTGCAATGTGACTCTTTGTTAATCAGGGGAGATGAAACCCAGTAAAAGCCTTACATTATACACTTACCAGAATGAAGTTATCCCTAGACACCAATTTTACAAAAATGGTTTCCCAGTGAGCTATCTTTTGCTTACTGGGTAGGAAGATATTGATGTGTGACTTTGGATATTTAACACCACCATCTGCAGATGGTATTCAGATTTCTGGTGATATTTGTAACCTGACAAGTAAATCTCAGAGGGTATTTTGCTACATCCCAACTTCCATATCACCTAAGAAGATGAATCTATAAAACAAATCTGAGTGAGGTATACTCATGTGTGCTTAAGTGAGAATGTGGATGTATAGACACAAATCCATCAATTCTGTTGGAAATCTCCTAGAAGCCCAAATCCTTCTATGGTTATTCAGAACTTATACTATTGGTGTACATTTGAAAAATTCTCAAAACATATTTAAGGCACATCAACTTCAATGACTACTCTCAAGATATACACAAGAAAGATATTCTAACCCACAGATGAAGAAATTGAGACATGCCTATAATAACACAAGACAGAAATGTTTGGTCTCAAGTCCAGAACTTGTACCTCCTAGGTCAGTACCCTTTTCATGGGCCTTAGGAACCTCTTAACAACCAGACTGTTCTGAATTTTAGATTACCAAGAACCAGGTCTTCTACACTAGCCACTGCAGTGCTTGAACACTATGTCTTTGATCTCCTATATATCAGAGGTACTAACACTGATTCTGTGAGAAACACTGGATGGCTAAGTCACCTGGCTTGACATCTTCAGTGCAGGGCCTCTGTCTTTGTTATGGTTTAGATTTGAGGTGAACCCCTAAAGGTCACATGGAGGCAATTCAAGAAAGCTGAGAGGTGAAATGATTGGGTTATGACTGCCTTAACCTAAGCAGTGCATTAATCCTCCCACAGGGATTAACTGGGTTGTAACTGTAGGCAGCTAGGGTGTGGCAGGAGGAGGTGGGCCATTGGTGGCATGTCTTTGGAGTACAGTTATTTGTCCTGGGGAATGGAAGGCTCCCTTTGCTTCCTGATTGTTCTGTCCTGAGCTGCTGTTCTCCATCAGGCCTTTCTATCTAAATGTCCTATGTCACCCCTAGCAGAGAGCAATGAAATCAGCCATCTATGGACTCAGAGCTCAAACCGTGGGCTCCAAATAAACTTCCCCTCCTCTAAAAAGGTTCTTGTCTGGTCACTGCAATGGGAAAACTGACTAAAACGTTTTCTATCCTATTTCTACTCTCTGCAAGCTCAGGTTTCTCTTTTCTGACCTTCATTCTTCCTTCTCTCTCTCCATCTCACTTCCCCCCTCCGTTGTGCCCTCTAGACACTCTGTTCCATATCTAACAAGGTTTTGTACACCCTCAAACACTGCCTAAAGACCCTTGCTTCATCTTTTCTTAATGCAACATGAGCTCTTCTTCAAGAATATACCTCGTCTGAAACCTCTAGGATAGAAGAATAACTGCATCCTGACTCTGTCTTCAGGTAGAAAGTGTTTTAATCTGGGCCATTTTTATATCTTCAAAATAAAGGTTACATAATGTGAAAGAAAATATGATTAGTTTGTTCAATGTGCTTTTGGATCTCATTAAACTAGATTAAGCAGAAATTAATATTGTTATTTGGTATAAAACTGAAATTCATAAAGATAACTCAAATAAGGGACAACAGCAGTTAGTGACAGAAATGTCTTTAGCTTTAATCTTTCTCTGTCATTTCTCCTCAACTTTTAGTAGGAGGGTTAAAAAGTTCATATAAAAAAGAACTGTCATTTTTTTCCCATTCCCCACATAATAATTATCTATTTGTCACCAAGTACTTAATTTCCAATCAACTACATGTTAAGGGTTAGTAACCCTGCACTGGACAACAGACCAGAGATCCAAAAGCTGTTTTTATTTTTTTCTGCAAATGGTCAAACCATAAATAATTCATGTTTGGGGGACCATACAGTTTTTATCACAACAACTTATTTCAGTCATTGATGTCCAAAAGCCCCATGAATGGGCATGAGTATATCTAAATAACACTTTATCTACAAAAACAGGTGGTGGCTGGATTTGGTCCACAGGTCATAGTTTTCCAACTCTGGTAACAGAAGCCTATGGATGGGCAGAAGCTTTGGGGTGGGGGGTGCATGCAAGAGTAGCATGGAAAAAGTCACAAACATCATATATGTTTGCCAAACAGTGCAAAGCAACCTATCAATGGATGCAGAATAATATTGTATTGACTAAATATCCAAGTGGGGGCTGGGGACACATAAAAAGCTTTGGCTTCAAACTAGTACCACAGTGACATCTTCATTATGTCAGAGTAGAAGGTGATTAAATGGTGATTAATTGCCTCCTAAATTTCAGACTTTGTTTAGGACACTTAGATAATTTCACTGTATCCTTAAAATAACTATTAAAGAGAGCATTTTAATCTTTATTTCAAAAATAAGAAGTAATAGCTCAAAGAAGTTATATAACCTGACACTAATAGTTGAGAGAGCTGAGATATAAATCAACTCTTTGCTATGCAAAATTATTTTCCTTCTATGTCCAAAAATGTTTAATTAATTTAATTAAATCTGAAGACCTAAATACCCTATGGTAACCTTAGGAATAATTTATCTTGGCCTTCTATTAGAATGTGCTATCTGATATAAAACTGCCAATTAGAAAAATGTGCTCTTTTCTCCCCTCTCCCCCATCCCCAGCAAAGGTCACCTGCAAAGATATTACTTTGGATGTACATCAGGCATAAGCTCAGGGGCTCTGACTCCCCTATCATCACCAGAGGAATAAAGTGGATGGATATATAATTGATTCTGTCTTCATAACTTTATTTTTATCAAAATAAATATTAGAATACAATTATCAAATGTGGTAGCTGATATCTTTCTACAAATTAATAATAGTGACCAGTAATATACTCACTAGATAATCTGAGGAGTCTCCATTTACATAACAATGCATTTCCAAAAGGCTGGCACAAAATTATGAGACAAATAACATTTAATTATAATAGGACAGGAGCTTCTTCAGGGAATTTACAGTAACATTTGTAAGAAAGAATATCATTTAATCATACGAATCATCTTCCTCTAATTTAATTGTTTTACTCAAAACTTTTTCTATACCAGAGCTTCTCCTTATCATCATTATTTTTACTTCTTTGCATGAATTTTTGTGTTAAAGAGAATATTATGCAGAAAGAAATAAAGTGTTGTATTAAATTGTCAGAAAACTCTACTCTGAATTATGTTATCTGAAGTAAGTTGACCTATACAAGCCAATCTATAATTATTTGGACATTAGAGAAACTTGGTGTAACAGCATCCTGCATTTATGTTTGATGACAAGACACCAACATTAGATAATTGAACAGGGTGGTAGAACTATTAATTGAAAAGAGCATGAGACATTTATTTTGTTTGTTTCAGATTCATTTGTTGTTCCTTTGACAAAAAAGCCAACATCTGAGAACTGTAGAATTGCTCTTTTTTTTTTTTTTTTTTTTACATTGGGTTCAAATGACACATTGGTATCTAAATGATAATTTCAATTCCTTGATGGTATTAATAAACGAACTTTTAAAAATATAATTGTAAGTTATTGATCCCATGCCAAAAATCTGTCACTGGTGTATAAATTAGCATGAACATATGTTAATGCATAATTCACTATTTGCAACAGGGCTTTGTTGAAAAATTGATGAAAATTCATGAAAGAACCTTTCTTGATTAAGTTGCCCAATAAACAAGTAACTAGAGGTGTTCACAATGTGAATTAATACAGCTTCCAAAATTAGCTTTTGTGCATTTTGTAGGGTTTTTATAAGATGTATTTAAACATCTATATAGATGAATAGTTTTTTTTATTACTGCAAATCACAATGTCTACATTTAAGAACTAAATCTGAAAGAATTGAAGATTTCCTATTCCAAGATTTCTAGCCTTTGGTCCATGAACCACCTGTATCAGATTCACTTATACGCTTATTAAATATATTCTTGATCCTAGCGTATACTTATGATTCTGGAATCAAAATGCTTTATAGGAAACCTAAGAATCTATGTTTCAAATACCTCAACTGCTTCTTATATAAGGTTGATATCCAACCACACACAGTCTACAAATGAGAAACTGAGGTCCAGTTCAGTTGAAGTCACCTAAAAACTAATAGCACGTCAGTGACTGATTTCTTTTCCTTACTCTGAATTAAGTTTTCTCTCTATACATTGCAGAAAACAGAATTAAGTGTTAAGTTAAGTGAATTAAGTGTTCTCTCTATACATTCTCTCTATACATTTCAGAGAATAGAAAGTAAATAAAAATGACAAACGTACTATACATGAGAGCAAATGATTCCTAATCAATGCTACCAGAATAATTTTTTTTTAAATTAATTTTTATTGTAGGTTGTTCAAAACATTACATCGTTCTTGATATATCATATTTCACACTTTGATTCAAGTGGGATATGAACTCCCATTTTTACCCCGTATACAGATTGCAGAATCACATCAGTTGCACAACCATTGATTTGCATATTGCCATTCTGGTGTCTGTTGTATTCTGCTGCCTTTCCTATCCTCTACTATCCCCCTCCCCCCTCCCCTCCCCTCTTCTCTTTCTACCCCCTCTACTGTAATTCATTTCTCCCCCTTATATTTTTCCCCCTTTCCCCTCACTTCCTCTTGTATGTAATTTTGTATACCCCTGAGGGTCTCCTTCCATTTCGATGCACTTTCCCTTCTCTCTCCCTTTCCCTCCCACCTCTCATCCCTGTTTAATGTTAATCTTCTTCTCATGCTCTTCGTCCCTACTCTGTTCTTAGTTACTCTCCTTATATCAAAGAAGACATTTGGCATTTGTTTTTAAGGGATTGGCTAGCTTCACTTAGCATAATCTGCTCTAATGCCATCCATTTCCCTCCAAATTCTATGATTTTGTCATTTTTTAATGCAGAGTAATACTCCATTGTGTATAAATACCACATTTTTTTTTATCCATTCGTCTATTGAAGGGCATCTGGTGGTCATGGATAGCTCATACTTAATACAGGTCAGATCCTGTTATCAGCATTGAAATATTTTTACTAAATCCTTGTCCCCAGTCTCTCAGTTATGTGTTATTATCATCTCCATTCTATAAATGGGGAAACCAAGGCACAAAAAAGTCAAGCAGCTTGTCCTTGTAATTCTAGTATTACCACTTCCATAGAGCCTTAATAAATACCATCCCTAAGGGCATCCTGACTTAAAACTTGCTAATGCATTAATTTTATTCTGAAGTAGAACATTAAAAAATAATTTCAAAATTTACCTTGGTGGAAAACTCTTCCTCTGCATAAATTCCCCTTTCAAGTATATGAATTCATTTATTTTAATGACAATTATTTTAATCTAACTACCAGGCATTTATATCCAAGTATGATTTTTTTTTCAAATAGACTCCTATCTTGGAAGGATGGTTGAAATTACACACAATGATAAAATGGCAGTTGAGATGGACTTGGATTAGATTTGCTAATTTAGAAAATAAAAAATAGAACAATTTTAATTTAGCAATATTATGATATAGAAAATACTTATGATTAAAAGTGTTATTATTGGGGCTGGGATTTTTGGCTCAGTGGTAGAGCGCTCGCCTAGCACGTGCGAGGCCCTGGGTTCGATCCTCAGCACCACATAAAAATAAATAAACAAAATAAAGGTATTGGGTGCAACTAAAAAAATTAATATTTAAATTAAAAAGTGTTATTATTATACAACTAGGCATATTTTATTATATCTGGCAACCCCATCTTCAAGAAAGAAAACATGGAGGGTTTCTTTGGAGAGCATTGTCGGGAATGTATTGTGAGCCTCATTAAGAGATTTGTTATAATCCAGGGGTAGTGCTAAAATACTGTACCTGTGAACTTAAAGAGTACAAGAAGAGGCATGTCTCTAATTCATTATTTTGTCTAATGTTGGATATGTCCAGTATTGTAATAGCATCTTGACCTTGATAAAAATCTTTAAATAAGTTGTGAATAAAATAACATAGAAATGAGAGGACTATGTAAATATAGATACTGTCATTGATGTTCCTATAGATAAATCCATAATTACCTAACATAAGCAGGTTACTTTGAGCAACCCAACATTATGCCTTAATTATATTTTCTTATGATTGTTTTTTTGCTTCATTTTATTTCTCTTAGTTTCCCAACTATGTCATTAGCTTCCTAAAATTTGGGAATTTCTATCCCAACCTGTGTAGAAAATAAGTTTGCAGAAAGAATATATTGAATAAGATTGAGGACTGAGGTTTTTTTTTAATTTTGGGTCGATTATTCATTTATTTCCTAATTATTCCCACAAATATTTATGGGATGCACCCTTAACTCTGCATTGCCTATAGAAATATTATTAGGATGAAGGATTGAACCTCAGCTGTTAACCTCTCTTTGGTCAACATAGAATTAAAAAAAAACTAGTTTATTAATAAATAATCCATGGGGGGAAACACTTTCCCATTTTGGTTTAGTTTTGAAATCGTGACAAGTTTCTCAAAACAGTATAAATATAGATTCCTGAATTACTTCCCCAGACTGAAAATAACATCACAGTTTTAGATGTGCTTGTGAGTTACTATCTTCATGGTTTTTAGAGAATGGCTTAAATGTTAATTGCTTTTGTGCTAATTGTTTGCAAAAAGTAATGCTTTGTTGTCTTGTTTACTGTTGTGTTAGCAATACCTATGTATGCCTTGTCCAGTCAACTGCCAAACGACACTGTGGACTTCTGGACTTCTTTGATGCTGAATCCCCTTAACTGTCTGTACTCCCCACCACACCCAGAAAACAAGGACTATCGGTTACTTCCCCCAACTTTGCCCTCTTTCAGCAGGAAGCAGTTTGAAGGTATTGTCACCCATATTTCCATAGAAATGAAATGTATAAATTGACAGTAGAGAAATGTAATCATGATCCACTTTATTCTTTGAATATAGACCTGATGCTCAGCCACTGCACCTTATTTTTAAAATGGATATTTTTCTTTCTCTTCCTCTCTCCCTACTCCTCCCTAATCTCTTGCCTTCCCTAATCTCAAGGGAAACAACATTACCTGTCTTCCCGATTTTAGGCAGATTTATCTGTCCTTGAATACACACCTACCATAGGAAAGGAAAAAATCCATACTTTGAGGATGATATCAGAAGTTCTCAGAAATGACTGTCTCCCAAATTAACAAGTGAATTACAACTCCAACAGAGAACATATGGAATGCAGTCTTTGAGTCACCTCTTTAAAAGCTCCCTGTTCCTGCTAATGGGCAGAAGCACAGCCTTTGGAATAATAGAAGTCCCTGTGTTTCTCCTTTGCTAGTTAAGCAATAAACCCTTTTTCTTTTTCTTTTTCTTTTAAAAAAAAAACACACACACACACACACAGTTTTAACATAATTATCACTAGGAGCAAAATCAAACAGATAAAGAATTGTACCAGCACATAGGCTTTAGCTCAGAATAAATGCTTGTGTCGCCCTGCCTAAAAAGCAGTATGATTAAGTTCTCACCCCCAATCTAATGGTTTTTGGAGATGCATCCTTTGGGAGGTAATCAGGGTTTGATGATGTCATAGGAAGGGCTATGTTGAGGAAAGATTGTCTGTGCACCACAGTAAGAAGGTGGTGACTACAGTTGAAACCACCTAGTCAATAGTGCTTTGTCATGGTAGCACAAGCTAAGAGAGCCTTAACACCATTCAAAAGGCAGGCTGGGGGGGTTTATTGTGAATCTCAATTAAATCTATTTCACACCTAGGTTGACATATGAAGGAACTGGGTTTCTTCAAAAATATTTCACTAATTTATACTTACCACAAAAGATTAACTCATTAAAGTCTCAAAAATATTGAATAAACATAGCATGATTTTTTTTTTTCAAAGTCAGAGCAAATGACTGCCCATGTGTGAAGATACACGTGGAAACTGGAGAAAATAGGAGATTGCCTTGGAGTCAAACTAAGTACTTCAACAGAACTTTTGGCCTTAGATATACCACGGTATCTATTTCTGTCCTGAACAATTCCTCCTTTTCCTTAAACCTTCTCTTTACAGTTGCATAATTAAACAAATCTCAAATCACTTGTTAAAAAATATATGTAGTGATTTCTAAGTGTGCATGTACTGCCAAATTATTCATTCACAGAGTTGACCACAGCCATGCAACTTGTCCATGGAGGTACCACCAACTAAATAAACCAAACACAAACTATTATTTCACTGGTTTTTTAAAACAGAGTATTATAAAGTGGAAAGATCATTTTAATTTTCAGATCCTTTAAATGTTATTAAATTCTAAATGAAGCAATGATTGCCAATAGTCCCCAAATAAGAAATAACACATCAAAATAGGACAAAAAAAAATAGTTTGAACCTAACCTATCATACTGTAATTATCATAGGAGCAAAACCATACAGAAAAAGACCTGAATCAGCAGGTAGGCTACCCCACCCCCAAAATCAGAGATGATAGAAAGAGTTTACTAAAGCATTGCCTTCCCACAAATTTCTTCTCCAGGGTCATTATCCATCAAGGTAGAAGTCTCCAGAAAACTCTACCATTAGTATCACTCCATTTACTGATCAACAATAGTTTCCACTGAGCAAAGATGAAAATGTGTACATATTACCTGAGACGATTCTGTTGGGAGGATGGGTGTAGACACAGGAGAAAATGTTCTTTAGACATATTAGCATAGATTTATTAACTACAGTAGCAACCACTTATGCTGCAGCTGGACAAATCTCTTGATGATTCAGAAATCACCTCTCCGCCCTAGGTGCTTATTGGGATACCATGGAGCTGCCACTATGGAGGGCAGCATGGAGGAAATGCTTTGGAGGGCTCTGGTACCAAACAGTTTGCAGCAGTGGCTTAGGAAATGACCCTTAGGGACTGGTGCTTTGGATAAAGGCAAATTAATGCCGCTTCAGCCTTGCAAATTCCTCTCTGTTTCCAGGATTATTCTGATTTCTTCGTGTAAAACACTAGACATTAAACAAGGAAGCTTTCACTGTTGAGGTAGAACTGGAGGAGAAGACGAGAGAGGGGAGAATGCCCCAGGCATTTTCTTCCCTGTTTTCCTGTCCATCTAGGCTGTCACCCTATTTCCTTGCTCAAACACTTCTGTCCATCATAGTTCATGGAAAATTCTAATTCTCCAAGCAATTTCTACTCAACTGCCAGGCATCCCCCTCCCAGTCTCTATGGCAATTAGCCTGATGTCAGCCATCCTCCTTTCGACATCATTTAGTCGTGGCATGATAACAGCTTTATAAACCTACAAGAAACCTTCTCTAGAGACAGAAGATTACTACACAGAGGCCAATGTAATCGGATCCTCTCTATTCTTCTATTTTTGCTCTATCTGATCCTTTCCTACTTGTCCCCATTCCATCATCTGCTCAGGTCTCATTACAACTTGCCCAGACATTCTAAATTGTAAAGTTAGTGTAGATGATCTTGCTTCTATACGTTTACAATTGTGTCTTTTTCTTATCAGCAAAATCTGCACACAAGCATCCACTCCTGCCTACTCCTATCAGCTTCTCTTTAAAAATTAATAGAAATTAAAAGATCCTCACTGCACTGCAGTCCACACATAACAAACAAGTCCCCTCTTTGGGGCATGTAACACTTGATGAGCAGACACCAGGCACAGGAAGCAGAAAACCTGGAAAGCTGCAGACTGAACCTCAGGCAGGCAGGAGCTCATACAGGGTCAGACCCCATCTGGCAAGTACTTTATCAGACTCTCCCACACAGTGCCTGTTTCAAAGGTATGTGGAGCTAATAAATAGGAAAGTTGTCATTCAGAAAGATCTAATTATCTGAAGAGGAAGACTTTCCACATACTGTTAACAGCATGGATAAAACCAGCCACAAAGCCGGTATATTCCATGATCCTACCGATAGGTGGTCCACGTAGCAAGCCACACAGTGTTGAAGTCTGGGCAGCAGTTCTCCAGAAACGGAGATGGAAGAGGAGCCACGAGGGAGTCTGCCATGTGCTGCTCATATTCTGTGTCTTGATCTGGGGGGTTTATTACCAATGTGTTCATTTTGAAATGTCATTCATCTGTTTATGACATGTACCTCGTTCTATGTGTTATACTTCAAAGACACACTTACTCCTTGCAGCACATGCTGCTAAGTCCCTTCAAAACCAACATATATTATTAATCTTTAAACCAGGAGTTTCTGAAGTGGAAACCACTGGAGCTATGGAAGAAGATCCTTTGGTGTTCAAGAAAAAAACAAAAATGTTGGAATTTTCTTATAATAATTGTATCTGAAAAGGATGTAAAAAAAATATTTAACTCTACAAATGTCTAAATCACAGGTCATTTCTGCTACCCTTTTTCTGTCCAAAATTAGAAGTGTTACTGACCAGTTCCAACATCTCAAGGAGCCCTCCAGGTGCCCTTTGATTTTTTTTGTACTGGGAATTAAACCCAGGGGCACTCAAACACTGAGCCATATCCCCAGCCATTTTTGTATTTTATTTAGAGACAGACTCTCACTGAGTTGCTTAGCGCCTCACTGTTGCTGACCCTGGCTTTGAACTCATCATCCTCCTGCCTCAGTCTCCCCAGCCCTTGGGCTTACAGGCTTGCACTCCTGTGCTTCGCTCCTGGTATCCTTCAATAAGAGCACTTCCCATTGCCTCCTATCCCCAATCCTCAACAACCACAAATCTTTCTCCATTTCTATTATATCATTGCTTCAAAAAAGTTATATAAGTGGAATCGTACGCATGTGACCATTTTGGATAAACTTGCCTAACATAAATTCCTAGAGATTCATCTAAGTTAACGATTCCTCTTTATTTCTGAGTAGTATTCTACAGTGTGTAGGAATAAAGTTTGTTTAAGTGACACTTGATGAATGACATTTAGTCTCCTTCAGAATGGTCAGCTAGAATGGAATTTAACCTCTATCTCTCACCCTGCACAAAACTCAACTCAAAGGAGTTCAAGGACCTGGGTATTAGACCAATGACTTCATATCTAATAGAGGAATATGTAGGCCCAATCCTCCATCATATTGGCTTAGGAACCAAATTCCTCAACACAACTCCTAAAGTGCAAGAAGTAAAACCAAGAATCAATACATAGGATGGTATCATACTAAAAAGCTTCTTAACAGCAAAGGAAATAATCAAGAACATGAAGAGAGAGGCTACCAAATGGGAGAAAATTTTTGCTACCTGCACTCAAATAGAACATTAATCCCCAGGATATTTAAAAAAAAAAAAAAAACAAACAAACAAACAAAAAAAAACTCAAAGAACTTAACACCAAAAAAAAAAAAAAAACAAAAAACAATCTAACCCAATCAATAAATGGGAAAGGAACTGGATAATTCACAGAAGAAGAAATACAAATGGTCAACAAATACATGAAAAAATATTCTACATTTCAAGCAATTAGAGAAAACTACACTGAGATTCTATTTCACGCCAGTCAGAATGGCAATTATCAAGAATATAAGCACACAAGAATAAATAGAGAAAATGTGTGTATATACCACATTTTCTCTTTGTCAAATGCCATCATGTCATTCTTCTTTATGGCTGAGTAATATTCCATTCTGTGAATGAAATGATGGCATCTATTGGTACATGGATGGAACTGGATATTATCATAATAAGTGAAATAAGTCACTTCTAAGAAGCCAAATATTGTATAGTCTCTCTGATATACAGATGCTGACTCATGATAAGAGGTGGGGAGGGAAGAATAGAAATTCATTGGATTTGACAAAGGGGAATGAAAGGAAGGAAGGAGGATGGGAATAGGAAAGTGAGTAGTATGAATTAGACATTAGTTTCCAAGGTTCATATATGATTAAATGACCAGTGTAACTTCACATCTTACTCAACCATAAGAATAAATGAAAAAGTTATACTCTGTGTATGTATGTCAAAATACACTCTGCTCTCAAGTACACCTAAAAAGAAAGAATAAAAAAATAAAAATAGTCTGCCATAAATAGAATTGCTATGAACATTTATGAGTACGTTCTTCTGTGAACATGAATTTTCATTCCTCTAAGATAAATGCCCAGTAGGGCAAGAGTTGAAAAGCTATACACAGGGAGAAAAATATTTTCAAAATATATCTCTGAAAAAAGAGCAAGCATTTATAACATGTAAGGAAGTCTCAGAAATTGCATAGTAAAAACAATGAACCAAAGAAATGTAAAGACTACATAGATGGCAAGTTTGTACAAAGAAAAGGTAAACACTTTGTATATTATTTAAATACTGTATAATACAGTATTTATATGTTTTGCTTTTAACAAACTGTCCAACTGCTTTCCACAGTGGCTGTACCATCTTACATCCCCACCACCAATATATGATTTTTTTCTCTGCAGCTTCATGAGCACTTTTTGCTCTTGTTATTCCCTATCACAATCATTCTCTTAGTTTTGTAGCCATATGACATTGTGGTTGCAGTTTGTATTTCCCTAATGATTAAAAATATCAAACACCTTTATATATATGTTGTAGGTGGACACAATATCTTTATTTTGTTTATGTGGTGCTGAGGGCTGAGGATCGAACCCAGTGCCTCTTGCATGCTAGGCAAGCGCTCTGCCACTGAGCCACAACCCCAGCCCTCAAACACCTTTTATGTACACACTTTCCGATGTATATCCTTTTCATTTCTTTAGTCCTTTGTTCATTTTTACTCTACAATTTGATAATTTATTACATAATCTACATTCTTACCCTTTTTCAAAGACATGTTTTAAAAATATTTTCTTCCTGCCTGTAGATTTTCTACTCTTCATAGGGTCTTTTGCCAAGCTAAAGCTTTTGATTATGATATTATCTAATTGTTCAAAATTTCTTTTTATGGAGTTTTCTTCTGGTATATGAGAATACTTGATTTAAACCCTAAATCACAGAGATCTTTATCCTACATATTTTCTCTTGACATAAATGAGTCTATTTAGAGTTCATTTTTTAAATTTTAAATTGCAGTTCAATTTTTATTTTTGACTATGGATATACATTGTGCCAACATCACTTATGGATAAAACTTTCATTCTTCTATTGAATTTGCTGAAGGCCCTTGTTACTAACAGGTTAAGAATATCCTGTGGGCTTATTCTGGGTTCTCTATTCTGTTACATGGTTCTGTGTGTCTATCTTTCCATCAATACCCCAGTGTCTTGAATTCTTGTGTATAATTTCATGAGAGACACTGACTGTGATTTTCATTCATTACTAGATTTGTCTGAGATTTGTTATAAAGATAATACTAGTCTCATGAAATGTGCTGGAAAAAAATCTCTTCTCTTCTGTTTTCTGGAAAATACTAAGTATGTGGTTTATGTTTTATGAGATATTAGTATATAATAAAATGCATACAGATTAGAGGTTGATATACTAAAGTGTAGATTCTCTAAACATTGCAACGTTGCTACTTATTTTTTATCAAACTACTTTTTTATATTGCTTTGGTCTCTTAACTTCTCATTTTACTGATAGTGAATCCATCACATTTGAATTTCTATTATGCTTGGAAAATTTGAAAGGTATATTGAAAATTATAGTGAACTGATAACATTTGATAAGAAGCAACAGGCTTAAAAGACAAAGTTTTGCAGCTCACATTTTAAGAAGACACAACAATCTCATGCATACAAATAACTCAGTGATTCTCCATGGAGGGAAAGATTTCTGCCTCAAATGTAGACATTTTTGGTTGTCTGGGGTGTCTGTGCTAATGGAATCTAAAAGGTAAAAACCAGAGATAGTGTTAAACGTTCTACAGTGTGCAAGATCTCACCCCATAAGAAAATATTATATGGCCCAAAATATCAATAATTCTGAAGTTTAAAAACTCTGTTCAGAGCAATGCTGAATGTTTCAATAAATTTCAAAGTATAACTTTATTTTTGTCTCTCTCTATATATACACACATGTGCCTATGTGCATATATATGCATCCATATATGTACATGTGTATAATACTGCATATGTTCAATATATGTATGTATAAATTCACAAATTCTATTAGAGATTAATAAAATTATATAGCTATGACAAGAGTTCAACTTGGAAAAAAATTTGTTTAACAATCTTGTAGCAGTAAGTAAAAGTAAAAAAAAAACTAAAGTAATAGGAACAGATGACACCTACAGAATGTGAAAGAAAAATACTGTGAATAAAATATGACATGATGGAAATGTGTCCTTTAGGTTACTTCCTGCAGTCTTGACCTGCTGCAGCACTTCTGTGTTAATCAAAATGAAACAAATCTCTAAGGCTTTTTGCTGGGCCTTTGCAGAATGTGAGTGAGACGTTATCAGGAAACGTACACAGGGTCCGCCATTCGCCTTGGGTCTGGTCTGATAACCTGAACACCATGCAGTCTGTTAGAAAGAGCCTCAATTCTTGATCATAAGAGCCAGGAGTCCTAGGTTTGGTTCCAACTGTCACTTACTAGCTATAGATCATGTTTCTTCTTCAATAAAATGCATGGATGTGAGCATTCAACAAATGTAATTTTACATCATACCTGCCTGTCTTTGAGTTGGGAAAAGAATATTTATGTTATAGGTTTGTTTGAAGAGCAAATAATAATATGATGATGCTTAATATAAGCAAGGAACAATTCTAAAAGCTTTATACAGATATCAACTCATAAAGCTCTTTGACATACGTACTAATACTAGTATTAACCCCAATTGGTAGAGGAGGAAACTGAATCACAGATATCACATAATAGGTTCCACCATCTTATTGCTCATCAGTGATGGATCTGGGTTAAAAATCAGAAAATTTTGTCCCAGAGTCTGAGAAACCACACTGACAAGTACCAGAGCAACAGGTGAACATTAGTTGTCAGTGTTGAGCTTTGTTAGAAATAGCAAAACCAAACCATCCAGACATCCGTTACTGTCCCTCCTCACCAAGCTGCCATAGCTTCTTCTCTGGGTGACTACAAAAGCCTCGCACCCATTCATTCCTGCTTCCATCTTTTTCCTTCTATAGTCTTTCAACCCAGAACAATAAGATCATCTCTTCCAGGAATCACAAAAAAAATCACAAGGCTACATGGTTCTGTACCTTCTGCTCTTGGCTTCCTCTCCATTCTCTACCTTGGCCACAGAGGCCTTCCTGAGATTCCTGGAATAAATAAAAAATATACCTACTTCTGGAAAGTATATTTTAAGCTGATAGGTGTACTTACTCTTTTGTGCCTCATCCTGAGCACTTTTCTTCCAGGTCACCCAGAAAACCCCATTCAAAGCAGTAGCCTCTACCAACTCCCTTTTGCATCACTTTAATATTTTTTAAATGCTTTGACATTGTGCATTAGACATTAATTACTTACTGTCTGTATCCTTCCCTGGAATGGAAGCTCCGTGAGGACAGAGCTTCCTTATATGGCACTGAATCCTCAGTGCCTGCAGTTTTTATCTGGCACCTATGTAGTGACTATTCAATGGAGAAAATTAAAAAAAAAAAAAACCTTTTTAAAACATGACAGCTTAAAAATTTTAAAACCTAATCACACCTGTGTATCAAATTTAAAACCCAAAAGGGTTTTGGTATGGCCCCAAACCAACTAAAACAGAGCAAAGTAAGAACATCAGCAGGTGAGAAGTTTTACCAACATGGGCCTATGAAGATGTAATCATGTGATTAGGTGGAGGAGGAAGGAAGGCAGGAAAAAATGGCAAATTTGTAAGTAACATTAGATAAAATCATTTCCTCAGTAAAAAAAAAAAAATTAAAAAAAAAACAATAGCTAATGAAGAAGTCTAAATAAAAGTGAGGGTGAAAAGAACAGATAGAAAACATGCCACAGCCTTTCAATACCTTCATGGTATTTATCTTAAGAAATTCAGGAGACATGGGTGCAGTGGCACATGCCTATAATCCCAGGAACTCATGTGGCTGAGGTAAGAAGATGGCAAGTTTGAGCCAGCCTGAGCAACTTACAAAAACCTGTCTTAAAATTACAAACTAAAATAAAAAAGAATGGGGATGCCACTTAGTAGTAGAACTCTTGCATAGCATGCTTGAGAACCTGAGCTCAATTTCTCAAAAAAAAAAAAAAAAAAAAAAAAAGGAAAAGGAAGAAGAAGAAATTGAGAACATGGAACAGAAGGAAAGATACTATGTTACCATGGAAAAATCAGCCCTAAAATAGAGAGTCTCTATAATCTGATCTGGTGCAATCACATTTTATACCTAAATAAGTCATTTAATATGGATGAGTCTCAGTGTATTCACATGTGAGAATAAAATGAGGTCAGATTAAAATTTAGATGAACTAAATTTTCACAGTGGTGATTCCCAACCTCAGTACCATTGACATTTGGGGTTGGATAATTCTTCATTGTGCAGCTGTTTTGTTCATTGTAGGAGATACAACTCTAGCCTCTAACTATGAGATGTCAGTGCCATCCATCTGACCTCCAAATAGTATCTGTAGACATTGCCAAAGGTTCTCCAGGGCATACAATAACCTTCCTGGTCCACTGAAGATCATGCATCATACTTTGGAGGAATTCTTTTGGTTTCCACATTCAGCATGCTCCAGAGAAGCAATGGAATCATTTTCTTCTCTTTTTCCAAATTAATTTCCAGGGTTTCTGACTATATTGTTCTCCCTATCAAACAGATTATGAGATCTCTTTCTAAGCTCTCTCTTTAGACCTTGTCTGCAGTATTCACCTTAGGAATCAGTATTTACAGCTTACCCTACAACTGTGCAAGGAAAGTGAATTCCATCATTTCAGTCACCATCATCAGAACCTAATCTAATTTGTAGTCAAATCAGAGTATTCCAATACATTCCTATATACAATATTCTAATGGAATATATAATATGAGCCACAAATAAAAATGAATATGTAATATGAGCCAGAGATGTAATTTTAAGTTTTGGAGTTGCCACATTGACAAACGAAAAAAAAAATGAAAATTTCTATTTTAACACACCCACAATATTTTTAGTTTAACACCTGCCAATATTGAAACTGTATTAATGAGCTATTTCACTAATCTCTCATTATTGATGAGTCTTTTTCATGTCAGTGTACATTTTAAACTTAAGCACATCTCAATTCAGACACCAAATTCCTCATTGGATGTATAATTGATCTGTATTTAGATTTTATAAAATTAACAGTTGGAAAAAATAGACTCACATGTTCAAGTTACTCCTAAACCTACTTTAAAAACTCTTTGTAATAACTGAATTGAGTATTAACTTTTGAATTAAATTAAAATTAAAGTTCAACAAATCTGAAGATTAGTTTCTCAGCCAGTCACACTGGTCCCATCTGGGTGCTCAACAGCCACATGTATTAGATCAGGCAGATCTGGATGCAATCTCTGCTGAAGCAACATGCTTAAACATTTCATGGTTAACTCTGCACAGTACCATTTTATATGTTTGAACATTTCTCTTTTCAAACATTCTGAAAAAATTCCATGCATTAGTATTCTAGGATTAGGTCTTTCTTTTTCACTGTTTTCAGTTTTTAATTACACCATTTCTAAATCTTAACATTTCCTGAATAAAACCCCCAATCATTTACAGCCACTTTCCATATGGAATCACTTTCTATCGGCAGTCAATTGAGTTACTGTTCTCTGGATCTTCTCCAGCTTTTTCCATCTCCTTTGTTTGATTTATTGATCAAATTTGAAAACAATATAGGAGGTGTGATCCAACATTCATTGAATATAAAAACATGCTGTATAATCTGAAATTGTAAATACATAAAGATAGGGTTTTTTTTTTCCTTCCTACAAACTGGAATTCTAAATCATTTTCAGCTTTTTAGGAGAATCAGGTGTGTAGTAGTAATGATAAAATGTGATTATCATTAGTGATTTCCCCACTCCACATTTGAGACTGACTAAATCAAGGCAAAGAAACCTTAAAATTAACATGAATTTCTAATTGGTGAAACAGTGTCACAAGAGTAAAATAACAGAAAACTGGATGATCCCCTTTTCTAACACAAAAGAGCCATCTAAAAATAGAGGCCCTTAGAGTTTAGGATGAAGTATTATTTTCTAGTAGCCCAAGCAGATCTAAAAGGAAGAAAAAAATTAATTTTTTAATAGATGGACATGATACCTTTACTTTTATTTATTTAATTTTATGCAATGCTGAGGATTGAACCCAGTCCCTCACATGTGCTAGGCAAGTACTCTACCACTGAGCTATAACCATAGCCCGATAAAATATTTTAATGAAGAAAGATGCTCTGTGGACTTATTTTCCTCAAGAATTAGGGTAGTTTTAAATTTTAGTTTTATTTATTTGGCAGAATAATGAGAAAATCTAGCTGGAAACATATTGATGAGAAAAGACATACCTGGGTGGATTTCACGTCTGTAACCCTTGCTGGAAACTTAGGAGATCTCATAGTTTACTCCCACTCACCTTGCTAAATTTACAATTTGGCAACTGATAGGTTAGGTGTTGAATTTTTTTTTAAGAGAAGTTGCTCTCACATTGGAAGTTTCCTTATAGGACTGTCTCTGATATAGCTCCAACCATTGTGCTGTTCAATCTCTCACCTATGAGGTGCATATTAAGAATGCAAATGCTTAATCTGTTCATGGTCAAAGCTTTTTAAACACAAGCCTTCAGTAAAATCAGTTCTATATTAATATACTGGATAGTTAATGATGAGTACCGTGTTAATGTATTTGACTCTGAGAAATTTGAAATGATTAGAAAAATAACATCTTAGTCCTGTTCACGAGACTTTGATTCATTTGACAGAAATTAATTAGTTCAACCTGATTGGCTCAGTTTAATAATGACAATAATGGAAAGCCAAATACTGAAGCCCAACAGAGAATAAGACTCCTTGGAAAGGATATGAGATTCCTATTAGATGCTGAGGGATTAGCATCTTATCTCAAGTTAACAAACAGCCTTGGTATATTAGTCTTTTTAACTACTTGGTATCCGGTTTGTGTCTTGCAATATTATCTTTGGATTGATTCCAAGGCTCACTTCTAGAAGTTCTTTTTATGTCTACCTCCCCTCTTGAATCAATATAATCCATCACCAATTTGAACTTTAAATGCAATTATCTAAAATATCAATGATACTCCCATAATGGCTGTCACTTTAAATTCCCCATATACTTTATTGTTAATAATCATTCCTTAAAAATTTTACTGAAATGGAGGAATAATTGTATCTATGACCAGCAGTGACAGTAGAGATGATAAAATAGCAATATCTAGTAATTATGGTTTCATTAATAGGAATGCTGAATATATATTCCTTGGTAAGAAGACATAGTCTATTTCCACAGAGAAGGGTGTGGGGAGACAAAGGGAGGAAGAGCTTTTATATACATTAAGTATTTAACATGTTAAATGTAGATTGTTAAGAGGAAATCACACAACATGCATTGTAGTGACTTATGCTGCAGTGACATAGGCAAATCACTTCTGTTTAATAATTTTCTAATACCAGAAAACACATACTGGTTTATTCATTCTAGGAACACACAACCAAAAATCTAAAGTAAGGCAAACATACATGCTTCTGAATTTAGGAATACAGAGCTTTGGTGTAACAATACGAGGACATACTAGACAGTTCCTTGGTATCAGTGCGTGACTCCTTTCCATGAAGACTGCTAGATTTAAGGATTCATTATGTTTAAAGTAGAACCAAAGAACAGAGTTGTCAAATACTTTCTCCCATTCTCTAAAATAAAATAATTGTAGTCACCATATTGTGCATTAGATTTTCATAATTTATTCATCCTGTATAACAGAAACTTTGTATTCTTTGACCAACCCATTTTCTGAACCCCAATCCTGCCAAACGCCATTCTATTCTGTTTATGAATTCAACTTGTTTACATTTCACATATAGGTGATATTGTGCAGTATTTGCCTTTTCTTCCTTAACTCATGAATTTTCTAAAGTTTTCCACAAAGACAATGATCATAATGCAACCTACCCACATGAGTACACATTTATGTGTTATTTGTGTGCCTCTTCTTTATGAATATATTTTATTCAGATAATCCCTGTTATACCAGAAATCATATTTTTATGTTCCACAGGTCAACTTCAAATAGTTAAACAAAATCTAATCAACTATAAGTCCAGCATAACAAATAAAGACTTTTCTACTTAAGCAGGTGCATTGAAAAGTTATTCCATTTAGTGGAATATATTCAAAATTTTAATTTAATCAGGCTTTTAAAATATAAGACAGAGTCAAGAATTGTGCCAAAATCATCTACCAAATTATAATTACTGAGAATAAAAATACCTAGCTACAAAACAAAGAGGAAAACAAATCTCAGCCTGAAACAACTCTGATGGGAATTTGGTACTGTATGAGTAACAGAAATGACGATGCTGTGAGCACATTAATATATTCTCACTTTTCCTAACCCTGGCAGGCAGTTCTGTGAAGATGGTGACATGTGCAAATGTGTTTCCTCACCACCAAAAGAAGTATTTCAATAAAATTTGCAGATTTTTATAAATGACCTTTTTAGCACAACTGATCTGCATTAACAAGTACTTCAAAAATATCACAGCTGTTTCAAAATTTCTTTGATAAAATCCAAGACATTTTGTCAACATCAAATATGCCCAAGAGGGGTGGTCATCCTTCCAATTTCCATTTCATCATTTTTATAATTTTATTATAAATCCATTCATGATAAATAATGTGTCTACAAGACAGCCAAAATAGAAGCCTCATACATCTTCATTTTTTTGGCTTGAACTCAATTCTGTGATGGATTACAACAAAGCAAAGGGCAAACTCTACCAGTGTTCTTTGATCATGCTATTTTTTTGATATCTCCAAAAATTAGGAAGTGATTAAGTAGATTATTCCTGATATTCTATATATAAAGTTTCTTTTGTGTCTTTTGGTAAAGATTCAACATTTTCTGTAAATATCCATTTTCTTCTAAAAAATAAATGTGTTGGAGAAGAGTAAGATCCTAAGGGAGAACTGTGTCCAAATCTAAAGTATACTGAAGTCCTGTGAAGTAGGCAATTCCTTTATTCTCTGTGTTTCAGTTTTCTTGTTAGTAAAACTGTGGAAATAAGAATTGCCTTCCTTAACTCATGAGTTTTCTAAAAATCAAGCCATATATTAATAGTATTTGGAAAGCACATAGAATTAAATGAAGATATTTTTAAGAGGGAAATTGGATAGAACACTGCTGAAAACCAGAGAGGGCCACACAGAAACCACTGCTAACTATTCAACAAGCTTATTTTGCTCAAGATTGCCTGTATGGAAAGTTGATATCTTTTCTTGTCTTTCTTTTTCCTCTGCAAATAGATGCTCTGTAAAATTCCTGCAATTTTCCATTGCATCTTTAAAAAAATAGGAGTGTTTGATTCTGAACATTTCTAGGATCATTTTTAATTTATTGGAAATATACACCAAAAGAAGGCAAATATCAACTTGATAATTAGAAGGTACCCACTGTAGGTCACAATAGACATTTTGGTGTTTTTTAAAACCTGGATTATCAGACTGCAAAAGGTCATTAAGTGAGATTTAGGCAGAGAATGCTGGAGAAGCAGGCTGGCATTGGTCACTTACACATGGGGCCAGAGTGGGAGAAGATGGAGAGTAAGAAGGAATTGAAGGAGAAAAGGAAAGAGAAACTGGTCACATCCTCTACAGATTTATTCTTTATGGTTATGAGATACCCCACTTCTGATCATTGCTTAATTCACTTTGCTCCATATTTTACACTAGACTTTGAACCCATAAAAAAGAATCAGCCTAGGCTGGCAGGGATCAGGGATCCCAATCAAGCCAGTAGAACACAGAAGAATAAGCGAGAGGGGTTTTGTGCTTTATTTCTGGTTTAGGGAGAGAATACACTGAATGGTCTTTTGTGGGCTAAGGTAAGGTGAACAGACATGCTTCTGAATTTAGGAATTCAGAGCTTTGCTGTGACAATACAAGTATGTACTAGTCAGTTCCTTGATACCATTGTGTGACCCTTTCCCATCAAGACGGCTAGATTTAAGGGCTTCATTATGCTTGAAGTAGAACCAAAGAACAGAGTTGTCAAATTCTTGACTTGTATGAGGTTGGGACGGACAGCTTAATCCAGATATTAAATAAATAAATGATCTGGGTACCCAGAAATTACCTCCCATTCTGCCATTGCGGGTGATAGTCACAGATCCTCTGAACTGGAGGTAGGGAGGGATGGGAAAGAGGGAAGAGTCAATAGAGAACAAGATAATTAATATTTAGAAAGTGGAGAGGAGAGCTGATTTGTTCTGCTTATCCACTGCAGCAGTTACAGTTATGCATTCCCAGAGAACTCCCCACTTCTCCATGGCACACAAGGGTAGGAGCATCACCTCAACAGGATGTCCAGGCATATGTATCTCATACAGCTTCCGTAAGTAACCTGAGTAACCAACAGGGCAGAGGAGCCAGCCACTTATCTTTTCAAGTGACCAGGAGAGGCATAAAGGAGACACCAATGTAAGGAGACTGAGAGGAGCCCCTCCATTCAAGTGGAGGACCCTGAAATTGAAAGAAGCATGGACTGTGTGGTTAAGGCTCAGACGAGAATACCGTCGGTACAGAAGATGTCAGTATGGAGCAGTGACAAATGTTCAGGATAGAATGACCCATTATCATGTGTAGATGGTAACATCAAAAGAATTCCGTCACCAAAACTTATGAGAACATGCAGCAGAATGAACTCAGGCACGTGGACTCTGAAAACTATCGCATGCATTTATTATTATATGCATCTGAGACACATATGTCCAGAAGGGGTGGTCATACTTCAATTTATTCAGGTTAATTACATAAGTAAATGTAAACATGTACATTACTTCAGATAGTTTTAAAATAGATTTTTAAAATTTACTGCATTACAGTTATAAATAATAGGATTCATTCTGATATGTTCATAGATATATAAATGTAGTTTTCTCCACTTTAATTCCCAGTATGATCCCCTTTTGTTCCATTCTTTCTCTGCTAAGCCCTAAGCCCTTTACTCTACTCTAGAGATCATATATATATATATATATATATATATATATATATATATATATACACACACACACACACACACACACACACACACACACACACATATACTGGGGATTGAACCCAGGGCTCTGTGCGTGTGAAGCAAGTGCTCTAACAACTGAGCTACATCCCCAGCCTTGTTCTATTTATTTTTAATTGATGTGTTATAGTTATATATAAAATTAGAATGCATTGTGGTATATTCATACTTGCATCTGCATAATTTGGTTCATTTCAAGAGTAAAGATGGCTGTGGATTTAATCCAACGAATATGCTTCCTTGCATAGTCATATTTTTCAGAGCTTGAGCATGCATTTTTAGATCAGCAATACAACACGACTCTAAGAAGGGTGACCCCCAGTCTGAATTTGCTTACAGCATGTTCAGTGTGATGATCAACAGCCCCTAACTTCTCTCTCTCAAGAGTGCTCTAGTTTAAGCAATTAATTACATAGTCATTCATCCTCCGATTCCTATTTTTTTCTATCACTTTACTAATGGTATATTTTATTTTGGAATCAAACAAATATTATTTTAAGATGTTGCTGTGGTGTAGTATTTTTTTAAAGTAAGATAAATAAATGAATAAAAGATAATTCCCAATTTTATTTAGCCCTTCCTTTTCCTGAGAGAGGTTTTTCTGAGAAGCAAAACAGCTAAAATACAGTTATCTAATTGCTGAATCAAAATTTCAAGTGGCAAATGTATGACAGAGGCAAACATTAGCAGGACACCACAGACTAAAGAATGCAAATCAGAGGAACTACAGAAACAAAAATGTTCTGGAATATCTGGGAATTCTCCCAGGATGTCAGTAAATGTACTTCCATATCTGATTCCAAATGCCAAATATATAAACTCTTGCCTCGGGGCTTTTAGAATATCCTGGAAGAATTATGTAGGTTATTGACTTATGCTGTGTAGGCAGAAAGATAGACTTCGAATGTGGCAAGGCAATAAAGCAAGTATTTGTCAGTTTCCAAATTGGAAGCAACAATGAATTGGCTATTTGCAACAGGGCTATTTCTATAGGCATGATGCAAGTGTCCTTTACCCCTGTTCAGTGATGGGAGGATCAATTCTAGATATGTAGTGGCCTGAGATAGTTTATCATTATATCTTATAACAATAAGAAAAGCTTAAATAGCAACCCACCCAAAAGGCTAGTATGCATCCTACTCCCTTTCCTGAAACAGCACTTACATGGGAAATTAAAAATTTCTTCAAAACAGTATCTATAATAAAGGAAATATTAGGGTGCACTGGGTTCATGGGAAAGGGTGCTCACAATGAACACCCACACCAAGGAAATAAAATAGGTAAGATATTATTATTCATAACTCAGTTTCTTTGAGATATATCTCACATTCTTTTTTTTAAAGAGAGTGAGAGAGAGAGAGAGAGAATCTTAATATTTATTTATTTTTTTAGTTTTCGGCGGACAACATCTTTGTTTGTATGTGGTGCTGAGGATGGAACCCGGGCCGCAGGCACGCCAGGCGAGCACGCTACCGCTCAAGCCACATCCCCAGCCCTATCTCACATTCTTGTTTTCTCTTGTACTTATACTTATGTTCCTTTTCTAGATTATAATTTATATAATTTTAACTTGTCAAACACACAGGCTTAGAGAGCTGGGGCTGCAGCTCAGTGGTAGAGGGCTTTCCCAGAATACACAAGTCCATGGGTTCTATCCCGAGTACCAGAAGAAAAAATCCTTAAAGCCAAGATCACAAATACAAAGGCCTCAAACCAAGTTGTCCACTGGAATGTCTTTAAAACAAACTTTTATGCAATAGTGAGTAAAAAAAAAAAAATCAAGTTTTTGAAATGCTGTAAATAAATGTGAAAATGCAGATTTCTGTAGGTCAGGTTCACAGAGCTATTCATATTTAGATCTTCTATTTATCCATTAATATTTAGTCCCAGGAATCAAAAGTTCTGACAGTTTTTAGAGCCCCTTACTTACTTACAAATTATAGGTTTTGGAGAGACAGCATTCAGGTCTTTAATTTTTAATTGTTCCATCCTTATAATTGAGATAACATGTCCAAAGATAATGAGAAACTTGTTAGAGTTTAGATGTGACGTATCCCCCCAAACCTCATGTGTGAGACAGTGCAAGAGGGTTTAGAGGTGAAATGATTGGGTTATGAGATTCTTAACACAATCAGAGAATTAACCCCCTGATAGAGATTAATGAGTGATAACTGAAGGTGGGTAGGGTTTGTCTGGAGGAGGTGGGTCACTGGGGGCTTGCCTTTCAGGCATATATTATGTATCTGGTGATGGAGGCTCCCCCACACCCCCGTGCTTCCTCTTTGTCATGTCCTGAGCTGATTTCTTCCACCACACCCTTCTGCCATGATGTTGGGATGTTCAGCCTCATCCCGACCTCTGAGGAATGAAGCCAGCTGTTAATACACTGAGACCTTCGAAACCATGAGACCCCAAATAGACTTTTTCTCCTCTAATTGTTCTTGTCAGATCTTTTATTAACAGCAATGGAAAAACTGACTAAAACAAAACTACATGCAAAACAATGGGCATATAGTAGATGAATACACCTTAGTATGAATCCCATCATTTGCTCCAGGAGAAGAAACTACCTATAACATGACATGCTGCGAGAAATAACTGTTCAGTAATTTTGATGGCAGCATATTAGAAAAGATAAGGGACCTCAGAGACAACAGGCATGGATTTAAGTTCTGACTCCTCCATTCTAAATAGCTTTCTGCACCTTGACACTTCTACCCTCTGGGACTCAGTTTCTTCACCTGTTGAAAGTTAACAGCAGTAACCAAGCACAAAGGCACCCCTGAAACTTTTATCATTCCATCTGCTCTCCCCTCCCTGAGTAGCAGTTTAGAAGATTGAAATGTGACTTGATAGTTATTCTCTCTCTTTTACATTGCCTTTTGTGGCATAAACTTCTATTAGAAAGACACCATAAAGGCATTCCATTATGTGCAATACATGAATATAAGGTGTGTTTAGAGGTTCATGCTTGAAACGGGCAAAAAGGAAGTGATTGCATTTGGGGGACTGGAGTAAATTGATTCTGGCATACCATTTGTTGCACGATTTACTATACTCCAATTCTTTGCCAGATACCTGCTCTATCTTTAATAAAAGTGAGCTGAGAGTCTTTAGGAATAAGAGCGCTGCTGCTTATCATTTCAGCAACAATGTGCAAAGCCATGCACTTGGCTGAACAGGAGCTGATGAGCAAAAATCTCTAATACAAAATTACCAACGTGCAAAGATTTCAAATCAAGATGCTTTCACTAAGAGATGACTGTTTTCCTTCTGCTCAGAGTAACACAGTTATTTGAGGTAATGTGTGACATTATTAGAACCAGTAGGTATTTCCTTCATTATACCCATAACTTTTGAATATTCAAAGTTATTATGGTATCCATCACAAATTGTTGACCATGTAATATGTACATGTATTAATTCCATGTGTCATATGTTCTGCATACATTGCTTAAAGCTTTTGAATTCATAGGGAAATAAGTATTTCATGCCCACTTTGCACTGAGGAAGTTGAGAGTTCAAAAGGCTATGTCACTTGCCTGAGATTTAAGATCACAAAACTCAGAAATGTTATCTTTTTTTCCTTGCTGCTAGATTAAAACAAAACACTATTTCAAACCCATGAGAGAGATTTTGGAAAGCTCTTTTTAGTTCTAAGTTTAAGGAAATATTGTTCAAGTTAATATACATCAATTTTAAACAATGGAAGTTAAACTTCAGTAGAAAATTCCATTTATTTAAAGTTTTTATATGAAAAGGCAAGGTAGAGAAAGAACTAGCCAAGACACCAATCCCCAGAACATGGAGGCATGGCTATTAGCAAGAAAATAATCATACGACAAAGAAGCTTGTCTGGCATTGCCTGCAACAAGTATTATAATGGCTCTAATTGTTTTCTTTTCTATTTATTCCAAATTAAATCCTACAGGCCTGCCTGCTTCCCCGCTTGATAAATCCAGAATGAATGAAATATCAAGAGGTGAATTCCTCCCTAAGAAAGCACTCTTTCTGGATGCTAATACATGGTTCTGTCTCAAAGCGCTTCTGTTTAGAGCCTTCATTTGCCATTCATGAATCCTTACATGCGTCCTTGCACCCCTGACTTGATGCTGCATTGTTCTCAGGCAGTTGACAAGAGCTCATCTCCAGCAGGAAATACAGGGTGCAGTCACTTTGTGGTGAATGTTTGCAACCACATCAAGAACAATTGCGCCCTGTCACCCACATTTCTCTTTAGAGTGAGCAGCAAACCTAGTGACAATGGTATTTCTAGAATGGCCTGAATGTTCAAAGCCATAAAGAAATCAGAGAGCATGGCCAGGCTACAAATATCGTGGGTGTAAAAAGGTAGAAGCAGGGAAAGATGTAAATTCATGCCAATTTCAACTCAAAGTCAATAAAGCAGATTATATAATATATAGGATTTATCCCTAAGTCATTTACTCCCTCTTTGGACTTTAAATTGTGCTTCTGACACAGATAACTCTCTGGAATGATTTATAGGGACTTAACCTGAGTCCCCATCTGTTTGCATCAGGAGTCACTAATGCAAACATTCCCAAAGCAAATGAGGGAAGCTTTGTATGGGAGTCATTAAAAAGAGCCTGGGAAAAACACTAGAAAATATACAGCAGGAAACAGTGTAGAATGGCTCTCTAGGGAGTCAACTCACTATGACCTAATATTTAAGATTGATTGTCGGCAATGTTAGAACATCAGTGGTAAATAAAATGCACCGGAAGGTCTTTGTTAAACAAGGACCCTCTGTTAATGATGGCTGCCAATAGGTATCTGATGGGGGTAGCACAGGGAGAGGGACAAAGGATGCTGCATCAGAAAACTAGGGAATGACATTGCCCTTTTCCTGCCTGCAGGAGAAAAGCAGATGAAAGCTAAAGCCCTCACGAAGGCCCAAACCACTTCCAGGAGCTGGAGACTAGAGGACTGGCTCTTCAAAACAGGCCCCTAGTGAATAATTTGTAATCCCTCCATAAGGAAGATAGATGTGTCTTTATAGCTACTTCTTTCCCCCAATTAGAAATGAGGAACTAGACCAAAAATTGCTTGGGGAGCCTGAAATCACCTAGCAAATAAGGAAAATCAAGAACTGGAAAGGTCACTCTGTGTCATATCAAGTCAGCAATCATTAACCACTAAGCTCAACCTAATAATTCAAAGGTGTCTGAACCCTGGAACTCTTGGGTCTTTGATCAGCACTGTCTATATTTAGGAAGTTTGCATTTCAGCTGAAGAAATGGGATATGCTATCATATTTATATGACCAGGTTTAAGTACCAAAGAAAGACAGTAAATAAGGATAATGGGGTACTCAAGTGGGGGAGAAGACCCTGGGTGGTGAGGTCAGAGAAGGTCTTAGAAAAACAAAAACTGTGCTGGGTACCCCTGTGAACTGAATTATGAGTTCTTACCACCTAAACGCATATGTTAAAGCCCTAAACCACAATGAGATTATATTTGGAGACAGGGCCCTCGTGTAAGAAACTAAAGTTAAATGAAGCTATAAGGTTGGGTCCCTAATCCATTTTGCCTAGTGCCCTTACTATGAGAGAAACAGAAGGTCTTGCTCTCTATCTACCATGTGAGGGCACAGACAGAAGGCAGTCTTCCACAAGCCCAGAAATGACCTCAAATCAGAAACTGAGTGTGCTGGCACCTTAATCTTAGACCTTTCTGCCTCTGTAACTGTGAAAAAATAAGTTTAAGCTACTAGTCTATGGTATTTTGTGATAGCAGGGAAGATTAGCACCCTAAGAGAGATAAAGAAAATGATGTCCAGCAGATCAGGAGCTAGAAATAAGATCTAGCTCACCACCACCTGTCTCAGATAACAAGCTAAGAACAGTTTCTATATTTTTTAAATAATCAGAAGAATAACAACATCTAGTGACATGTTCAAATTCTAGGAAATTCAAATTTCAGTATCTAGAAAGTATCATTGAAGCATAGCCACACTCATTCCTCCTGTCTGTGATGCCTTTTGTAGCATAAGAGGAGAGTTAAGTTGCAACACCTGCTGTATATCTGTAACCCTTTAGTATTTATTCTCTGACCCTTTGCAGGAAAAAATTTTGTCAACCTCTAGTCTCAATTGGTATGCTTCTCTGACTTTCTTGTGCAGATGTATCAGCTCAGGATTTTACTAAAATGCAGATTCTGCTTCAGCAGATCTGGGCTGGGGGTGTCATTCTGCATTTCTAACAAGCTCCATGTGATGATGCTGCTGCTGCTACTGTGCGTGGACAACCACTTGATTAGGAAGGTTTCAAGATCCATTTTACATAAGACCCAGAATTTCATTTACAGGAATGCATTCCTTAACGATCTTGGTGATTGGGTAATCAACACCTACTGCTAAGGGCAATTTTCTTGGGATTCATCCTAAAATTTAAAAATCAGTTCATAACAGGAGATATAGATAAGACAAAAACAGAAAGGGAACCCCAGTTTATGTGTTGACAATTGCAAGCTACTGCAAGAAGAAAACATGTCAAAGCTGAGCATTTGTAGCTTATGTTAAGTAATGATTTAGGCTTTTTTTGTTTTGTTTTGTTTTTGGAAAAAATTATGTTGTTCCTTTTTATAATTTTCTCATAAGTAATGTGGCTTTTTTCTCCTTTTTATGTTAAATTCAAATCTCTTTTTTGAATACATGAAATAGGCAAATTCTGCATTGCATCGACAAGTACAGTCCTCTATTTAAAAAAAAAAAAAAATTAAAGTAAAACATCTTAAAGTAAATATTGAGATTTAAACTGATGAGAAACAGATTGGGTATTGCCTGTCAAAGCCCCAAAGGCCACAAAATAAATGGCAAGGTAACAGCAGTCTCAGCTCATTGAAATGCAGACTGTATTCACTGAGATTTCATATGCATATCTCCCCTCCACTGTCTCCTTAACAGATGTCATCAAATCAGATCTACAGGGCCAGAAATGAAGTGCAAATACCACCCGAGGAGCTACTGAGACTCAATGCTACAGGCTCCCCAACCTGTGAACTACAAATGTGCAACTGCCTTGGTTTAAATTCATCAGGCAGTAATACAATGTGTCATTTAAAACTCCAAAATGAGATTAACTTTCCTGATTTTTTGAGTTTACAGTGGTCATTCAACCCTCATATAAAATAAGATAGTCAACCTTTTTTTAAGTATATGGGAAAATACACTGAATATTTCTATCTTTGTATACCATCCTGATGATCACAACAACTTTTTTATAGCTTTGATGATTTGTGCCCACTTGACTAATAAATGCAGCAAAAAAAACATGAATGCCATAAGCTAAGCTAAACAATTATCTTTGGACTATAATTACATTATTCATATTTCTGATGTTAAAAAGGCAAATGTAAGTACTAGGACCATGGGGTGATTAGTGGAACCAAATAGAGGCTGAGCTGTAATCCAGATGAGTGATATGCTGCTACTGCTTGTTGTACTATGTACTATGCTACCTAGTATATTAAATGGGATTTTTACTCATATATGGCATTTGGAATAAAAAAGTATATTATCATTTAACCATCCTTATAAATATAGGTAGCAGGTATCTCCCCCCCACCACACACATCCCATTTTCCAGTGGTGAAGTTAAATCTAGAGTGATTTGGAGAGAACAGTCAAGGTTGCATAAGCAGTAAGGCACAGCCCAGGTGGGAATTCCCTGATACCAAAGCCACTAATCTTACCCCCTAAGAGTATTCTCTCAGAAACATCACAAAACTCCAGATTGCTGAAGAATGTAGTCAGAATACAAAGCCTTTACAATTTCCCAGATCTACTAATTTTTAGGGCAAAATTCTAGGACAATTCATTATATAAAAGGGATTGTTTTGAAATTTCTGCTTCTTTGGGCAAGATGGAGAAGTCTCTGGAAAATTATAGTTCCTGCCAGACAAACCAAAATATATTAAAAAAAAAAAAAACTAAAGGTATCATATTTTTACTGAAGCAACGAGAGCCGAATATTCAAAATTTAGAGAAAGATGAACTTCATGATGGTCCGCTCAGATCTGATAGATTTTTCTTTGAGGACATTTGCCAATTTGGGATGCATGGCAAGAACTTAAGAATCTAAACTTTGATTGGCAAGATATCTATAGTGGGGACAGAAAAGGCATTAGTTTAGTTTTGTTTGTTTGTCCAATAGCAACAAAAATGGAGACTTAAACAGTCAGAATTCCACTGAAGAAAACCCTGCCATTTTCTCTTCAAGATATTTGTCAGACTCTGAAACTACATGAGAGGATAAGTAGCTAATTAGAAAGTAACTGAGAAGCAAAATGAAGACTTCCCATAGTGCTTTCTACAATACAAGGATTAATGTATGGGACCCATTGAGGGAGAAGCCCAAATGGTCAGAGCAGGCTCATGGTTGCATCCCATGAAAAAAGATGAAGAAGATATGATATCATCCAACCTTGATTCAGCTCAGTCCTTCCTTGAGCTAATATGATCAACTCCCACTCTACCTTTCTATCAAAGAGTGAAGCTCTGTAGAAAGACAGCAGATGCTCAATAATCTGTCCTTCTTAAGTACATTATTTACCATTAAAGAAAAAAATTACTAAACATGACAAAAGATAGGACAGTATTGCTCACATATAATTTTTTTTAAAAGACAATAAAAATAGACCTACAGTGATCCAGGAATTTTAATTAGAAGGTAAGGCTTTAATCATATCTATAGTTAATATTTTCAAGAAAATTGTACATTGGAGAACACAGATGTGAGAAACAGCTTTCATCAGAGAATTGGTATTTGCACAAAGAATCCAATGAAAAGGCTAGAGCTACATAACATAGTAACTACTATTAAGAATATGATATATGAGCTTATTAATTAGGTACCACCTAAACAGGTTTAGTAAAATGGAGACAGTCAATAGAAAAGTCCAGCCATTTTTAAAAATGGAAAATATAGAAAATAATATGAAAGTTTGTGGGACATAGTGCAAATGTTTAACATACAAGTCATTAAGAATACTATTAGAAGAGAAAAATTATGCAAAGTCAATATGTGAACACAGTAGCTGAGGACTCTACAGACCCATTAATGACTTCAATTCCTGGATTTCAGAATCTCAGTTCATTCCCATTAAGATATACAAAAATACACACACACACACACACACACACACACACACACACACTTATAATCAAACTGCCGACAGGTAAAACCAAGAAAAACATTGAAAAAGGACATTTCTCTCAAAGGAAGAATAATGAAACTTACAGCCGATTTCACAGTAAAAGGTTGGAAATCAAAGAAAATAACATCCAACCTAGAATTCCACACCCAGCAAAATATCCTTTAATATTGAAAGTGAAATAAACACATTTTCAGATGAAAAAAAAACAAAGTAACTTTGTCAGTAGCAAACCTACAATGAAGGAAATTCTAAATTCTAAAGACAGGTCTTTCCCCAGGGGAAAATAAGGATATGCCAGGATGGAATGAAGGGAAACAGAGCAAACATATGAGTAATTGCATTTGAATGGACTTAATGTCTTAGGAGCTTTAAAACATTTAGAATTAAAATGCTTAATGAATATTAGGAGATAGGATGAGATAAATGAAACTTTCTAAGATTCTCACATTGTTGATAATAATTATTTTATTTTGATTGTAATCAATCAAAGCCAGGTACTGTTATTGCTATGGTATCCACTAAGAAATGGTAAATGAATGTATAACAAATTAATGGAAATGTGTATAGCAACAAAATGATTAATTTTTAAAAGGAATGAGATTATCAGAACACAGAAATCACTGAAAAAAACAGATGTTATGGCTTGGATATCAGGAGTCCCCCAAAAGCTCACCTGTAAGACAATGCAAGAGCATTCAGAGGTGAAATGATGAAAGCCTTAACACAATCAGCGAATTGATACCCTACAGAGATTAATGGAGTGTTTGCTGAGGGTGGGTAGGGTATGTCTAGAAGAAGTGGGTCATTGGGGGCATGCTTTTAGGGAGATATATATATATATACCTATATATATATAGGTATATATATATATCTATATATATCATCATATATTCATTGTACCTGGTGAGTGGAGTCTCTCTTTGCTTCCTTATTATCATGGTCGCCACTTCCCTCCACCACACTCTTCTGCCATGATGTTCAGCCTCACCTCAAGCCCTGAGGAATGGAGCTGGTTGTCTATTGACCAAGACCTCTGAAACCATGAGTCCCCTAATAAACTCTTCCTCCTCTAATGTTGTTCTTGTTGGGTATTTCTAGTCATCGCATTGGAAAATATGCTTAAAATGACAGAAAACAAATAATATGATAGAAATAAACCCAAATATGTCAATGATTAAATTATAATGGTTAAATATTATGATCAAAAGATAAAATTATCAGACTTGATAAACATTATAGATATAATAACTATGAATTTTAAGAATGGAAAAGGATTTACCATATAGATATTACCAAAATAAACTGGTATAGCTATAACTCCGAGATTTCTTTCTGACGAGATTTCAGAATATAAACCAAATCTATAGAAAAGAAAATGCATTTATTTCCTTATTTATTTCATATATTTTTGTGTACTAAACATATCTATTGAACAAAAAATGGACTTACAAAACAAATACTCTATAGAATTCTTTTTTTCCCAAAATGATCATGATTATTTTATGGTTCCAATCCCTATTTCTCCTGAGTCAAGGTAAGAGGTTGGTCCTGAAGTCTGAGAGATGCAGCCATTCTGGAAATGCCATCCTGCCATGCCAAACTGACAAACCTTCCTCAAGAGAAGCCTTTGGGATCCTTGTGTCTCCCAGTCATGGCCAATATCAACTATCTCTATTCTTCCTGTATCCTTTGGTTTATCTTCCATTCAGACTCATTTACCTACATTTTGCTCCCTCCCTCTCCTGTCTTGCCAGTCCCTCTCCTGTGGGCTCTGGAATTTTAAACACATGGGCATCAACTTCAGTTTTGCCTTCTTTTATCTCAACACACCCCTTCCTTTTGTGATCTCAACTGAACTCTGCTGTTCACAGTCATAGCTGTGACTGGGCATCATGATGACAACTTCATAAGCGCCATCAACTATCCTTACTTCCTTTATAGAATCCCACGACTGGACCTGGTGAAACCTGAATCCTGGGTATATATGCTGCATTTTGTGCCTACCTCACATGTCTCACAGGAACAGCAGAACTTTTATTGGAGAAAAATCACACACACTGCCTGGCACTGTTACTTTCTTGTTGAAGCAATCTCAGTTTCTTGTCTCTCTGATAAGATAGCATAATTTTTCTCATTAATTTTTCCCCATATCCAACTCCCCATTACCATCATAGTTCCCCCTCCACTTCAGAGTGGATGAAAAAAAAAAAATGACAAAACTCAAATCATTCCATCTTCTTTGAACAAACTCAAACCAACCTGCAGATGTCTCTCTTCTTTTCTCCTCTGTATTTTAAGATCACTTTCTTCACTAACAATCTATTCTTTCTCTCTGAAGAAGGATGTTCCTTCAATGATTTTTCTCTTCTTTCCCACGTCATTAGTCTCTTGCTCTCCCAGTGACTGTTCCTATCAATATTTTCAAGCGCTCTGATTTTCTTAAAATAACTGTTTTGATTCTACATCTCCCCCTAGTTGTGACTATATTTACTTTTTTCCTTTCTCAAAGAGTTGTCAAAATCTGTAGCAATTAGAAAAATGTGAACTAAAACTACACTGAGATTTCATCCTGTTCCAATCAGAATGGCAATTATCTAGAATACAAGTAACAATAAATTTTTGTGAGGATGTGGGGGAAAAGGTTTACTTATACATTGCTGGTGGGAATGCAAATTGGTGCAACCACTCTGGAAAGCAATATGGAGATTCCTCCGAAAACACAGAATGGAGCCACCATTTGACCCAGTTATTCCACTCCTTGGCTTATACACAAAGGACTTAAAATCAGCATACTGTAGTAACACAGCCACATCAATGTTTATAACAGCACAATTTACAATAGCTAAACTATGGAACCAACCTAGTTGCCCTTCAACAAATGAATGAATATAGAAAATGTGGTATATAAACACAATGAAATATTACTCAGCCTTAAAGAAAAATGAAATTATGGCACTTGCCTGTAAATTATGCTAAGTGAAATAAGCCAATCTCCAAGAACAAAAGGCTGAATGTTTTCTCTGATATGTAGATGCTAATTCACAAAGGGGTGGGGCTAGGATTAGGTAGAGGGGAGAGAAGGGAGGGGGTATGAGGGTAGGAATGATAGAAGAATGAATCTGACATTATTACCCAATGGGCATATATGACTACACGACCAGTATAACTTTACATCCTGTACAACCAAAAGAATGACAAGTTATATCTCATTTATATATGAAATGTCAAAATGCATTCTGTTGTCATGTAGAACTAATTAGGACAAATTTTTTAAAAAGTCTACTTAGCCTTTTCCTATTGTTCACAGTCCCACTACCCAAGCTATTCATGCAAATGTAATCTCCATACTGCATTGCTACATTTAATGGAGACTAATTTACTGCTCAAAATTTTGGAAATATTGATACAATCTCCCATTCTATTTGTGAAATTATTTCCTTCTTTGATTTTAATCAATTATTCTCTCCAGGTTTTCATCTCCTTCCCTTGACTTGGAACCACTGATTTCCCCAGGGAATAGTCTTAGCACATCTGTTTCTTCTCTCAACCCAGCCTGTCTAGACTAGACTGAAGTGTATGTTACTGCCCCCAGGCAACCTTCAGAGCTCTAGACTAGAATGGTCACCTAAATACCTCCTAGATACCCCAAACTTTCCAGCTTCCAATTAACTTATTCTTTCCAAGCCAGCCCCAAGTCAATACACATCATTATTACACCCAGTCAGCTGCTCAAGTAAAATTCTGAACATTCTTGAGTTTTCCTTTTTCCCCATATTCACACATATAATGTCACAGCAAATCCTGTCGATTTTGAAGATGTATTTTAAAAAATACATCTTCTGCCCATCCATACCCATTTCCATCACCACAACACACTCCAGTACTATTGAAATGCCTTCATCATTTATCTCTGTTTGAGTTCATGCCACCATGATCCATTTTCTGTGAGCATCTGGAGAAATCTTTTTATAATTCCTTTTTATTTTGAAACAACTGCAGATGTACAGGAAATTGAAAAAAAAAACTAGTACAGAGAAGTTCTTCTGAATCCTTCACCCAGTTTCCTCTAATGGTTACATCTTACATAACTATCCTTGCTTCAAACCCAGGAAAGGAACACCGAACACAGGGTGTGTATGGTGCTGTGCCACCCTACCACATGCATAGATTCACATCACCACACTTCACAGGAGAAACCCATTTCAGGTTAAAGCAATCTCTATACATTGTCAGCTTAAATGTTACTTCCCATTACCAGCTTCCTACTTCAGTTACATTAGAGTCCACACTTCCTGCCTTGGCCCACATGGTCTGTTCCCTGCCATCACCTCCACATTGTGCTGTGTCTCAGGGGCCCCCACTTTTAGGGCTCCAGCCTATTTCCTTCCAATTTCCTAAACAGGCTGACCCCACCGTCATCTACATGATCCCTGTCTAAAGTGCTACTGCCCTATCTCACTTATGAGTACCAGATCACCCCATAAAAAACCCAAGACTGTTCTTTCTCAGCACCTGACATTGTTTTCATGGATCACACTACAATGTGCCATTATATACATGTGTCTGCATGGTTGGCTTCTTCTATCATGGAAAATGAAGGTGTGGCTCATCTTGTGTCCCTATTACCTGGCATAGAGCATGACTTCTAATATATAGCAGGTGCTCCAGCTTAGTCGATGTATAAATAAAAATATTTTTAAAAGAGGAAAAAATCAGTAAAATAAAAATTGAGCATTTGGGGTCTAAAAACATCCTAAGAGCTTTGATAAAAGGCTTCATGTAAGAGCAGAGAGGTGTTAAGTGGTGCTGAAGTTGCTTGCTTCTGCAGCATGGCCCCCTCCTGTGTGTAAATAATTCTAATTAATACTAATTGGACTTAAATATGTGTCGAGGGGGAAATTGATTGTTGTGGTTGCATACAGCTCCAGAACATCGGGTCTGAAATGCATAACTCAAACCCCTCTGTTTACTTTAGAAACCATGAAAAAGCATTAGTGTTGGTTTGGGGACACAATCTTTTCCCTATTCTTTAAGATGGGTGCAGGGTATTAATTGTTCTCACTACTTTAACTCAAATGATTTCCCATTAAAAAATTCTAATATCACAAACAATGCCCAAATCCAAGGATTCTTCGAAATAGATATGCCCAAACATCACAGAAAAGAGAGAGAGACTGCAAAATAGAGAAAGATCATCCATGGTTTGAAAACTTATGAGGGTTTTAGATGGAAGAATAGGTAAACTAAACAGAAAGTACTCTTTGCTGGGAAGAACAGGCGTGGTTTTAGTCCCTTTTCTGCCCATAACTGGCTAAGACCAGCCATTTCATCTGTCAGCCTCTCAGGATCCTGGTCACAAAAACAAAGGGACTAGGTTCCAGACTAAAGACCTGTTTATTCCTTATAATTTATAAACCTAATTCTCAACCTACAGTTGTTTTCTTAAGCTGCCATACGACTAGGAAACATTCCCATTTCTCATTCAAGAGAATCAGAAAGGAAAGGCATCTTCTTACCTGCTCTCTGGCTATTGTTTTTTGAGCTGGGCATCTCTTCTGCATGAAGAAAATTTCCTATTTTCTTTGTTGCTTCTCTGTTGTATGAGAGATGATAGTCTTTTTTTTTTTAATACCTTGTTAAAAGCTCCTATTATAGAAATTGCCAGGTCTATTAGTATATCTTAATTACCACATCTTGTGCTGCTTTTAGCCTCTAGTGGGGTAAAATTGCCATGATTTATGCTTTACTAACAATGATATTTTTACATTAGTAAGCAATTAAAGAGCCCAACAGCACTCCTGGGATCTTCAAAAAACTGTAGAAGGACTACCATCATTTTGATTTATATCTACTCTAATTGTATTTACAGAAAACTTATAAAAGAAGAATACTGTGTCAAAATGTTTACAGTGCTCACAATAAATATTTGTAAAAGAAGATGCATTTCTGCCTCCTATTTGCTAGAAAACAGCATATGAGGTGAGGGAGAATGAGCTCAAGTGAGGTCACTTCAGGGTCTCTGACTTGTTGACCCAGCAAATTCAGATGAAAGGGATTTCACTCCATGTGAGGCTTCTTCCTTCTGTGAATCCTGTCTAGCCAAGTGAAAGGTGAGGTGGGGCAGCATTCCTTCACATTTGAAACCTGGTTGGGGAAAGCTATTAACAAAAATACCCACTGTGGATACAACAACCACAAATGCAAAAGTTACCTACAAGCAGGAAGTAGAATCAAAGCTAGGAATTATTGGTCCTCCTTACCAAGTCACAGGCTAATGGGAATCAATCTTTTTAATTCAACAGAAAGATTTACTTTCTTACATTTTGAGGTCTCAGCATTTAGCAATTATATCTGTCTCCTTTCATGCATTTACTTTTATTTTGCCTTCAGCCATCTCTTGGTCTCCTAAATTTACTATCCAAGGCTTTATTATGCAGAAAGACTCTATGGTGGTTATGAATAATTATAGAAAAATTAAGTCAGATTGGAGCATGAATCTTTCAATTTAAATTTAGGGAGGCTAGCCATATAAATTAAAAAGTTGTTAGGAATCTAAACACTATCCTTCTCCTGACATCACAAATTCTTCCCTGGACCAGCAGCACCCCCATCATCCAGGAGATTGTTTGGACATAGGATCCCTCCAAATCCCAGATCTATAGAATCAGAATCCGCATTTTCACCAGGAGTTTAGTGTGCACATGAATATTTGACAGATACTGGGTTCAAGGGTTAGCGGAGACCGGGAGGTCAATGTATCTATCAGGGAACATTAATCATGATACACAGAGCAAGCATAACTCTAAAAACAAGCATGCTGAAGGTGAGGGGGTGGGAGAGGAGGAGGATAAAGGTGGCTTGTGGAGTGATGTTGCAAAACTCCTCTGTTCCTGATTTACTCCAAAATGAACCAAATCTCTGGTAGCAAATTGACAGTGGATTCCTTTCCAAATTTGGGACACGCAGAGAACACAATGAATTGCTTTGATCTCTCATCTCCTGCTTTAATCAAACAGTCTTATAGATGTCTCCTGCCTAGAAACAGCAAGATGTGGCAGGTGATTTTCAGTGTAACTCTGAAACTTTGCATTTAAATAATCAAGTCTCTGTGGCTTTAATGTAAGACTTTTATAGCATTTCTGAATAAATTTGGAAGTTCCCACAGAAAATAGCAGTCAATGCCATTTCAGAACAGTTCCCATGAAGATTTCTAAAGAGAGGACAAAGTAGCACTTTAGTAGTTTCATTTATGAATTTTTCTCTCCTGGTTGCCTTTAGGTCATCATGCAGCAAGGCTAGTGTTTCATGCACTGAATATTCTCTAGTCTATTTCCTCATTATGAGTTCCCACATCGTGCAGTATTCTTAATGACATGCAGCATGCAAAAGCACATTAAACTCTAGAAGAAAGTAATCCACGATGTCTTCGCTTATACTGTCTTCTCAAATACTGTTGTTTCATCAAGGGTTGAGGTTCAAATCAAACTGTGTTTCATTAGCAATTTCCAGTTAACATTTTTATTAGGAGCCACAGTAATAAAGAATATTAGAGCATCTGAAGAAATTTAGTTAGCCAGAGACTTCAGAAATGAGGAATAATTCTAGAAAATTCTGGAAAAAACCAACAGATTGAAAAAATTAAAATAAAATGTTGCATATGTTTACTTTTACTTCCAAAACCTATGAAGATACTTTGAGAATTAAGAAATATTTGGTTGAGATGGAAGCAACAGTTCATATATGCATACGCAATCAAACCTTTGACACCATCATTAGTGATTAAATACTTGATATTAAGAAAGATTTCAGGCTCCAAAAGATGGAACATCCTGAAGCAGACTATTCCCTAAGCACCCTGGCAATCAGAAAATTAGTTTAGACAATTGTCTAAGAGCAACTGAAGTTGGGTGTTTGAATGCTTTCTTCATAATTTATTCTGCTAATTAATTTCATGCTTTTTATTATTTCAACATTCTTTCCATTATTGCCAATCACTGCATCTGAGGGAGACAGAATCGTCAGACTATTTTCTCCATTTTGTATATGTGTTAATGGAAATACTTCTGGATACAGAGTATCCAAATGATAAAAACACTGGAGTTCACTTTAAAAGTCCCTTAATTCACTGTTTATTTTTTAAAATATTTCTTTTTAGTTGTCAATAGATCTTTATTGACAACTGAGAATTGAACCCTGTGCCTCATACATACTAAGCAAAAGCTCTACCAATGAGCCATGACCCCAGCCCTTAATTTGCTACTTAATTCTTAGCATTGTGAAGCCTTTACAGCTCCATGTACATTTGACAATATTAGGATTCCCTTTAGATTTCTTAGTCATCATTTGTGATGTTATTGGTTATTGCGATTGTTGGTAAAGACGGTTGGACTAACTTAATATTTGGAAAATCCAGAGATAAGTAGATACCTGTCTACTTATCAATCAACCTTTGCAGCCCACAGCACAGTATCTGGTAATACCTTCAAAAACAGTGAATAACTCATTATTATTGAATGGTTTCCAGGTAAAACAATTTACCTCTTTTCTTAGTTGCATATTCGAAGTGTAAAACTTATAACTACATTATGCTTAGAAGAGTTTTCTTGTCCCTTTAATAGCTTTTTTATTGTCCATAGTGAACAACAGCATATGCCTCTACTGTTGAGAGATACAGAATAATTTATAAAATCAGAACATTCTGTAAAAGATGCCATTTTGCTTTTAGTCACTTATGTAACTCCCCTGACTTTACTGAGAATTATACACATCTGTCATTGGGCAGAACCAAACCCATTATTTATTAAAGCTGAAACCCACCATTTGCCATAAAGCCTTCTCCTAGTCAATAATAAACAAATATAAGACTCGCAGATTTGTGGTTCATAGACTATGATGAGTAAAACATGTCAATGAAGGAAAATGAGCTGGGTAGAAGTTTTCCAGGGCTATAAAGCATTCTCCCTGGTTAGTAGGGTGGCATAACCAGATTATCTATCTTTGGTAATTAAAAGGAAAACAAGGTTCAGTGATTATTTCTTTGCTATCACACAATCTGGTATAGCAAGTAATATGAGATCATTAGATTAGTTGGCATGGAGGGTAAAATGTGGGTATCAGGACCAGCTATCTGTCTTTGGGAATCTATATCCCTGAACTCCATCCTGCTATTCAAATGGCCAGTCAGTGGACCATTAGTATTGGCATACCTGGACATGTTAGAAACAGGACCTCCACACCAACCTATTTCTAAATCCTGTCCATGGTACTGAATCATTAACCTTGTGGTGCGCCCCTTCCTGGGTTTTACCAAGCCTTCAAGTGATGTTGATGTTCACTAAAGTTTGAAACCACTAATCTAAATGATCTCTGCCACCTTGTAAGATAAGGTGATAAAATAAATACCAGCTTGGAAGGAATGGTATGTGTATTTTTTTTCTTTGTTGCACACTTTTTCCTACCATAAAATTATAACAAAATATGGTTACTTTTAAAAAAGTATCAATCTTATTTTTTTTATTAATTTCATAGACCATAGTCTACTTTTGAATTATCTCAAGGTTTAGAAAGAGGTAGCCTATTTAACCACATTCTTTCTTTACAATTGTTTAAGCAATGTTATCTGCCCTGAGAACTTCAGTTATATTATTATACCTTAAATTTATTCTGCAAGTTTTCATCTAAATATAAAATAAACAAAACACTCATAATACTTACACAATTATTTTCCAAATTTCTCTGCCATTACTACTTCTTTACTAGTATGAAGAACTATTGCAACACCTTTTTCTTTTTATAGATACAAAGGTCTCAGTCAGAAGAGATTCTGCTCACTTTCACTATCCCTCAGCTCCTATGATCCTCAAGAAGACTCGCCCATTTGTTCTTCTGTATTTCATAATGGGAACGGGGAGTGGGTAAAAATCATTGGTGCCAATACACAGCCAGACAGTGCATAAAAATGTCTAATGAGATTATTTATCTGCTAGACTAAAATACATTTCATAATAACTCTTTTAGTGCTGCATTTGTGGTATATTCTGCATTCAAACCTCCTAAAATTCTCTCTGGCAACACAGTCCATATTGTGATGATGGATAACTGATCTCCAGCAGTGCTGTAAAGTGATTATTAATCTGTAAGCATCCGCCTGCTGAGGTATTCTATGGTTTTTAAAAAGTTAAGAACCATTTCTACCCTGTTGGAGCCATTATAATCTTTTCGAATGCTTCGGTGTGGGACCTCCTGTCTGTTGCCATATTTCTTTATTAATTTAAGCCAACTGCCAAGACTCCTCTGCACCACAGTCTAATTCCAGAACCACAGAAGAAGCCCCATGTCATGTTATAAAAGGGCTTGTCACTGTGCTCACAAATGCCACAGATCAGCAGTAACCATGTGGAACTTTCAAGTCTCAAAGGCCAAAACAACAAGAGAATCACATCAAATCACAGGATTTCAAAGACAAAAAAAGAAACTTCGAGTCACCAAGACCTCATAATTTAGGGAGAAAAAAAAAAAACATGCTGGACTGGAACTAATACCTGATCTTCCAAAAAGATCCATCAAATAACAAAATACTCAGAAATGTTAGGTGGAAACTGTCAAGAGTGGCCTGCTGACTGCAGGAAGAAGGGAGTGAACACTGCCCCATTTCTCTTTGCTGTTGGCAGAATTCTGTTCAGACAGATCCATAGAAACACCAATACCTAGGCACACTCAGAAGCTTCCAGGTAGTGCAACTCTTTACACTTCACAGATGAGGAAACTGAGACCCAGGCAAGCTAAATCACTTGCGTTCCAACCTCAGAGTTTATTCATAACAGAATTTGACAGATTGCCATGTGTCTTTACCCTCACTCCATCGATTTTTTCTGCTCAAAAACAAACTAACCAAGGAATAGTGAATGGAAAAAAAGTTAAAAATAATAGAATGCTTCTTAGTGTCGGAGTTGGAACTCATTGTAGGTCTCAGCCCTCCCCTAAGGTAGAACAGATACAATAGAATTAAAACTAATGGCAGGAGGAGGTTTGACCAACCAAAAGTAGATGCTTCTATGTCTTGAAAATTAATGAGACTGGGGCAGAGCTTTACCAATCCCAAGAATAAACATATTGGGTAAGATGGTTTAGATAAAAATTACCTTCTAGTGGGGGAGGTCAGAATGCAGTTTTAAAAGAAAAAAAAAAGAGAAAGAGAGAAAGAGACATCACCAGAAGGCAGATGATCATTGGTTTGTGGTCCCATTTCCATGTCCACTCACCATTGGTTTGGGACAGAGAAGGTAAAGTCAACAGAGTAAAATGAATATTTATATTACCATGGAGATAAAAAAAAAGAAATTTTGTTCATTGAACAAGAATACAATACTATAAAAAGGAAATTTTAAAAAGCAAAAAGACATTTTAGATATTAAAAACATGTTACTAGAAACAAGTGAAAGGCAAAGTTAAGTGATCTCCCAGAAAGTAATGCAGACCAAAGGAGAGCAAACAGATGGCATGAGTAAAGGAGAAGGACAACGTCCAAAAAGCAAGAGGTCCAAAGAAATACAGCATAACAAGAGAGGAATCATAAATAAAACAATTCAAAAAAATTTCCAGAACCAAAATGCATTATTTTCCAGACCGAAAGATGTACCAGACGTCAAAACACAATGCAATGAAAGGCACTTGCATAGAAGCAGGATGATCTCAAGTTCAAAGACAGCATCCACAAATTAGCGAAACCCTAAGAAATTTAGCAAGACCCTGTCTCAAAATAAAAAAAAATAAAAATAAAAACAGATCTGAGGATGTGGCTCAGTGGTACAGTGCCCCTGGATTAAAAAAATAATAATAATAAAGTTTATGACATTAAAATGGTTTTAGACTACTTGAAACTTGATAAGAATATCAAGTTTAAAATGCTAAAGAAACATGATTTCCATTTCCAAATTGTTAATAATGCTTATAAGTGCAATACACACCTTTTAAACATGTAAAGTCTAAAAATAAATTACCTTAAACATACGTACAAAAATACTGATGAATGTGCTCCACCAAACTGGAGAAGTAAAACAAGACAGGCAAGGGTACAGTAGGCTGAATGGTTGCTTCTCAAATGTATGTTCACCCTCGATTGGTCAATGTGACTTATTTGGTAAAGGGGGTCTTTGTGAATGTAATTAAGGATCTTGCCATGAGGTCATCCTGGATTTAGGGCAGACCCTAACTCCAATGACACATGACCTCATTAGAGAAAGGCAGAGGTACACTTGGCAGAGATGCAGGAGACAAGGTGTGTGAAGAGAGAGATGGAGATGGGAATGACATGTCACCAAGCTCAAGCACACCTGGAACTACCAGAATCTGGAAGAGGCAAGGGAGGATTGCTCCAAAGCCTGCAAGATGGGAGTATGCCAACATTGTCATTTGAGACTGTGGAACTCTATTGCTATAGAAGAATAAAATTCTGGGTTTTATTTGTTTAAATCAAGTTTATGGTAATTTATTGCACCTGTACTAGGACAATAATACAGAAATACATGGGAAATGGGAGTCACAAAAAAGGAAAGAGGAGAAGAAAACTATCAGGATGGAGGTGAAGGAGATCCCAAGATAATAACTTTGCAATAACAACTCCAGAGTGGCTCTGAAATAGGCTACATCAAGAAGATGACTGCTGTGGACTTAACATCTGTGCATCCATCCACACAGGCACATTAAAATCATAACCCCCAATACAAAGATATGAGAAGGTGGAGCCCCAGGGAAGTTGGAGGAATAAAGACTTCATGCACGGTATTAGTGTCCTTACAAAAAGAAACCCAGAGACTTCTGTATCTCTCTTTCTGGCATGTGAGGTCATCTGCATATCAGGAAGTTACCCTCATCACACACAGGACCTGTTGGCACCTTGATCTTAGGTTGACCAGCTACCTAAATTATGAGAAGTACATCTGTTGTTTAAACCACCCAGTAACAGCCTGACCTAAAACTTGGACATAAATAGACTACTTCAATGTGCCAAAAAATGTTTTAAAAAGAGAACGAGGCAATTGGCAGAGAGGGTTGAGACTCATAGGTCATTAAGCACACAGAAGTTTAGAATAGAAAAGTAAATAAAGTTTATGAGAAGGGCATAATGTAAATGATGAATATTGTTCTAATCAAAATTATGCTATAGCTTTGAGGAGGATGAGAGACGGAAGGGAACATAAGTGGATGTGATTATTTGTGTGCAAAGGTGCAAGGGTGGTGTGTGTGTTGGGCAGTGGAATAGGCCCAGAAAAAATGGGAAAGAGAAGAATCCTCATCTTCTAGGAAACTGAACCCCTAAAATGAAGAGTGAAAACAAAATTTAAGCATGTTAATTAGAAATATAGCCAGGAATATCCAATGAATGACCTAAATAATTGAAAACCATGACCTTTGGAGAATATCAATACTTTTTAATAATAATTCAATAAATATATGACTTAATAGTTAAACATAAATCTCTAATATAAACTAAATAATTTTGACAACATGCATAATACTGCATTTCAGAGATTTAGGTAATTCATTCACTTTTTTTTCTGGAGAACACCTTGTGTGGAAGGTACTATCATGCCCATTTTACTGATAAGGACACTGAGGCTCTATGTTCACAGAATAGTGTCAGAGCCAGATTTGGAACCTAAGCACTCAACTTTAGAGTTCCTAAGTTACCCACATTTCTTAGGAAAGGAAACAAGGAAGCTGGGTATGCTGTTTAACAAATCTTATAGAACTTGTAGACTCTTCTTTATATTATCTATGTGTAACTTTGGTTTGTTAGAAATAACCAGTGCAACTATTCCATCAAAAGATGAAAATTGTTGACTGCATTTTTTGTCATGCCTAGGCATGAGCATATTTGGGATGGGTTGAGACCAAGTGTGGTGATAGAGGGGTGACAGTTTCCCTGGCCAGGTCAAGACTCCATCTGACCACTCTTGGTGCCTCCAGGAGGCAAATGCTGTAAGGAAAGACCCCCACAGGACTGCAGGTGGGAGGCACCAGGTGGAGAATTTGCAGATCCAGAAGGAAGAGGACACAGCCTTGCAGCCAGGGGCGTCAGGTGGCACACACCTCTGCAATATTTGCATTCTTTTGTCAACACTTCATTCCCATAGACAGAACTAACACCTGTGTAAGCCTAACAAAGTTTAAGAATTTGAAGAACTTAATTTGCATGAAAATGAAGCAAAATATTTAAACCTCAACAAGTACATTTGCTTGCTTTAGTTATGCCTGAGTTTACTTACAAAAATTATCACCATTCTATACGAGATGAGAAGATGAGGTATTCAAGGACATCCTTATTAAAAGTAATGAATTTCAATTGAATTTCTAAGATGATGTATTGTGATAGAAACTTTTGAAAGGAGAACCAATTACTCTCCTTGGTAGTTTTAAAAATATTTTCCTCTGTATTTGGACAACTTTAAGAGAGGTAAATAGGGAGCCTACGTCCTGGGAACAAATCTTTACTCCTCACACTTCAGACAGAGCCCTAATATCCAGAATATACAAAGAACTAAAAAAATTAGACAATGAGATAACGAATAACCCAATCAACAAATGGGCCAAGGACCTGAACAGAAATTTCTCAGAGGAGGACATACAATCAATCAACAAGTATATGAAAAAATGCTCACCATCTCTAGCAGTCAGAGAAATGCAAATCAAAACCACCCTAAGATACCATCTCACTCCAGTAAGATTGGCAGCCATTAGGAAGTCAAACAGCAACAAGTGCTGGCGAGGATGTGGGGAAAAGGGTACTCTTGTACATTGCTGGTGGGACTGCAAATTGGTGCGGCCAATTTGGAAAGCAGTATGGAGATTTCTTGGAAAGCTCGGAATGGAACCACCATTTGATCCAGCTATTCCACTACTCGGTCTATTCCCTAAAGACCTAAAAAGAGCACACTATAGGGACACTGCTACATCCATGTTCATAGCAGCACAATTCACAATAGCAAGACTGTGGAACCAACCTAGATGCCCTTCAATAGACGAATGGATAAAAAAAATGTGGCATTTATACACAATGGAGTATTACTCTGCATTAAGAAATGACAAAATCATAGAATTTGGAGGGAAATGGATGGCATTAGAGCAGATTATGCTAAGTGAAGCTAGCCAATCCCTTAAAAACAAATGCCAAATGTCTTCTTTGATATAAGGAGAGTAACTAAGAACAGAGTAGGGAAGAAGAGCATGAGAAGAAGATTAACATTAAACAGGGATGAGAGGTGGGAGGGAAAGGGAGAGAGAAGGGAAATTGCATGTAAATGGAAGGAGACCCTCAGGGGTATACAAAATTACATACAAGAGGAAGTGAGGGGAAAGGAGGGAAAATATAAGGGGGAGAAATGAATTACAGTAGAGGGGGTAGAGAGAGAAGAGGGGAGGGGAGGGGGGAGGGGGGATAGTAGAGGATAGGAAAGGCAGCAGAATACAACAGACTCCAGAATGGCAATATGTAAATCAATGGTTGTGCAACTGAAGTGATTCTGCAATCTGTATATGGGGTAAAAATGGGAGTTCATATCCCACTTGAATCAAAGTGTGAAATATGATATATCAAGAACTATGTAATGTTTTGAACAACCTACAATAAAAATTAATTTAAAAAAAAAAATGAAAAGGAAATTCAAAGTCTAGAATTGGATTTTTGGGAGGAGGGTACTTGGGCTTGAACCCAGGAGTGCTTTACCTCTGAGATAATCTCCACCCCTTTTCTTAACTTTTATTTTTTATTTTGAGACAGGATCTTGCTAAGTTTCTGAGAGTGGACTCAAACTTGTAATCCTCCTCAGCTACCTGGGTTGCTGGAATTGTGTATGTACCACTGCTCCTGGCTTAGAATTTTTTATATATATATATATATTGGGGGGTGATAGCCTGAAATCCCAAATATGACAGAAAATTGGCTAACTTGCATGATAACACATAAAACCACATAAAACTGAACCATTGCAGACCTGTGACTACCAAAAGGGCAATTTTAACAAAGGAGCTCAAAGTCGTGCTTCTTGTATTTCTAATAATTGAAATAGTTAATACTTTATGAATCTTTATGAAGAACAGGTACTGTTTTAATTTCTCTACCAATAGATTGACTCCTTTGTTTCTCATGGCTTATGAGATATCATCATTGCTTTGTACAAAGTAACCTGTCCACTTATGCTGACAGCTCCAGAGTCTTGGCTCTTTACTACTGCACTATTGAGCAATAAGTCTGCTTATCAAACAACTAGGACCTCTTAGAAAGATCTTCCTTGTTGAAGGAAATGCATGTCCAAGTGGCATATGTTTGTCATTCACAGCTATATCCCTTGTTTCACTTGAATAACTTCCAGAAATGAGAATGAATCCTCATTTTTAAGTCAACAAATTATTTAATAAGTTGGTAACCAAAGTATGCACATCTATCACCTCTCCTTGATCAATCAATTGCTTAGTAGTTTTTTTTTTCCTTTCTGCAATATTAGTCTGATATCCTGAATAGTGAAGGTGGTAGAATAGAAGAGGACATCCTTTACATTCAGTCTAAGAAAGCTCCAGGTCTCAGCTCTTACACTCTATGATAGAAAACTGGGGAAAATCTCTTCATCATTCTGACTCTTTGGGTTTGCTGTAGTTTGGTTGGAGAAATGTCCCATAAAAGCCCTTGTGCTAAGGACTTGGTTCATAGGTGCTTGTGGGAGGTGATGGAAGTTTCAGGAGGTGAAGCCTAGTGGGAAGTCCTTAGGTCATTGAGGATGTGCCCTTTCAGAGGAATGTGAGGCCCTGGTCTCTTCCTCTTCTCTCTTTGATTCCTGTATCGTGAAGTGAGCATCTGGGCTCCTCCACATGCTTCTCACCATTGTACCCTGGCACCCCACCAGAGGCACAAAGCAATGAGTCTGCCTGATGTTGGACTGGAGGGTTCAATATCGGTAGCCCAAATAAACTTTCTTCCTTATAAGTTAATGGTCTCAGGTAGTTCATCATAGTGACAGAAAGATGATGACTAATTAATGCATTTAGCTGTTGTTAGGAGAACTATACAGACCATATGATACGGATTTGCTATATTCATAAAAGGTTAATATTCCATTATGACTGGTGGGATCTATTTTCAGGATATGGTTTGCTACCAATCAAGAAACAGTACTGACCTGGGAGTGAAATCATTTTGTGAAAGCAGAGCTCAGAAACCAAGAAAGAGAGAAAGATCATCTTTAACATAGGAAGTCTTCATTTTCCTTACTGATTTTCTTCTCTCCTAGCTATGTTGGTACAGAAAAGATCAAATTTAATAGAAAATGTTATCTGCATTTGTCCTCAAATTATACTTGAATGGATTAGTTAACAACCATAATACCATAATTTTGGAATTACAGTGTGAGAAAGAGAGCACTACTTGAAATAAAATTTATTCAGAATGAGAGGAGAACCCCAGCAGGCAGCCTGGTGCACTTGGAGATTTTACAGATGCCCTGGTAGCTTTCCTTGTCCAGAAGCACCCCAAGCCTTGTCTAAGCAGACTATAGACCAGAGGTGAGCATTTCCAGCTAAAATCCAAGGGTGTGAACCAAAGGTTCTCACAGTCCTGAGACAGATTCCCCAGGATGGTGAAGTGGGTGGTAAGTGACTGTCTAATTCAAGACAGTAACACACAACTGTAACTAGAAGTAAAATTAGCAAAGACAGTAAACCTATCCTATTAAGAAAAGGCCATCCACATATGCTTTCGTATTTAAAAGTTAAGAAGCCCTGGACCTTTACTGAGCCAGTTGCTACACAAATATGCATTATACATATTTCTACATAACATTTAATTCTCACAAACAAGTTTCTGAAGTAATTACTATTATGCTCACCATTCTCAAATGGTGAAAATAAAATTAAAAATCAAGCAGCTCTCCCAAGTATAACACGTGCCAGATGGCAAAGGTGAAAATTTTTGTAATATAACATCAGATGCAGTAAGCGCCCTTCCCACACCTGCTGAGCCATATCTCACCTGCCTTGGTATTTCCCAGCACAATGCTCTGCATGTAATAAGTTCCCAGTGAACACTGAATATTCCCACAATTGAAAACATTGAATAATTTTGTAAAAATGTACCCATGAGAGGATTTAATCCTTAAATAAAATTGGTCAGAAAGCCTCAGCAGGAATTAATTTATCAGATTAACATAGCAGAGAACATTGACCTGAGGAACTAGGACAAAGGAAAAGATGAATAAAACAGGAAGAAAGACAATGTTGACAGCAGAGGATAATTCCTGATAAGGGCACAATTATAGGGGACCAAGTGCCTTTGGCATCTAGTCAGGAAGACGAGGGGGAAAGGATGCCAGTCCTCCCCTTCACTCACACAGCTCCACAGCATCCTTTGTGTTTCTACAGGGTGACCCTGCATTTGGCTGAAGCTGATGGTTATGGTGCACCACACTCAACCGCATCTGACCTTTACAGTTCAGGCAATGAGGGCTCCCTGGTCAAGCCGGTGCCATTCCAGAAGATGAAGATTTACAGTATTTAAATTGAGGCATCAAGCAACATGTATCTACATAGCATGGTGGAATATGTTGATCCACACTGAGAGAATAAGCTTCCAACCTGCAGAAGAAGATCCAGTCGCACAGATGTCTAGTCCTGCCTAGTTCTTGAGGCCAGGGAAAGGCTGGTCCTCTCAAGCTTCACGTTGCTCAGATTGCCCTGGATATCTTTGTCTCGTAAGTCCCCTGTTCTTATTAAACTAGTAAAACTCACATTGTAGTTATGCCCATTTAAAAGAGTTCTGGTTCTAACACCAAGTTCTAGTTTGCACTTTATCATCTTCCCAAGATACTCCTAAGTGATGGGAAGCATCATAGTGCTTTCCAAGACTCTCATGCTGAAGATACAGGATGCCTGTGCCTCTGCTGATCATCTCAAGTTTTGACTCCTACTGGAATGAGACACAATATTCAATTGTAAGGTTATCGTCATCTTCTTGGTGGCAGTTAGCCTACTCTATTTTGGGAAGGGACTTATCCGAAGCAATAGGAAACTGATTAAAGGCAGTCCTGGATCAGGGTAGGAAATGTCTTGTTGCTTATCCAATCCACTCTTCACAATGCTGCATTAATTTGTAACAAATGTGTAAAGGTGAAAAGGAGTAATTAAACTTTTATTCCCATCTAAATGAATGCTTTCGATTAAACCAGCATACTCAAAAGGCAACGGTATTACATGAAAGCTTCTATAAACAGAGAGCTAGCATAATCTGAACAACATTAAATGAGTAAAAGAAGAATCACTGCCTTTGGCTCCGACAGCATTTCCTATCAGTTTAATTAAACACTCACATGAATACACACACAAACACACACACGCCCCCTAAACAATCACAAATCTGAATCTGAAGCTCATTATGCCGACAGCCAGATGATTCGAAATAAAACTTCAATTGGTTTCTGTCACAAATGAAAAAAGAACAAAAGGAAAAGGAGACAATGTGGCTGCTGCGTACATGGAATATAAAATGTGATTTAAGCCCTCAGGTCCGGAAGCTACACGTGCCTTATTTTCTGCATGAAACTCACGAAGGAAACATTGTGATTTTCATGAGCCTGAGCTGTAGGTAAAGAAGCTGACTTCTGTGGGACCGTTGGCTTCTATCTACCTCTGGAGCATTGCTTCTGTTGTTTTAGGATTCAAATGTTTGAAGATGATATCAAAGTTCTTTCCAAAATAATACATGCAACTCTGATCTCGTAAAGAACTAATCTTCTTGGAAAAGTTATTCCAAATGATTTTCTGTAAAACATAGAAAGTAACAGAAGATAGAGTCAAATTGCAATGGGGACAGGTGGGGGTTGGACACTGATTGAAATCAAGATCTAAGTTGCTGTAATAATCACAAAGCATCTGTTTAGTTCACCCAAAAATGTCTTTGGAAATTCAGAATTATAACCTTAAGCTAATGATCCATCCCTTCATCTGCTCACTTCCTCTTTCCCTTCCTTATCAAACCCACAACCAAAAAGCTCATAGTAGGAGAATCAATCTCTTCTACTGGCTTAGATGCTAAAACTCTTTCTTGGGATATTGGTAGAAAGGAGATGCTAAGCTGAAGTCCCTGTTTGTCACTGAAGGACAATGAAGAGGAGTCCCCAAACTGGTTATCTTTAGGCTGATGCTAAACAATGTTAAGAAACCAAGCAGACCCCCCCCCCCCGACACACACACACACATACACTGCAGAAGACAGCTCTTATCTTCCTGTATTATCAACCCTATTTCTTCCTGTTTCAAATATAAAAGTAATTATGGCCCAGCAATAAATATCACATTTTTTATCTTGACAGATAGTGGAAAGGATACAAGGGTTTAATGGTATTATTTATTATCCACATTGTACACATTATTTTCTGACACTATTAAAGCTTTGCATTCATCTTCTTATAAGAGGTTATTTTTCATATTAGCTTTACCCTGATGAGTTCTACTGCCTTTAAATATATTTAAAGTGCATTCTATTTTCCACCTGGAAGTTAGGAAAAAGGGCTTGAATGATCCCCCCAAAGTTTTGCCTAAGTGTCATCTATCCCCAGAGATGAAGAAAGCAAAGCACAGAGAGACAAAGCATGTCCAGGTTTTCCTCCTAGAATTCTGAAGACGAGCTGTCAGGCTTTCCACTTGACAATGTGGGGGTGGGGAGTTGAGACCAGGATGACTAATAGTATCATCAGTTTTTTCATAATTGCTCTGTATTTACTTGTTCAAATTGAAGAAAGCTAAAAAAAAATAATAGAGAAATTATTTTCTTAAACAGACACCAATTCAGGGAATGGAAAGAGTTTCAAAGACCACTTGGTAAATAGTTGCTAAACATCACTCTAAAAATAACCAGTCAGGGGACCCCCACTTCATTGTTCTCCATGAACCAGCAAGTCTTTCCCCTTGGTTCTCTTGAGACAAAATGATGGTGATTTGGGGAACCAGATGAAGGAGGAAGAGATCTGAGTTGTCTTTCTGGGTCCATCTCTACCAAACTCTGTAATCTTGGATAAACTACTTCACTTTGGGGGGCCTCCATTTCCTCACCTATAAACTTCTGCAACTCCACATGAGTGACTATTCAGAATGGAGGCCACTACCTCCGACCATTGCAGGGATAGCTGCAGACTTTATTAGTTCATGATGATAGAAGTTTCCACTTTCACCACCAGATAGATCACAGCCCAGGCCAAAAGACCACATTAGAATCTACTACTGTCTTCAAGTGATGCCTCTGATAAACTTGAAATTGGCAAATGAGCCTTGGAGAAGACAGACAGGAAGCAAGATGATCTGGTTAATTTGGAACCTTGTGCTTTTTTCCCTTTAGGCTATTCTTAATGAGTCACAGAAATCTCCTAACTTCTCTTCTATGAGTGGCAACCTCCTTTGCTCCCACATTCCCTCCACCTTTAAGCTAGTATGGTAAGAGTATGTGAATTGCTTTTTCCCTCCTTCCAGTCAGCATATTAGAATAAAAGTATGAAGAGTTAAAGTCATTTTCTCCCACTTAAGTTGTTCATGTATCTTAGGGTTGATCTGGAGTTGTTAGTCCTTTTGAAAATTCAAGATAAATAATCCTAGAAGACCTTAAAGACTTTGCAAAGTTTTTAGGATCATTGTATCACCTAGTGGCACATAAGCCAAGTTCAGGTTCATTGCTGAGCCTGAGAGGTGCAGCAGAAGGTGAAGGCAGAAAGAGCTTTGGAAGACCTGTCACACTCACCATTTAATGGCAACCAATAGGAGGTAACTGCATCTGTGGCCAGGGTCAATGATTCAGCTAAGGAATGAAATACAGGCCCTGGAGGCAGGCAAGTGACCTTGAATTAGTCAAGGAGGAAGGTGATGTATTCTTCTAGATGCCAATTAACTTGTTGAATCTATCACCTGAGACCAGTGTCACCAGCCAAAATGTTTAGAATCTAGAGTTTTAGTGAGAGAAGCAATACAAAAGGCCACTTTGTCCTGTTTTTCCTCTAGCAGGTGAGCTATAAGAGGACCTCGAATAAATCGCAGGGAACATTTGACAACTGTACAGCTGGAATTAGCACCTGGAGCATACCTGTTCTGACTCCAAGTTCCCATTCTTTCATGAAACAATGAACAAGTAGAAATTAGCTTCAAAAATAACTCTACCATCTATTGGACTACAAAGAATAGATGCCTTTGAAAACAAACATTTTATTTCCCCTGAAATTTTATTTGCTTTCCAGTTATAGACATCACTGAAGAAGATGTTCACAGTTGAGCTTTGGGTTTTGATATGTAAGTTTTCCTAATATGGGTAGGATTGGCTGTCATTCTTTCACTTGGGAGACAGGCCTGGGATAGAGAACAACTCATCCAGTGAAGAGGGTTTTACTGTTTTCCTTCCCGTTAACAACTGCTAGTACAGCAACCTCCATGCCTGTAGCCACCTCCTTCTAACATGTCTCAGCTTCATCAAAGACCATCCCTAACCAAAAGCAACCTGGGATGACTGGCTGTAATCTGGACCAAGAAAACTGAGGCCATTCCTGTGACAGATGGTGTCAAATTACCCAAGGAACTTCCCTTTTCTTAAAGAATAAAAATGATTCATGAAAATGATATACCATTTGGCATCAGGTCAACAGGCCTGGAAGTTGAAGGCAGAACTCAGTGTCAGACTTCTAGTCTCCCATCTCTCAATTTGGCACACTCCATCAGTAATACTAATGCTGAATTTCACAAATTTTCAGAGATATCCTATGTGAGAAAAAGCCATGGCTATTTGGGATACCCCAGCAGGCAATTTAATAGACTACACGGTTGCTGTTTCTACAGATGAGTACAGAAAACATTGATTTTTCTCTCAATCATATCTTTCACACTCACCCCTGTTATCACTAAGCAGTATTAGCAGTGAATTGCCAAAACCTGGGCCCTTGGAGCTGGGGCCATGGAATATCACATATATGGTTATCTTACTTCTGTTTTTAGTGATAAGAACTTTCCAACCACCTCTAATCTTCCAGGACCCAAGTAAATACATTACTTTACTTATGCTATCTGGAATTCTGAAGGGGATTTTTTTTTTTCCTGTGGCTTAAGGACCGTTAAAACACAGATACATTAACAGAGAGATAAATTTATTGATAGTGTGTATTTTGGAAGCAAATTTCCTTTCATTTTTGGTATCCCACAGAAAATAACACAATACATACATATTAGTAAAACACTATGGTAACATGAAATAATATGGTAAATAATATGAAACTCCAATGGTAACATTACATATTCCTTTATCAAACTTTATTGGTCAGTCAAAGAAATCGCTGACAGTAAGGATGCTAACTAAGACTAGTCGTGTTGGGTGGGATGAGAGTGGCAAGAATGGTTTTCCCCAAAGGAAGTCAGGTAGGTATGGCTGGAGAACTGGGGAGGAAGCTGGGATAGATCACACAGGGGACTCTTTAAAGTAAAGACAGGAAGGAAAGGGGAGATGAGAAGAGGATAACAGGGGGTTTGGTCTACAAAAGGCAAAAAGAATTTCTTGTACCACATGTGACATTTCACTATCCAGAGAAGTCCTTGTTCAAAATCCATTCATTTACAAAGTTTCATCCACACAGCCTAGCACAAAGTCAGGAAACCATGTGGAAGACAAGCTAAGTCGAGATTCTGGACACTCTGAGTAACCCTACTCAAGTTTTGTAGCCCCAGACTGATGGAACAACTCCAAGAAGGCTTGGAGAGGACCTGGGCTCTCTCTCTCTCTGGGGTCTCAGGAAGTAGTGAGGTCATTCTTGAGCACTACATGCAGACTTCACTACTGCAGGTGCCTTCTGAGTCTGTGCCCCTTCTATAAGGCAGAATTGCAAATATTTTCATATGAGAAAACCAATAACAAAGACTCAAGTTTCAGCAAGGACGGACAAAGTATTCCAAAACCTTTGAGAATGCCCATTTTTCATTAGGGCTTTCCATGATTTAAAAAAAAAAAAAAAAAAAAAAAAAAAGTTCAGTAGGACTCCTCTGCTTAAGGGCTTAGTAATACCTGTGAGAAGAAAATGCATTCTTAGTCATTATCCTGACACATATTTATTACGGGTTCACTTTCTTTTAGCTCCGTATAATTTCTCATTCTCCTTGCAGGACTTTGAGCTTAGAAATATACTTCAATTCTCCCCATAACCTGGAGTTAGGTGTTGCTGCAGTGATTTTCTAAGGAATAATTTCTGCTGCTGTTTTCATTTAGATTTACGTAGGTTGACAGAATGAGATCTTTACAGATGATTTGTTTGAGTCCAGTCAAAATGCAGAAGTGTAAATGATAACCCTCAATAATGACACACAGGGATGAAAAAGGTTGGCCTGTGTTCTTTTACACATCAAAGAAGAAATTTTCCAGTGTGTGTGGGGGGGTTGACATTATACACCCAGCGTGTGAATAATTATTCAAGTTGAACCCATATAACCTATTGTCTCCCAAATAGATGAGGCCTGCCTCAGCAGTTGGAAGCCAGCATGAATGGAGATACTTCTTTTTAAGTGCTTTATGGCAGATCCTGCCTATCTATTACTGTAAATGGGCATTTTTTTAACGTTTAGTATATACAGGACACAAAATTTGATTTGAAGGTGAGAGTCCCTACCCTTCAGGACTTAGCATCTAATTCTAGAGACAATAAATGTGCTAAAAAGATCAACACATGATTCATAACTTTATATTGTTTTAAGTCTGTCAGGAAATATGATGTTTTGTCCCCCATAGGGGGATGTTTATTTCATGTATTGAGATTTAGTAAACACAAAGGGACACTTGTAGGAAAAGTCACTGGAATTCCTGTCTTATGTATTTGAAAGTCTCCCACTGGCTCAATCTTTGAAAAGCCATCAAATGAAATTTTTTTTTCTATTTTATATTCTGTAATGCCCCCTCTCTGTCTGCATTCCTGTGGCATGACCATCCACCTAATGGATCCCACCGTATATTGACTAAGTTGACAAGGTTTGGATCCCCTCTTCAAAGTCAACAGAGATTCTACAGACAAATAGAAAAATCGAGGATACGAGTAGAGAGTGGGTGCTGTGAGGTATATTCTAGATCTTGTGAAAAATGTTCACAATTTATATCCCTTCCTTAAATTCTCTGGAACCTAATTTCTGCAAAAGGGAAGGCTATTTGTAGTGCTACTGGAAGTTACTTTTGTACATATTTGCATAAAACCACAATAGGCATACACATAACTAAGCCAAGGAACAGTCGGAGGGGAATCATGCCTATTCCTAAAGTGCCAATGACCATCAAATCTTTAATTATAATCTCCTCTGGAACAGAATTTGGACCGTCTATTTCCAGCATTTTAAAGACTTTCCTAAATCTTTTTCTATTTCTTCACAATCAAACACACATTTGACCAGTGGTGCCAGAGGCAAAGCCACATGATCAACAACCCATTTCCTTTCCCTCCTGAGCCTGACACAAGGCTTTATTTCCCAGATATCTCTGCCACATGACTGAAATGTGTCTTAACAAGGTGAGTAAATGTGACGCCACTTTCAGGCCTTTCCCAGAAAGTCCCCTGTGTGATCTCCACCTGCTCTCTGTCCCTTAACCTGCCAGCTGGTGGTAGTGGACTGGAGGGTTCTAAGGCCCTAGTTATGCAGGTCCAGAGAAGGAAGACTCCTGGGTTTCCAAATCACTACATGGAACAACAAGAGATATTTTATTGTTAACATAAATGAACTGAGATGTTGATTGGTACAGCAGTTAGTACAGCCTCATTAACACACCAATGTAAGTCAGATAAGCATCCAATTAAAGCAAACATGTCACTATTTTTGTCCTACTCAATTATTTCTGCAATTGTTAAAGTTTACAAGACTGTATTTCTTATCAGTAGTACATGTAAGCACCAGTCCCTATTTTCCATTCATTCTTATGAAATAAGTGTATCTGAATATTTGAAGTGGATAAACATATCTCTGTAAGCAAAGATGTTTCTATTACCTAAATTAAACTACTGACTATTAGCAGAGCCCCTAGGTAGAAGCTTAAAAATTTTTTTTCAGTGATGAACCATGGTCTACACTGAGCTTCCACGAGGCAATTCACGGCTGTCTGTTTATAAATTATAGGCTGGCAAAAGATAGACATAAGAAATTCATAGATTGCTTGCTTGGTCTGTGTAGTTGTTGATTTCTAGGCTCAGTAAACAAGTAAATGTATTACTTTAAAAATTATCTATGAAGAAAAAGACACCAACAAAAGTTTAATGTAGTGATATCTCTTAAGAGTTTTAACATGATGTGAAGCTACAATCATAGAAGAAGAAGACAATAGGAAGGACATCTTTGGTTCTCTGAGGGTTAGCTTGATCCAATTCTGTAAAGTCTCCTGGCTCTTTACCATGGCTGTGGTTGTCCTTGGCCGTAATTGCGCATCTGTTTTATTAATGCCAATCTTTACATCGCTAAACATATTAGCTATTAGTAAACCTGCAAATTAGCCATTAAGAAAAGCAAAGAAATTAATGAAAAATAAATGCTACCATTAACTTGAATTTTTGCTTAAAGGCATGGGATAAGGTTGTCCAATGAAACTGACTTCAGAAACTAATAAGAAATATCAATGAAATGTTTCTAAAGAGCACAGAAAGATTGTGAGTTTGAAGACTTGCTTGAGTTTTATTCTACTTTCATCCTTTGTCCTCCACTCTCTTCTGCCCTTATTGGGGAATAGTGTTTATGGTCACGACATCATCTCAATTAACACTTGGACCAAACCCCCATGAACTCACCTGAAGTGAGAGATACCAATAAAGACACAAGTTCCCTTCACTCACGACCGTTTCCAAAGGAATCTGTGTTGGTGCAGTCAGGCTTTCTGTTTCTCCAGAAAAAAAAAGGGAGGGGGGGGATTTTACACGACCAATATAAGTGCAAGGAATTAAAGTCTCATGGGGATAAAACAGGAACCACCAATATCTGCAGAATCTCCCTCTTATTTCTCATTGTCTAATCTTTCAAACTCCATCAAAAGTAATGTTTTGAATTCAAAGTTTTCAGATCGCCAGCATAGATCAGAACACCTGTTGATGCTTGGGAATCTGCATTTTCATCTGCTGGGTGTGTAGATTATTGGAAATCAAACATCACCACTTCATGTTGTTTCCTGCTCTCATTGCAGAGCTGATGGCCGATTCAGCAATCCTCAGCTCATAATGATGAAAACTTGCTTAATTCATTAAACCCAGCTCTTCATATTGGGTGCTCAGTTATACCTCTTCTATTAAAATTCACCCAGTGTTGATGTATGAATGTCTTTTAAAGGGCACAGTGGAATAATCCACACAATTTAGATCCTAAGCAGTTATATCTAGGTGTTCTGTTTCCATACCCATCCACATTACTTTTGATAAATTACCCTAGTTTATCAAAAATACACTAATATTTTCATCTTCCAACTCAAAAGCAGTTTGTATAAAAAGTGTACCCTTACCCATTTTGGGTCAGTGAGTGTATGTTGAGAATGTTCTGTTTGGAAGGAAGATGACTAAGAATCTTGGGGAACAAGGGAATAAAACTTATACTGAGTTGGGGCCTTCTGAGAAACTGTGGCAGTGTAAAGACCTGCCCTTCAAACCCTGATTCTTGTGATCAAGTCAGAAAGATTTCAGACTTCTCCCTCAGAGTAACAGGCATTCGTTTTATTGAAAGAATAGGAAGAAGGAAAGGGGATACTCTTAATAGAGAGAGAGGCTCTTCTTAGTGAATAGAGGGACAATATGCCCATCCTGTACTCCAGTTTTATTGCAGATTCCAGAGAAGTTTCCACAGAGTTCTATGTAGGTCCAAATCTTATCTTTCAACTGACAGCAAGATGACATCACACTTTCAAGTACCTGTTGCCATGACAATTCTATGTCCCTCTGTCCCATGCTGACCAGTTCCAACTGAATTCTTAATCATTTTTACAGTTTTTTGGGGTTAGGAGGAATTATCCTTATCTCCCAGAATCTGGTCTGTGTAAAGGGTCATAAAAGTCTCTCCTTTCAAAGTAACTTGGGTTCCTCTTATCAAGGTTTATTTTCTGCCTACATTTCCTTGCAAAAAAAAAACCCAGGTAGTTTGCTGAGGAATGTGACATCCCCTATCCCCTTAGGCCAAGCAGGGCCGCAGGAAATTGCTTTTTGACAAAGAAAGCATGTGGGGTCAGAACATTGGGCCCATTTTATACAATTATTCTCTTAACCTCATGTTCTCACTATCCTCAACCATCCCTTAACAAAACAAGTACTGTATTTTTGCATTCAAAGTGCTGATAATATGGCATAGTTAAGCAGATCAAACTCATGCACATAAAAATCCAAAGTTACACTGAAATACCAATCATTCAACAGAAATGGAAATTACATAAATGCTGAAGAGAACCTATTATACAAGCCTGGTTGGCCTATTCTGAAGGGCAACTATAAAGACTAAATCACTACAGGATAATAAGGTATTCTTCAACTGGCTTCAGGTTTCAAAGGCTTTCTATGTCCCATATATTAGATAATCAATACTTGAAGCTTTACTTATGGGTATATAGTATTCCCTCCCAGTCTGGATCATAGGCTTAATGGGTTAACAAAACTCACTCCCTCTTCTCTCAGTACATCCTCAGCACCTAGTCCAGACTCTGAAACAGTGTGCATTTGAAAAACTGATCCCATTAATCCTCCTGCAGTTACCTCCAACTAAAGCCATGGTGCTCATAGGCTCTGAGTAGGAATTATCAGGTCTACATATTTGATTCTCAATGCTTACCAGTTAATTATGAAACATGGGACCAATTGTCAATCTTCTGAAACCTCGATTTTCTAGTTCAAATGGAGGTAGAGTTTCTAAGAGCAAGAGCTTCTGAATGAAATATTAAGTCATAGTGATTAGAATCTAACTTTTGAGTCCAACTCAGTACATACTAAATAAAAACAAGCATTTATTGGGGTTGTACCCCTAAACAAAGCATCAATCTGGCATTTCTCCTACACTTCTTATTTTTTGTCTTTTGGTTTTCAATGGTCCAGAAAGGTGGCCACTATAGCACAGATGGGTAAAGTTCAGAAACAGAAGGCCAACTGAGAGCAGTCAAGGAAGTTGGGACTCATGAGGCCACACATAAAGGACATGGCAGCCATAGCAGCAGACAGGTCTCACCTAGGATTCCTGAGAAACTAGGGCTCTGCTACCAGGTAGGGGCAAAGACAAAGAATCCTGGGTCCTTCTGCAGGGCTATAATTAGGGAATGTCAGAAATGTCCAGGAGAGATTAAAGTAAAGAGGATGTTTCCACTATCTATTCTTCTATCCATCCATCTATCCATTCAGACATTGAATAATTATTTCAGAATACTTACTTTGTGTCAGCAACTGTTGCAGACATGTGGGAATGAGCAAGTAAAATAGACATGAATCCCAATGGTCAGGATATTACATTCAGTGAAAGGTTATAGGAAATAATAATAAGTAGTAGTGGTAATAATTATAACCAATAACCAAATATATGGCATATAAAAGGGTAGCAAATTGTATAAAAAATAAGTGAAGTACAATGGAGATATGGAAAGAGGATTGTAGATTGGAAAGGGTAGGTTAGGGATGGTCTTTTAGGGAAAGGGACAGTTAAGCAAAGACATAGGAGAGGAGAAGTAGTACACTGTGTAGTAGAGTGAGGGGAAGAGCATGATGGGAAAGTGGAAAGCAAGAGGAAGACCTAGGGTTAAAAATGGGCAAGTGTATCAGAAAGAGAATGAGCTAGGATGGAAATTGCAGGACTGGAGCTCAGAGGTAAAATGGAGACACAGAGTATACAGTGTCTTTAGGGCAATGGAAGGACTTTGGTGTTTGCTCTAAATGGAAATGTGAATCCATTGGAGGGTTTTGAACAAGGAAATAATGAGACCTCACTCACAGGTTAACAGGGTATCTGTGGATGCTACATTAAGAAAGTTGCTGTGAACCAAACATTTGAGCCAAAAGATAAGTTATGAGGTTGGTGCACCATAACTCCAATCAGGGAAGACAGTGGCATGGTTAGGATGTGACAAGTAGTTGAACTCTGGGTATAAGTTGAAAGCAGAGCCAATATGATTTGCTGACAGATTATATATGGGGTTGATAAAAAGTCAAGAAGATACCAAAATTTTGGCCTAAGCAATTGAAAGGATAAGAGATTCCCTTAATCCAGAGAAGACCCTTAAGATCAAGAAGATCAGCTATTCAGGTTTGGACAGACTAAGTCTGATATGTCCATTAGATATTCAAGTGGACAGCTAGAGTTTGGGGAGCAGTCTAAGCAGGAGATAAAAATAGGAGCATCTTAAGCATACTTAAAATCATATTATACAAGATCTCTAAGAAAGTTAGCCTGGCTAGAGAAGAGGTCCAAGTCTGAGAGTCTTGAGATGCTTCAATGTTTAGAGATCAGAAAGATGAATGGACACCAATAGCAAGCTAAAAAGCAACCAATGAGGAAGGAAGATGACCAGAAAGAAGAATTTGATAAGCTGGAAGCAAAGTAAAGAAAATGTTAAAAAATAAAGACGGAATAACTTACTGGATCAAACACCATGGATACGTCAGCTCATCTGACAAGTGAGAACTGAGCATTGAATTTAGCCACACAGAGGTCATTGGAGGCCTTATTAATAGCTGTTTTGGTGCAAAGAATGTGGTTGATTTGAGAAAAACCTCAAAGGAGAGGAGTTACCAACAATATATGAATTTCAAAAATTTTGATGGACAGATGAGCAGAGATATTTAGAGCAAGAAGTCTATCAGGAAAAGACGGTTTCATTTTATTAGTGTGGGAAAATTCTGTGTAGAGAGGCAGGTATAAGGTTTTGATATTATGAACCTTTGTAACCACAGGGAAAGAAAAGATTAGGACTAATTTATGAGACGCTTCAAGGTTTAGTTTTACGCCACATTCATCAGTGTGCAAATCACATGGGGTTGCCTAGCAGACGTTGTTAGGCCTTGCCTTCTTTTTTCATTTTTAAGGCTCAACCAACATAATTATTCTAACCAAAAGCAATAATAAAAAAGATGTTTTTTTATGTTTATTTTTAACACTCTCCCCCTTTCTGTGGTGAAAATATTTTAAATAGCATACTATGTTTATCTAACTCTAAGACAATATAATTTCCTTAAAAATAATTTTTAAAGAAACTATTAGAAACATAATGCCTGTCACCACAAAAAAGAGAGATCTCAAATTTTATGTTGGAAGCTTCTTTGTCAAGGAGGAGAGTCAAGATGTTTTGTTGAAGCATATTTTTTTTTATTCTGAATGAATCATTGGTACTATTTTATTGAATTATGAAAATTTGGGTCAAGAATAGACCTGTTGCAAGGAGTGGAAGAGAAGATAGGGAAATAAAAAGGTCACAAGAGAAGACCTCATAGACACTCCTGGTTTTCCTGGTATTTCAAATTGGTCACAAGGGACGAAGAGGTTCTATCTGAGCAAAGACATCTAAGGGTTCTGGGAGTGAAGACTTCTAACTGATGCTGCCCCAAATCCAATAACACAGTAGAGCACAGGTCACCCCTAATACACAGTCAGGGAAGACCTTGAGTCTCCTGATATGGCATCCATGAAGGACATTAGTCTGGTTACCTTGGCTCCCTACAAAGGCAAAGGATTGTGGGAAGAGCCACTGTCAGAACATAGCTGATGCTGGAGGTGTCTCAGAAACAGCCACTGCACTGGTGTGACTAAACATCTGGAGATTTAAGCTAATGTGTAGTATGAAGCAGAACAAAACGTTAAGGTTTGCTGTGCAAAGTGCCAAGTGTTGGCCAAGACCTGGACCACGGAGAATACCAAGGATAGGTGACAGTACAAGGTCCATCTCCACTGGTGACAACAAAGGGCAGGATCCAAAAACTGAGAATAGGTCAGACCTGAAATCTGATCTCAAGGATGAGCTTTTGGAGCCAGAATAAACCCACTTTGGTCTGAGTTATTTGTTATTTATTTATTTTGGTGTAACAAACTGAACCCAGGGACTTTAACCACTGAGCCACATCCCCAGCCCTTTTTTGTATTTTATTTAGAGACAGGGTCTCGTCCAGTTTCTTAAGGCCTCATTAAGTTGCTAAGGCTGGCTTTGAATTCACAATTTCCTTGTCTCAGTCTCCTGAGTCACTGTGATTACAGGCATGTGCCACCATGCCCTGTTATGTTATTTATTTTTGAACCAGTTGAGATGATGGGGGTAGACAAGAATTTTGAGAGTAGAGTTTGGATTCCCCAGGTACAGGTTACTGGGAGCTTGAATGATAATATAATATTAAATAACTGAGTATGTCCATGTTTACCTTAACTGGTGAAATAAATCATGTGGAGAAATTGAATAAGGAAGTGAATTTCTCAAATGCACATTTAAAGCATTGATTCACTTGCTTTTCACTCTAGCCATCTTCAGCAAGTTTCATTGAGGACTCTCTGATGGTTTACTAAACATACTCAGAAGAGGTTATTAATAGTTATTGGCACATTTGGGATTCTAAAATAGAGTCCTTATTTCATAAATCAGAATTAAAGACAAAAGTGATATAAAATAATAAAAGACATTTGAGTATTCTAATATGTGTGTCTTCTGTCACTGTATTAGGGATCCATTGAGCCTACCAGCTCTAAATTTTGTTCAGTGGATATATTTAATATATGACAAATATTTAATACGTGGAATAAAGGTATTTTCTGGGCACTCCTACATCAAATGAAACTGGATAACAAATTTCAAAATATGACTGAATACGATATCTTCATTCCCCTACCCCCTTAAGAAAAGCCACTTTAGATGAGGTGCTTCTGCTTTGTGATTTCTCTACAACTATCATATTGCATTAAATTCCACTCGTTCCTCTTCTGCCTTTCTTCTGGCACCTCGTTTTTAAATCAAAGATTTCATTGATGAATTTTTAAAAGCACAATTCATAATTACAAATGATTCCAACTACAAAAGTGAAGAGCTTTCTGCGACAAAGAGAACGAGAAATGAAAAGCTAGTACAAAAAGCTCTTTGCGTGATGCATTTCCATAAGCGCAGTATAATAGGGACTCTATTCACTGCAATACAAATCAGAGTGGAGATCCTGTTTTGTTATTTTTTTTAAGAGTCTGCAAATGAAAATGCTATATAAATTCTGTCTGGGAATAATAGAGTGGGGAAGTAGCAGTGTACATTGGAAAGACCACAGACAAAGTCAGAAAACAGTGGATTCTGAAACCAGTTTCACAAATTGCAGCTGGCCACTTACACTCTCTAGCGTAGCTTACTATAAAACAACAGGTCTGATAATATAGCCCTTGAGTCAGGGTTCAGGTCATTGACTATGAAATCTATCCACAGGCATTCTATATATCATTCAAAACACCATCATCAGCTTTAAATAATGGGTATTTGATATTCCCTCATTCGTGAAATATCAAAGTCTGGTTTATTTTTTAAAACTGAATACCATTAGATAGATTTAAACTGCATTGTATAAATGTTTAACCTATCACAAGACTAAAGTTAAGGCATTAACAAAGTTCTCATTAGGCTATCTGGCATATTGAGTAACCTTTACTTTGTTAGATATAAAAGCAAAATAAGAATTTTGAATGCTTGCTACTATCAGAGACAATGGGCTTACCTATTTCACATGAAAGTAACAGAAATTTGATAAAATTTGTTAATATACACCTGGTATATATTTATGACAGTTGATGAAATATTCACCATAAAGTGTACTTATTTATTGAAACAACAGTAATTAGTGTTATTATAAAATTATTATAATTTTTCATTTGTTTCTATTACTACTGAGATATGATTGAACCTCCACCTAAATGTGAAAAACAAGTCTTAAGGATAAAACCTCCAGAAATACTTGAAGTTTTGCTCTTAGGTAAGTATCATTTTCACAGACAGACATCTACAATATATTTAAATAATCATAATACAGAAACATATTTTCTGCAGAAAAGCAGCAAGACAGTGGCAGCTCTCCTTTACAATCCAAGAATAAAGACCTGGAGGACAAGTTTACAGTATACCTCACACAGAGATCCCAACTGAGGCTATGAAGTGGGAGTCAAGTCGTTTCAGACAATGTCAACAGCAAGGCTAGATATAAAAGCAAAATAAGAATTTTGAAATAAATAATAAATAGTAGCTCAATTTGGAAACCAGCACTGTACACACAAGTGTGTGTAGGAATGAATGTGCATACTCTGGTGTGCACATGTCCTTATACACAGGAAATGCACATGGGTGGTATACAAATGTGTGTGCACAGTGGATGCACATGTTGGTGTATAGGACATCGACCATCCTCTCTTTGTCACATACACCACCTCCCTTCTATCAACAGGACATATAATTACCCTCAAATAAGAGAGCAGCTAGGCTCTTGTAGAACATGACATATCAGCTCAGATTTCAGTATTTCAAATTGTTCTCTGGAATTAATTCACTAAATAACCCAGGCAGTCAAAGCACAGATCCATTAGGTTCAGTCGAACACATTCTTTAAATGTTAGTGCCATACAATGAATATTTGATAAGTACATCATTAATAAACCTTGGTGCAACATAATTGGTATGTGGATGTTTAATGACAATTCCAAATGATGTAGCACATGGCATCTCCCCATCCCTCAATCATCATGCAGGTTGCTCCTACACCACGCAATGGGCATGATTGGAAAGGCAAAGTCTGATATTCATTAGTGGCTATCCATAAAAGGTTTTCATTACATGATAAATGATTATGGCCTGACTTTATTAATTAAGCATGCATTTCTGCAGACCAAAGTAATTGAATAAAATGGTCAGTAGCTTTTAAACTCTACAAAATCTTAATGTGTTTGAAACAGATTCCACATTCATTGTATGCCTTTAAACCCGTTACGTTGAGAATCAATAGCATCTGAACTTAAAGTGTTGTTAAATGCTGACTGAATTTCACATTCAAGACATTTTCCCTCTTACATCTTGCTTTCGTGACTGTCCTGATAAACTGGTTTATCTTTCCACTCATCCAGACACCTTTAATTCAACTTGAACCTATTTCCAACCTTCAGGAACATAACCCTGGATTATGGACAGGTCAAATGTGGGAGCACCAGTGCTCACAGAAATGTAGTGACTTGTTGGATCTTGGAGAGAATCAGCAGATTGCAGAACAAGTCAATAGAACTCCCTTTATTCTCGTGTCACTGAATCACACATAGGAAATGAACTAATGATCTGCATTCACATATTCCAAGTCCTTCCTTATTTTGGAATGAGGGAGGATGCTCAGAGCTTGCTATAGCCATGGAACAATTCCCTTTCTAGCTCTGACTAATTCAGAGAGAAAACAATAAGACATCTTAGAATATCAGCTTTGAAATTTAAAAAAGACACTTAGAAAAAAACCTCTGGAGTCTTTTTTTTTCTTGCTGTGATTTTTTTTTTTTTTTTTTATATGCACAGTATTTTGGATCAAAGTAGCTCTAAAATAAGCTTAATAAATTTTGCAAAACATGATTTTCCAGATTGATTTCAACATTGGGGTTCAAGGTAGCAAAGATTAAAATCCACTTTTGCTCAATGAGAAGACAACTGACTCAGTGGTCTTAAAACACTTTAAAGATGACCTTGGCAAATAAAGCAAAATGTATATTGATAGAGTACTTCATTGTGAGCTATCTAAGACTAATTCCATGTGATCAGAGATGATGCTGGCACCAAGTCAACTTTTTCTCCCCAATTCTACCATGAACTAATTTTATTTTTGTGATCACTACCAGAAATAATTATGTTGTAAAATTAATTCCACTTCTATTGACTATGGTTATGATACGGTTCATCAACTAACTGTATGAACATAAAATAAGAAGCCTGACCTCACCTTGCCCAAAACATTTTAATTGTAATGTTATTGCTTGCATTTATTGGTAATTACTTTTATCCTTTGTGAGTGTGCTATTGATTCTTCTGTAGGCCTTTCAATGGAAGCATTAACAAACATTTAGCTTTGAAGGTGATGTTTTAATTTCATTTCTTACACTTAAGGACCTTGACATTAACTCTGACCATAATATTTCTGATCCCCATGAAGAACAAAAACTTCTCTATAGTTTACTGTCTACCCCTCTATCACAATGGCAAAGTAACTGGTATTACTCAGAGAACCATGGCATACAATTCCTGCAAGAATTAAAAATACCACTAGACTCTTCCAATGATTCATTTTGCATTAGCGCAATCGTTTCCAAGTACATTTCATCCTTTTTTATTCATCCTCGCTTCTTCTTCTTGTAGCATTAACCATTAAACTCTTTTATGAATTTAATATACACAGTAAAGTTAAAATTCCTGTATTAAATTATTAAGTGCTCCCATGATTCCTATGCTCATTTTGATTCATCTTTAAAAGATGACTAACAGATTTAGAGATAATTCTAATTTAATTTTTTATTTGTTTTTCAAAATTCAGGAAGCTCCATCAGTATGTTTCAAAGCATCTTTTTCTCACATGTCAGCTCACCCTCTGCTACTTGCCCTTTATTCACATCATTTATATTTGCTCCCTGATCCTTCAAAGGCAGTGGCAAATCACTTTTCTTCTGAGCCACTAGATTTTTACTCAAGACCTACTGATTTTAGGAGGAATTCTCTCATTTTTCTTGTCCCAGGCAGACTCTGCCAGTGAGCAGCTGCATGACCTGAACTCACATCTTCATCTCTGAGGAATGGTTTCTGCATGTACAAAATGAGAAACCTTAGAAAAAAAAAAAAGGACTCAATGATTCTAAATGAATCAGACCTGGCCTATGACCTTTAATTCCCAGTGTGATATAGAGGGGCCCATGCACAAATCAGGACCTTTAGTGCAACGGTTGAGCATGGCTGGGGTGCAATCCCAGCTTCCCTACCTGTACCTCTGTGATCCTGAGCAACTTATTTTTAACCTCTACATGCCAGTGAATCCTCAATTTTACAATGGGGTCATTAACTCCCATATTTGAGGTGCTGAGAACAGTGCATGGCACCTGGGAAGGACTCAATGAGTGCTAACCAAACATTGAGAGTCCCTAAGAAGTGAAAACATCCTGGCACCCTCCTCCCTCCTCCCTCCTCCCCTTCCACATGTAAGTGAAAAAAAACACATGGCCCCCAAGCTTAAGAGTATCTCCATAGGGGGCTCTTGGAAAGTTTAGTTGAAATTATAATTTTTTTAAAAAACATTTCATTTTAAGTTAATGATTTGTTTCTCTTCCCCCAGCCTTGATGGTACTCTAAGCTGGAACTTTCTGAGTATGTGCTGCCTCGTGTCAATGTGCTGTGACGGGGTGACAGGAGAGCTTTGCCTCAGCGTAGCTTACTTCTGTATAATTTTCTGTGTGTTGTGACATGAATCACTGTTCTGAGTACTTGCTTGGATTCTTCCTGCAAAACCCAGGACTGGCAACGGTGGTACACAGATGCTTCCATTCTTGGAACAGGGATCCTCAGATAGGAAAGCCTCTTCCCCTGTTTGGCTGAGTCTGAATAGGGAATTAAGAGATGTGGAAGAAATGGTATAGACCATGGGTCCCTCCAGTATCCTAGAAATATGCATATGAGTAATAAAATGGAGAGAACATAGATGCTCTTTCAGAATGTTTGGGGGGGGATTGACAGAGGGATAAAGTCAAACAATGCATAATAAAGATATTAATATTTTAGTAGAACTCTGAATTCACCTGAGTTTAAGTAAAGTAAGGTTTTATTTGCATGACATTAGTGCAATGCATTTCTGCCTAAAGTAAATTTTCTATGTAAAACTTGAGCTAAATCTCAAAAGTTTCAAACATTTATCTGTCTTTGGATTTATTTAGTGTCTGCAATGCCTTTATTGGAGTCCTTTTGAAACCAGCTTATCTGCCTTTTCTGCTTAGTGCATTGTCAGAATAACCAAATACCAGATAACCAAAGCCACCCATTCCTAATATCTGCAAATGGGGACAAGAACAGGCAATTGATTCAAAGCAGTCAAAAACTGGTTGATCAGCAAACCATGAGATTTCCAGTGTGAGAAGATGAGCTGGTGACATCACATTCTTCCCAGTTGGATTCTCCCCAGAAAAAGGGCCAAAGAGAATAAGACAGAGGCAGAAGGTTGAAATAAAAGAAGACCTAGAAAGACGAGCCTAAAGAGGGGAATAGCAGCCAACTCAAAAAGAGGGATTTAACTCAAAAAGAGCAAAGCTATTGTGCAAAAAATGGCACCAGGCACCTACAAAATACAGCACAGCAGCTGGCTAACTCAGTTCCTGATTTTATTTATTCATTCATTCATTCATTCTTTCATTTATTTATTTATTTTGGTGGTGCTGGGGATTAAACCCAGGGCCTTGTGCGTGGAAGGCAAGCACTCTACCAACTGAGCTATATCCCCAGCCCACATTTATTTATTTAGTTACACTTTCTAGACTTGGTATACACACACACACACACACACACACACACACACCCCTCAGGATGCATTTGGGTCCTTCCTATTATTGGTAACCAAAAGACCCCAAGTAAAACACCAGCTTTTCTGAAATGGATGGTAAACTGTGTCCTCTTATTGAATGGAGTACAGTAAACCCACATTAACCTTTTCTTGATGGCCTGAGGCCATCATTACTGACAACCCCCACAAGCTGGTGTGACACGGTGAGGCCTTCTGGGCTGCTAGGCGTGCAAGGCTCTTTATCTCTTCCCCAAATGGTTTTAAAAATGTTGCTTTTTGAATCCCCAGCCTCCGTTTTGTGGCTTTTCCATCGCTCCCATTACCATAAATCTGTTTGACTCTAACAGCTTTCTCTCCAACTTTCGGCTTCTAATCTTCTTCTGGAAGCTGGGAAACAAGATAACCAAGCTTGATGGATTTCTGTATAAAATAAGAATACGGCTCCTATACCCTAGGTCACCTCCTCAAAATATGATCTCTCTATAAAGAGCAACCCTGGCCAATGGAAAGAAGGCAGGCAGGAAAGGCATACCTTGGTGCTGGTGCGTTCTATACCACACTGCTCAGCAATCCCGTTAGTCATTGATACTTAATCCCTGACTCACAGCATTCCCACAGAGAAGCTCTAACATTGTATACATGGCTATTTCAGCAACAGGTGGCTCCTCGAGCTTTAATAGCCAAAGAAAACATTTTAACATCTTTATATTTTATTTAAAATTGATTTAAAAAAACAACATAATGATGACCATCACAAAATACATGTATGAAGATTTGAATTTGGGGCCAACATACCTTATATACAAACAGAGATATGAAAAATTATGGTATATATGTGAATTAAGAATTATAATGCAAAAGAAATTAAAAATAAAAAGAGTACATGTATAATGGCATAATGTTGGCGTGAACATACTGTATGTACAGAGGTATGAAAAATAATGTTCCATATGTGTAATAAGGATTGTAATGCAAAAAAAAAGAATAAATTAAATAAAAAACATAAATACACTTGAACCCTATTTCTGAGATAAAATCAGATATAAAAATAATTGCCTTGAACTGTTCAATAATTTTATTTTTTGTATCTTCACATTAAATCTGCTTTTCCAGGAATAGTTTACTCTTCAACATTTACTGGCAGCAATTTCCTCAAAAATTTTTACCTGCCGATACAAGAGGTTTTAATTCATGGTGGATATTATTTCAGTATATATTATGTTCTAACAATAAGCTAGGCTCAGGGGATATTTGTGAATCAAACACACAAGGTTCCTATCTTATGAGGCTTTTGCTATTTTCAAAATTGTATAGGCAATCATAGTGTATTCTGGACAGCATTATAAGGGATGTTTGACCATACCAAGTAAGTTTCTTCTGAGATGACATTCCCAAAAAGGCCAAAGGCTTGAGTGTCTATATATTTTAATGTTCAAAACAGATCCCCTTTGAGAATAAAAGTGGCATTGAAAATAATTACACAGGGTCAATAGCTGTTCAGTATGGACCTTTTCTGAGCAAACCAGATGGATGGTCACCTCATCTGTAGGTCAATCTCTGGTACATGATAGATGCTCAGTAAACAACTTCAGAATAAGTTGGTAATGTATGGATAAAAGGAAACATATGACTAATTAACAAAAATATATATTAGTCCCTAAATTTTCAGTCTCTCTTCCATCCATATAATCGAGTTTAATCAAACCTTGGTTACTCGTTACCACAAAATGATAAAATAATGTGGATGAGAGATCATGAGAGATCACATAGAAAATTACATTGACTAAAAAACCTCTACCCTGTTTAAATGTATGTTTGTGACCTACCAGCTTCTGAAATTGTTCTGTCATTCATAATACTATTTTTCCGCCAACTAAGCGTTAACCCATCAGGTAAATTCTCACTTATTCATTTCAATCTGTTAGGTTTATCAGGGTACTGAATCATACATTAGGCTCTAGTTGGAATAAAAGCTCAGTACCAGTAGTTCTTTCTTTAAACCTTTGCCAGCCCAACCATCATCATTTTGTTGATATTTCCCTTCCCTCTGAATGAGAGCAAATGCTACAATGTGGTCACTCCTACCTGGGCTTTCTACCTATAATGCAGAATTTGTCTGCTTGGACCATCAAGGACCAAATATTACTAAAGGACTCTTACATTAGTCCCCACGAATATGGTTTCAGGGCATCTATAAAATCCTGAAACAATGTGCAAAATCTTGTTTAGAAGTATATTTCCCGCACTAGAGGGAATTCCATACCTTTTATCTATTTCTCAAAAGGTTCTGAGATTAAGATTATAGCAATCATTAATGTTTCCATTTTACATCCCATGAAACAATTCCCACCAATTCATGTCAATACATTAGGCAAGCCACTGGGGACAGCTAGAGAGGGAGGCGTGGATATTGTATAGAAAAGTAAAAGCACAAAGAGACACTCACACTATTCAGAATGACCTGGGTCTTCACTAAGAAAAAATCACATGTGAATTTATGTCTGCTGGGTTCTGCTGCTACCAGTCTGATCTGAACACTCAGTACTTGGCTTGTCAATCTCTGCTCAAGGGTTCGGAATGCTAATGAAATGTGAGCTGCACTCTTTCCACCTACCTTCCCATTTCAACCAGTTCCAGACAGAAAAACCTTAGAAAACCTCTCCCTCTCAAGGTCTTCAAAAATCCTCTATGGCCCTCATTTCCCTTGAAAATTTAAAATGCTTAACCAGTCATTGAAAACTATTTATAAAACTATCTATAACTAATTTCATTCAAGAATATTCTACCCCAGGTGAAACAGTATATTCCCTATCCACCATTTAAGCATTAATTTGCCTCCAAGTTTGGACTAGGACATATTACCCTCTCCTGGACTCACCCTCCAATCTGACAACATTGAGCCAGCCAGTGCTTGGGGTCCAGATGAGTAGCCCTCCTCTGGGGATCCTATTATAATGGCCTGGGGTTCACCACTGTCCTGTGCTTCTCAGCTTTTAGTAACCTTGACCTGGCTGTGCACCGTTGCCATTTATCACATGCTGTCATATATTTACTTCATATTTTAAAATTTTATGTTTTATCTTCACAACTATGATAAAGATTTCCTGAAGGCAAAAGCCATATTGTACCTCTCTGATTCTCTCACTGTCTTTAACACAGGCTGTTTGTCAAATATTGTCTAATAACAATATCAAAGGGTGAGGAGAGTGAGAGTACTAAGGACTAAGATAAGGTTTATTACTATTTTCTCTCTCTCTTTCTTTTGAAGGTACCATTTTTCTTCCTTTGAAATTCTGTAGGTGCACTAAGGTGTCCCTTGTGTCTCTCCCATCAGTGAGAAAGATTTTGTTTTCACTGGAGGATTGAAGTCTTTGAGGTCCTTTTAAGAATATGGAGAAGAGAATTGTTTCAAATTGTTCTGAGGTTATTACCTTGGGGCACTGTAGCTCTCTCAGAACTACTCAGACAGAACTTAGGATGGAAACTGGCAAACCATACTCCTGAGGATATCACACAAAAAAATCAATCAATAGAATTCAAATGCCTCTCTGGGCATTATGCCGAATCTAATATTACCCCAAGATTTAAAATCAGAGACAAGGTTCTGCACAATTCACCTAGAAATGAACTGCTAAGAAGATTAGGACTCTCAGGGGCTTGGGGAGCATGCTCCAGGACTCTTCATCTCCATGGCAGCAATACGCAAAAAGAAGCATGACTCTGTGACACCCACATGCAAATTGCCACCACAGCATCAATACCAAAAAGGAAGCAGCAAGAAGGAGAATGTCAGGTGTGATTGCCAATGACATGGGAATCCAAATCAGCCAGAAGAGAATGAGAGTGACTGTGTCATACCCACATGGTGATACCCTTCCAAAGGTAATGTTTAGGATCATCTGCAAAACAAGAGAAGCAGCCTTTAGATGCATTTGATATGTGTGTGTGTGTTTGTGTGTGTGTGTTTGTGTGTGTGTGTGTGTGAGTACACACCCCTATATCTAAAGTCAATGAAGGAAGCTAATGGAGTTATTGATGTCAGGAAAGAAGTAAAACAGTGGTATTCATTTTGGTACTGCAGGTCATTGACATTTTAGAATTAGAAGATCACACATATTGTAGACAAACAGTGTGCACCTTCAAACATCATACAAAATTAATTATCAAATTTTCATTTTCTTCCAGGTAAAAATTAACATTGAGGTTGCGGTGTAGGGGTGAGGGATGCTGAGGCTGTAAATGGTATAGAGGCCACATGCCTACAGGCTTCTACTGGAGGAGATTCAAACTCAGCATCTCTTAGATATTTCTTCCAACAGACCTGAAATGCCAGTTCCCAAACCAGTGGCCACTTACTGGAAAATCAAGAGTATGGATAAATGTGTGAGGGCTACTCTGAATCCCACCTAATTCCCAACCGGGGTATCAGTCTGTCTGCATCTCTCTTATCTTTCATTCCACTAAAAAATCCCCAACTCACATATTTAAAATCTGTTCCTGTGTTAGAGACCCTGAACATCTCAATATATTATTACCTTAAGGAGAGACTACACACAGAGACACAAGGAGAGAAATAACAGATAAACAACATTTAGCATTTGCATTTGAAGAGCACACAATATTTGTGAATATATAAAGTGGGTGTATTTATAAAGAATTATGCAGGCTCTTAAATTTTGTTACAGTGTTTTTCTCAGGATCCATGTCTGCATAATGATGCCATGAAGATGGAGGTAACTAAGTGCAGCTGTAGGATTCTTTATGGATAATCCTCTTGGAAAATCGAATATCATGTGTAATATTCCTGCTGTTCTAAAACCTACGTTTTAAATCAGAGGCTGCAGGAACCACTGCATTCATTGGAAATTGTCATTATTACTAGGTGTTATTATTCTTATGTTGAGGAGTGTGTACTTCCATTTGCTAGTTATCAAGGGCCATAAATTCTCTTGAAAGGAATTATTATTTAGGGGTTACATTAAAAGTTAGCAGGTTGGTTTCTTCTCTCTTCTTTATTCACCTTGATAATATTCTTATTATGGAAGTTTAGTGGATTCTGCATTTGTTTCTACCTTGTTTGTCCCATTCCATCTAAATGGTTGAAAAAAAAGCATTGCTTTTATAATATTTTTTTAATGTAGCCTGCCTGTAAAATATGTGCTTAGTTCCCTGTGGTGTATTATTTTTTAATTATGCAACGATTCACTGTGTGCCTGTAATTGCTGGATTGTTGAATATAAGATTGTATTAACTTTTCTTAATGTTTGGATTTGTTTTAATTTAAAAATAGCAGTGGTCCATTGCTGTCCTTCAGGTCACTGTGCCACTGAGTCCAGCAGTTGAGCTGAAGAGTTGCAATGAATTTCTGAGGTGATTATCCATAAAACACTTTGGAGAAGAAAAAGATTTGTTTTCAAAACGATAGGTCACAGGAGAATGTGGCTTAATACTATATTAGGCCAGAGCAGAAGAAAACATATCCTTTAATCTTTCCTCCTGCTATAAGCTAAAGTCAGCTATTGCATATTCAGTTGCAAAATAAACCACCACACATGTTAAATGTGTAGTCTTGAAAAAAGAAAGAGATACTTGTTTGCGTTTGTCTGAATCTCCTAGCTCAGTGCTCATTAAATCAGCTGGGAAATACTATGGGTCATGTTTGGCAGGCATGTATTGGCTTTGTTACTATTTTGGTTTTAGCACTAAAATGTGTCATGCTAAATTTGTTTTCAGCTGATTTTAAGCTTCTTTGCATTGAAGTTATCCAACGAGTGGACTGTTTCTAATAAGAGTAAGATTTTTGATTCATATTAAGAAATTTGGATTTTTGAAGTCCTATGTTATTATATATTTGAATGTATCAGATAAAATTGGGAAATCACTTCATTTAAGTGGTGAATTCCTCAGGCCAAGGATGATACACCTGGGACACTGAAGAGCACCCAGACCTGGTGGTGTAGACAGCTGCACTTCACAGCCTTCTCTGGTTAAATGGGCCATGGTCAATCCAGGATCCCCAGACAGAAACCCAGGCCTCTGCCCTTCACAATATTTTCCTTTCTTAACCAATCAGAGGCCAGATCCTATGAATCCCATTGCCCTCCCTTCTTTCTACCTCAACACTTTTACGGCTCTTTTCACTTATAAGCTGGAGTATTTTAATAACTGGTCCCTCCTTCTCCTGTCTCCATCTCTCCTGATTCACACAAGTCATCTGAATCACCATTTGAGGACAAAAAACACAATACCATTTTTAAAAATATTATTTCAGAAGCTACCCGATAAAGTCCAAACTCCTTAACCAGGCTTAAAAATCTTTCATAGGGAGCTGGGGTTAGGGCTCAGTGGTAGAGCGCTCACCTAGCACACATGAGGCACTGGATTGGATCCTCAGCACCATATAAAAATAAAATGTGTTGTGTCCACCTGCAACTAAAAATAAAAAGAGAAAAATAAAGATTGACTTTAGAAAAAAAAAATCTTTCATAGGGTAGCTGCAATTTCCCTCTTCTTCCTTCTTACCAGTCCCCATGGCCTCTAGCCATGCCCTTCCTGATTAGATGTGGGTTTTCTGAAACTCTTCTATGTCTGCTGTTCTTTCTGCCTAGATAGAATGTTTTCTTTCTCATCTGTTAAACTTCTGTATATTCTTCCAGACTCCTCTGGGCAGGTCTTTTCTACAAATCATGGAAATCTACTTTGAAGTGTCTGGTTGCTCACACCACACCACCATAGGCACACCTCTATTCTGGCTGCTTGCCAAACTGTGGCTGTGTACCTGTCTCCCTTCTCTGGAATAAGATCTTGGGAAGGTCTGGGAGCATAGCTTTTCACACAGCAAAGCTTACTGCTTTGTGGATCCTCAGTTAATATCTATTGAATCAATTAATAAGAGTTTGATAAAGATTGTTCATCAGGCTAAGGAACAAGCATATCCCTTGAATCTAATGACAGGAATATTTTAAACTTCAGGATTCCTTATAGCCAAACATCAAAACATTGAACTCAATATCAGTAATGCACAATGAGGACGGGCTGTATTTGACTTTTAAATGTGTTTTAACCTGTGTAGCTATTTATTATTATTATCAAATTAAAATATTAGATGATTATAATTATCATATTAAAGTTCTGATTTACCACATCTGCTAAAGGAAAAAAAATTAGCTCAGTAATCTTAAGTCTTCTTTTCTCCACAACAACCTCCCCTGAAAATACAACATCTACCCTGTCTGTGCAGGGACTGAGTGGCTCAGTTTACCACCTGCTTCACTCCTGGTGACAGCATGGCCCTGGTACCCTAGGGCCAGGCTCATGGAAGAGCTCTGCACAGTGTGGAAGCCATCTGCAAAGAAGTGGGAACTTATGGATCCTTATATTTGCTTTGCAGTTAGATTTAAATAAAGCTGCAGATCTTGCTATTAATGCTTTTTCCCATTAGTTTCTTCATCTATGAATATTTAAAAGGGGGTCTTTTTTAGTGTATTTCAAAGTCTCAGAGATGCCCACTTAGGAATGCTAGGGAAGACTGGGAAGCTCCCTCTGAATCTCTGTCAATGACAATTCTTACACTTTGACCATTTTAGAATATCCTGTTGCCATTATAAAGTTAGGTGAAAACAGGCTTAAGTCCTATGTATGATTTAGATGGTAAATCAGATGGTATCTTAATGCCCTAACAGCTCAAAATCCTATTGTTATGATTATGATCTTTAATCATGGCCAAGGGACACTAAAAGTTATATTCTTTGTCAGTCTTCATTTAGTTAACACAAGGGTTCAGCCTATCTTTCATTAATAACCAACAACTATAAGTTGTAATTTTAGCTAGAAGACCATTTCTTTCCAGTGTTAGCTATATCATGAAAACCCTGCATAGTTCTAACTGTTCTTGACAGATGAGAAATAGAAGAAGGTCTCTTTTTATAACAAAGATTATGAATGTCACTTTGAGATGTTCATGTTAGGATAGAGTTTAGTCTTCCAAAAGGGACAGGGGCATAAAAAAATCACATTCCATAACTGTATTACATTCCTTCCCCATCACCTACAGGACAGTGTAATATGAAGCTCTAATAATGCTCATTTGATTGACTCTGCCCAAACAGCCTTTTATCAGGCACAAGCTACTTCTCTGTGATGGATGACTATGGTTTATGGTGCAGATCTCATTTGCAAACGGAGTTTGAAAATTCCCCTTCACTGGCAGAATTCTGATGAAGCCTCGGCCATCATCACTGCACAGTAAACTCATTAGAAGGAAAGGGTGGCTGTGGTTTGTGGAAGTTTTGATAATCTTGTTGTGTGAGAATAATACATTTAATTTTCATTTGTGGGACCTGACCTGTCATGAACTTGCCTTTGTTATTACTTGCCAGAATCCCTCAGGTGCTTAGGATACTGTATTTTGTAGCTTTAAGGTGAAAGAAAGGCAGTAATCAAATCAAACCCAATAGAAAATATCTCAATGGACACAAATTTCCCCACATGACTATGTCAGGCTGAAGAAAATGAAAACATCAGTGTTTAAAAATTCAACAGGAAGCACTTTCAGTGGGGGAGAAAAGAAAGAGGAATGTTCAAAGGTAAAGAATTATGAATGGTTTAATTTTATTGTTTATGGTGGTAGGATTGAAAACATTAATCCTAATTAAAGTTAAGGTATTAGTAGAACCAATGAAGAGCTGATCCATGACAATATTTCATGGATCTTGAAGACTGTGGACCTGGAGAAGCAGAGGAAAATAAAACAGAGAAGCAGGACTGTTTCTCATGCAATGACTGTTCCTTTCTCCTACCTCAGCCATTCATCCTGTTTTCACAGAATTCCTACCTTTGATTATTCTCATTGCCAATTCAGTATCATACAGCAAGAATTACTGTTTCTTAAAAATAAATGGTCTCAAACAAATGAACACTTCTCATGACTTCCAGCTACTTTAGAAGTCAGTGATAAAAATAAGTGATTCTGAATCCTCAGTGATTTTCATAGAAAATTAATCATAGGAAGATATTATTGACTATTTTCCTATGTCCATAGCCTCAAGGCAAAGTTGAGAAAGATAAATGTGCCCACTGATTTGCCATTAAGTCCCTATGAAGTGATCCCCAGATGGCTGTATTGGGATCTGTGGTTCATAACAATAGAAATCTATTCAAGGGGGTTTTCCATTGTACTTTGAAATTACTTGTACCTTTATGGGGTGTGAATCTACACAGGGGACTTACAGAGGATGATTCTTCTTTAGCCTTCCTTTCCCCATATCTTCAATGAAAGTCCTTGAAAGAAAAGCCTTGGCACAATTATGAACATTTCTGATTGGCACAGGAATGAATCATCAAAAAAGTGACTGATTTTTTTCCCACATGGAAATGGTGCTTAAGACTCAGAAAGTGTGAAATGAAAAACTTAATGTTCTCCTAACTGTGCAATTTACAATAATGTCAATAGACCACATGCTATTTTTTTTTTTCAAATCTTGCATTTACAAAATAAAACCCAAGGAAAATGGCGCCTTCCCATTGTGTGAGGCGTTCACTACGCACTCTCGCTGCCTTTCAACTCATCTCTCCATTGTTGAGGGCACTGAGCAAAAGAGGCTGCACCATTTAATGTCAGCCCCATAATTCACACTCGATGGGCAGGCAAACACAGGACTGGATGAATGGATGTAGAAGTACTATAAATATGTAGCTCACTTATTAAAAAAAAAAGAAAAAAACACAATGAAACCAAAGAAAATACCAGACCTTCTGGCTTCCCCAGCTTCTGTGATCTATTCTTGTGAACTCTCTGAAGCAGGAGAGTGTGAGCATGAATGCTGTCTCTGGAGAGATTTTCAAAATGAGAAGGCGTGTTAGTCTGATGGAATTTCTTGAAGATCCCGTCCTTTGTAACTTGCCCTGATGGATGGAGAGCAGATAGAAGCAGGTGTGTGCTTCAAACTTGATCTACCAAGAATTCTGACCTTAGCAGGGTTGGCCATAGCACAGGTGAAAGGGCAAGGTCTGGGGTTTCTGATTCCATCTCCCTCAGCCACACTCTCCTCTCTTGAATCCAAGCCTGATTCAATCCAACCCTGATGGTGCCCTAACCCTCAGATTTGCCCATTCCAAATGCATACAATTCTTCCTTCCTAGGAAAACAGGCCCCAGTGTTTTCCTTTGCATTGTTTAGTCAATTATTCATTTATTTATAAACTGAGCAAATACATATAAAATAAGAAAATATTATTGACAGCTCTGATAGATTTCCTCTGATAGATCACAAAAGTTCCACTATATGGAAGGATCCTGTCCTGTCACATGCAGGTCACATGCAGACACAGGTCTGTGTTTTAATAGGAATCAATATGTATTAAAGCATCAATAGGCCTTTTTATCTTAAAATACCAGCACCCAAACCTTCCCCTCAACCGTGAGCCTATGTCTACCTTTAACAGAAAAAGCCTCAGCTTCTTATCTCTGGAGTTAGTAATATGGGACCTCTGAGCACAGACCCAAAGACAGTGTCCTATGCCTCGCCTGAAATGAGGTTCTTGTTCTTCCTAGTATCTGTATGTGTGTGTGTGTGTGTGTGTGTGTGTGTGTGTGTGTGTAAACTAGAGGCAAGAAAACACAGGAGATTAAGAAATTAAGCACCATACTAAAAAGAAACTATTACTAATGTTCTTCTAAATTCTGGATAATGTACTTCTATGCTCAACCTTAATATCTATTCTTAATACTTACAAACCACCTATACCATTTGATCACTATAATAAGAGCCTATCTGTTTTTTGTTCTGTGATTAGAGAAACCATACAAATAGACAAATAGCACAATTCTCCCCCAATACTGACATGTTTGTGCTTTTTCCCTGCTGTACTCACCTAATTACCTGGAGGAAAAGGTATATTAATTTTGGATCTAATTTTTCTCTCCCATCTGGCTCCCACACCTTGGAGAAACAGCAAGAGCTCAAAAAACACGGAGAATATTCATTATTTCTTTTGCCGAAAAGTAGAGGAAACGTGTTTAGCCAATGCTCACACCTCTTCAGTTGATCTTTCCCAGTCTTCCTAATTTCCAAAAAGGTGTTATGAGTCCCTTTGATTTGCTGCTATTTATTCCAGACCATGAGTAGTTCACCTAAGTGTAACCCCATAACCCACTTACCGCCTAATATATTTTATGACATTTTACCTCTAAACTATGCGGAACTTAGAGGCACAGTGAAAAATACCGAAATAAGATAGTGGTGCCCACTTGAAATCTGAGGTGCTAAACCCATAGTACTGCTTTATTATTGTGGTCTCATTTGGTTTAGGTGTGAAGAACATGAATTTTAATTTATATCTCAATCCATACAGAGTATTTCTTATTAAGAGTTGTTTATATTAGTGCCCAAGTGTAACTTTTAAAAAGATTCATTTTCACATTATTTAAAAACTTCCATTTAGAGCAATTGGTGTATAGTTTTCTCAGCTATATGACCAAATCTTACAGATTTTTCCAAAGGGAAGATAATCTGTGGGAAAAATAGATGGTGATAATATGAAAAATTAATAAACCCTTCCTCCATGGTTTCAGGTTTCAGGTGGGCCACTAGACCTGAAAAATGTCATTTATACAATACTCTCAACAATCCCAAATAACCCCAAATAGCTGAAACACCACAGAGAGATAGTACTTTGAGATCCTCTTGATTAAAGCCAAGAAAGCAACCAGAGGACCAGAATCCCATGCTTCCCAGGAGATTTTACACATTACAAAGTTGCCCATCAAGAACCTTGGGCATGTGAAAAATCCAGGGGAGGAGTGAAAACTGTGTGTGTAGATGGTGGGTGAGGTCGCAGAACAAGCTGGCTAAAGGAGAAACTATAGCTCCTGGGCCTCAGTGTGGGAAATCATAGATGATTAACTGTAAATGGTGACATCCAATCAATGAGACCATCTGTATCACCATTCAACCCGAAAGCCTTCATCCATTGGCTCTTAAAACAGAAGTTTGTGAAAAGGAGTGAATGGTGACAATCTAGCTCAAAATCTGGCATCTGACTTCCCATTTAAAACTGACCAGATGAAAATTCAATAGACAACCTCCTGAGTGACTTCTGGAGACACCAAAATATTTGCTACCACTGAGGTAAAGGGAAAGGAAAGAAGAGATTCTGAATTTGAGCAATCTTATTGAATATAGGTAGATAGCCATTCCTGTTGAAGACAGCCTTGACGTGGTGGTTAAATACTTTCTGGAAAGAGACAATCATGATAATCATAAAGAAAAATATATAAATGAATCCCTTGTGATTTGTCAACAAAATACAGTCTGAAGATAAATCTCATTGAATCATTTTTTTTTCTTTCTTCTTAAACTCTAGTCTGAACAAGAAATAAAGACCTGTATTCAGGATACAGAGCCCTCTCTCTCACCTCCAGGGGCTCTTCTTATTTAAACTGTTGTTCCGAGATGCCCATCTCTCCTTGCATCTGCCCCACAACTATTTCTGACTCCATCTGTTCCTGCCTATATCCAGCTGCTGTTCAGAGGAAAGACTATGATAATTATCTCCTTAGAACATAACTTATCTTCCTGTGACTATCTTTGGGCTGCCAGTCTGTAAAACCTTAGTGTGTCCTCTTCCTACCACATGCCTGTAAACTACCCCAAATCCTCCACTTCAGGTAGAAAGCACTATCTATTCAAGCTTGTGCTTCACCGAGTCTTTGAGAACCTTAAGTCCCATTGAAATTTCTTTTGCCATCTCAATGGAATCAAAATATGTTCTTTGCTAATATTTAACATTTTATTTTAAAAATAGGCCATGCTGACTTTGCATGTACAGTTGTAATTCAGGCAGGGTTTGATTTCCAGTGACACTAGGCAGGTCTCTTCTCTATGTGTAAAATGGGAAACTTAATTCCCTCAAAAGGTTGTTCTGAGGATTAAACACAGTAACAGAGCAGAACATCCCATCCCATATTTTTCTGTGCATAGGAAGCACCTGGGAATCTTGTGACACTGCAAATTGTGATACAGTAGGCCTGATGTGTGTCCCAGGACAGCATCTGTAACAAGCTTCAGGGTGATGCCAGTGCTCTGAGCTACAGGTAGCATGTTGAGTGGCAAGCATGGAGAGTGCTGTGTGAAACACCTGTCACAAAGGAGCCTTTTGTTCAGTAGAGTCCAGAAGGATTCTGCTACTGGGGTGTATGCACTGTTACTGTTTATCTCAAGATGCACACTACCAGGATTTTTTTGTTTTGTTTTGTTTTTAGTTAAATAATAAATGTGAGAGCAGAATTTCCAGAAGGCCCTATAAAAAAACATTCCACATAATACTAGGGATTTCCACTAGCTCTTTTATTTTCCCATTAGTGCAGATAAGTTTTGCAACATTCATGACCAGCCTTAGAAAAGCATCCTTTGCGTTTTCTCTTTTCCTGGGTTTTTCTTCTGAGTAATGTAAGAAAAAAATGGAGGCTGCATTAAAACTGAAGTCTGAGTGGGTGGTGTGATCTATATGCAATAGATAACATGATTTCCAGGGACGGTGGAGGGCAGGGACCCTCTGGGCTAAACAGAAAGAGGAAAGAAAGAGATGGTGTACTACTGGGGGAGATGCTTACTGTGGGCCATCCTCCAGTTGCTCAGGTCTGGCTGTTCCTACTGACAGAAATGAGTGTGTTGTATTGGATATATGACTTCCTGAAAATTCAGCTTGGGTAGCTGCTCCCCAACTCACAGATACAAGCTGATGCAGAGAGAAAGCAGAAGAATGATCAACCAGGACTCTATAATGGAGCTTCCTGCCCCAGCACAGGCAGCAAGAGTGATGCTCCTTTTAGCAAACATGCCCACGGAGGCCCGAAACAAACCTGGTGGTGGAAATGGCAAGTATCAATCTCAATGGCTGGCAGCCAAGCAGGTGGTCCAGGAAGGAAGGCTGGGAAGGTGGATTGCGATCACCGTTGTGATAAATGGCAAAGCCAGCTCAGCTCTCCAAGAGGCTGATGAGAAACTGGTTAGAGCTAGGTGAGCATCTGAGCAGTTCTGAACAGTGATAAAACTGCGGGAAGAGAGAATGTCAGCCTGTGTGTGTTCCCATGCCCCAGGGGTTCTGATCATAGAGAAGCACCTGACAGGGGGTGCAGGGGTGGTGGAGATCTGGAGCTCTTACTGCTCACCCTGCCTACAGAAAAGGTCACTTCAAATCAGAAAAGTGCAAAGCGGGGGTGAAAGGGAAGAGGTCGAAGGAAGAGAGAGCTATTTCACACACGCACACACTGAGGCAAGTAAGGCTGGGAAATTTTTCGGAGCTGAAAATCAGTCAGTCGGGTGGCTGGGAAAACTCTAATGGAGAAATATTATAGATGGCACAGGCTTGGCAGGTAACCAAGGCAGGAAGGTGAGCAAGTTAGAGAAGGGATTGAAAAGGTAGCAGCACTAATACTAGCCTCACAAGGCTATATTAGGAGTACATGCACAGGACGAAGTTAGCAATACCAGAGACAAACTCAAGTTTGGAAATAGCCTAGGATTAGAATGGAAAACCTACCAGATGTCCGCCTCACCAAGTCCTAGAAAGACAATCTGAGTCTCTAGCAAGAAAACAAAAAGCAAATCCTGATTGCAATCTAAAGGGTACATATGTGCATGCCTAGATATATTCGTGTAAGGAATATATGCTGAAGTCTGTGGGGTAGATGATGTTATGAAAACTGCAGAGGGCCTGGGGAGGTGTGGGGCCCTGACCAGGTGTCTGGTGCATACAGTTTTAACAAATAGAATCAGTGGACAGATTTCACTCTTCAGAGAAGATTTTTTATTTATATATTTAAGGAGATGGCAAATAGTAACCCAAAGTTACAAGTCCCCTAAATTCTCTTGCCTTCTGAAAGGCTTGTGGTCTTAGAAACTGCTTGCTGGCCTATTACCATAGGCACATATTCATAAAGTAAAAAAGAAAATCAACTTAATTATATGAAATGGTTCACATAACAAACCACCACTGTTACATACATGTATACTCATACATACATGCACACATATATATATACTACATCTATATGTGCCTATACATGTAAATGTAGTTTTTCAGGGAGTTGAATTTTATGGATAATTGTATCCACTTAGCATATCATCTAAATCAGGGTTTTTCAAACTAGGCATTATTGACAATCGGGCCAGATAATCCTTAGCAGCATGGGGACTGGTTTATGCATTAGGGGGGTATTTAGTGGCATCCCTGGCTTCTTACTAAGTACCAGAAGCACCGGCCAGTTGTAACCAACAAAAGTATCTCTAGACATTGCCAAATTATTCCAATCTCATAACCAGCATTCTAAAGCACATCCAAGTATAGCTAGCTAACCATTTTGATAAATCTATGGGTTATCACAATGAAAGAGTATTTATGCATTGATGGAAAGAGGGATTATATTACTACTCAATATCTTCTAAGGGTTTTCTAAGATTGCTGGATTCTGCAAGATATTCTGCAAATCAATAATTAGAAGGGCCCTACATCACATGTTTGCTTGGGAACTCCTACTTTCCATATTACTGGTGTCCTTGTACCTATGTGTGACATTTTCTATCACCAAGTCTTGTGTGACTGCCATACTAAGACTTGGCCTAAATCACAGGGAAATAGGACAACACCTGGGTCTGAGCATATAACCACTATCAAAGCCTATATCCTAAAATTTGCAAGTGTTCTATTTCATACATAGTTATGAAAGTATAAAAATCTGACTGACCAAGTATAACAGTGCTTAAGTAATTACTGGTTATGATAAAATGAAACCATCTGGTTTAGAAAAAGAAATTCAGAGTTAAATTTAAAAGAGATTAAAAATAATCTCTTGATACATGCTATAATTTTTATGTCTTTGCTTTTTCATCAGCTACAACAAAACTGATTTTCATTATATTTTCATTGTGATGGATAACCAATCTTAAATAATTTCTTTAACTAAAATATTGTGTACTTAGAGGTGTAAAATTGAACTACATATGCTGTAAAGAGCATTGGAACAGAGCAGAACTCCACTGGTCATTGAACCACCATTATCTAATCTGTACTATGGGATTAATAATAATAGCTCTCACATCTTTCTCACCTGGATGAGATTCAAATGAGTTGAGTTCATCTTAAAGCTATGTGAATACTCTTACACATACATAAAAGTAGTGTTTTCAAATTGGAAACTCCTTCCACCAAAGGAGTTTCAGTGAATGCAAGAAAGTATAATTTTAAAATGCTACTCGGTGCAAAGTCACCCTAAATAATATATTTTTCTATTCAATTTTGTTAGCTATCCATCACACAAATGTCTGGTTAAATAAATTTGGGAACATTACAATGAAGAAAATACTTAAATTATCCACAGACTTCACTAATAGGAATAAGCTTACTTAATTCTCTCACCAGTTAAAGGTCAGTAAAAAAAATGATTGAATCTACATTCCTTTGTATCTTTTTTTTTATTCGCCTATGTTCAGATGAAAGGACTAAACTGCTGGTAGTGGCCAGATGTTCGAGAGCAGAGGGAACCTGAAAGAGGAAGGTCAGGGCAGAATTATCTTTGGTTAATTTCCTTCTGTCAAGTCTCAGGGCAGTCAGCATCTGGACCAGTATAATCCACAGGTGAATTCAGCCAACCCTCCTGCAGGCTTCAACACAAATCCACTCACAGTGCTTAGTTTTGGCTAGATAGCTTTAAAAAAAAAGATTAATAATGTATCTAATCATAATGTCCATAAGTGATTAACAAGTATTAAACCTCTTTCAATATTTGACTTGTTTTTATCCTCAGCCAATTCTCCTTGCCTTAAAGAACCATTTATGCAAATACAACATGAGACAAAGGGGAGCTATAAAGAGCTGCCAGAGACCTTATGAATGACTGCATTCAGCCTGTCGATATTATTTGTTTTTCTTTAATGAAATTATATTATATACTTTTGGAAAATACACTCCCTTGCACAAATAGCATCATGGGGCATGCCTAGGCAAAAATTAACTGTGAGAAGCAGGAGGGACATTTCTTTATGCAGTTCCCCTTGAACATAAAAGGAACACAGCGTACATCAAATCAGAATAAGAGGAGCACATCAAAGAAGCTAAAAATCTGCCACTGAGCCGCAAGTGTCCTCATACATCAAAGGAGACCCAAGTCAGCAAGATAAACCTCCAGCTTGGGAAGGCAGACCTGAGCCGACTGCTCCTGATCAGGAGAGCAGTGCATCATTAAAGGAACAGCAAAACACGTGCCGCAAGCTGGAGCCAAATGGTGGTCAAGGAAACCCAGGGAGCTAGGGATGATGCAGAGCAAAAGGAGCAGCAATGTTTTCAAAGTTTGAAAAGAACCAGAAAGGAAAACACTGTCAGGGAGAGAAAATGAAAGTGGTCAACAGTGCAGGAAAGAGTATGCTAGAGACAAAATAGAGAAAGGAATCAGCAGTGACAGTTCTGACATTTGCAACATTTTTCAAAGATGTCAGAGTCTGATGATGGCGTATTTCTTCTACTGAGTTCTAAGATGGACAGAAGGACTGAAAGGCATGGGCAGCACAAAGTGAGCCCCAGGGGGCTTGATTTTCCTGTTACACAAAGTTTATGGGTGAGATGCTTAAAGGTGGTGATTCCGTCCAATGAAAAAGGCTGGTGTCCTAGGACCCTGTGGCTTAGGAATTCAGGATTCATGGCCAGGCTGAGCAAAGCCATGTCCCCTCCCTGTATCTCCTGCAATGCAGCTCACCAAGTGTTGCAACTGACAGTAGAACAGTAAAGGTCCATCCTTCTCCAAGACCACAACCTACCTACTTACCTTTAAGATGAACCAAACTTTCTTTACCTTTTTCTTTCTTAGAATGCGGGAAAACCAGAGTAAGACCTCTATTGAATAGATCACACTTACCCCAGTCCCAGCTGCTGACTGGATGCTGAACAAATGATTATTGACTAGATATTGAAAGGGAATGGGAGTGTAACTGTTATAAACCCAGAAATGTCCATTCAGTGGTTCAGGTTGCCTTTCTTTAAAGTTGTCTTCCTGCCCCCTTTATGCTAATTTTCTATATGTATTCTTGCACCAGCCTCAACCTCTAGAACCAGAAGAGTGATTCACAACCTCAACAAGCATCAACATTACCTGAAGGACTTATAAAAATGCAGCTTGATTATCCCACCCAGAGTTTTTGATTCTGTAGGTCTGAATCGGATTCCTAGACATTAATTTCTAACAAATTGTCTGGTGACAATGATGATGGTGCTGCTGGTCCAGGGACCACATTTTGAGAAGCACTGTCTAGGGTATTTATGGAAGGTAGATGGATCTTTACAAGATGAAGCTCAGGGCTGGGGGTAGCTTAGTGGGATAGGGCACTTGCTTAACATGCATATGACCCTGGGTTCAATGCCCAGCACTGAAAAACAAAACAAAACTAATTATAAAATAGACATCAACATTTGCCCGCCTTTGGATGACCTTATCTCTCCATATTTTGGGGGATTGAACCTAAACCACTCATTCTGATCAAAATCCATGAATAATGAACTTCTAACTTCCCCCCCCAAAAAAAGTTGGGCATTAAAAAATGCCCTAGAGGTTTCACAGAAAGCATTCTGAAATATCTAGGAGAAGCAACTGTACTCTTTGCCAGACAAAGATTTTCCTAGTTAAAAGATTTATTATTTGGGAGTGTTTTCTCCGTTGCTGAATTCACTGTGCAAGTTTGTTCACATTGTTTTATTTCCTCCCGAACAACTGTGTTTCATTGCAACTGGAAATTTCCCATTGAAATTCACATAACTGGGAAGCTATAAACATAAACTGGTGTTTGTCACAGAGGTTTTGCACAGGGCCTCTTTGTCATTTGCATTATACATTAGAGATGAGAATTAATGAGGATTTTTACTATCATCCTCCACAGATGTCTACTGCAGACCCAAAGCATCCAAACTCATTCATCATCTACCAGCTAACCAATGTCCCCAGCTTTCTCCTCCCCAGAGAACAGACTCATCAGCTGCTTAGCTGATTTAGGCAAGGAACTCTGAGTCTATTTGACCCTTCCTTCTCCCCTCATCTCATATCCAACTGGCCATTTGGGGTTCTAGTTTTGAAGGACGTTACATCCACATCTTTTTCTTTTTCTCCCTCACCCCTGTTGCTTTACTCCAGAAATATTTCCTCCCTTATCTGGACCACAGCAGCACCTTCCCAACTCATCTCCCATCTTCATTTTCTCTCCATTTTCCTCTTACTTTGATCTGGCTGCCAGGGCCTTGTTTCTAAGAAATGTATTATTATTACTTTCCTGCCTAAAATCTTCTTGAGGTTTCCTGCTATCAGAGGAATGAAGATTGGGCTTCTCTTGGGGACTCATAAAGCTCCTCAGGCGCAGCCTGGTCCCAGCTCATCTTTTCAGGTACAATTTTGATTCCATGTGTATTTTACATATAGTTTATGTTCTGCTATAATCTGCCTGATCCTCTGCACAGCTTGCCCCTTTGCTGTACTTTAAATATTCTTACATACCTCATTTACCTTTCAAATCCTGTTGATCCTCCTGTACCTAGCCCCAAAGACTTTGTGTCTCTCTAGCCCCAATAACCTATTCACCTCTTGACTTTTTCAAGCAAAATCTGCTTTTCCTTCTCTCTAAGCTTCTTAAGAGAAGGAACCAGGTTTTAATTACTTTTAAATTCCCAGCATATCCATAACCATTACTGATCATAAAGACATGCTGCATTGAACCAAACAGAAATTAAATCAAGATTTGTCATGAGGGCTTGATTTGGATGAATTGATATTATGATGGAATAACAGCATTCTCTAAGTAGAGATTTAAGAACAGGGCCAGCTTGTGATTTAGATTAGGCTTAGTTGATCAAAACAATCAGAGGAGTCTTTTGCAGATGTGTTTTTCAGGGATACAAACAATAAATTCAAAGAGGCCCATGGACCTTGATTTGACTGCATGGAAATGTTCACACAGCCAAATTAACTAAGTGAAAACAAAACTTAGATGGTGAAATTTATTAATATGTTCTTACCTCTTTATAACAAATAATGTTTGGGCAGCCTAAAAAGCAACAGATATTTCTTAGAAAATTCAAGAGGAATGTATCCTTGAAGAAACACAGTCACACTCACCTCTGAGTGAATTCCACTTTTGTCACCTACCAGTGGTATGTGTCTAAGCAGCTGATTTAATCTGACTGAGCTTCAGATTTCTTGTTGTAAAATAGAGACTGGAATGCCTACTATACAGTCTATATGAAAAAAAAAATTAAATGAGAGAGTACATATAGTACTCAGCACAGCACCCAGTATCTAAGAGGCACTCAGCAAATGGACCTCATACAATTTCTGAGGACACAGATGAAAATTAGTCACTTTTGTGCTGTGTAAACTGGCATAAAATTTAGAAGCATGGAGATATTTACAAGGCAGAATTAAAATTCCAAAAAGAAAGTGCTAGTTGGTGCTGAAGGCAGAAAGAGATTGGATCAAGTATCCATCTATCTACATGATTTTCTCATGTACCATGTGATCAGTGCAGCTGAGGAGCATTTCAGACACTGTCTATTGCTTCTGCAATGTGCAGAGGGCAGCTTTATTAGTGTTAATTCCCTACATCTTGGTTATATATTTTGCATCCCATATGTTTTTTTAGGGGTTAAAGAAAAATCCAGTTGGATTAACATACCTGCTGATTAACGAGCCAGAGCCTTCTGTTTGTCTGGTGCTTTATTTCAGTGAAATAAAAATTTTAAAAATCTTAATTAATTACCATGGCTTCCTTGGTCTCCCACAAAATACCTAGTACCGAATTTATACTCTGCAGTAGTTTGGTAACAATAAGGCTAATGATGACAATAATAATTTACATCAGTGAATGGTTCAATTAAAAGCACATTTGATTAAATCATCCATTAAATTCTAAAAGCAGGTGTACAATTTATTGTTGTTGGGCTCCAATTCTCCATATTAAGACATAAATTTTCTTTAAGTCAGATCATCTGCTTTCAGCTCTGCCTGAGAGCATTATTTCTATATATGTTGTAAAATTTGAATTTCCCTCTTAATTAGGATAAACATCTTTGTAATATTTTTAACTAATCTCATGACACAAGGGCTACAATTTCTCTTTCTACTTCTCTTGCATATCTGAGCAGACACTTCTCTGAAACCTTCATATGAAAGAGTCAAAGAACAGGTTTGTGGAAATGGGTTTGAATTAAACAGTCTTGTTCACCAACCAACCTGCTGTCAAGCCGAGCAGTGATGGACCTTCTCAGGGAAAGAAATTAGAGAGCTAATAAATATGCAGAGGTCATTTTAGTAGAAGTAGAAATAAGGAAGAAGGAAAGAGATATGGAGAGGACGAAGGAGAAATGCAAATAGATTTAGAAAAGGAGGAGAAGGCACTAGCATTCAAAACGCCAGGCAAGGGGAATGAAGATGTGAGTCAAGAAACACAGACAATGGGGTCCTCGGTGTGACTTGGATGTTATAAGAGCATTTGGTGGAATTGCTGCCTCTTGTTTCCAGATCAGCTGTGAGAGATGACACTTTTGAGTGTTTCACAAGATGTGGAAAAAAATAAAATAATAATAATAATAAACAAAACAAACAGACCTTGTTCTCTGTAAGATTTCTAGGAAGGCAGAAAAAAAAAAAAGAAAGAACACTGAAAAGATGGAGAGAACTTGGCCTTTGATTAAAACAGAGTGAACATATAACAGTGAGAGCAAGGAAACTCCCCTGTAGGTGAGCTTACAGGCACTAATCTATGCATGCAAACATCATTCCTTCACTCCTCAAATATATCTCTTAGGAGAGCATAATTCTCTTCAACATCTTCCATAGCACATCCTGGGGCTATGTCAGAGGGCTCATACTTGGGTCTTTTCACCAGGTAAACCCCAATTTCACTTTGATGCAATCAATCTGATCTGAATTCAACTTCGTTTCTCCTAATCATGCCTCCCACCCTGTTCCATTCCTCTTTCCCCAAACTTCCTCTGTCCTCCTTTCTTTAAGAAGTGTGCAAAGAAATATGTTCCTAAAAGGGAACAGAGAGTTATCAGGGAGAGACAGACCTGAACATAGTGGAGAAGCAAGATATATACTGACCTGCATGTGCTTCAACAGATATGAGTTCTTGTCCTTATATAGCTGTCTGGCTTTGGAAAACTCACCTCAGCTCTCTGGACTTCAATTTCCTATTCATTGCAATGAGCAAGTGATAATGGGCCATCCCCCGAATTTCCTTTCCAGATGTAAGTATTTAATGAAATGATTAAAATCTTAGATTTGGAAATTAGACCTGAATTATGGCACTGACTTCATTATTAACTTGCTGAATGATCTTATATAATTTTTCACAACCACCGTTTCTACTCTTAAAAAATGTCAATAAAACATCTACATCCCAGGATTCTATTCTGGATTACATATAATAAAACATGTCAAGAAATTAGAATGATACCTATGTTCTTTTAACCATACAGATTTTTTTGGGGGGGGAGGTAAGATCATAGGTTAATAATCTTCAAATCCAATTTTTATGACAGCAGAAAAGTGATTCTATATACCAGTAGCCATTTTAAAAATATATAAAGTAGCACAGTGACCAAGCACTTGTTGATTTCTCGATATTCACATGTTGGCCACAAAGATCCTCTAAAAAGACAAAATAAAATAGATTAGCAAGAGTTAATTCCCTTTGCATAACTATCAATGGGTGTTTATTATTACTGGATCTGCTAAGCAGATATTTACATGATATAATTTTGGGGGGGTTGGTTGCTGACATAGTTATTGATTTGTTTGGAAAGCGACCTACTTTCCTTTGGGGATTTGTTCCTTATAAAGAATAGACTGTTTCTTGGTATATGTAAAACTGGTCTTGTTTGCTGTTCATTGAACTACACTTCGGTCCAGATATGTTCCTTGGGCCCAGTGAGCCCTAATGCCATGACCCTCTGTGTTCAAGCTTACAAAAGGAAAAGAAGATTCTCAAAGATGTCAATGAGGGCTCAGCTTTAGCCCAAGCTGTCGAGGTGGAGTGACAGAAAAGCATTCCTGGCACAAGAGCAGACTTAAGTAAGGAGTGACATGTTCACACTTGGCCATCTCCTTTCTCTGCTCCTCTGGGGAAGGAGTTAGGTTTACATGGTGGGCTGGAAAGCATTTTAGCCAACACCTTTGGCACAAGTGCTATGGTCAAGCTGGGGCAGGATGCTTGTTGAAAGCTGTTTTGCAACTATCATATCTTAGCCATAAACACAAACCTGATCCCCAGTGATCTCTAAGATGAATTGAGAAACAGGAACTGTCAAGTGCTTCTGTCTAAGAAGGAAAGAGTTAAAGAGAAGAGCGTCACCATGAGGGCAAGTGTGAGATCTACAGCCTAATGTTTAGGGAAACACGTGGTATCAGAAACAAAAAGCCACCTTTGGTTGATTGTACCATATGCACAAGCAATGAACACTGACTTCATTCAATAACCATAGATGTATGTATTATCTCCCTTTTATGGTATGAGAATTTTAGGCATCACAAGCCAGAGTCATATAATTGCTATTCAGTGGGGCTGAAATCCAAACTCAGTCTCCTAAAGATTCTGCTTCTCTTCTTGGGATCCTAACGCATAAGTAGTAGGAAGAACCCTTTAGGTCCCAAAATATTTTTTTTCTTACCCAATTCCAGGGAGGCCCTCAATCCCTCACCTGCCAGATTTATGCAGGACTTTTTTTTATAGACATTGGCATTGGAGGTGTCAACTTGCTGCTGACCATGCAGGACAGCCATTGTATTCCTAATGTATAAATTTGTGCATATGAGGCATAGAATCTGCCGGTGGTACTTGGTAAGTCAAGGTCAAACACCTTTGCATTACAGGATCAAACTTGAAATCACCTTAGACACCAACAGAAAACACTCTGAAGCTCCAGCATCAGCTCTGCTTAAGGAAAAGGACCAGTCTAATGCTGGAAGGAAGAGATAATCATGAGACTCGACACCCTAGGACATCCAGGGTCCAAACTAAGCGAGGATGACAGAAGATAGGAAGAGAAGAGAGACACTTGGCCACATGCTCCATCAGTACTTGGGATGGAACTGACAAGTAACAACAGAAGTGCATTAGTTACCACAAAATACCATTTTGCAACATAGTCTACAAACAGGATGTTTAAACAACTGTGAACATTTTGATCTAGGAAGTGTGTAGACTCATCAGACTTGCCCAGTAAATAATGGGAAAAATGGAAAATGAAAAAAAAAAGACAGAATTAAAGATTATAAGAAATGCCCAAGAAAGAAAAAAAAAGAAAGAAAATTTAAAATAAATATGTTAGCAATAATCTTAGGTTTACTGTATAGAAAAAAAGAGTTTCCACTAGTTTAGCTGGAGTTCCATGTGAGCACCGTGCTTCAGAAATTGAAAATTCCCCACCAATCTACTCTCCATTATAAATGGCCAGGTGCAACTTGGTCAGGGCTGTACACAATTTAGAAACAATGTGGCAGTTTCTTAAATAGAACTGAGGCAGATCCTGTTTTCTAACAGGAATGATGGATTCAAAGTCAAGGCTCCATTTAGCTCTACCACCAATATTACTTTATATGGTTCAAAGAATATCTTCCACATCTTAGGAAATACTAGGAGAGAAACTTGTCCTGTTTCAATACATAGTTGTTCCTGACAAACATAAAAAAATCATTAAACTTATCTAAAATAACTCATGGCTTTTCCTGTTTGATATGTGTGTTTCCCCTACAAAAGAGTGGTTAGGCACCATTGCACACTGATTGGGAACATGAACTTTAGGGTTAGATGTTAATTATGGTCCTTGATATTATAAGCTGCATGCCACAGGCAAATGACTTACCAGTAAACTGGTACTACTGGTACACAGCACAAAGGGTGTTTATAAGAATTAAGCAATATAATATTTAGCATGCTTCAGATTCACAGCCAAAGCTCAATATGTGGGAACCGTTAATATAATACTCAGTATTAAAGCCAAATTGTTTAGAATAAGATCCAATGCAACACAAATCCGATTAGAAGTTTAAGAAAATAAGCAAACAATTCACATACACATAAAGGTTCATCAACATACAGGAAGGAACCCAGTACAAGAATCTACCAAACTCTCACCACCACTGGGTCCCTTCCTGGACTTTACAAAAATGGTGAAAAAAGTCTGAGTTCTCTAGACCTCACTGAATTAGAAGGGAAAGAATATTGGAAAGAACATTGGAAAATTTGTTTTTCTGTTGATGGCATTACCAGAGTGTTATTTGTAACTCACAACATATTACTGTCTTCAAAAAGTTAGTTTATTTTTAAAGATTATAAAAGAAGTTCTCAATTTAAGCACGTTCAAGAAAAGTGTTTTGGTCTCAAAACACATTTTGCTTTAATTTCTTCACTGTACATGAACATTTTTCCTTTTAAAAGAAGCTCTTACTCATCAATGCTATAAGCCAGAATAGCTGAAGAAAGATAACTGTTTCTGACTTGAAAATGATCCTTGATGCATATGTATAAACGGAAGCCAACTGTCATTCTTGACCAGAATTTCTTCTCCCTCCCTATATACTGACAAAAATCATTTTTTTTTCCATTTTGAAGACAGGAAAAAAAAAACATTATAAGTGACTGTGATGCAGGAAGGTCCTGTGGGCTTCATCTCCTGTGTTCGCATGCTTGGAGGTAGGGGTTAAGGATTTGTGGTCGAGAGGCCTTGGGCTGATATACTCACCACCCAAGGATAAGAGGCAAGTACTCCCACCACTTCATGAATCAGTGGCCAGATCACTCAGAATTCCTTCCCCAAACACTACCACTTAGGACATACCAGATAATCAGTGTGAAAACATCCCAGTGGATCCATTGAGCCCTGGATTCTTGAACAGCTTGTACCTGCCCAGCCTCCAGTGGTCTGTATGTTATGTGGGTTGTTAACCACTTACAGAACTGAAACACTTATTCTCACTTTGCCAACAGAGCCTAACACATATTACAATACACATATTTTCTAAAGAATTGAATGAAGGAATGAATCCATTCTAGGAAAGGATTTCATAGGGTGAAAAAGAACTTCCTATCTTCTTACTAGGCTTGTTGAATTAATGTCACTAGAAGGCTTACCTCTTTGGCTTATCTCTTCCATACCTAATGGAGGTCTGCAAATTTAAGATCCACATGAGCAAGCACCCACTCCAAACAGTGAGGAAGATAAGCTCCAGAAGACAGACCAGTCCAGAGCTGGCCATTGACCAACTTTCCTCATTCTTGTTTCTTGGCTAACTTCCTTGGACCCATCTAGACCTTCATCCCGTATTCTATTTTACAGTCTAACCAAGTTGCTCTAACTATTAACCTACTCCACTGCCTTTTTCTAATACCTGGCCCCAGCTCTTCTCTACCATCTTCACATAGCACTTATCTGTGAATTGCACATTTGGTAATGAAGCTTTTCCTGTCAGCCTGGAATGAATGTCAGAAGTTTTCCCAAGCATGCTTATTTACAGTTGTACATTCTTTATCATATTCAGCCTTCCCAACCATCACTGTGCAGATGAAGTGTGATAGAGGAAGACAGAGGGGAAATGTCATAGTCACCACTCTTGGCCACGTTTTAAATAGTTAAGAGCCAATAAAATAGCAGAAAGTTCTGATGTGATTACAGGAACTAAGAACTCCAACAACATGCAAAATCTCTCTAAATGGGACATTATCACAAGGCTTAGAATTATTTCTGCATCTTTTAGAGAAAATGCATTAGGATCTTGTTAGCCAAAAACATCTTGATGAGATCTGTTTTCTCAAATTAGCTACCAATCTCTTAGCATGACCTTAAATAGCAGAAAGCTAACTAATATCCATTTGAAGTTTGTGTTCATTCATTCACTCTTTTTTATTCTTTTTTTTTTTTTTTGCTACCTTTTCAGTTCACAAAAAAGCTTAAGGTTGAAACAAGAAATGTACTCTCTGTGTGTGTGTGTGTAGATATGTACACATACACATATGAATTTTTCCCTTTGTTTCCCACTTTTCCTTAATGAAAAATACCTGAACTTAAACTTTTTAACTATAATGGATATTTCAAAAAGAGTCTACATGGCTCTTCTGGAGATTGTAGGGTCTGATGGGGACACTAATGAGGCTTTGGGAAATCAGGTGTTATCATGAGAGCATGACAGGGAGCATAGGGGCCACCAAGCAGATGGGTACTGTCATTTTTGACCAGAATTTCTTCTTCCTCCTGAACTCTAATTCATCTTTCTTTCTCCTGAACTCCTAGTTAAATGGAGAAAAAGAATAGCAACACTTCATCACCATCTTGATCTCCCTCTCCTGTCCGTGGAAAGAGGAATTAACATGCTGTACTTCTCAGGCTGAAATAGCTTGACAACTCTTTCAGGCAAACCCTATAAGGGTCCAAACTGCCAAGACCAGCTGATGCCCTACCCTCCATCGAAGTGGACTCTAAGGGTATGTTGCAAAAGCTATTCTGCAAAGACCAGAGGGCTGGGCAGGGTAGAGCTGCAGACAGGCTGGGGTTGGGGCAGGATTAGTACACAGGGACTTTCTGCACTTGGACTCTGGAAATAGTCATTTTATTTATTAACGGGAAAATAACACAAAAAATGCATTACATGTCTAAGTGTTAGACTCAAAGAAGGGGCAAGATTGCTGACTGCTACATACAGCTTCAAGGGATATGGGCTTGGCCTCCTGGGGTGGATGGAGGTGGTCCAGTTTATGGTGGTTTGGGAGGAGGATGTGCACAAGAGGAGAGGCGAGGGTGGCCTTGTCATACAGATGAAGTCTCCCAGATAAGAGCCACCTGTGGCCATCTCTGCCTGGGCCATGTGTCAGATCCCTAATCTCATCTTTCCCATTTTTTTTTTTTCCTGTGGAAAGACCCCTCCTAAGCAGCAGCGGGTGGGGTGAGCACTTCTAATGAACATCTTGGTATCCTCTTGCAGGAAGACCAGGGCCACACGTACTGTTTCACCCCAGGAGATGCAGGCAGACCTCGTCCTGGTCTTGCTGCTTCTTCTCAAGCCAGGTTCTACCTTTCAGAGAGCTGTGCTCACACTTCTAGCCCAGTGCTATTCTACCATAGGGCAGGACCACACAGCTTCCGGGAGTCACCTCCCCATGGCTTCTGTCACTCTTCCCTGTGTTCTAGCAGCTGTGTGCACTCCCCAGTCTGTATTTTAGTCACCTCCAAAGCCCTCCTCCTCCTCTAGACAATCTCCTTGAGGGCAAGGTGCCTGTCCTGTCTGTCACCTTCATCTTGGCACACTGATCACGCTTGCACAGGGCCCGGCTGGTAGAACGTGTTCCATTGCTCTGGAATTGTGTCAAACAGAATCCAGCAATGGCTTTTGGTACTTTGTTGATCATTTTCTCCCTTGGAGCTCAGAATGCATCACAGGAGATGGATGTGTTCCAGAGCATCTCTCCAGTCCTGAAGTCAGAAGTGCTGGGCCGCACTGAAATCCAACCTCCTCGAGCTATTACTATTATAATTGGCAACTAGGCACCTTATGCTTTTGCTGCCAGGTGAGATGATATTTGAAAAATATATGAAAAGGTCAGTAAGAGTCCAGATGGCTTGTAGTAAGGATGTCAACAACCTGACATGTCCAAAAAGGAAGAAAAAATGTCATTTTTAAAAAACCTGTACAACAATAATGGGAAAAATCTCAGTAATTCTGGCAAAGTCAAAGAAAGCATCAGGAAAGCCCTTGTCAGTCTTTTAGCATATGTAGAATGTAGATGCACAGATTTTATTTCTCTCCCTACACTTCTGAAACTGAATTTGTAATTCACTGCTAGAACTAACAAAAAGACTAATTTTTTGGTGTATAATCCTCTGCAATCACAGAAATGTGCCAACTAGTTTTCCCTGTCTCTTGCAGAACAAGATTGTGTGTGAGAGAGAAGCATAAACCAATTAAATGTCAGGAGCAATTAACTTCTGCATTTTTCACGCAACACAGAATGAGAAAATTTTATAGTGCTCCTATAATTAAAGTTAATAAAAATGAATACAGAATTCCCCAGTGACTCGTAAGTCATTCAGCTTCCTATGACCACAACACACAAGGATTTCCACCTTGACTGTGTCTCATGGCTTCATAGGAAATGTCACAAGGCCTGGGTGTCTTATTCGTCAGAGCTATCTGTGTAGCTAATTCACCACCGTTCTCTGGCTAAAAATAATGAGAGGAGAATCCTGCTGGACTCATAAAAAGAAGAATCTGGTCCTTCTCCTCTGGCTAATGGAGGACCTGGAATGCAGGAGGAAATCCCATGCTCATTAATAGGAAGTCAGTGAGAAGGGGTGGGCACAGAGGGGCTAGAGAGGCAAGAGGGAGCTTTGAGACAAAGAAGAAAAGTTATATTAAGGCCTCTTTTTAAATTCACTTCAAGGCAGGGGAATGGGGTTTAAATAAAGGATATTATCAGTAGCTTCACGTATATGAAAGATAAAAGTTATGTAATAAACACATGGCTACATGTGTATAATGACATATCATTCTCTACGAGGAACATCTTCCTACCAAACAGGACATGGATATGAGCACACACTTAGTGGTTTGTAAGTATTTAGAGTGGTGCAAAAGAGTACTTTTCTAAAGATAAAAAGTTATTGAAATTCAAAAATAAGTCCCTCAGTGTTCATCAGAACTAGGTGCTACTACTGTTCAACTTCACAGTGCCCTTGAATCATATTATAAAGGAATGTTCTTTTTTTTCCTTTTAGGAATATTTAAAACCTCAAGCAAAGATAATTACAAAGTAAATTTTGTTAAAAGGATAAACAAAGATGTGTATTTTTATTGGATGTGAAATAATCAAAATTATCAGAACAAAGTAAATTATCACACATCCAACTCTCAAAAAATAACTTTTAATGCCATTTGGTAGAAATAATTCTAGATACCTCTCTATACATACATTCAGAAGAAAAGATGATAAATAGATGATAGATAGAAAGTCATTTTACAAAATGTGATCTTATAATGAATGATACTTTATTCACATCTTAATAAGCTAGATATGGCTACAGGAAAAAGATGGAGTTTGCACTGAAATCATTATTGGTTGTTTATGTTTTATTTCTAGTAAAGACACAGGCTTTTTTAACATTGAAAGATGTATGTAATTTTCATATTGCTTGGAGGAAGCTATTCGTGAACACTGTTGGGCTTTCTGTCTCATTTGTTTACCAATAATATGGGTAATGTGTAAAAAGCACAGAAACAAAGGCAATGATAATTCATAAATGAAAATTCTAAGTCTCTAAACCAACTCAACTTTCTTTCCAAAACCTACTGAAGGCAATCGAGGTGCTAAATATCAATTGATACCATCCAGATAATGTCAATCAATATGATTTATTTGAAAGTAGTTTAATAAATGTAATTTTGACACAGAAATAGATAGTAACATTCCTGATCTATTTAGCTAAACCTGGGTTAAGCAGGTCTTCTAAAATTATTTGTAATAAGTTTGATTCCTGGACACATTGTTCCTAGACAAAGGGAAATTTGAATCTGGTAGGTAGGCTTTGATCCCCATTTGACAGATGGAGACACTAGTGCCCAGAAAGTAGCCCAAGAACATTTAACTACTGCATAAAGGAACTAGGATACAAAACTAGAGAACCTGATTCTGGGTACACAGTCTACAGTATTTTGCTGTTTATAACAATGAAATGCGGAGTTTCCATAGTTACTGATCATAACCAGAGGTCATCAGGCCATCAGGCAGAACCCACCCTGGATGAAAGCTATCTAATAGAATGTGTCCAGGTACCCGGCAGTATATCCTCTTCACAGAAAAGGAAATCTAGCCAAGGCTCTACCCTTGAGTTCCAAGAGCATTGATTGTCCCAGGTAATGACAGTTTCAGGGTAGCTTTCCTTCCTTTTCCATGCAAGATCTAGTAGCATGTATCTATGCCAAAGCTCATCATGCATCTTCCTCCTGGGACAACTCAGAGCTGAGGAAGGGACAGCACTACAGAGAGTTACCAAGAGCCACCATGTTGTTTTGCAATTTGCTGCAGAAAGATGGTGAAAATGAAGCAAATCTGAAGCCATTCTGAAGAGATGCACTCGAGTTCCCTTAAAGCAATGTTAGTATGAGATCCTTGAAACTGCAGGTTAACCACCATAACTTCAAGATCTCATTCAGGAAGCTTTATGCCAAGAATAAAAGGGGAAAAGTGAAAGGAAGGAAGGCAAATTGGGAGTCTTTAAACATGATGGAATGTCACATGTAAATTCCAAAGTAAATTAGCTCTCTCAGTGCCTTACTTGACCCTACAGAAAATGAACGAGGACCACTAGTGAGAAGATTTAAACAGTTGCTGGGAGCTTAAGTAGAATCAGATTAAGACTGGGTCTTTTTCTGAATGTTCTCTATATCAAAATTTTACTCCATTCTCTATCCCAACTGATATTGTATTGAGTCTCTGTCCTGCTCATACACTAACACAGAATAATGCTATGCTGCAGGTTTAAGTGTTTTGATCACTCAAACCAACTAACCAGTGCTGTGAGCTTCTTGAGGCCCAACATGAGTGAACACCATGTTTTAGCAGTACAAGCACAGGCCTTTGACCCGGAATAAGTGGGCTTCCTTCACAGCTGTCTGACTGCTACCTGAGAAACCTCAGGCAAGGTATTTCAAGCCTTGCTGAGCCAATCTGTCAGTCACAGAATGGAAATGATAATGACAGCAACTGCTCTACAGGGTGGCTATCATTGTTGCAATGTAAAGGCTTTTGTTATATGGGAAGAAAAATACCCACAAAATTTTAATACTTTTAAAAAATAAATTTATTTGTTTTAATTATATATACATGACAGCAGAATGCATTTTGATTCATTGTACACAAATTGCAGCACAACTTTTCATTTATCTGATTGCACACGATGTAGTGTCATTCCACATGCACAATCATACGTGTATCTAAGGTCATGATGTCCGTCTCATTCCACCATCTTTTTAATATAGATTTTGAGGGAGAAAAGCATAGTTGTCAGATATCCTACATCTTAATGACTTAGCAAGATAAAGACCTGGGGGGTTGGGGCTGTAGCTCGGTTGTAGAGCACTTACCTCACACATGTGAGGCACTGGGTTCGATCCTCAGCACTACATAAAAAATAAATAAATAAAGATATTGTGTCCATCTATAACTGAAATAAAATATTTTTTTAAAAAAAGATAATAACCTGGCATTACAGAATCAGTTGTTTTGATTGATGGGATATCTTGGTAATGCTCTTGTGATCCACTGGGGCAATCTCTCTAATCATGCAACACTAAGAGCCATCAGTGGCTACCCTCAAAATATCAATGGTGTCCAGAAAAGTAGATTCCACTGGGACTGCCAAGTCCCTTTAGTCACCTTGTGGGATTTCCCTACCTTTCAGTTTCTTCAATTATAAAACAAGGCTAATGAGGTCTGCCCCTCCTATTTGACAATATTCTATTGATAACTAGTAATGCTATAAATAAGCATTCGCATTTGAACTACCCATTAACTTTTCTGCAACACACTGTGGTACTGTGTCTTTATATCACCCTGTGAAGAAGACTCTGTATCCAGTAATTTTTAGTAGGAAAAAAATAAAACTAACAAATATCTCATACATTAAACTTTTCTTTGTTCCCACATGTAACTATTCCATCTATAAAGTATTTGTAAAGGTCACCCAGCAGGCAAGTAGCATCACTGGGACATGGACCCAGGCTACTGGCTCTAAATCCAATGAGCTTTCAACCATGGCAGGTGGCCTTTTGAGGGAGAATAATAAATGTGAAAGTACTAGATTGAACTACCTGAAATCTCCCTTTTATAAGAAAAAAACCTATTGAATATTAGCAATTTCATATGGTTCAAAATGAAATTTTAGAAAGTTATAAAATTTTACACCAATGCCAAGTATTTTTGACAAATGATACCTAATTAGCCTCATCTGTAGTCCACAATTATTCACAAAAGTCAGCAGCTTTTGAATCGCATCCCTACCTACCAGGACCATATTGGAACTTGCCAACAAGTTTGTCTGTAATACCATGTTCAAAGCAGGTATAATGCAAATGGAATATACAACATATTCCAAACTGCTGTTCTAAGTAGACTACATTTTTTTATGGCATCCTTCCCTGAAATAATGAACCAAAACATTTCTCTCTGTAACAAGAAGTGCTCTATGCTGCTGAGAATGCCTGGTTGTCTTCAGGGGTATATTCCAGGACATTCATTTGACCTTAATGAACAAAGGTGGGCTTCTTTTAGATCTATGTCTTGAGGATGGCATTATAATGCTACCTAATAGAAACAAATACCAGTTTCCACACTTTCTGTAACTTAGAAAACATACAAGTTTCAAATGAAAAGATTCCTTCAAGAAATTTTACAAACTCATTACAAAATGCATGACTATTTGAGAAATGAAAGGAAATCCAATACTTCATGTAATGATCAGCTAGGCTGAAAAATGCTTAGGATATGTAATTTTATTTTGGCTAGGTCACATGGCATGGTAAATACAGAATTCTCTGGAGCTACAGATGCCTGGTGCTTTAGAGGAAATGCTAAATAACAAACTATTCATCCAAACCTCATCAATGTGCAGTCAACTCTTGCATCTGAACTCCGTTATCTGAGAACCTGGAGTGTAATTATATATAAATTAATTTGCAAGCCCCAGTTGTTTTATAGTCCACACCAGGAATTCTCATTGCTGAAAGGGGCTCATAAAATATATCTTATAGTTCTAAAATGAAATTCAGAATTTATAATTTCTATTCATAATATTTCATGCATCTTAGATCCTGTATTTGTTGTTGTATACAGTTGGTAAGAAAATTCATGAATAATTTCTCTTTGGCAGACTCCACCCCACCATCCAAAGGGGGAAAAAAAGGTTTTCAAAGGAATTTAAAATATATTCTTTGCTATGTAAACAACTGGCATTGACTCTAATCTCATTTCAGATGTTAAAAATATGAATTTTTAATACACAGATGGTCTAAACTGTTCTCATATTTGTCTACTACTTAGAATGTCATATGTGGTGTATGGGTATGTGATTTATGATAGTCCTAAGTGGTCTATGCACTTCTCACAGGCTTACTGGATAGAATATATTTTTGTAAGAGAGACCTATTAATATTTATTTTCTCATAAGAACATTATAGGGCCTGTAATCCCAGGAGGATTGCAAGTTTGACACCCTCAGCAACTAAATGAGACACTGTGTCCGAATAAATTAAAAAAGATGAGGGGTGTGGCTCAGTGGCTAAGCACCCCTGGCTTCAATCCCTGGTACAAATAAATCAATTAATTGAATAATTAATTAATAAAACAGCATAAGTTCATAAGTGGGTACAAGAGTTGCCTAAATAAGTTTTAACCACACTAAATGAAGAGTCTTAACAAAAACAAGAGAGAGAGAGATTAATGCTGAATGGGATAAACCAAGAAGCAAAATATACAACAAATATACGTGTCACTGCTTTCCAAATATGGCCTCCACAGAAACCTAGGGCATGAGTAAATTTGAAAAAAGCTCTGGAGAGGAAACTGTGCTTAGGAAAAAAACTGCTACATTAGAAAGTGAGAGTACTCTTTTTATGCATTAATTATGATTTGAACTTGCAGAGCACTCTGAAAGCAGACCTGTCACCCAGTCATCCATTCTTCCCTCTGTTCAGCAAGCTGCATGGTGAACATGTATTATACTGGTGGATGGAGAAGATGGGAATTTCTGTGTCCCCAAATTATTTTTCATTTCAATCTAATTTAAAGAGAATCTATAAAGTTGAAATAATTAGAGGATATTTTTTATTTTAAGATACTCTTGTAAATAAGGGCATGGATGTTTATAGAGACTCAGAAAATCAACATCAAGGAAGAAATTAGGATATAATCACACTCTTAATTTACTTACAATTTAGTCTTAAAATTTTCTTTTAGACCTGGACAACTGATCATACATTAGATGCACATCTGTCCACTATCAGATTCATTTTACTTCAAATTGCTCCCATGTTTAACTTTACTGTTTTTTGTAAAACTATTTACACATTTCCTCAAGAAAGCTTTTCACCTTCAGAGCCCCAATGCAGAGTTTCTCTGTACACTTGTCCACAAGCACCATTGATTGCAGGACAGAATCAGGATTGGTCAGCTCCAGTTCCTGGAAATTTAGATGATAACAACAGTGGTGCAAAAATAATTGGTTGCTAGTCATCAACTCCCAGCTGGAGAAGTAGTAATTATGCCCTTGAATGTTCCTAAAGGAAAAGACTGTGGAGAATGATATTTGGAAAAGACCACAGTAATCAAGCTTAGCCTTGTACTAGGAGAATTCAAGAAACAAACAATGTGGTGATTTCTCAAGGGCTGAGGTAAAACCCTTTAATTTGAAAATGAGAAGAAAACCTGGTATAAAAATGGAAGTGCATACAGACACACAAAGATTCACACAGGGCTCCATAAAAGAAAAAAATTATCATTAGTTGAGACTATTCTAAATCAAAATGAATGTACCTAGGTAAATTTCCACTATCATTAATGGTCTTAGGAGTTTGGGGGGATTAACTTCTAGGGTGACCTCAAAATGATACTATATTTGTTTTAGTTAAATTTCATAAAATCCCATATGAAATTTACAAGCATACTTATTGGAAAAGGGTAAAAAGTGACAGGACTATCTAGCACCTTTATCATGTTTGAATATTCATTTCAACAAAAGGACACAGAGTATAGAGGATCCATTCTGGACCCTGGAAGATTGGAAAGCACCTGCCAAAATTCAAAGTAAACAATAGCACTATTACAGGATTAACAGATACACTAACAACTCTGTGCCTGACTGTAGGCTGTAAAATAGAAATCTATGCTTTTCTTACCAATCTAAGGATAAGAAATAGTCACTCTTTTTATTTTTGCATTATGATAAGAGCAATAAAACAACACAAGTTTGTTGTGAGAAAGATTCCTTTCTTTACCAGTTTTCCAGTTATGCAAATATGATCTCAGCATTTTTAATGCTGCAGAAGTGTTCATTCTGGGCAGGAGGGAGAAAACCTGCCAACGTACATCATTCTACTCTTCTGTCTTCTCTCAGGTTGAGCACCAGATGTTCACTGTCCTAGGTGAATGAATGTTCTCCATGGTACTAAGCCACCCTCTCCAACATAACCACAGTCAGCCTGACATAGGACAGGATGAATTGCTCAATGATGGCTGTGCATTTTTAATTCATTAAAACCCTACATGAGGAACATGATGATTTCCCTCCTTAATACATGATAAATGATGTCTCTAGATTCCAGAGAAATAATGAACTGACATTGATATTTTTGCCTGGTAAATCTATGGATCATGGTGCCTCTGTCTTCAAGAACTCCACCTCATACCCTTCAAAGGCAGGAAAAACCATCTGTCTAGCCAGAGCTTTCACCCAGTTGGAATAAACTTTTGTTCTTCCAGAAAATCTGGAGCCCATGAAATACAGAGTAAATCACAGTGAGGGTCAACGCTTACTAATTGTCCATGACTAAAGATCCATGTAATGTCTAGTGACACAGAGAATTCCAAATAATGCTTTGTCTCTCAGTGCACAAGGCAGTAATCAAATATACATTAAAGGAGGTCTGCTTTTAAGAGCACAAGGGTTGGCATCAAGAGCTGCTGAGGAAGCTCTTCTCAAGTGTGAAGTATGTTACTGAATTAGAAGCAAATGCATTATTTAGGGAAGGGTTATGCTTTGAACATTGGGGGAAAAAACACAAAGGCAATGCCTCCCTCCTCCCTCCTTGGTCTTCCCTGAAGAATTTTATGCTTCTTTCTGACCATTGCAATCTTCCAGAGTCTTGGGTACTATATAAAAATTGTGGTGGGAGGATGAGTTCAATCAGGAAGACAAATAGTGTTTTTCTATTCTCTCTCTCATCAAAACATCTTCATGCCTTCTGATCATTGGTTCTTTTTTTTTCTTGGTACCAGGGATTGAACCCAGGGGTGTTTACCCACGAAACCACATCCCCAGCCCTGTTTTTAACTCATGATCCTCCTTCCTTTAGCCTCCCGAGCCACTGGGATTACAGGTGTGCTCCCATGCCTGACTGACCATTGGTTCTTTAGGAGACATGATATGACAAATTCTAGCCATGAATTTGAACACAACTAGCTTCTCTTGTATATGATTCTAGACCCTTGAGAAAACCCAAGGCGGGCTGACTTCTGAATGATATAAATGGGGGGGACTCAGAACCACTGTTAGGAGAAGTGGACAGCATCATTGTCTGGACAGCTTGCCCTTACCTCTGCCTCATTCATGAGGAGACAATGCCCAGAAGGCAAGCTCAGATGAAGAAGTACTGAACTATTCCATCCTGATTGAGCCAATGTAATGTTTTATCAACATAATAGCATCCCTTTGAGCAACTGCTTGTTAAGATCTAGCTAAAGAATTATTAGAAACATATGTTGAATTTTACCATAGGTGAAGCTTTCACCTGAAATACCCAAACAATAACAACAACAAAAAAAGCCATGTGCTTTTCCTTCATAAAACTTTGCCCAATATCTCCTTGTTCCAGAACCTAAGTTTCTCCTTAAACTTGTGCCACACCTCAAATTCTGAGCAGTGTCCAAAATAATGGTGCTATATGATTAATTGTGCCTCTATCCCTATCCAAATCCTTGCACTCAATATTATTGTCCTATATCATCCTCTCTGCACAGAAACACATACATCCTCAGCACAGCCTATAACTCAGCAGCTGAACTTCTGACTATAACTGTTTTAATCATCATCCTAAGGATGATGATTAATTAGTGCTTCTTTCAACATCTTTGAAGACAAAAGGCACCATGTGAGCATTTCTGATTAACATTCATTAGTATTCCTCCTCCTAGCAGCAGCCCAAGTTTTTCCTGCTCTCCCTATTATCACTAAATTCTTTCTTGCAAACTCTTTACAAACATTAAGTAATTAATGATGATTCTAGCCCATAAGTACAGTATATAAAGGAGTGCTAAAGAAAGGAGATAGGGAAATTAGTCTCATTAGTTACACATTTCAAAATGTAAAATGCAACAGGAAAAGAAATCATTTCATAAGAAAAAGAAAGAAAGAAGGAAAGAAAACGAAGAAATCTTTTAGTAAGAAGATTTGGGAATGGAGCCAGCTCTTAAAAGAGGAGGTGGAATAATAATTCTTGAAACTTTTGAGTCACTGCTTCATGTGTACTTCACTGGCGTGCTCAAAGGATGGAGAGAAGAGAGAAGAAGACAAAGAGAAGTAAGACGAAGGGTAAAATGAATGGTTGCAGTGGACTTCAGGGAATGCAGATGGACCTTGGAGGCCCACACATGTGCTTATTGTTCAAATACATCCTTGCCTATAGAATATCCTGACCACCTGAGAGAAACCAGGCCAGAAGCTCAGTTCCACATCTACATAAAATAATCTGAGAGTGATTTATCACCCTGTCCTACCATCAAGATAAATGCTTAACTCTGTCATATATATATCACTAGTATCAGATGGTTATTTTAGTGTGGAAGGATACAATTCCAAAAATGAAACGATTTCTAAACTATTAACCCAGTCGGATATGTCCACAGGTACTACCTTTACAAACAGCCCCTGACAAGTCTCATGCTTTCTTATTAGAAGACAGTTACAACCATTTTAAGATAAGAATCACTTTAGGTTTAATTTTATATCCTACAATTAAGTTATGATTTAGAATTTCCTTTAAAAATTTCATTCCATAAATGTAAAAAAGATTTAAAAATTCTTGAAAAGACAACGCAGTTTCACACACATGTAGACATTACTTAAATAGGCAAAATTATGACAAAAAAAGTTATTTCAGAAATATTACTTTGAAGAAACTCTTTGGCATGGGCCATTTTTGTTCAGCCTTCTTAAAACTGAATGTAATGAAGTTTTAATTGAAGAAAGTTTGTTCTTTTCCTGGCAAATCTCATTCTTGAAAAACACGCATAATTCACTGCTGTGGGACTTGAAGCAGCATTCAAAATTGGAGCATCAGATTATCGTTACTGAGTCTAAGTACCTAACTGCCCCTGAGAAATATCTTTAAAGGAAAATGCAGAATAAGGACCCATTTCCTTGGATCTAAAAGTAGTTGGAGATCGAGTCAGCAAAATCAGTAATTCCTAAAAATTTTGAAGTCACAGCATGGTTTGAACTTCTCTTGGGCATTAACAAAAAGGACAGCTTTGTTCAGAGTCATTAAATGGTCATAATGTGAATTTATTCTAAGGATTACAAAAACAAAGAGTTCCAAGTCAAGAGACAACTACTTGGGTGCTGTACGTGTTTAGTAAAAGCAGAGAAAGGAGAAATTTTGTTCTCCACATCCTAGACAGCAATCACCAGATGAATGTGGTTAGAGTTAGGCCCTTTAGCATGACCTCCTACTGAATCTTCTCAATACCAACCTCTGAAGCTTCCAGGGCCATTGAATTTATCTGATGCTGAGTTACATATTACAATTATTTAGTAAGATAACAAGTTTATGACACAGTATGATTTTTTTTCACTGATTGTTTAAAACATAATTATGAAAGGAGGTTTAAGAAATAATATACTAGAATTTCATGGTGTCTGCCAACACTACTGGTCTCAAGACTAACAGTTTTAGCACAGTTCAGTTATATATTTTTATATTTGTTGTTACCCTTATGAATCCAAACAGGATTGGTGTATTTACCCTATATGCAGATTTAAAAGCACCAAAATAAAAGCAGGGACATTTGGTTTTGAAATTAATTTAATTCATTTGGGTTGAACTATGAACTGCTGCTGATGGGATATGCCATTTTCAAATAAATTTCCCTCACAACATGATATTATAATCAAAAGAAAGCCTATAGTATGTTATTTGGTACAGTTGTATTTATTTATTATCCATTCATTTGTCCAATAAATATTCACTGATTAATTGCTTTTGAGCTGTGTTTATCCTCTCATTTACTTAATAAATTCATCCATGCATTCATTCCATAAATATGTAGTTAGCCAGAAAATTATAAGCCATGCACACTGAGTTAGAAAATGTCAAAGTTATTAATATGAATAAAACAGGTTCCTTGCCCTCGGGAAACTCTGAGTCCAGTGAGCATATCAGATGTAAATAACTGCTTTACAATGAAAATAATACTATACTTAATGCAATCACTGAAAGTGATCAAGACAACACAGGAAGGAAAAAAATAAATATATGTTTCAATACACATAGGAAGGTTTTCCAGAATTTGACATTTGAGAGCTGCCCTGAAGATGAAGCAGAAACTTAAAAAGAGTCAGATGTGACTCAAAAAAGGAAAATGTTTCAGGACTTCGAAGTACACCAGCAACACAGGACCACAGTGGATGCAATAGGACATAGAATCAGGTGGAGCAGGAAAGACTACATGGGGCATCCTGATGTGTCTTCCCTTCACCTCTCCAAGTACAAAGTTATACAGACATGTTTAAAGAAGAAAAGGACACATATGTGCAGGGATGAAGAAAATAAATGTGCATTCAGTACCTATGTTTGTAAAACAACATGTAAGCCCACTGGAAAAATCAAAGAATAATTCAGATCTTTTCTCTATCACCCCCTATCTGAAGCACCACTGTAAATTAAAGTTACTGCTTTGATGGGTGTGTGTGTGTGTGTGTGTGTGTGTGTGTGTGTGAAAACATAGCTCAGCTCTACTACTAAATCATAAATTCTTGCAGAAGCTGGATATAAGATCATGTATTCTGCTCCTTTGTATTCTACAGTATCAATTCTGGTGCCTTTTGCATAGTAGATGCTGAATATTTAGGTACTAAAGGAAGAAATGATTAAATAAGCTTTCAATCTAGTGGAGGAGACAAAATGTTTATACCTAAAAAGTTAAACAATACATAAGATGTCCCAAAGCTATACACAATGAGATAATGAGACAGTTTGTGATGGGAGAAAAATTCCAAGGATAGAGAAGATCAATAGGTGAAAGTTGCTGGATATTTGGATAAAAATATTCAAAGATTAGGTTCATATAACATAACTTTACTTCAATTAATATGTACAATTAGGTTTTCATGGATTCATTTAAAAATATATCTAATTAATAAAATTTCTTTGGAACTTTGTTAAGAGAATGTAGGTTATGGCTTCAATGCTAGGAAATCTAGCATTAACCAAACTGTATTAATCCATTAGCCTTTTCCTCTTTTATTACCAGTATATGTCCCCACTCCCCAAGTTAAAGAGCCCCCTACCATCGATGCTGTTGCTTAGAAGGGAAACAAGGTGAGGAGTGGCTGATAAGACTTTGTAACCCAGCCCTTTTATGTACTATCAACTAAATCAAACACACCAATCAAAATGCATAGCTATTTTAACCATTCTTTTCATAATGAATTATTTTTCTCACATTTTAAAATAAGATAATATTCCATATCCAGCATAATCAAAAGTCCAGAGCCATCTAGATGAACTGACAGTAGTAACTGGAAGCAAATACAGAAGAGGAAGCTTCACTAGAACAAAAATAGTATATACAATGAAAGGTGGAGGTGGAGAGCCAGAGTCAATACTACGGGCAGACTCTAATGAATGACAAGCGGTCCTATTTCTATCCTAAGCACAGTCCCCTGTATGAAGGGGCCAAAGCGTAACACACTTGTAGTAACTGAGGGCAGCATCAGCAAAAGACAAATTTAGATGCCCAAAGAAATCAATATATGTTTGAGATAGATCATTAATGACAGTTCATCACATGCACTAAAAAGGAAAATAAAAGGCCAGAAGCAAAACTGATCTGCTGCCCTTCACGGTGAAGAGTCCTTAGGAATCAAAGCCACCAAGGCACACAGCAGCAATGGATTTACATTCACTCTCCCAGGCAGGAATCTCATGTAGTCAGCTTTGTGCAGGAATTCTAGGAAAAATGCACCTGAGCATAAATAATAGAAAACTGCTATGGAGTGCACACATAGATACCACAAGTGAACAATTCTTAGTGACGTATTTAGGAGGCAGCACCAGATCCCCCTGGGAACTTAGAAATACAATTTTGAAGTGTTTACCCCAGAATACTGAATCAGATAATGTGGGTCCAAGACCCAGATCTCTGTTTCACAAGCTCCCTGGGTTATTCTGAGGCTCGCTCTAAGCATTTACAAAAGGACAAGCATATGAAAACAGGATTCCTTCATCACCATTCATACAGAGGTGGCCACAATTAGCAAAGAGCTGAATCCTTTTTTTTTTTTCCTAAAGGAAAGTACTTTTGTGTACACAGCAATTTATTTATAAATACATTCAAGCTGGCAACAATTTACTGAGCGTCCACTATATGCTTGGGGTATTGTTCTTGCACTGGATAACAATTAGCAAAACGCAGCCCTCTCTTTGGGGATCTTGCAGACTCGTGGGACAATAATTAGTCTCTTGCTATGCCTCTCTTCTTCATCTCAGACATTTGTTTAATGTGTTTTTAGTTACTGTTCATTAAATTGAGATGACCCATCCGTTATGAAATAACCGCCTGGTTCAACTTATTGATTTTAAATGAAAATTTGCCAGTGTTTGTCATTCATTACAATATAATACCCTGTTCCATTTTATTGAAACTTTTCTATAATGAAATAAAAAGGCAACTGCTCTGTTGATTAAATATTAATCCCAATGGGAGTTGTAAAAGTGACAGGAATTAATACTGAACCACAGAACCTTTTCCTAACAAGGGATGGGGACGCTCAGGTCACATCAGGATGAAACCACAGGCAACTTTCAGGAAGTAACAATCACTTATTAATTAACCTCTAAGTTTGTCTTGTAAAGGGGTCACCAGTGAGATTTGCAGGAACAAGATGGCAGAATCTGAAGTGGAGAATCAGCTTCCTGTGAGAAACCTGTCAGGAAAACTGAAGGAGCTCCAATTCTTTATTTTTTTTTTCTAATTTGCTGGAAGTCCTCGATGTTTCAAATCCTTAGGGATTGATTATGTCTTATTCAGAAGTGACAAAAGGTTTCTCTAATTGTTTTATTATTATTGAAGTTCACAGATCAGTAGGTCACACTTTATTGCCCCAAACAGATGAACATGGCTAAATTAAATAATATTTTCAGAGGGGCAGCATTTATTTTCTTTTTGCTGTTAAAGTGACTATACAGGGAAACTCAGAGAGTTCAGAGCTGCATAAAGTCATGTAATCCACTGACAACAACTTTTATGGTTTGGATATGAGGTGTCCGTCCCCCAAAAGCTCTTGTGTTAACTCAAGGATGGTAGGTGGTAAAGAGATTGGATTATGAGAGTTGTTAGTTTGAATGAACTTAATGATAACTGTAGGTGGATGGGACATGCCTGGAGGAGGTGGGCCACTGGGGAACGTCTTGTAAGGGTGCATCTTCCCTTCAGGCCCCATCTTGCCTTTGCTCTCTTCTACTTGTCTACTGTCATGACTGAGCAGCTTCTCTCCACCACACCCTTCCCTCATGATGTTCTGCTTTACTTTGGACCCAGAACAAGGGAGCCCACCAAGGAGACCTCTCACACCATGAGCCAAAATAAACTTCTCCCATAGGTTGCTTTTATTGGTTGTATTTTGGTCACAGAGATGCAAATCCTGCTTAATACAGTGATCCTGGTTTAGGATCTTGTCTGACTCCTGAGCCCACAGAGGGAGCCCTGTTCCTTTCTGAGAACACAGAAAGGGCTGGCTTCCTCCTTCTCTGGAGCTGGTTAGACCTCCTTAGCAGGATTGCAATGTCTGCCTGGAGGTATATTCTCACCTATATGAATTTGTAAAAATGTCTGGAAATATTACCTATTCTAAGAGAAACCAGAGGGCTGTGGATTGTGGATAGGCTGCATTACAGAGAAAAAGTAGTTATTTAGGCAGGGGTGAGTCTAGATGATAGGAATGAAAGGGCTCTGAGTTCAGGAGGAGCTATGCCCCCTAACAGAGGGGATGCCCCAAATCTGGAAGAATACATTTGGTTCTGGTTTTTCCAGAATAACAAGGAGAATCCTAGACTCAGAATGGGATAGACTTAGGCGGGTAGAGAAGCCCAAGAAGCCTTAGTTTGATTGGCTTCTCAGCATGACATGGTATATGATTAGAAATGTACAGAGAGTTTGTGCCCTTGTAACTAGACCAGTTCTTTGGCAAATCTTCCGATTACATTACAGGCCTGTCTGTGACTTATCTCAAAGGATGGGGACTCATATTCTCAGCATCGAAATTGCATAAAGTTTCCTGCAACCCTTTGATAATAGCTGTAAATGCCTGTAGCCCTCTAAGCCACACCAAACCAAAGTCTCCACACCCAGCCACGCTGCAGCGTAAGTTGTAGGCTGGAATATCTAACTGGTGCCTCCCACTGCTTGCCTCAGCAGCCTGGTGGCCATAATTGTAGGGTAGATAACAGTACAATTGTCTTCAGATACAATAAATACTCCATTTCCTAGCCAATAATAGATTTCCATCTAAACCTCAAAATGCTTAATAAACTTTACCCCAGAACATGCCCAACTGTGGTACTGGTCCTCTCAAAGCTCAGGTTAGCAACCTGGATGAACAGAAAATAAGCACAAAACACTGTTGTGTATTTAACAGCATTGACGACCTTGGCTCACACCCTTGATGGATATTCAAGGGTGCTGTTTTTCTCGCTCCTGTTTCCCAGTTTGTATTATTTCTGATGACTTACCCTCAGGCTGTGTGTCTGGGAATTGGAAAGAGGAGAGTCTGTTTCTCAAAGTGAGTTGCCAATCTGTCAGACATCCCTGCAGCTCTCAAAATTTTTCATTAACTATTTTTAAGACAAACCTTCACTTGCAACAGCTTTCTTTGCCTTCCCTGTGTTTGATGCCATTGGCTCTAGTCCAGACTTTAGGTTAAAAGCCTGTATTATTAGCACTCCTAGAATTTCCCTGAAAATCAGAGTTTACTGGGAACCAGTATCAATTGGACTAAGTTTAGCACAAGTGTTTCTCATTACCATGAGGCACTGGGAAGATGCAGGAAATAATTTCCAAAGGCCTTGTTTCCAAAGTCTGTTGTCCACTGGCTCTGGCTATAAATTTGGAAGTAGCAATGAGAACAATTCCAAATCCTTTGCAAAAAGGATCTGCAAAAGTGAAACCTAAAGGCTAGTGTCATTCAACACAGCAATGGAGAGATGAGGATGCCTTAAGTAGAGGGGAGGAGATCTATTTAGAGCAAGTCCACTTATGATGGGACTTGGAGATGAGTATCACAGCTACATCTGTTCTTCTATGATCATCTTCTTATCAAAGATGCTGGATTTAGCCAATGCATATTTCTTAGTTGCATATTATCAATTGATCAGTGGGCTGAGTCCTGGGTGGCATTAAACAAGCACAGTAGGGATTAAGAATATGCTATGGGGGCTGGGGCTGGGGCTGAAGCTCAGAGGTAGTGCACTTGCCTGGCATGTGTGAGGCACTGGATTGGATTCTCACTTCTGCATATAACTAAATAAAACATAAAGGTCTATAAACAACTAACTTTCGTGTGTGTGTGTGTGTGTGTGTGTGTGTTTGTGCGTAGAAATATGATATGGATTGAAAGCTAAATACACATTCAAGAAAACAATACAAACATGTGAAAATCAGGAAACTTGAATCTAGACGGGACTTTTAAAGATGATCTAGTCCAGCAATTCTCAAGCTTGGCTGTACATAAGAAACTAAGAAATTGGTGTATGGCTGGGGCCAGCCATCTTTATTGTTTAAAAACTCCTCCCAGGTGATTTTAACAGAAGGTTTGAGAACCACTTTTCTAGAACAGTTGGACTCTCAAACTTTAACATGTATTAGAATTTCCTGCAGAGTTTGCTAAGACATAGGATCCGAGAACTTAGCCCCATAAAATTTTATTTAGTAAGTCTTGATTTGGGCCCAGGAATTTGCAATTGTAATAAGCTCCTGGTGACGCTGGAAGGTGATCAGGGAACCATACTGTAAGTACCAAGTCTGAACCAGTGGTCCTCAAATTTATTGTGCATAGAAATAAAAATAGGGAGGTTAGAAATGGATTCCTAGGCCTTACCCTCTATAGTTTCTGATTAAAGAATCTGCATTTTAATAAGTTTCCACTTGTTTTCACCCTCTAAGGGCTCTTAGGTCATTCACGGATGGGGAAGAGCATTTTAGAAACTTTGAAGTTCTTTTAAAAACTACTCTACATCATTCTCTTTGTTTTCTATGAGGTTCCACGTGGCCAGGTTAAGAATCATTGGTACAGTGAATCTCTACTATGAATGGGGGTGCCAGCCTCTTATTTCATAGGTAAGGATGTTGAGGTTTGGAATGAAAATGAATTAACCACAACCACACAGATTTGGGGAGTAGACCTGTGGTTAGTGACTGCCACACATCTCCTCTCACAGCAAAAGCCTACAGGAGTTCTGAGAACAAACAGAAGGATGAGTATTTGAAAGGCAGAAGACTAATTTTATCACTTTATTTTGCCTGGAGCTGACCCCTACTTCACCACGGAGACCTGAATTACAGGCAAATGTTTTAATAGCCAAGAAAAATTATAACATCTGTATTATATTGGAAGAAGATCCTAAAAAGATATGGCACAATATTCTTCCTCCTAGGTTTTCATGCAGAAGCAGGATGCTACTGATATTGCAGTTTGATTCCAATTATGCAAAAAGACTGAAAGATGTAATTCAACTTTATGGTCTTCCCATCTTACAATGTTATTATCTTGGTCTTTTTCTTTCTTTCTAGAAACAAAAACAAACACCATTATATTATTTGAGCTTAAGCAATGTACCAAAGGCAGTAATGTACCACTAACAGTGGCATGGTGTCACAAACAGGTATGGCATCAGCAGTACTGAAACCAGCTTCCCCAGCACATAGGCAAATCCTCAAATCCTTGAGATTACCATGGAATGATGTTGCAGTAACATTTGTACTAAGAACCCAGTACCCAGTTGTACTAAGTTTTTCTTTCATTCCATCAAATCACATCATATGTAAAGTGAATGTGAACTGGTAAGCACGTTTACTGCCCTTTCTCACTATGCAGAACTGTGTCACCAGATGACTTTGACTATAATGTTTCAGTGGGAGCTTATGTGCACTCATCATATTAATAGCATCAGCATGTGTCAATGTAGCATCCAAGCCTCCTAATTGGTTGAGTTGCCTTTTATTTTTTTGAACGTGACAGTGACTCACACAACTGCCACCTTTACAGCACAGATGTAGGAGTCTCTGTTATTCAGCTGAATTATTCCCTATTTCAGTTTACTAAATTGCAGATCAAGAACCCCAAGGCATTTACTCTACTTCACTGAACTAGGCATCTATCCATCTTCTACCAGCCACTTACCTAGCGCTTCACGATGACTTTGAAGCATAATTAATAGACCGAGTGGGTTCTTATTCACACATAACTGAATGAGCATGTGTGCTCTAACAGTCAGGCAATCTGTATGCCTCATAAAGCAGATTTGATTTTGACTTATGGGTGTTTATGCCAAGAATTTGGGGAGTTGAATAGCTGACACATAGCACCACATTGGCAGCTTTAAAGCTGATACACAGATTTGTGTCTGACATTAGCTGTCCCCATGGAGCAGTCCCCGACACTTTCCCCAGTCATGCATCTGTAAGAAACTCTCTAAAGATCTAGTGAAAAAGCAGCATGATCATTTGGTATCACAGGCATATCAAGTGCATTTCCAGTCATCCTAACCCTCAGTTGATGCAGTGACATATCCAAATAGGGTAGGGTTGCTTAATTATGATATAATGCTCAATTGCAATATGGCAGCCATTGAAGTTTGACCCATGTCCTTGGTAACTGACCTCCTTGTCTTACTCCTTCCTAGTCTTCTCAAACTAGGGCACTGTTTGCATCCATGAGCCACTCTGAATATGACAAGATATGAAATTCACTGACAACCAGTGTCCAAAGACTCAGGTAGTTTGTTTCTACATCCTGGAAGGAAAAAGAAGTCTGAATTCCTCATGCTAAAACCTCCTTCCTCCAATCCAGCAACTTCTTTGAATGTGTTCAAACTGCATATTTCAACTAGAGAATGCAGAGCCAGAAATTGGGGGAAATTAGATTTGACTCTATCTTTTCTGCCTAACACCGTGCTTGTTGTTTTTCCTTAATAATAAACACAGACTTATTTTAGAGTTAGGGATCCATAAGGGTGAAACAAAATTGCAAGGTCCTTCTAATTGTCTGCTAGCTACATGGAATAGAAGAAAAAAATTCTTGGAAAGGAGTTACAAGATTATAGCTTCCAAATTGACTCTGCTTGTCAAACTACTGCAGCTTGAGATGTGTTAGTTCATAACTGCAAGCTTTGCTCCCTCATCTGCAAAATGGAAAATATTACTTTATAATACTGGTTTGAGAATCAGATGACAGCACACATGAAATGTGGGAACCTAGCAGTGTGTATAATATTATACATAAACACACACAAGTACTGTGATAAGCTGTCCCACTCTTACACAGATCTGAAAGGCAAGAGGGCAAGATGTCGAATGAAGCATGGGACAAAATTTCACAAAATAAAATGTGTAATTTCAAATGGCAAAGATATTGATTGTTCACTGTGTGCCATGCTGAGGGGAGTATAATAATAATAAATACAACCTAACAATTCCTGACTCAGGTGAGTCAGAAAAAAGAGAGAGAGATGACAAATAACTAATATTTTGCTTAATGTAACAAGAGCATGTTATAATGGGCTAGTAAGCAGATACCCAGAACTAAGGATACTGTTTCCAGTCTCTTCTCATTATGCTAAGAGGACATCAGTCTCCTTGAAGGGCCCTGAACTCCTAGTGCAACTGATAAGAAGCAGATACCAATCTGGGTCTCTAAGGTGCTCAACAGTGTAAAAGATGTAGTCCAACCTGCTCATCAGCAAAAGCAAATGACTACAATGTGAAATTTTCCTCCGGAAATTTACAATAAACTGTACAAATTTCTTCATTTTATAATTCCCCAGGGGAAAAAATGTCCAATAATAGCAACTATATTGGAGTGTCTGTGGGCAGAGCCAGCCCCTGCCAGGCTCCCTAGGAGCCCAGGACTGCACAACTGTCCCTTCCAGGCCCACCGTGGTGTGCTCCCCTGAGGACTGACAGAAGTAGTGCAAGAAGGCAGGGATGTCTCCCAGCAGGTAGAGCTTTGGAAATAGATCCACCTACCTCCAAAGCAATCTGCAGTCCCTGTTTCACTACAGAGAAACTGGGAGACATTAGAAATATATCCACAGAGTTAAAGTCAGCTAGAGAGCCAACAACATAGGAGCCTAGGGGCCTCACAGAGAGAAGTTTCTCCTATTAAGGACATTTTGCTGCCTGTGCTTTCTATGTCTGGTAGCGAAAAGACAGAAGCTTCAAAGAGAAAAAGCTTGTATCAAAATCCCCTCTCTGTCATTACTAGTGCTATGACTTAGACAATGTTGTAAGTTAGTCTCTGGATAAAAAAGAAAATGGGATCATCATAGCTTTGTTTGGATTTGAAACAATATATGTAAAGAGTTAACACAGAGCTGTGCTTAATAATTTCTTGAGACAAATAAGTGTTTGCTTTCATTCACTGTGTCAATCAATAATTAACTAGATATTCACTGCATACTAGACTTTCATGAAAGGAAGAGGCTTCCTGTGCTAACGAAATAGATCAACAGATGGGGGGACACAGGGAGCTGAATGGTTCCCAAGATTTGGTGATCCAACAAGAGAACTGATTTTTTAACTTACTATTTAGGTTCTGCTATGTTATCCTGTTTCTTGATCACAGATTAAACTCCTGTCACAGAAACATTTTTCTTAGAAGTGCCACTAGTTTTCTTTTGAGATCCATATTTCACTTGACTCTTTACTGTGCTATCATAGCAGGTATCACAGACAGTAGTTTAAGGGTTACTCAGTCTCAAACTACTTGACATGTGGGGCTGGGTCGTTCTTCGTTGTCCTGTGTTCTGTAAAATATTTAGCAAAATGACCCACTAGATGTCATTTACATAGAGTTGTCTGATTTAGCCAATCAAAATAGAGGACATTGAGCTAAATTTGAATTTCAGATAAACAATGAGTAATTTTTTTAGTATAAGTATAGCCCATATAACACTTGAGATATACTAAAAATAATTTGTTATTTAAAAAATTCAAGTTTAACCAGGCATCCTGAATTCTATTTGGTAGGTAGAACTAACTGCCCCAGTGTGACATCCAAAAACATATGCAGATGTTTCCAAATGTCAACTGGGATGGTGACAAACTCCTCTCTTGTTATGGGCCACTACAAAAGATGTGTAAAGATGATTCAGCAACAAGATGACATAGAAGCACAGAAAAACAAGTCAGGCAGGCTACCCTTGGCACACACAATCAGAACTGGATAATTTTCATTTGGGGTGGAACCACATGTTCTTCTCTATACACTTAGGGCACAGAGCATACAATTAATACACAGGAAATGACACAGCTGGTGACGGACGGCTGCTTCAGTCCTAAAATGTCCTCTAACAATAACTATTAGCTTCATCAAACTTCCATTGTATCAGACAAATCTGGCAAAAAGATGTCCCGAATGCACCTGTGTTTGTATCCCACACTGTCATTTATACTTCCCTCTCGATCACCCACTAAGGAACACAAAGCTAAAAATACCTGGAAAACTCATTTCCAAAAAAATCACTCACCCTCGACATACTTTTACCTGTGCTTAAGAAAACTGCTACAAGCAGAAACGAGGTCTTTGAAGGAAAAAAAAAAGCCCAGAGGAAACATCTCCCCTTCTGCATCCAGTTCACCTGCAGGAAGCTGACGGAAACTTGACAGCCCAAATGAAAGCTTTGTTGAAGTTCACTTACCAAAGGGGCTGTTTTCACACGTTCTAAATGTGCTGAAGATAGCCATGCAAAATGCAGTATGGATTTCAGTGAGAAAATGGTGCGACTTGTAAAGAAAAATGCTTTCTGTGGTGGCTGTTTAATTTGTAAGCAAGAAACAATAATTTGGCAGAATCTCAACAGAAAGTAAAGTAAAAAAAAAAAAAAAAAAAATCAATTCTCATGTCAGATCACAGAATCTTGAGAACTCTATGCCAACATCCTTGTTTACAGGCGGTGGCTACAGCCAGGGGACAGAAAAATACACAGCACATTTATATAATTTTCAGAGCTGGAAAAGAATTTAGAGATTCCCTTTTCTTATATTCTGGAATACATGGAAACTTTCTACTTTGGATGCTTCAATGAACAGAAAAAAAAAAAAATAAAGAAGTCAAATATCCCACCACCCAAAGTCATGAAGCAAATTGGTGATGGCCCTCCTCCATTAGTCCACAGATGTTAATATTACTCTAAGCTTCCAGGCCCAGCCACCCAGGGAAAGCAACACAGGCTGAGCACTGCTTTCTGCCAGGTAGAGCCTCTCACATAGCCTGTGATATGAGTGGCGTTTCCAAGGATGCATGCAGTACGGTAAACCTCAGAAAAACACCCCTGACGAGCACCTTCCAGGGTACCAAGCATCCCCTTCAACATATATGGAAACTGAAAAACAGGGTTCTTGTGCACAGAAGAGCCTGGGACTCCCTGCCTCCCGAAATGTCCCATATTTTCCTTCCTACCTTCCCACAATATCCATTCATCCTTTTTTCCTGATGCTCATGATATCATGCACGCCTTCAAGAAGGTTTATCAAGAAGGCAGGCTGCTAAAAGACAGGCTCATGAGGATTGCAAACCATAAAATCCCTGCTTAGTGCATTAGACAAAGAGCAAAGAAAGTGATCAGTAGTTCTTGCAGCTTAAGAACCTCGCTTCTACTCCACAGAACTTGCACTGAGGAAAAAAAGCAGCATACATCTCACTCTAGTTACGCTTCACTTAAACGGCTGACTTCTAACTAGCTGCAACTTGTGGCATGGAAAACTAGAGCTACTTCCAAAATGGTATCTGTGATAGCTACTAGACTGGATAATAGGCTTCACTCAGGACATTGAGCTTGGAGAGAAAGGTTGCATTTGATACATGATGTGTGATGCACATGTACTTGGGAGACATCAGAAACTGGACATGGGAAACGAAAGAAGGCGCTGAAAAATTCATTCCCAACAATCTCCTCCTCAAATTTCTAAAATCAAGAACTGCTTCTCCTACAATGTTTGGCTTGGGTGTTATTTTTTTTCTTCTTCTTCTTCCTAAACCATCTCGACCAAGATCTCCCAGCACATATTTTCAGAAATAATGTATACACTTTGGGGTTTGACAATCAAGCCTCTTCAAGCTAATTAGCTTTGTTAATTAATATATCACTCCATTTCTTTCAAAACTCATTATGCTCACAAAAGGCCTGTTGGACCAACAGAAGAGGAATGAAAATAAATGACTAGGGGAATATCACTCAAGAAAAAAACATCATTTACCCATTGAAAAATTAATATGAGGATTAACAAAATCCCCTAGTGACTTTCCATCACAGGGTCTAAATTTAAAATCTTTTTGAGATCAAAACTGAGAGCAGTATCTCTGTTAAGATCTTAGAATTGGAACTGAATACAGGTCTTTTTAATATGGTAAGTAACCTAAAACTTTAGACACTATTGTCTGGTAATCTATCTGATGGGAGATGATAAAAAATAGTGGTTCAGGCAGTCTTGGATTTGTATGCTGTTCTGCCGCCAGGGAAAGTTATTTAGGCTCCCACAGCCTCTGTTTTCTCATCTTTGAAATGGAAAAATTACATTATCAAAGTTGACTTATTAAATTTGACCCAAAGGCAGGCTTCCAGAAATAATTTAAAAGTTTGTAGTAAGGATTAAATAAGAATCTTACATGCACTACACATGTGCACACACTCATATGTAGAAATATACACACATATATGCACATACACATCTATATCTGTATAATCTGGTTAGCACAATTTCCAGAACATACTGTATATCAAATAAGTATTCTTTAATATTAATACAATAATTTTTGTAGCTAGGAGTAATAACATGAGTATAGGCAATTTTAAAAGAGGAAAAAATTGTCAAGTACACCAAGCAGTACAGAACAATATTTAAATACGAAACTCCTAATGGCTGGCTGGCAATACTTGGAAGAAAAAGACTAACTCATTTGACCAGTAGCTGGGTTGGACTTAAGACTCAATGTTCTGAGTTCAAAGAATTTACATCCCTGAAAAAAAAATGCTGCTACTTCTAATGGCTTATCTAGAATCATACCATCCTCTGGGTATTTTTACACTGTAGAATCACTTCTGGAATTAACTGTGTGCTCAAGAACATGTCATTTCAAATGAAGACTTGTGGCTATGTCATGCAACATACCTGCTCTCGAGACAAGAAAACATCACCCAGCCAGGTGTATTCTCCATCAGCCTCTACAGAGAAATTTAAGCAATGGTTCTGAATCATTTACATTTAATTTTCTTGTGTTTTATATGCTATTTATCATCTTTGAAGGCTTCTGAACTTCTAGAAAAACCACTCATCATCAAGATTTCTGAATCTCACTTATATTTCAGCACTAGCTTGAAACCTGTTCCACTTACTAATTATTTGAACAATCCATTAATTAAATTAGTTACTCATGGTATTCAAAATACTGGTGTATGTCTGTCTTTTAATAAGTACTATTGTTTGTCTGTTGCCAAGAAAGTGGACTCTTCTCCTGGTTGAATGTGAAAGGTCTTAGTCAAAAAATGAATGCAATAGAATAATTTTATAGTCAGAGAAGACTGTATTTGTATGTATATGGGGGTTTTATTTTACAATTGTCTTGCATTTCTGCTAATTTCCAAGCAAAATTAAATGAATTTATTTCTAAGTAAAGTACATAAAAGAGGGTATAAAAGGAAGACCTGGTCTCCTTAAAAACAGACCTACAAAGTACTTTCTTATAATCACCTCTACTTGTTGGCTCCCAACAACATTTCTGCTCACAGTGATATCAAGTCTCTGTGGCCATCATTTCTGTTGTGGGCTTTTTGTAATTTTAACCACATGGGAGAACGTGTGGACTCTCCTCACACTGCAGAGAATGGTCTCCACAGCATGCAGTGATATGTGGACCATGTGTTTGGACATTCACTCATTAAGGCCTGTGCTTGCAGATGTTGCTACAGATATTTGAATTGTTACTGAAGTAAAGTAAAAAAAAGCATTCACACCAAAGGCTTTAACAAGAATATGCCAGAATCCCAATCTCATTTCTAAAATAAAGTTCACTGTCAACTGCCACTCCGAAGACCACAGAGATTTTTTGGATGATTGCAGATAGGTGTGTGTGTGTGTGTGTGTGTGTGTGTGTGTATGTGTGTGTGTGTGTGTATGTGTATGTGTATGTGTGTGTGTGTGTGTGATGTGACATTAATCATTCAGCATGAGATCACTATGCCTTGTGTTCCCCTGTATGCTCAGTATGGAGCTGGCATTGAGAGGTTTAAAAGCAAGTTATCTATGCAGTTTCTAAGCTAGGAGAAATGTGCATCGAATTGAGAAGACAGACAGTAAATAACTGATATTTTAAATATTATTAAAATTAATAATGTTAACAATATTGGGATGGGGAAAATTTAAGTGATCAGAAAAATAACTTGAAGGAAGCAGCTGCCTCAGTGACTGAAAGGATTTGGTTAGATACACAGGGAGTCGCTGTCACTCCAGATGAAGGAAAACAAAGAAAAATGTTCCTTGGAATACAAATTCCTGTGGTACATGCATAGGAGTCTAGAGAATGGCCAGATGATGCTGGAGAGGAATTAGGGGGCCACTGAACAGTGAGGGTTAAAATATACACCAACAGGAGACCAACCAAAATCATAATAACCATATAAAACAGAGAAATTGGGAAACAAAGGAAAATGATTTTAGAAAAAATAACTTTCTGAATTAAATAATTTCTCAGTATAAAACTAGCAAAAAATTATAAAGAAATAGATTTTGCCTCATAAAAATTTAAAAATAGCCTAAATAAAAGGCTAACCAAAAAAGTGGAATGCATACTTCACACTGATATAGCAAAAGAGCATTCCTCATGTATAAAAATAAATGCTATAAAAATGCAATAAATATATGTAAAATTCAATAAGTAATAAGTTACAAGTGAAAAAATGATGGCAAAGCACATAATAGATAATTTATAAAAATTCAGTTGACTAACAAAGGTGACATATGTAAATATAATATATTAATCCTTGCAATGTAAAAGTTGTGCAATTTAAAACATGAAAGCATTTCTCATCAGTTTGGTTCAGGTAATGCCTACCACTGGCTGAGATGTAAGGTGGGCAATCCTATAGCTTCAGCCAGTGGTAAACATTGGCATGACGTTTCTGGAGAACTATTCACTAACAAGAATCATCAGCCTTTAGTATGTTCGTTCTTTTCACATGATAACTTTTTCTTTGAGAATGTATCCTAATGTATGACTCAGGTATAAAAGGATCTGGCACAAAGATGTTCATTGCAGGATTGTGTGTGATAGTGAAGAACTCGAGATGAAGGTGCAAAACTAGGGAAATTATGGATTAAATGGATGGAACACTCATATGATAGAATATTATGGGACTATCTAAATTTTTATTTGTGGAACTTTTAAAAACATGGGAATATTATTGAAATAAAATAACAAATGATGAACATTAGAAGAATTAATTAAGATCTAAGTCAAAGTACTGATTTTCACCTCTGGATTTGCTTTCTACAAGGTACGTAAGAACTACAAGCTATATTAAAAAAAATGAATCTAATATCTGCTTCCCATTCAATTTGCTCTGTCTCCTCTGTTAAAGTCACAATCAGTCTACCTACAGACCCAACACAGAATCCGGGATGTCATCCTCAATTTCTTAATTTCTACCATCTCTGGGCAAATTGGTCATTGTTGGCTGCCTCCAAAATATCTCTCCAATTTGACACCATTACCATTCCAACACCTGAATATTGGATCACTTCCAAAAAACTGTAACCTAAATACTTGAAATAGTTCTCAAACTGCCTCTCTGACCTCAGGTTTATCTCACTAAAATCCATGTTATGAATTTTATCAGAATGTTCTTTATAAAATAAAAATCTGGAAATCACTTTCCTGCTTAAGGCATTTTAAAAGCTCTGTGTCACAGATTAAGATGTATATACTGGTAAAATACTTTTTATATTTTTTGTTCTGAACCTATCATTTCAACCTCAATTCTTTAAAACTAAACAAATATTTTGTATCATTAAATTTATTTATTTCAGAAGATAGAAGATATTTATCTCTTTTTACTGAATCCTCCCTAATCTCTTTCCAGGAACAGAATTTGTTCAAAACCTAGCATCACCTGTTGCCAGATCTTTCAAACTGTAAGTTGTAATCCATTACAACTTACATTGATCATTAAATCAATGAATACCATGAGTTTTAAAATTAAAAAAGAACATATCACAAAATGTGCATTATTGAATATAGCTAGTGTAAATACTGTTTTATGAAACTTTCATTTTAATTATATGTGGGTCACAGTCAACAGAAGTTTCAAAGTCTCTTCTCTCTCCTGAATTCTGCAATAGTTTGTAAATAACTGTGCTCCAGTACGGTTTAGGTATCATGTGTCAAAATGCATCTTTCTGTCATGTATAACTAATTAGAACAAATTAAAAAAATAACTTTCCAAGATATACTTCTGGCAAGTTTCAACCTTTTATGATGACATGCCCTTAAAAACTCCTGCCATCACATGAAAGTAAGAACAATGATCAATGACAATTCCAAAGAATGAACTGGCCAGGGCAGAAAAGAGATGAAGAATAAAAAGCACAACATCCATGAAAGCAGAGATTAAGCCAGAAGAAAGAAGGGAGTCTGGCCCAATTTTTAAATTGTGAATTAGCATAACCTTAATTACACTTTCATAATTTAATAAGTAGTCTCGAGTTACTTCTCTTTTTCAATAAACAGTAATCAGGGAACTTGTCTGACGCCCACTGCTACATCCTCCTGGCCTTGATAAAATGACTGACTTAGTAATGGAAGACAAAATGTCAACTAGCTGCCTTGTGGTCAACCACAGCTGCAAATGGAGTTGAGAATCTACAAATATTGACCCGACTTCTATTGTTGGGTCACTGAGCCAGTGGTACTTCAGATCATATCCGAAGTCCCTCAGTGGCTGAACTCAATGAGTGAAGTCAGTTGTGTAATTCATCAGGAACAAGACTGGGGTGTGATTTCACTGGAAACACACAAACAAGAAAAAGCAGAGGTCTAGCCTGGTCAGTGTCTCCAGCATTCCTCATGTTCCTGTTCTGTAATTGGAGAAACATTGATGTTGAATTTCCACCCTGTACCCAAGGAAATATAGATAAACCTGTTGACCAAAGCCTTTATTCTCAGAAATACTATATGACTTGGTAACAAGAGTCTACCCTTCCATCCTGAAAAACCATCTTTTCTTTCTACTACACCAACTTCATGCATCACTTGCCCCTTACCTAAATGCAAATGGTCTGGAACAAAAATTTCTCACTTGCTGTGAGATCAAAGTGCAGTTTTCAAAACACAATTTATAATTTCACAGAGATATCACTATAGTTCAAACATGATTTGATTTTTTTCTTAATGAAGCCCCTTAACTTATAAATTCAGCAACACTAATTATTCCACTTAAGAAGTAATTAGTGCCCCCCTTCTTCCTTGTCTAATTAATAAGTTGTATTCAAGTTGCTAAGAAAGGTTACAATGTCAAGTCGTTCTTTGTGTTTTTTTAAAAAAAAATTAATCTGAGTTATTCCCTAATGGCAGGTATATAGCATTAGAACAGCTTCTTTACTTCTGGGGAGCACTGAGATTATTTCTTTTGAACTGAAACAGAACCAAGAAAATCTTCCATTTCTTCTCTGCTTCAGAGTAACCATGCCACGTTCGCTGGCACCCTAAGGTGGGTAAGAAAGAAATGGTAGAACCATTTCATGCATCAAGTGCAAGGAGCCATGTACATCAGAGAGTCACACAATGTAATATCTGGAGTAAACCTTTCAACTGGTTTCTGTTTTATGTGACTCAATATCATCATTTTACAGCAAAGGTAATGAGACCCAAGGATAGACTATACAGCTTCTAAATTCACCTAAGATATTCAAAGAAACAGATGTCAAACCCATGGCTATCTCTCCAAACCCAGTGTACTTCCATTGAATCAATAGGCCCATCTGGAATGATGATGATTAAAACTGTAAAATATGAAACTGAGGGAGTTTCCTTTTTAGGAGGTTCTGCTAATATAACATTTTTCCCCTCTAGTAACTTCTCAAGGGTTTAGGTACCAATGTGTTTTCTTCATACACACTGAAAAAAAGCACATGGTTCATTGGGTAAGATAATATACTAGGAATGAAACTAGAAACTTAATTAGAAATTCTTGCCAATTTTCTATATAGTTCTGGACAACATCTCACTTACCTCAAAATAATAGAAACTTTGTTCATAGAGGACATTATATAATCAAAAATTCAAAGACTTCATGAAGTTCTTAAATCCAGGCATGCTGGGTAGAGATTCCGCGGGGGAAACTCTAATAAAGACAAACTGTCATGTTTCTAAGTTGCTTTAGATGTTTACCTCCTTTTCTATCACCATTTTGCAAGGGCAGTCAGTATATCTGACTATCAGTCTCCCAGGGAGACTTATTCTGCTGTGCTCTATCAGTATACCTCTCTCAGTTCTACACTCCATTTATTTTTTCTTGGAATAGAAGCATTAACAGTCTCAGTGCCCACTGCTTGCCAAAAACTAGGCAGACACATTGCATGGATTAACAAATATACCCCTCAGACAAACTTAGGATATAGATGCCATTATTATTGCTATTATTTCCAGATCATAAAAAGAAAAACTCAACTTCAGAGAGGTTAAGTTACTTTGTACAAGATTCTGACTCATACCCAAGGCTAACTTGTCTCCCAAAACCTCACTTCCCAGTATATCATGCTTCCTACCCTGAATGAGCAGACCCAATCTTACTCTACCCCAAACACACACACACACACACACACACACACACACACACACACACACACTGCCTCTAGCCACCAGTGTTTGAAAGCTAAAGGAAGTCCTAAGTATTTATGCCTCACAGAAGGTCTAAGGGCCTCTAAGCCTGATGTTACCATTTCATATTTAAAGAAATTGGACCCAAGAGAGACAAATCTCTTTCCCAAGACTATCCCTCAGCCTGGTAAGTAAGCTGGCACTATAAATGAACTCTCAATTTATGGCTAAGTCCTCATTTCCTACACTACAAGTAGTGGAAAGAAAGACAACAAAAATTATTGGAAGGACCTTTGGCCATTAAGAGATACACAATATTAAGTGAACTCATCCCAGCTGGGAAAGTGAATTAAAGGGAGGGCTACTACTTCTAATAGTAATCATAGCTAAAATCAGTCAATAACCAGCATGATAGCAGAGACGAGAGTGTAGAACAACAGAACAGATTAAGTACTTGATCATAAGTGTCTTGTGCAAGTGGAATAATTTTCATCGATCAAAAGCTCCAGGAGGAAGTAACAATACTAATATCACAAAACTATAAACACGAGAGCCAGAATTTAAAACCTTATCTTTCAAATGCCCAACCTTCAATTCTTTCTCCTATATTTTGATTTCTCATTAAGCAATGGACATTTATTCAAGGTGCTTTTGAAAATATCTGTGTTCTTGGAGCAAGGTAAGGAAGTTTATCTCTAATCATCCTAGGAAAAACTAAGGCAGAGGAGAGGAGAAATGAGATAAATGAATCTGTGAATAAGAAGCATTTAAAAGAAACGTCATGCCAGGCCTGGTAACCCATACCTGTAATACGGGAAACCGAGGCAGGATGATTACAAGTTCAAGGCCAATCTTAGCAACTTAATGAGACCCTATGTCAAAATAAAAAAGAACTGGAGATATGGCTCAATGGTATAGCACCTCTGCTTTCAATCCACACTACTGCAAAAATAAACAACAACAACAACAACAGAAACATTATATTTCCCCTGGAGAGAGGGATTTTGTTGTGCAATAGTTGGTGATTATAACAAATAAAGTATAAGATGCTTTCAACAATTTCATTGCTTTCTCTGACCCTAAATCAACTGATTTGTATCTATACTTTTCTTATGAGAAACTTTTCACAAAACTCTATTGAGAGAAAGCAAAATTCAATATCCTTCTCTTTGAAGAAGGCAAGAACCCTGTGTTTAGAGAGTGAGTATACTGTAATGTGATTGAATATACATAATATAATTTTACTATTAGATATATGATATTTATAATATTTTATATTTTATTATAATAATATGATATTATATGTATATATATATATCCTCAGTTGAAGGAGCACTCAGTTAATAAATACACACACACACACACACACACACACACATCCTCTGTTTTGTAATATTCTATTGTGTCTCACAAACAAGATTATAACTTCTGTGGAGCCCACTTTATATTTGCCTTATATTGGAGTTTCCAAGTATATTGCTTAAGCTAGTGAAGTCTTGAGTTATAAATTAAGAATGCCGAAGTCATGACATTGAGTCACTTTTCTGAAACTTCTCTATGCAAATTTCTAGAATTTCATTTTTTCTTTTTTTCTCCACCCACCTCCAAATAGTCATTATGAGTTCGATGCCTCTTTTGTAGCGTTGTCAAACTTTCATCAAATTCTGTATTTATTTTGCCTATCGTAATTATGAAAATAAAAAGGGACATTCACCATCTTAAACTTGAACACCTAGGATCTACCTTTCTAAATTTATCTGGATTCCCTTGTTAATTCTTTTTTAATTTCTATGTTACCTTGGAAACCTGAATCACAAGTCTATGTGAAAATCCAAATGTAAGAATTCTTGAAAGCAAGTCCCGAGGAATGCCAGGTAACCAGAAAAAAAGAAAAAGAAAAAAGAGAGAAATGTCTATATAACTTGTGTCTTTATTTCATTCTGTTTTGTTTGGGTTTTTGCCATTTTGAAAAGGAGGGGGAAAAGGATGAAGGCTTTGAGGTAGCCCAGACTCTGCTTTCACTATTATTTAAGGGAAGGAGAATGCTGGAGTCAGGTCCCCATAACTTAACATGAAGAACAATATCTAAATGCCTGCCATTAAATCGCCATTGCCACTCTGGCTTTTTATGGGGTTCACCAATAGGGGAAAAAAAAAGTGACGTGACAGTTCATGGTCATTCTTGGAGATTCATGAGAAAAATTACTTCAAGGAATGTTAACCCGTAGAAGCCTCATAAATAAAACCCTCAGATCACAAGCTGATGTGCATTTTACTTGTCACCATTAAGAAAAGACAAACTGAGCATCTTTCTAAGTGATCCATTAAAGTTTTGAATAAAAAGTGCCAAGGACAGTAATGTATGCTGGTTCCTCTCTCCTGGAAAAAAAAATTCATAATCTTCACAGCACAGGAACTGTTCATCAGCAGCTAATTTAATTTCACATTTAGACCAATTAGCGAAGAGGAGGAAAAAAAAAAGCTAAAGTTAAGCACTTATTTATAAAAATTTCCCTAAGTGAAATTGCTCACTCCAAGAGCATTGCAATAACAGGTCTTTTGCTCAAAAGGGTTTTATGCCTAAAGACACACATTATTTTCTATTAGCAACCCCTGTGGTGAGGAACAAAGCAAATAGGCCAGTTAACATCAGACAGAGTACCTACCGCTGAAGGGTCTGGTCTCACCACCTCAATGTGCCAGGCAGTTTTTTGATACTTTACGTGGACTTAATATTGACCCTACCACACTCCATCAACATCACTCTCAAGTTTTACACATTTGCACCTATGAATATTGTTCTGATTATTCTTCCATTTACTCCAATAAATAGTAAGTGAGCATATATTTGTTTAAAGTATGTGCTATCTGCTGAATGGGATGGCCAGATCTGTAAGTAATTGAGATGATGTATATAAAGTGCCCAGAATGGTAGCCACAGTACATATTCATTAAAGAGTTGCTGAGAAAGTCAATGAATGAATATATAAACCGTGTAGATGAGATAGGGAGCTCTCCCACAGGGAATAATCACACAGACAAAAGCACAGAAATGATACACAACGGCTGGGAAAGTTAGGGGAGTGAAAATATGTCAATTCATTTTAAACACTGGAGTTTTCTCTATGGTGAGAAGGTTGTCGGAGGAGCGCGCTCTTGAACGTGTGCATGTACTCATGCACCCGAGTACACAGCACCATCCTATTATTTCTGAGAGATTCCAGTCATTTCTACCCTCTTTTGACTACACACTGGAAATCTTCAGGGACAAGGAGAGCAATCCTTGGCCAGTGGAATTTTAAAGAGTCTGCCTACCTATTGAGCAGTTCACCCTTCTTAATGAGTTGGAATGATTTCATTGACTTATGTTTATTACCCAGAATGCTATTTTCTGTCCCTTTCCACTGGAGTCTACATGGTACGCTGTTGCTCAGAGTGTTCTACCACTTGGGGACTGGGATGCTCTAAGTAAATGATAAATCAAGGGGAAGGCATTAGATTATGATATGCTATCCAGAGATATTATACACATAGAACCTCATGTCAGCTAAAAGATTAGTCCAAGACATTGTCCTACAGATGAAGGATAGGAAGCCCAAAAGGGGAAAAGACTTACTCAACGTCACAGCTAAAAGCCTAGTGAGCTCCATTTAGTTCTTCTGGATTAAAATACTCTGCTGATTCTACTAATTACGTTTAAAGGGCTAGGAAACTTGACTTTTTCCTAAAATTCTGTAGCCCTCACAGCCTTTAATATTTGCCTCAATGACTTAGCACTCCAAAAGCATCCTGGTCACATGAAATCTTCTCCAGGTTGGGTCCAGGATGTGGCCTGGTCTCCCAGGAATATAAGAAACCCTCAGGATATCTCCATTGCATCCCTAGTACACAGGCTTAGCCATGGATCTTTTGCCTGTAGTTTCCAGGAGAGGCTGGGTCAGTAGATTTCAACCATTATAATTCCATTTAAGACTGTAAATCAAGACTTCCTTGCACAAACTTTCCCAAAGGTGCATGAAAATATTTGTGCATGAAAATATATACATAATATGTATATAATCAGGCATAGCATGCCAAGTAAAGATTCAAGATTCCCATGCTTGATTCATTGAGAAATGACATTTTGGTGCTTAACACTTATGCATCTTGCCAAGATTTGTTCTTACAATCTTGTTTCTGAAGAGTCACTTGAAATTTCATAACGAATGATAAAGATAAATTATATGATATGGTTAGTGTCTCAGAAGAGCTAAGTCAGGACTAGAATTTTATTCTCCATATTATTAATAAAAATCATAGAGTAGATATGGTTTGCTCATTCCTTTAACCTTGGACATATCTTTGAATGGTTGTGTTGTACTTTCCTTTTTTAAGTTCCAAGTCCACTTGTGCTTTTGTCCTTTTCTGATTAGCTCTGTTGTCTGGGTTCCTCTCAAAGCAAAGGGGTTCACAATCCTCAAGACACTGACATAGTTTTCTATGATGTAGAACTCAGGTCTATATACAGCTAAAATCCTAGATTTATTTGTAATCAGGATCCTAACACATACTTCTATCAATTGGCAGCCCTGTAAAGGGGTTAAAAGTAGGATTGGGGTTTAGCTTGGTGGAAGAGTGCTTGCCTGGTGTATTCAAAAGCCCTGGATTTGATCCTCTGCACTTAAAGGAAAAGAAAGAAAAGAAGAAAGAAGGAAAAGAAAAACAAGGATAAAAGAGACCTTAAAAGCCCCAAGATGCTCCTTCAGCAACTTTCAGCCCCGTATCAGATTGTTAATTCCAGGGATGGTCATGACATTTAGACAATGTCAGTGTCTCAGGTGGCTGATAAATCAATATGGAAAGAAGAGGGGGGGGAAAAAGAAGACAAAAAGAATATAACACACTTGTTTCTGCCTTTCAACCTTCCCACTTATTCAAACCTCAGGTGTAGGGTAGAATGAATATTTTAGGTAATAAAGACATTCTCTGTATTATACTTTCAAGGCCACAGGAAGAGAAGAGATCTGGCTCAAAACTCATGGGACAGGAGGTCATAGGCTACTCAATCAAGGTAATTTATTAAGGCAAACTCAAAGCTGATGTGACTCCACTTTCTGCTTTTTTGCTTGTTTATACTACAGGCAAATCATGAGTTTCCTTAGTTTCAAGAGATATAATCTTGATCTTGTCCATGTTCTTAGATCCCTCACTTGTGTCTTTCCTGTGTCATCAAATAATGTTTTATAATGGTGCATAAAAAATATATAATATATATAAAATATATGTGTGTGCACATATATATACATATATACCTGTATATTCATATATGTATATACATGTATACATTCATATGCATATATATACATGTGTAGGCATATATGTATATGTGCATATACAAATATACATATATATGCATGTATGTGCATATATGTATATGCATGTATACATATATATGCATATACATATACCTAATCAAGCAAACATGTCATGAGTACCTAGTCACTTCCAACATTCCAAAATACTGATAAGGACAGAGAATGAATGGAACATGATGTCTGTCCACAGCTTCTAGGGTCTAACACCAACAGCGTAAAGCAAAGAGTTTAACAGTTTCTAGACTACAATGTGAATAGTGAGACAAGTCTCAATGATGAATATGCTCACTAGAAACCAAGAACCCAATTGAGAAACTGTGTTTCCTCTCCCTAGGTCCTATTTGGTAAACTCCAAAGGTGATGATCTGAGTTAGGGAAAGTGATAAAACCAAATGTGCCTCAGTGATTACAGGTAACTGGTTCCTTATTGCAAAATCCTGTCACCTATCTGGGGGGAAGAGAGGGAAGTGTGTTTGTGTTAAAGACTAATTAGGGGGTTGTTATCACTTAGCCTTCAAAAGCCAAAACTACAGGTGGTATCATTGAGGGCATTATTCAAAAGATGAAAGTCCATGTGGTTTGTCTTTTTTTAAAGCACACACAAAAAAGACAGCATTGGAAGAGGAGTTTTGAGTTATAAACCAAGAACCAATTGTTGATATCAGAGAAGAAAAAGACAATTTCAAAAACACAGCTAGCTTCCACTGAAGAAGTCAACAGGTGGTGTGACCTAGCCAACTCTGTTTTTCTAGCCATCCACTATTAATCACACACAGCTAAAAAAACAACTGATTTGTAGGCACTCTTTATGAAAGCCCTCTCAAATGCATAACAACAAAAATAACAGAGACTGTGAGACCTGACTCATACATTCTCATATTCACTGTAGATATTCACAAAACTATTGCTTCTTTCTAGTCATATTTTGAGGGGAAAATGAGTATTTTTTGGAAAAAAATTCTTGACCAGTAGGCTATCTGAATCAACCTTCTGAGCCAGGTTGTTACTCATACCCAATTCATTATCAGTCTATTTTTCATTACTGTAATGCTATATCTGAGTGAGGCTATTTTAACATTGAGGAGATTTGGTTCACTCACAGTTTGGGAGTCTGAAAGTCCACCCACGATGGTGCAGGCTGTGGAAAGGGCTCCCCTTTGGCTGCATGATATCATGGCAGAGTCCTTGCATCTCTGTGTGAATTTCAGCTCACTCACTCTCTCTCTTTAAAAAGCCACCAGGACTCCACCCTCATGACCTAATCTATTACCTTCCAAAAGTCCCACCTCTAAACTGCAGAGTCTGAATAAGTCTCCATTCTTTTAAAATCACAAATATAAACTTTCAGTATTGAACTCTCAGTTTGAGAGAGTGAATCAGATCCAAACTGCAGCAATTCGTGTGGGTTCTCCCAAGAAACTCTTCCTCTGGCAGTGTTTGCATTTTTAAAAATTCTGTCTCTGAAAAGCAAACCACTTCTGCTAGAGAGCTGGGTCATTGATTATAAGCCACAGGTGTGTTGTCAACACAATCAAACTCAGTGTGGGAATAGAGGCTTCTGCATCCCTAACAAGATAATGATGTTAAGTACAGGTTTTTAGCAAAATGCACTGCATTTCTCATACAAACAAAAAGTTGTTTTCGACAGTTGTCTCTTCTTTTATCATCTCAGTTTTTTTGTCATTCCATCCTCTAAGTGATCCCAAAGCTACCCTGAACTACATAAATTAAATTCAGTGCATGAGCAGTGGACATATTGCTTCTTGGGTTCTCTGCTTGCAAAACACTGATGTCTAAACTAGTGGGTAAAAATAGGGTCTGGGGAGGGAGTAGATAAAGCAAGCACATTCATATCTATGCTTATATTTATTCATATCATAGTTATTCATAACTAAATCACACTAGTGTCAATAAACACCAACAAATTTTGTGGTAAGCATACTCATATACCCATAAATGTATATTCAGGCTCACCACAGTTGTATTTTATATAAATAGCAAAGATCCCTAGTCTCCATATATAATGGCTACTATCAAATCCAAAGGTCAAAAGAGGACATAAACTCACTTCCCAGTGTACAAGGAGAGCCTTGAAGAATCAGTTAGACTACAGGACTGCCTTAGTCACCCAGCTCACACTTGTGAAAGTAAAACTCCCTCCCCTCAATTGCACTGTCAAATTACACAATCAAGCCCCAAGGGATTGTGTTATGGTGAAGAGTATAGTATTATGCAGACATCACTTTTCTAGGATGAGAAAGATTTCAATCTGAAACTTGTCCTGCTAGACACATTAGCTATACCTGCTAGAGAGCAAATCCTTTTGCCGGCTAGAAGCAAAAGAAGACACCATAACTAAAATACTGCTGACCACAATGCTCACTGGCTCAAGAGTTTGAGAACATATATGATATATTTTGTAAGTTTTCCATCCATTTTATGCAGAATGTAGGAAAATTTAAAAAAAATCCAAAATAAATAACTGATCAGATTGGGGACATGTCGTCAGAGAGGAAGACAAAGCAATCCAGGGCCTTCTGAGCAAGCCTGTCTCTATTCTGCAACCTGGTCTTTATCACCTGGTCACACCAAAGGTGGGGTCTAGGCTGATAGAGAGGCATCAGGGTGACAAATTTAAGAGGACACTTTTCCTCCGGAAATTCCAACAGGTGCAAAACATGAGGAAACTAGTACAAAGCTGAGAGAAAACCATGAGACCTGCTCAGAATCCTTTTCACACTACTCCCACCTCCCTGTGATCTCATGAGAAATGAACTTGATATGATACTGTTTCTGTGCACACCCAGACAGGAAGAGGAAGGATGGAGAAGAAGCCTAGATAAGTAGCCACTGTCCTGGGGCTGCTAATCAACTTCAAGAATTTAAGAAGGTGAAAAGGGACAAACAGAATTGAAATAACAACCAAAGAACACTTCTCATCCTCAAAGTTCTCAGCAACAATGAACTAAACTTCTCATGAAAAAGTTAGTATAATATTTTAAGATGTATTGAGAGTTTTTCTTATTTAAACATAAAAATAAATGGCATAAATTAAATACCACTTTGAATATGATCTAGAGGCAGAAGGACTATAGTTACGTGGGCACTGCCCAGATTCTATCCACTCATTCATTCACATATATAAATTGTTTAACCAATGGACATTGATCTAATTTCTGGGGACATAAAATAAATAGGTTAAGGTCATATATAACAAATTAGAATAAATACATGATTTTTTTTAAAAAGATACTTGTATCTAATAAGGTGAAAAATAAGTTATGGAAGATGTGGTCCTTTCAACATGGCCCATGTTCTCACCAGTGCTAGAAGCAGGTGGCAACCATTGAGATGGCAGACAGTACCCAAAGTGTTCTCTTTGTAATGGAGTTCACATTCCTGTAAAATCATTCTCTCAATTTGAGAATGCCCACTTCTCATCACACACTGGAATGCTCTTTTACTAAAGCATGTTCCATTATCTCCGTCTGAAATAGTCATTCCAAATTCTGGTTTTTGTATAGAAATCCTAAAAGAACAAAAGCACCAGTTTCCTTGAGACCCTCTGCCATCTAGTCTTTTCCTCTCCACCAGAGAGCAGTCTTCAAAATGGTCAAATACGTTTCCTTTCTCCTTGGTGTTATTTTTAAATTTTTACTCCTCTTATTGCCTTTTTTGAGTTAATTTCTAGTTTTAATTGTACTTGTTACATTTTAAATTTTGATTCCTCATATTCTGTAAGCATTTGCTATTCCATAATTAGTTTAACAACTTTATACAAAATGAGGGAATTGAAGTCATACCCTGTGAATTCCCTAATCCTGTGATTCCACCATTCCAACCATATGTTGGCTGCTTTTCATGTCGTTATCCTGCACCTGTTTATCACAGACACTCTTCCTGTCTATGCTGGTATTGTCTTCAAAGGTCCCTGGGATACTGTCATGGTGGGATACCATCCATCTGTACAGCCTAGTGCAGCAAGGTTGAGCAGAACAGCACCTCTGTTAGGTAAAAAAAAAATGTGAGCTGGTATTTTGATACAAATTTTGTTTTCAAAGAAAGAAAAATAGAAATGTAGAAAGCAGAGAGAGTAAGGTCTCAAACCTAGGTCAGGGGTGACTTTCATCTGCAAAGTGTTTGGTGACACTACTGTAACTTCATAGAAATGACACCCAAGACTGCCTGCTGTGGTTACTGGGCTACCATTTTCTTTGTGTTTCTTTACATAAGCACACTCAGCCCAAGTGGGAAGAATGTGCACTTCCTTTTGAACTCTATTCAGCTGTTTCTAGATTATTTATAGTCCAGGTTTTTTATGGAAATACCCAACTTTGAATAATGCTTAGGGGGACATGGTTGGGGAGAAATACCCACTAATTAAAAAAAAAAAAGATGACAGAAGTGGAATTTAAACAAAATCTGAAAGTACCTAAAATACATTCTTATAATGTTTCCATGGTCTTTTTTAAAAGTCTTTTTTACTTGTTTTTATTAGAGAAAAGCTGTGATTCAACATAATATATTTTTCTTTTACTTTGTCTTATTTTATTTATATTAAAAATTCTCCTTTATGTCACTTTCTTTCTTAATACATTTTTATTTTTAATTGACACCTAGTAATTGCATATATTTGTGGGGTATAGTGTGACATCTTAATACATGTATGCTAGGTGTAATGATCAGCTCAGGGTAATTGGCTTATCACATCAGACATATATCATTTCTTTGTGTTGAGAACATTCAAAATCCTCTCTACTAGCTATTTTGAGACAATCAGTTAATTATTGTCAACCATAGCCATCCTATTGTATTACACAACATTAGAAGTTATTCCTGCTGTTCAATCTTCTCTCCATCCCTGCCTCTCCCACAATCTTTCCATGTTCTGGTAACTGCTGTACTTTGAGGTCAATTCTGCCATGGTTTTTGAGAAAAAGTCTCCCCATCGTTACCAGCAAACTCATCCTGGGAAAGACAAGAAGTTTCCAGCTCAGTTTTTCGTATGAACAAGTTACGTAACTACCTTTGTGGTCTTACAAAAAAGTCTCATACTCTGTGAAGAATCTCTAATAGATGGCAGCACTCAGGACTGGCCATCCTTGAACTGGATCTCTCTAACACATTATCTCATTTGACCCACATGCCCACAGATGACAGAAGCAGGACTAACAGTCTTATCTCAAGTCTGCAAGTCATAATGTCTAGGGAACATAGGATGCAGGTCTGTGGAAATTCCAGAATATGAACCAAGACCAGAGCTGCTTTCAGTTCTTCTCTGCTACTTTCTAGAGAGTGAATAGGAGGAGGCTTTGGAGGAAGCACATCTTGAATTTGCAAATAGTCTAACTTTTAAGCAACTCAGCCACATATCCAAATCATGTAAAAAGTCACTCATCAACACTGGTCAGACATTATTTCTTAGCAACTCTGACTTGATAATACAACACTTACCTCATACCTATGTTATGAGGCACTTAAAAGTGACAGGATCATTTTTCCTATAAGATAACCCATAGGAAACTAAGGATACAACCTGAAACCTACCACCTATTTTTGTCTCAGAGTGGGAAGGGTGGATGGACATTCAAAGCACATAAGACAAGCTTTGAAATTAAAAGTTAATTTGTCTTCTTGCTCCCAATAAATCCGTATATATCAAATGACCCCTAGCTCCCCAAACAACTGTTCACCAATTATAAATGAAAAAATGCAGAAATATAGACCCAATGATATTAAGGTGCATGTCCACAAAGAACAATGCAATACAATAAATAGTTGAAGATGCTCAAAATAACTGTAGAAATCAAACAGATTGCACTTCATGAATACTCCTCCAAGGTGCATGTGTATGTACAGGTGCAAGGACTACAGCTTCATAGGCTGTCATAATTCCTTTGCTTCTGCCTCCAGTCAAGAGCAGAGTTAACCCTGTCTCACAGAGCAGGGTCTTTCTGTGTGGAAAAGGTCTGAAAACGGCAAAGTTCACATAACTACCACAGTCTGTTTGCTTATTACTGAGTTCGCAGATGTCACCATCTGGACTGGAACAACCCTTCTAAAGAAAACAGAGTGAGGAACAAAGCCCTGGGATCAATACCTCTGTGACTCAGAGCAGCATGGAAGGGCCTCTCCTGCAGGAGGAAGACCTATAATTTCCACAGTCTACTGCCACACTCACAGACTTTTCTGTACACAGCCAATTTCAACTCCTTCCCTCAGTGTAAGCATCCCGCTGGTTTGGATTCAAAGGATCTCTTCAGATTCTCTGTGCTGATCGATGTTCTTAGAGGTGGCTTGTGTTAAGTGGGAGAAATAGACATCCATAGGCGCGGAGTTTGCTAAGCCCACCTGAGACAGAATACAACTACCATCATCAGTATGTGAGCCAGAAGGGAAAAAAAGAAATCAAAATGAAACAAAAGTTTGGCTCCGCTCAAAAGAGTTAATAAACAGGGCTGGGGATGTGGCTCAAGTGGTAGCGCGCTCGCGTGGCATGCGTGCGGCCCGGGTTCGATGCTCAGCACCACATACAAACAAAGATGTTGTGTCAGCAAAAATAAATAAATAAATAAAAAATAAATATTAAAAATTCTCTCTGTCTCTCTCTCACCTCTCTCTTAAAAAAAAAAAAAAAAAAAAAAAAAAAAAAAAAAAAAGAGTTAATAAACAATAGGAGAACACAGCACAGGGAAGGTGAGGTAGGTTTCCGGAGAAGATGAGCATGAATCTCATCTCCCTGGTTTCCAAAAAAGAGATCCTGGTACTGCATAATGGTAAAATTTACTCTTAAAAACACAGAAGTTTGGAGAAGGAAACGCAGGAGTCACAATGGTGGATTGAACATATGCTGAAGTCTCTCCCTTCTGCTCCTTACCCTGAAACATGATGGGCACTACAAAGAGTGTGAGATTGCAGGAAATTTAAGCTCTGTAAAGATTTTGTAAGAAGCTCTATTCTGAGCAGAACAATTCGATAAACTGATATCTTAAGTTCTAAAGCTAGGTTCGCGATCTAGGTAGCCAACTAGAACGGGGTCAGCAAACTATGGTCCACAAGCTGTATCCAGACTATATTTGTTAATGCTGTTTTATCGGAAAAAAAAAAAAAAGTCACCCTCTTTTATACATGTATTGCCTATGATTGTTTTATTTTACTGCAGCAGAGTTGTGTATGGACTGTATACACAGGCTGTGTGGCCTTCAAAACCTAAAAAACCTACCTGACCCTTTATATAGTAAGTTTGCTGAACTGACACACAACCATGCTGTAAGTATTGAAAACATGGCACTTTCTTAGCTGTAAGTATTGAAAACATGGCACTTTCTTACAAAGTAACGTCTGAGTCCAGTGGACTCAGTTACAACTCACCTTGGAGGAACACTGCTGCTCAAGCCAACCACTAGATTTTTCTCAGTACCCTTTCCTTCATGGCGCTGTTCTCTATTGATACCTTTGATCATGTATCTGCCCCCAACCATCCTGATTAGTATTTCCAATATTCCCACATCTGGATGCTTTAAGATAGAGAGTACTTTCCTTTCAGAGAGACCAACACAATTTTAATTTAATTTATATTAATTTAAGAAGGATTCTCATGTTACTCATTCATCTTTTTCACTAAATAGCAATCAGGGCACTAATCTGTTACCCATCACCATATCCTCTCATTCATTAATGGAATATGACAGTGTGACCTGCCTCATGGTCAACCCCTACTGTGAAGGACAACACAACATTGGCATTTGACACATACACATCCAAGCACTGAACAGTTTGGTCTCATTAACCCTCTTAAGATAAGAGAGCAAAGGAAGTGACAATGGTTCTCCCCAGTTACCAAATCAAACAAGAAATGGAAGCATACTACATGGTAGTGAATTAAACCTCTAGATCTTTTCCAACACAATTTTCAAACACATCCTCCTATATTATTCCCTAAAATGTATTGTGTTCAACCAAAAGGCATGGAATTATTAGTAAGTATATTTATTTCTTCTGAATTGTCCACATCTCTAGGGTTTTTCAGGTTGGCCTAAAAGACATAATCCCTCAACAATACGCTCTAAAGAAAAAGAGGAATTGGAAAAACAAAATGTTAAAAGTACCACCCAAGAGACTCATCTCTTGATCAACTATTGGTGTTCATCAAAGACAAAGGTCACAATGGTCACTAGCCTAGCCAGCTCATCACTGCTCTTGGGGCCAATCCTTTCTGTCCCTCTTCCACTCTTTTATGCATGCTAAGGAGGGCACAAGCAGGCTTAATGAACAAATGATAGGTAGAAAGAGTAAAATAGAAAGTTCCAGAAAAAAAATAGAGAGAGAGGTATAAGAAGGCTATGAGCCTCTATTATTGATAGTAAAAAGGAAAAAGCTTGAGGATCTGTGAGAAGAATGTTACATAAGACATTTTTTTTTTCCCCTTGCCAGAAAGTGAAACTACTTGACTTCCAGTTCCGAATCTCCTAATTTCCTAAAATCTGTGATCTTGGAACTATTTTCACAATCAATTGCTAAAATTTTAAAAAATTAAACAACTATGCAACATATGGCCCTTTTACTATTACATGCCCACACCCACAAAATATGTATCAAGATTTTAATAGAAATTCACACTGGGTCATGTAATCACAAGTGATTTTGATATTTTTTCTGTTTCTCTTTTCCAATGCTTTCTTCATTGAATATGATTACTTTGATAAATACAATAAACAATAAAAGTTTTTAATAACATTATAAAAAAATCATACTACTGAAAGACTGAACTCCCATCCCACCCCCCAAAAATTAAGAACAGCTTCCTCTTGCTGAGAGTGGAAGCTGAGGGGCTGCCTCCCCAGGACCTGATGGAAGCCAAGAAGCTGCCCCCTGCCCCCTGCCCAGGACTTCAATCTGCCTTTGAGTACATTCTGCCTTTTGTCCCATTTTTCCCATCTTCAGGCCAACTAAATCTATATATGTCTATCACCTGGCTTTTATTTCTATAAATTGTAATGGCCTGTGAGGGGCTAGCAGGGAAAAGCAATAAAGCTGCTTCTCCATAGTTTTATTAAGCTGCATGAAGTTCATTATTTGTTTCCCTTTACCATCATTTGCCTATTTCTTATATGTGGACAATCAGGTGAATTCAGCCAACTGGGATCAAGGCAGAGTGGGCTTGGTTGCCAGTTAACATGTTATATAATGTCTTCTATGAACACTTTTGAGTTATAAGGTAGACAGTTGTCTCCATAGAACAGAACCAATACAGACGGAAGATATTTAAACATTCACAACTCATAGGCTGGAGACTCAGGTCTGCAACTGGCTTTACCTTTTCTCAGAACTGCAGTTCCCATTGCCATCCATGAAAGTGTGACTCAGGGAAACCAGTCTGCTCAGCTGTCATAGTCTCGGGAAGTTAGAGAAGCACAGGAAGCACAGGACCACTGGGAGAGAGTATACAGGGGAGTCTTGTTGGGCTGGCTAGCTGGTGGACTGAAGGACTAGAAGTTACCAAGGTAAAGGATCATCTGTTCCTCCAGAGTCATCAGGGGGGAAAAGAATCAATGCTGCTACCTTATAAGTAGGACTTGGCAAAAACATTCACCCATCAGAATGAAGAAGGTCTGGTATGTTGGGAAGCCACAGACAGAAAAAATTTACCAAACAGTGAGTAGATATTTTAGTATTCAAGCCATGTGAACATCTACAAAGCTATCTGTTGGCTTAAAACTAACAAAGGACTTAAATAATTTGGTTAACCCACCAGTAGAGGCTAATTCTCCTGTTTCAGCACTCCTCTTCTACAGCTATAATCTCCTGGTTCTAGAACTTCCTCAGAATTGCATCCTTTCCCAACAAATATTCCCAGGGACAGAGCCTTCCAAGACACCAGCAGAAGTGAGAACAAGGTATGTGTTATACCCAAGTGATAACTACAGTGTGTCTTTCAAGGAAGGAAAGTATACCAGACTATGTTCTTCATGGACTGTGTGATAAGGGGTAAAGGAGAAATGAAGGACTTTGAAGGTAGCCTCATGAACCTCATTGTGAGGTCCATATTCTCATTTCCAAATACAACAGCCCTAGTAATAGAAACAGAACCGACTGATTACCTAATTCCATTAATTAGTCTGAGCTGAACTGGTCTGAATACAGATTTTTATTATGATATCTGAATCTCCTGTTAGACAGAAAACCAGCAAAATATGTCCCTATGAAAGTGTCTATAATATAGACCAAATAAATAAATGGTCTTTTGGTTTATGAAGCGGACTACAGGAACAAAGAAAAGTTTTGTTTGATTTTTTTCCCCCACTTTCCACCTCCCCACACCCAGGATGATAAGGAGAGATTCACCTTTTTTCCCTCTGTACTGATAGCATTACAAAGTTCCATTTTCCTTTTAGATTCCTCTGATGTTCTTGGTTTGAAGGGTTAACACACAATCTAAATCAAAATCTCCAGCATAGATTTTTGAAGCTAAGAGAAAAAAAAAAAAAAACTAGGGAATAAAAGATAAAATCCATTAGGGGATTCACATGTCTTTTGTAACCTGCCCTAGCCTCCTCTGAGGAACTTACAAAAGCTAACTTGATGCAAACTGGAGTGCCAACCCTGATCCCTGATCTAATTTCCAACTGGATAACTGACCAACACCTGGCATTAGCGCACAAAGAGATGGGATTTGTGATATTCTGGCATAAATCTAAGAAAGAGTTTGACAGATTATCAAGATCAATGACTTCCCTGCTCCTGGGAGGGAACATACCATCAAATCTGGACCTGAAGGGAGCAGAAATGATGAGATAAGTAGAGTTCACATCGCTAATAACTCTCATTTGTCCATTCATGGGAACCACCAAGCATCTATAAATAGGCTCCCATTCCTGAAGAAAGAATCTCAGAGGCTGGGTCTAACGGTACTAGTTCATGAGGTGTCACTTGACTTTCCCATCCTGAAACAGATTAGCTTCAGCTAGAAGGCGGCTTTGGAAAGCAAAATGTCATCCACAGCCAAGGGCTTGTTTTTGCATTCAATCAAGAGTTTAATTATGTTGTTTCTGGAAGGAAAGCAGGGCTGTCACAGAATAGTCAAACCACACATCTCAAGGTTGGAGGACTTCAAGGCCTAAAATGTTTAGAAGGTGGACAAGTCCATGAAAAATATCCTCAGATCCATTATTTATAGTAAGCTCAGCGTTGATTCATTAAAAAGAAAATTCACTGCCTTCTAGTTTTACTTCTCAACACTTGTCATCTTTGCAAGTCAAAGCAGTGGTATGACAGAAAGTGAGATATGATTTCTCCCCTCCTGAATATTTTTGCAACAAACTGGAGACATAATTTTGTTAACCTGATGTTCAACATCGATTTTACTACAATAAAAAAAAAAAAACTTCAAGACTGCTCGAAAAACATAGAGACCAAATTTCCCATTGAAAACTACATTTCTCAGGGAGTGATTCAAAGTTACTTCATTTATCACAACCTAGATAATGCTTGTATTCATCTAATCCATTTAAATATTGGACTAGCAATGGGAATACAGTGAATCAAAAAAAATGGAGATTTGGATAAGGAAAAATACATCAATGTTCAATTAAAATGATGTCAAGTTTCTTCTTATCACCCCTCAACTTATTTATCATCAACACCTCATCCTCTAAGAGTATTTAGGTAAATGTTTCACATCAATTTTGATTATTCCCTTATTGGCAAACTTCCAATAAGCAGAGTTAAGTTACCATGGAGGAGGACATTTAACTCCAATGTTAAGAGAAGAAAAGTTTCTGATGCTTGAAATTCTGTTTGATAAAAATTAAAGAGAAATGAAGACTTAACGGTCTCCATGGCCATGAGAGAAAACAAGGAATTTAACATTTAACAGTGCCTTTGTTTTCCTGCCTAGAGAGAATTGATAGATTCTTGGGTTTAACATACTCTTCCTGTGAAGTTATCCTAGCATAAAAATTCAACCCACATTTATTTCCACCTATATCCCAAGGAAAGACAATCCATTTCTTTGGTTTTTCTTCATTATTTACATCTTCATCCTAATGAAGCATTGAGGAATTACAATAAAGAATAGATAATCTTGATCTTTTCCTTCATGTAGGTCATGGTTTAATTGGGAAGAGTCTTTATGTACATTAGCAAAATAACATCAAGCCATATATGATTAGTGACAAATTATGAGAATAGGAGGTAAAATTCTTCAAACTTCAGTGAGTTGGGACTTCAGAGACATAGATGAGGTCATGTGGGGTAACCTCAATGACGAGGAGGGAAATGAGCCAGACCTTGGATTATTATTCTGATGAGTACACTTGGCCCTTTGGAGCAGATTTGCAAGTTACCCAAAAGAGCTGTGTTGACCTGACTGCTTTTCTACATATCATCATTATTTTAAGGGTAACTGACAGCTCTTAGAATATGGCAGAGATTTGAGTGAGAAACATGCTGGAACTAGAACAGTACTTCCCAAAACTTAGACTTGTATATGCATCACATGGGGATTTGTTTAAAATGTAGACTCTGATCCAGTAGGTCTGGGATGAACTCTGAGTTTCTGCATTTGTAACAAGCTCCCATGTGACATCGAAGATCCTGGTCCGCAAGCTACACTTTGAGAAGGAACATACAAAAGAGCAATGGGAATTTCTGAGGCCTTGGAGCTACTACCCCTTTTCCTCTACATGGAAAGCAATAGACAGGCATGTCTAACACTTGCCTCTATTGGAAGGAAATCTGCTTTGAAGAGACCATTTTCATCTTAATCATGCTCTTTGGTGTCTAAATAATAAGGCAAATATCAAAGATTTTTGTTTTCAAGATCTACCTCTTTGCTTAAATAGTGGAAGAAAACACAGCTAAGTTTTTAAAAATATTTTTTTCAGTACTTAGGGATTGAACCCAGGGGTGCTTAACCACTAAGCCACATCCTCAGCCCATTTTTTATTTTTATTTTGAGATGGGGTCTCACTAATTTGCGTAGGGCCTCACCAAGTTATTGAGGCTAGCTTTAACTTGCAATCCTTCCGCCTCAGCCTTCCAAATTGCTGGGATTACAGGCATATGCCACTGCACCCAGCTCACAGCTAAATATTTTTATGTAGTGCAAAAGTAAACATTAACTTTTCTCAAGTTTCATATTAATTGTATGGCAGATAGAAAAAGAGACTTTCCCTCTCGCAAAAGTGACAGTAAAATCAATAACAGTGGTTGGCTTAAATCATCTTTCTCTGACTCATACAATTCCATAATATTTGAAATTTTTACAATAGAAATACATGCATTTCTATGCAAAAATTATAATAGAGTAAGGATGTAAATATACATAATATTTTGAGAAGTCCAGGTTTTCATCTCAATGTGGCTGTCAACTGTATCACACTAGTAGAATCACTTTATACTTCTGTGACACCATATGAGACTGATAAGGCAACTGAGTATAGGCTTCAAAATTTGTAAGACATAGGATAGACTCAATTAGTTTTAAACTGGGTGTTTTAGGATTAGTTTATTTTTACGTGCATTTCATAGATGAATACACTTACCCAACTCTAATCATGAATAAAAACAATGCATACTTACTAGCAATCCCAAATTGGTGCTTTCCTTTCTAGCAGTTGGAAAAATAATAAAATGGTTCAGGAACTGAACATTTGTATCCAATTTCACTTTTGGCTTAGTTAAGCAAAATCATCATCCCTGAAAAAGGCTTTCAATGTTTCTCAAACAAGTTTCTTTGCTGAAACAGCTCTTTTCATAAAATCATACAATAGTCTCTGATTTTTTTTAAATGATGCACCATCTCTTTAAGAGAAAATTGGGTTATTGATTAATTGATTATATGCTGCTCACAAATGCCAACTTAAGCACAAGTAAAGAGACACTATTGAATGTTCATAACTCAAAACCTGCAAGAGCACGCTACATGGGTGCATTATTACCATCTCCTATTTTAATGAAGACATAGCACAGCACTTTGTTGGCCTAATTTACACGATATATCAAAACGATGTGAAATTCCCTTCCACTACAATGGGAGAGAAATTGCAACACATATGTGAATTACAGAGCTTAGCCAGGTTGTTAAGGTAGGGCATTAGTATTCCAAAGCTGCTGTTGGGGTGTTAGTCTTTTATAAGGTGGCAGTGGATTTCTTCTTCAGAGGAAATTAAAGTGCACGAAGCTGTCATATAACTTGTTAGTGAAAACTGTGACATTTGAAAATGATTAACAGAAAATTGAGTTTTTATTTAGATACTCAATAATCTAGAAGTGTCTAAATAATAAATGGCTCATAGGAAAATATCACCCATTTGAGAGGAGAAGTGAATATTATAAACATAATAACAATAGCATAATAACAGCATCTACCATTTGTCTAGGAATTAGAGCATAGATTTAAGGACAAGTGTTTTGGAGCTAAGATTTGAATCATATCTCTGCAGTGATTGGGGAATTTTGTTGAACTATTTGGAGTTTCACTCTTCCCATCTGTAGAAGGGCATGATGTTAGTCTCCCACTCACTATTTTACTTTGAGGAGTAAATAACTTAATATGGGACCACAGTGTGGCTGAATGTGACAGAAACCCCACCACAAGAGTTTAGTTCCCAAACACAGGTTTAGTTCCTGCATGACCACACACCTAGAAGGAATCAGTCCCAAGATGGTAGAGTGACTCAAAAGGTCACTGTTAAGTAGGTGAGTTAGCCATGAACAGGTGGTAGAAGGAAAGGCCAATAAAGGACAGACATCAGGCCTATGCACCAAGAAAAATCCAGAAGCCATAAAAACCAAACCACGGGGAACCTTATCTAAACAGGCAAGCATTTGGGAATGAGACCCGGAATGTCTAACCTTCCCCAAGCTCTAGAGAACCATAATTCCTTGAGGAAATCATTACTTATAAATCCTGGGTACCTTAATTAAAACAGATAAGTTCACTAGGGTTTTCTGACAAAATGCCATCATTATCTCTTGCAACCAATCCCCTCTTGTTAGAAAATCTAGGTTACAACCATCCTGTTGGCCAGAATATTGAGGTCCTCACAAAGGAAGTTATTGAGGGGTATCTAAAGAGTGATTAACCAATAAAGGGGGGACAGGGAAACTGAGGCAAAAACAAAGGACTCAGTTTCCTTAAAAGACTCCAGCCCTGTGAGCACCACACCATCCTCTCTCAGAGACAGTTCATATAGTCCCTGTGTTGTAGACAACCCTGAATTCTCACTCTATCAAACTTTCGCTTGCTGCTCTGTTTAGCTCAAATTCTTTCTGGTGAAGTCACAGGAACAGCACCCAAGGACTGCAGAGGCTGCCTGGCCTCAACCCTGCAGGGCCCCAGCTCTGCAGCACCACCATGGACTCAAGCTTCTTCTCTCTTCCTCCTGGTCACCCTTAACAGGTGACCTAACACACAACAGCTGTGAAAACTTCAGGTCTCACTCCTGCCTCTAGACAGAAAGGAGGATGCAGAGAAGAGGAACAGGGCGGTACTGGGGTCAGGGGCTGAGCACTTCCCTGAAATCTCAGGGGGACTCTTGACTCCACACCATTCACCAGAACTCATCACACACCTGCTCCTGGCTGCAAGGGACTCTAGGGAATAGTCTTTTAGGTGGCATGTTCTTACTTAGGATAAGGCATATTTGAGTTTTAAATAAGAAAATCAGATAGTTACAAATACTTCCTAAGCATTATCTGCCATTTCACTTTAAACCAGTTCCATAAATCTTAGCCACTATTATCATACTACATTTTTTTGTCCTTTACATATTCCTCAGGCTCACCTGGGGTGCGTGAGTTCAAAAAATAAACATTTCTATGAGTAGCACTTAAATCTCCCCTGGATAACTGAGGTAGCAGGAATGGCGGGGGAAACCATGTTGGGATACTCTGACAGTAGACAGAGTAAGCTCAGGCCCTGGGAAGGTTCTGGAACTTTGATGGCCTTACACAAAGCCTACAGCAGCAGTCTACCAGAGAAGTAGTTGCTTGGCAAGAGATGGTAGTTACCTTGGGATGCGGAAGAAGTCCATTAGTCAGATGTGTGCCATGTGCAGGTGCTAAGCAGAGGACAAATGTTTACGGCACACCTGCTGGGACTCCCATGATTATGTAAGGGAGGCACTGAAAGGGGGAGCAAAGACCTGTTTTAAAGAGCACTGGTGTGATCATGAGGAGGAATTTAAATTATATACATGTTGATTTCTGTGACAGGACTAATATAACACTGGCATAATCATAGGAATGCTTACCTCATGATGGGTAATATGCTACATAATTTATATTCATTTTCTCAAATCGTTTTATAAACACTCTCTGAATTAAATATTATTTTTCTGCTTTATAGACGAGAATACTCAAGTACAGAAAGAGGTAGAATACTTTGCCATGATTCTGACATTTAAAAAGTTCCAGGACTGGGGTATAAACTAAAGTCCACCTGACTCAAGATCTAACCCTGAGCTCAAAGACTAGATCAATAAGCAGAGAGCTACCATTATTAATACATTCATTTAATAGTTTGGGTTATAATCTGATATAACTTGATTTAGTTGCTTGCTCAAATTGCTCCAGACTTCGAAATGAAGAGCTTTTTCCATTAGCTCCTATGTCCGTTTGACTTATTCTATCATTGTAGGTTTTATCTTTTCTTAAAAAGAAAACAAAACAAAAAAACAAACAAGCAAACAAACAAACAGGAACTGCTGGCACTAAAAGATACTTAAAGCTTATCTTGTATATGTTTTGCAAAAGTTCTAGAATTGGCTATATCTCCAAGGAGCTCTGATTCCTTTTATTGGAGAATGGTTAGAAATCAAGATCTGGGTGATAGGTGGCATTGTATGTTTAGTATACATGCTTCCAGGGAATTTAAATAATGGACTACCCTTGCTTTAAAAGGTGTCCAATATATACTGGTGAAAACATGGAATAAATTCCAGATTTGGGTTTTGTCCTTCCAGAACAAGTAATTTCTATGTGATCTTAAGTACATAACGGGCTGCCAGTTTTCACAACCTCATTAAGAAAACATGTGAGATGATTTAACTATTCTGCTCACTTGAGAGAGGTACTGGGGGATGAATCTATATAATCAGTTTGAAATAGAGCAACATTATCATCAACATTCATCAATTATGAATCATCACAACCTTATATGACTGAACATTTTGGGAGAAACGACAAAGGAAATGTTAAGTTGCACATTCTGGACTGGGTTAGCTTCCCTTTTGCTGTAAAATGTACAGATAATCTTTGATGGAATAACACTCTTGATGCATTAGTAATAAAGGGTTTTGGCAACCTGAACCCAAATTCACTATACATTTTGAAGCTGTGCTGAAAGAAAAAAGATGGAAACATTAATTTCCAGCAGAGACTTACTCAAGCCATGCAGGGCCCTAAATTTGCTTTCTCAGCTACTAGATTTCCGAGTTTGAAATGCAGTGCATGATGGCATCTGTCCTTTACTGAGCAATTTGTCCTTTTGAGACCTCCCTAAAATTATTAGGAAAAGCCTTGCAGGCAAAGCCTCTTCATGCTAAAATTACATTATTTATGCTACCATAGTTATTTCTCAGATGACCTTGGAACTTCTCTTTCCCTTTTCTTTCCAGACTTTCTCTCTCTCTCTCTCTCTCTCTCTCTCTCTCTCTCTCTCTCTCTCTCACACACACACACACACATACACACACACACACACACCCTTACCTTCTTGGGAAGAGGCTAGAGTGTCCACATAGGAACATCCTCTTCTCCTCTCCAATTACCTTGTCCACCAGTCTCCACCCCTGCTTATTCATGAAGTCTTGCCAAAGCTGTTCTCATCCTCTCCTCCATCTGTACCCCACTCATTTGGTTCTCAATAATATGATAATATTTTGCCTTTTGAATCTACTCATCTTTTCTTGCATATTTAAGTGCCTAGGTCCTATTCCTTAATCATTTTTGTTAACTCAAAAAGGATTATAGCAGCTTATTTGTATGCTTCTTATATCAAAGGGATCATTAATAAGCACCTGTAGATTGAATGGATTAAAATAGAAATAGTTTAGTGCTCACGGTAAAAATATTTAGGTTAATGCATTTTTTAAATGTCATATATTCTGCAACTTTTTCCCCATTTTAAGAATAAGAACCTTGAATCTTCATGAGGGTCCTCCAGTTAAATCTTGATAGAGCAGAGACTTCCTTCCATGATGTCCAATAATGCTTCATGGTGCCTATTCTTAGATTCGTGATTTGGAGCCTCTCTGGGACCCTGTTTCTTCATCAATAGAATGAGAGACACATGTCAAACAACCACTTGGGTCATTTGCTGCTCAACAATGCTGTGAAGTATAAGTTGTATTGCTCTCATCCAAGATGTCTTTCTTATCTCCTGGTCATCTCTTGGCTTCCATTGACTTCAAAAAAATAACATTTTAACTTTCTGACACATCCAAGTTCTCAGGAATGATTTTTCTGAGCAAACACAGAGTCTATCCCTGGAATTACTGTATAGTAAGTAATTATTCACTTATTTTACTTTATTCTATGTTCAGACGTGTGTAGAATTAGAACCAGGGCTTAAGAAGAGAGTGAATTTTCTAGACTTCACATATCTGCATTTTAGTATCTGCAGGATTTCCTTGATTTTCAGTTCCTCACAAGCACTCTGGAAAGTCACCAATAAAATTATTAATAATAGCATGCAGAGAAAAAAAACTCAAGCACAAAGAAGGGGGAAGTAGAGAGAAAAGTAAAACGGAATTAAAACTCTCTGTAGCTAAAAGCTAAGAAATTCTGAAATTTTCCATATCTTTATCTGAGCTTTATAAGGCTCATGCACAAGAGTAACATCAGATTCTATGCAAACCTGAGAACAATCATCATAAGGAAATCAAGTAGTTAATAAACTCTACTACCCACAATGGAACACAGAAGAAAAGTGTTAAGACATGATGTCACCAATAAGTACATTATCATACCATCTTCAAAAGACAGCCTGATACTGAAAATGAGCTGCTTCTGACAAAACCCCTTCGGTTTGGGGTAGCAACTGTGACTCTGCCACAGGATAGAGGGTTAGGCCTCAGTGACCCAGGTATCATGGCTATGGTTCAAGTCGTTTCTGCACCTCCAATCAGGCACCCATCCTCTCTGGACTGTTGGGACAGTGCCCTCCTACTGAGCCTTGCTACCACCCCCAGATATTCATCCCTCCCTGTGGCTAACAGTGTGGAGCCTCAGGTATCACTGCCTTACAGAAACCCCCAGGATTCTCCCCGCCCTCATTTCCACCGTAGGGACCTAATTTAGGGTGATGAACCATACAGTCTATCTGAGACTGTCCTGTTGCTAACTCTGTAAGTCCTGCTTCCTAGACAACCCTTGGTTCCCGGCAAACCGGAACTCCTGGTCACTCTCTAACTGCTCTAGCACCCAAGGCCAGAGCAACGATGCTCTCTCATCCCATTTCTTTGTGTGCATCCCCCTCTCTGCCTAGGATTTTGTTCTCCCTGTCTTCACTTCATTCTTTCCTGAGGATTGATTAGATTCCTTTTCCTAAGCTATAATGCACAAGCGGCATTTTTCCCTGAGAGGCAGTTCACCCCTCTATAAATAGAATTTGACTCTGGGGGGAAAGACAGCAGCCTTACATAACCTTTCACAAAGCCCTACTCATTTTCTACCAGGACCAGAAAGGGCCTACAGTTCAGGAGCTAAGCAGAAACTTCTCTCACCAGGGGGAACACTAGTGATTTTCATTCAGATTGATCTGCTAGCACAGCTGAGCCCCAAGTCCTCTTCTGGTCGACTCTGATTTGGAGCATGCCAGTTAGAGCTCATCTCTCTGCCAGGCTGTGCAGAGCACAAGCTTCAAACCCTCCCACTGAGCCAGCTTTACAGCTTTTTTTCTGTAAAGCTTGACTCTTACGTATAAGCTACGCTCCCCTCTCCAGCCACAGAGGCCCGGGCAAAGGAGAATTTGGTCTATTTATGCCCTAAAGACTATTCCCAAAGGAAGGCAGGGTTCAGGGCAAGGCCAGCCCCTCCATGGTTTCACTTGGAGAATGTGGGTGCCATTGCTCTCAGCACAGAGTTGCTGGCAGAGGAGCCCAGGGCTCCAGGGTCCCTTTCAGGTTCCCTGAATCTGGGTAATTTTAAGAAAAAAAGAGAGTGGAGAGGGAGAAAAATACGGAATGAAAACCAACAGACCCTTTTAAAATGTGCCATCTTATCTTGAATGTTGGTGAGAAAAGAAGGGAAGAGGCAGATGAAACACCCAAAGCACAGTTTTAAGCACATTTTAATCTCAAGGAAAATGAAACACATGATTGACCTCCGTGAAATATATTACCTACTCAACCTCAAACCAGAAAACGGTGTTGGCACAGTTTTACCATTGTAAGACAAGCTCCCGAAGGCCAAGCCCTCCAAGAGACTTGAACTAGCCTGCACAGAAGGGGAGTGGCTGCAGGGCTCCTTAAAATTGTGGAGGGGAAAGTTAGTCCCTAGTGCAGTGTTTCTTTGTCACCTGGGGTTTAATCCCTTTGGTCTGGTCATGACTTGAGTGTCAGCATGCCCCTGAGTGTCTGCATTTGTAACAAGCTCCCAGGTGATGCAGGTCCAGGCAACATACTTTGAATAGAAAGACCCTAGGACTCTGGTTCTCAAACTTAGCTACATGTAGAGTCAACTGCGAGGATTAAAAAGTCCTTGAACCCAGGCCCCACATCAGAGATTCTGAATTAGCTGGTATGAGGAGGGCATAAAAATTGATACAGAGTCATGATGAGAGACACTCCTCTAGAGAGATGACTCTGGGAACAAATTATACATGGTACTGAAACAAACCAAGAACAAGCTTCTAGGTGTTCATGCTGAGTGGGTGCTGGATTGACGAGTGTGTCGGAAACGAATATGGTTAACCAGGAGAGAATTAATAAGAGATGATGGTTTAGGTGCAGAATCCACAGGAGACTTGCTATGGGCTGCCAACTTTGATCACTATTACACTGTGTCGGGACCTTTTAGCTGGACCTATTAGCCTGTAAATCCAGCTAAGGCATGAACCAGGTCCCGCTATTTCATGTGGTTGGTTTTAAAATTGCCACTGGAGTCTGACCATCTTATTTTATTTCTAAGTCTTTAAAACTACAGCAATGGAATTGAGGATTCTAGAGTGACCTCCTGCGCTTGTGAACGTTTTTGTTTGTAGACTATCTCAGAATTAATGTATCCCATATTAAGATCATACTAATAGTAGATAGCACTTATGAAATATTTATTGTTAGGTCATTGGAATAGATATTTTACATATCTAACTGCTGGAGTGATGTTATCTCTGACTTAGAGTGGGGAAGCAGAAGTTGGGTTTGTGTCCATTTTACAGGTGGGAAGGTTTAGGTCCAGTAAGTTTAAGGCCTTAATCAAGACCACTAGTCAGCAGGCTTTTCTACCTAGCTGTTACCTCTCTCATTATGACCAAAGACCCAAAGACCATGGGACTATGGGACTGGTTCATCTGCGGAATTCAGCAGCTGAAGGCAGAGTGACTCAGCGGAATAAATGGTGCTGGGTCCAGTGATATGGAAAGGTCACAAATCAATGACTTCTGAATGAACTGCAGCTTTAACGCAGAGAGAACACTTATCATATCTTACAAAGTAGTTCTGTAGAGAAAACGTAGAGGAATGGAACGTATTGCAGAGAAAAATCATCTATCATGGTTTTCAAGTCTTAGATTTTGTTTCCTTTCTTAAATCACCAAGAGCCATCAGGCACACAGTTTGCAAGAGGCCACAGTAAGAAGAAATGCCCCCACGCCAATCCTACTTCTCCAGACAGCCGAAGTCCTATCTCCCTCTGCTGGGTGACTGTGGTCAGAGTGGAAGGGGCCTGTTGCAAGAGTAGTGTTTGCCTCACTCTTTATGTTTTTTGAAGTCTCTCTCCCTAGACGAAATTACTTATGTCCACATGACCCCAATCTAAACACTCAGGATACATAGGCTCCCCAATTCACATCCGACAGATGAGAAAATCAGCGCAAAAGCTGTTTATGTAATTTGCTTAAATTTTTAAATGACTGTGCTGACATTATAGAAAGCTCCTTAATATGAACTCATTCAATTTATCCAACTAACATTTACTGAGTATGAGAAGCTTCTACTGGTGAGAGGATCTTAATGTGTTACCACACTATTATGCTTAGTACTCCTGGCACAGATAACATGCATATTTGGGGGGTTCACTATCCTTCCTCGCATCACAGGGCCTTGGCACCCACTTTACTTAACCTGGCTGTCTCTCCCCTTTCCCTTCCAGAACACCTCCTTACCTAAGTTAACTTATCCTCAGGCATCAATCAATCACAGCTTCCACAGGAAACCTTCTCTGTTCTGCTTTTTGGATCTCTTTCTTGCAAAAGTTTCTTTCCTTTAAAGCTTTAGCTCATTTGAAATTATGAGTTAGTTAATATGTTTACTTAATTAGCATGTTTATCTCACTGGGATGAGTTCTGCCACCACCTTAATACTCTTCCTGACACACTCAATGAGTAGAGGGTAAAGGGCCATGGAAGAGAAGGGGTGTATTTATAATAACCAGCAGTCGGATCTGCAGGGGAAAAAAACTATAATGTCCACAGTTTCTTCATTATTACTACATCTATAGCTTGGTTTCAACATGATTGACAGCTCTTTACACCCACTTGCTTTTTTTTTTTTTTAATTCCATCAATCTAAGAATACAGGGATGAGAGAATTATCTCCCTCAGACCATCTGGCTAATATTAATATATTAATGATATAATGCATAAACATTGTAGTTGATATTTTGCAGTCTGTCCCACTTTGTTTGTATTCTTTTTTTAATGAGCACTTTGTTCAGCCTTGTAACCCACTTAGCTGTGTGTGTGCTTGTCACCTCTGCTTGAAGATGAGCCCTTGGAGGGCAGAAATACTTTGAAACTTTCCATTTCTTTTCTCGTATCACTGGGCAAATGCTCTGTAACTAATACCTTGACTCGAATACTTGATCTTATTTGATCCTTACAGTACCTCAATGATTATGTAAGGCATTGATAGTCCTACCTGGAAAATGAGAACACAAGTTTGGGGAAACAAAATGTGTATGGCTGGCTATACCACAAATTACAGACCATGCTGAATCTATATTTTATAATGCACGACTTGAGAGTTCTTACTTAGAAGAGCACATTAAATTTGGGGTCCTTGATTACCAGAAAGATATAAACAAACTAGAGGGAGTTCAGGTAAGAAAAGTAAACATGATTAAGCTTCTGGAGGGGTATGAGGAAGGATTAAATTAACTAAATATTTATAGTCTGACTAAGGGAAGACTGAGGAGGAAGGCAAGCATGATTGATAGCTAGAATTATTCAATGCGTCAGCACAGAAGAGACAGAGTCACTAAAAAGGAGGAAAAGAAACCAGGAGCCAGACACAGGATTGCAGGGAAGAATATTTAGAACAGGACTATCTAAGATGAACTGTGAAATAAATTTTTAACAACAAAAACTGATTCGGTGCTGAAAAGTTTCCCAAGGGAAAGTTAAGAAACAATCCCCGGAGATGTCTCAAATCAGCAAGAGAAAATAACTAGAAATTGTCCTGCGGGGAACAGCTCTGCCCAGACATTAAACATGAAAGGGAAAGCTTTGCAGATTTTCTCTCTAATTTATATTCTTCTGGGATCCCACGAGGCTGAGGAAAGATGTGGGAACAATGGATTGAGGACTGAGTGCCGGGGGTTGGCTTAGATGTCACAGCCTTGACTCACATCTCTAATGAGTGGGCACAGAAGGCAACCCGTCAGAGAGCCCACTCCAAGCTCATCCAAGGCTTTATTTCATCCAGGGACCTTCATTAACCTGCCCCATGGGAGTAGGTGAAATGATAATGAACCCAAACGAAAACTGGAGAGGAGGGTGCACATGTGCAAGCAAAGAGGTCCCGCTGATCCTCACAGTCAGATATGCCATCAATTCAACAAGGATCTTGGGTCTATGCATTTTGCTGTGTTAGAAACACAACCAAGATCAAATGGTGAGAGTAGGGCTTTTAACTCAGGTTTGGTGTTTATCATGACTCAGTCATTCTTTGGTTTCATTATATTCAAGGGATTCATAGCGTGCCTCCAATTAAGCCTGGCACCCCAGCATCTGTTTCACTAAGAGTGAGGCTCTACATGGACAAAGAAACAGGATAAGTCAGAATAATGACAAGGTAGGGGTCGCTCTGTATAATCAATAATCAATCTTACAGTGGCTAAGGATCTTGTTTCTAGACCAAAATCAGAGTACTTTGGGAAGATGTTGAAGTAAAGCCTGGGCTAAAGTGAACATGATACAGCATTAGGTGACAACTTGCTACAAGTTAAGACTACTAAGGACATCTGTGCCTGAAGGCAAAAGGTTGCTCAGTAGGAGAAACAAAATAACCACCAATAGTATTCCCATGTAAAAGCAAATGGATGCTCAATTGAAGAAACAGAATGACAGAATTATCTTGCTGAAATCACAAATGGCCAACAAATTTATGGGAAAAAAATGTTCAATTTTATTAGCAATCAGGGAAATGCAAATTAAACCCATAATGAGATGTTAATTCACATCCACCAGATGAAGGCAAATTAAGCAAATGAAAATACCAAGTGTTCGTGGAGACAAGAAGCAAAGGGGACTTTCATATGTTCATGGTGGGGGTTTTAATAGATGTGATATGTCATTGCCTTCTAAAACTAAAGATGACTAAGCAAGTCTACCACTAGGTATGCACCTTAAATATGATGGCAAAGTTTTACTGGGGAATATGTATAAGAATGTTCAAAGCAGCATAATTGACAATAGCAAAGTTTTGAGTTCCCAAAGTCTATCAATAGTAAAATGGATAAAATTGTGGTTAATTATTACCAAGGAATATCATACAACAGAGTGGTTGAAATGCAGTCATACACATCCATATAGATGAATCTCAAATGCTTAATGCTTAGCCAAAATGCAGGTCATTATATCTCTTTTATCACAACCAAGTACAGGCAAAGCAAAATAGCATACTGAAGATGCAATAATCTGCGACAAAACTCTACAGCAGACAGCTATTCATTATCACAGAGATCAGAAAACTACTAATGGGCTCATAGGTAATTGTTGCATTATTTTTGTTATGATTTTTAACATATATGTATGTAAAGTTCATAATTTAAAGAAATCATATAAAGTTGAAACCAGTAATATAACTAGAATTGATCCAGTCCACACTCTCATTTAATAAGAAAAATTTTGCTGCATAAAGAACAAATGGTGTGCAAATTAATATCAAATTTCAGAAATGCTACAAACCCAGTAGTTAAAATGAAATATCTCTATCAAGTGACTCTATCAAGTGACTCAGGTCCAGATTTAGACCCAATCTTACTTTAGATCCAATCTCAACAAAACTTTATCTCCTATTTCTTAGTCAAAATTAAAACAGAAACAACAACAATCTCAGAAAAAATGAAAAGCAGAAAAAACAAAATCCAACAAGATTTTGGAGAAGTTTCAGCTGGACATAAGGAAGTAGATAAATGTATCATAAAATGTATTTTATGAATCCAAAATAAAGTTCTTAATAAAACAAAATTAGCAGTCATGGTCATTTCATGGAAAAAATAAACATCTAAATGATGTAGTACTTTCAGAAATCATCCTGATAATATCATATCATATAATAAATGAGTTACAGTGACACTATGGGTCTATGAAGAACGGGTTTAAATCATATTCTACATACCTCTTAAAAGACAGTTGAGTGGAGAAGTATTTCTAAAAGACAATGGTGAAATTTGTGAAATCTAAAAATATTGGGGCTTCACCAGAAATTCAGTTACTAAGACCAATGGCTTGAGTTAATAATATTTATATTATCTGCTTAACTCCCTTATTCTCTTATAAAAAATGTAAATGTGGTTTCAAGAACATTTTAGATAGTCAGAATATAGTTATATTGATAAGACCTCTTATTAGGTCACAATTCACTTAGTTGGTATTTTCATTAGATCACATCATAAAGATTCAATTAATTCAGCGGAACACTTTTGTCCTAGATACTCTTAAGAGTAGCCCTCTGGCAAGAACCAATATTGAAAGGATGAGTAAAGGACAAGGAAGAAACCTCCAGATTGCAACATCACTGTTCAGTTCTGTCACAAGAATCATTGTGAGTGGTCTTGGAGAAGGTCTTCCAACATGGAGGATGTGAAATGACTAAGCAAGAAAGAAGTCACAGAATTTGGATTTGATAAATTAAGCTAAAGCATATAACAAAACTAAGAAGTAGTTTATAGGTACTGGGCTCTGAGAACTTAGCAGAAAAGAGAAACTCTCCCACTCAAGTCATGCCCTAGCTATAGACTTGAAAAATACGATCAATAAATACAGAATGATTTGTGTGTTTCCTGGTTAGACTTTCCCTCAAGAAATGAGAGTTGTGAGTAATATGGTTGTTTGGAACTATTCATAAAAAGCAATATGTGCTGGTATGACTATTGGCAAATTACCATTAATAATGAAAAGAAAGGCCTATTCAATCATATGCATTATTATGTATTTCTAGGCTATACCATTGGACATAGTTTAGGCATTTCTAAACTATCACGGAAAACATTTTTACTTAACAGTCGAGTTAAAGGGGTTTGGTTTTAAAACCTCAGGCTAAAATTTGTCAAAGAACTTCAGAGCACTATAATAATTTTGGTCATCAATCAGCCAACCTGTATTTATTCACATTTGCACAGTGCAGAACCTGAAAAATATAAGATAAGGAATCAACACTCTCGTGTGGGAGAAGCAAAAGTGTGATACTAAATTGTGCTGCAATTTACCTGAGTGCTGCAATTATAAAGGTGCATAATAATTTGCATTTTATTTTTTGCTATTACCCACTTGGCATATATAACATGTCATTTTATCTTGCATATTTTTTATTGGCCTGCAGGGAAAATCTGAGTTGCTTATCCTTTCTTATTGACAAGTTAAATTTCACTTTACCTGAGATCTTGTATGAAGGAATATATCTAAAATACATAGAGCAATGCCATGCTATGAAAATTATGGTGACATTAAGAAATACTCTGATTTCTGGGGGAAAAAAGTAACTTTGAAGAAAATTAAAGTTCTGTTATTCTAAGCGGGTAACACCTTTGTGAACAAATAACCTCCCTTAGCTAAACTAATACCCTATAGCACTCACTTTGGTCTCTACTTAAAATGGGTGAGCTCTAGAACTGCAATAATTCTTCCTGAAAGGCCACAGGTTTGAGTCTACTATGGTAACAGTATGACTTAGCTGTTTTTAGAGTGTAGCTTAACTCTCCGCTGGGGGTTGGGCGGGGGACATCATAAAAATTTAAAATTTTGTTTTCACAGCAAAATCCTATTACCTTGCAAAATGTTCCACAGCATGTTAAACATAGTGCCCAGTGTGAAGGACTTCCCTGGGCTGCCTCCAATGGGGCAGTACTGATGCTGTATAGCTTAGAGAGGAGCTGTGGTCCTTCAGGGGCAGGCATGGAGAAGAAGCAGCCACAGGAGATGGCTGCACGTTTCACTGGGCATTGTGTCGATATTTCATCCAGTGTGCTTCAATCAGAAGTTAGTGAGATCCCAAGCTAGGATTCATTAAGGTGTAACTATTGTGACAACTCATAGAACTCTTAAATCCTTTTCTGCAGAATTGTAATGGAACAAGGAGAGAGAGAAGACGAAAAAGAAGATGCCGTTTACATTCTATGAATTGTAAATGTGCACAGTACTTACCCTTCCACTTTAGGGATTACAGTATTTTTCCAGAACCAAGTGACTTTTTATCTTTAGTTAATTAATCAAGCAATCCTCAGCGGGTTTAACTCATTATTCTTTTTACTCAAGCAATGCTAAGGTTTCCTGAAATTCATGTGAAATTTATGCATATGGTTCATCTAAGAGATTATCATCAGAGATAGATTAATCCATCAAAAATTTATCATTAGAGCTGGTATTTGTGTAACAAATATCCAAAGAGAGCAATGTGATTCTAGTTTGATGTGAGTTTCTGACAACACTGTGGGCCAGAACTATGAAAACTGGAGAGAGCTCTAGCCAGGCAAGAACTCAGTCACTAACTCAATAAAAACTGTCCTTACACAGTGAGGGCTACCACGATTAACCCCAAAATTAAACATTTATAGGAGAAAGCATGGGGGTAGAAATCATCACTTCTTTGTGTATATGTGTTTTGGTTTTAGTTTAAGACATTGCCCTTAAACTAGTTTAAGACACTTCTTTCTTTTCTTATCATTATACTGAGTGGAAAAAGCATGAGGAAGAAGTTTAGAATGGTCAATTCTCCAAAAAAATATAGTAAGAATATTTGCTAAGTGTAATCTTAGGGCACATTCTGTCATAGAAAGAGATCATCATTTTGGAAACTTCAGCACTGCCTTCAAACAGGCAGCATGAGGTGAAACTTACAACTGTTTTGGCCAGGAAGTCTAGATTTAACTCAGGGCTTGTTTCCAAAGGACAGTGGTCATACTGGATTAGATGACCTGACTTGGTGCACCTGGAAACATCCCAGGAGCAAACCACTCTTGCATTTGAAGAATCCCAGACCCTTGGATCCATGCAACAGGAGATGCAAGCCAGGAAGCAGGAGCACTTCTCTCATAAAAAATGCTCAACAAACAAATGGAGTGCTGGGATTCCCTTAGAAGGCGCAGTATCATCTCTTCCCTCTCCAGAAATAAGTAAAAACATCCCCCTCCATAAAAGAAAAAAAAAAGGAAAAAGAAAAATCATGCCCCCCAAACTCTTGTCAAATGTCCTGCTGGCCTGGAAAACCATACTGCAGCCTGCAAAGAAACGTACTTTAGGAAGAAGTTTCAGCAGAAGTCCATTCAGGAATTTAGAACTGAAGCTGTTCCTTCTCAATGGAAACAAGGAAGTTTGCTGAGAGGTTAACTTGCCAGGGAATAAATGTAAGTCAGACACACTGAGAAGTTATAAATCTCTCCCCAGGAAAAAAAAAAAATGCCTATCAGCAGTTCAAGCCAGCCCAGCTTTTAAGAGCATTAAAGCAAATGCACTAAACCTAATATATTCACACATAACACATGTGGTGGCCGTTTCACATGCTTCATAACTCAGAGGGCAGCTGCTGCTGTGTGGGAAATGGATACTGTGACAGGTCACTGGTGATTTATACTGCAGCACTCAACAGAGGAGTGGACTGCTGGCCTGCCCAGGGGCACTCGGGTCCTGCCATGCTCCCTCCACTTAACAGCACACCCAGATGGAGGAAGTGACCTGATTTGGTTGGGTGGGTAAAAAGGTGGTAGATGGGGGCAAGCAGCAAGCCTTACTGCAGCACATCCAGACTACATAAACTTATAAACTATTTCAATAGAATACAATACAAACATACTTGAAGAATTAATTAATTGATGGGTATACCTCCTATTTTATTCATTAACATCTATCATCTACAATTCCCTTCTTACCTGAGATTCCGAGACTCTACTTGATGCCTCTGCCTGGGACTCATGCCAAACATAGAAGATGGCATTTTACAAGAGCCTGCTAAAAGCCACGGTCCTCCGACCACAGCATCAAGTTCTCACCTTATGCTGACAGTGTTCAGGGATGCCCTCAGTTGTGCCATAATAATCCTGCACAAATCCACAGCAGCTTCAGACTTTACCTAGAAAGTGGGAAAGGGTCCCATGCTTTGTGCAAGTCTCTGTAATCCTTTGTTACCAATCAACAAAGTCTTTTAAACACTCTGCTGAATGGGAATTACACTACTGGTAAACTGGAGGCTTGGCCTTTTTAAGGGCACCTCCTACTGGTCCTTCCTTAGAGTGAACTATGCTTTCTTTATCACCAATTCCTACCATGTTCCCAAAGAGTGGATTTTACTACTAAGAAAAAGGTGACACTCAGATTAATGAGCAAAGATGACCAGAGTGATTTGACATAGCCATATCTCTAATGTGCACAATCCTGTGTCCTGGGACCTGTGCAAAGGCCACCATAATTCATTTGCAATTAACAGAAATGGATTTAGAAGCCTAGAGAAGTTTAAAGATAAAGATGGACAAGCTTATCCATGGGCATATCCCTTGTATTATATATTTTCATCTGCTTTTCAGGCACAAATTAATCTAAGAAGGTAAACTTTTAAAAAGAAAAATAAAGCAGTAATAAATGATGACAACTCTCTAGACAAGCAACTTAAGTGGGAGGGGGATATTCAATTCATTTAGAGATTAATAAAACATATATTAAATCCATCGCCATTCATCTATCTCCAACCTTTGCCAGACAAAAGTCACTTGGGAAATGGCTTTAAAATACTGTCATGTAATGGACATTGTCCTTTTTTGTACACCTTGACCAATGCAATATATTCAGCCAGGGCATTTCAGACCTTCAGTCCCCTTTGGTTCTGCAGACTTCCTACCTAGCAAGGGATGCCCCCTCTGAACTTCCCCTCTGATGTCCGTGGCCTCCCAACCTTCCAGAAAGAGCGCAAGTCCATTTTCTGTACAGAGGCAGAGTTCTACGCCTCGCCGCAGCATCTGCGGGTCGCGAGGAGGATAATTTTTAAAGACACCTATTTATTACAGAGAGGATGGGCTCCCTGGCCCACCTTCCTTAGGAATAATTGCAGAGGACAAAGCTCTGGAAGAGAGAAGCCCGGGAGGAGGGAACCAGCCCGAGGAGGAGGAGGGATCCTGGGCATAAGAGCGCGCGGCTGCGGGTACCCGCGCATCACAGGCGCGTGCGCATACACACACACACACACACACACACACACACACACACTCAAGCTCGCTCTTTCTGGCCAAACGAGGGTGAGGATGGAGTGCGCGTGCACGCACACGGATTCCTGCCCGCGTGTGGCTGCGCCAGGCTTTGGCAAGCTTCAGGCTGGCTGGGCGTTTGACTGCCTCAATCCCTAGCGACCATGAAGAGGCGCGTTCTGTGCTCCAGTTCGCAACCCTTGGCCACGCAGCACATAGCGGGGACAAGAAAGACAGAGCTTAGGACCCCAGGGAAGCTGGGGACTTGACCACTCAGATTTGATCCTTTTCCCTGTTAATTTTCAAGGATCAGGTTGGGGCGCTCCTACCCAAAGCCTGGTCCCTTCCTGCACGTTCTTTTCTTGTGGATATGGGAAAAGGTCGTTTCCAAAGGGATTTGAATGTTCAGCCAGCGGCTCTCCTCCCCACTAGGCCTGCCCCCACTACCCCAGCGCCGGTCTACTTGTGGTGAAGTTCCGCAAAACGAGTGAACCTTATAATGTGTCACTTTGCTTTTTTTTTAATTCTTTTGGCCCCAGGTCTGTATTCGAAGACTGCAGCAGCCTGGAGCAGCCTTCGGATCCCTCTTTCTCCGGCTTTAGCTCAAATCCAGTCGCCAAACAGTTTTGCCATTTTCAATTAGAAACTGCGTTTGCCAAGTACCAGGGCCAGGGGCTGGCTCCCCAGAATATCAATCATATGGAGTTTTGGAGGTATCCTGGAGATATCTGGAGACTTAGCTGGCGAACTGCATTCACCATTAAAAATAAAATTAAAATTAAAATAACCTAAAACGTACCTCCCTCCTTCCTGACAACTCTGCGCTTCCTTGGGTACCAAGGTCCCCTCCTCCGAAATTACCCAAACATATTAGCTGTCCCTTTTCAGATTTTCAATCAGCAAGTCCAAAAATCCAAACCAGGAGGCGCATGTATTCACATACAAACGAGTCAACCCCACCAGCTACATCCCGCACAGACTTCCTCAAAGACCCCTCAATGTCCTCCTCCTCCGCTGCTCCTGGTTCTCCAATTCGCCTTCCCCTTCACAGGTTTCTAAGGCTTTAAGGAACCAACACAGTTCCTTTCAACGACATCCCCATCACCTGTCCCAGTCAGACCGCTCTCCAAACCAAGCCAAGTATTTGCAAAAGCAAAGATGAGAGAAGCACTAGATTTTTTAAAGAGCGAAGAGGCGCCCCTCGCCCCCGCCGCCAACATCCTCCGCCCCCAAGGAGGGGGAAAAGTCTTCTGTCTTTTATCATCTGCGCGGAAATGGGGAACAGAGGGAGCTCCGAATATCTTTTTATTTTACCTCCACCCTAATTCCACTCTCGCCAAATGAAATGAGAAAGGAAAAGGGGTAAGAGGGTGGGCGAGCGACGAGAAGAAAGAAAAGAACCTCTTACCGGTGACTTGAAGATGCGCGCTGAGCAGGGAAGCTCCGAAGAGTACAAAAGCCAGCTTGGGTACCCAAACACATCCAAGACTATTCTCCATATTTCAGCCAACACCTTCGGGGCCGGGGGTCCTGGGCAGCGGCGGCACTCACACACATGCACTCACACACGCATGTACACATGCACACACACGCGCTGAGCCCCTTCGGCTTCCTCCTCCTCCTCCTCCTCCTCCTCCTCCTCGTCCTCTTCCTCCACCTCTTTCTCCACCTCCCCTGTGCCTCTTCTGCCTCCGAAGCCTTTTTCCTTGTCCACTGAGGGAATCAGCAGCAAAAAGAGGCAGCAAAAAGTTCCATTCGGTCCAAGAGATTCCGAGCCCGGGTAAAGTAACTCAAGGAGAGGGAGGGAGCAAGAGAAGGGAAGATAGCTTTCGGCGGGGCTTGCAAGTCATCAATAAACAGAATATCCAGGAGGGACCCAGAGGAGAGGGCAAACAATCCTGTGACTGGGCTGGGCATTAAAAGGTTGAGGCTGGTTCCATGTCGTCGGTTGGGTCAAGTCGAAGAGGAAAATCCGCGCGAGAGCTGGTGATGCTGTTCGTTTTGCTTCCAAGAGCTAGGGGACCAAGGGAGGAGAGGCGGGGGGCTGCGGGGTGGAGCGCTCTCACTTGTTACTGGGGTGTCCGCCAGCGGTGTGTGAGCTGGGAGTTGGAACCGTACTATCCATTGATCCGGAGAAGTGAAGGGCTGGAAGGGAAAATGTGGAGACCGGAGGGAAACGAACTGGATCAGGCAAAGATTCCACGCGAAGGGGGGTTGGGGGCAGAGAGACGAAGGCTTAGGGAAAAAAAGAGCGGACGGAGGAGGCTTCCAGCAGCTGCATTCGCCTGGTCTACATATCAATGCGCAGGGATGCCCTCTGCGGGCCAGGCGTGGGAAGTCACTTTTGTCAATGAAACCAGCCATCACCGTGAGCGTGTTTTGCAGCAATCATTTCTGACACTCAACATTCAGGAAATTATCTTTATATGACTGTGAAACCTAGGTGGGTGTTTAAGCTAGGGCTAGTGGCCAGGGTGTTTACTTCTTTCCTTGCCCTCAGCATTACTTAAAAGAGAGGTTTTCATTTGGGGGAAAAAAAAAAAAAAAGTCACCCAATGCAACTCTCTTCTAAAACTAGTGGAAAGATGAGATCCAGAAATACAATGACCAAATCTCAGACAACTGTTTCCTGACATAATAGCTAGTGTCCTCTTTGTGTAAAAGATCTTATTTCACCTATCTTCATTCTTTTCCAGATGTGATTCAACATATTTAAAAGTACTAACCGTGTTTCCTATGTTCCACATATACTGTGTACTGATGACTCCTAGGAAACATGGTCAGGAGATTTAGTGAGATTCACTCACTATCCTCCAGGGGTTTTTTAATCAACTGAGAGAGGAGCATAAATGGATAATTATAAATTATCATGATAAACACACGATGGTCTATGTAATAAGGAAGTGCTATGGGAGAACAACAAAGACATTTCTTCAGTCCCTGGATATGGAGTGAAGTGTGCATACATACACACACACACACACACACACAGAGAGAGAGAGAGAGAGAGAGAGAGAGAGAGAGAGAGCGCACAAGCAAGCAGGGTGTGAACAGAAATGAACTTTCAGGAAATTGTTTTGAGTAACTTTTATAACTTGTCTCTACTGCAAGATCTCCAGTGTCTTTGAGCAGAGAGGTTGTATGTCTTTCATCTTTGCACTCCTCACACATGCTAGGGTGAAACTTGGATAACACACATGCCATATATTTTTGCTGAACTGGCAAACTTGGAAACCAATTAATTTGGGCAGAAAGGATGATGAAGAGACGCGCCATTTTGGTTAATGTTTTTTTGTTTTTTGTTTTTGAAGATGTTCAGCTGAACTTTTCTCATTCCTCATTGTGTTACATTATTCATTTTTCTCTCTTCTGCACATTTTCTTGTCCTCTCAAATTCACCAGGGGGTGAGAGGATAAAATGTAAACATCTATTTAGAAAGGAGGGGGGGCATAAATAATATGGATCAAATCACCACCAGGAAAATTCCCATGACATTAAAACTGGACAAGAGTGTTTCCAATCCTTAGTCCTGTCCATTTCTTCCTGCTATGGAAAAGCAAAAATAAGATGTACCCTTTAAGCCAGAACTTTCTGAAGAAGGATATATACTCGTTTTGTTGTTGCTTTTGGTTTGTTTTGCAGTGCTAGGAATGGAACTAAGAGCTTCCTGCTTGCCAGGCAGACACTCTACCACGGAGTCACATCCCCAGCCTGGAGCTCAGGTTCTTTGGAGTGCAATGATACTCTCTGTTGACCCAAAATTTCTCAAAACACCCAAGTTTCTATTAGCTGAATATATGGAGGTCTCTGAAAGTGCAAAGTGTTTTAATTGAGTCCACTGAACTTTCTAGGAGATCCCTGCTAAAAACCTTCAGGGAGTTTGTGAACATTCAGAAATTTTATGAAAAATGATTGGCTCTGGGCACATGCCATTACTCACCTCCCTGAGGTGAGTTTGGTGATCTTTAGCTTTCCTCAGATGAGCAAAATGAGTTCAAACCTCCCCCCTGCTGAAACTGTAAAGAACCATTAGATAAGAGGGTAAGGATGTGAGAAGAATTGCCATCTTCCTGAGAGAACAATAAAGTCCATTCTTTCCCACATCAGTAAAAAAGATGCCCTCAAAAAGTGGGAAGATAGGAACCAAAAGTGTCCCATGTCACTCACATCTCTTTAAAGGTACCCTGTTCAGCTTCACACCATGAATCTTGCTAACAAATTACTCTTCACTATGGTCCTTAACTGATGTACCCAGAGTAGTACAGACCATCAGTCCACTGGGCAATGATCTTCTAGAAAATATCCATTGAATACTCTTTGTCTTAGATGCTCACGTGCTTCTAAAACTGAGAGTAAATGACCGTTGCTTTTATGCTCCTACCCAGAACTCTTCCTCCACCTCAGATGACTTCAGCTTGATTTTGGAGTCTTCTCTTGGAAACAACCTTAATATTTTCTGACTCAAATCTCAGGAGTTTATTCTGGGGAGACACAGCACTTCCTTATCCCTCCTCTCAGAGGTGTCAGACCCACTTCCCACCTGGCTTTCTCATCAGGGAAAAAGTAAACCAAAATATAAGCTAGGAAGAGGAAAGGAATGGGAGTCACAGAAAGCAGTTTAGTGTAATTGATGGTCTTCCTATAACCCAAGACAGTTGAGAGCCCCCTTTGATAATTTAATATGGTGGAAAAACATAGGGGATTCAGACACAGTTTTGAGTTCTGAAGACAAATTCATCAATACTTTCATTTCTTCAAATCACATATACCCTAAATTATATGTGTTTCTGTGTGGGTGTGGAGGGAGGTATCAGGAAAAGTGTTTTGATTTGTTTTCCTGAGTTTAACCTAAGATTAGCCAAATTAAAAGTTTGTAATTCATTTTAGAGATCCCACTTTGGAACTATATTTCTTGTTCTACCTTAATTCAGAAAATTAATGATATTTATCTATTTGTGCTCTGCCAATATTGTCAACTGACTTTGGATACCTTCAAAAAGATATTTTAGGAATTTATTGACAAAAGCAATAACATCTAGTCAATGGTACATATTAGGCTATGAATTTTTTTTTTTACTGAATGTCAAACTATGTGAACAGGACAATGTGATAATCTACCAGTCAATCATTTATTTTTAAATAGCTATTATGTTAGACAATTGATTTATGTACTGTCCATGTACCACGTGTGAATTTAAGTATGATATAGTCATTGTCTTTGGCTAATTTATAATCATGAGATGAAAGGATGTGTTTTAGTTGACATTGGTTTGATTTTGATTTCCCAGTTGGTTGGTTGCTTATTTGGCTCTGAATACCTTATTCTTCATTTTGGTGGTAGTTTGCGGTGAGAGTACTACCCCTCCACATTTTCAACCACAAAGTTGAGAAGTAGGTCCCAAGTCACTTTAGCCTGTCCTGATTATGATGATAAATTCAGAGGTGAGCCCACCAGCCCATCAGAGTGAAGGAGACATTTGCTGAGGCAGACAGGATTGAGACCTCATGGAATCTCAAGGAAGCACTGCTAGGAGAAACCCTCCCCCCAGACTGTAGAAAAGCATGAGCTTCAGTGCTGATTTATGAGAAATCCTGGCGTTTTCATTAAGTTCCTCTGAGGAACTTGTAGTCGACAAGGTCCTCACTCCACCATCCTCCCCCACTCCCCCATGCCAATATCCTAATCCTCAGAACATGTGAATAGGTCACCTTACATGAAAAAAGGGATTTTTCAGATGTGACAAAATTGAGGACCTTAGAATGAAGAGATTATTCTTGACTACCCAGTGAGTGTCTTTAGTAAAAAAGAAGGAGGAGACAGAAAGTCAAAGACAGAGAAGGAGAGGTGACATCAACAGCAGGGGTCAGGACAGGGTGATTCCATTGCTAGATAGGACCATGAGTCCAAGAATGCAGGGATTCAGCCTCTGAAAGCTGCAGAAGGCAAAATCTGATTCTTCCCTGGAGCCTGCATGAGGCACAGTCCTGCTGACCCCTTGACCATGGTTGTGTCACACTGATTCTACCTATGTGACATCCCTAAATAGAAGGTCATAAACTTGTGGTGTTTGAAGTCACTAAATTTTTGGTAGTTTGTTACAGGAGTAATGGGAAGTCAGTACAGATTTTGATACCATGACATAAGGGTACTGCCATAACAAATTCTTAAAAATGTGTAAGAAATATTGGAAATGGGCAAGAGGCAGAAACTGGAAGAATTTTAAGAAACACGAGAGGAAAAAGCCTAGATTGCCTTGAATTGACTATTGGCACAGATAGGGACACCAAAGGTGTTGCCATTGAGGAATGAGATGAGACACCTTGGTTATAGAGTGATGGGAAATTTAGCTTTATTGTGTCTAACAGTTTCGTGTGGAGCAAAATTTGCAAGTGATGAACTCAGCTATGCACTGAGAAGTTTCCAAATTGTTGAAGATGTGTCCAGATTACTCTTTGCTGTTTAGATTAAAATATGAAAAGGGAAATATATAACATGGGAAGGGCAATTATGCATAAAGAACCAGTGGTCAATAATTTGTGAAAGTTTCAATCTATTCAGGTGACAAAAGACATTGAAGTGAGAAGATCTGTGATCAGGAAGTAGGCCTGGAGAGAAAGCCAAGACGAGACAGTCTCTTTGGCTCATATATCAGAAAGGTTAAAAGGTCAGAATATGTAGTACCATGGCAGGCGCTTTGAGTAAAGTAGGCATGAGACTCATGGATCCTCTTAGCTGTCTCAACTGAAACCAGAAGTACCAAAGAGATTATCCAGGAAAGGTCCATGGAGGAGCCACTTATTCAATGGAGTGAATACTCAAGATATTTGTGGGAGACCAACAAGGTTCTTGGGAATGTTTTACCAGCAGAAACACTCGTCAGTTTAGTCTAGCAGAGAAAGGACAAAATGAAATGAGGCTTTTGGACTTCTAAAATTCTATGGATAGGAAATAGACTGATAAAAGCACTCAACTACTAAAATGTGCTAACCTTCATGGAAAATAAAAAAAACAAGGATAGTCCCAAGGACTGAGAGCTAGAGAAAAGAACCAAGAAGATGAAGCTATAAACCTCAGAACTATTCCTAAACCTTGAAAAATAATGCTATTTTGCCTGGCTGGATTTCAAAATTGCTTGGGACCAATAATACCATTTTTTCTTCTACTTTATCCCTTTTGAACAGGAATATATAGAAATTGACTTCCTATGCTTTCACACCACTGTATTTTGAAATTATATCATTTGTTTTCTAATTTCACAGGTCTACAAATAAAGATGAATTTTTCACTAGTATGGATTATGCCCAGAGTCTCACCCGTGCTGTATTTAGATGGTGAGATTTAGGACCATTAAGCTGATTCACAGGTAGATGAGTTTTAGACCTTTGAGTTGATGCTGCTATGAATTAAAGCCCTGGGATGTTGGGAAAGGGTGAACATAATTTCCATGTGAGATGGATGTATATCTTCCAAGGGAAAGACTATGGTGGAAGAATAATGGTCCACCAAAGATAGCCACATCTTAATCCTGGAATCTATGAATATGGTACATATCATGACAAAAGGCATTTATGCATAAAATCAAGGATTTTTAGATAGGGAGATTATCTCACATTATCTGGGTGAACAAATTGTAATCACAAGGGTTCTTATAAAATGGAGAAGGGAGGCAGAGAATCAAGTTAAAGAAGGGACATCATGATGAAGTCAGAGGTCAAGGTGATGCCATGTTGGAAGGGGTTCCCAAGCCAAGGGATGCAAGCAACCTACCAATGTTGGAACAGGCAAGAACAGACTTTCCTGTGGAGCACCCAGAAGGAACTGGCCCAGTGAGCACCATGCTCTTACAAGTGCACGACCTATTTGCTGACTCCCGATCTCCAGAACTCTAAGAGAACACATTTATGCATACTTTTAGTCACTAACTTTGTCACTAACTTTTTAAATATGTTACATAAACATTTATTTAAAAAACTAACACAGAATCTGAGAATGAAGTTGAAACTGTAGAATGAAAAGAAGGAGAGAAACTCAATTCTTGGTGACATCCCATGAGCCATTGGAATGAGCCACCTCAGTTAACCCCAGCCCTGTTTTTGGATTTCTCAGTTACAAGGGTAACTATTTTTTTTTTTTTAAATTTTGGAATGAAGACTAAGATGGGCATCTATCCTGTACAATATAAACTAAACTAATTTTTTAAAAGATGATCCTTATTAAGCGCACTCTCCACTATGAAAATCATGGTTTTTATCCAGTTCCAGTCTTGCAACTGATGTTTGGATGTCAGAAGTCAACAGAAGTCTAATTTTGGGTGTGTGATTATGTGACGGTAAAGGGAAGACATTATTATTTTTAGTCAACAAAACTTTCTCAATACCCAGTATTTTTGTAACATAAGTATTAAAAGGAAGAATGAGTTCTTGCTTTTAAATAGCTTCCCATTTAGAAAAAAAAAAAAAAAAGACAGATATCTTTTTTGACCTAGAATTAAAAGCTCAATATAATAATAGTTTTTTAAATACTCATGTAATTCAGAGGAAGGAGAAAATGAGATACTCAGAGATTATCTCTTGGAGATAACAGAACTCCACTGGGACTATGAACCCAGCAAAGCATTTAAGGTGATTATGGATATGAAACATTCTGGAGATATTGAATCAGTCTGGCAGATGGGGGTAATTTGAGTAGGATCCCAGCAGAAAGAAAACCCCTAATGATGAGAAGGTTCTAGAGTGCTTATGCTTCCAAAATATCCATGCTTCCTGTCTTCTCATATTTTCTAAAGTGCAAAAATCACTTGTAAAGGGGATAGCTGAATCATTTTTTGTCAATCTTTAAGGAACAGAAGACGCATTTATACCTGAAACTGGACAGGATTTCTTGATGCAAGGGTTGGGGGTGGGGGAGAAAGGCTACTATAGCTATTTCTTACTGTAGGCAGGTGAGCTTGATGTAAGTCCCAGGCAGGTCCTGAAAATTAATTATAAAAGACACAATTTGTAAACACTTATGAAAGAATGCAAGGCTACTGGGAGCCAGCATGGGTTCACTTAGAACAAATTATTGCAGATTGAAACAGCTGGAAAATGTCACAGATGAATCATATCCAGATCTTAGCAAAGCATTTTATAATATGATCATGATATTGTTGTTAAATACCTAAGTTAAATTTGACCTCAAGTACACATTATGGTGACTCACTGGAAACTCTTCTAGGAAGTGTTACTATGATAAATGCCAATGGATGACCAGTTAGAAGATTAATTCTCAGAGAGCTCTACTTCCCCTTAACCCTATAGCAAGAGTCTTTTCATTGCTAAGTACAGAGATAGTCAAATTCTTGACAAATTAGTTGCGGATATAAAACCAGAAGGTATCACATAGATATTTGGTGACATATTTAAAATTCCAAAGAGCCCAGTAGGATGGAAAAGTAAAATGGATCTATACATGAAGTGAACAATAATACTTGTAAAAGGACTACATTAAGGTTCTACAAATAAAGGATGTGAAAAAGGGTTTAGATTTCAACAGAATGTAAAGAAATATCCACTCAAAATCCAGTGCCAAAATATGCCACATTAGGGACAACGCTGTACCCAAACTGCTCTGCACCTGTAAGGTTCCTCAGGTTTCTTTGCCCACAGACTGCCTTAATTCCCAAAGTGTATGACCTCCCTCTTTTTTTTTTTAAATTCCCTCTTCTTCCTTTATCACTCTTGTAAATACAGGTATTCTCCATAGAATTTAGAGTTAAAATATACTACTAGTATAGGTCCTACTAAATGTGTATTATATATTTAATGTATAACTTTTAATTAAGTATACTATATAGCACATTAAATATAACATGAAATGCAACTATACAGATATTTATAGAATATAAATAGTATATTTTAATATAAAATGTAAATAATTGATATATTAATACCATGTAATTTTAATTTTGTTCTAATATTATATATTATTATAAATAATCTTCAATGATTTGGGAGTAATTGCAAGTGGTTAAAGTCCCTACTCTGTAAGGAAGTGTATGAAATAGACACTAAGAAAATGGGTTTTCATGGTCCTGTCAGTGGAAAGAGAAGGAGTGAGAATGCATGCCCAGCTACTGCCCCTTTAAGAGCAGACGTGTTTTCCTGTGCAGGGGAAGAGGAGCATGCTACCGTGCAGTCACCATTTATATGCTTGTTACATATCATGCTTAATGCCAGGCACTTTAAGTGTGTTATCCTGTTTAATCCTCATAACAATCTTGCTAAGTACTTCTCTTCTCATTTGCAGATGGAAAACCTGAAACTAAGAAAATTAAAATTGCTAGGCAATATCACACAGTTAATAAAGAGAGGAGCTCACACCTGAGTAGCTCCACCTACTCCAGGATACCTATGCCACCAGCATACTGGTCACTCTGCTCCGGGCTACATACCTACACGTAAGCCCACCATCAGAACCAGCTGCTCAGAGAGGCACCATCTCTTCTCCGTGGCTAGCAGTGCCTTTCTTGGTTATGGGCTGTGTCTTTAGTTAAATCATGAATTACTGTAAAAGCTCTAGCTTAGGAACCCATAGAGAGTGCACAAAATGTGTTCTGCTAGTGACGTCCTCTGAGAAATGGTAAGGAAACTTATCCTGAAATCGAGAAAATATTGGTTCATGATACAGCAAACATCTTATAATGGCTGGGATGTCTGAGTCTTAGCAATCTGAATGGATATTCATCATATCCTTTCAAACACAGTCTCTACCCAGCCTCCCAACTGCCCACAGGGAAAGCAGAGCTGGCTCCATTTCAATAGTTGTCTTCACAAGTTTTCCACAGGAATATGGGTAGTTTTTTCTATAATAACCCATGGCAATGGAAGGAAAAAAAGCCTTATTGATTTCCAAAATGGGAAAAGAGCTTTCCTTCTATCTTAGAAAATAACAAAAGCAAGTTCTTTTGCACATAGAAAAGTATCATTTTTGCACTTGAATACTCTTGAAAATTGGTACTTTGGCACAACTCTATCACTGGTACTGAGGGAATACTCCTTCGGAGACTGGTAAAACTGCTTCAGAAATAGCCTATTTGTTGCTACAGTGCTGAAGTATGGAGGTTTAATTGAATAATTTCTTGTTTCTAGTTCTACCTTGTGAAGCATTGCAGAGGCTCAACTGCTGGCCTTGATCCATGAGAAACTTAGGATGTTTTGTCCTTTTATAGTGTGGGCTCTCATGTCCACAGCACTGTCGGTCCCCAAGAAAAAGGAGAAAGGGAACAAGCTCATCTTTTTGTGATGGTAAAGGATACGAGGGAAACTTGAGGAATCTTGGAAGAAAGGTTGGATTCTTCATTAGGCAAAGTAATAGATAAGAGAAGGGGGAGATTCTATTCTAAGCTTCTGTAACACAAAAGGACTGGCACATTTATATGTCACACATTTACTTACCATTATCAAACCATTAAGATCTAATGCTCCAGAGGGTGAAGCAAGAACATTTGCCCAATGATATTTTTTAAAAAATAGGAAAATATAGGCATTTTAACTTCTGCACATGGTATTGCCTTTGGTCATGAACATATTGGCTGCATCTCCAAACCTGATTAATTAGTAGGAGTTTTGTGTAGGTTCATGTTTATTTCACAAAATATAGAAATGTGATTTTTCAAAGAAATTGTTTTAGGTTGTTTAAAAGCAAAAAGGCCCATGCAGTCAAAGAGTTTAAATTGTTTCTTTTTCATGTGACAACTAAAACTTTCACGTAGATATTTTCATGTACATATTTTTTCTTTGGACATTTGGCCTTTTCCTTGAAAAGGAAGGAAGACTTTCCAATGAAAGTATTTTCTTAAGGATTCAGTGAGCAAAACTGAAAACAGGAGGTGGGTTATCTGAAGACAGCACTTCTATGTAATGGGCTAAGCTGTAGGCCTCAAAGATGACACTAACTTAATGTCAGGCCACTTCATGACATCCCAAGTGAAAATGTGGAAAAAAAAATATTCTCCTAGTGTTCTATTATCCTACTTTTCTCACACACACACACACACACACACACACACACACACACACACACACAAACTTTTCTAACATGGTGAAAGAGCATGTATTTAAGACCAGAGAAACCTAAGTTTAAGTCAGACCTGTTTACCAGATGACTTCAGTCAAGTTACATTCTCTGAGCCGCTACTTCCTCCTCTATAAAATACAAACACAAATTCTTCATTAGCTCATACTGAGCACCTACTAAGTGCCAGTCACTTAGTAGGTTTCAAGAGTCACTGTGTCTGTCCAATCTCTTCTCAACACAGCCATACTGCTCCTTCTAAAATACATGTCAGATTGAGTCACTCTGCTCCAAACCCTGCAATGGTTCCACCCCTAGCCCATCTTACTTAAAATTCAACTTCTCTACAATGTTCTGTGATGACCTGCCCCTCCACTCTTGGTCACTCTATGGCCTTGCCTCCTGGGTATTCCTCTGTTCAGGTCAGTGCTCCAGCCCCAGGTCATTTGACCTTCCGGAACCACACAGGGCACCCACTCACCTCAGGGCCTCGGCACACACTTCTCATCTCTAGGGAATTTCCAGTCAAATATCTGAATGACTTTCTTCCTAATTTCCTTAGGGTTTTGCTCAAACATCACTTCCTCGGGGAAGGCTTCCCTGACCTCCTCGTTGGTGAAGCTGTCTGAGGAGTACCATTTTAAGTAATCAGAGTGTTATGGTTTAGATGTTAGGTATTCTCCAAAAAGATCATGTATGAGACAACGCAAGAAAGTTTAGAGGTAAAATGATTGGGTTATGAAAGTTTTAACCTAATCAGTGCCTTACTCCCCTGATAGGGATTACTTGGATGGTAACTATAGGCAGGTAGGGTGCTACTGTAGGAGGTAGGTCACTGGGAATATGCCTTTGAGATATATATTTAGTCCCTCTTGAGTAGAGCTCTCTGCTTGCTTCCTGGTGTGATGTCCTAAGCTACATTTTTCCTGCCACACCCTTCCACCATTAAGTTCTGCCTCACCTTGAATTCCAAGGAATGGAGCTGGCCTTCGATGGATTGAGACTTCTGAAAATGAGAGCCCTAAAATAAATTTTTTCTCCTCTAAGTGTTCTTGTCAGATCTTTGGGACACAGTGGAGAAAAAGCACACTAAAACTAGAACTGCCCACTCATCCTTTAGATCTCGATGCCATTGTTTCTTCCTTAGAAAAATCATTGCCGAATAGATCAGATTCTCCTGTTGGAACTGCTCACATCTCCACGTGTATCTCCGTCAGGGCACTTACCACAGTGGTGATTTTGCCTGTGTTGTTGAATAAGATCGTCTTTCTCCCCAGACCATGACCATAGTGAAAATACAGGTTTTTGCACACCATCCTATTCTCAGCAGTCCAAATAGTGACTGGTACTTAGTAGGTGCTCAGTATGAGCTTTTCGAAGGCATGACTGTACTGACTTCACATGCAGAAGCTGGGGAAGAAAAAAGACTCATGGTCTTGGACCAGGGATCCCAGCCATCTTTCAGTTGTGTCTCAACAGACAGTTGCTGTGCCAGGAAAGGATAAGTCCTGAAGATCAGTTCCAGTGTAACATCCAGTGCCAAAACTGTGTCCTGGCATTGAGACTGAGAGATGGACAAGAAGATGGGGATCAACACATGAGATTAAGTACAAGGGGGACACACCAGAGAGAAATCAGGGATGATTACACAGAATGTACTTTGTAATGAAGAGTTTAAAGTTGTCTGTCCAAGGTTATTTGCACTCTGGTAAAATTCTAATCAATTTAATGTAAGTGGAAATACAGGATCTACAACTATGATTCATACTATTGATTGCCATTGTACAGAAATTGCACAAGTAGAAAAAAATTAGGATGACACAAAATAAAATGCTATTCAGAGGTGAGAATATGAGTAGTACATTTATTTCCTTTTTTTAGACCTTTTGAATCATATACAATTAACATGGTTCACTGTTAAAATCTGAAAAACATTATAATGTAATGGATACCTCTTGTCTTTATTTTCTCTAACCACTCATCTTTCAGACTGCTGATTCTCCATTTCCCTGTACAGAACCAAGCATTCTTCCTCCTTATCTCAGGATGTTCTTTGGATGTTTACCCCCGCCATGGTGTCGTGTTAGGAATGTGACCATGATCTACCTAGAACCAAAGCAATGCATAGAGGTGGTGCTGGAAGGCTTGGGCAGCGTGGAAGTGTGTTCCTGTTGGACCTGAGCTTGGGTGGGGCAGGGCTGTGTTCCCACTGGACTTGAGCTGAGAGATTTCAGGTCTGGAAGCTGCTTCCCTTTTTGTCAGCCAGAGGGAAGAGGCTGCCCGAGGATTAGTCACACATGAAGGGAAAGAAAAGCTGAGAGGTAGAGGGAAGCAGAGTCCTTCTCACATCTTTTGAGCCTCTGAAGAAGTTCAGATAGGAAACAATCATATCCCCAGTCGACTTCTTAGTTACTTGAACTACCAAATCTATTTTGTTTATTCAGTTTGGTTTGGGTTTCTGAAACCAGCAAAGTCATGAGTGATGTGGAAAAATGACCTGCTTTGTCCTTGTGCATGGGTGACAACGGCAGGATGGGATGTGTATAGGATGAGTTGGCCTTTACAACTGCTATGGCTCTGACTATTATATACATAGGGCCTTCTGGGGAATCTTCCTGGTTCTGAGAGATGGTGAATCAGTCTGAATACAGCCCTCAAAAGGCCAATGTTATAGCATCCTATATCCATCATTGTAGTTTTCACTGAATCAACAAACTGAAAGCTGTGTTTTCCCCAAACATAATTTTCACAAATAATATTATCTTTTTATTTTATAATAAGAAAATTCCCATAATTTTTGGCTAATGTGAATATCAAAATAACTGAGGAACCTTGATAAAACAGCTACCTTCTACTTAACAGCATATGATCTGTTCATTTCGTTTGACATGCATACTTTAAATCACATAAAGTCTACATAGCATATTAACTTAGAAATATTTTTCCTATGCTTAGCTTTTAACAACTAACCTTTTATCCTTCACGTCTTCACCAGCTATTTCTCAGTCATGCCTAAAATAGTTTTTCAGAGCACCTTACCTTATACTGTTGAGATGCAGCCATTTTGAATCCATGAGTACCCCAGACCAAATGTAGTTATTTCCCATAGAATCATGGTAATTTCATTTTCATATTTTATTCATAGCTATAGAACTAGTATCTTCAAAACATAATCTTGTTCAATAAAATCATCATTAAAAGGCTTGTTTACAATGACCTCAAATACCTTGTAATCTTGAGATTATATCTTTAGAAATAATTACTAATTTTATGATAATTTTTTACCATTAAAAATAAGTAATTATGTTAGTGACCTGTGTAAACATACATAACTGTTATTGAGATCAGTTCAGAGGCTTCCCCCCCACTCTTTGAAGAAGTGCTCTGTAATATTTTCCAATGTAGGATAAGAGATAACTTTCTTGGGGAAAAAAATCTTTGCTTGGAATGTATGTACTGTTTGGGTCTGAGCATGAACAACTGAAAGAAAAACTGTTTCTAAATGCACAACACTTTTGACACCAGTTGTGTGGTTTCCGAATACCAAGCATTTCTCCAGTTCTCCATGAATACCAACCTAGAGTCCTACAATTTAATACAGTCCTGGCATTAACTACCCAGAGTTAGCACAGATCTTACAGGTTCAGGGCTCAGTCCCCCAAAACTGTGCCGTGATCTGCTGCCAGTCTCAAGTAACAGGTATTCAGGTTATTCACAGATCTGTCTAACTTGACTATAAAAATCGCACATTCCACAACCTCTCCTTCATGTTTGATCATTTGCTCTCAAGACATACAAAACTCAGGGGAACGCTTTACTTACATTTTTCAGTTTTCTATGAGGGATGTTATCAATAGTCAGATAAAATCATACACAGGGCAAGGTCTGGAAATCTGCTGTCCCCATGGAGTTGGGGTACACCACCTTCCACACACATGGATGATCTCAGCAATCCCCAAACTCTCTAAACTTTGAAGGTTCTTATGCACGTTTCCATTATGCTGGGGTAAAGAACTAAACCACTGGTCACTGACAAGGGAACTCAGTCTCCAGACTCTCCCTGGAAGTGGTGGGTATGGGAAGGGAGAGAAGGGGATGACATGGCCTGCCCTCCAATCAATGGCTATTTCCTCTGATGACCAGCCCCCTGACTGAAGCTATCTAGGGACCCCAGCCACCATTCAAGCTATGAACAAACAAAAAGACTCTCATTTTCCTGCATATTCCAAGAGTCTTAAAAGCTCTTGTGTCAGGAAAAAAAAATTATACCAAAAGATGTTTCTGGTACCACTATCACTCAGGAAATTACAAGGGTTTTAAGAAATCTGTGTCAGGAACAGAGAGCTGAGACCCAGTATCTATTTCTTATTATGTCACAGCAGGTAGGATAAGCCCCAGCCCTTGCTGAACTCACTGTCTAGAAAGCCAAACAAATGGACAGAGATACAAGTGCAATTCAGTGCCACAAGCCCTGAGACCTGTGGAGTACAGGACATTGGGGGAGGGGGCACCACGGTGATGATGACAACATTGAAGAAGAGTGTTTCTTCTGGACTCTAGAAGGTCCAGAAAGACTGAAGAAGGAATATACAGGTGGCCCCTAATAAAGAGTAAAAACAAAGAAAGAGCAATGTGTGGGGCCATAGAGGTGGCGTGGGGTGCCCCTGGGAGGGAAGGGTGGGATGTCCAGGCAGGAGACTAGCAGTAGCAACAGCAGAGGTGAAAGGAAGACTGTCTCCTCCTTCTAAAAAATCAGTTGGTTTCCTTTTTTTTCCTTGTTCGTTTACTTTTTGTTTTAAATTTCACTGTGCTGAGAATTAGTGAAGACACTATTAAAAAAACAAATTCCTGGATTTTGAAAGCTCTAGGGTCCAAGACAATATGGCATTTCCCTGCCAGTTGGGCAAATACTAGAAATAACCAGCATTCATATCAAAGGCCAAATTCATGGTCATTTGAAAAGTGCATGAATTTCCAAGAAGCAAATTCATTTTAAAGAGCCATATTAGTCAAGCTTTTCCTGTCCCTGCTGCAGGCAAATCACCTCCATTGAGAGGTGTCCCCAATACTGGCTCTGCCGACAGGTCTGTCCTTCTCAGGACACATCTGCTTAATGAGAGCTGAGATGTACTTCCTAAGCTGGCATCTGCCATTCTATATATGTATATATATATTGAGCTTTTACTGTGGGTGAGCATAGTGCTAAGTGGTATGTATGTAAGACACAAGATTGAACCCATCACCAGTTCCTACTAGTTGATGAAAAGCTTAGTCTGGGAAGAGAAAGAGGCTTCTACATTAGGACTACCTTCAGTACAAACACACATGGATGGTATATCATGGTGTGCTCTCTCGGATCCTCTTCTAATTGTTTCTTAGAGCTATGAGACTTTAACATGTAAACAACACATACATGTGTAGAGGCAGAGGAAGGCCTCCCCTTAAGGCATATTACCATGAAATCATTTTCAGAATTTGGAAAATCAAATGGGAGTTAAGAATGTAAAATATAGGGCTGGAGTTGTAGCTCAGTGGTAGAGTGCTTACCTCTCATGTGTGAGGCACTGGGTTTGATCCTCAGCACCACATAAAAATAAAGAAAATAAAGATATTGTGTCCATCTACAACTCAAAAAATAAAAATATAGATAAGATTAGCAGTTGAACTTCCTGGATGCAAAACCTCTGGCTTCCAGCTCTTCATATCCTCTCTGTTAAGAGAGAATTAGACCCAGAGTTGGGGCAGATCAGACTTTCAAGTTTTTCTTAATTGGTTATGACTCTTAAGGCTGGAGAGTTACAGACATTCAAAATGAACAAAATATTATGAAAACTCAAGGATTGGTGAACAATATCCTTGAAACAGATGTGAACTGAGGTGGAAGAAGGGAAGCTGGGCAGGCAGTCAAGACCTGGGATTGTGTCACTTTTGACTTTGGGCAAGGTCATTTATAGAATTACAGAGCTGACCTGGTTGGTAGTTCCAGAACTGGTTTGTATATCAGAGTCATCAGGGATGTTTATTAAAAATGTAGATGTGCAGGCTCTATCCCATACCTGCCAAATCATTACCTCCATGGGGTGATAAGCATCTACACTGTTAACACTTCCAAGTAATTTTATAAAGGAAGTTTGCTACAAGTGTCACTGATGAAATCTCAAAATCAAGTGATCGCTAGGGTTCACTATAATTCTAAATTCTTCTTATTTTGTGATCAAACATGATTTTAAAACTAAGTGTGCCCTAACTGGAGGCTTAGTAAGGAATAGCCTATTGATTGATCAAAAGTACCTGAGTTGGTAGATCTATTCTAAATTATATATAAGATAGTGAAGTTAGACTATGCCTAAAATTGACCTTGACTCTCACAACTAGATGAATAAATGCCTCAGGGAGCCAGACATTGTTCTTGTTCCCTTTATGTAGCTCCCAGGTTTGAATCTTGCAAAAAGTCTTTGCTAATGTTTTTTAGATGCACCAATTACCCTGCGAAGAGTGTATCTACTGTTGGCTAATTAAGGTGCTATTTACCAGTTGAATAGGAAATGTCATTATGTACTTGCTTCACTGGCACAAGATCTTAATCAGACCTTCACTGAAGCATTTCAAGGCACTGGCATTAGAAGCTTTGAGCTTCTCTGGTGAAAAATCCCAAAGGAAGTAAGACCATAAAGTGGTAAGATGCCTTATCTGAAATGAAGAAATTTCACAGTAAATGAAAAACTTAGAAAAATTTGCAGAATCTCAAACTTATGATGAAAAACAATCAAGAAAAACAAAATGCACACTAAAACAAATTAGCTTTCCCATGTTAATACTGAAACCCACCAATACATTACCTTATCAGGCTTGTATATCTTTCTATAGACTTTAGAATAAAGATTCTTGTGCTTTGTTATATATTTGAACTCTTGAATGTGTTACTGATTATGGACACATGCGATTTTAAACTTCGCATGTCCAACTGGCTAAACTTAGACAATCTAGAAAGCTGCTATCCTATCAGGTGCTGTGCCCTATGAGATGCCAGTCAAGGCTCAGGGTATACACACATCACAATGCAGTGGTCTGTTGTACCAAACCAGAGAACATTCAGCCTAGCCTCAGTGAATAGATACTTTTGATCCATTTCCAAGTTAAAATGTTCACTCTGGAAGCTCACCATAAGAGATAGAGCATAGGTCTTCTTCTTTGGTTGCCCTTCAAATGGGAAATCTCCTTATCATTATATTGGAGATCCATTAAAGACTTTCTCAAGGAAAAAATTACTACAACAATGTTTTGAAAACCACTGTTCTAAATGTAATTAGATGTTTTTAGAAATTATTATTTGACATTGCTTTCAGAGACAAAAAATGTCAAAAATATAAACTACAGAAGACAATAATAAGTTTCAGTATTTTAAACCTGTATTTCAGTTACCCATCTGACTTTTTTGAAGGGGAGGGGAATATACATGGTCTAACCTGAAGTATGATGGGTAAGAGCCTTCAAAAATTATATGTTGCTGGCTCAAAGGGAATCTCTGCAATAATTTTAAAATGCTTCTGAATGATGGCAATGCAGCAAAAATAAATCCTATGTGGCAATTATTTTATTAAAAAATGTAATGTTGTGGAAAGTACACAGTTTTTTCTTCTCAGGATCCATATTGAATTAATGATTTGTGAGCTCATTGGATTATCTTAAACAATTACTCGATTTCTTTGGATTTAATTTTCCCTTAGATTTTGCTGAAAGGACTAAATACAGTAGTACATATGAAGAGGCTTTATAAGTTGGTGTTCTTTGAAAAATCCCAGTGTTGTTAAAAATTCAAGGTACATGGGAATATGTGAATAATAGAATATTTGATGAAAATAATCTATCAACTTTTTGATAGTTACATTAAATAGATTGAGTGTATTCTCCCCCACCCCACCACCATGTTCCTTTTAAGAACACAAAATGTATTTTAACTAAGAAGTTCCCTTGTATGTTGGGGCAGAGAGGAGTAGGTGACAGGAGAGAAGGGAGGTTCAGATCAAGTGCAAGCTGGCGGCTCACTGCCTCAGAGAATTCCCAGAGCTGCAGGAAGTAATGTCTAAGGGCACACACTTTAGGAAAAATATCACAAAAATATCACATTTTATTTGTACCAAGGTCTTCACTCACATGGTCTGCAACACAGGTCTTCAGATGGCTAATTGTGGAACAATTTTAAATATTCAGAGCCTGAAATTGGAACCCATTTTTGGAAGGGGAGGAAGGCCTTTCCTTTAGGTATATTACCATGAAATCATTCTGATGAGCACTGCAATAAATGTGTCTCTCACACTAAGTACTGGAGACCCTTCTCTCTAGCTATGACAGGGAGATTGTTGTATGTGCCCACGAGGAGAATGAGGTCTGCCCCTCAGGCAAGGCCTGTGGTTGCTGTTGTGTAGGACTTAGCCTGCTTGTGGGACTGTGTCTTTCTGTGAGGACTCTGGGTAGAATCTTTTGTTGTTCTCCTGTGCCAAGGGAATGGTTCTCAAATGCATGCAACCTTATTCCCCAGGAGGCATTGCCCAAAGTTTGAGGATGTTTTTTGTTTTGTTTTGTTTCGTTTTTGGCTATTGGCATCCTGGGGCCAGGGGTGGGGCAAACCATCCTGCAGTGCACACAGCAGCCTCCTGAGAGCAATGAGTTATCTGGCTCAAAATGTCAGTTGTGCTGAGGTTGAGAAACTCCATTTTAAAGGATATTTGTGTGTGTGTTGCCTTTGGGACACTAGAATAAAGTAACTATGGCCTCTAGAGTTGAGTTGGGCTCCAGTGGAAAATTCTCTCAAGTGTATCAGAACCCAGATCAATGTATCCTCTCCATCATCCCCTGCCTGCTTGACCTTGGGGATATCAGTTCACCTGCAGGGCACCTGCTTCTCCATTGGTGAAGCAAAGGTCTGGGATTAACTGGGTGCAATGCAAAAAGTGTGCTTCTATTTTACAGTATTTTATGACGGTACCTCTATGGAGGATACTGTCCCTAGGTGCCTGATCCCACAGGTTAGGAACTATAGGCCAGCCAGCTTAGTGCAGTTTAGCACAGGTTAGGTACCATTACAAGTGCTTTACATGTAATAACTCATTCAACCCACAGGATATCATAAGAGAGGGACAATTATTTTCCTTCACTGACAATCTGAGAAGATGTTTGCCTACCTTGTAGGCAGAAGAGCCAGGTATTAGAGAACCTTCATAAATAACTGACTTGAGCTCGTCCTGCCAGGAGATGGAGAATCCAGGAAGGGATCAGGGTGGACCATAGGACAATAACACCTTACCCCTGCTTAACTCAGAAAAATGCTGCTTTTCTCTATTTTTTCCCAAAATTGTACAGGGGTGTGTGTGGGTGTGAGTGTGTGTGTGAATATGTGTGTGTGAGTGTGTGTGTGTTGGTGTGTGTGTGTATGTCACAAATAAAACTTTTTGGAGCTATACTTTGAAAACCACTATATCTGTCATTTCTGAGCTTTTTTTCCCCATCTTGAGCATTTATTATTTCAATCTTTCAAAATAGTTAACCCAAAATAAAATCTGTCTAAAAGCATGAATAATGAAAATAATGCTAATTATCTATTGAAATAGCAATAAAGCTAACTAGATGTTATTATGTTCTCATTAATAAGAATCATCTTGGATTTGAAAGGACTTTTCCTTGAAAAACTTTAAAGCATGTAAACAACTTAAGAACAGCCCAGTGTGGAAAAAAAAATACAAGTTTATACAACTGTTGTATCTCTAAGTATCTGTGTTTCAAATGGCATCCTTGCAATATAGATTCACTACAATGTTCTTTTAAATATCGAGTTCCCTCAGTGCATTTTAAATTGATTCAATTTACAAAAATTCAATGTATACTTGACTTTTCAGAAGCTCTTCTAGGGCATACAATGAAATACACCTGCAAGAGCTCATTTATCCTTCCAATATCCCAATTTCTTCAGAGGCATTATTTTCCACATGTTTGAGATAAACATAGAAAGATAATACAGCATCTTTTGTAAGCAGAGAACTAAATGAATGCTATTTGATGAAAATGATTCACAGTAATGATGATGATCACAATGATGACAATGGTAAACGTGAATTGTCCATGGTCCTAGAATTAGAGGCAATAACTTTTCATTTGCAGAATAGAGCTCTTTTTCATTATAATCAGCTACCATCATGGTAGCTGAGTATTATAAATGGTGTATCCCTTTCCAATCTTCACCACATAATATCAAGACCTCACCATCAATGAGAAATGATCATATTAATGCATTCAAAAATTAAGTATCATAATCCTACCATGATTTACTGTGGCAGTCTCTGCTGGATATTTGCTCCATAGCTTTTTTTTTTTTTTTTTTTTTTCTCACTTCTCTCTTCCATGTTGGCAGAGCCTACCTTCACAGCAGGGGCTGACAGAGGAAGGTATTTGCCTCCTCATTCCCCTGAAGCCAGAGCACAGGCAAAAGACAATACATCAAGAACAACTGGCTTCAGGTTCTGGAAATGAAATTTTCCCCTATTTCCTTTAGATGTAGTTGTATAAAGGTAGGAAGACTGGGCTACAGCCCTCTTGCAAAAATAGTAGATGAGTCTAATAATGAAATACCACATCACTGAGAAGTGTAGACAAGAAAGACCTTAAAACTCCCAGGTGAATAAAAGCTTTGTAAAAAGTATAGACAGATGCAAAAAAATAAAATTAAAGATCTTTAGTTAACTTAGCATTATTATAAATACAAAGTTAATGTATGATAAGTGAATGTCAAAATAAAACAGAGGAAAATTATATATTGCATCTATTCCTTTAAAACAATTATCTCCCCAAAATATTACCAGGTCCTTTTATTGGTCAATGAGGAAAATAAAATGACAAAATTAAAGCAAACTAAAGCACTTATAGCTATTTTTTTTTTCCAGTGGACTGGTCAATAGTCAACACATTAAACAGGCAGATCTGGAAAGTCAGCATTACATTCTTACACCAACTTTGCCATCTTTGATCATGTGACACTCACTATGTCATCTGCACAGACTCACTTTCCAAAAGTCCATCCTTAGCTCCAACACGAACACTTCTAAAAGTGATCTTGCCTCTGAAATGCTCTTCTTTTTCTTCTACTTTTGAGACCAGATTAGTATTTCAAATGTTCATCTATGACGATGCCTCTCCTCTCCCAAATCTTTTAATGCCTATTGCCACAAGCATTAAGTTCAAAGTACTTATGATCCTATTTATAAATTTCCTGATACCTCATTTTTATTCTCATCCACCCTCCTTTATCTTCGGACCAAGTCCATGACTAGGTTTTCTGAACTTATCTTATACCTTATTTATTAACATCTTCATTTTTCATAACTTTTCTGCTTCCTGAAGTTTTCTTGTCGCCCATTTCATCTGTTAAAATACCCCCCTTCTTCCATGGACCACTGAATTGCTACTTATTCTTTTAAGGTTTTTTCCCCTGCCACATTTTATTCATTTCTTTGTCCATATTGCCAGATCATGAACTCCTTTGGACATGTGATAGATGTTCAAAGTTATTTACTAAGGAAAAGAACTTCGTTAACTACCTTAATTTCTATACAGTACATTCTTTGAAGTCAAAGACCATAATTTTTTTTTTCAGAATTTCAATCTATCCCATGCTTCCCACATCTGGCATAGAGTCTTGTCCACAGTTAAAGCTCAGCAAATGGTTCAGGAATGCTGGTCTATGTCTCCATCCCTCCCTAACATTTATCACAGATCTTTCCATATGGCAGATGTTCAGTAACTACTTGTACCATCCTGGTGACTCATTGTCATCCAAACAATTGAACAAGCACTTCTAAAAACAGAGAAATCAAAGCAAAGGAAGAAATGCCATACAAATGACTTGGTGATTCAGGTGGGATGGCAGCAGCATAACTAATGACATTTTCCAATCTAGCCAGCTCCTTCCACCAGCGTGGTCCTGGTCAGGAAGAATTGTTCTCTGGATGTATCTGGACACTGAGCTGTAAACCCACCAAATAGTGGCATCATTCATTCCACAAAGGGCTGGTTCCAGTGATTTGTCATATAGAACAGGATGAAGATTTTCTTAAATGCGTTGTTTTCCCCATCTTGTCACAGATGGTGTTGAAGCATCTGTTCTTTACAAAACAGTATAAGTTAATCCCAGGCACATTCAATTTTTTAGAAATTCAGATGATTATGTTTTGCCTTCTTAACCACTTCTTCAGGTATTGGCAATCTCTCTCTCTCTCTTATGGCTACCTTTTCCTGGTCTAAATTTATCATTTCCATCAACATATCCACTGATTAATTAAGAAATACTTTTTTTCAGCCTTTAGGGACTGCATAATTTCATCATGGATTCTTCAAAGGTGATGGTTGCAACAAAATAACAAGTTGGTCCTTTGAAAACTTGGGGGATGCAAACTATCAGGCCCTTTGATTTATATTTGAATATATTCATCTTATTCTCTCTTGCCTGTTATCTTCTCCTCTCTGGAAAGAAAGTATTTGTCCCTATATTCTGGTGAGCCGAACATAAAATTTCAAGATGCCATTTCCCCTTCAAGAAAATACTAAAGAATAGAAATATTGTAATGTCATCGCAAAGCTTTAAATTATGACTCTGTATATTTATGTGTGGATATTTTGCTCTTTGGTTTTCATTTTAATCGCATAGTTCACAGAACAAACAATAATCCTACCACCACTCAGAAGTATTATTTGATACCCTTTTTACCTCTGTAGCCCTTTGATACAATGAAGGCTATTGTTAATTTTTGTTGTGTTATTAAGTCTTCAAGTGTCTGAATAAATCCATCTAGGCGTAATATGAAATAAATGCTGTAATAATATTCACATATGGGCATGTAAGCCCATATTGAGAGCTGTTTTAGAGCAATTATTTTGTAACTAATTGGTCTTGACATGAATATTAAAGAAAATAGGATGGACCCCAAAGGTACTAATTTGTAAGATGGATGTTCTGAGTTAATGATATTAATATACTATATAGTCTTTGATAGGTGAAAACCTAGAAAACCCTGAGGGGATTTTTTTTTCTGAAATATTTTTTTGAGGGGAAAAAGTTGTTGTGTTCTTAGTCTTTGCTGCTCGTGAAAGATGATCCCATGATTCTGATCAAATTGGCCTATCTATTCCAAGTCACTTAATAGTTCCTTTCTAGTTTATTAAATGAACATATTACTCCTGCATGGTAATGGGTTATATGCAAAGATTCTGAATAAACTAATGGCATGACAGAACCTATGCACGTGTATCATGAGGAACAAAACTGCAAAGAGGAATAGAGTCCAAGGTACAGTAAAGGCAATAGGGAATGACTGAAGGCCCCTAAGAAATGGCACATGTGTAGACTTACACTTCTTCTTCTGTGTTGTTAAGCGTTACCTAGCAGAGACCTGGAAACATTAATTTCAGCATACACCAAAACTTATTTGACGTATCATTTTACGAGCAAAGAAATAACAGCCCTTGCTAACTGACCTTTTCTCCTTTCCGGGTGGACTAAATTTTGCCTCTTGACAGTTTTGCCCTTTGGCACCACATCATCCCAGGTCGTAGGAGTGCTGAGTGTGGGTTGGTGAGCAGTAAGTACAATGTACCTCTGTGGCTGCAGGTGTTGGGGAGACTGCCATGCACAAAAGAGAGGAAACCCCAGCCCGTCCAGGTGGAATCGAGAAGATCACAAAGAAGAGATAATCTTCCTTTCTTCAAGATGTTGTAGCCAGATCTGACACCCAAATAGCTGCAGCCATCTTGAGGCTAAGAATGGAGACTGAAGACAAAATAAGCACACACAGAAGGCTCTTCGCCCAGGTGACATATGAGACCTCGGAATGAATCCTTCTCCGTGAAGTATGAACGTAGTGGGTTGAGTTGTGTCCTCCAAATGGTACATCTATGTCCTACCTGTGGTTCCATGAAAATGACCTTATTTTGAAGTAGCATATTATTTGCTGATATAATGCAGTTACAGATCCTGAGATGAGATCATCCCACATTTAGGTTGGCCCTAAATCCAATACTGGTATCCTTAATAAGAGAAAAAATAAAAGAAGGAGGGGAAATATGCAAGGGAAGGCCATGAGAAGACACATGGAAGGTCCTGTGAAACTGGAGCCTGAGACTGGAATGATGTGACTACAAGCCAAGGAACGTCAGGAGCGCTGCAGCCACAGCAGGCAGGAGACAAGCCAGGAACCAAGCCCCTCTCGAAAGCTCTAGCAGGAATGAACCGTACCGCACCTTGATTTGGGGGTTGTGCCCTCCAGAATTGTGAGAGAATGAGCTTCTGTTGCTTAGAGTCACCCAGTTTGTGGTGCTTTGTTGTGGCAGTTCTAGGGGAAAAAAATACAGTCAGAATGTATTTCCTTCATGTTTCAGCCCCTTGGCCACCTCATGTCATTCTATCTCAGGAAAGCAGATCAAACTGATGCTCCCTGCACAAAGTGCTCCACAACAGGCTTGCCAGTCATGCTAAAAACCCAAGCTCTTCTCAGCACCGAGTGACAGGTCATGGTCCAGTCCCTGGAGCCCCACACCTTTTCTTCTTTATCTTCTCCTCTGTAGCTGCCACCTTCGTGTCCTGGCTGTTTAAAAACCACAGCTTGTCTCTAGCTTAGGAGATTTCATACTCCCATAAAAGCCTCCACCCGAAGTTCAATATCCATCTACATCATTACTCACCTCTTGTAAGTCTTACTCAAATCCCCTTACCAATGAGAGCTACTGACCACTGCCACCCCTAGACCTACTTACTGATTACTTGGACTCCTGTATGGAGAAATAGCCAGCAACTCCCCACTCCTTGCCACAGCGTGTCTGGTGCTCCGTGTCCCATTCTGTCACTCTTATTTGTCCATAGCACTTATAATCTAGCATACTCATAATTGAATTACTATATTTTGTGTATTATTTATTGTCTGCCTTTTCCACTACTAGAGTTTAAATTCTATGACAGCAGGAAGTTTCCAAATGCCTAGAGCAGTACTTGACCCTTAGAAGAACCTTAGTATATCATTGCTGAATTAAATAAATTATAGTTTTGAGCCCAAATGATCAACTAAATGAACCAAACTGATAGGCAACAGCATTGCAATCTTCATAATTACATACAGATACTGTTTGTTCCTACAATTTCACTCTCAATTTCCCTTCACTTATTCTTAAATATATTCTGCATACTTTATAAAGATATATAACTGTAAGATAAATTAAAATAGCTTGTATTTCCTTTATAATCAGTTCAGAAACTACCACATCAATTGCAGTGCAAATATTTTTGTCACTTTCTTCTACTCCACAAGTATAACTGCTCTCCAACATTCCCTATCTTCATGATGTTGAGACGTACATGTTTGTAACTTGAAATCAGAAAATAATTCATTAGGTTCATTTTGAAAAACTTTATTTTCCCCCACTTTTTTTTTTTACATCCTAAACATTTAAAAATAGCTGACTTTTCTAAAACAACCTCAATTGTTTCATTTTATGGGTTTGTTTCCCAAATTAAGGCAATATTATCCCTCTTTGGAGGGTCTTTTGGACCAGTTCATGTGTCCAGAATCCATTTATTATTGGACTCTTTGGAGACATGGTTCCAAGAGCAATTTGTATCAAAAACAGATCTTAAATCATCTCAGCAAGTCTGACAGTGTTCCCTTGTGCCTTGATATGAATGTGCACATCAATTCTGAAGACTGATTAGCATGATGATTTTTTCAGGTGAATCACAATAGGAAATATGTTTTGTAACATGGTATTCCTTTTTATTTGTGGGACTGTGTACTTTAGGTTAGGTCCCTTCAAGATAGATGAGATCAAAAGGTTCCTGGAAAGAGTAATGAGATTTATTAGAGATGGGGAATAGAAGGAAACCTCAAAAATGAGGGCCTTGGTAAAAGAGGAACATGTACTAGAGGAAATCGGTATTTTAAAACAGCATTACTTTGGTCAAAAAAATCTGCTTATACTATTCTGACTGGTAATGTTCCTTCCATCTTTATCCATTGCTGATAGATATTTCCTAATGCACAAGCATGCTCAAGATGACTCTTTCTGATTTCTTAACCTAGGGCACGTTAACACATTCTAGTTTTATCTGATCGGCATGAGCAACTTAATCCCTAAAGAACTCCTTTATTTCCAGTGCAAAGTTTGTCTACATTATGCATTCTTTCATTTTTACATTGTATTTCTATTTTCAGGTTTACAGAGGTAAAACTGACAAATACATTTTACATATTTAAAATGTATGTTATAATGATTTTATATGTTTACACATTGTGAGATTATTACATCAAGCTTAAAACATCTATCACCCCATGTAGTTCTGTTTTGGGGAGGTGGGGGATAACATTTAAGATCCACTGTCTTCGAAAAAGTCAAGTCTCTAATACAATATGATTAAGTACAATCACCATCCTGGACATTAGATCATTAGAACTCATTGACATTACGCAAAGGTGAATGACAGCTTATACTCTTTGACTAGTATCTCCCCACTTCCTTATTCTCCAGCCCCTGGCAACCTCATTTCATTCTGTTTCTGTGATTTTTTTTTCTTTTTTAGACTCTTCATATAAGTGATATAATATGGAATACAATATGGCATTTATGTTTTGCTGTCCGACATTTTTTCACTTAGCAAAATATCCTCTAATTTTACCCACATTGTCCCAAATAGCAGGATTCCTCAGAGTATTATTCAGCCATCATATATATGTATATGTATATGTGTGTGTATCAGAATATTATTGAGCTATTTTGTATATATGTACACATCACATTCTCTTTATTCATTTATCTACCAATGGACACTCAGGTTTTTTGACATCTCTTGGCTCTTGGGAACAATGCTACAAGGAGTGTGGTGAAGGCCCCTTTGAAGTAGTAATTTTATTTGTTGGCTATGTACCTAGGAGTGGGACAGCTGGTGAGGAGGACACACCATACTGTTTTCCATGATGACCCTTTTACATTCCTTCAGCGTACAAGGGTTTCCTTCTCTCCACTTCCTCATCATTACTCATTGCTAGTCCTGTTTGGTTTTGATGTGTATTTCCCTGATGATGAATGGTGTTGATCATCTTTTCATGTACCTACAGGGAATATCTTCACTGGAAAATCTTCTACTCACATCTTGTGCCCATTGGATTATAATTATTTGTGTTAATAAACTATGTGAGTTCTTAAATATATTATATATTATGGCTATCAGATATATGGTTTATAAATATTTTCTCTCATTTTATATGTTACCTTTCCTGTTGAATGTTTCCTGGGGAGAAACCTTAGTATCTTGTTTTTATTTTTTTTAACTTAAAAAGTTTTAACTGATACATAAAAACACTGAAACAAAAAGTTTCCACTTGTTTTTATTTTTTTAAACTTAAAAAGTTTTAACTGATACATAAAAACACAAGAATGGGATATATTAATAGGTTACATTAGTGGGTTGATGTTTTGACACATGTACACATTGCATAATGTTTAAATTAGATTATACACACTTATCTCTATAAAATTTATCATTTCTTTATGGTAAAACATTCAACGTCCTTTCTTCTATCTTTTTGAAATATATAGTACATTATTGCTATCTGTAATCATTCTGCTATACAATAGCACACTAGAAATTCTTACTCTGATCCAACTATAATTTAATACCTATTGTTTATTTTAGCTTTTGTTGTTCTAGTGTCATATCCAAAAAAATAATTGCCAACACTAATATCAAGGGGTTTTATTCCCCTATGTTTTCTTTGAGGAATTTTACAGTATTGAATCTTATGTTTAAGAACGTGATCCATTTCTTTTTTCTTTTTTGTAAATGGTATAAGACACTGGTCTTATTTACATATATGGATGCAATTCCCCCCATGTACCATTTATTGGGGGAAAAAAACCTATCCTTTCTCCATCATTGGTTCTCAACATCCTTGTCAAGGTTATTGGCATGAGTATGTTGGGATTTATTTCTGGACTCTCTCCTCTCTTCTATTGGACTAATTTCTGTTTTTACTCCTCTGCATTATGTTCTAATTATTATAGTCTTATAATACAATTTGAAATCAAGACACGGGATGCCTCCAGCTTCATTCTTTTCAAGATTGCTTTGGTTATTTGGAGTCTTTTGTGATTCCACACTTACCTTAGGATTGTTTTTTCTCTTTATCTAAAAAATGTCATTGAATTTTGTTAGGGATTGCACTAAATTTGTAGGTAATTTCTCAATATTAATTATTCTAATCTAAGAACACAGAATATTTCCATTATTTATTTGTCTTCCTCAATTTCTTTTGTCAATGTCTTATAGTTTTCATTGCACAGATCATTCAACTCCTTACTTTATTTCTAAACATTGTATTGTTTTTAATGCTATTGTAAATGGAATTGCTTTTCTCTTCCAGACATGTTGTTGTTAATGTGTAGAAATGTGACCAATTTTTGTGTGTTGATTTTGTACCATTTGTTTAGTAGTTCTAATTTTTTTGTATGTATCTTTAGGGCTTCCTCAATCTAAAATCATATCGCCTGCAAACAAATAATTTTACTTCTTTCCTTCCAATTTGATGCTCATTATTTATTTTTCTTAAAATTGTTCTGGCTAGGATTGCTGTTATCATGTTCAGTAGAAGAGGCAGGAATCTGCTTCCTAGTTTTGCTGTTTATAGTAGAGGAAAAGCATTCAACTTTCCCCTTTTAAGTATGATGTCAGTAGTGGGCTCCTTATATATGGTCTTTTGATGAGAAACACTCTTTCTATACCTAATTTCTTAGGACCTTTATCTGGTATATATGTTGACTTATTTTTATCCTGTATAGATGCTTAATTTTGCCAAATGCTTTTTTTCTGCATCTATAGTGATGATCATTTGGCTTCTATCTTTCTTCTGTGAATGTGACATATCACATTTATTGATTTGCAAGTTAGACCACCCTTCTATTTCAGATATAAACCCTATCTCATTATGACAAATAATACTCTTAATGCACTTGTTGAATTTGTTTTGCTAGTAATTTTTTGAACATTTTTGTGGGTATGTTTTTAAGAGTTAATTTCCCTTTTTTTTATTTTCCTCAATTTTATTAGGATGTGTAACACGAGACTTGAAAAATAAATTTGATAATGTCCCTTCCTCTTTAGGTTTTAGAAAAGTTTGAGAAGGATTTGTACTAATTCTTCTTCTAATTTTTGAAGAAAAGAAACTGTGGGATATGCCCACAATGGAATATTACTCAGCAATAAAAGAGAATAAAATTATGGCATTTGCAGGTACATGTATAACTACAATTAAAAGTTGTGCTGCAATTGTGTGCAATGAATCAAAAATGCATGCTGCTGTTATATATACTTAATTAGAATGAAATAAATATATATATCAATATTTTATCAAAATATTTATTTATATATCAATCCTGCTGCTACTTGATCTTCATCTTCTAGCTTCTAAAACTGTGAGAAAGGAATACCTATTGTCAATAAGCTACTCAGTCTATGGCTTTGTTATAGAAGCCCGAACTTCTTAAGACACTATGAGAACAGGAAGGAACTTTGCAGCCTTAAAGATCAGGGTTATCACAGCACTTTCTTGCTATATGAGATGTAGCATGATGTACTGGAAACTTTGTGGATTTGTATTGGATTTAAACCCCAGCCCTGCCCTTGTTTTTTTGGTATAAATAATTTAAACTCCTAGAGCCTGAGATTCTTTGAAGATTCCTCAAATGTAGAATGAGTATAATGTTTCATTACAAAACATAATTTCATAATGTTTTGAAGATTAAATTCAATTATATACTAAAAACAATTTTTGTAGAAATCAATCATGAGGCAATCTGGTTTTGGGCTTAGAAAATGTTTAAATACAGGTCTACTTAGAATTTTCATTTCTTCATGATGCAGTTCTGAGAGGTTATATGTTTCTATGAATTCATCTATGTTTTTTAGGTTACAATTTGTTAGTGTGTAACTTGCACATAGGAGTTTATTATGATAATTTGTATTTCTGCAGTATCAGTTATAATGTCTTCTCCTTTATTTCTGATCTTATGTATTTGAGACTTCTCTTTTTGTTTCAGTCTAGCTAAAATGTTGTGAAAATTTTTTTAATCTTTTCAAACATAGGCACTTAGTTTTGTTTATCTTCTCTCTTCTTTTCCTAGTCTCTTTTTTTAAACTTCTAATTTGATCTTTGTCATTTTTTCTATTATGTCAGCTTTGAGTTTTCCTTTTTGATTTCCTTGAGGTGTGAAGCTAAGTGCTTGGAGAGCTTATTTCAGGCCTTTATTGCCATACACTTTCCTCTCACGATTGCTTTTGCTGCATTGGTGCTTCCATTTCCAGGAGTCACAAGGTATTTTTTTTTTTCTCCTTTGAATTATTCTGTGATCCACTAATTTTCCCGAATTGTGATGTTTACTTTTCCTATTTCTGTACTTTCCAGCTTTTCTCCTGTTATTGATATCTAGTCTTATACCGCTGTAGTCAGAAAAGCTATTTTCTATCATTTCAATTTTCTTGAGATGCATTTTGTGTCCTAAAATATGATCTATCCTGGATGTGCACCTTAGCCGAATATACATTCTTCCATTGGATGCAGTGTTCTGTGGGTCAGTTAGTTTTATTTGATCTTGACTGCAGTTCAAGTCCCAGATTCTTTAATAGGAAGCTCAGTTGGTAATGTCTATCTAGCATGCAAAAGGCCCTGAGTTTGATCTCCAGAAACAAACACACACACACACACACACACACACACAGAGATTCCTTGCTGATTTTCTGGCTGATTTGTCCATTGTTGAAAGTGAGGCTTTGAAGTTTTCTAATATTATTAATTTGCTGTCTGTTTTTGCGTTTCGATCTGGTACAGTTTCTTAATTTCATTTCCTATATTTAGATGCTCTATGTTGGATAGGTAAATATCAACAATTATTACATCCTCTTGATTAACTATTCTTTTTATTAGTATATAACGACTTTTTTGTGTCTTTTTATAGTTTTTTACTTAAAGTTTATTTATGTGATAGAAGTATAACTATTATTTCTCTTTTGGTTTCCTTTTTGCAAGAAATATCTTTTTACATCCCTTCACTTTGAGCTTATGTGTGTCTTTAATGCTGAAGAGTTTCTCTTAGAGGCAGCAAATAGTTTTTTGTTCTTTTATTTGTTCAGCTACTCTCTGATCAGAGAATTTAATCCATGTACCTTTGAATTATTTACAGGACAGGACTTATTATTACCATTTTTTTTTCATTGTTTTCTGGCTGATTTGTACCTTGTTTTTTTCTTCCTCTCTTTCTCTCTTTTTTTTGTGATTTGAAGAATGTTTTGTATTGGTATGGTTTTATCCATTTCTCTTTCTCTTTTGTGCATCAATTGTAAGTTTCTGATTTGTGGTCACTGTGTGCATTATACAAAACATCTTATAGTTGAAACAATCTATTTTGAACAAATAACTGCCTCAAATGAACTACTGCTGAGTGCAGTTATGCAGGAAGACTCTGAGTCTCGAAATTGACAATTTATTTATTGTGGGCAAGGGGGGAGGCACTGGGAGCCTGCAAAGCTGCAGACTGCTTTGTTTTTGCACAGCTCACCTTTTATAAAAAGGGCAATGTGAGGTTAAATCTTAACTATGGCATATTGGAAACAACTCTCCTATTTGCTAGTACTACGAAAACATTTTCCCCAGTGATAAAACAGGATGTTCTCATAAAATGCCAGGAAACAAATACCTAAAGTACGTAGCAGGTAGTACAGTTGGGGCCTTAGTTTTCTCCCTAATAAGGGTCATCTTGCCCCACAAGAATTAGCTTAGCGTGAGGAGTTATTGTTGTCCTGCCACTGTCAACCTTCCAGCTTCCTGGGCTTTGGCTAGTAAACAGAAACTCCACGTTCCAACTCTTCAGGGAGCCCTCTCCATGACTCAGGAGATCAGGCCCCAATGAATAACAACATAACTTGAATTATGTGTAGAAGCTCTACCCTTTTACTTCACATCCTACAATTATGCTTTTGATATCACAATTTTAAACTTTTGTATTAGTTATTCCCTCGACTCCCCGAAAAAAAAATCATTATAGCTACTTGTTGATACTTTTGGGTTAACTTGTGCTAGAGTTCAGTGATTTGCATATATCCATTACAGTATTGGAATAATCCTAATTGGACTTTCCTTGCCAGTGAGTTTTAAACATTCATGTTTTCATGTTACTGTTTAGCACTGCTTTATCTGAACTTAAAGAACTCCTTTTAGTATTTCTTGATGGCAGTTCTGGTGATGATGAAATCCCCCAGCTGGTGTTTACCTGGGAGGATCTTTTTCTTTCATTTTCGAAGAAACTTCCCAGATAAAGAATTCTTGGTAGTTTCTTCTTTCAGGCCTTGTATGTATCATACCGCTCTCTCCATGCCTACAAGATTTTTTTTTTAAAAAATGTTTTTTTATTTATAGTCTTATGAGTGTTCCTTTGTATAAAATGGATTTCTTTTCTCGTGCTGCTTAAAAATTCTTTGTTTTTAATTTTTGACTATTTTAATATAATGCGCCTTGTTGAATTCCTCTTTGAGTTGAATCTGTAGGTGCAGAATCTTTGTGAATCTATGCTTCATGTACCTGAGGTTCACAATCTCTCTCTGTATTTGGGAAGTTTTCAGCCACTACTTGTAATTAAGCTTTTTGTTCCAATTTATTTTCTTTCTCTTCTCCTTCTAAAATATCCCTATGTGAATATCACTTCATTTGATGATGTCCCATTATTCAACTGGTTTTTTGAACTTCTCTCGCTGGGTAATTTGAAATGATCTGTCTTTGAGCTCTCAAATTTTCTCTTCTGCTCTATCGAGTCTACTTCTGATACTGTCTATTGAATTTTTTATTTTGTTCATTGTATACTTTAGCTCCAAAATCTCTGTTCAGTTCTTTTTAAATTTCTGTTGAATTATTGTTTTGTGATTGTATTTTTTACTGCTTTCATTTAGTATTTTTTATCTATGCTTTCTTATAGCACCCTGAGATTTCCTTAAATATTACTTTAAATTATTTGACTGGAAAGTCATAGATATCCATTTATTTGGGATTACTGGATAGTAATTACATTCTTTTGATACTGTCTTATTTCTTTTATTTTCTGTTGGTTTGTTTCTTGTAGCCTTGTATTGCTGTCCACACATCTGATGGAGTAGACCTCTCCTAGATATCTTGCAAACTGGTATTGGTAAGAACACATGTGACTGGGTAGGAGGGCCCTACTTGGATAGGGTGTGGTGGTTCTAGATCCTAGAAAGGCTTGACAGCATAATTTCCATGCAGCTCTGTCAGCTGAGGTCAATGTTAGTAAAGATTGCAAGAGTCTGCCACAGCCAAGGGTTCAGGTGACCACAGCAGCAGCTGAAGTTGAGTCTTCCATGGTGAAGGACCCTAGGGTGCTCCTGAACTCTCTCCCAAGGGAGATGTTATAGATCAGGGGATATTTCTGGTGTGCAATTCAGCTTATATAGAAAGTTTCATGATTGTGGTTCTCGTGTCTGAAGCACTCATAGAATAGTCACAGTGCCAAGGTCTGTACACAGTCATTTGAGAGCAACAGCAGCTAGGGTTCTGACAGTTCTGGCTAGCATATAGTGGTGGTTGCTCCAGTGCCTGGGATGCATGCATACAGAGTTCCTCAGATGTGGTGTCTGGAGCACCTTTACACATATAAATTAGCTGTGGAGTCAAGGTCTGAAGAACAGATGAACATGGAACAGCTGTGTCTTTGATGTTCACAGCATATGTGAACACCTTGATCCTGAGGTGGCACAACAGCAGCACAACAACAATCTTTCTTGGGTTTGCAGTAGCAATCTCTGTTTTCAGGAGCCCATGACATTGATAGCTGTCTATTATGTCTTTGATGAAAGCCACTAGTGACTTCTGTAGAGAAGGCCATTGGGGTTAATGCCAACAAACACTGCAGGACCATTCTCTATGAATTCTGTGGGGGACTTCACCCCTGGGGCTGGGGCAGATCCTCCACCTCAAAGGCAGTCAAAACCCTCTGTAGAGGATTTGGAGACCCCTGGGCTATGTGTCAGGATGGCATCTCAACATGGCTGATATAATGGCTCCACCTTTATTCTCTTTGTCTAGCTATCTCCAGACATCTCAGAGATGCCAGTATCCCCATTGATACTCTCCGTGTGGCAATGTCATACTCTCATTTTATTGTTACCACTTGTAGGTTCTTAATTGGACTCTTAAACCCTCCTAAGGCTTTTTGACTCATGGATTACTGTCTAATTTGTGGAAGTGCAGAGAACAAAGGCCAATATATTTTACTCTGCTTTTTTGCCAACATATTTATTTTATACTTAATGCTATACCATACTGTCTGTATTTAAAGTAATTTACATTTGATAGTTCTAGAAGTTTTCTGGTAGAGCTTTTTGGTTCTTCTAGGTATAGAATCATATCATCAGCTAGTAGTGCTAATTTAAGTTCTTCTTTTCCTATACATACCCCTTTAATTTCTTTCATCTGTCTAATTGCTCTGGCCAGTGTTTCAAGAACTATGTTAAATAGAAGTGATGAAACAGGGTGTCCCCATCTTGTTCCAGTTTTTAGAGGGAATGCCTTCAATTTTTCTCCATTTATAATGGTGTTGGCCTGAGGTTTAGCGTACATAGCTTTTACAATGTTGAGATATGTTCCTGCTTAGCAAGAAGAGTGAAGCAAGGTGGCATCACTATTCTAGATCTTAAACTATACTACAGAGCAATAGTAACAAAAACAGCATGGTATTGGCACCAAAACAGACTGGTAAACCAATGGGACAGAAATAGAGGACACAGAGACCAACCCACAAAATTAGAATTATCTTATATTAGACAAAGGCACCAAAAACATACATTGGAGAAAAGATAGCCTCTTCAACAAATGGTGCTGGGAAAACTGGAAATCCATATGAAACAAAATGAAATTAAACCCTAATCTCTCACTATGCATAAAACTCAACTCAAAGTAGATCAAGGACCTAGGAATTAATTAATTAATTAGAGACTCTGCATCTAATTGAAGAAAACGCAGGCCCTAATCTTCATCATGTGGGATTAGGCCCCAACTTCCTTAATAAGACTTCTATAGCACAAGAATTAAAACCAAGAATCAATGAATGGGATGGACTCAAACTAAAAAGTTTCTTCTCAGAAAAAGAAACAATTTGTGAAGTGAAAAGAGAACATCTTGGGAGCAAATTTTTACCCCTCATACATCAGATAGAGCACTAATCTCTAGGCTATATAAAGAACTCAGAAAGCTAAATACACACACACACACACACACACACACACACACACACACAAATATGCCAATCAATAAATGGTCCAGGGAACTGAACAGACCCCTCTCAGAAGATAATATACAACCAACAAATATATGAAAAATGTTCATCATCTTTAGCAATTTGAGAAATGCAAATCAAAACTACTCTAAGATATCATCTCACTCTAGTAAGAATGGCAGCTATCATGAAGACAAACAACAATAAATGTTGATGAGGATGTGGGGGAAAAGGCACACTCATACATTGCTGGTGGGACTGCAAATTTGTGCAGCCAATATGGAAAGCAGTATGGAGATTCCTTGGAAAACTGCGAATGGAACCACCATTTGACCCAGCTATCCCTCTCCTCGGACTATACACAAAGGACTTAAAAATAGCATACTACAGGGACACAGCCACATCAATGTTTATAGCAGCACAATTTACAATAGCTAAACTGTGGAACCAAACTGGATGCCCCTCAGTATATGAATGGATTAATAAATGTGGCATATATATACAATGGAATATTACTCAGCAATAAAAGAGAGTAAAATCATGGAATTTGCAGGTAAATGGATGGCATTGGAGAAAATAATGTCAAGTGAAGTTAGCCAATCTCAAAAAAACAAATGCCAAATGTCTACTCTGATATAAGATGACTGACCCATAATGGGGTCGGGAAGGGGAGCACTGGAGGAATAGAGGAACTCTAGAGAGAATAGAGGGGTGGGAGGGGAAGGGAGGGGGCAGGGGGTTAGCAATGATGGTGAAATGTAATAGACATCACTATCCAAAATACATGTATGAAGACACGAATTGGGGTGATCATACTTTGTATACAACCAGAGACATGAAAAATCGTGCTCTATATGTGTAATAAGAATTGTAATGCATTCCTCTGTCATGTATTTAAAAAAAATAAAATCAATAAAAAATTACAAATAAAAAATAAATTAATTTGCAAAAATATATCCAATGAATATATTTGATTGTGTGGGTTGGGAGGGTGTTGTATTTGGATACAGAGATAGAGAACCAGAAAAAACTAAATAGAATGGCAAGATAAAATGGAGCAATGTTAACAGAAGATATGCTTTTAGTTATTACAGCACATGCTTTTTCAGTAGATAAATTATTTGGGGAGGGACTGAGAAATCTTACTCTTTATGTATAAAGAACAAATATACACTTTGTATATAAACATATTACTATATTTGTGGTATTAAAATTTCATGGGGGGCATAATTGTTTAGGAGTAATATACTTTAAAAAACTTTAGAGAAACAATAGTGAGAAATAAAATTGTTAAACTGTTTTATATATATATATATATATATTAATTCAAGCTGTGTTATAATATCTGTGCTAAAATATTGCTGTTGGACAAAGCAAAATATGAAATGTTATAAATGTAAAAATGCACATGGTTCTTGAACCATACCAAATTCTGAGATGTTTTGAAACATTTTATGTGAGAAGAGGTTCCTTTATATGCTGTTATGTAGCAGATCTTTGGTGAGTACATTTTTAGCAGATTTTACTTGTTTGCTTCATTTAATACAGACAATGTCAAAATGCCAATGGTGGTGGTGGGAGGACAGGAGAAGATAAAAGCAAAGCAATATAATCCAACTATGCAGCTCTGGGATGGTCTGCCTGAATCCAGAGCTAAAAAGAAGACCTCAGCAATAAATGAACTGCTGATTTTCCAGGCATTGTTCCTAAGTGTTGTTTCTCTTGAATGATCTCTTAAAAATGTCTATTGCAAATCAACATGATTTATTTTGGTGGGAATCTAAAATGCTGATGGTTTAGTGCTACTGCACGGGTCTTTTTTTAACTATAAAATTAGCATTAATTTAATTGTATAAATACATATATATCATATTCCAACAGCACAGAAAAACTATAGAAAGAAAAATGTCATCTAAATTCTCATAATTCTGAGAAAAAAATTAATCCTTTGGTAACCACCTTTTAATTTTGTAAATTTATATATATATATATATATACCTATATTTCCCTAGTATATTTTTCTAATTTTTCTTTATGCAAGGGTCCTCCACAGTCAAGACTTCAGGTAACCACGTGTGTGTGTTTGTGTTTGTGTGTGTGTGTATATGCATATACATATATGTATGTGTGTGAATATATACATAAATATATCTCAATGTGTACAGATGAATATATACGTATGCACATAAACACACACACATATAGAAAGAAATATATATGTATGTATCGCTAATATATATGTGTGCGTACTCAATCCATGACATGAAGGTATACGTGGCTGATATTATGGTTTAGGTATTAGGTGTCCCCCAAAAGCTCATGTGTGAGACAATGCAAGGAAGTTTAGAGGTGAAATATTGGGTTATGAGAACCTTAACCCCTGATAGGGATTAACTGGATGATAACTTCAGGCAGGTAGGGTGTGGCTAGAGGAGGTGAGTCCCTGGGGGTGTGCCTTTGGGGTATATATCTTGTCCTTCTTGAACAGAGCTCTCTCTTTCGGCTTCCTGGTTTGATGTCCTGAGCCACTTTCCTCTGCCATGCCCCTCCACTATGATGTCTGGTACCTGAGGAATGGACCCAGCCATCTTGGACTAAGACCTCTGAAACCATGAGCCCCCAAATAAACTTTTCCTCCTGGAATTCTTGCCAGGTCTTTTGGTCATGGTAGTGAAAAAACTGACTAAAACAGCCGGGGACACATAATGAGACCCTTCACCATAATATTTGAGTTATGCTTTCTTTTGGTCCTTGTTTATATGAAATAACCATCATACACAATCAAATTAAAATATTTAAAGGTAAATTTACAAAAACCTTTACACACACGTATAATACACACACACACACACACACACACACACACACACACATCATGGAGTTGCATCCTATATTTTAATTTAAAATGACAGTCTCCTTTTGGGTTCAGTTCTATTCTTATCGTTTTTAAAATTTTAAGACATAGAATTGAAACATTTTAATTAAAATTAAATTTCTTGTTTGACTACTTTTGTCCCACCTACTCACAGAAAGAGGGCCAACTTACGCCACAGATCAAATTGCCAGAATTCAAAGGGTATATAAAATGATACCTAATGGGCAGAAATACTGTCTCTATAGGCAGCCTAAAGGGTCTCCTTCACAGTGGGACCATGTCTTACTCATCATATAATACACTGCCTGATACATATGAGATGCTCAGAAAATGTTGAGGAATGAGAAAGTTGCATAAAGCCCCATGGTGTGGCCATAACGTCTACATTAATTAGAAGGTAGGGTATTGACAATGTTTTCCAAATATTTACTAAATTACTCAACTTGTCAAGCTCTTGAAATTCAGAAGGGCAAATTTATTGACATGTATAGAGATTTCTCTCTCTCTATTGAACAAATCAGAATTAGCTAGATAGGTAGAGTTCTGAGAAAGAAAACTGTGATTATAGCCCACTGATTCCAAAGAGAAATGAAATCATTAAAAAGTATATCTGGACATAAGCTAAATTAACTCATCCATACATTTTGTGACATGAAGGTATCCCTGATTGGGGACACACGACCAGATCCCCTATAATAGTTGAGTTCTATTTTTTTTGATTCTTATTTATATGGAATAGCTATCATCCACACACACACACACAAAAAAAAAAATTAAAGGTAAATAAAACATTAACTTTATTCCCAACTGTCACTCTGTTTCTGGCTTTACTAGGCCTATTTGGGTTTTTAACATATTTAATGATTAAATTTTGACTTTTAACTTAAATGTTTATGTGTAAGGTAGCATGCTGGAGGACTTTCTTCTTCTACACTTTTGTAGTCCCAATGTGTGTCTTTTTGTGTGAATAATCTCCTTGTTAAGAAAAAAACAAACCTCAAACATATTTCAGAGTGCTTTTCATTTTCATGTTTGCTTCTGAGGCAATGCAAACAAAGGTCAGCAAGCTTATGTACACTGCATTCTTCCCAAAGAAGTTTACTTGCATATTTCTGAGGTTTAACAAGACAATTAATGTCTCATCTAATGTAATAATACTCTGATTGATATATCCTATCAGATCCTCTTCAAAGAACAATTAGGAGCTGAGAAAATACAAACTGGATACACTTAGTATTTCCAAACACCAACAGAAAAGCTTATATAATTCAGACACATAATGCATCTTACTTTTTATTTTAAGTGGGTTCCTATTTTATTTCTGCCATTCTCTGGCTCATCTTCTTTAACTCTCCAATAAAAGGAAATTCTTTGATTTAGGTAACAGTTTCTCAAGACAGACAGCAGATTGTACTTACAAGTTTTCTTCCTGTAAAAGTAATCCAGGTGGCTGAATTCTGGGAAATTAGTGATTCAGCAGGTATTTTCTTTGTGGTTGTCAAACAAAACTATCTTTGAAGAAGACCCTTCAAAAGTTAAATAATAGTTTAAGCTTCTTTCTTCCTCCCTCTCTCCTCCTTCTCTCCCTCCCTCCCTTCCTTCCTATCTTTTATTGCCTTTTTTTGAGGGATAAGCTAGTTCCTAGAAAACAAATGACACTTCTGTTGGTGTTGTTAGGAGAAGTGATACTTCTTTGCATTTCCTGGAACCCTAATATATATATTTTGAGAATAGATGTACTCTGGAGAATGTTGTTCTATTTCCTCATCAGACAGAACTTCTTTCCCCCTCTTTTCTTCAATTGTGAGGTCAACCTCACAGTTAGAGGGCTTCTCTTTCCCATTTCAAAGTCTTTGTACCCACAGATCCCTTCCCTCCCACAACTCATCCCTTGCTTTAAAGCAGAAAGTTACCTGTTTGGGAAAACAAAGTGCTATTGGAACAGAGCCATGCCTACTTGCTTATATATCATCTATGGCTGCTTTCACAGCCATACATACATACCTACAGAGTTGAGTAGTTATGACAGAGAACATATGGCATGAAAAACTAAAAATATTCACTGTGTCACCCTTGACAGAAAATGTTTGCCAACCTCTGCCTTAAACTCATAGGTTTATCTTTAAGCCCATCTGGAAATTTTCAGAGAACCATTCAGCTAACTCTCCAGAGAATCAGCAGTATTTCCTCTGTGATTGTTAACTTCTTGCAGATAAGCAGTTTAAGGATTAAAAACAAAATTAATAATGTTTATTTTTAGAATAGTTCACAGGAAAATTAAGCAAAATCCTAGATAGTTCTTATATACCTCTTTTTTTTTTTCTCACATATATCTAGCTGCCTAAACTATTGACATCACAAACCACACTGGTACGTTTTTATAGTTGATGAACCAACATCCTAACACACAAACTCAACAAACTTTGGGTTTCACCTTTGGTATTATACATTCTGTAGGTTTTGACAAACGTATAATGACATGTAGCTCCCAATGGAATTCCAAGCAGCATAGTTTCATTGCCTTAAACATCCTCTCTGCTCTGCCTATTCATCTCTCCTACCTTGTTAACCTTCTGAATCCCTGAAAACATCGATGTTATCTCTCCACAGTAAGATCAATCTTTTGTCTTTTCCAGAAAGTTCTACAGTTGGAATCACATAGTACTTAGCTTTGGAGGATTGGCTTCTTTCACATAGTAATATGGAATCTCTATATCTTTGATCACTCATTTCTTTTTGGCACTGATTAACATTCCTTTGTCTGGATGTGTCACATGGATTTACCCATTCACCTACTGAAGGACATTTTGCTTTCTTCCAAGTCTGGGCAATTATGAATAAAGTTACTCTCAACGTCCAGGTACAGATTTTAGTGCAGACATGTTTTCATTTCATCTGTAAATACCAAGGACCACCATTGTAGGCTGTGTTAAACAATGTTTAGCTTTCTAAGAAACTACCAAACTGTCTTCCACCAACAGGACACCCTATCATGATCAGTATTTGGTGTTATCAGTATTTTCATGCTGGCCATTCTAACCACATTCTAACAGCTGTGTTTTATGGTTTTAATTTGCTATTTCCTAATGACATATGATGTTGAGCATTGTTTTATATGCTTATTTTCTATACTCATATCATCTTTGTTGAGATGTCTATTCAGGTCTCTTGACCATTTTATAGTCAGGTTGTTCACTTTCTTCTTTTTGAGTTTCAAGGAGTCTTTGTGTAGGTCAAATAATTGCTTTTATCCAGATGTGTTTTTTGCAAGTATTTTCTCCCAGACAGTGAAAGATATGTATTGTCATTATGTTTATTAACTCTTGGTATTATTTCCTGACATTTAGGGTATTTGAGAAAGTTAGTGCCTGTCTGTATATGCTGGAGTGTTGACACTATGTCTTCTTCTAGGAGTTGCATAGTTTTTGGTCTAATTCCTAGGTCTTTGATCCATTTTGAGTAACTTTTGTACAGGGTGAGGGATAGATTCTAGTCTCATTCTTCTACATATGGATAACCAGTTTTCCCAGTGCCATTAGTTTAAAAGACTATCTTTTCTCTAGTTTTGGGCTTTGGCCCCTTCATCAAGGATCAATAACTATATCTACATGGGTTTGTCTCTGTGTCTTCTGTTCTGTAACATTGGTCTACTTGTCTGGTTTTATGCCAGTACCATGTAGTTTTAATTACTATAACTGTGTAGGATAATTTAAAGTCAGATATTGTGATGTCTCCAGCATTACATTTTTTTAGCTTTGAATTGCTTTGACTATTCTGGGTCTTTTATTCTTCCAAATGAATTTCAGGACTATTTATTTCTAGTTATGTGAATAATGTCATTGGTATTTTTATGGGGATTGCTTGAATCTGTATATTGCTTTTAGTGAATACATCATTTTAAAAATACTAATTCTGCCTATCCAGGAACATGATAGCTCTTTCTATCTTCTTGTGCCTTCTTCAGTTTTTTTTTTTTTTTCAATGTGCTATAGTTTTCACTGTAGAGGTCTTTCACCTTCTTGGTTAGATTTTTCCCAACATTTATTTGAATTTTGTTTGTTTTCTTGCTTTGAGGCTATTGTGATGGAATTGTTTTCCAGATTTCTTTCTCAGCAGATCTATTATTGTTGTAGAGGATTTTTGCATGTTGATTTTGTAGCCTGCTACTATGCTGAATTTATTAGCTCTAGTAGTATTCTGGTGGAAATTTTTGGTCTCGTTAAGTATAGAATCATATCATTTACAAACAGGGATAATTTCTCATTTTCTTATTTTTAACCTATTTATTTCCTTCTCTTTTTTTCTTCTCTTGCATAATTACTCTGGGTAGAATTTCTAGCTATACAAGATCGAAGTTGTAAGAGTGGACATTCTTGTCTTGTTCTAGATTTTCAAGGAAATTCTTTCAGCTTTTTTCTCATTCTTTACGCTATTGATGTTAAGGGTATCATATGTGGCCTTCATGATGTTTTAAAAACCTCATGTTTTTAAACATTCCCCAAGTCCTGGTGTTTTAATTGGAGACTTGAGATTATTTACTTTGAAGGTAATTATAGAAAGAGGTTCAATGACTCCTGCCATTCCTAATCATTTTATAAATCATTCATTTATAGCTGATGTTTAATTTGGTCTTGTATCTTATGTGCTTAATTACTCATCAAATAAATTATTTTTCCTTTTTGAGTTCTGGGGTTTATTTTTTAATTTCTTCTGTGTGAAGTATTTAAAAAAGTATTTTCTATATTTTCAGCTTAATACTCATGAATTCCTGTAGCTCCTGCTCATCTTAGAAGGTTTTTATTCTTTAATTGCTTTTGAAGGATAGCTTTGCTGGATATAGCAATCTTGGTTGACAGTTTTTGTTTGTTTGTTTGTTTGTTTGTTTGTTTGTTTTTGGCACCAGGGATTGAACCCAGAGGCATTTAACCACTTATTCACATCCCCAGACCTTTTTATTTTTTATTTTGAATGGGTCTCACTAAGATGCTCAGAGCCTCATTAAGTTGTGGAGGCTGGCTTTGAACTTGGAATCCTCTTGCCTCAACCTCCTGAACCACTGGGATTACAGGCATACAGCATCACACCTGCTGACAGTTATTTTCTTCCAGGCCTAGAACACATTATTCCAAGCCCTCCTGGATTTTAGACTTTGTATTGAGATATCATAAGTAATTCTAATTTGCTTGCCTCTAAATGTGACCTAATGTTTTTCTCTTAAGGTTTAAAAAAAAATTCTACCCTTTTTTCTTTAAGTTAGGCATTTTCATTATAATATGTCATGGAGAAGTTCTTTTTTGATCTTGTCTATTTGGGGTTCTGAATGCATTCTGGTTTGGATGTTCATCTCATCCTCAAGGTTTGGAAAATCTTCTGTTATTATTTCCCTGAAGAGGTTATCCATGCCCTTAAACTGCATTTCACAGCCCTCTTCATTTCCAATCATTCTTAAATTTGGTCTATTAAGGTTGTGCTAAAGTTCTTGTCTATTCTGATCATGGCTACTTATTTTCTTTCCTTTAATATTGTCTGAATGTTTACGGGAAGCCACTTTGCCTTCTAGCTCTGAGATTCTGTCTTCAACATGGTATACTCATTAGCTTTTCACCGGAACATTTTATTTGCTTTATTGTGTCTTTTATTTCCAAGATTTCTGTTTGGTTATTTTTCAATATCTCTAACTCCTTATTGAATTTTTCATTCATATCTTGTATAAAATTCTTTAATTTATCCAATGCAGTTTTTTTTGTGTGTGTTCTCTTAGAAATCATTATATTTACAATCATTCTTTTGTATTCTCTGATATTTCATCCACTTCAATATTTTTGAAGTTAGTTGTTGGTGAATTATGGACTTTAGGAAACATCATGTTACCTTGTTTTCTTCTATTTATTCTATTCTCATATAGGTTTTATGTATCTTTTAGGAAGAATTTCTCTTCCACTTTTATGTGTTTGCCTTTTGAGCGTAATAGTTCTCTTGCAAAAGTGTCCTAGAGTAACCTAGACTGAGCCCCCTCATATGTGGTAACCACAGGATTTTTGTATTTTTTTGTTGTTGTTGTTCTGTAGGAGTGGATATTCATAAGTGGGCCAGGAGGACTCCCTCAGCCCTTTCTCCTTGGGGCCTGTTTGTTATTTCAGGGTTTTTGTCTCTTCCGTTCCTTTGTATTAAAGTATCAGTGAAGTTTGAGTATGGATAAATTGTGTGTGGAGGAAGGTGCACTGTATCTTGGCTGGGTTTAGTTCAGGAGCACGGTCTACATTGTGAACTTGAAATGACCTTGTAGATTCCCATCACTTTAGGGAAAAGGGGCAAACTATATCAATAACTTAAAAAATATATACAGCATTAAAATAAATGCCTGGTGTTCACTAAGATATCTAAAACACGAATTACCAAAATAAAACAAACCAGGGATGAACAGGAATGGTGGGATCAGCAATTATCAACAACAAAAACAATAAATAATCATGAGCTAGATCTGGCATTAAAGTAGACAGAAGATGTCCACTATGTCAGTCACAGTGCTCACAACTGCAACAAGAAGAATGGGGGAGGCAGGTAATGCATATACCAAGAGTCTAAAAGACTGTAAAAATACATTTCTTTAAAAGAAAACAAAATGTGACTGAAAGCTAAAAGAAAGTTTAGAATGTTTAAAATGTGAACAATGTGGAAGAGATGTAGTAAACAATGGCTATATTGAAGGAGAAAAAAAAACCCTAGGAAACACAAAGTCAAGGGAGGTAGAAAGAGAACAAGAGGATTTGGCTGTTAATGTGGAAAACAGGAGAGAAAGAACAACAACAAAAAAATGAGCAAAACAAAACCAGAAAAAAAATCCTAACCCTCAAAAGACAGAGAAAAATATCATAAAAATCCCACAAATGAGAAAAAATAAATAGGTATACATACATACACCTATGAATCAATCAGCAATAACACCTAGATAAATAGAAAATATGATTCTTGATGAAAATTTGAAGAATTGTCTCACTGAGTTGGTCAAAACTGTCAATGAGGTTGGATGTTCACTGCCTATGCCTGACTGTCCTTCTTTCCGTTTCTTTTTGAGCTATCCAGAGAGAAAAGAGAAGAGAAGAGAAGAGGGGAGGGGAGGGGAGGAAAGGAGAGGAGGAGACAAAGGCAAGGGGTGGGTGTTGAGGATTGTTAACCCTTTTCTCTTGTGTTGCTCACCAACCTGCCCACTGGAGTGGCCTAAAACTGATGCTGTTTGAAACAGCTCTCAGCTTCCCTTCTCTCCAGGATAAGGTAGGATGGAGTAGGAAGTACTCTCAATTGGAGTTTTCTCTGGACAAACTAGATAGATGCACTCCCAGTGTGGGGATGCTTTAAGAGTTCTAAGCGGGGAGTTTTGTTAACTGGGACTTAGATCTAGGTCTAATCAAGTCTTAGAGATTTTGTTGGATGGTATCTGTTCTGGAAAGATTAGATCAGTCCATCCTTAGGACCAGAGAGATGCCCATCTCTGCTGAGAATCGGAATCTCAGAAGCTTCCCAATAATTATATGAATGGGGCAGGGAAGCCCATCCTCTACAGGTCTCGTACACTCCTCTGCCCACATATCCGGCCTTCCCAGGCTTAGTCCCCGAGTGTATTCACCCATGTGTTCAGTTTCTTGACCCTCTTCAACTGGTTACCTGAGCCTCCAGACTCAAAGTTTCAGTGAGTTGCATTCCACTCTGTATTTCTAACTTGAATACCACCTCCACCTCCCAGGTACAATCTTCTCAGTGCCTGTTTTACTCATATCAGGTACACCCTAGGCCACATGGGAGGTGCTTCCCAGGACTGTGTGGCAATGATGGCTCAGATCTTCTAAATTCCTGCAACAGCAAGCTGCAGCATGGCCTCCTCAAGACGACTCCTGCCTCAGCTCTCCCCCTGCCAGTTGGGAAAGGAAGCACTTTCAAACACCAGTTCTGTCGCCTCTGGATCAGCTAAGTTCAGGTTAGCTCATCTACAGGTTTTTCTGTGCCAAATTTTTCCATTATGCTTCTCTCTGTGTTATCCCTCCCCTTTGTGGTGAACCAGCAAAGCAACAGGCTTGCTTCCAATGTCATCTTTCTGGTCCTTTGTTCCATGCACCTGAATTTCTGTGTCTCTAAGAGACTGACTGTCTCTCATTGAATTTCAGTGATTTCCCTCTTTCATTCTTCTCTTGAAGAGCACTACCTCCCACTGCTTGAATCTTGAGCAAGTGGAAACGCAGCCACATCTAATTCACCATTTTGAATTTCCTTTTTGTATAAGATTTCAGAGGTTCAGCCCATGGTTGGCAGACTCCATAAATCTGAACCCAAGAGGAGGCGGAATATCATGGCAGAATTGTGTGACAGAGGAAAGCAGCTCAAGACTTGTCAACCAGGAAGCAAAGAGAGTAAAGGCTGTATTTTTAAAAAGGGGCTATGATGAATTTTCATTATTTCCATTATTTAAACATACTATAATTGACAAAGTACAGCTGTAGACAAAAATCCTGTCCTTTTAATAGTAGGGTTTTTTAAAATATTTTTATTATAATGTTAACATATATGTACTATAGATAGTTTAGAGAAAAACATACATATATCCACACTATCATTAGTTTTTGGTCACCCATACATCTTATAAGATATATAAAGAATGATAGATATGTATACATAAATGTTAATATTGGTAACAAAAATATGAGTATATTGCAATGTATTTTTAAACACAATTTAGCGATATGTTGTGAATATTTATGGAATTGGTATATATTCTTCTCTAACATTGTTTTAAAAGTGGCATATAATTCTGTCTTATAGATGTATAGCAATTCAAATCACTGACTCCTAATGTCAGATATATACTTACTCTTTAACCTTTAAAATAATGCATTGGTGAGTATTCTAAGAAAAACAAAAATCTTACCAAACATTTTTATTTATTTATTTAGTGTAAGTTTCCCAAAGTGGAATGGTAATAAAACTTTTATAGAAAAATTTAGAAGTTTTGACTTATATGTCCAAGATATTCTCTAGAAAATTTACTTTTATTTCTAATTAACACTCTTGGGAAATCATTATGAGTGTTATAAATACTCAAATGCTTCATCTTATGAAGTACACTAACTCACATCCATTTATTATATGATCAAACCTTTTAGACACAAAATGATTTTAAATAGTGATCTCTTCATTATCACTATACTTGACTCTGAATTAGTTTGTCTTTTGCTTTGGAGGGTAAAGACCTGGGGAAAAAATAGGTAACTTCAAAAACAAGGAAACAGACAAAAACAAGAACAAAACCTCTATAAATCCAGATCTGAAGAAATTCTTAGAAGCAGCTCTGAAAGATTTTTTAATGTGGTCAATATCATTAGACAAAAGATACAGTCTTTAGAATTCATAAATTAAAAATTAGCTCTCATATGGAAATCTAACTCTGGGACATTTGTTTAAATTTTTTTTCCCATCTGATCAAATTCACATCATATATATATATATATTTATTTATATATATATAAATACTAATTGACTCCCTTTGGATACCTAAATTTCCTTCCTTTTGGTTCAAACAGGCAATACCACTCTTGCTTCCTTTGAGAAGCATCCTGATAGCAGGAACTTATGATCACTCAAGATGGGGGTCAAATTCTAACTCTTAGGTAGATTACTTAACTGAGATCCCGGCTTCTTTATCTACAACAGGGGCAAACTACTTACCACATTAAGATTGTTAACAGTTTTAAACAAAATGAAGTAAGTCGAGCATCTAATAACTAGCCTCATTATTTTTGTAATAATTCCTAGTTATTCTTCAATGCAAAGCAACTTTGACTTAGGGAATATGCAAACTGTGAAATGACATGACATATTCCCAAAGAAAGTAGATAGAATGGAATGGAAATCAGGCCCAGCCTATTTATCTTATAAACTTTCAGCTTTGCTCAATACTAACTACTCCTACTCTGAGTAGGCAAGTAAGATGTCCAGGATATCCAGGAATCATTTGAAAAGGTGCAGGATTTTCCTAAAACTGAAGGAAATGCTAGTGAGGTTGGATTCGGAATGAGAAAGAATACAGAGAATGAGGAAGCCATATTTAAGCATTGTATCTTGGATATTCTGATTTTTGTCTAAAAGATTGTCCATAAGATTAGATGGCATTGTAATGCCACCAAATAAATAATACTTACATTCTGGATCCCTGACTGAGTGATGGCTTCTGACTAGAAATTGAATGAACAGTTTAATGGTAGTTCAAATAGTAGCAAATAGTTGTTTGCCAGTTTACAATCACTTATTCTCATTCGCTCTCTGTCATTTTCTGAGCTATGTTGCAGTTAAGAAAGCTGTCATACAAAATGAAAGTGGCTTTTTCAAGCAGAAAACAAATGTACTCTGGCTGGCAGACTGGCATTTAATCATTCAGTCTCTTAGCGTCATTATTCCACCACTAGCATAAAACATCCGGCATTGTTTATGGAGGAGGAGATAGGCTGTGAGCCCCTGGCCCTCCTGGCACCTTTGCCAGCCTCTGCAAGTAAGTGCCACTAAGGTTTTTTTTAATCAGTCTGGGAAGTGATCTCTCTTGACGTGGCATCTAGGTTTATCAGCAGTAGCAGCAGTAGAATACCATTGAGGCTCTGGACCTCGGATTTGCATCTCCCAGTTCGGAGGTGAGGGTGTCAGGAGGCAGCTCTCTCTTTGGCTTGGATTATGGTATCATCCTCCATGGCTCAGTGACGGGAAGATATTTAAAATACAAGCCTCTTGAGCTCTTCTTTGAATTCTCACCCTATTATATAGACCAATTAACAAATCCAGACTCCAGTGTCTTCTAGTAAGACTGACCATAACAAGCATTACCTTCAGTTTTAGGAAAATTTTGCACCTTTTCAAATGATTCCCAAACATCCAGTGAGTGTCCTTTCCCCACCTCCTGCTGCAAAGATGCATGGGTGGTGTCTTTGGGGAGAAAGGAAAAATAATTAATGAAATCCTCCCAATCAGAGAAGATCTAAGTCCCTCATGCTCATAGGTGGGCACTGTGCTCCCTGGTTCCAGCCCTGGGTGGCTCAGAGTCACCCAATATTGTTAGGAAAGATTCAGAAATAGCAAATTTTCCTCAGGACTCCCACTGTACGCTCCAGCTGCCAGGGTGAAATGGGGTGTTCTGTTACTGAGGGAGAATGTATTTTGCTTGCCTCTGATTGCATATATCTATAATGTATTAGGTGAGATGTTTCCTCCTATAGTGACAGTTCCAATTCCCTTGAATGAAAGGAATATCCTGATGAATATTGTTCATAGAGCATCCTAAGGCAGAGGAAAGCTAAGTTTTGGCATTGCCTCCAAGTTTCATGCATATTCACACCCAGGCTTTCCATATGTGTGTGCCACTTAGAACAAATCCTTAGAATACAATAATTATTTGCTAAATTTAATTGTTTCTCAGTTAAGGACTCTCAATTACTGTACTAAATTTGGTTAATTCAATACATTTAAAAAGATGTATTCTGTCATCTACTCAAATCCTTTACTTGCCAGTGACGTGTATTCAGGCATTTTTGTCTGCGCATTCCTGAAGATGTACTTGTTATGGACAATGGCCAAAAGAAAGCTCTCATTCCTCCTTTTGTACTTTGACAGTTGGGGGCTTCCCGTTGGGAGGCAATGATGCAATTATCAAGAGTTTGGAGACTGTTTCCATCTAACTTGCTATGTGGTTCCAGGTGATTAAAAGGTGTCCTTTATTGTTGAAAATATAAAGACTAGACACATTGGTAAGTAATATCGAACATGAAAAGGAACAAGATGACACTGGATTGTTTAATTGTTCAGTTTATCTTTCTCGTTAAAAAAACTTAGTAAGAATGTATTAAATTAGTGATTTATATTGTTTTCATTTATGTGTCAAGAGTATTGATATAAATGAAGGAGCTGGTATTGGCTTAAAATCCTTTTGAAATAAAGCATGTCATAATTTTTTTAAAATGGTGCCTACCTTTAAGTGCCTGTGTTCCTTTTTTTTAACAAATGAACTTCATATAGTCTTCTAAACTCAATTAGACTAGCCATCAGAGGTGTTAGAAGTCAAACTCTTCCAGAAAAATCTGTACTACAAAAATAATCTCATTTTCCCCTCGCAGGAAAGATCAGGATTAATCAATGCCAAGTTTGCAAGTACATTTGTATCTCTACTGAAATTCAGCACCCTACTGAGCTTTCTAAGACGTAAGAAATAAGAGAAATAGCAAGAATGTTTTCATAATAGAATGTGAAGAAAAATGCTGTCTTGTTCACTAGTTCCCAAGACTCAGCTTCGAGAGCTGAAGTTAAAACCACCTCATATTATGAGAAGTTGATAATAGGTCATTTGCTTTCTGTAAGAAATAGAAACAGAAAGGCCAGGGGGAAAAATAAGCTAACACCAGTTAAAATGAGATATTTGTGTTATTAAAGTGTCAGGCGGAAACTTACACCCATGCAGGATTTTGTGAATGGCCTGGCACGCCTGCATGTCAGACACATCCTTTCTGCAACAGTTCCATCTTTCCTTTTCTCATCATGCAGCATGTAAGGGTCCTTGTTATTAGAACTGGTTTTATTTCTACCCCTTGTGGAAAATTGTTTAATGCCATTGTCAAAACCGACAGAGCTTGGAACATTTTAATCTTGTAAAACGTTCCCCTCAGTTACACAGGGGAGTCTGCTTGGGAGCTTCTGATGTTATCGTGAACGATAAGGGCCCTGCATGCACATCTCTTTCCAATTTATTTTATTAACATCCCTAACATCTCAGATAATTTTAACTTATACTCATATATCATGTGCCTCTAACAGTTAGCAAGTGCATTCTAAAGTTATCTCTGTAAACACATCCATTTTACTCTTGGTATAAAATAGCTGCTGTTTGGATGGTGGTGGGAGAAGGTATGATCCATGGACACACAATCATGGTGCTGCATAGAATGCTAACAGGAGGGATGGGTCATTGGTATGGGAAATATTAATATAAGAGAAAGGGGGAAAGGGAGAGAGACATTTAGTGCATGGAAACAGCAGGAAGGGGAAGAAGAAGGAAAGTGAAATAAAGTGATTCTTGAGATTTTGATTTGAGCAAGAAGCAAGTTGTCAGGGCCAGTTTCCTGCCAACCACACAACCAGAAGAACTTGCTTCACTATTTCATTCAATCGCAGTGTGTGCATGGAAGACTCAGTGCACAGTGTTGTTCACCATTCATTCACCAGTTTGCATAATCCTGCCGATATTGCCTATCTACTGGATTCCTAATGATCTCTCAGAACACAAAGAAAAGTAAGGCACAGTCTTTGCTTTCAAAGCTCCCACATTCTGGGGGAGTAATAGACAGGTGCCCAGATTCTCTGATTCAGTGGGAGACATGTCAGGAGGGGGTTGTATGCAAATGATTAGCACAGCCTAGAGGATGAATGCATTACCTCTTCTGGGAAAGGAAAGAGGAGAAGAGAGAAGCAGAGGAGCAGGCAGTTTAGAGCAACTCCAAAGAAGAAATGATTTTCAAACAGGGCTTTGGAGAATAAGAATCCAATAGGAACAACAATAAAATAAAATAGAAGTATAATTTTAGGCAGAGGATATTCTAAGTACTTTCGTCCCTGGCCCTTAGTATCTCATTTACCCTTCCTGATACTCTGATGCCACCAGACTCTGTTGCCTTAACACAGCACACCACAATCTCCAAACAATGACGGCCATTCTGTAGACCAATTTCACTCTTTGGACCTTGATTTCTGTTCCTTGACAAAAACGATAAAGATTTTGGAACTCTTATTTTACACTGCATTTTTTTTAGTAGGGTCAGATTCAAGTGAGCTGCAACCTTTCAACCTAAAGAATCCAGGCAGGACAAGTTTGTTTGTGTGGAAGTCTGGTCTTGTCTGAATAAAGACACGCAACCATAAACTGCAGCCACCCAACCAAAGAGGAAGGGAGACATTACTCAGGGAATTCAGGCCAAGAGAGATGGCTGGGCAGACTGGTGAGGAAAATGGGGTAGTAGGGACTGTGTCCTCTCCCAGGAACTGTATTTTTTTTACAGAAAATTAAAAAGAAAGTGGTCAGCTTCAAGCAACATAATTATGACGCTCCCTCTCAGTGTATTTTCTGGAGTCCTGTCTTTGGAGACTATGACTTTTGTGCAAGATGTAAAAGCTAAGATTGGCTTGTGCACTTAGAATTGCTTCATGTGTTGCTACCATGCTAATATTGTAGCTGAAGTTCAAGTACGTTCATTTCTTTTCCGTCCTCAGGAGGGAAAAAAAAATGAGTGGGTAAATGGATGAATGAATGAATGAATAAAACCAAGCACTCTATCCAATGTCCTGATTTGACACTCATGGTATTTTAAAAACAAAAAAAAGTCCCTTTCAGAACTGCTTCTGAGAGACCACCGCTTACATGCTTTGTAAGACACAATTTGCACTGTAATTCTGGGTTGACTTCTTTTGCTAGCAGATATCACTTCCCTGATATTGATAATATACTCTAAACATTGGACTGATTTTTTTAAAAAAGAGATTATGAATGCGTGCTGTGATTCTCAAGCACTCCTGGTTATTGGGATCAGTGACTTCCGTTGGAAACATTTTATTTATTCTTATAATAAAAAGTACATAATTGTTATTGGTCCCATGATTCCTTCTGTTGAATACAATACTGTTTGCCTTTACCCCAGACTTCATTGCTTTTTATTCTGCATCATGCATTTTATTGATTTTCCTGTTACTATTATTTCCTTCAATAAGCCATTTTAAAATAACATGAATTTTCTTCCTTTTTTTTTTTTTTTTGGCTTTGTTCATATCCGCAGCCTTTCCCAGAGCTGAGTCTAGCAGTATTTCACTGCTTTCCTCTTTTTCTTGTTGTCCCTTTTAACTTATCTTCCCCAGGATGCTGTGTGTCAAGGATTTGGGGGGCAATAAGTTTCATTCTTCATCCTCCTCTTGAGTTTAGAACTAATTGGGGGAGAAATAAGTAACAGGCAAATGGAGATCAAATTATCAGCTTTTGGCTTCCAGCTGCTAACAGTCTCTCTTTGAATGGGCAGACCTAGGCACAGAATGACAGCCCTGGAAACTACAGCCCCACCTAATACAAGTAGATGCTCTCTGCTTAGCTAAGCATGTCTTCTAGACAGGGTAACTTCCAACAGAAACATGAAGGGGAGAGCTGGGCATGTTTTGAGATCAAGAATTTCCTGAGCCAAATTTGTTCCCAAATCCATCACTGATGCAAATCTCTGCCTGTCCAGAGTTGAACAGCACATGGAAGTATGGAGGAAGTTTCTTCTGGCGGAAAACCTTTGATAGAGCTGAGGCTAAGAACAACAGAGCCAAGGGGAACCTCAATGCCCAAGAAAAAGACTCACAAAATATACCCAGGGCCTGAGTTAGTGAGGAAGTAACCCAGATTTCACACTTTTCTCTATCACGCTCACTCCAACCTTTTCTCCTTCTTCTCTTTAATCTCATATCTGGTAATTGTGTAATCTAGGTGGGATGATGAGGTCATTTCTCAGAACATGTCAGTTTTTATGGCTTGAAGGTCTACTCTTCAAAGAAACTAAACATTTCTAAGGTTTTCAGGTCAAAATGCCAATTACTACTCTGATCCTAAAATCAAAAGGCAAATTTTTGTTAATCTGCAACTGAAGTGAACAGACGTGTCACTAAAAACAGAAAGGAAAATTACTTATGTATATTGCTCATATACTTCATCTATGCTTCTCATAACAGGGATAGAAATTGAGTTATCTTGACATTTGGTTGCATATATTTTATCTTAATTTCTAGAAAGGTGATGTTTCTCAAATGAATGGACTTATCAGTAAAAATGTAACCTCGCCAGGTGCAGTGGTGCACGCCTATATTCCTAGAGGCTTGGGAGGCTGAGGCAAGGGAATTGCAAGTTCAAAGCCAGCCTCAGCCCAAAGCGAGGCACTGAGCAACTCAGTGAGACCCTATCTCTAAATAAAATATAAAATAGAGCTGGGATGTGGCTCAGTGGTAGAGTGCCCCTGAGTTTAATCCCTGGAACCCTCCCTCCCCCTCCCCCCCAAAAGATGTAACTTCATTTTGATGAGGCACAGAATTTCATAATTTGGTCAATATTAATATCTTGCCCTTTCCAAATCCTGACCTTCAGTATGCATAAAGTAAGAGAAAGGATATTGGGGATTGGAAATTGGAATGTAAGAAGTTCATAGGATTCAGGGATATAAGGAGCTCAGGAAAATAAGATTTTCTGTATGGCACTGAGGGTGAAGCCCTGGGGCATTCAACCAGTGAACTATATCCCTAGTTCTTTTATTTCTTTTATTTTGAGACAGGGTCTCACTAAATCTCCTAGCCTGAACTCCAGCTTGGAGTTTTCCTGCTTCAGCCTCCCAAGTCACTGGGATTAAAAGTGTGTGCCACCACACCAGCAGAATCTTCTTTGACATTTTTCCCTCCACACTCGAGAATGTGTTGAAGTCTTCCATTAGAGACCCTCCATGCATGTCATTCATAGTATCATTTCTTCTTTTTCTCACCACGGAGAAAGAAAGTGACCTCACATGATAAACACTGTGGTTGTACACTCAAGATGTTTCCAGAGTCTGGTGGTTGATAATGCCAGCCCTAATGTCCCATTGCCAACCTTCTACTTTGGGGCCTGGTGACCATGAAATTTATTTCACTTTCCTGAACCTCATTTTCCTCATCTGTAAAAAGGGATGATGATAGTAACTCCCTTGTGATGAGTAAGTGAGAAAAAGAATACAAAATTCGCAGCACAGGATCAGGGCAGTGTGAGCAAATCATCAAGTGTCAAACTAATGGTAGCACAAAGATTTGAGGGATAGCAGGTTAGGAGATGAAGATGAAAAGGCAGACAAGATTACACATGCTTTATATGCATACCTACATGTGTGTGTATGTGTGTGTGTGTGTATACACACACACATATGAAAAGCATCATATATATACTATATAATATGCATGCACACATGAAATATTATTTTTTAAAAACTTGTGATCATAATCCCAGATTAACAAACTTCTGCATTTTATCATATCATGCTCAAATATTAAAAATATTTGAATTTTTAACTCAATTCAATTTTGTTATTCTACTTCCAAATCTTTGTTCAGTACCACAGTGAAATTTTTGTTTGTTGACTTATTTTGGTGTAAGCAGCATTGTAATAAGCATCCTCTTTATCATCATCATTTGTTGAAAGACCTGAGATATTTGCTTTATATGTATTATCATATTTAATATTCATAACAACCAGAAAAGACTAGTCTTATCTGTACTCTAAGGTGGGGAAACTTGAACTTAAAGAAATCACAACTTGCCCAAGCTCAGGCAGCTTAGAAGTGGGAGAGCTAAGACTCACACTGAGATCAACCTAACTCCAGTGTTCTTTTAAACATTTATGTTACACATTCATCCTGGACAAGACTTTAGGGAATCACCTTATCCAGCAGTTCTCAGCATTGACTGCACATTGGAACCACCAAGGGAGCTTTTCCAGTGTATTTATAATTAGGCCCTGCCATGCCCAAACTGAATCTACCCAGAGGTAAAACTTGGGTGTTTGCATTTTTTTTTTTGTTGTTGTTAGCTTTCATTGAAATTTTACTGAGATAAATGAATAATCATTCACAGTTTTTTTTTCTTTTTTTTTATTGGTTATTCAAAACATTACAAAGATTGCAGAATCACATCAGTTACACATCCACATTTTTACATAATATCATATTAGTAACTGTTGTATTCTGCTACCTTTCCTATCCTCTACTATCCCCCCTCACAGTTTTTAAAGGTTCTCTGACTTGTAATGTGCTCCAAAAGTTAAAAACAACTGATTTAGTCATGTATACTTATTTTACTGAAGAGAAGAAAAAAAAAAAAAAACAAGGATCAAAGATAGAATGTAACTTGCCCCAAAGCTCATCCCTTGACATTATTTATATAGAATGATGGCTGAAAAAAATCTCCATAAGTCTAAATACAGACCCTTCACAGGGTCCTTACTATACCATGTGTGAAGTCATGGCAGGAAAGGAGAAGAGTACATTCAACCAGGATTATCTGTCCCTGTGGCTGTTGGTTCCTAGGAGCCACTTATTTTGTGCCAATTCAGAACTCTCCCTTCACCCACAAATAAACTACTTGCTATTCCCCCACCACCCATTTTTTTCTTATCAACAACAAAAATCATTATGGATACTTTTACTTTGTAATTAGAATAGAGTTGGAAAATTACCTCACAGAATTATCACATTGACATGGGCTCAATCAAAGGGTCAAAGGTGCATCATATATTCATTCCTAAGAGTAGATTAAAAAAAATTACAAAAGGAACAAAGAAAAATCAAAGTCATAAGGCAAAATAAGGGGGAGATTCTTATCCCTGTAATTTCTTTCCATGGAAAATGGCCAACATAACCTCATCCAAATAGAATAATAAAATACTTAGATGTCAATATTGCTGATACTTCTTGTTGTCACTATTAATATCGTTATTATTTTGTCAATGTTAACACAGTTTTGAGCACTTCCACTTTAGTTTCCCAAAAGGTCTTCCCTCATTGTCTTTCCTAAAGACACATCCATAGCTCTAGCAGGCTCACTCTATGCTTCACACACAAGTCAAAGAATAGACTTAAGGGTCATAATTCTAGCTAGATAGTGTCCTTGGTTTTCCTTCTTGTGTTCTTATACAATCCGATCATGTACACATTATATATCAAAATCCCAAACAAGTTTTTATGATAAATTTGGCCTCCTCTATGTATCTGATAAACCAAAATGTTCAGATGGCACATAGAGTTTCTGACTGCCAACCAGTGTATACTTTTGGAAGCATATTTGTACCACAGGGTTTGTGTGTTTTGAATATTTTATTTCTTTCTGTCGTCATTATTTTATAAAAACAAATGAAAGATAAAAATGCTGATAGAAGAAGTGTATATCTTGCAAACCAAGTATAGATGAGACAGAGACACAAATCTCTCTGAGCCAAAAGTGGTAAATCAACAAGACACTCCCTGGGTTTGTGCCAGTTGAGTGTTTGTTCAGTTGTGAATAAGATGATAACAAACAGGAACATATTTGAAATTCTAGAAATAAATCATTGAAATCATTTGTGTAAAAAGCAAACAAAATATAAATGAAAACCTTTTATTTATGTCTGGATTCACTAATCCCCTACCTTATAATTTGTAATTTTGCCATTTATCCTTTATAAATCAACTTTCATATACATTATTAAGAATAAATTATGTATAAAAGTAGGCTACTTACTATATAGTTTTATAAGCTAAAAATAACATATTCCATAATCACAATTTGTTTTTGATTGCTGGGGTAAGGGTAATTTGACAATTCTTCATGGCCTGTATAATTTTACACCCACATGTACACATGCACAAGAGTAGTCTTTTGTGAACCTAGTTCAATTGTGTTGTGAAAGAGCGTGGTTGGCAGGCATGATGTAAATCTCAACTGTGAAGAGATGACCCTCAGAATCTTTATTTCTTCTATTATCCATTATGAATGCTTCATTGACCACAGTAACACTTTCATAAACTCTCTTCTAATCCAAAGAAATCCTGTATCTCCCCATCCCACATACTTTATCTTAGAGAATAGAAGAATAATTACCATTTTTAAGAATTTTTTATTTACTTCAAATTACTCAGCTCTTAGCAACATATGTGATGTATAAGGTGCTCAATGTCTCTTAGTTTCATCAGTTAATAAAAAATCAATGAAATTTTTTTTTACCCATTTATTCATTAATCTGTTTACTCTTTCAAAATCTATTGAATGTTTATTATGTGTCACCCCTTTGGCCAAAAGAAATATGACTTAAAACATGATTTCCTGCCTAAAGATTCCATCTATCTAGAAGGGGGCATTGATGTATAAACCACAAATTTTACTGTAAGGCAAAAACCTGCAAATAATAAAACTAAGAGAAATACACTATTTGATATGTAGAGCAAAAAATAATTCTGATTTGAGTGAAATTCAAAGCAAACCTGGTACTTGAACTGACTCTTGAAACTGTGAGAAGAATGTATTGAATCGGTATCATGAAGGAGGTGTCTTTTACTGCTTCTTATGAAGCTAGAGGTTTAGAGAAATCATCCTCGTTAAACATCAAAGAAATTTTTAAAAATACATGTTTTTGATATACAGCTGAGTAGGTATAAAGTAATAGAATATCAGAACAGCAAGAAACAAGAGATGCATGAATTCACAAAAGACGGTAAAGCTGAAGTCGACATAATTGTCTGATCAATGATGGCCTAGAGCCATGCTGTTTGAAGAAGTCTTGAGTCATGAAAAGTAGAGGGCACACAGCTTGGGAGTCTGTACTGTAAAACAGAAGAAGAAACCCTGCAGAAAACAGGTTTCCTAGAGAACAATGTACGTAACATGTAAATGAGTGGAAGCTGAGACTTAGGGAGACAGCTGTCTTTGGGATTTGATTCTGAGCAGAGTAGAAGAAACAGGAAAGACCCTAATGAGGATTCTCAATTACAAACCTATCTTCATTGGTCCCCAAAATCAGAGGCTGGAAATTTTACTTAAAGTAATTCTGGGTTGGAAGGGTTCCAAGGTGACTGGATAGGCTGACTCAGGCAAGAGCAACTTAGAGGAACAAAACTTCAGCTCAGATAACGTAAATTTCTACATCTGTGTGTCTAACTCTGTCACACCATTTTTCTAACAAGTTAGTAGGAGAAGTTAAACAACAAAATAATGGACAGACAAAATTGAGAAACAGTGAAATAAAAATTAAATAAAATCACAAAATGCATGACAAAATTCCTCAAAATACATGAAAAAGAAGAAATGATGAAGAATAAGTTATAAGAAAATAGGAAAGGTAATATTTAAAAAGAAAGAGTTGTTTTTTTTTTCTGGGTTGATGAAAAACCTACTGATCCATAATCCTAAAACATCTTATGTAGGATAAATGAACTTTAAATTATAAGTAGGTACACAATAATGAAATTACAGAATGCAAAAGACTGTCGGGAGACTGGAGTGGTGGCTCAGTGGTAGAGCATTTGCCTAGCACATGTGAGGCATTGGGTTTGAGCCTCAGCACCACATAAAAATAAATAAATAAAATAAGGAATCTATCTACAACTGCAAAAATAGTTTTTTTAAAAAAAAAAAAACACAGCTATGGGTTCCCTTAACCTATTCTGGCTGCTATCAGAAAAATTACATAAACTGGTGGCTTATAAACGAAAGCAAATCAAAGCAAAACAAAATAAAACCTTATTTTTCCCAGCTTTGGAGTCTAGGAAAGCCAAGATCAGTCACCAACAGACTTGGTATCTGGTGAGGATCCATTTCCTAGTTTATAGATGATGCCTTCTCCCTGTGTCTTCATATGGTGGTAAAAGGAAAGGGCATTCTTTGTGCTTCTTTTATAATGACACTAATCCCATCATGAAGGTTCCATCCGTGTATATCTAATCATCTCCCAAAAGGCCCTACCTCCTAATATCATTATTTTGGGAGTTATGATTTTTAAGATATGAATTTAAGTTGGACATTAACAATCAGACCATAGGGACTAATCAGAGGGAAAGGAAAGATCACTTCAAATAATGCTAGTTATACTAACACATCATTTTTCAACAATAACCTCAGAAACTATATGAAATAAAATGATATCTTTAAAGAACTAGGAGAAAAATAACTGTCGGTCTACGCTTCTATGTACAACAAATCTATTTTTCAAGAATAAAAATGAGACTTCTCGTTTCTACTTTTGTGTAAAAATTTGGAAAGGAACGACTTTCTCATTTTCAATATAATAATAGAATTTTTGGACAATGTCTTTCATGACTTTGCTCAAAGATATAAGAAGGCAGCTAACCAAAAATTTAGGTAAAAACATGTACTTCCAAGGAGAAATAGGACACAAAAACTTCCTTACTTAAGTTACATGTCTCAGAATGCTACTCAAGCTGATAAAAATTCTACTTAAATTTTGCAATGAATTGATAAAGGTCAAGTGTGGACCAGAATGAGAGTACAGAACTCCTGAAAGCTGCAGGGAGGAACTTGGGCTGATTCACAGGCTTTTCACAGACTTCACTGCCTTCTCGCCAAAAGGGTTAGGAGCAGGATGAGAGCTCTGAGGAAGCCTGCCTATGGTACAAGCCTGGAGAGAGGATGAGTAGCCACGCTGTCATGGGGAGGTGAATGAATGTATGGAACCCCACCCCGTTCCTTATCTCCTATATTCTCCATGGAACAAAATCCTTAAGATGCTTAAAAAAAAAAAAAGTCACCAAATTGACGGTGAGATACCAAGAGAAAACAAGAAGCTAATGAAGAAAATATTGAGAAAATTCTCATGCAAAAACACCCCACTTTTATCACAAGGTGACTCCGAACAATTAGAGTTCTGTGATTCACCAAAGTTAATCATAGAAATAACAAAACTTAAATTTAGTTAAATTTCTACATACTGTAACTCTCATGCTATAGAATAGGCCAAAGAAAAAGTTTGCCTGTTTCAGGAAAACACACTATTTTCCCAACTTCTACTGTCCTACAAAACACAAACAGAGAATTTATAAAGCATACAAAGGTTATAGAAAAAACAGCACACTGTCAAGATATAAAGCAATCAACAGAATCAGACCCTGAAATGGAACAAGAGTTGAACTCAGTGAATTTAAGATAATTATGAAGAATGTATTCAAGTTTTCTCTAGGGTATTAAAAATCCTAGAGAACAAATAAAAGTGGACTCCTTGAATTATCTGATGAGTAACCTGAGAGAAATGGAAATTAAGAAAGAATCAAATGATAATATTTATCTCTTGGTGTGCTCATAAATAGATCTGATCAGAACTAAGAGCCAGTGAACTTGAATATAAGTCAATAAAAATGATCAAACTGACAAAAAAAAAAGAGTAAAAAAAATGCATAGAACAACCAAGGGCTGTGGGACAATATGCATGAAATTAGAATCTCAGAAAAAAAATAAAATAAAGGAAGAGAACACCACAGAAGACAACTATTTAGAGAATGAAGGTAAACTTGAGCTTCACAAACTTTAAAGAACATGTTTCATGAAGAAAAATAAATGATCACAGGAAGGTCTGAAATGATAGAAATACTGGTAAGAAAATAGCAAAATGAGATGGAAACTTCCAATAAAAAGTCTATAATCCTGGGACATAATTATCTAATTGGAGGGTTGAGAAAGATAGAATTAAACTCATGGGCAAAAATAACATAGAAGTTGAAATTGGTTTGTGGCACTCAGCAGTTTTTGCTTCTCTGATTCAAACTCACTCTGTTTTGATGTATGCTTTGCAATTACTTCCCCTTTGCCAGTTGGTATGCTGTTAGAACTCATCAATAGAGGATTCATAAGGGACACACAAAAAAGGGGTTTCTCTTGCGTGTCCTTGTATATCATACTTGTCATATTTCTGTAGATTTTAGGTTCCCCCTGTACTCAGCACCAGGAGAGCAGTTTCTTTGGTATTTAGCTCCTCACAGGGTGGCTACTCTAGCCCCTGGTGCCTGCAGCAGGAGGTGCTTTGTGGTGTCAGTAGCCAGCTCTCTCTCAGAACCTTCATAACTTCACTATGGCATGCCAATAGCCAGGTCCCTATGGATCACCTCCCAAATCACTCCACTGGATAATCATTGCAGAATTTCAAAAGTGTAGCACCCCTCCATGGATGCTTATGCCCTTTGGGTGGCTTACAGTGAATTCTGAGACACCGTAGCTCCCCGTGAATAGGACCCCAAAAGGAAGATTCCCAGTAAGCCCCACCAGTGACTTCTATGTCCAGATTCTTCAATAAGATTAGCCCAGAAGGGTGGAGGCTTTTGCTTTGGGGCCTTATTTTGGTCATGAGGATAATGGCTATTCCCTATAGCTATAATTCCTGCATCCTTTATAGTTCCCTTGATATTTATGACTTAATTCCTATTATTCCAATCTCCTGTTAATAATTCTTTATATGAAACCTTTCCTGTTCAAATTACCAGGTGGTTTCTTTTTCCTGATTGGACAGTGATTGGCATGGAATGTGGCTGGAGTTAAAGACTTCTGAAGTCATAGTATTATTTGGGGGAACATATTAATTGAGTTTAAGAGTTGGGAATTACATATATATGCTAAAAAAATAGGGTAACAAGAGGTAAAATAGACTAGATAATTTCCAAATGAGTAGAAAAGATAAATTGGAATAAAAAAGGAATGAGATTTGGCATGTTGGTGGGGGGCACGGGACTGGGTAGAATATCCACTATCCTATACTTCTAGACATACAGGTCTGTTAAGTGTGAGTCCCCTCAGCCCCGCCCTCCCAATATCACATTAGATGTGGTCAAGGGACTGAATTCTGGTCAGTGTCATGTGGAAGCAATAGACCATTTCCTAGCAGATTCATGATGTTCTCTCATGCCTAATCCCTCATCCCTTTCCCCCTGCTCTGATAACCTTGAATCAAAGATATAAGGAAGTTGAATTCCCACATCAGCCCATGGAAGTAAGTCATCCAGCAGGAACACTTATTTTTGAACTCAGCAAACAGGTTTTTTAAAAAAATTCTATTGAGTTCACCTACTGACACTTTGAGATTTATCTATGGTATAAATGAGTCTTGCTTTAATAAAACAAGAAAGGGGAACAGTAAAAAATATGATATATTCAAAACCAAGACAAGTAGAAAGGGACTGTTATACTTTAGATTGTAGAAATAAATCCAAATATATCAATAGTCTCAATGTAAAAGTTTAATATCTCTAGTTAGGTTATATTACCACAAACATCTATAACATAAGGACAAGAAACATCTGAAAAGAATAAAAAAAGATATATAGCAGTCAAGCACTACCCAAAAAGTCTAGCACAACTGTATTAACACAAAATGCATTTGTCCTGAAGGCAAAACAAATTACTAACAATAAAGAAGGTTACACAATATTGATACAAAGTTCCATTTACTAAGGGTGATATAAAATGAAAAATTTCCATGCATCTAATAAAATGTCATTATAGCATTATGTGTGTGTGTGTGTGTGTGTGTGTGTGTGTGTGTGTATGGTAAAAATTGATATAACTATGAGAAAAATTATCAAAGTTAACATTCTAGTGGGAGATTTAATAATCTTCTTTCAAGAAATCCTAAAGTAAACAAAATCCGTAAGGATACAGAAGACTGAATGACACATTTATGTATCTAAATCTATATATCTTGAATACTGTACCCAGGAGATTAAATGTCATTTTCACATATATGTGGAATATTTTTTTTTTAAATCATGTACAAAACCACAAGGAAAGTGTCAATACATTTCAAAGGAAGGAGAGATAAAGACAGTCCATACCATGGTGACAACATGACCAAAGTCCAGAGACAAGACAAAGCAGTACATGTTTGGAAGAACAATGAGGCTACTGCTAAGTGTTTGATGCTAAAGTCAGGAGGAGAATGTCCTAAACAACAAACCAATCAAAAATCAGAAAGAGATGAACACACAAAGGGCCTGAGCTTTTCCTGGGGGTCTTATGTGGCATACATTTCTTTTCCAAGCTGGACATTTGAGATAGACTGAGCATTTGAATCTAAAGCAAGAATTTCTACATTCTGCCTTAATAATAAACTATTCACTTTCACCAGAAGAAAAATTTAAACCAAAATACCCAGCCCAGCTTGATGAATATATATTCTCTGTGTTTCTTGTTTATAGTAATAAAATCCAATCATGAATCAGACTCATAGACATGCAAAAACATAGATGACAACTATTGAGATTTGAAGACAATTTCTTGCTCACTCAAGGTTTTCGGATTTGTTTAAATTCAATCTCCTTTTCTCTTTCAATTTAAATAAGACTGACCTGAAGACTCAAATGTGACTGGGTCTCTTCTTCTTAACTTGAAGTTCATTATTGACTATCCCTTCACATTTTCTCAACTCCTTTCTGTAAGGACAATAGCAAGGTTAGACTTCCCAGCCAGAGAGGGACCATCATAATTCAAGGATTTAGACCAGAGTGTAAAAAATGCTAGCCAAGTCTTTGTAAACTACAGACCAAGTTGCCATGGCAATACCTGTAATATCAGGCAGAAGACAAAACAACTGGTTAGTTGATCATATCTTAAGGAAATATAAGGTATAAATATTTGTAACCTGTGGCTCAACCTTTTAACCTAGAGTGGAAGTAAACTTTCAGAAAGATCACTGAAGTTATAACAAGGCTATCATTCTGTCTCAGATGGTTGTTCCTGTTGTGATGTCTTACCATACACAAAAGATCATGCAGCCAATGACATTCCCATTCTGTCCCCGACTGGCCCCAAATGGTCTCTGTTTCCACCATTTAACTGAAACTGCTTTTGTCAGTTATCCTTGTTCTTTAAGCTGCCATATGCTACATCTTCTCCACATATTTGAGCATTTCCCCCTTGCAACACTTTATTTTTGTGATATCCTGATATCCTTTGTCTTCTTGCAACCTCTCTGGACCTGCCTTACAGTTTTATTGTTGTTTCTTCCTCCCTTACTTCACAGTCAACTGGTAGGATAATCAGGGTTTGCTAGTTGGGCACAAAGCCTCTTTCTTTTTCTATAGCTGCAGTCTCTCCAGTGTGACCATATATTTTAGTCAGCTTTTTTTTTTGTGTGTTCACTGTGACCAAAAGACCTAATAAGAACAATTAGAGGAGGAAAAGTTTGGCTCACAGAGGTCTCAGTCAATAGATGGCTGACCCCATAGCTCTATGCCTAAGGTGAGGCAGAACTTCATGGCAGAAGAACATGGCGGAGGAAAGAAGCTCAGGACATGGCCACCAGGAAGCAGAGAGAGCTCTTCTCACTACAGACAAAATATAAAGCCCAAAGTCACACCCCAGTGACCTACTTCCTCCAGCCACACCTTACCTACCTACCTACACTTACTGTCCAGTTAATCCATATCAGTGGATTAATGCACTGGAAGATTAAGGCCCTCATAATACAATTATTTCACCTGTAAGCTTTTTTTGCATTGTCTCACACCTCATATCTAAACCATAATACCGCATTCATAACTTTATATATAGTTATATGTACACATTTGCCAAATATCTATGTTCAGCTCTGATCCTTCCCCTTATAATTAAGATATATATATCCTTCCACCATATGCATCTTTGTTGTTCAGTGGGCATCTGATCATTGATGTGCCTAAGACATAACCCTTGATTCTGTTTTGTTCCCTCCCAACACTCTGTTTCTTTTATTTTTTTAATCTAAGTGACTCTGATACTTCATAGTTGAGCACCCAAATTTGGATATATTCCTTAGTTCTTTTCTTTCTGTAAGTCTCAGGTCAATTCTCAACATTTCATCTCTTCTAGTTTCCCTGCCTCCAAAATATATTATGAATACTGTTCCCCTAGAATTTTGTACTTTGGTACTTGTTTGCCATGAGGCCAAATTCTATAGGGATGAGCAATGAATCAATGATTGAAAAAAGTATTCTAGACTTGTTAACGTAAATCCAATCTGTCAAACCTGTGTATGAATCAGTTAGTGGAGCACTAGCAACATGGTAAGATAAAAAAAAGAGGGAAAAAAAAGGAGAATGAGACTCTTTTATGTTGAGTAAGTACCACTCTGGGCATCACTAAAAAATACTAATCTCTTCACGTCTTAGGCCAACTTCAGAAGATAAATGGAATTACAGATGTTCTTTAGCTTATGATGGGGTTATGTAATAATAATCTAATATAAAATGAAAATATTGTAAGTGAAAAATGCATTTATTACTTCTAACCTACCAAACATCTGAGGTTAGCAACAGAGTGTACTATAGAATGTTGGTTGCTTATCCTCAGAATCATGTGGTGATTGGGAACTATGGATCACTGCTGTTGCCCAGCATCATAAGAGAGTATCATACCACATATTGCTGCCTGAGCAAAGATGAAAATTCAAAATTTAAATTAAATTAAGGCTTCTTAGTGTCATCACTTTTGTAGTGTAATAAAGTCAAAACACTAAAAGTTGAACAACCTTAAAGAGTATACGTTAAAAGAGGAAACAGATTCGCAAGTTTACCTAAGCAGAAGAAATGAAATTTATATTCTAGCCAGGCACTGTGGCACATACCTGTAATCGCAGAGGCTCAGGAGGCTGAGGCAAGAGGATCGTGAGTTCAAAGACTCAGCAAGGGTGAGGCACTAAGCAATTCAGTGAGACCCTGTCTCTAAATAAAATACAAAAATAGGACTGGGAGTATGGCTCAGTGGTTGAGTGCCCCTGAATTCAATCCCCAGTACACCCCTCCAAAAAAAAAAAAAAAAAGAAAGAAATTTTTATTCTAGTCTTCTTTTGCATCACCACCTCTCCTCTTTCCATGCTGTGTTGGACTCTGAACAATATCTCTGTCTTAAGGATATCAAGAGAAAAACAGAAAAATATCCAATATTCTACTCAATATCTCCTAGAGATTAGAAAAATCAACCTGACAATATAGTGACAACCTTCAGAACTGATTACCTGCCTGATCGATGAAAAGCAACCAATGAAAGGAATTCCAGAATCAGTGTGGGGCAATATTTCAAAGTATGCAATAAATGAGACTTTACTCACCCAAGACAAAGGCAAAGAAACTGCTCTGTATTTTGCTAGTAAAGCCTAGTTCTAATCTTTTGTCTATAAATTTTGATTGAGAGTCTATTATGTGTGTGACAATATACACCCCAGAGAAAATGTTCTGTCCCATTGTTCGATCACCTATCTGACCACATGACAGATTTGAACTTGTAAAAGTTCTGTAGGTATCATTCTGTGCTGATATGAGTAAGATTTAGTAAATTTAAAACTTGATTTAGCTCAAAGTTTACTGCAAAGTTATTCAAAATATGCTTTATAGATCATTGTATCAGAATCATTTGGTGATACATGATTTAAAAGAATCTTTTGTGCAAACTCTTGATTTAGAATTTGTTATGGTATTCAATGGAAACTTTTATATTTAAGAAAGAGAAGAAACTTTGGAAAAATGACTATCCTACAGAGAGGGGACAATAACTGATCTCTCTCCATTGTGAAGAAAATTGGGCAAATTAATCTGGTGACAAAAAAAGGAAAAGATTAGAATTTCTCTTATTCAGGTTTTGAAATTACAAGTAGTCTCTTTTCTAATTTTTGAGGAAATGTTGATTTTTTCCACTATTTTTTTTCCTGGAATAAATATTGCCATTTTTTAAAAAAAATGTATCTGTGGGAAAACCAGTTGGGATTCTAGTTACAATTCTGCCCTCAGAAGCCTATGCAAGCATATACCTTCGTTCTGTCTCAGCTTCCTCATTTGCAAAATGAAGCAATTAGAATACATAATCTTCTATAATCCATGAAAAGGAGGATAAATCAATTTCCCTGTTATACTAATGGTCTTCAACTTGGCCTTTTAAAAGCCATCAGTTTAGAATTCAGAACTGAGCAGCCAGTCAGTTTTCCCAAGGAAAATCACAATGCTGATTCGAGGAGACATGAGGATTCCTCTGATAATATCGTGAAAGAATTTATTTGCTAATCACCTTCACATCCATTAGATCATCTCAGTTCTAAACTTCTGTGGCATCTGCATTTCTTACTCAATGGAATCAAAATGGGTACAGAGGCACAAATATCTCTCTCCATTCATGTAGAGTTTTATAGAGTAGGTAAAAAGAGTTCTGGTTAGGAGGCCAATAAATAGGTCTAGAAGCACTAGATTGAGTTACCCTGGGAATGTGAAGTATTATCAAGATATTGTATGATTATATTGGGTCAGGGACAAAAACATATGCATATCTAACTATGACTCAGTCACTCTTGCTTTGAACAATAACACCAAATCTAAAGTCCAAAGATACAAGAAGGTTCAGCAAGTCTTGATTATTTGCTAGGATCCAAAATATTAGTACAGAACTCTTGTGAGTCAGCCAGGCATCCTTGGATAATTTCTTTACCCAAGTCTGGTGTACGTGGTTTGATGTGAATACATAAAATGCAGTTAAAGGAAAAAACATATAATGGAGAAAAAATACCCTATTCAACAAATGGTGCTGGGAAAACTGGAAATCCATATATAAGAAAATGAAATTAAACCTCTATTTCTCACCCTGCACAAAAATCAACTCAAAGTGGATCAAAGGCTTAGGCACTAGAATAGAGACTCTGTGTCTAATAGAAGAAAAAGTAGGCCCAAATCATCATCATGTTGATTTAGGACCTGACTCCCTAAACAAGACTCATAAAGCACAGAAATAAAATTAAGAATCAGTAAATGGGATGGATTCAAACTAAAAAGCTTCTTCTCAGCAAAGGAAATAATCAATAACACAATGAGAGAGCCTACAGAATGAGAAAGATCATTACCACACACACCTCAGATAGAGCTCTAATCTCCACAATATATAAAAAACTCAAAAACTTAACACACAAAAAAACAAATAACCCAATCAATAAATGGGCTAAGGAACTGAACAGACACTTCACAGAAGAGGAAATACGAACAGTCAACAAACATATGAAAAAATGTACATCGTGTGTACCAATTAGAGAAATGCAAATCAAAACTACTCTCTAAGATTTCATTTCACTCCAGTCAGAATCGAAATTATCAAGAATACAAGCAGTAAGTGTTGGTGAGGATGTGGGGAACAAGGTTTATGCATACATTGCTGGTGAGACTGGAAATTGGTGCAGCCATTCTGGAAAGCAGTATGGACATTCTTCAGAAAACTGGGAATGGAACCACTATTCAACCCAGCTATCCTATGCCTCAGTTTATACCCAGAGGACTTAAAAGCACCATACTACAGTGATGGAGCCACATCAATGTTTAGAATAGTTGAAATCACAATAGCTAAACTATGGAACCAAAATAGATGCCCATCAACAAATGAATAGATAAAGAAAATGTGGCATTATACACAATGAAATATTACTCAGCCTTAAAGAAGAATAAGATGATGGCATTTTCAGGTAAATGAATAGAACTAGAGAATACCATGCTAAGTGAAATAAGCCAATTCCAAAAAACCAAAAGCCGAATGTTTTCTCTGACAAGCGGATGCTGATCCATAGTGTGGGGTGAGGTAGGGAAGGATGAAGGAATTTTGGATTGTGCAGAGAGGAGTGAGGGGAGTGGTAGGGCCATGAGGATGGGAAGGATGGTAGAATGAGACAGACATTACTACCCTATGTACACATATGATTAGTCTACTGGTGGGACTCTCAGAGGAATGAGAAGTTATGCTCCATTTGTGTACAATGTGTCAAAATTCATTCTACGGTCATGTATAACTAATTAGAATAAATTTTTTAAAAAAGAGTTCAACCATAAAGTCAGCCAGAATTCAAACCTCCATGCCCTCTACTGGACTGCCACTCACAATCCACATCTCCCTACATCAGAACATAGCTTGTCAAGGCCAACAACTCTAGTCTTTCTCAAAAGGGAGAAAAGCTTTGTGTCTCACTGCCACTTGAATAAAAGGATCTGAGGAAAGAGGAAGGAAGGAAAGAAAAGAGAGATGGTCAGGCAGAGAGATAGTAAAAGAAAAACAGACAACATGAAGGAACCACACCAGAGCTGGGACTCCTGCTATAGCCTCAGACTAACATAGCTGTGTAGAAGGAAAAGAGAGGGCAAGGTCATAATTACGACCATCTTGATTTTGCCCTCCTTGTGGTTAAAATTTCTACTTTCCAATTTCTAATTTCCTTATAGGTTAACTCCAAAATTTGAAAACCAATAAATAAACTTAACATTAATAAAACGAAACAATTTTAATATCACACAAAATATTATTCTCATACTATTCTCTCTCCTCCTCCAGGGACCACACATTTTTGGTTTTCTCTTTTTCTTTCAATTTTATGATCTGGAGGATTTCTTCAACTCTTATCTTCCAAACTTTCTCTATAATTATTACTTATGTTGAAATATGCTTACTTATAATGTTGGGAGTTATTTCATATTGATTCCTTAATTTTTCCTTACAGTATGGATTCACAGGGAGTGGCAAAGATGGGGTGGGGGGTATGTGTGCTGTGTACCTGGTACCTATTTTCCCCCTTATTTAAGACTATAGTAGATAAATTGATTCTTTTTTATAAAACCAGCTTCTTGCTTTATGCTGTCATATCTTCTTAAATCTCTCTGAAGGTACTAAGTAGAATTGCTTTATTTGTTTTACTTTCCTCCTTTTGATCTCTAAATACTTCCTCTAGTGTTATTTTGTTCTGTGTTGATCTTTCTCTTCATTATGCAAATTTGTTTAAATATCTAGTGAGTCTTGATTGTTTATTTATATACCAAACAATTTCTCAGGAAAACTGCGGGGATCTCTGTGCATCAGTGGGGCCAGTCGATTGACAACTTTGATTTGGGTGCATGGCTGCCAAGTAGCAGTTAGGTTGGGAAACTCTAAATGCCAGGTTTTGTGAACAACTTTATTCTAAAGCTGTTTCCTAAACCAGTTCCCCTCTGTACCCTGACATGTTTGGTTTTTTTTTAAAGAAAAAAAGTTAATCTGCCTTCCAGCCACACCAGGACCCACACCTGGCTCTGGCTGATGTGCTTGCAGGGTTGGGGTGGAAGCAAATAGCCAGTATTTCCTTATGCAGACCATGAATACATCCCTAGTGAGGAGCTCCTTTTCACTGCTGTCCTCCTCACCATCATGCATCTGAGACACAAGAACTTCCTTGGGGAATCTTCAATAGCCCCTGGTATACTAGTCAAGAGCAAGATTATCCAATAACAGTACAATGCAAGTTACAAATAATGAGGCTTGTGTGTAATTTTATATTTTCTTAAAACCCATAATTTAAAATCTTTAAAAAGTAAAATTAATTTTAATAACATTTTATCCCTCCAAAATATTTTTTAAAATATTTCAATGTTAATCAGTATAAAAATTATTATGGTATTTTACATTATTTTTTTTCATTCTATATCTTCAAAATCTGTTTTGGACAGTACATCTCTTATTGTTGCTCCAACCACTTCCCATCTCTTTCATTATTACTGCTATATATATATATATATATATATATATATATATACACACACACACACACACACACGCATATACATATGTAAATATGAGTATATTTATTTTGAATAAATATATATTTATTTATTCTGAATGTATTTATATTTGAATAAATATATACAAAACATGTTTATATATATACGTGTGTGTATATGTATGTATATATTTATGTGTGTGTGTATGTGTCTATATGTATTTATTTTCCCAGTGGTGTGGGGATTAAACACAGGGTTGGTGCATGATAAGCTAGTACTCTAGCAGCTATATCCCAGCTCTGTGTTTGAGATAGGATCTCATTTGCTAAATTGCTCAGGCTGCTCTTGAACTTGCAATCTCCCTGGATCTGCCTTCAGAGCAAGTAGCTTGGATTATAGGGGTGCACCGGTGCTCCTGGGTATCATCTAATTTTAACATTTTAGGAATACTTTCAAACCTCTAACCCATAGATAATCACACTTTTCTTCTCATTGCAGTCTTGGATTTCAGCTGTATTTGAAATTTAACTTCATTTAAGTATGGTTTCAGGAGAAAATATCTGTAAATGCATAAACTCTGCACATGATTGTAAACTCTGAAAATCACCAAAACAGTTTGTTGAAATCACCAAAATTGTTCATCTCTGATTTAGAGTGTCCCACTGCTAACTGAGCCCAGCTATGATGCTTTAGGTCATCTAAGCTACAGCCCCTAAGGAGAATTAGCCAAAAGGTCAGCTTGACTCTAGTTGATCCCAAATTCATTATTAGAAAAATAATGTAAAAAGAAATGGCTTCCTTTGAAATATAGGCAGGTATTTTTTTAACCATAATTAAGATTTTCTATTTAAGATCTAAGTTTGATCACCAGGTTAAAATAATTTATAACAAGATCATTAAAAAACAACAACAAAAGAAACCTTTTATACCTATAATATCCAGGAACTTGCAAATCATCCGATTCAAAATTTGCCAATTCCAAAATCCCTGTGGAATGGACGGTATTTGTACATTAGTTGATATCTAGGGTTGGAGATGCTCTCTAGAAAGCTCAGCTCTTAAGGAGAGACCACCATTCTTCTGGTAAGTAATGGGCTATAACCGTACTAAATGTGTCCCCTCAATTGAAGGCCTTCAAAATGAAGGGGAGAAAAAGGATTTGAAATGGTTTGGGAGCCTAATTCTGTTAGTGGGAATGAAAATTGATAAACAACATTGGATGACCTGCTGGAACAAATAGATTCTTGATTCAGCAGGAATCCAGCTGCTATTATGTTCCAGGTGAACAAGCATTTCTTAAATAAATAAATCCCTTCTTTTTTCCTGTACATGCTTTCCAGGTTTGCCGCATTTATTAAGTTAGAAGCGAATCCAGGCTGGAGAGGCACAGACTACCCCTCTGGGACATGCCATGGAATTAGAAGGATAGATAGAAAGGTCACTGAGCTCCAGAGAGGGGAAGGTTGTATTTAGCAGCTTTCTCATAACTGAGCCTGCTATTAACATAGTGGTATTTTGAATTTATAAAGCGGCTTGCAGCCCTGGTCTTCAGTGTGTACTGCAAACATTAATTAATCTGCACAACATCCTTCATGATGTGAGGAGATGCTGTCCACATCTCACAGATGATGTAACCTGGAATTGGAGAAGTTAAACCAGGGACAAAAGGACAGACAGGTCAGTCAGTTGCAAATCCCAAGACACGACTGCAGGGATTGCAAGTAGTAGATGAGCAAGAGGAAAAGGCAAACCTTCCCAAAGATTAATACAAAGAAAAGAAGGGAATCATCCACAGAAAAGTGGGTTGAAATCTCTGTGCTCTGGGAAGGCAATTCAATCTCCATGAGATTATTTCAAGTATTAAGAAACAAAATCCATTTTATAAATGCAATAAAATGATATTCCATACAAAGTAAAATTAAAAGAATCCCAATGTTGTCTAGTTATATTGAAATAACTGCTGCTTAGTAATTCTAATATATAAGAAATTAATTTCTCATTTCTGTTATAAAAATTAGAATCTAAAATATGTGTTTTTTATTTAGAATTCTCCTTTGGAAAGAAAAATGGAATGAAAAGTTTCACCTAAAATGAGTGGGAGATGTCACTTATTGAGAAGGCAGATTTCAGGCATATTTGACAAATGACAGCAGTGACATTTTCAGAAATCAGAAAAGCCAGAGCAGTGTGCTCACTCGCCTTCAGAGGTGAAATCTAAGTTGCAAATAGGATTATAAATAAAGTGCTGTTAAAAGACCAATCACAAAAACATTTTCCATAAGGAACTTAAAATAGAACAAAAATATCACACTTATGTTTGCATGATACCTTCTACTACCTGCCACTTTAATCTCCAGAGGAGTCAACCCTAACAACAATTCCAAAGACAGGTTCATTATCAAGGTCTGCATGTTCCATTTCCAAAACTCTTAGTAATAACCTAACACAAATGCCAGACACAAAAGTTATTCCGGGTGTAACATATCATTTAATTTCCTCTGACATGTTTACTACTCTTTGAAACTGTAAATTCGTTCATTAGATAGAAGAGACTTGTTAAGCTCTGATATATTAGATCTGGTTTGTTTGCAAGGATAGACACTATCTCTTTGATGCATAGCATATTGCTAAGGAATGCTCCTGTTTGTATTAATGGAAAAAATATTGATAACAGTCAAAAAATTAAGCACTGTGTCTTATGTTTCTGATTAAAACTCATGAAATCTGTAGTATAAATTAAGCCACAGGTTATGAATAGGGAATTAAAGGTTTCAAGATTTATACTTTGTCAGGATATCAATGAGGGATTTTGAAATTAATTCTGAGTTTTCTTTGAGAATGCATCTCTTGTCTGGATCGCCTGGTCTTCCCTCATCCTGATATTCATCTTTAAATGAAAATTATCTGAGAACACCTTACTGCATTCTGCTAGAATAGAGACAGACGCTGGAAAGCACTACATGCAAAGCAAAACTGAAGTGAAGATGGCATTAGGGACAAAGACAATGGGATTAGTCAGCAGCTAAGACACTGCTGGAAAATACCACATCAAGTTAAGAAACTTACTGAAGGTCACAGAACTCATAAGCAGCGGATCTAACAGTTGATCCACAACTGCATAGTTCCAAATCCCTCTCTTTCCACAACATAAAGTCTCTCAAAAGCACTTTGTTTGCAGCTTCCTAATTATTTGTAATCATCCTTGTTCCAAAAGGGATATATGGTGGTTTACAAACATGTAAATATTATAGGACGATTAAATCAAATTTAATTAAGGAAATATGAATTAGGAAAGTAAAAGTACAATAACAAAACAGACTCTGAAGTCATCTCAGAGCACATCATGCACATATATCAGTGCATGTTAAGCTCTGATATATTAGATCTGGTTTGTTTGCAAGGATAGACACTGTCTCTTTGATGTTAAACTGAACTCTTTGGAGTTAAACTGAAAACTTAATGAGTTTTCTAGTAACAAAGAAGAAGACATGCATATTGCGCTCTATAATCGGTTTAAACATGTGAACCAGTTATTCAGAAAAATTAGAGCTCTTAGCTACTCTGATATTTTTTTTCCTACTGTAAATTCTCAATCACATGTGAATTTTGATGAATAAAATCCTTTGAAAAGACATGGTATCAAGTTTAATTAGGCTCCTTTTTCCTAAAGTTAGATTTATGGCATGATAACAAAAACATAAGTCAATAAAAGCAACTCAAGGCAGATGATTTTGGATATAAAAAAAGGAAAGGTGAAGAAACATGATATATTTGAAATATTTTTAGGAAAAGTCGTCTCAAGGTTAGAGGTTGAAGTATCAAGATGACTACATGAACTGTATATGATACCTCAAAACATCCTCAATGAATATTGCTTGTATTAGTTGAGTTTTTCAAATGTATTCATCAGGGTAAATGAAAATGATGATTCTTAGTAAGTAGCTGGAGAGCAGCAATGATCAGTGGCCAGTTAATCGTGAATCTCCATGTTTCAAGAAGCTTTGTCAGAGGAGGTTACAATTTTGTGTTAAAGCATTAAAAGAGATCTTGTTAAATAAAAGTGCATTATCTGGAATTAAGATATTATCAGGATTAACATCTTACTCAGAGTTAGTTCTGCCAATTAGTTATTCAACAGCAAGGGCCTGAAGGAATAAAATGCTGATCACATACACTTTTTAAAAAAAGGTCCAGAAATATTGTTATGTTAGTATTCTTCAAGTAGGACACAGAGTGGGTATATCTTTGTATCCCTCAAGTAGGTATAAGAGAGGGAGGGGAAGGTTTTAATGAAAGTTTATATATGCTTTTGTATCTGAAAGATAGTTTTAGAAGGAGTTCGGAGTCAGCCTAGGGGCATGGCTTTTCCCATGGTCCAAGGAAAGGGGTTGAAGAAATACACTGTCA